>NC_139721.1:143945055-145145055 GCF_964211835.1 Anser anser
GCCGGGCCGGGCCGCGGAGCTCCGGGCTCGGGCACACGCGTGGCCGCCGCCTCGGAAATCCTCCTCGGCCCGTTTTAGTCCGCGGTCAGCACGAGTTTTGCAAGCGGAGCCCGGCTGAATAAACACTTCGCCCTCGTCTCCCGCTCGCTCGCTCTCGCTCCGTGATGATTGATATTTTTTATTCAGCCAACTTTTATTTACCTTGCAAAAATGTTCGGGACAAATGTGATAAATTACAGATATGCAAATTTCTTTGAATGGTGTTGTAAGTGTGTCTCGCTGGAGCTGAATAAGTCCTTGCAAGTCGGTCTGCGCGCACTCAGGACCCCAGGGAGCTGATCAAAGCACCCTTTCTCTTTCATCCCCAGTATTCTCCTCCAAACTATTTCGATACAATATGTTTCCATGATGCACTTAATGTGCTAGGGACACAGAACTCATTACAACCTAGCTAGTTCTGCCGACCCCTTTGTTCAGAGGCATAAAGTTAAAAAAAAAGGAGGGGCTGAGGGGGGAGCTCTGCTAGTTGCCAGCTTTCTGAAATGTTAAAGCATGCGTCATTTTTCACCAGGTCTCGTCTTGATATCCTCAAAAGACAAACTATGAAACCGGCCTCAGCCCTTTCTGGCATTAATTACACTGCTGTCCAGCCGATCTGTTTTTCCTATTATATGCATTTCTCAGCAGGGATTTTTTTTTTTTTTTTTTTGCAAGACTAATGCAGCTGCGAGTCGATGTATGAATGCATTTTATCAGTATAGAAAAAAAAATCAGTGGAAAGGCTGAAAAAGATGTCAAAGTGTCCGACGACGTTTTTCTTGCCTGCCCTGTGTTTGTGGCAGTGGCTTTGGGAAAGCGTTTCGGACTGCCCTGTTACGGTAATTGTGTTTGCCTCGATTTTTTCCTGTCTACTCGGAAGGGAAAAATCTCAGCCGGAGGCTGCTGAAAGCAGGTTGCGTGTTTATGGGATGCCGATGCTCCCAACCAAATCTTTTCTTGCCGGGGAGACACTTGCAAGTTTTGGGGGGGGAAATAGGTGGAAATGAGCAGCCCCGGGTTCGGGACGAGCCATTTCAAGCCCACGGCGAGGTGGCGGCTGTTCGGGGCAGTGAGTGCAGCGGGGTGACAGTAAGAAATCAACTCTATTTCAGCGGATGGCGCGTTTGTTTATGGGGTGATTGGTTGACGGAAATGGCTGGCAGCCAGTTCTGGGAAAGATTCCAGACCTGACTCCGATTAACCCTCTCTGGTGAAACTCTGCTGGAAACCAACTCACCAGCAATTGCCATTAATCTACTTACTAATTAAGCCAATTCATTTCTAAAGGAGAAAAATTCCTTTCTTTGGCCAAACTGATGGGAGGAAATTTGAAAGAAGCGCCAAACTGTGTAACTGTAATTCAGCCAAGGACTGCTAAAACAAGGTGTTGATATATAGCTGGAGATTTAAAACAAGTTTCTAGGGCAACAATCCTTTGGAGACGGTGGTACATAGTGCATAGTAGATGAAGCTCGAATAATGGTGGACTGCAGTGTGCAATTGTACGGACATTGGTTGGAACCAGGACTGCTTTTCCCAATTAAGCCGTTCAGGTCTTTTACTCCTCTAATAATTTATCCGCCCCGTTTGAACGCTTCAGCCGTGGGCGACAGCTACAAAGGGCGTCTCAGCCGGGCCCCCCAAAACACGGCCGCGGAAATAGGGTCGGGATTTTGCCCGCCACCATCTCCGTCACCTCCCCGCTCCCCTCGCCCGCAGGGTCCGGAGCGGCCCGAGGGCGGGCGGACGGACGGGCGGACGGACGGACACACGCCGCCCCCGCAGCCGGCGCTGCTCGGGAGGCTCCCAGCGAGGCGGGGGCAGCTTTTATCGAGGTCTCGTCTTCGGGCGAGCGACGTTTTGCTCCTGGAGAGAGCAAAGGCCGGGGAGGCGACCTCCAGGGAGAGCCAGGCGAGGCCCGAGGCCGCGACGCGGCGGCCCCGAGGGCAGGGCGGGGGGGGGGCCCGCAGCCACCTCTTGCCCCGCTGGGTGAGGGGGGAGGTGGCGAGGGGGGAGGCGACCCGAAAGCACCCAAAGGGGCCGGGGCAGACCCGGGGGACCTTCCCCCGCCGTTTGGGGACCTCGCGTGGGGTCCTGCCCCACTGGTGACCCCCCCTCGCTCCGGGCCCTTTCCCCTTTCTGCCGACCCCCCCGGGTCCTGCCGGGGGTGCGGGGCCGATCGAGGCTCAGAGTGGGGGGAACGGGCCCGGCGGGGACCCCCCGACGGCCGCCTCGGCACCGCCGTGCCCGCCCCTCGGCCACCGGGCTCGCCGGCGGGCGCACAAAGGGCGCAGCCCCTCGGGGTAAATGGCGTGCGAGCGGTGACAAATTCAAGGGCGGATAGCTTAAACTAAGTGTAACCGTTCCCCCCCTGCTTCGTTTTTCAAGGTGCGGGGCGGCGGAGGCAGTTGCAAGAGCAACAAATTAAAGCGTTCACTGCAGCCGTCTGCGGACAAGGAGGCGGCGGTCAAAGCGCTCAACGGGAGGCAGGAGGATGCTGAGCCCGGCACGGACCGGCCGCCCTCCTGCAAAGCAGCGGGGCTGTGCTGAGACCAGGAGCCCTCGGGGACCGCCGCACCGCCAGGGAGAAGGTCCTGGAGAAGGGGAAGGTCCTGGAGAAGGAGCAGGACCTGGAGGAGGAGCAGGAGCTGGAGAAGGAGCAGGTCCTCCTCCAGCAGCCGCTCAGGAAAGGAAGGTGCCCGGCCATGGGCAGCACAGTGTGCGCTCTTATCTCCTGCAAACACCGAACTTCGGGCATTTAAGTCTCTCTCCGAGATCATAAAAAATAGGACGCGATATCCTAAAAAGACTAATGACATTTCACAGGTAATGCAATTTAGAACGAAACACTTCCATGTTTTCTTTTCCAACAATGTGCATTTTTGTAAACTGCTATAAATTGCAATTCAAAAGCCCTGATCTCGCCATCCCCAATCATTTTTTATACTGATCAAATGAATGCAGATACTCCCATTTGGGAGGGGCGACATGACATTTCACTTGGCAGTTCTAAACAGGTCACAGACCTTTCACAGACCCTAAGGCAGTGGGAGGGAGCTCTTTACGAAACCGTGTAACCAAATCAAACCAATGGTTACCCCTTTTCAATACCATTGGAATGGTTTGCACAATGCTATTCACATAGCAGCAGAGAAACTGAAAGGATGGTCATCCAATGGAAATTTCTTTTCTTTTGTTTAAACTCGCAGAGCTCAAAAAATACTAGAAAACAATTACTTTTTTTTTTTTTTTGGTAGGACAAAAAGATAAACCCTCTACATAGGGCCCGTACGGGAACGCGGCAACCCTCGGCGTGCCGAGATGTTTGTACACATCTAGGCACACATATGTGCGAGGGGATGTACATTTCTCGGGGATGGGGCTTTGTTTGAAGCCATAGGCACAAAGACACAACATGGCTGCCCTGGAGATGACCTATTGCTTTCAAGTTGCTTGAACACATCAGAATTTCTATTGTCGAGGTTGATTAATTGAAACTGATAAGTTACCATGAATAAAGATTGTTTTTCTGTTTAATGTGGTGGGCCTGATTTGGTAAATGCTTCATTCATGTAGCCTTGCAGCGCAGCATATGGGCAAGATTCATTCAGTATCGCAAACATATACAATTTACTATGCTTGTATGGTCACAGCCAAAAGGCCTTTCTATTTTAATGACGAACTTTGAATGAAAAATTCCATTTAAAGAGTCACTAACGTTAAACGCGGGCTTGTAATTTATTCTAGCTGCCGGCTGCCCGGGGACGGAGCAGCCCCGACGGGACGGGCAGCGCCGCGCTCCGGCCGCTCCGAAGCCTCTCGGGGCCGGGTCCTGGCTCCCGCAGGCGGCCACGGCCCCACTCGCGGCTCTGTCCCGCGTGGGACCGCCGCTGGCCGCCGGGGGACCCCGCACCCCCTCCAGATTAGGGAGAAGCAGCAGGGTTCGCCCCCGGCGTGGAGCTCCCACGAGGGTGCTGGTGATGCTCGAGCAGGGAGGGAAGCCCCACTACGGCCAAAAGGATAACAACAACAACAACAACAACAACAACAACAACAACAACAACAACAACAACAATAATAATAATAATAATAATAATAATAATAATAATAATAATAATATTTTTGCCACGTTTTAAACTTCTTGAGTAGGATCCCCGCGTTTTCCCCCGCTCACGATGGATAATTTAAAATGGTCTCAAAAAAAAAACAAACAAAAAACGCAGTGCTCGAACTTGACCTCGCTTCTGCTGGCAAGCCCGTGCCGTTTTCCCCGTCCCCTGCTCCCAGAGCACCGGCAAACAAAGCCTCGGCCACGGGGGAACCGGGCGGAGGGGGAGGCGATGGTGGCGAGGTCCCCCTGCCAGGAGGGGACCTTCGCCGCCGTCCTGCCCATTCTCCCCGGTCCTGCCCATTTCAGGCGCTTCGCAAACTGAATTTAACAAAATCAGCATCTTTGCCGGGCAAAGTAGAGCCTGTGCGCCCTCACAACTAACTAATTAAACGTGGGGTCGAAATTGACGGAAAAAAAAATCCCTTGAAAGAGCCCTTTCAAGCATTTTTTAAAAATATGACCCCTTAACCTCTTCTTCCTCGATTGACAGAGTAATTTGAAGCAGCAACAGTGCAATCTATCAAAATAAGTTGTGTTACTCCTGTAAATCAGATATCGATGTTTGAGCTTTCTCCCGCTGACAAGCTGTAAAGGCTCCCTGTTATTCCCTGTTTTATCTCTGAGCTTCTTGTCTTTTCTGCTCATTAAGAGCCGGTCTACAGATTACAAAGTCAATAGATGCAAACACCGGACTGTGAGAAAAATCTCCCTGAGTACATAAAAATCAACAGCAGTGGATGCTGTACAATGGAAAGCATAGGTGTTTGGAGGTGTGCAGGTTTACCAGCTTCAAACAAGAGAGACGAGAGCAAATATTGTGGCAAAGCTTCGCCTCCCAGTGTTGCGCTCTTCCTCTGGTCGTTCCTACAGGCCGATCTTTACGCACCATCTTATGATCTATGTGCCATGTATAAGTGATGTGCCGTCAACTTTAGAGGCAGATTTAGTGAACGGTTCAGCTGAAATATGCTTTACAGGTGTTTTTGGGTTTCCCACGCAAAACCACAGCACTAGTTATCAGCCACCTCCAGCGAAGTGCACCTGGGTGTGGTGGGTGAGTGCAGACTGTCCTGTACAGGGGTGACCGACCTCCCTGGGGCTTGTTCACTTCGCTCCAGCTCTCCGGGGGATCCTGGACCCCGGACGGGTCCCTTCGGTTGCTGAGAAATGCCTCTAGGTGCGGACATTTAGTGTTTTCTGCCTTAATGCACCGGGGTTACGGGTGCATTTTGTTAATGCTGAAATTTAAACGTTCCCAATACCCTTCTGTCCGTGCTTAGGCATTACAGAGGGTCTGAGGTTAAAAGCAGACAAAACCCTCGGCCCCATCCCCTCTCCATCCCCAGGAGAGGGCACTGAGCCATGAGCAGGCAGAAGCGCGCAGCTGGATGAGCGGGGGCGAGCTGCTGAACGCCGCCTGGTCATTTGAATAACACCGCTGCAAACCTCTGCAGGCAGCATTTTGTACCGGCTTGGAAACTGGGGGGAGGAAAAAAAAAATAAAAAAAAGAAAGAAAGCAGGCGTGTGCCTGGTGCTGGCACCGCCGGCATCGCCTCGCCCGGGGCGCCCCGCTCCCAGCACGCCGGGGGGGGACCGGCCCCCAGGTGCCTGCTGCTCCGTGTCTTCGGGCACAGAGCGATCGCCGCCCTGGGACGATCCCTCCCGTGGAGCAGAAAAGCTGTTGGTGTGGCTAGCGAGGCGGCGCTTACCTCTTGGAGTTGTAACTGGTTTGCTGAAGTAGTGAAGAATTGAAATAGTTCTGTTTGAAAATGATGTGGGTAAGGTGAAGAAAGATGTGTGTGCTGGAACCTGTCTAGGATAAGGAGGTCTAATACCTCTCCTAAGTGTTTCTGAAATCACAGAATCACAGAATGGTTTGGGTTGGAAGGGACCTTAAAGACCATCCAGTCCCAACCCCCTGCCATGGGCAGGGACACCTCCCACCAGACCAGGCTGCCCAAAGCCCCATCCAGCCTGGCCTTGAGCACCTCCAGGGATGGGGCATCCACAGCTTCTCTGGGCAGCCTGTGCCAGTGCCTCACCACCCTCTGAGTAAAGGATTTCTTCTTTATATCTAATCTAAAATACTTAATTTAACAGGACGTTAAAGATTTTCTTTTACTTTAAAAAATGTTTATCTTCAGACATCATAAGTCTTAAAGAAAAAAGCACTTGTATGGAAATAAAAGATCTCTGTTGAAGCTAATGAAGTGACAATTAATTGTATGATAAATTCTATTGTATTATTAAACTTGTATAAGAAGGTAGACAATTGGGGGAACTGATGCAGCATTTGCATCTCAAATTCATGAACTTGAACAATAGGTAAAGGAAACAGTTCACTTCCTAAAATTTACATTTTTTAGATTGTTATTCATTCCTAAGCCACTGTTGTTTCACATCTTTGCTGATGAGGTAATGTATTTCATTTAATGCCATCAAACTTATTCACAGCAAAAATGATGCATTAAAGCATTTTGTTATTTTCTTGTTTAAAGAACAACTTCCCTAACACAGTAAGTTTCAAACAATGAAGACACCTGAGATTTACTGCAATTAATTCTACCTCAGCTTTCAGTGGCCTTATCCACAGCTATGTGGATACAACCAAATGGTGATTTCACTGATGCTTTAACACGCAGCACTGAAACTGCTCTCACTTCCATACTGATTGTCAGTGTCATCAAAATTATATATTTCACCATTTTAGAAAAGAAATTCACATTCATTTGGTTAAGTAAAAATTTAAAGCTGATGTCAATAATCTTTCCATGAGTTGACAACTTGCAATAAAATCAATTGACGATTTTTATATAGGAATCATACACATGAAGCTTTCTCTGTGTTTGCACCAGTTATGGGGGCTTCACTATCTTGAAAAAGAAATTCTAGCTTGTTCAAATCTTGACATAAAGATGATTAAAAACAAACAAACAAACAAACAAAAAAAACCAGTTATGTTTGGACTATACAGATATTCTTGTCTTGATCTGGGGTAGCCATGTTCCATGCATATTTCTTTGGAAAGCTCAAACCTCATATTTTCAGTTTGGAGCTTACTAGCTGTACTCTCTGAACATCTGATCAGATGATTTGAAGCATGTTGAGCAAATTCTATTATTGGAGAATTAAACTCTTGCCCAGTTATGGACAGACTTTCTAATATGTTTAATGCTTTCAAAAGCTTATTTCAATTTAACCTCTATTTTCTGACTGGCTTTTATTTATTTCTGTTGTTCTTTACGACAGGACTGAAGACTGGGAATGCAGGGAAGGCCTTTCCTCTTCCTTGGCTCGTACTTATCCTAAACTCTTGGGAGAACGTTCCCTTTTTTTTTTTTTTTTTTTTTTTTCCTTGAAAAGTCCTCAGGGAGCTGAGAAGGTGAGGTAGCAGGGCAGGTTGAACTATAGGGACCTGTATATGCACATGTAAGAAACTCAACCAAAGACAAACAGTTTTTGATAACTTTCTTCTTTTGATGGGTACATTCATACAGTTTAAGACTCCAAGCAGTGCCCCTCTTAAAATTCCATATATCCAAAGAAAGCTCATGCAGTCAATACTGAATAAGGACTCTGGGACTGTCCTCCTATATGCAGCACCATGTACAGCAGTAATGTATGTAGAAACAAGTCATTCTGTAAGGAAGCCACTTACATCCCTTGATTTCTGCCTGTACACACTGTGATAGCTGAAAGTTCAAAGTCTTCACAGGAATTCTTTGGTAATAATCCCAAAAGAGAGGAAAGATAAACTATTTTACAAGCATGTCTTGCAAATAAAGCTACATAGGTCAATACTCAAAGCTGAAAAGAGTCAAGGCACAGGGTGTTGTTTTTTTTCTTAAAAAAATTCATTTTCTTAGTACCTTTTTTGTCTCGTTCATTCCACCAACAGCAGCAGCAGCCATGACAAGAGGACAAACAGAAAATCCATACAGCAAACAGACTAGACACCTAATAATTCACGCGGATATGGAAGCATGGAAGAGACTGGTTACCAGACTATTCAGCACAGAGTTTATCAGTTGTCAAGAAGATACCTTACAGGGCAGAAGAGTCATTCAAAATGTCAAGGATTCCTTTAGAGTATCCCATACCCTCATTAAGGGGAACTTGCATCACCCACCTGTATGAGTTTGTAACTAGAATGACTTTATAGAGCATTGGTAATTAGAGCAATTATTTTTGTGGAGCTTCAATAATGCGTGCAAATGTTACACTTTACAATCTCAACTAACCATGAGAAAGATATCAGCCTGTATGCAGAAGACAAAACATCACTATCTCTATGTTAGAGAAGTCTTTTTGTTGGGTTGCCGTTTTCGATATATTCCTTCTCGTAGCTGAATTCAAGACTTTATTCCACCTATGTTTCTATCATTTTTAAGTATCAGTTTAGTGAATATTTTCCTTTCAGTATAATTGATACTGCAGTGAATATTCTTGCTTGGCTTACTAATGTATTATTACTATTACTATTACTATTACTATTACTATTACTATTACTATTACTATTACTATTACTGTTGTTGTTATGTTTTAAAAGTGCTGAAAACAAAACATGAGAACTTCAGAGAAAACCAGTCCCTGGGCTGCCATGCAGAAACTCAGTTTCTCAGACATGAGAAGCATTTTCCATTGAAAGAATTCAGATTAGAGGAACATTTCCCACTACTAATAAGTGAAAAACAGCATGCTTCTTAAAGCTAAGAAGTCAAAGCAAGGCGTACTAGCATCTTATGCTCTTGGCTGCTGTCAGGCTGGAGGTAGGTCCTACGCACAGTGGGATCAGTCTGTTCTCTACCCCGGTCAGTCACCTTGTGTCCACCAAGAAGTTCCAAAAGTAACTTGGGCTCGGCTTTGGACCTTGGTACATAGGAGGTCTCAGATAGGTTAGAGGAGGCATTTACAAATATCCATGCATGGTATAAATAGCTTCAAATATCATAACTACTGAACATCATAACAGAATGAGCAGACAAGCTGGTCTTATTAAGGAAAAAGTTAATTGCTGAAGTATTTCAGAAATAAAACCATTCTCAATCTCGGTCTTTAACTTTGTGCTCCATGTTGCCCCACTGAATACAGCAACAACTCTTTCAAACCACTAGCAAAAAATTGATAGCCTTGTGGCTGAAAATGCAGTTTCTTTATGCTTAAATGGGCACAACTGAGCTAATCACCTTTCAGTATCTTTAAAAAAAAACACATTTTTTTTCTTCATTCAGCCAATATTCGGTAGGAGTGATAGGTCTGGAGAATTAAAACAAGTCCATATTACTATTCTGCAAACTGAAACATGTCTCTGGTTTGTTAAGAGAGAATTGAGAAGATTGCCCGTGGGTTCTTGATCACGCTGAAATGCAATTACATTTATGTTTTGCTGTGCTTAGTTTGAAGCCCCATGGCCTCTCTCTTTTACTGAGACTTTGTTAACCAGAATATTGCAGACTTCTAAAATAACATCTGGCTCCTTGATATGGGGTGATTCAGAGGCTACGCTTGGACCATCGCAGGCTCTGGTCTTCCTCTGTTCATCATCTGTGAAAAACTGTGAAAATTATTGTAGTAATGGTGGCAGAAAGAAGCCAACAGCCAGTCAAGAAACTCTCCAGACCAGTCTTACAGACTAATAGTTTTCTGCACATATCTGAGTCTGAGGAAAGGAGGAAAGGAAGAAAGACAGTTCAGAAGGCCTTTCACACAGATGATCTGTCATATTTTTGAGAGAAAAAGGAAAAAGGAGAAAAAAAAGGAGAAAAGGAGGGAAAGAAAAACCAGCCTGCAAACCTCAGTAAGGCACACAAAATCATCCTTCACAAGAAGTGACTCCTCTGGCAGAGTCATTTTCCAAACATGAAAGACAACAGCCAGAGCTTACCACAAAAGTAACCTTCAAACTGCCTATATTTGCTAACATCTATTTGAGTGATGTATGAGAGAAGGACCTCATGCAGGCCAGATTGCTGGAAGATTGCACTCTGCTTGCACTGAAAGGATCAAACTGAGTTACTGTGTGACTTCCTCTATTAACAATAAGCAAACAGTATGAAAAAGCATTATTGAATGATAGTATTTTAAATCTTGGTCCTATCAAAAAAAAATCAGTTGTTTATAAGCTGGTTTTCAAGTCTGTTTAATTGTATCTTATTTAATTACAAACCTGTTTAATTGTGCTTAGTATCATCTACTGAATATAGCAAATATAGCTTCATACACACTATATAGTTCTATGTAATGTGTTCTGTATTTGGTTCAGGAGGAAATCTGCATAATGAGGAAACCTGCATAATAAGGAAACCTGCTTTTGTTTTGAATGATACAACATTTGGCTCAAACTCCCAAAACACTGGCAATTACCAAGCGATGATAGTAACGGTGACTAGTTGGACAAGTTCCTGGTTGGTAGGTATCTGAAAGGGTTATGTATTTGTTAGACAGACTTCGTAGAGTAAAAGAAACTAGTGCTATTTTATTGTGTGAAGCCTCCAGTTTCTGAAGCTATTGGACATTTTTTTTTTTTTGTACCAGAACACACACCACCTCATATTCAACTAGAAGAGGCATAAACACACAAACATCCCAAATATCCCTACTTACCTAGTCAAAATAAAACGTTTTCTTAAAGGCCCCCTCCAAGCCTCCTGGTCCTGTGTCTTGGACAACAGAATTGAGTTTCTGAGACAAATGTAAATTTGGAAATAAAAAAATTCTTCTTCCCCAGCCTCTAAAATCTCCTCCAATTGTACTCTAGGTGAGATAAAATAGTCACCTCCTTTACCACCAAGTGTAATAGATCCAAGTAACCATCCCTCTTCTCTTTAATTTCATGACTGTCTAGGCCTTCTGCATGGGGAAAAAATTTGATAAAGACAGACACTGAATTCACTTTCCAAAAACACACAGATTTTAACTCTTTTCTCATAGGCTCGGCAAAAAGCTAACTAGAACTAGGTAAAAGAAGATGGTTACTCAGAAGATGCGAAATACTGTGACATTCAACATATCTTTTTCTTCATGGTTGTCCTTATTGCTATTATTTATCAATCACTGCACAGTTAACACTAGCTGAAAAACAATAGAGATAATTAAATGTTTCCAGGACCAAAATTGTCCTGTGGATCAAATCTGCCAGAACAATCACCATACTCCTGATATCTCTAACTCAACCCAAAATAAACGTAGTTTGTACATACAGAATCAGGATGCTTTTCACACAAAATTGTTCTTTATTAAATTTATGTGAATTGATGGTTAAAATGGAAAGCTCAGGCTATTTTTGTAACCTTGGTATCTTTTTTTGTAATTACCTATAGAAGCCTGAACAATATCTTATTCTCCCCTATTCACTACTTACATATAATATAGACTTTTATGTTCACATTGTGTTAGATGTGAGAATTTTGAAAAATAATCCCAGTTGAGTGACATATATTTCTCATAAAGTTTATATCTGTGCTCACAAATCGGGTGTATAATTCTCCCTCCCCTGAAGTAATCTGATAATCCACCCACTGAGACTGAGGTATTAGGCTTAAAAGGAAGCAAGACCAGATAAACCATTATGGGTTGGACAACTGTACTGTTCCCTACTTTAGAATCCCATTCATTTCTCATTTACATCACTGTGGTCTCCCCATTTATTTTGGTATTAGATGAATTAGGCTTATATTGGTCTTGTTACTCACTGGGGCAATGATATTTCAGTTTACGTTCATATTGCAAACACAATGATTTATTTTTTTAAATTACATTGGCTTTAAAACTAAATATGTCTTGTTTTACACAAATATTTGTTATTGCATGCATCTGACAACAAAAAATATAGAAGATATGAATATGTTAAACATTACAATCGTATAAAATTAATTTAACTAATCATAATTCGTATTGTAGAAAAACAGGAAATTACATATATCTGTCTCTGTAGCAAGTCATTTTATGACATTAAGAAATTCTCTCTGAAACTATCTTCCATTATGCAAAGATAAATGTTGACTCTTGGATATATAGGAGTCTTATCTTATGCACAAAATTGTCAAAAATGCTGTCGTTATTTACTTCAGAACATGTTTAAAGGCATTTATGTTTAAAAAAAATACATACCAAAGTTGAAGGTGAACATAAACCAGCTTTGGATCTGTTCATATCTTTTGTATAATTTTCAATACAAACAGGGCAAACCATCTGTAAGTGAAATGCCACTCATATACTAAACATGTTTCAAGACAGTGTAGCTTAAGACATACAAGTGGTATGTAAGAAACCAATATTAATAAAAGATTTTGAAAAGGATGCATTTTGTTGACTCATGTTGAGTATGGAATTGCAATCAGTGTATAATCCTTCCCAAATCAGAGGAATATGTTTTAGCTTGACTGTAGCTGAATTGCAAATCTTTTACATGGAGAGTTGAATATATTTGCAACTAAATTTGATATATGAATATATTTGATATATTTCCTTTATCAGGAGAATATCAATGGAAAATAATATTTTAACCTAGCATTTTGTTTGAGCATTCATTATGTTAGAGATGATAAACTCAAAACATTTTCAATTTGACAAGTTCCATTCATCTTTATTCTCCCTGAAATTCTTATTATGCTGTCAGAACAGCACAAAAGGGGACAAAACTCATACGATTCTGTATGAAGGAAATAAAAATAATTCTGTTTAAGACCAACTGCCACACAATAAATGAATTTTAAACATTTACACCTCTTATTTCTGTTTTGCCCAAATCCTTTTCTTAAGGGATTTTCTTAAGGGATCTCCAAGGCCAGTGTATTGTATCTCTAGCTTGCAAGAAGACAATCTGACCCGAGTTAGATACAATATGAAATTGTCCTAACCCAGGTCCATCCAAAGACTGAAGACCTCTCTGAAATATAAAAGATTTAAATTAAACCCAAAGGATTCTGAGTTACTGTTGTGTCTACTCCATTGATCAGGAAAGCAAAAAGTCTGTGCTAGTCCTCTACCTTAATCGAGAATATATCTTCCCCCTATTAAACTTCACTGGAAGTTTAATGGAGGATGAAAATTTCACTCTCAGGTGTTGTACCACTTGCATAAGAGGAAGATGGATAGCTTTTAACTTCATTAAGACTTCCAGTGAGAGTGCCCGCAGGACAAGAAACAGGCCAAACCTTATAGTTCCTGATCCTTCTACCTGCTATCAGGTGGGTACAAGGGGCTACAGTCTTAGTCTGAATTCACAAAGTGACTAAAAATTTGACATTATGGTTCATTCATATGCTGCAGATGTATGCTATGTTAACCTAGTGATGTATTCCAGTATTTCAAGGTACTATATATATCAAGGTACTATTTACATGTTATTTGTACACACAAATTATGCACACAAGATTGCACTGCAGGCAGCTGAGTTAATCCAGCTTTGCCGATCTGCCTCTGTTAGATTTACCATTTTCACTATCAAATATGTTTGACGTTATGGTATCAGCTGGCTTTTATGTCTTGTTATATTAGAAAGGTCAGAACAACTAGCGATAAAAACCAAGCATTAAATAAAATAACCCAGTTGCTGTGTCTTTACTTACTGTTTCACCAAAAGATGTACATTTAAGTGCTATTAACTGGTGTTGCAGGGTCTGTCTAAGAAACATCTCGTCCTTAATCGCATGTAGGCTGAAAGGATTTTAACATGAAATGAACTTATATTATGTTGTCGTTCTTAAGAATTACAATACATAAAATTAAAAACATATTAAAATTGATCTTTTAAAGTAACAAAATAACTATAATGATGTAGAAATTTGATTGATATTGACTCCAGAGCTGGAAATAAAAGAGACTCTTAAATATAAATGGAGGATAGCAGTTATATAATAAATATGGATGGAGGATAGCCTCAAGCTACCTTGTACGATTGTTCATCATTGTGAATTCAATTTCAGAGCACTTTCACAAGCAGTGGCTTGTCCTAGGAGAGTCTTCCATTTAAAATAACATTGGAATCAGAAAGCTGTCCATATCTTGCATAGCCTAAAGTTCAACTTCTATTTCATAAATTTCAGCTGATCAAAAAACCCTGCAGCTGAGTTCCTCTTATTTAAGGAAAGCAAACAGTCTATAAATTACTACCCACTGCTGTGCCCAAATAAAATTTTGTATTCCCTTAGATTTTGAAAATGAGAAAGTTGATTTCACTAATAATGAGTGTTAAGTTTGACTTTTAACTCTCCTTACTAAATGCACTAACCTTTGCCTCTTCTGTGGCATATGTTCTAAAACTATTGTGTATGTCCTGTGTATATTATTTCTATAGGGTGTCAGGTATTAAATCTTCAATTCTGGTCATTCTACAGATGGTCATTCTTTGTAAAGAGTCCCTTGATATTTTATAATAAGGATGCAATGGTAAAATGCATTTTATCAATGAACATCAAGTATGCTTGTGAATATGGCATCTCTTTTGAGGTATGAATGTATGTTACTTTTCTAAGAAAAAAAAGTTTGACAGTGAATGAATTGACAAATACACTCTGGTTTTAATTTGCTTTCATGCTACTGAAAAGATTGTGCTAATCACAACATAGCAGAAAACAAAAATAAAAGACCATATTAAAATGAAAAAAATTATATATAAATAACATGTCAATAGTCTGTATTTCTTTAACAGGTATACACAGCTGTCATAAATAAATAATTTTACACAAGTACCACAAACACCATGATACAGGAGTAGGTTGAGTAACAGAAAACAATGCTCTCTAGCACAAGTTCAAAATAACCACTTAGAGAAAATTTAGTTTTGTATCTTTTTCAGGCCTTAGGGGAAATAATTAAGCAAACACTATTGATCAGCAAAATTAGAAGAAATAACCCATAAATGTTCGGCAAACCATGGGACACATATACATTAAAATACCATTAATATATTACATTAAGTATATTCAATTAAATGTATGAGTAAAGTAACAGAATCTATGAAGTGGAAAAATCTATGGAGAGGTAGAATGCACCCTTTGAATTTAAACTACTGTCCTTTTCCTGTCTGTAAATTTACTAAAACTTTAACCACAGAGTACTGATACTTTATCTAATCAATGAAAATTGCTACCTAATTTCTCAAGGTCCAGCTCATGAGGTAATTTGAACAGCTGTAATTTTTTTTCCTCTTTCTTTACAAAGAAAGGTATTAAACTGCTGAAACAAACCTTTTTAATTAAGGTAAGCTCAAAAAAAAGTATTGGTTGATAAGAATTTTCCTTAAGTAAGGGTATTTAGTTTGGATGGTTTGGATTATTTTCCCTGGTATTTGTCATGAAAGTACAACTAGCAAAATACAGTCTCTTTTGCTTCAGAATAACCACAGAGAGTTCAGCTTCAGTTAAGTAATAACCAGAAGATGACTCGACATGATAATCAGATTTGGTCCTATATGACTCAAGTCTTTGATATTTATAAAGATTTTTTAAAAAGCTTGTATCATTAAAATAATAAATAAATACAAAAAACATTTTACATTAACTAGCACCTTTCACAACAATTATACCAGAATGCATAAAGATATCAGAAAGTCTGGAGTTCTGTGCCGTGTTTGTGTCTGGTTACAAAACCAGAACTTCATGGGCATTTCAGCTACAGATAGTAAAGTTAAAAGAAGTAAAGGAAAACTTAAATGGATATAATTGTTAACAAAAATGAAAGAGAATTGACATTAAAAGGACCAATTAAACATATTTACATTCGATGTTCTCTAGAAATTCTTCATCCATCAGGATGCACAGGTATTGATGATATTCATAAAACACATAGAAGTTCTTCTGGCCACAAGAGGGCTCACATATTTTTTATGTAAAATTTTAAAATATGAGTAGAATAAAATTATAATTTATGGATATGTGAAGCTAAATTCATGAGAAAATAATTTGCACTTCTTTAATAAGCCATCAGAAAAAAATAAGCAAAAATAAAGATGTTCCTATAGACTATGTGTATCTCACCAGTAATTGGCTTTTTATCAAAAGTAATACATTTCTATGATACTACTACGATTAGCTATATATAAAATGACAAATACATCTCCTATTTAAGCAAGTAATTTTAATAGTCTCTGTTAAAAAATCCGCTAGAACCAACCTATTTAGGTAACACAGTAAATACCCATTAAGATAGACCCGAGTAGATAACAATAATAGAAATTTGTTTTTCTACAGAGACTTGCATTATTACTAAGAACACTGATAACACTGTCATTATATTATCGTTATATCAACATAACGTATTCTCACAATTTTTAGATGAGAGGATAACTTGGGGCCTAATTCAATGAATAATTAACAAGAAACTCTCCACTGACCTTAGAGGTATTGTATCAAACTGCACAAGCACAAAGTACAGTACAGTTTGATGTGCAATGGATGTACCTTCATTACAGTTCACCATTTGTAGGACAGGAATTACTGTATTTCCACACCTTTGAGCAATGTTGTGGAGATTAAAAAAAAACAACAAAAGCAAAAAAACAAAAAACAAAACCAACCAACCAACCAAACAAACAAACAAAAAAACAGCAAAAGAGCTGTCCAAAATACAGTAGAATGTGCAGTTGGAGGCAAATTTTATACTCTAAAATATGGTATCAGTCCAGTTGGATTTGATACGAGCTTGAAATTCTGAAAAAAAAATCTCAGAAAGAATAAATACAGTGTTTACAAGGTTAGATAGATTCCTTCCGGACTCTCTAAATTTGAAATTAGTTTGTCTGATTCATCCCTAGAATAGTAGCAAAGATATCACCAAGAACGTCTTAAGGTCATCCAGCATCTGCTAGGGCTCTCATATTCTGCCATACTAGGCAACATACGCAAACTACTTTTGGCTACAAATCCTGCAGTTTCCACATCTTATCCCAAAGCTTTCAGACTCCAGTTCCTATGTTCTCAGTAGGGACTGAAAGCTCTGACAACTCTTGCTGGAAGTGAGACTACCAAGGTTTTCCACCCCAAGTGCTGTGGAGTTCAGTCCTAGTAAATCCTGCTTGTTTCTTCAGAGACTAAAAATCCTGAGTGGATGTCAATACATTGGATACACGCTACTAAATATTTTTCTGGATGGAGAAAATCACAGCCCAGAAAGATGCCACACAACTTGTTGACCACACTGATCAGTACTAGTGCCCTCCAGAGAGGACTTGTTACATTCATATGGGTCCATATTGGTCCCATGGGACACTACTGTGGATTTTAGATATTCTTAATCTGTAGTTTTCTACCTAAAATAGCACTGAACTACATCATGGCCTATGAAAATGGTGTCAAACAAATATGTTGCATACGTGCAGCCTGATGTTATGTGGGTGTATTTGAAAACTCAAGTGTTCTAGAGATAGAAGCAGGGGACTGCACAATGCTGAGTGAGCCAAACCTAGTGCCGTCTAATCTGTACTGCCTACAGGAAACAAACAAGCACCAGAACTGCTCTAGGGCTTTATCTTGATGAAGTGGTTGCTTTAATCCAAGTGAGTGAAGCAGTAGACATACACTGAGGCTGACTGTGTTACCTACCCTAGGGTGTTACCTACCCTAGAAGCACCATAAGGCTTTTCCAATTAACAGGATTTGTGCTAGAACCAGCTTTAGACTAAGGGAATTCATAGCTTTTCCAAGGTTTTCAACTTCAGTCACAACTTCATAGCAAATCAGGAAGCTATGTCGTGAGCAGTTATGCTGGAGCTGTGTGACCCAGAAGCACAGTTCTCAACAGGTCTCCGTGACTGAGCAGCGTTCCATGGGACCCTTAGTGTTCACTGGCTGGAAGTTCATTACATTTGACAATGAGAAAATTTGTGAGTTTCAGCAAATCAGCATGTTTCAGCCCAAATACTTCAGAGTGCAAAGAAGGAAGATGAAGATTGTAGAGAGGCTGGATATAGCAAAGAAGACCATCTGAGTAAAAGTGTATGTTCTAAAGAAAACTGCAACTGCATGAAAAAACAGATTAAAGCACTGTTATTCTGGGATAGAGAAAAGGAAGTGACAGAAAAGTATGAAACAAGGGAGATGAAAAAGATTGCTGGGAAAAAGGAGCATTAGGAAAGAAGACACAGAGAAACAAATTGGGTAATGAACCAGAGTATTAACAGCTTAAAATCTCATTCAAGCCTGCCAGAGAAGGCAGGCTTAAAGAAACATGTAGTCTAAAAGCATGAACACCAGTTCAATTTTTAAAAATGTTGAGTACTATTAGCAAAATCATGCAAAATTACCTGTCTGAAGTGTTTATGGTTGTTACAAGCAGGTGAACAAAATTATTGCAGTTATTTATTTTCAATTTTTAGACTTAGCTATTATGTCCTCAGATGTTAATGACTAGGTAACTGGACAATATATTTAACTACTTTCATTTTCATGAATATAATTTGCAAAGTCTATAGACCTTTTTTTATAAATGTGATCGATGGAGTTATAATACTAAACCTGTTTTGTAGAATCTGGAATTTCTTTTTCCATATCATATTACATTGCTCAACTTCCTTTCTAAGATAGAAGAAAGTATAAAAAGAAGTAGTTAAATGTAGGGGCTTCTTAAATGTCTTCAAAGCCCATCTTAAAAATATTGGCTACTACCTTGCTGTGGTTTGCCTTTCTTGACCTTTATATTTCTTCAGTTTCTCATTTTCTGCAGTCAGGGTCTTTTCAGCAGCTTGCTGCTCAGGTGCTACGCATGTTATCTAAATGTAAGTAAAACACTGTTTATTTTCTTAGTCAACTTTGTAAAAAACAAATACAAAGTTTTGCTCATATGCAGTGCTGTTCTTGGGACAAGTTTTCCTATTTTGGGCTGTTTGATATTTCCAGTACTCCATTAAAAAAAAAAAAAAGGGTCTTATAACCTAAATTCACAGTCGGCTCATTTTTTCATTTGTTTCTAAGGGCTGTGACAAGCAATATTTTGGCAACTGTAACAAAAACAGCACTGTGGGTATATAAATGCAATCTTGTCCTCCATTTATGTGTCTGAACCTCATCTTAACTGCTATCAGTGGTAAAATTACTGTTGCCTTAAATGGAGGAGTATTCAAGACCTATCACTACAAATTTTCCATAGCAAAACCAGCAGCGTGTGGAAATACACGGTCAAGAAATTAGAACGAAGAATTGAACTCTTGATTCTTAGACCTAACCCTGATTTTCATGATTGTGTCTATTCTGGGCCCAGGAATAATTCCTAATCTTTGGTGTTGTGTGGATGTTCTGACTCAAATCAGTCCCACATCAAGGGTAAGAGCAAGGAAAAACCAGGTGCATGGATTTAGAAGGAAGCTATGGTCAATTTCCAGTCTGGGTGACTGGATGGAAGTATTTATGCGGGTGCCAATAGAGCACCCCCATCACTCAGCTTAGGCACAGTCTGTGTGACCTTGGATCTTTACTCTCCTTTCTGGGATTCTGATTTCTATTTCCTTAAATGTCATGAGAAATTCTATGAGGTCCTGGGATAAAGCTGCTACATAAATGTCTACTCATAGCATTACTTTAACACTAAAAGGTAAAAGAAGCAGTAGTTCTGTGACATCCACAGACTTTAAAAAGGGTCAGTGTGTATATACATAGATGTAAAAATAAATAATATATAGACGATCATATTAGCTTGTAATAATTAAAAGATCATCTTGTCAGTAAGTTCATTCTTTTGTTTTGTAAGGTATTTGTAAAGGAGGCTGAGGGGAGACCTCATCACTCTCTACAACTACCTGAAAGGAGATTGCAGAAAGGAGGGTGTTGGTCTCTTTTTTCAGGTAAGAAGCAACAGGACACAAAGAAACAGTCTCAAGTTGCACCAGGGGAGGTTTAGATTGGATATTAGGAAGAATTTCTTCATAGAAAGGGAGCTAAAGCATTGCACAGGGAAGTGGTAGAGTGGTAGAGAGGGGTGGGGACCCCTGAAGGTATTTAACAGACATGTGGACGTAGCACTAAGGGAAATGGTTTGGTGATGGGACTCAGTAGGTCAGGCTATGGTTGGACTCGATGAGCTTGAATGTCTTTTCCAACCTAAGTGATTCATAGAATGGTTTGGGTTGGAAGGGACCCTTAAAGATCATCTAATTCCAACCCCCCTGCTGCTTCTTCACACCTCACACAAATAAATATTCTGTCTTCCAAGAGAGACATTTAATCCCTGTTACATTTCCAGGGTTCTCCATACAGGCATACTGGACATGGATCTGGTAAATCAAATACATTATACACCTGTCTGCTTGAACAGAAAATTCAAACTGTCAGTATTGTTTTGTATTAATCCTATCCAGATCAAATCATCATTTTGTTTTTTCAGCTGCAGATACATTCCACTTTCTTTCAAATACACATGCTGGTAGCTATGTGGCCAGTTCAGAGGTGTAAACACCAGAATTAAAGAATAGATAGCACTGCAGAGTTATCAGGCCTTTTTAAATAAAGGAAAGTCATTTTTATCTACATACTATGAAAAAAAATCAAATGAAATTAATTGTAAATATTAATTATTACTAAATGACTGCAAAAACAATCACGTGATCAAACTCTCCTTTCTCACATTGTTTTTACACTGGTGTGACGTCCCGGATTTGTGGCAATATAGCTGGGCAAATGGAGAGTTTCTAAAAATAGAAACAGGCCCATTGTAACTATACATAAAATAGCAAACCAGGCAATCATTGTGCAAAGGAGCTCTAAAGTCACAAGCTTATTTTTTTTTTTTCCTTCTGATTCTTTTTAAAGATCAGAGCTCCTTGAAATACAAGGCAAAGAGGCTCCTGTAACCCTTACTGATCCCCTCACTTACTGCTGGGACATGTCAGGGTAGAAGGGACCACATCTAATGACTTCCCCTAATCTGAAGATTCCTAGCTCTAGGAGTGATCCCCTGAGGAAGCAGTGGCACTGAACTCCTGTTCAGGATGGCAGTCAAAAAGAAATGAATGAGAGTTGCACCTGTGCTTCCTTATTTTACGTCAAACTTTAAAAGTAATGCTAACAGTAGCTACTTTTTAGGCTTCAACTTGTTCAATTTTAAATGTGTGAATTCCCTTCCATTGTATTTTTCCAACTCACTCTTTTTCCTCATTGCAAACCATTACCCTGTTTCTCATTAGATCACTTCAACCCCAACTGTTTTGATATTCTACTATTTTTTTTTTTAGTTTCTTTCTCTGAAATCTGTGTATCTGTCAAAACTATGCTCTTCCTCTCTGAACAGAAGAGCAAAGCTCTTTGCAAATATGGAAAGCAACCATAAACTGGATGAAAAATCATCTTCTGAAGGTGAGACTCCAGCTCCATTTCAAGAGCATATCCAACTGATCGAACCATATTCCTAACACAGAAGGAGTCTTAATATCTTGATCAGAAAAGTTCTTGCTATTTAAACTGTATTTCTTATCCATCAGTTTTAAAACCTAAGGCTTAGTTAAGATTGTATTCAGATTTATATATAAAATAGCTAAGAAACACTAAACATTATAGGCATGTTCCAACCACTTGGAATAGTAGTGCATTTTCATTTTTGCTTTTCAAAATTGGGAATGTATCATTTTAGGTATTTATTGTTGTCAGTCATTCAACTCATTGCAGACTGACTGAAGCTAATGAAACAAATTTCTGCCCCCTATTCATCTACCCAATGAAACATGGGTGAAGGGCTGAGAAACTATTGCTTTCTTCCTTCCATTAGATTTAACTTCTCATGTGCCTTCATTTGTTTTACATTAATGTTGTTCATAGTAGAAGACCCATAAGCCTACTGACTAATCTCCACTGTGAGCCTGAGCTCTCGACAACCACCCTTGGTACATATGCACGGTCTTTGGGCTGCCTCAACACATGGCCATCTGTCATGATTGCATGGAGCCTCTCCACAACTGGGTCGGACCCTTGCCTGAGGGCATTAGGGTCCAGACAATGCTGGTATAGATGAACAGTTTGGTTAACACTACAAGGGCCATCTGTTCTACAGGAAATCCTTTCTCTGTGTCATTAATGAAGTATTTGTAGCACATAACTATATATTTATTTACTTATGTAAGCTTTTATATAATAGGAATTATGACGGCATGTTATTTGGAACCAAATAGAACAACTGGCAAAAATACCTGATTTTATTACATACATCAAGTCTACCTGATACACCTGTTAATAGAGATGAAAACCAACCATATATTTAGCAGAGGAAGTAATTAATTAGCTATGGTTTCAGCATGGTTATAACACCTCACTACCTCAGGCAATGTAAAAGAACTGAACTTGATCTAAACATTGCCTCCTGAAAATCAAAATATGAATCCTATTGAACAAGGATTCCAAAATTTAACTTTGGTAGGAAAATTCTGCTCTTCTGTAGCATGAGTTAGTATATAACATATTATTATTATTATGATGATAATAATCATATTTCAGGAAAGACATTTCACATATTTCTGTATGTAATCAAATACGTAATTAATCTCTAGCAAATTAAGCATAGACAGAATTTAATAACTGAAGTTTTTCATGCTCACTATGCTTTCCATCCACTGTTCAAATAGACTCAGCTTTCAGACACTGGAAATGCAACTTCTTCATTAGGAAAAAATACATCTAGGAAGGAGCACTTGGCAATTTTGGTCAAACGTCTCCTTACTGCCAATCTCATTTTCATCTTTAAAGGTGAAAGTTTGAAATATAACATATACTACTTAGAACAAAAATCCATTCATATTACCAGAAAGTATTTCACCCTGGGCAAGACTCCTAATTGCCTGAACGGTTCTAAACGTGAACACTGTTGACTGAACAGCTAAAAAGGCCCGGCTGGAGAGGGATGAACATGCATCATGGAGAGGGATGAACATGGGGCTTGACAGATTTTCACTTTCTACCTAATGTAGAGGAGTGTTCTAAATATCAGACACAGTGACCTGGGAATCTTCCATTTTGGGGAATTTCAAGAGTCTTCTTCCTTCTTGCATAAATTATGAAATTACAATTACTTCAGCCACTGTAAAAAATAAAATTAAAAAAAAATCTAGAAGTTGTACGTATGTATGTACTAGCCAAAGGTTACCGCCCTCTTTTTGGATGTACTTACAGCTTCCGCTGCTTGCAATACAAGTGGCATCAAAATGGTTTTATAAATTTCTGTTAAGATCTTATGGAAAATTAATTCCTTTTAGTTTAGTTAAGTTCAAAAAAAAAAAAAAAAAAGGCAAACTTGAGTGAACCTCAATACTATCAACAGAACAGATTTCAACACTAATAATTATAATGCTATTGTAAGACTTTGCAATAACATTGAGTAAACCTTGAAGAATATAAATACTGAGGAAGAAAACCATTTGGTCTGTATTAAATACTAGGATTTAAGGGATGAATTTAGGGAATATAGAGAACAGAATGAACCCAAGAAATGGAATTAAAAATAAAAGTAATGAAGCTATGAAACAGATTTCAGGAGAACTGTGGCAATCCTCTTTGACACTCTTTCTGCTCTACTATTATATCCTTCTCACCATTACATTACTTAAATATGAATTATTTGCTCTAAATGGATGAAATAACAAAAAAATATTCAGTAAGATAAACCTCCTCATTGATGGCACTAGCTAGAATGATGTACTTTTCCATTTCCATTTTACTGTTTTCCTACTAAATACTATTTCTTCTTGTATCTACCTCTTATTTTGTCAACAGTGCAGTATGCAGTCATCTGCTGCCACTGAAACCGAGTATAAGCAGATATCTTATTATTTTCAGTATCTTCATTCATAACAAAATGGATTTTCCAGTGTAAATACAATCCCCATCTAGATACATAAAAATTTCTAAGGCGAATGCAGGTGTCCCCTGCTCTACCTACAAAACAAAATTACACAACCAAATTCGCTACAATATAAACACTGAGCAAAATATCAGCTAACACCATATGTGTACTTAATAGTAATTGAATAGTAATTTAACTTTATTGACTGTACTGTTGTGTGCTCCTTCAAACCCACATTCAAAAAATTAAAAAACCCTATACAGCAGAAACGTACCGATATCATTTACTGTTCTATTCATTAACAGTAGATTATACCTTTAAAACACTTAAGGCCATGTCAAAGTCTATGTGGTTTCTGAGAGGCACCATCCTCCCAGAGCTGTAGAGTTATGGGCAGGATGCCAGGTTAGGCCTGGACATCCACAGAGTGGCCCTTGGGATGGCCACTGAAGAGTGGTCAGGTCTGGGCGTTTATCCTCTTACTTCAGAGATTGAAGGGGATAAACGTGCTTTGCTCTTTTTTTTTTTTTTTTTAAAGGGTGTGTGGAGGAGTGGAGGAGGAATGTTCATGTACTCTCTTGTAGGATCAATATTGATCAATATCAATACCAAACAATACAGGTTTAATAATTTTTAATTCACCAAGTCAGAATCCTACTGTCTTTGATATGTTTTAAAGCACAATAGCAATTATGAAGGGTTCTGGACACCAGAAAGAACAACTGTAAGAGTAGTAGAAAACCATAATAGAATTATGATTATTATGGATGGTATACCCTTAGACATTCAGCTAATAGGGAAAAAGAAAAGAGAAAGATTGTGAAACAGCAGCACC
The DNA here is from genome assembly GCF_964211835.1 of Anser anser. Lineage (NCBI taxonomy): Eukaryota > Metazoa > Chordata > Aves > Anseriformes > Anatidae > Anser > Anser anser. The sequence continues at coordinate 143,969,797 of NC_139721.1, forward strand.
AGATTGGTCAAAAAATAGCCTATGGCCAAGGATAATAAATGGTAGAACAGGAGAATCAATAATTAAAAGGAATACAGAAAAATGTAAGCAGTGTTTCAAACTCCTCAAAACATTTCTAACAGGAGAAAAAACAGGATAGGTCATTTTAAAGGTTAAACTATAATCAAGATCTCCTTCAGTTCCTCAGGTACTCCTGACATGTTTCTAACAGGAAAATTCACAAAATACTAAAAGAAGCAAGAGGAAAAAAGGGCATTTGCAACCACAAAAAATATACCTAATAAAATACTGAAGAAACTGAAATTGTCATTTTATCAAAGTGTACTGGGATAAAAGATGATATCTGAAGAATGATTCATGCACAAATTTTAAGTGCTATTTTTCAGTATAAGTTGGAATTTTCTTTTAACTTTTCAGTTTCATATCTTTCCTTCCCTGCAACTGCCCATATTACCTGTAGCTTAAAGCTCTACTCTTCAAACAGAGCAGCCCAACACTCAGAAAGGTTTGCTGGAAAGTCGAAGCATAAGCATGTAGAAACATCTAGACTTTTTGAGCATGGAAATGTTGTAAGTATTGCCTACAGTTCATCATCCCCTCACCTCTCAACATCACAGCTGTATCAACCAAGTTTCTCATGAAGATCTGTTTTTTCAAACCCCGTGTAATCTTTAGGGGGTAGGATATGCATGACCAGGGAAAATTCTATAGCAAGACTGTTCTCATAGTATCTAAGGATCTTTTCTGGTGGGCTTTGGACAAAAATCTCCTCGTGCTTGACAAGGAAATTGTCCTTAAAATGAAAAATGTTTTGTAGATAGTACAGAGGCTGAATTTCTGTTGGAATTTTATGTTATTGCTATTGAGATTGAAATTCCATGTTGTTGCTGTGAAGATTTTACTGTATGATTAAATTTTTAGGGCAAGTAGAGATCTGGGTACATTTCAAACCAGTACTTAAATGATACCAAATGCACTACATATGGGTAGAAAGTAAATTCTTTAGTAAAGGATATTCCTCTATGCTTATAACATTTGAGATGTAACTCAGTAACAAATAGATAATTACTAATGGTATACCATTTTTTGTTTTAAGACAATCAAATATCACTTTCAAATATGACACGTTTCAACTAACCTAGATGTTCAGTTAATCTCAACATATAGCTTGTTCTCAATACATGCTGCAGATTTCCAAATCTAACTCTAATTAATAGGATATGTCAAATAACTGTTGAAGGAAATCCAACTTCAAAAAGTGAGGCTGATTAACACATTGATTTAGATATTAACTTCTAAGCGTCATGAGTTCTTTTTATTTATTTATTTATTTATTTATTCTCCTGTTATTTAAACTTTTAGGAAGATCATAGCTATCAATAATCCTTTACTCAAAGGCATTGTGAAACTTCAATCTAACTTTAGGGATAATAAAACATTAAAAAATCCTTCTTTTTTATAATGGTTCTCTATGTTTATTCCGATATAAAAATATTTTGCAAAAGTTAAAGAATGTCCTCAAATATATATACATTTTCAGTCAAATATTTTTCTAAAATACATACAATATAACTCATAGCAAAAGAGAAATCCAAACCGTTCAACTTTCCTCACACTTTTGGTGAATGACAGGATGTGGTACTACATACAGATGATAAATTATATTTATTTGATTATAATCACATCCATAAAACTCATGGTAGAGTGATGGTTTAAATAATTCAAAAAACTAACTCTAATAGATTCACAGTGCTAACCATTCTTACAAAGGAGCAAAGTACAAGTTTTAAAGGAAAACCTTCAAATGTTAAAAGATTTCTCCGTATTACTCTCACATGTTCTTATACTTAAAGGATTCCAAATCTGGCAAGTGAGTAGAAGGACTTACAAGAACAGGCTGTCTTTGGAAATTGAGGACAACTTATATAAGGCAGACCACACTTTCTCTCTCTCTCTGTAAATCCAAGAAGTGTTTTTGATCATTCATGAAAAAATGAGATCATAAATGGAAAATAACTCCTTTAACATCAATAGTAATATAAAGACATATATTTTACTTATAAAATCATTGAGGCCATTGCCACAGGAATCCCCTCCCATGCCATTTCAAATGAAACTAGAGTCTCATAAAGGACAAATTAATTCCCTAAATGAACTGCTTTGTGGAGTTAATATATTTATTTGACCATGGGCATATTTTAAAGTGTTTGGATGGTGGATGACAATAGGCTTTTCAAAACTACACTAAGCTTTAAAGCCATTCAAAAAAATTAGTTATGTAGTCACGAATATTTTATTTGCAGACTCTCGCCAATCTTTCCTTTCATCTCAAGATAATTCAATGATTTCTTAATATCTTTGAGCAGCCTTTCAGTACTGACATATATTCATATGTACATATACACATAAACATACGCATACACATGCATACACATACACATACATTTACTATATATATATAGGATGCATATGTTGTTGTTGCTTGAAGACTGGGACAAATTAAGTGCATACATTTGCAATAATAACCAACCATACCTCACGACAAGTATAAAAATGTGGATAAACTACAGGATCTTTGTGACAGGTTATCTCAGCTGATTCTCAAGAGCCTCTCAGCACTATTTAGACCCTACCAAGGATTTTCCTGTTAGCTAGTAACTCAGGTGAGAGCTTTAACCAAATGCCCTAGCAGCATTTTAAACTCTGCTTCTATTTCTACAGTTCCTTCAGGATCACATCCTACTTAGTAAATCTTGATGAAGTAAAGGAAATATTTTTCTTGTGGATGAACTTGATTCTCAGCTTAAGAAACTAAGAAATAAAAGTTTATTCAATACATGGAGTATCTTTTAAAAACTTGCAGTGCTGTGCAGCACAGTAACCTGTTGGTCTTCTGCAATACTATGGCATGTACATAAGGTAGACCTTGTGCTGCTTTTGGTCTTCAAATATGTAGGTATTTCGTCAAACAGCATCCCAGTTTTCTGTCTCTGCTTCTTGTATTTTTGTAGACAAAATGCCCGTGGACAAAACTAGGATTTGGGGTCTAGTGTTATAAATGGTGATCAGTATTTTTAGCTACTTAGGCAGTAAAACGGTAACAAAAGGATTTCTTCCAGCAGATTCTTACCTTGTAAATTGAACTGATTTCAGATGGACAAACCTTGAGCTAGGCTTAGTGACTAATTATATCTGTCAAACATCATGACCTGTGATCTGCCATGTTCACTCTATCTAGATTAAAATGCAAGAAACAGCCAGGAACATTTAAATTCAAAGGGGCAGTGAGTGGAGGATAAGGACCAAGCCTAGGGGTGTTGTTATTTAACTCCATTTAGATACAATGGAAAAAAAGAGTAAAAGAGTAAAGTTGTAATGAGAGTAGAGTCTTACCAGTACAGTTTAACAGAATTATTTAATTACTCAGCTGAAACACGAATATGGATTTTAGAGAAAAGAGTGGAAAAACTAGATTAAGACAAATAAAATAGAGGTATAACACAAGCAGAACACTTTGCAATATTAGCTAAAAAAAATCTGTTTGTATTTTACTTAAAAAAGATAATTGAATACTTCTTTCTGTGCCACAAACAAGGCATCTTGCAGTTTTGTCTCAGTGTTATCTCTCTTCTCCTTCTGCTGCTAAAATGAACCACCAGGAAATATGAACAAAATTATATGCATAAACTTTTGGAAAAAGTCTAATATCAACTCTTTGTTATAATTTATTAAAAATATTAAAATTAGAATACAAGAAGTATTCTCTAAATAGGATATTCAAAAGGCAAGTGACTTTTTGCAGATATAAATTTAATTGTGTTACCACTTTTGATCTATGGCAGTGAAAAACTATTTTTCAGTTCACAGATGGGGGACATGATAATTGGAGAGAAAAACACTTTTTCTTCGAAAACTCTGTTGGATATGAACTGGGACTGTTAACAACATCAGAAAGTGACAGCAACTCTTGGCTTGCACTGAGTTGTAACAAAGCCAGTAATTTCTGTGTTACTGCTCAACATTGATCATAAATTTGTATTACTCAAATGAGAGGAAAGCAGAAATATTGTTTACAAATAATGAACCCCCCAAATATTGAGAGAATCATGAAAGCGGGCAAGAGGGGAAAAACATTTAAATCAACATTTTCCCCTAAGATTTATTCCAGAATTTTACTATTGATTCAAATTTGTGTACTTCTTTATTGATTTTGTTTTGTAATTGTTCATCTAACATTATTATATTTTCCAGGATTCAAGCTATTAGGAAATATCATTTTATATCACTTTCTAACATTTCAATTTCTTTTAATGAAGTCAAAATATGCAGAACTACAAGAATTGCTTTTAAAATTGCTAGTACTTAGAGATCTTCTGAGAGTGTAAATGCTCTATTCCAGTCATATGTCATGGGATTTATATTTTCAGGATTTATATATTCCAACCTTACTTACAAATTACTTTTTACACTCAGTGCTCATTTCTCTTCCTCTTGAGCACTATTGACTCTGAGGGTGTTTTTTTTCTCTTGCTTGTCCATCTTTCATTTCCACATTTGTATGCACCCAGAGTATCAACAAGAAGTCTCAACGAGCAAAGCGTGTAAGGGCTCACGGAATCTACTTCTTCCTTGCTGATTCCCAGAGGATAAGAATTCCACTTTATTTCCATGTTATTTCACATTCACTGTGCACATTACTGCTCTAACTTGTCTAACTTACTGCATTACTGCTATATTTCATGCTGATTTGTTTGATAATATGCAATGAAAAGATAAGGCCACAAGAAGTTGCATTTTAAATAAATGCAAGGAGGTACTGCAGGGTAGTCAAGGCATCTTCGTCTCATTTCATAAGGGACCATGATGCATGCTTTCTGTGTCTTTATTTTGGGGCACTACAGGACCTTAGAACCAGCACAGTATGTATGTCCTAGATATTTGCTAACTGTGTGCCTGACTACAGAGAGAATTAGGAGGACAGGGACTAGTGAGGTCAAATCTCGCTCAACAGCCTTTGCAAAGGTTGGACGGCTATGTACTCATTTGTTTTGAACTCAAACTATTTCTAACCTAGAAAGGTTTTCCCAGTTCATTCAATAAGATCCCCTTTGATGAAGCATTTCTAGATAAAAGTTGGAACTACCCCTGGGGTGGGAATAAACAGAATTGTATATCTAAGAATCAATATTGATTCATTTTTCAAAATAATTTTATTTTGAGAACTTATTTTTGCCCTGATTTATTTTTTCTAATCTCTGGATTTTTTCATACATTAAGATTATATCCAACCTGACTACCTAAGCTTTGGTGTAAAAGGTTCCAAAGGGATTTCTAGAACTATCACAACTCAATTTGTACTTCACTTAAAATTATTTTTAAAACAAGTAAAATCACTTAAAATGATTTTTCTAGGTACCTCAGTTATTATTTGAGATCCAGAAGTCTGTCTGAGTTCTTCTCATGTTACATATCAGTTCAGAAACATGCTATAAAGCCAAATCAATTCTCAGTTATATCATCTAACAACAATGCCTTCAGCTGCTTTTGATAAATATGCAGATTTACAAATCCACAAATCAGACTGCAGTACTTCATCAGCATTCTCTACTGGCACATTCCTATCCAAAAAGATTTTCCTAGAAAGAGCAGAGTGTATACCCTGACTTAATAGACTAAATTTAGACAGTCAGACTTTAAAATCTTTCATTCATCACTTCCTAATTCCAATAGAATCCCACTTACATTTTCAGGTTAAAGACATTTTCCTTAAATGTCATGAGAATTATAAACTATTTTCATTATGAAGATGCTGATTAAAATTTATTTAATAGGCTATTTATTTTATATTTTTTTTACCCTCTTCAACTGATTTGAAAGACCTGTTCTATAACACTATATTTTGTTTTTCTCTAATTTTAAAAAATGCAGTACTACAAAACTTACCCAGACTCACTGAAACTGAAAATTGAGTAAGGACTGCAGGACTGGCCCCCCTACTAAAAAAGCCCAAGACACATGGTGTTGAGATTAACAAAACAAAGTAAGTAAAGCAGCTATGACTTGGCACAAAGTTTGACAAGCTGCAGAAAAGCAAATGTTTAAATAACTGAAGTGGTACTGATTTTCTATTCACAACCTTTTCTCTCCTAAACAGTATCATATTCTTTTCCAGCACATTTAGATTGCAAGTCAAGCTGTGTTTTATTTTTTATTATAATAAACCCAGTCAGTTTACTGTAACAAAGACATACTAGTGGTGATCAGTGTGAAAGCCAGTACGAAATCAGGCTAGGAAAAAAAAAGTCCAATGGTAAAATAAAGGACCAGCCGTCTGGAAAGTTCCTGAATCATGTAAAAAGAAAATAAAAGGCTGTGTTCTTATGAGACTAATGCAGAATACAAAAATATTTTAAGACAAAACTCTGTATCTTTGCCTATAATGTTTGTTAACAGCAGCAGCAAATCTTTCTAAATAATGTTGCATTTAATTATTTTCCAAGTCCTCCTAAAAAAAAATCATGTTTTTTAAAAAATAGTTTTAGTATTGTTGTTTATCTGTTCTTCTCAAAATACCACATGCACAAAATAAAACTCTAACATATTTTTGCTATGTTTTATCACTTGAAAAACAATTTCCTGACCCATCACCCCCCCCCCAAAAAAAGTATATTAAATCTATGGGGTATTAAAGGGTTTTTGTATATTTTATCAGATTTTCAGTAAATGATGGTTTACCAAAAATACTATATATGTAAATATCTTACCATATTTTTAGCTAATAGCCTTCCATTTTCAAGTTCTGCCTTCATTTGTTCTTGAATTTCAATCAACTAGAATATAAACACATGAGAATTAGTGTTGGATTTCATATTATAAACAGGCATAGTTCTCTAAAATTTCTTTCTAGATACAGTCTCCCTGATCAAGAGACTACATGCGGACAAGCATTTTTATATTATAACTGGTCGCAGATGGGGAGCTGGACTTACAGCTGGATACTTTTATGGTAGGATTTAATAATGCCGCGAGTCACACATAGAAAGTTCTTTTGATGTAAGCAAAATAGAGTGTGATGTCACACGAGGTAGGAAGACAACAAAAACATTAGAAACAGACTTCATTGACTTAAACTCTCAGAAATGTGGCTAACGGTCAATGAGTTGTGGCAACTTGTTACAGTCATACAGCAGTGGCAGTGGCAATCCTTCTGTTACACATTTGTGTAACAATCAGCACACATCTGTATAACCTGCAGTGAATTCTAACAGGTCCTTGTAAAATACACTTTGCCAGTCAAATTATACATTTAACCTCACCGAGGACAAAGGACTGTGCCTAAAGAACAATTTAAGAAGGACTTTAAAACGAGCCTTCACAAGTTCCAGGATCAAGCTTGGTTAAACAGTTACACTGCATGGCAAAGCGTCCTTAGGTTCTGCTGGTTTTGAGCTGTCAGAGCTACTGTCACTTGGGACTTGCAAGTTAAACATCTATATTTCTCAGCATCACGAAGAACAGAGTTTGTTACTTGCTGAATTTGCATTTAGAACATATTTAAAAGGGGACAATGTTGAGTACAACACTGTCATTCATTTTCTTTCATAAAAATGGAGAAACGCTCCCCTTCAGCATAATAACCTAGAAGCTGGAATGCTCAGCCACAAATCAGGGCAGCCTACATTGTATGCCTCTGGGAGTTTTATGGGGCTTGATTACAATATCCCAAGTCATGGAAAAGTAGCTTAACTACCACTCTATGATGAGAATAAGCCACCAGTTCTGTTCAAGCTGTGCCATTGGACTCAAAGAATATGAAATTCATGAGACTAGATACAGAATACTCATGCATGAGCTTCATAACATAGCAAAGCTGTGACTACATGAGAAAGGGAGAACATTGTGTTTTGACTTACTAGATCATTTATGAATTTTACATTAGATTACGAACTACGAGGAAAAAAAACACCAAAGAAACAAAACAACAAACCCCCACTATGCACACACACACAAAACCCAAACAAAGGTACTCAGCAGTAATCCAAAGAACAAATCTACAGAAAAGTTCCTTCCTCTATGCTGAGTACCCTCGCCTGTCGTCTAGAGATTACGGCTCTTCTGTGCTTGCTCTTCCTGCACCCAGTTTTGAGGTGAATATTTTCCAGACAGAACACAGTGTAAACTAGCAGTTAAATCACTGGCATATAGAACTATGTGTTCAAATGTCCTCAAGTTCACCAGAACCCTAGGCAAGTGCTCTAGTCCTTATGAGAAACTCAGTGCTTGCCATCACTTAGGAAGGTTTGAGAGAAATCAGGGAGGCAGCTGCCCACAGGTAGGGCACAGCCTGGCTGCTTGGGCACAGGAAGAAGTTTCAGGCTCCAAGTCCCACCTACAAGACATTGGTCAGTATTTTCTAGTTAGTCATTTAAGAGACAGAGCTTCCAACATGCTTCACCATCACTTACTACCAGCTGATTCAACACTGAGTCTGCTTCAAATCCTATTTTTAAGTGTCAACTTTTCCCTACATAGCATCCATAGCATACTAATGTCTGCATCAACTTTGTGAACTCAATTTCTGGAGTGAAATTCCAACTGCTGGGCACTGCAGTAGTGCATGTCTTCCTGCCTGGCTCCTCTTTTTAAAGATGAAAGAAGAATTTATACATATTCTGCCTATCAAGTGAACACCTTTCAGTGGGATATGCAAAGGAGGGAAAAAAATGTCAGAAACTTCAATAATTTGGTTAATCCTTTAGAACTGTAGTTTTTCTTTTGGGAATAGAAATGATCAGATACATTATCAGAATTATAACGCAAAAGAGCTCTCCAAAGGCTTCTGAAAGCAATACAGTCTTACATTTTATCTAACTTGACTGTGAAGAGACACCTATATGGATAGTTTTATTGGAGGAAGTTTCGGAGGAAAGAACATGATCCAAATTTACACAAGCGCAGCACTTTCAAATCATGTAAGAGGAAGGTAAAAGTGTTCCTATGCTTTGACTCAAACCCACAGACTGAGGTAGTATCTATGGGAAGGTACTGCATGTAAGAATGCCCTCCATTGTATGGAGATGAAGTGAAGGAAAATAAAGAGTAAGTTTCTGGAAAAAATTTCCCATGAGTGAAAAAATGGAAAAAAAATGTACTATATAAAATATTATTTGGACTTTGCAACTGTAATAAGAAGAAATGTTCAATATAAGAACTGATGACAGTCACTTTCTTTACAGCATAATCAGACTTCAAACCTAAGCGGGCTCCCCGAGCACAGTCAGACCTAAACATCAACAAAACTAACAGAAACATCCCTTCTTTGACAGACTAGTGCGTTAGACAGACCAATTAATTTTCCACTTCTGATTTTAGATTTCATGTATAGGATCCTGATAGTTTTAAAACTTTAATTAAATTAACTTTTCAATACTCTTGTAAAGATAAGTATTTTCAGAGTGGGGAACTTGGTCATAGAAGACAGATTCATCTAAGGTCACAAGGAAAGTCAATGGAAGGGATGATTTCAGAACTCCAGTGCCTCAGTTGTCATCCATCCCCCACCCACGCCCCCAAACCCTTCTTTAAATGTGATTTTTTTTGGTGAGAATTTAGTAATGCTGGAATGAGGACATAGAGGCATCACTATTTCTGTTATTCTTTACCACAAAGTGACTTTTCTACAAAACCTTTTGGAAATGTTTGACAGAAGGAATGTTCTTCATAGGAATTTAGATTTCCTATTAAAAATGAATAGGTCTCAGGAATGACAGCTATACACTGTCAAAAAAAGTCATTTGAGAACTATCACAACATAGAAAGCTGACTGGAAATATATCTAGATGTTATACCAGGAAGACGCTAGGACCTGTCAATGTTTTATTGAGATCACTTATTAATGAATACATATTAGCATTTAAAAGTTATTTTAAAATGATTTTTATAATTAGTTCAGTTACTGTTTGCTCATATAACACATAAACAATAATTCGTATACACTAACAACTCTATATATAGCATATATCTATATATATATCTATATATATCTATAAATAGCAGAATGTTTAACAAATCACAGGTTACCAAAATTAACCTTTATTTTTTTTAAGTAACTATCTATTTGCATATACTCTTCTTCTTTCCCTGCCTTCAAAAGGTTACCGAATATGTTTCTTTTTATATTAAAGTCATCAACCATTTTACTGTAGTTTATTGAGGTTCAGAATTTTCACTGCATTTTAACAAAAGTATATGATATGATGGGATGAGAAACCACCATACTCATTCAAAGAACACTAATTCATTATTACCCTACAGCAAGTTACACTACCATAAAACAAAATGTATCGTCATTCAAGTTAAAGTCTATTTCTCAGCTTTCCAGCACTGTTTGGTCTATACGCTGCTAACAGTCCAAGCTCATTACTGTTCTACCAGGAGCGTAGCTCATAAATGCAAAAATTACAGTACCTTTTGAATAGTTCGCTCATCAGATTCCATTTTTGATCGCATGCTTTGAACTTGTCTATCTGAAAACAAGAGGAGAAAGAGAAAAACCATGAAATTACATGCCCACATGAATGTATGCAAAATGTTTGCTTCAGGTCAGTCTATAAACCCAGTGGAATGTGCGGTGGATGAGAGCCCTGGCAGAACGGTGACCTTCACAACCGCCCTTGACATTCACAGCCTTCTTCCTGCTGTTCAGCCGGCTGGTCAGATAGAGATTAAGGAGTAAGTTCAAGAGCCAAGTGTGACTGAGTGCCCACAGCTTTTCATTATTACTAATTCTGGACATCCTTGCTGTTAGTCACAGCCAATACAAAGTGTTTTAGCAGGTGGTTCTTTATTGCTCATACAAAACTACCAAAAGATGAGAAGCACCATTGAATCAGATGATAAACAAGAACCAGGAATACTTTCTATATCAAATTCATCCTGCCACTATTAAAGGTGATACCGAGTCTCATCTATATGGACATAACAAAACTAAACAGCCAAATACTACTCTACTGCCATGGTTTCCAGTCTTCCATTAAATATTTCACGCTGCCAATATATGAAAAGTAATTTGTAGGTAAAGACTGTACGTTGTATTTTAAGGGGAAAAAAGGCTCCTTTTAAGAACTGTAATAAGGCAAAGGTATGAAAGGTAGTGACAGCTTATTTGATAGAAACTAATCTGTTAGAAAACTTCCACAGAAACACAAAAGTTGGTAATTAGATGAAGAAATGCATATTCAGATATTTTACAAAGCTCAAAAACTACTCTAGAGAGAGTAGGTTTTAATACAGTTCCATTACAATAAAATAATAGACTATTATTTTAAAATATCAATATCTACATCCAACACTTTTCTATTTCAGTAACTTTACCACATGTATCTGCCACAAAATATGTACTCTAACCACATTGCTAGGCAATATTAGAAGTCTCAAAAGCCACAGCAAATATTCCTTTGTCATAAATTAAAATTATGTAAATATATGCATTAAAATTAGAATAAATATGTATGAATTTCTGTACAAATACACACAAAATTAGCATTCAATACCAGAAAAAGACAACAGCACAGAAATGAGTTGCTATCCTTCTGAAGCATGTTAACAATTAATTCCAACTTTAGTAACATTTCTTACATGTTGCATTTAAGCTGATCATCTTGATCTAACAGCAGTTTAAACTTTAACCTAATACATATTTTTCTTTTTCAGACTGTTTCAGAGAATTTTCAAGACGAGAAATCTCGTTGCCCGGTTTAAAAACCTCTTCACTGAAATCCTCTCTCTCCTTTTCAGACTTTTTTTTTTCATGGTCATCATCTTCAAAGACAACCTAAAAGATTGCGATGCCTTGAATTTGTATGTAAGGAATCAAGGATTTAAACGCTGCACTGGTATAATATTATACAACACAGTATCATATAATTTCTGAATTCTATTACAGAGTCATAATATGAATAGAAAAAAAAAGTTGCGACTCTAAATGGGTCCCCGCTAGAAGAAAGGCTGCAGTACATTATATACAAAGACCATAACACATGGGGACATTTTATTGACAGGAATAATGCATATCATACTGTTTGTGTGCCCTCATCATTCAGGTCAATTTATTATGGAGGCTGTGTCCAGGAAGGCAGCTGGGGCCTATCCACCCACACTTCCCCCTGCGTTTATGAAGTGCTGTCCGTAACTAGGCAGGCAGGAGAGGCTGTGGACAGGCAACACCAGGGGGTTGCAAAGTGCATGGCGAAGGAGGGGGGCTTGTTGCCTTTGTGCCATTTCTCAGTGACAGTGCTGCCAGTGTCATGAGGAGCACATCACATGTCAAAGCGGTGAAGTTTTCAGGCTGGGAGCCGCATGGAGTCCATCAGGCCTTCTGATATCAACACAGTTGGTTTTCTACTTGGTGTCGGAGCCACCCAGAGGCAATTCATATTCTGAACATTAACATGGCTTTGCATGCCTGTCACACATAGACCGTGCAGGGGTTTAATGCTATTGAAGACTACGGTTTAAATCTCTATGCAAACAGTGATTACCTTGTAAGAAGGTTCCAGGATAACATACAACAAAAGACTTTAAAGTTATAGTTTTAGTAAAGCAAACTCATTTACATTTTTATTATGCGTGTCCTTTGTTTAAATCTTGCCACATCCATTATGGAAAAGACTTCTTATGCAACTGAAGCTTATTGGGACAGCTACTCTTTTTTTCTTGTTGGTTTCAAAGCTATTGAAAACATTTGAATATATTGTCTTATGGCTGTCTAGATTTTACTGCCACATATTTCTTTTAAAATTATAGAAAAGCTTTCAAGCTGGCACGAATCTTTATAGTAATACCAGAATATTAACTAACTCCTGAAACTATTTAAAATATTAACACAAAAGAGAAGACTCAGACAGCAATTACTCTGCTTACTAAGGAAAACTTAGGATATTATTTGCTTTGCCTGGTAAAAATATGTACTCTTTTTAAAAAATTTCTTGCAAATAAAAGTGTTAAGGAACTTTGAAAACAAAATTCAGAGGTTTTCAAATGACATATAAACTTGAACTATAATGTATTTATGGGTAAAATTTAGTCTAGAACTTTATGTTTTTCCTCAGAAAAGACAGTTTTGATCTCCTGTTTACCAGAACAAATTATCAATGTATTATGCAAAGCCACAAAGTTTTCACCGATTTTATAAGAAATCATGTAAATAAAATGTCAAGTGGTTTGAAAAGTAATTCATACTACTTTGTGTCTCCCCTTCCTTTACTGAAGAAACAGTAGCAGCTTACATAAAGACCCAATATTATTAAAAAATGTTACTTTTAATAATGCAATTTTTTTTTTTGGAACCCTAATAAAATGCTTGAACATTATTTCGTTGTAAACGGTCTTTATGCAGTAAGAAACTTTCAATTAGTCTTCTGAGATAATTACTAGATTGCATGTTTTTACTGAAAACTTTTACCAAGAGAGACTAGCACAGCCTAGGGAAACCAATAGTGCTAAGGAAACAGCACAAGTAATATTTGAGTAATTAACTAAGACTATGATCTGTCAGTGGTCAACTTGAAACCCTGCAAAACAAACTTACTTTTAAGCAACTGTTACAGCTCCTAATGGGCTTAGGTATTTGTTCCCTCACCCAGGCTATATTTGAGCATCAACAGCTGATGCTCAGAGAAGACCCTTTAGTCTTAGACAAACTAAAACGATTTGAAATGGAAATTGAATGAGCTTTAAATGGTATCGCAACTATAAGCGTGGTCATAATATTTTACTGTTTTAATGAAAGGCTGTAAACTACACACAAGACGCTTTCTTCCCAAACTTCCCCTTTGCACATTACTTAGGCAACCTTTAGCTCTAGCTCCACCATCTGCTAAGCCCAAGAACTGCAGGTCATTAACTATTCAGTCTCCTGCTGCAATGAGGACACTCATTAGCAAAATGAACAAAGGGACAATTTTCTGTAGCTACAGTCATCTGTTACACTTTGAGTGGCAGGTTTTGTAGCAATGTTCTCTCTACCATCTGCCCACAGCGGTAGCGTTTGGCTTGCTTAAACTGGGGAACTTTTAAGTTGTAAGAAAAAAGGGCGAGAGGTTGGAAGGCGATTATAGCGTGGCTTATACAGGATACTTCAACATTTCTCACCTTATCTAGTTTATTGCCTTCATTCTAACATTTTTACTACCTTAAATTAAAAAATTTATATTTTAAGCCTTAATAAATTCAACTATATATTTATTAAATATTAACTTTTACGTATTGTAGACTTTTACAATAATGCTTCTAATAGTACTAGATAGATCTACATACATAATTTTGGACTATAACAAAATTAAACCAGACTCATCCATTGATAAGCACAGTATTCTAGCCAAATAGTCCTTGAGGTAATACTAAGAGAATGTAGCTATTTGTTATGCAGTTGAGAACAACTCATTTGCCTTTGATATCTTGCAGTATTTAATATACTCTCAAAATAATTGTCTGTTTGAATAACAGGTATGATTTTTGTGTTTTTACTGCAAAGAAATAAAATGAAAATCACTGATGCTATCTTATGATACCAAACAAGAAAATATTTGAGCTTATGCTAGGCAAAATTATAAACTGAAGTTTGGATCTGCTGCTGATATATTATGAATTTGCCTTGAAAACAAAACCTATTGTTGAACATCAGTCATTTAAATTATGATGTACCTTTCCCTTTCTGAGGTATACTTCAGGTATTTAAAGCCTATTATTTATACCACAAGAGGGTGCAATTGTACAAGTTGTCGTGAAAAACACTCAAAATATACGAGTTTTGAGTTGCAAGGGAAATTATCATTTCAATGTTTATTTATATTTATTGCGGGAAATCATATATCCATAACATGTTACATAACACTTTTATAATTTTAAGTCTTGCACTGAGTATAGCTATACATCTCAAACGTTAAGGTTGAGTGTGAAAAGTTTTAGGATAGCCTATGGTCGAACACAAGCCATTGCTTTTCAGACAGTCACCCTCTTACTACACCCCCATCTTCAGATCAGCTAATGGATATATTCTAAAAGGGCTTCCAGTCTTGAAAATTTCAGGATATCAAGATGCCTTTATTCCTTTGGAAACACACTCCAATCAGCAATCATTTTCCTATGTGGTTTCATCTCCTAGCCAATGTGTTTGATTATGTCAAGTCTTTTAAATGTAACAAAATGGAGGCACCTGCAAGGATGGGATTAACAAGTAACTACTGGCCCAAATAGCTCTTTTTATCTTTTTAAAGCATGACAGAGCTGGAAAAAGAGTTAGGGTAGCATAGCTTTGGAGGGAGAATAGGCATTGCATTGCAAATTCCTTGACAGAGGAGAACAGAATGTTTTCTTTTGTATAAATGCAGAACCCTTGGAGAAGAAGCAGAGTTGATTCCTCATTTCCAGGTATTTTTTGAGATCTTTCACTGCTGAACAAGTGCTTTGCCCGAAGAAAATTTTACCTCTTTCAAAAATTATGCAAAGTGCAGGACCTAGACAGAATCCTATCTAATTGGAGTGACAAAGACAAATGTCAACAGTAGATATTTACCCTACAGGCTCCACAGTGCACATAACTAATGTAACGCTGAAGTTCTCCTAAGTGAAAACTTCACCACTGTGCCTCCTAGTTCTCCCTGTAGGAAAACGCCTTCATCCATGAATATCCACCTCTACCTATGGTCTGAAACTAGACTTCAAGGATCTTGCCACCCCTTTAGTTGAAGGTCACATAGCTAAACTTTAATGCATGACATACAAATGTAGCAAATTTAATGCTATCTTTTAAACAGTGCTACTAAATCAAACACCTTGCAAAAGTCTTGTGTTGACAGGTACCATCCAACCAAATGGGTATCCTACTGAAATAAAAAAAAAATCAGCTTTGTCAGAAAATTTCTTTTTTTTTGTAAAATCTGTAATGCTGATTAAAAAAAAAAAAAAGTCAGAGTAAGTTTTTCATTATGTTAACACACTTAATACAAACAGGACAGCTGTCTCCGGGGGATTCCTGAACCTAAGCTATTTGGGTTTCCTCATCTACAAATGCACATTCTCTGCAAATATTTTAAATCCTTTCTGGAGGCTAGTAAATTAGAAAGTAATTGTTACCCTGTGATATAGGCACATTGTTCTGCCTTCTTCTAAATGCAACACATCCTTTTTTAAAATGCCCCCAGGATTTTCACATTATAACCAATGCTACAATTTTCACCTAATAGTAAGCTCATGCAATTGCAGCTATTTCCTTTGCTCCCAATATGTTAAGAATATTTTGTCCTTAATATTGCCATTTATTATTCTTTCATTGATTCACTGTCTATTTTATACCCTTCAAAAACTTCCAATATTAGTTGGCATATTTTTTTTTTCTTTTTCCACATTTGTTATGTTATGCTTTAATTTACATGATTTGCTAATGACATCTTGCTGTGGAACTAAAATACGACTTGAGAAAAGCTGTCCTCTTTCTTGATTATGAAACTATGTCTGTCTCTTTGGTCACAAAACATTTTTTTTTCTTTGAGATTCCAGCTTTTTAATTCATATTCCTGTGTTCAGATTTTGAGCTTCATTCAGTTTCACTCACCAATGTGAATCAAGTTTTTGAAATATTCCCGTAATGTGCATGCAACACCACTTTCATACACCAGTGTGCTCACATATACCATCAGTTACTCATTTATCATTCCTTAGAAAACTATCTTCCTGTTCAGCAGTAAATTTCAAGGTCCAAAATAAGCATTTGGTTATATTCATTTAAATATTTTGTTAGAAAATTCTCATAGATTAAGCAATATAACTTAGAAAAAGAAAAATTTTCTAACCTTTGTCTTCACCTTTTTCTTCACATGATATAGATGAATACTTAGAGTTACTCTCTTTACCAGTTTGTCACTTGTAATAGAACCTCACCAGAAAGCTTTGTTAGTGCCATTTCAGGATTACAAGATTCTTACTGTGCAGTTGCCAAAAATTTAAAAAATGAATTTGTCTCTGATGTTGAAGACGACTCCTCTTATTTATTTATTTATTTATTTTTAGCTGCTTCATCTTTTATAAAAAGTTGTTTTAGTCAAAGATTTAGACTTTACAGGTAGAATTCTACCGCATTTCAATATTGTGGTTACATTACAACACATTGCTTGATGGCAGCATGACTATGCCTATTTCCCCTCCCTCTTGGTTAAATCCTGTTATTAGTGTATAGTTAATTAAAATTTTTCTTCTCTTCACATCCTCTGCCACTTCAAACTAATGTTTGTAATACTTGTTACACAAAAATTTGTAATACTATTTACCTTCTCAGCTTATGCTATTAGTGAGAATCTACACATGATTTTTTTTTGTTAAGCAGAACCCAATGCTTTCGAGACCACATGTGCATGTACCAATTTATTGCATCTGGCTCCAAAATGATGACCAACTGATAGCTTGGGTATCTTTACAGTGGGTTTCACAGCCATTACAGTTGGTATACACACACCAGTTGTTTAAGAGGTAGAGTCCAAAAGCTGCAGAACAATCTGATGATGCACTGAGAATTCTGCATTGCAGGCACTAAAAGTCTCCAAATACCTGAACTTGTGCAATTAAAAGCTGCAAGACAGTTTAAATTCTCCTGTCAAACTATCTGAATGATCAAAAATGTAACATCCAATTTCCAGTGGAAGTTACAAACATTTCTTTACACTCTGCTTTCTGATCCAGTCAGGTGCACTAAAAACACTCTCACCGAATCAGACCTTTTAAAAGATAGTGAACATACTATACCACTAAAATTCCACAGACTACTGTGATAATGACAACGCTGGTTCACATCCAGCCTCTTCCTCTTCTGGAGAATCTGAATCATAAGAAATGCAATGACAGCCTCCTATATGCACGTGGAAGACTTGATTGCAGTCTTTGTTACAGAGAACACTTAAATACACATATTTTCTTAAAGTAAGGCAGACTTATTGGGGTCAAATGAAGCAATGGAGAAATAAGCTGTATCACTGTTGACTGCTGTAGCTAACAAACCATTACAAGATGGAATTACTATCACTTCTTTCTGTATGTGAGAACTACTGACCTGGTTTAAATATCCATTTCTAGAAAAGGTTGAATAGTTATGAATTCCAGCTGGAAAGAGAGCTCATTTCCTACAGGGTACATCTGCAACCCCACCTTTTTTCTTTACAGGTCATACTGTCTATCTTAGATGGCTGCCAGAAGAATTAGATGGCATTTTTAGATCTCATTAGTACTATACATCTCAATGATGTATAGGGAGCTGAGATGAAAAAGTGATCTAGTGTCAGGCTTTGCTAGAACCTCTTTAAAGCCTGAGACTGCTTTTCATCAGTCTAAGCCATATGTGAAGTTTTGAAAAGGTTTTATAGATTTCTCACATTTCAGTGAACTGCAGACAAGTATACTTAATTTGTGTAGGACATGTTTATGTTACAGAAGGGATAAAGAGATGATGTATGGACTTCTGTGGCTGAATTATGTTTACCGTTTGAAGGCTACAGACTGAATATTTAAGACAGTTCTTAGCCCTGGTATCTAGTTATTTTTGTCTGCATTTGTGGGGGAAAAAGAATCATAATTGAAAAGGGCTTTTCGTATCTATTAATGGTAGTAACCAAGTAACTGTCATACTCAGATAACTTCTATTGCAGGAGTTAAGAAAAAATAAACATGAAAGATTTTAATCGTCATTTGAATACTCGAAATGCCAGTTTAAATGATTAACAACACAATTCTGAATAAAATGATTTATTTCAGAAGTTATTTAGAGACAGAAGGAACAAAGAGAAACATGAGAAGTAATGTAAGTAAATTCTGTAAGAAGCAGTAGGACAGAGACGGACTTTTTGTAACTGAAATGTTCATGTATGGGACAAAAACAGCATTGAGAGCAATATTTTATGAAAGATTTATAATTTCTAAAATGTTTTTGTTAAGTATTTATAGAAGTGTTTTTTATATATATATATATATATTATTTTATTAAAAAATAGACCAAAAGAGGCAGTACAACTACAAACCCTTGTTCAGACTATCACTGATATAAAATTGTGTGACATTAATAAAGTACTGTAGATTATCTTAGTCAAAGTACTTACCTTTAGTAAGGGTAGTGTGCTAGTATTTTCCCATCCTAGTGTTTTCTATAAAAATAATGAGACTAGAAGTATACTTTGTAGAAGGTGTTTAAATTTAAAGATTTCCACATTCAGACAATGAGTTTATGATTTATTTATTTTTTTTAAAAAAAATACCATTTTAGCCCTTCCTTTTTCTTGACATTCCTGCAGTCTTCTTTCCAGATTTTTAATTATGGACTCCTTCTCATGCAGTTTGTTACGTAAAAGCCTCAAAAGCTTTCCTGGTGAACATTCTGTGTCTTCTGTATTTATGTTGTAATACTTCTATTACAAGAAGAGATTCTTGAATGAGAGTTTTGCATAAGCCACACAGACCTTTTTTTTTTTTTTTTTAAATTCTACAGATTTTTTTCTTTTGTAATTTGAATACATCACGGGACATATTTTACATTCCAGAGTTCTTTGTGGTATTGAAAATAAAATTTTACTCTATCTGACATTTCAAATATTTAAGCGAGAAGCATGTTATATCTAATACACAATCTATAATACCATAGAAAAATACAAAGAAAAATTGGAAAAAATGCATATTTAATATATTAAAAATATAGACATATTTAATACTCATATAATAAAGTATGCAGAAAGTACAGCATACATACAGTGTAGCAAGATCATAGAATGGTTTGGTTTGGAAGGGACCTTAAAGATTTCCCAGTCCCAACCCCCTGCCATGGGCAGGGACACCTCCCACCACACCAGGTTGCCCAAAGCCCCATCCAGCCTGGCCTTGAACACCTCCAGGAATGGGGCATCCACAGCTTCTCTGGGCAGCCTGTGGCAGTGCATCACCACACTCTCCCCTCTTTTAGTATAAAACCACTACCCCCTGTGCTAACCCTACACCCCCTGACACAGAGTCCCTCCCCAGCTTTCCTGTAGGCCGCCTTTAGGCACTGGCAGGCCGCTATAAGGTCTCCCTGGGGCCTTCTCTTCTCCAGGCTGAACAACCCCAGCTCCCTCAGCCTGTCTTCACAGGAGAGGTGCTCCAGCCCTCTGATCATCCTTGTGGCCCTCCTCTGGACCTGCTCTAATACATCCATGTCCTTCTGGTGCTGGGGGTCCCAAAGCTGAACGCAGCACTCCAGGTGGGGTCTCACAAGAGCAGAGCAGAGGGGCAGAATGCCCTTCCTCGCCCTGCTCACGCTGCTTTTGGTGCAGCCCAGTATACGGTTGGCTTCCTGGGCTGCAAGTGCACGTTGCCGGCTGATGTCAAGCTTCTCGTCAACCAACACCCCCAGGTCCTTCTCCTCAGGGCTGCTCTCAATCCATTCTCCACCCAGCCTGCATTTGTGCTTGGGATTGCCCCAGCCCAGGTGCAGGACCTTGCGCTTGGCCTTGTTGAACCTCATGAGATTCGCACAGGCCCACCTCTCAGGCCTGCCCAGGTCCCTCTGGGCGGCATCCCTTCCCTCCAGTGTGTTGACTGCACCACACAGCTTGGTGTCATTCACAAACTTGCTGAGGGTGCAATTAAGATAAACTACTAAAATGTTAACTTCTGCATTACTGGCATTTATTTTTGCTTCTTGATTGCACTAGTAAAGTGCTTAAATTGCATTAAAGCATTAAAAAAATAAGCATCCACAGTGGATGATTTACTTCCTATGTAGTCAAAAAATAAAAATAAGATTTTCAAAGAAAAATATGTGCAGCCTCCCGTTATACAGAAATGCATATCCGTGGTGGTATAGGGCCAACAACTGGCCATTAGGAAACACTAAGCTTAAAAGTGTGTGTGAGCTTTTCCTTCATGAGTACCTAAGCACCTAGTTTACTTCTTTTTCCACGGTCAGGTGATTAAAAATTGATTAACTTTCTTAAAATATTAATATTAGCAGCAATATCTAGTGCAATACCTTAAGAATCGTAGCACTCACTGATGAATTGAAAGAAGCAGGGTTCAATTCTTTCTCCAGCTACAGTGGAGTCAAACTCAGTTCTTCTTTCTCAGAGCACCCTACCTACTGAGCTAGCATGCCTAGCATGGGGTGAATCTTTACCTGGTTGCTGAACCTGGTCTGAAATTATCCAAGAGTAGTGCAAGATTTTCCAAAGGGAAAGAAAAGCAGAAGGAACCTGACCCTGCAATTCAGTTCCCTGCTGCTACTACACACTCCATGGAATTCAAAAGCTTTTTTTTTTTTTTTCCACACACAAAATAAAGCTTCCATTATTCCAGATGGTCTTTATAGCAGTTACTTGATCATATGTAGACGTTCACATTTTAGCTTTCACATTTTGCTTTTTTAATAGAAGAAGAAAGATAAAATTTAAGTTCCATCCAAAAGTTGGATCATTATTATTGTTCCCATTACACTCAAACATGTTAATAAAAAAGTTTGTGGCACAGTCCCTAGAGGGCAGTAGAAAGTCACTTTGAGTGCCCATGATCAGTCATCAGTCATCATCATCTCTATCTGGCAGCCTCAGTGTTCAATTATCAAATTTATCAAGATATTTTCAATTTTTGTTGAATGGAATTTTATGTGATCACTATGCTTCTGCTTCTGAAGAGACCCAGTCATAGACTGTCTACATTTATAGTAACATAACTACAAAAGCAGAGGATTTTTTTTTTTTTTGCCTTTTAATGGAACAGACTACATTCTATATTACGACAACTTCACCCACCTCTTACAGCTGTCACATCTTTACTGTGAATTCAAACAAGTTTACCTTCCCACTGGCCAGTAGTTCCAGGAAATCCCTTCATTTGCTCTGGTTTACTATCCTCATGCAAAAATAAGTGCTGACTGCCTATATGGGTCTAATCCTTTTTTTTTTTTTTTTTTTTTTTTAATATTTTGTGGTCATTTATTTTTCAGTAGCCAAGAAATGCAAAGCTGTGCAATTTTTGCTTTCTTCCACTGATGCCTACTAATATACTCCTTATGTATGAGGTAGTAACACTGTTACTTATCTAAAACTATATTCAAGAATGCTAAACTGCGCATTTTAATACTAGAGGGGGGAAAAACAGCACTTGTAAAAACAGTATTTTCTGCCCATTATATTCTTTCTACTTAATATAGTTTACATACTTAGCCTTCATGGAAAATTTAAACATCTCCTTCTCCAGATTTAGGGAGTGTACCGACTTATGACATATTACTACTCCAATCAGCAGTCTACTACCAGTTTAATGGTTAAAACCCACCTCAATATTTCCTCTGAGAACAGCCAATGCATCGCATAACTGTTGTTGGTAGCTCTGACAAATTTGGATTTCTTTCTGCAATTTGATGAGCAATAATAGGAGGCAGACAATCACTAAATAATCAAACCCAAACAAACAAAAATAAAAAACAATAATAATAAAAAACAAAGAACTTGAACTGTGCCTTCTTTTTCTTTTAAGAAAATGAAATACTACTAAAACTCTTGAATTTCAAAGAAAAAATACTAAGCTTATGTTCCTTTTCTATCATTTTTTCCCCCTGACACATTCTTCAATCCCTTTTCAGCTTTTGGCTAATTATCAAACTGTATTTCTTCCTCTACAAAAGGTAGGTTCCCAACTGCTTTAAATACAAGCACTTATTAAATAAGGGTTGTTTCAGATGTTTAAAATGGGAATTCACACCTTTATTTATTTTTTTTAACTTTTGCTTCTTTATGCTCGTATCAGAAGCTTAAAAATGAGGTTGAATCTTTACACATACTTCTCCCTCGTAGTGAGTGCACCCTAGTTTCAACATGATTGCCTACAAGCATTAATGCTGACATGGATTGTGGTCCATGAGACCCTGAAGATCTCATGGAAGGTCCTAAAGATCACTGAATATGTATTTTCAAAGAAATGTATGGGAAAAGAATAGTAAATAATGTATGCACACAAAGTGTGCTACATTTCTTGCCTATTACAATATTATTATGAAAAATTTTACTAGAAATAACTACCCTAGAATTTAAGATGTTTTCATAGCTATCACTGTTAGTATGCAGAGTACAACATAATCCGTTTTAATTGCAAATTTGCAAAAGACACCTTAGTCATTTTTTTAAAACTATGCTAGCATTTTACTTTATTTTCTTATTTTCAATACTTCTGTGAATTGCTTTTTATTAAGTAAAATATCATATTAACCCAAACAAGGAGGACATATGAATGAGAACTGGCATATATTGAAGGTTAACATATAAGTGAACGAGAATTTTTCTCTTTACCCGTTTATGAAAAGACTCAATGTCTGTCAGTCTATCTTTTACATATTTACAGAGATTTGAAGCCTGCTCTTCAATTTTTTCTTCATATTGTGCTTGAATGGTGCTTTTGTAGATGAACAAGTCTTGCTGGAGGGATTGAGTGAGCTAAAAATCAAACTCCTGTTATTATTTATTTTTATATACAAAGTAAGCTAGACAAAGAAAAGCTTAACTATTCCATTACTGTGTTCAAGACTATAATTATTCAAGGGTGGCATCATAGTTGTATCATCACTTCCCAAATCTCTGCACCTTAGGATGGGATGCGCAGAACTCCTCGCCGGAGTGAGATTACACTGTGAGAAGTACAACCAAAAGGAAAGAATGACTGTGGATGACCGTGGGCTACATTAACTTTAATTTAGTGCGCAGGGAGATTCCTTTACAATTTCAGCACAAGGAGATTCCCCAGGACCGGGGACCCCAGGACCGGGGACACCGCCGGGCCTCACCGGTGCTGGGGCTGGGGCTAGGGCAGGCAGCAGGGCAGCGCCGGGGCGAGGCAGCGGGCCCAGGGCTGCGGGCGGGCGGCGGCCGCCCCCGCCTCACGGCCGCTCCTGGCCGGGCTGGGCCCGGCTGGGCCGGGGCCGCCGCGCCGCACCCATGGCAACCAGTGCCCGCCCCCGGCAGGCGGAGCGGGACGAGAACGCTTCCGTTCGGGAAGGGGAAATGGCTGCGGTCAGTGGGGGCCCGCGGCCCCCTCGGGTGCGTGTGAGGGGCGTTTCGTCCGCTCGCAGCCCCCTCTGCGTTCCAGGTAATCTGTGAGCGGTTAGGAGCAGCTGGCTGCCCGTGGAAGGTGCTGGATTGAAATATAAACGGTTAGACCGTCTGGGAGGTGCACTGAGCGGTACCCGAGGAGAGCTGGTGCACTGTGCCTAAA
The DNA here is from genome assembly GCF_964211835.1 of Anser anser. Classification (NCBI taxonomy): domain Eukaryota; kingdom Metazoa; phylum Chordata; class Aves; order Anseriformes; family Anatidae; genus Anser; species Anser anser. The sequence goes on from NC_139721.1 coordinate 143,994,067, forward strand.
TTACTGACAGGTAAAGAACCACCCCCCCTCCCCGTCGTGGCATGTTGCAGAGGAATTGGTTAATTGTTTTAGGTGGTCATCGGGCACCCAAATGCCGCATGGATCATCCTGGAGTCGATGCTCCTCTCCCTCCTCCAGTCTGTTTGGAAACAGGTGAGAAGCCCAGGTGGGCTCTTTCAGCTACATCAGGACCAGAAGCAAATCTGGAGGAAATAGAGAATAGTGAGTTAGGTGCCAGAGGTGGAAGAAAGCCAAATTTCTTGCTGGTTATGACTGCAAGCTAGAAAAAGGTGATGTCAAACACATATAAGTCATGGTGAGTGGCTGATTTGCCTCCTGTGTAATAGCAAAGGTAGGTTTTGACTTCTTTTAAAATGTTTGAGACACCAGTGCAATGATCAGAAGCTGCACTGAATTTTCTTATAATTCTCCCACGATAAGAAATCCATCAGAGAATGGGCTAGATGGAAAAAACTACTTGGTTTTTAGTCTGTGTTTCAATACACTGTGATCTGCAGTGCTCTCAAATCAATAATTAGCATTTGCACTAAAAATCACTTTAATTTTGTTTGAACTCAAGTTGCACATAGAGAGAAAGTAACCGTTTAAGAACAAACCACATCAATACAGCACAATCCTATAAATATAGGAGCAAAATAATGGCTTATCTAGCAGAAACCATAAGGATTTTTAAATGGGATGAAATCTTCTAATTTTCCTAGGATTAACACCTATGTCTGCTCAATGTGGTATATAATCTTTATGGACCAGAAGTTATTACAAACTTTGTTTACATAATAAATCATCATTTATGATATTTGGAGTCATTAGCATGGATGAAATCTTTCTAATTGCTATGAATCCACAAGGTGTAAAGGATTCGTATGGCTTATAGAAAAAGTGTGCCTTCAATTTTGAGAATTAAAACAATTTTATTAATTGTGCCTCTTTTTTGCAATCTCTGGGCACCATTTCACTTTGTCCACAGAAGAAATATGGAAAGAGATAGAAACTAACGTGAAATTTAAAATGCTGGAATTTTTCTCTTTCTTGAGTTCAAGCTGATAAAGATGTAAAGCAACAATCTTTTTATATCAGAGAAATGTAATTGGTAAGAAATGGGCAAATGTCATCACTTACTACTTTCACAAATGCTACTAAAGTTAATATAAAAAGGGTTATGTCATTATAATGTCATTATGAAGTCATGTGCTGAGTAATAGTTTAAACTTATGCTTGTAACTCAGGTGTTCTCAGACCTTTTCTCTCAGTTTAGCAAAAATGATAAGGGCAAGTGAGTGAAAAGCAAAAATTGTTACTTGGCTTACAAATACCATTTGTAAGACTTGCCTTACTTTTAGGACACCTTCCAGCAATAATAATATATAGAAGAGTTCATTTTGTTTGGGGAAGAAGTGTAGTTTTCCACTGGAAACAGACAAAGTTTATTAACATAGGCTGTAGCATGATACATGGAAAACTGCCCCAAATTACATCTGTGTTACACTGAAATACAGGAATCAGATTAAAGGTTAAGAAAACTGTTTTTTGTAATCCCGTACATTGCTTCAATACATGTGAGAGGAACACTGGGGTACTGACCTGATGATTCACATTTATTTATAAACAGAAAATTCAACACTTTGCTTATGATGTATTTTATCCTGTCGTAGTTGTTTTCTTACTTTTGATTACAGCCCGGTCTTACTACTGTAACTACTATGTTTATGTTAAGTAGCTTGATGTTTCACACCTTAATTACTGCAGTCATAATAACCTTGTTTATTTAGAAACATCGTTGCTGTCTATACAAGGTCAGCTACTGAATCTTCTGAGATAATAATCAAAAGTTATTTGCTTATTGTCTTCGTTCATCAAATTCCCTGAAATGGATTTTATGATATTTTAACCTAGTTAGGAGCTGTTGAAAATGGATTTGGAACGGTGCTTGTGCCAAATCTTAAATAATAGCACTTATGACATAATAAAATACTGGCTTTAATTTTACAAAGTGAGGTTGGTTGTCTCTCCAGGACAGTTGCTCTTTCACTAGTGGGTTGGGTTTTCTCTTTCCTGTGGTTCCACAAGTGGGAGATGGGGCTTTTGCATCAGCACCACTCCTCACCATGGCTTCTTGCTGAGCTTAGATGAACTTGACCTCTAAGGTACTGATGTTTACAGTTGAACATAACATCTTTTTAAAACTAGATGCCCTTTTATTACTGAACTAAAACACAGTATTTAGTGTCCATTATGTCAGAATAGAACAAGAAAGCTTTTGTATCTGTGCATAATATGCCCGTTTGTCTCTTTAGCTTGGAAATGTCCAGATTCAACAACACAAGGGAATTGGCAAAACACGATAAAGCTCCTGTCCCGTTCAGCTACCTCAGATTTTGATTCAGATTCTAATTGTGATCATTTTACACATCCTGCCTCCTTTGACTGACAGTCATCAAGAGTCAATGTCAGGCCATGAATTTCTGACTGAGTCTCCAAGGTAACCAGGTTCATCGTCTGCTAACAGTTCTTGACATTTTTTTCTTATAAAAACAAAATTTGTCTTAGTCCTGTATTTCAGAGAAACAGATAGAGTAGGTTGCAACACAAGTATGACAACTCAAACAATGCATGTATTTCCTATTTTTTTTTCCAGATTGTCGGAGGCATTTTTGACCCAAAAGAAATACAGGAAGTCTATTTTATTCTCACTGCGTTGGAACAAGTGAACAGGTCTTCAGGTATATAGTTCCTTTTGAAGGCCATTAAAGCAGCAGCAAACTTCAAACAAGATATAAGAGACAGTTGCTCTTTGTTCAGACTAATGACATAAATCCCTCAAACAATTTGGTAAAAAAAAAAAAAAAAAGGTGTAGTAGCACTTTCAGAAGATGGGTATATTTGCAGGAGGAGAGAATGACAGATCACAAACCCCTTGGGAAACAGAAATAAATGGAACAAAGAAGCAGGATGAGATTTTACTGCACATACACAGATTAAAGTCTTAACCAAGCGATTTGCCATACTGTTATCATTATACCAAAATGGTCCTTGCATTCACAGGCCATCCTGTTTTCAACATACTGCTACTAGTATTTTGTTACCAGGATCCTTTCGTGAAATTATTTGCAATTATGTCATATCTGAAAGCCAAGGCTGTGAGTCAAGACTAAATTTATTCATTGCCAGGTTGTATCCATTTCATTTTGGCCAGTGCTGTCCTTTAACTTAATCAGCTCTTCTTGCTTCCTAGTATTTCATCTGTGAGATATTTATAGACAGCCCTTTTCAATCTTCTTTAGATAACGTAAGCCAAGAATGTTTGCTCTCCTCTTGTTAGGGTGTCACCGGTGCTGTGATCATTTTAATTCCCCCTTGCTTATGTTCCAGTCAAAATTTAACATCCTTAAGCAACGTTGACTAGAAATAGATATGATACTCCAGATGAGAAGTGATAATGACGAAGCTATTCCACGATTTCATAGCATGTGTTGATTTTTCTTCTCTCCTGATGATTTCCCACTGCTGATATTCTGCTAATAGCAGAAATACTTACCTGTCACCAGGTGGATGATCTTCCATTTGCAGTGCTGAATTTCATCTATCCACGTAGGCAACTCCATTTCCAGTCTCCAAATGTTTCCAGTATGATATTTCAAAAATCATTACAGTAAGAATGTTGCTCAGCTCTACAGCCATTAGTGAAAGTCAATAGTACACCATGTGCCAGAGTAATTAATGAAAATATTAAACAAAGTCAGTCCCAAGACTGATCTTTAAAGAACTCCACCAGCAAGTTTCTTTCAGCATAATGATTCCTTTAAATTATCTTCAGTTTTCTCTCCTCTAATGAGTCCCACAGCCGCCTTGTAGTTCTAATTCCCATTTTCATCGGTTTAATAATACTTCACACTGTGCAGTATCAGAAGCTTTATTTAGATCCAGCAAGATTAGATACACTAAATTTCCTCTAGTAATTTTATACGAAATTCAAAGGAGCATGCACAAAGCCCTCTGTTCAGCAGAAAGGCCCAGGTCTGATACAGTAAGTTAATTTTAGTTGGGATTCTCACACTGAATTACTAAATGAGTACAGTTTAATTTTTATAAAATTGTACTTGCATAGAAATCACAATTAGAAAAATGTGAATTAGAAAAATTTTCATGTATGGATAATATGTGAGAATTAACTTGTAATTAGTACTTTTTTTAATAGCAATTTTAATGTTTCAAATGTACTTGAATAAGTACAGAAACTGACATTGCTGAAATTTAATTTTAAAATTTCTGTAAGTTATCACTCATAACTGTAGAAACACTACTTTGTGTTTCAGGATGACCAAACTGAGTTAAGATTCTATCTTGTTGGTAGTTACTGGTATAAATTGACTAATTGGAGTGTAGTTGTTCCCAGCTTCTTCCAGTGAAAAAGACATTGGAGTTGGGCTCACTGTTACAGTCTTTTCAATTACCTCTCACTATATTGGAACTTTGAAAATGTTGAATCAGAAAAATAATGGTGTATTCTACATTTAGGCATGAAAAACTAGGTTAAGAAAGGTTTGCCTGTTTACAGGGTAGGATGTTAATAAGGATTAATTGATGTCATCCCTCCTCTCTAATGGCTCTACCTGCCTTATTTTTTCTCATTAGACAGTGGAGTTAAATAGCTGTGATTTGACCTTGCCGTAACAGTTAGCTCTACGCAACGTAGGTGGAAACAAAGCAGGTTTGTAATTGCGATGAGGTACGTTCTTTCCCTAAATTTCATCAGGGCTAGAACATTACTTGTTGAGCTGGTTATACCATGCGTAACCACAGTCCTTTCCCACAGGATGGACCAAGCAGTGGAATAACAAAGGTATTTTATGTAATTATATGCTATTCCATGACTCTGAAAACATGAACTATGCAGTGTGGCTTTCTTCTACAATCCTTGGCTGTGTAAAATGATGATACCTCCTTTGGCAGCTTCCTGGTGGAAAAAAAAGGTAAGGAAAGCTCTGCATTGCAAGGTTTTGGAGGATAGAGCAGATGAGACTGCTGTTTGAATCAGCCTCAGTTTCCAAAGCCTTTCTGTTGCAAGGCCACCCATGGAAATGTTGGCTACTTGCTGCCTCACTGAAGCATGTCTTAACTTCAGGAGTAGGCAGTACGGCAGCTTCTTTTCTACCACAGTTTTTTTTTTTTACATTTACAGTTTGTTTTTTTTAATCAAGATTAATCTATTAATGATATTTCCTGTAATTGTACGTGGTGATTTCCTGCTTCTGTTATTTCTGTATTGCAAACTTCCTCAACTACCTTCACAATCTGTTCTTGTCAGAACTCTGTTCTGCTCTTGGTATGAGCCAGAATATCCACTTGCCTCAACTCTGAATTTGCCATTGACCAACATGAAAGGAAAAAAGTTAACTATTTGATTTCCTATATCAGATAACAAAATATAGACATAGCAAACACTTCTATATCATTTGAGGTTTATTAAAATATAACCCTTTCTAAAGTTCATACACATTTTGAAGCTTGTTTACATCACATTATTACTATTTTTTTCCTCAGAGAAAATAGCATTGTTGATCTCTTTATTTTTCTGATAGCATCTTAAGGCTGTATTCACAATGACCACCACAAATGCCATCTACACTTCTGAGTAGAAATGAGAGACTTGACCTGCGTCATAGCTCACATTTAGAGGCTCGCTTATCAAGTGGGATATGACTGTGGGACCCTGAGATATGAGTGAATGTCTATATTTATCACCAACAGTCCTTTTTCCACAGTCTTGCCACATGATGTCACACTTCACACTGTCGGTTACATCTCTAATGACTAGTGCACCCATACAATGAGTATGATTTTAACATGACAGTATAACAGAAGCTAAACAACAAATTGTGAGGAAACTCTCTAAGATACATCCCTTGTTTTATGCAGCATATTTATACTTCAAAAGTAAGTGTTGATACGCTTACTCTTCATTTTATGTTAGTGGTGTGTTAAGGGTTGAAGGAGGTAGATACTCTAGCTAGTACAGAGTCATCGCAAGGCCATCACAAAGAAGCTGGCATCAAGAGAAGAAAAAAGAGACTGGGAATGGAAAGAGCACAGTTCGTTCTTGTGGCAGTGCTGTTAGTTCATGACGTCTTCACAAGTTCATTTAATGCTGAATAACTTACCTGTGAGTCGGTAACTTTATGAAAGGAATGATATGATCACCTGCAGCAACAAAGGATAAAACTAATGATTCGGGATGTTCTTTCTAGTTCCAGCTCATACGTATTTCTTCCCTGTCTTGGATGATCCTCGGTATCCATAGTATGTATATATTTTTCTATTATTTTTCTTTTTTCTATTATTTTTTAACTTTGTCCTTGATATACTACTTTAAATTACTAATAAAAAATAAACATCTCATTGTCCAATTATGTACAAAGAGCTATCAGTTCATGAAATACTTCAGCCAGAAATATCTTTGGCTTAAGGACAGTTACGTTTGCAAGGAAAAAAAAAAGGCTATGGAAACGCTTATTCAGTGTCATTCAATACATCATTTAAGCTAACTTCTCTCCCCTTCTTCACTAATAAATGATCCTGCTGATGTAATTAATTTGTCTCTTCTGTGTCAATCATTAAAGTAGTTCCACTCTCAGGAACTTCAGTTTTACGTCACTGAATGCCACCATTTTTCCACAGCTGTTTTTATATTGTGGTCTGCCTTCTAAACAATCTGAACAATTCCTGGAATGTACAGCATAACCAGGGATAATGATTATGTCAGGAGAAACTTTAACCTCAAGAGATATTTATGCTTTATTACTACAGAGATCGCTTTTAAGATCTATTCTGTATTAGCAAAGGACTGTACATTTGCCTATACTGAATGAACCAGAAACCTGGGAACAGTAATTTATGGAAGACAGTCAAAGGCATCTCCATGTTGTGTTCTGCATGCTTTACAAAGCCTTCTAGTGCCTGTGTGGCCATAGTATGCAGGCAAAACTGACAGAAGCTGAAAATGTCAAAATATTCTGGAAGCAGTCAATCTGCGCATCATGTTTTATCCAGGCCACTCTGAAAAGCAGAGTTTAATTTTTCCCCAACAGCTGCTGTATACCTAGCTCAGAGAAACAGCAAAAACGCATCTTCTGGTAGTAGAAGGTACAAAAGGCATAACCATGTGCCCCATCCTTTTATAGATACCCTTGCATTGAAGAAGTTCAAATTCTTCCTTGAAATTTAATTCTCACAGGGATTGTATTCATAGCACCTGATCATTCCTCTCTGTTGCCACCCTCTTCTTCAGCCTGCAACCCTTAAGCAAACCATGGATTAAGAGGTAATTGTTAAAAACAGAAGGCAGATATTTAGAAAATGACCTTTCAGATCTGTACTGACTTCTTGGTAACTCCTTCTATGAAAGCTGAGAACTAGCCATGAAAGGCTTGTGCTGCCAAGGCTCAATGGGATTTTTGTCATTGATTTCATGAGAGACTGGATTCCACCCAAGCCAAATGCGTATGACTAACTCTAGGTGCTCAGTCACGGAAAATGTTGGCCACATTGCACTGTCAGTGTTTAATAACAGGTAAAAAACATCAAGGTGAACTTCTCTTTCTATTTACTTCACATGGGAGGTAATTAATATGTTGAAAGCAATATACTATTAACGCTAATAGAGTGGTATAAATGTTTGTTTTGTCACTAGTTACCTAGTAACAGATTTTGTTTGTATTTTAACATTAGGAAGCTGACTACATGCATTTTAACTGAAAACAGGAATGGCATTATTTACACTTGTTTATAGGTGAAAAGAGAATAAAAGAATGATCCATCTGATAACATCACCAAAAACTGCTGGCATATTTAGCATCTATTTCAGAGTGCTCCTTGGATTTTTGTTCAGCTATAAATAACCTTTTTGTCCAGAATACGCTGTAGCAGAGCATCAGAATTTTTGGTGGGAAGTAACCAAATGAGGTTTAACAAGAGCAAGTGCAGAGTCCTGCACCTGGGAAGGAACAACTGCATGTATCAGTACAGGCTGGGGGACGACCTGCTGGAGAGGAGCTCTGAGGAGAAGGACCTGGGGGTCCTGGTGGACAACAGGTTGACCATGAGTCAGCAGTGTGCCCTGGTGGCCAAGAAGGCCAGTGGGATCCTGGCGTGCATAAAAAGGAGCGTGGCCAGCAGGTCAAGGGAGGTGATCCTCTGCCTCTACTCTGCCCTGGTCAGGCCTCACCTGGAGTACTGTGTCCAGATCTGGGCTCCCCGGTACAAAAAAGACGGGGATCTCCTGGAAAGAGTCCAGCAGAGGGCAACAAAGATGATACGGGGCCTGGAGCATCTTCCCTGTGAGGAAAGGCTGAGAGACCCGGGTCTGTTCAGCCTTGAGAAGACTGAGAAGGGATCTTAACAATGTTTACAAATACCTGAGGTGTGGGAGACAGAGCAATTTGGCCAACCTCTTTTCAGTGGTTTGTGGGGACGAGACAAGGGGCAATGGTCAAAAAAATGGAGGCAAGGAAGTTCCGCACCAATATGCAAAAGAACTTCACGGTGAGGGTGACGGAGCACTGGAACAGGCTGCCCAGGGAGGTTGTAGAGTCTCCTCTGAAAATATTCAAGGCCCATCTGGATGCTTACCTGGGCAACCTGCTCTAGGGAACCTGCTTTGGCAGGGGGGTTGGACCCGATGATCTCTGGAGGTCCCTTCCAACCCCTACAATTCTGTGATTCTGTGATCAGAATACTAACACGATGGAAATTTGGGCATACATAATGAATATGGTTCTTTCCTCAAAGGAAGCACCACAAATGTTTTACCTCATCATAACTAACAATCAAAATAAAACAGCTGCCCATCGGTTACTGTACCACTGTTCCAAATAACTTACGGTTTTGGAGAGGCAGAACAGAATTGGGAGTTTCTGTAACATCCTAGCAGAAAGAAAACTGTGGTACTGAGTATTCAAACTGCAGCACTCATTTTTAACAGAAGTGGTGTTATTCTACTGCATCAGTTTAGTGCTCTCTAACAGAAAGAGCTGCCTCCCCCCCCTCCCCAGTTACCAGACTATTTAAGACCTTAAACCCACCACCCTGAAGTCAGCTCTGGCATTCACTTGCAGGCAGAACGATTCACTAAGCAAAAATGTAGACATACCATTTTAAAACTAAGAAAGGTAGGCAGAAGAGCTGGTGAGCATTGAGTAATGTGCATCTTTATTACAGCAACAACGCAAAAACCCCACAGTGAACAGCTATTGGCACGTTTTAAACCCTCTGGGAAGGGACAACTTCCAGTGATTTTACATTAGATCACCTATGAATATATTAGAAATCATTTTAGCTTGGGAATATACCTTGTAAAATTTTGATTAAGAAGCAAAACTAAACAGGAATCTTTCTTTTGCTCCAGGCCTTCATTTTAAGGAGGAAAGCACTTTGACTTACTACCACTTGGCTAGTTTGTTTCCTCTCTGAGCAATTTGTCATCCAGAAATACAGATTCACTGACTGATCTCACATGCTATATTTAAGGCAGAGTGCTGAACATTCAGAAATACAGGAGTCATTCTGTAATTTCAGAGCAGCTGTAATACCTGATCACCCTGTAAGAGGCTGCCAGAAGGGCTCCTGGCTAATGCCCATCGCCATTTGTCCAGAGGTGTCAGCTTGCTGACTGGGGCAGGGAAATCAGGGATTTGATTCAGATCTGATGCACCTCTTATACTTCAGAGGCAATGCTTTTGGATACGTGTTGACTCTAAATTTTTATGAAAAGGCTCCCAGTAGTGCATGGGAGTGGATGCTGTGTTATAGTCGAAACAAAAAGGGAAAGCAGATGTGAAAACTGTGCCCTTAAGCACCCCCAGTTTTTAGCGTCGAGGATTTCAGAGTTTTTCATTCTACGTGCAAATTAGGCGAGGAGATCAATAAATGTTTTCTGCATAAATGATTAAATGCTGTGTGGTATTGCTGGTATCACTGGGCACGCGTTCAAAAGACAACTAAGGCCCCAAAGAAGCAGTTATTTTTGACACTGTGGTCTGTCACGAGTGATTCTCTTAGTTAAGACTTTTTCATTTAATGTAAAACAGGAACGAAGAAAACTCCCCGTGATCTTTCCGAGCGCTGCGCTTTCAACCCCGCCCCTCCCGTGGTATTCGCCCACCGCCACCAAGTTTGTTATGGACGCCTTAAGGCGGCCCGGGGGCGGGGCCATCTGGCGGGGGCGTGGCCACACGAAGCCCCGCCCCCCGCATTCCAACGTGCCCGGGCCCTGAGGTAAACACAGCCGCGGCCCCGCCCCCCCGCGCCCGGCCTCCAGCAGCTTCCAGAAGGGCCCGGGCCCGACGCGCGCGTGCCCGCGGAGGGAGGGGGGGGGGCGGTGCCGTGCGGCGGGAGCGCGCGGCGCTTGTGGCGCAGGCGGAATTGGGGGCGGCGGGGCGGGGAGGGGCCGGGCGGGAGGACGGGGGGTGATGCCCGCGTTTATTTTTACCCCCGCCGCTCCCCGCTCCCCGCCCCGGCTCCGGCGGCGCCGCCTATAAAGCGGCGGGGCGGCGAGGATGCAGCTGTACAGCTCGGTCATCACCCACTACCCGCCGGGCGCCGCTCCCCCGGCCACCGCCGCGGCCGTCTTCAAGGTCTCGCTGCCGCCGGGACCTCCCTCCGCTGAGGCGGCCAAGAGCGGCGCCGCGGGGCCCGGCCCGGCCGCGGGGAGCCCCGCTAAGGACGGCTCCGTGCCCGGCGGGGGCACCACCGCCACCAGCGCCACCACGAGCAGCAGCGCCATGCCCGCCTTCTCCTCCTGCCTGCAGGTGATGCCGGCGGCCAGCCCCGCCGGCCCGCACTACAGCTCCTGCGCCCACATCGCCGTGGCCGCCCGCCGCCGCCGCCCGCTGGAGCGGATCGTGCCGGTGCGCGTCGTGCAGCGAGACGAGGCCCGCGGGGAGACGCTGCCGGCCCCGCCGCCGCCTCACGGCCGAGCCTGGCTGGAGGGCGTCCTGGAGGGCGTGCGGCAAGTCGGGGGCGACGCCGAGCCCCCGGCCCCCGCCGCCGCCATCCCGCGGCCCGCCGAGGAGCCCAGCAACCGCAGCCTGCGCCTCAGCGAGCACCGCCAGGCGCTGCAGGCCGCCGCCGGCGGGCCCCGCGGTGAGGGGCGGCCTGCTGGCCCTGAGGGAGAGGAGGTGGAGGAGGAGGAGGAGGAGGAGGAAGGCGGCCGTAGTGGCGGTGTGCCCCTCCGGGGGTTGTGCGGGCGTGCGGAGCGCAGCGAGAAGCTGGCGCTGTACCTGGCCGAGGTGGAGAAGCAGGACGGGTACCTGCGGCAGAAGGGCCGGTTCCGCTTCCACATCATCCCCGACGGGAACTGCCTGTACCGAGCCGTCTGCAAGGCGCTGTACGGCGACCAGCGGCTGCACGGCGAGCTCCGCGAGCAGACGGTGCACTACATCGCCGACCACCTGGACCACTTCAGCCCCATCATCGAGGGCGACGTGGGAGAGTTCCTCATCGCCGCCGCGCAGGACGGCGCCTGGGCCGGCTACCCGGAGCTGCTGGCCATGGGGCAGATGCTCAACGTGAACATCCACCTGACGACGGGCGGCCGGCCCGAGAGCCCCACCGTGTCCACCATGGTCCACTACCTGGGGCCCGAGGACCCGACGCGGCCCAGCATCTGGCTGAGCTGGCTCAGCAACGGGCACTACGATGCCGTGCTGGACCGCCTGTGCCCCAACCCGGAGTACGAGGCGTGGTGCAGACAGACTCAGGTGCAGCGCAGGCGGGACGAGGAGCTGGCCAAGTCCATGGCAGTGTCCCTGTCCAAGATGTACATCGAGCAGAATGCCTGCTCATGAGACCACCAGGCCCGTGGGCTGACAGACTGACAAAAGGTGCGCTGGCTGTGATGGTGATGCCTTAATCCTTAACGAAGCAGCAGCACCCCAGACTGAGAAGAGCCGCAGATTGTGGGGGATAAATCCAAGCGTATTTGTAATATTCTGTTGTAAAAAAACCACCTTAGCCTCGGATTATTTGCCAGCGGGTTCTCCGTGTATGTTTGTGTCTCCCCTCCCCACTGTTTCTCTATTTTCTATAAGAATGTATTTTTTGCACAATATTTATAAACTGTTACCTCCATCTTCTACATCTCGTGTTAGTATCTGGCTCTGAGCTGTACAGCCAAAAACGTTTGTAAACGGTTTTTGTAGATAAGGCTTATGATGTAACAGCTATTTTTTGCTGTGTTTTTTTACCCATAAACCTTATATTTCTACCAAATGAAGTTGGTGTCAAATGACCCTCCCTAGCTGATGAAAGCATTGTGGGTGTTTCTTGCAAAACAATAGTTTCTCTAGAAGTGCAGCAAAGTCTGAAAAGATTACTTCTTAAAACAGTTGCTTTCTCTGCCTCCAGCACAGAACAGGTCCTTTGAGCCGGTTGGAATGCAGCTGACATGAACAGTACAGGGAGCAATTGACTCTTCTGTATTTAATTACTGTTTTGAGTAAACTGGCCTCTTGTTGCCTGGTTGGCTTACCCTCTGCTCCATTTATGTTATTTATCTGTAATAACAGAACATTAACTTGCAATAGAATGTTGTGACTAGATAATAGCCTCCCGCTTCGGCAATAATTGCCTTGGCTGCACCTCAGTGTTTGTGTCTGGTTTCTGGGGTTATGGTGTCTTTTGTACAGGCCCTGCTTCTTTTTTGGCACTTGTATTGCACCAACAAATCATTATCTGATCACAACATTTTATTCATTTAACTTTATTTTCTAATCAAGAAATCAGGAGCGGTGTTCTGCATTAAAAAGTATTTAAATTGAGATTTGTATGGTTTGCTGGGTCAAACATTTAAATGTTTCCAATCTGAATTCTGTTTCTTCTACTTTCTGATTAACTTGTTAGATATATTTATTAAGTAATGCAGTTTGTACTTTTTTATTTTGTAATATATTGTGATTTTGGAATTTATACCGTATTTGTATAATAGGAGTATTCTCAGCTAAAATGGAATGAATAAAGAATATAATTTTACTTGTGCACCCTTTGCATTCCTTGTGTGGTGAAAATCTGCAAGTTGACTCCCAGTAACTTTTATGTAGTTTCTCTGTCCTAGTTTCCCCACTTAATAGGCAGGAGGCAGGGATGTGATGCTTGACAAATGTGAACAACTGATAATTCTGGTGTCTGTGAATGTGTGAAAGAAATGCAAACAATCAGTGATGAATGAATTATTTTGTGACTGTAAGAGATCATAGCATTTATCTTTGCCAACGAGAAACATTTTTGTATGTTATGCCTTAGAAGAGGGGTTCCCAAATGTGGTACCTGCAGTGGTGATAACATGGGTTGTGATGAGCCAGCTCCCTGCTGGGCCCGTGCAGACTTGCACTGGGACCTCTGTGGTTGAGGAACCTCTGTTCTGCAGCCATTCCCAGACGTTTTAGATTAGCCCTGTCACTATAGATACCTCTGTAACGCTTTTCTTGTTACTAGGATGGAAGTAATACAAGGAAATACAGCTTTTCCTTCCCTTACAAGAGTGAAATGCCTTGCAAGTTGTTAAACAGGACAGTGTGTATTTACAGCTATCTTTCCTCATTTCTAAAAATACTAGGTCATCCTTAAACAACAGGAGAGTACGGGCTTAAAATTAGGATTAAAGATGAACTAAGCAGCTGAAATGCTGCAGTCTTATTTGAGCACACGTGTTCTGATAATGAGCTGCAGGGCTGATCGTGTGTATATTTGGAACTGTTTTATATGTTGCAAAGAGGAAATGTAATACATTTCTATAATTTTCAAAGCATTGAAGTGTTACACGCAGAGTATATTTCCCTCCCCCCCCCCCCCCCTTTTTTTTAATACATGCAATCATGCACTTTAAAGGCCTAATGATGGTGGAAAAAGCAGTCTTGCTAGTCTGTTATTGCCTAGCTTGACTGAATCTCTGGAAAACTGGGTTCTGGGGTGAGAACAAGGCAAAGATGGGGACATGGGTGTCTTAATGAGAAGCAGAGATAGCTGATGAGGAAAACAGCTACTCAGCTGATGAAACACAAAAATGCAAGCATCACTGTGTATCAGTGGTGTGTTAGATGTTAAAAACATTGCATCCAGACTGTTTAGGTTTTGGGTTGGTTGGCCAAAGTTGTCAACATCCCAAACTTATTTAAAGAAACTCATTTTCTTTTAGGTCTTTTAAAATTACCAGTTTCAGCTATATCATAAATCGAACAAACCTTAGAAACACTCATGGAGTAAGCTAAGCAAAGAAGGATCGGTATTGCCTGGTGTTCACTCTATGAGAAAAAAATTCTCTTAAACAAGCAACAATAAAGTAGCAGTAAAATGAACATCACAGAACGCTGGGATGAGTCCCCAGAGGCTTCCTTAGTAATTCTGATGCCATTGCACGATTGAATGGCGTACGTATAACTTTAAGGAATTAAAAAATAAATAAATATTACTTGCTGAACTAATTTGCAAAGCTGTTAGGGATGTTCTGCTGAAGCATATAACAAGGTACTTTGTTTTGTGGCTCGCATTACATACTGTGTCAACTTTAAAAGGAAATGGAAACATGGCATGTTAGGTACTTAAGGCATGTGGAAAGTGAAATTTTCTTTATAACACCGGTGTTTAAATTTCAGCTGAGACACTGAGTTCAGCTGCAAGCTAGTGGCATCTTGCCTGAGCAGCAGCATTTCACAGTGGCAGGGATCCTAGCTTGGACAAACATGTATTTGAACCTATTTGAAATAAACTTTACCAGCAAAAGCACAAGTAGATCCCTTACTGATGCCTGTTACTGATTCCAGTAACTAAGGAAGAACAAATGTTGCCCTTGCTTATAATTTCAGTACCCGATTATTTTAACCTTGGGTAATCACTTGTATAGCCCAGTTAATCCTTAGACCTGTCTGGGGACTTTGGTCAACAGGCTCGTTATGGGCAATAAGTGAGAAGGAGAGCTTTGAGTGTTTAGTTCTGTGGTTGTTTAAGGGAGGTAGAAAATGGTCTAATTCTCAACTGAGCGAATGCGGAGTCTGCTCCCATAGGCTCCACATCAACTTAAAACTTTGTGATGCTACCTTCTCCTATATTCCTAAAAAGAATTGGGAGCTAGATGACACGTCGAATACTTCATGTCAGGTGTTTCTTAGGTTGCAAGGCCATGTCATTTTGTCTATTAATGTGCAATGGGTATACTGTAATCCTTGTGTGTCTTGATCAGGGGCTGGTACACAAAACAGGGTTTGTAAGAATGGGATCGGTTTGTATGCAAAATGAGCACATTCCAAAATGGAAGCGGAGAAGTGCGAGTGGAAAAGGAAAAATTTGTTCATTGTTCTCCATCTCAGTCAATGCTTTTCTTCTTGGAACGTTCAGCGGACGATTGTTC
Organism: Anser anser; assembly: GCF_964211835.1. Lineage (NCBI taxonomy): Eukaryota > Metazoa > Chordata > Aves > Anseriformes > Anatidae > Anser > Anser anser. The sequence continues at coordinate 144,009,482 of NC_139721.1, forward strand.
GTGCTTAGTAACTCAGTAGGATGTATAAAAGTTGCCTAAAGCCAGCTACTGGGCTTAGCTCTTCTGTTGGACTTTGCTAGGACACTACATGTGTGAAAGATAAATCTGTTACATTCATGTCACTTGTAAATAAAGGTGTATTTCAGTACTCCTTGTATACGTACCATCTGCATCCAAATGTTTCTTCTGTCTACTTTTGCTCTTACTGTGCTGGAATTGGTTGATAGGATTCTTGAGGATAAAAATTTTATTTTTGTTTTGTGGTGTGCAAGAGTGCACATCTGAATCTGACCAGAAAATTACCATAGGTATCTTGTAATAGGGACAAGTACCTGGCATTAATTTTGCTTAAGATCAATATATTAATTTTGCTTGTATTTTCATGCATAGTTAACAATTTATTGACATGATTAATAAGTATTTATAGGTAATTATAATGCAAAACAAAACAACCTCAGCTTTGATGTTAAAAGATTCTCCCATTTTTTGGTTATATGGTTATATGAAAGTATGCAGCATGCAGAAAGGCTTTGAGTAATAGTTTGAAAGGACATGAGCTCTGTCAGATGCAATTCTGTAGTCATGATGACTTCTTTAAAGAAGCAGAAAAGTTTTAACTTTGACCTTTTTAGTAATATACAGGGTGATTTATAACATGTAGGTACGCATTTTAGTTTAAAGAAGTGGCTTTTGTATTTCATATTCAGTTTTATTTTATATTCTCTTTTTTGAAAGAAGTTTATAGTATTAATGCCATAAAAAAGCAGTAAGATATTTTCCTTGATGTATATTAATAATAATATACTTAATATATACTTATATACCTTTTCCAGATTTAGGATTTAAATTCTTTTTTTTTTTTTTTTTTATACAAGGAAACCCATTCATGATGTTCAGACTATAAATTCACAGAATTAAAACACTGACAAGTTCCAGGTTTCAGGCTGCACGAGTGGTTATTATCCTGCCTCCTCATGTATTTATCCTCATTGCTGAACAAGATGAGGCTTCTCTGGAGAAAACGTTTGTGTGCAATCGTAGTAGCACGATGTGTGTACACAAATAGGGCTCATTTAAAATTTGGCATTTCCTCCATTTTTAGTGCCTATTTTTAAACCACTATGCTTTCAATGAGGATTTCATTTCCTAGAGGTTATAACGGGAGTTGTAGAAAATAGACAGTTGTGGCCTTCTTACAAGGCATGGGTGGTAGCGTTTGAACCTTCAGCACTGCAGCACAGTTTAGCTATGTAAAGAGTGGCATTTGCAGTACGGAATGATGAATTAGGAAGGGAGGGTAGCTGAGGGTGAAAGTTGGAGCTGGGAGCTGGTTGTGAAGGAGCACAGGTTGTCTCCTGTCCTTCACCTTCTGTGTTCACCCCTGTCCCAAGCGCTGGGAGATCCCGGCTCGCTGTGATGTGGGGTGGGTCTGGGCTGTCTTCTGGTGGCAGCACGCATCTGCCTCGTTGCCGCTGCTCCTTGGTGCTTAGCTACTAATTTCTTCTCCTGCCAAGCTTTTTGGGGCTGTGGATGAAAGAAGGGACGCAACATTGTATCTCAAAAAAAATTAAATAAATCAGAATTTCACAGACAAAGCCACAGCATTTTTGTTGCCTGTGAACTTTGAATTGCTGCATACCAGTGAGTTAAAGCATGGGTCACTATCAAAATGGATTGCAAGAGCCAATATAATTTAAAAAATCAAATAAGGCACAAGTTAGCAGCTTTTTGAGACAGCAAAAACATTTGAAATACCTTTTTTTTTTAAAAAAAAATATCCAAAATGTCATTATTTAGGCTATATTCTTTTCACATGTGCGGGGTCCAGCATTATTCATGCACATAACTTCTGGTTTTTGCTGAACATAAAACTTAATTTTTTCAGCTATTCGACTAACTGACATCACTGAGCAAGAAAGCACATGTTTTCGTATCTCTGGCTAAAGTTTGGAACTTAGAGAGCTCTGTTACTTTAACCTAATATGGCTAAGAGCAATACTTTGGATGCTCTGCTCAAGTTTAGAAATAACATGATCTTTGGAACTCCAACAGAGCTTCTTTTGATATTTTTTTCAGAGAGAGCCAGTGATTAAAATGTACTCCTTTTGTAAATAAATAATACAATACATTTTCTATTTCTCTGTTTTCCGTTCGACTTAGAGGTTGAGCTTTGACTAAGCAATTGACTAACTTGTTTATATGATTTGTTTGCCTTCCTGCCAAACTTCAGCTCCACCGGATTAGGTTGCTCTCAGAGGCTGACCTTGCCTTTCGTAGCTTAAGGTAGGAGTGATGACAAAATTGATTGTCCCGATTACACACAATATTGCTCCTGCAAACCCAACCTGCAGTCTTTTCATTCCTTTTAATTTCATTTTCTATTGATTGATGATTTTTTACCCTTTTAAATTTGATCCCAGAAACTAGTTATGCTGTACAATAAAGCCTAATTAGATATTTGAGTGAGTTTAGGAGTTGACAGCTGTTTTGCTGCTTGCGTATAATTGGAGGGAAAGGTGGTTCCTGAAATGAAGCAATTGTGAAAGGGCTTGTTTTGCTCTGAAAGGTGGTTATGTCAGCTTGTGCAGCATTGTGACGGCTGATCTAAAAACTTCAATGCACTTGTGTTTATTATTTAGAAATAATCAATGTTAGCTCACAAGTTATGTTTTTACTAAACTGAGAATGGAAACACAAGAGACTAATATTGGTAGATTAAAAATGAAAATAATGTTCTGCTGTTAGGAGCCAGGAAGAAATGCTGTTGTTGTTGTTATTGTTTTTCATTTCCCATCATGTCTAGTATCCAGGGAAAAAAATCTTCAGCTTTAGGTAGTAAATATTTGTGCATATGGCTAGCATTCTTCCCAAACTGATAGGTTGAATACGTTTAGAATAAGACCTTTGACTTCAGATTTATACCCACAGAAGGGAACTTTCCTTGGCTAATTGACTATCTTTTGTGCTGTAGACCATATAGACCAACAAAGCTGCAACTTCATCTGGGACTTACACGAGAAGCAGTGCTACTGACAGCTGCTGAGAGCATACGCTCTGCAGAGAACTGGAAACTTCATCTCTTTTTTTTTTTTTTTTTTCTTTTTGGTATGCAGCTTATCTTGCCTATCAGGAAGTAAATATTTATGGATGCTTTCTCAATTAGGTAGCTGTCCTTTTGTATAAACTTACAACAACTCATGTGAATATGATTCATAGTAGATTTCCAATTTTCAGCTAGTGGTTCACAGCAGCTGCACCAAAGAGACCCTGTAACATATGAAATTGCCAGTAAATGGGAGGAAACCACAGGTATTTGATTGTGTGTTGACAGGATTTGTGTAGTTGTTTTCTCTCCTTGTAGAGGAGCTTGATATAGTTCTGTCCAGAGAAACAGACATGTTTCAGAATGGGGATATAGGCAAATCTGGGCACTGTTAGCTAAATGAATTAATATCTTAAAGGGAAATAGTCATTCTGGAAAGCTTCACATTATCACAGAGATATTAAAATTATCACTGTTGGGATAGCCTAAGATTCTAAGTGGTTCTTCCAACCACTTTATTTCCACAGTTTTTTTCAACAAAAAACAAAAGAATGTCATATTTTACAACAAAACTATGCATAAAATGACTGGACAGAATTGCAATAATTCTCTAACAGCCTTATTCTATGTGACAATGTCCTAGGTATTTTCCTGTTGTGTTTTCTTCCAAGAGTCCTTACAATTATAAGTTAAATGACAAATAACACATAGCAGTTATTAACACCTTTTAGTGTTAAAATGGTAAATAGCACATAGCAGTTTTAACATCTTCGGCAGGCCTGTTGTGTGGTTAGTTAGGGTGGGAAGTGAGGGGGCAATATGATTCCTGAAGTGAGTAGCACTAGTTTGTCCATATATCAGCTTTCTCTGTCTAACAGTAACCACTCATTCTGCATTAACCAGTGCCCAAAAGTTCATTGATATGTAGTTTTATGTATGGGTCACAAAAGTCCCTGTAATTTCAATTAAGAAGCTCGGCAGAGATGCATGACCAGACCATAGCAACACCTAACTGATGCAGATTGTACACTGCGTTGAATGTTATTTATATGCTCAAGCCTGAAGTTACAATATGCACCTGAAATACGCTTTGGTTGCATGTGAGGTCCACCACCAGCCAACTACAGCATGCAGCCGGGCAGCTGTGAATCCTGGATGGCCTCCCATTCCTTGGGGCTGACTCGACCCAGGTTCTCTCAGGCTGAGCTTCAGTCCCTGGTCCTGTCAGGCATCTCAGCATCTCCTGGCTCAGCAGCTGCAATTTGGCTTCCTGGGGAACAAGTGGGGTCAGTGAGATCAGCGTGTCAAACCCACTCCTCGCATTCCCCTTTGAAACTCTAACGTCCGTGACATTATTTGGTGGGTGAATAGGTGCTTGTAACAGAGAACGTTGGACTTTTACTTGTTGTCTGGAAGCTTACGTGATTTATGGCACTAGACTCATCCTCAGGTGACAAAAGACAAATTGCTCCAGGTAGCTTGCATTTGAAAGAAACCAGGTCTTTCCAGGGACCGCTAATACAAGAGAAATTTTGGCAGTGGCAATCATTCTGCCAACCAGACCTTTAACCTGTGAGACCACGTAAGTAGGTGCTCTACTTCAGTCGAGGGATTGAGTTAATCTCTGCTAAGACTTTTGGTGCTTCCTCAAACCTTTGTGCTTTATCTCAGTGCTCCCTGGATTGAGCTCTAGCCAGCCAGCAGCTATATCAAATCTGCAGTCACTCGATGTTGATAGAGGAGGTAGACACGAAGCAGGTGCTGTTACCGTGCAGAGAAACTCGTGCTCCAGTGTGTCTCATTGATCTTTCCACTGGTGTCTTATATCACCCCTGTCTAGGATGATGTGTGAGGAAAAAGGGTTTATATACCACAGAAACGTGGAATCAGTCTCTCTCAGAATTCCATTAAAATCTCTCAGATAAAAATCTTCAAATCTGCTCCAAGCCAGTTATACTTACTTTTTTTCCCCTACAGACTAAATATATCAGCAGTCCTTTCTAGCTAGCCATGGAGGCATTTTACAACCCTGAAAATGCCACAGATGTTTGATCACCTCGAGATCTTCAGTGGAATGAAATTTTTTTTTTTTTTTTTTTTTTTACACCTAATTCAACCCTCGATTCAGATTTATATTCTGTTCAGATATTCGTTTCAGTCTATTTACTCCCACCATTATGTGTTTAATTCCCTCGTAAACTTTTATGTGTTTGTTCTCATTGTATAGAGAGAAAATGTTGGGTACTGTTTCCAGTGACAGTGAATACCATAAAAACTAGAAGGAAGGAGGAGAGAGGAATATCTTATGGTATGGAATGATACATGGATGCTTTAAGACAACAAAAAGCAAACAACAAGTTATTGACATGGATATTTTAACTTTCAGTCTTTTTTTTTTTTTTAAAGTGAAGTTGTGTTATGAGGCCAGATCTTATGTATAGGTCCCTTTTCCATGCAGACAGCTGTAGTGATTGCAGATGAGAAAGAACAATTGTGTGAAAACACAATTTAAGAAAAGGACATAAAATTTCATATACACACCAGAAAGATTAGGAACAGATTTCTGTCCTTTCACTACGAAAAGTCTGGCTCTTGGAAAAAATCTTTTGAGACTGGAAGCCTTCTCTAGAGAGCCTTTAGTCTTTCTAAATGTTCCTTATACTGACCGTGCATGCTTACACAATTCCTAAACGCCATGAAGAGACAATCAGTGCTGTGTGAACAAAAATGAAAGCAAGGTGTCTATCTCTGAGATTCAAGTGTCACAAGTGAGGAAACCTTCATTTTTGAATGGCTTGACCTGTGGGTTTTACATGCCAGTTATAATTTTACTTTAATTTACATGGCATAAAAATGTTTTTCTAACTTTTTTTGCAAAGCATTGCCTTTTTCCACCCAGAGTTTACATACGAATAGAAATCTTAGTTCTTGGGAGTTGAGTCATACAATCCCAGAATCATAGTTTGGTTTGGAAGGGACCTTAAAGCCCATCCAGACCCAACCCCCTGCCATGGGCTGGGACACCTCCCACCAGACCAGGTTGCCCAAGGCCCCATCCAGCCTGGCCTTGGACACTTCCTCGGATGGGACATCCACAGCTTCTCTGGGCAGCCTGTGCCAGTGCCTTACCACCCTCTGAGTAAAGAATTTCTTCCTTATATCTAATCTAAACCTACCCTCTTTCAATTTAATGCCATTGTTCCTTGTCCTATCAGTACACTCATTGACAAAATACAGGTCCAAAGTCCAAAATACATTCTAGAAATTTTACATCTGATAAGATTTGATTTATGTGTTGTTTTCAATTTCACAAAATTTATGGTGTAATACAAGCACACAGCTGGGACTCTATGAAAAGTAAGTTTCTAAAGAAGTATTAATTCCACCATTACAGCCTTTTAAAGTAAGTGTTTACGGCTGTGTTAAGGTTAACAAGCAGTAAGGGAATTCTCAACAGGAAATATTACATGAATAGGACGTTATACAATCTGATGTTTCTTATGTACTTTGTTGTAAGTTTTCAGCTTGGATTTGTTAGGGGAAGAAAAGAATTTGGAATGGAGCTTGTTTGGGCTCTTTGCTGCCGTACTGGCGGGGGGCTCGTCCCAGCAAAGCCCCATACCCAGTTCCCTTCCTGAAGGAGCAGTCTTTGTGGCTGCTTAGTGCAGATGTGCAGAGCCTGTTGACACGGACTCTTAAAGGAAATCTTTGAAGGGTGGAAAGTAATGGCCACGGCTGTGTGGAAAGTCAGCACCATTACCTGTACATTATTTGAAGTGTCATTTCCTGTCTTTTCTTCTCTCTGTGCTGCCCAGTGGGGTGAAGGATGAAAATTACTTAGTCTTAGTTTTGTGTGTCTGCAAAACCCAGTGCTGTGCAGGCACCCATCCAGCTCAGCAGGAAGGCAGCGCTGCAGGGGCAGCACGGTGCTCGCTGGGTGGAAGGAAGCAGGGGTTTGCTGAAGGAGGCGGCTGGGATCCTGAGCCACACGCAGGGCTGCTTTGTGGTCTCTCCCTGAGCACAGGGCACTCTGGCGGTGTTTGGTGCCAGCACCCAGGGGCACAGGTCATCTTTTGGGAGAGGCATTTAACCCCAGGAACTAGATTTCAAGGCGTCCTTACGCAACAGTCTTACAATACCAAGCTGCAATGATTGCATGAGGAGTTTGTATCCCCAGGAGAGTGTTGCAGGCGCTATGTTACAGACCTATAAAAATCCCATATATAACTAAATTGCTATTTAATAGGAAACAGTGGTGACTGTAAACAGGAAAATTGTATAACGGTTATAAATAACTCACTTCCCAGCAATTCTTTTGGAGGGAAAAGAGGGAATTAATTACATGACAGCAGCTCAAGTCAGGCCCCTAGCTAAAACAAATTAGCTGCTTTGCCAATCCTTGGGACTCAGCGGTCTGAACTGCCCCCACTAACAAACTGCTATGCTAGAGCTGCAGAGCTCAGAAGGTTGACCCAGAATAACAAGGTGGTCTACAGTAACAATGCTGTGAAACACTGAAACTTGTGTTTTGTTTTGTTTTATTTTGTTTTCTGAAGGTTTAGGAGGAAGTTGCCTGTTCTTACATCATGTTCAAGCTTTAAAGGCCAAAATTCAACTCCTGATGCACGTGCAAAAAAGAGTTTCTTTGCTCTGGCTACTGGAGAAATATGGCTTTCACCCTCTGTTATCCCAGACAGGGCTGTTTCTGTCCCACCAACATGTACTCCTATCACTGTCTCCTGCATCACCTTCAGCCCTGCTCTGACCCGCTCAGCCTATTCTTCTGCCAACCTATAGCCATGCTCATGCCCAAAGAGGGGTCACCAGCTATCCCCATGGACCACAGCCTGAAAGCAGATGAGTAAAGCAACCAAATAAGCAGAGTAGTTGATTAGACTGATAATGTGTTGGCTATTTTTGCCTATAATCACACAAGTCTGCCGGGCTGTGGTACCTGTTACCTCTTCACCCTTGGAAAACATGGTGTTTTGTGATGTCTGTATTATTTTACATTTTTTAAAAGTCATGTTAGCATATTCTTCTGCTTTTGGGACATCTTGTATTCTACATAGCACACTGTAAACCTGTCAACCCGGCTGGGAACTGTAAGTTAAAAAGCCTGAAATAGCACAGCTTTTCCCATAGCTTCACCAGTGAGCTGGCCTGTGGCTGTGACAGGCCATTTGCCTGCTCTTACTTAACTTCTGCACATCAGCGGAGCAAGCAACAACTTTATCACAGCATTAACGTGCCATGTACTACAGCTAACATGCTTTATAAACAGAAGAAAGTACAATGAGCTACTATGAGTCATGGCAGGTTTGGTACATGCACTTTATTTTTCCTATTTTTCTGTGCTTGTAAATTGCTAATTCATGATAGATGCAATTGAAACATTTGACATTTCTAGTTTTCTATTCTGTTAGGCTCCTTTTGCTGTTTTTCTTTAGGCTGTAACTCTTTTCTGGCAAAATTGCTTTGCATTTGATTGTGAGAAGGTAGCTGTGCATGTGACCATTTATATACTAAAATATAGCATTTACCCTAAAGATTTTAGTAAGAGAGAAAAATTGCATTTACTAGTAAAAATGTAAGTATTCACAGGTTGAAAAGAAAACTTACACAGCAGATCCAGCTATTAACTGTTCTGCTATAAGCAGTCTTTATAAAAGGCAACAGAAGTATCTTATGTTCAAATATATAAAAATTAAAAACCCCTAATGAGCATAATGTTGCAATGATAGTCTCTCATTTGAACAGAATGATGTCTCAGATACAATTAGCATCTTTAAAAGTAAGTACTTTCGTATAGTTATCATTAAAACCGCATTTCTTTCAGTGAAGTTCACAATGTTCAAAAAAAAACAGAGACTTGCTACACTTTTATTTGTATGTATTTTGGCCAAGGTAGAACACCATGCCAGCTCTTTTATTAATAATAACTTGTAAAATAAGTTTCCTCCTCTCAGGCTATTTCATATCACTAATTTGTTTTCATTTGCTGTATAAAAGATTTCATCTCTATCTCAAACAAAATCAGGGATAGAAACGTTCCCCAAGCTTTTTGTCCCTAAACATGAGTTGTTTATTGTAGTATCTCTTCACTGCCTTTAGAAAACATAAGGAGATTAAAAACCTCAGTATGTTATATTACAGTGACAGATGAGATTGAAGCTTTTTTTACCTTGCATAAGTGGATAAACAATTCTGCAGGAAAATAGCATTATCATCATATGTTATTCTCTCAAGCGGTATGTGCATAAATAATCTTCAAAAGAAATGCCTTTAAAAATAGAAAGGGAGAAGTGAGATTTGCCGAATACCTTTGGGTTTCAGTTCTACCAGAACAGATATATATTGAGATAATGCGATACCCTACTATTTCAACCCTGCAGAAAAATTGGTCCCGTGTAAATAAGTATCACGCATGTGGCCACATATTGCTGCAATAATAATTCGTGATTACTTACCCAGTGTTCAGAACTCCTGATACTCTCAGTGCTGAACCTGTAAATAAGTGAATCAGACACCTGAATAATGGGAATAAGAATAACAGTTATGCTGTTCGTGATGTTTCTCCTGTGTCATTACACTTTGCAGTTTCTCACCGGTTTTAGTTGAACAGAAGTCTTGCTCGGGTTTAAAAGTCAATGTGAGCTAAATGTGCTTTTGGCTAACCTTCAGCATTACCTTCCTTCTTCATTGCTTTTGGTTAGCAAGCCAGAAAAGTTCATCAATCTTGAAAAGAGACACCATCTTAATTTGTTACATATGTCACTACAAACAGATGCTTATGATGGGGAAATTCAGTAGCTTCTTAAAGAGATCAACAGATTACATTACAGTTTGAAGGGAGCATTACTAGAAGATTAGAAGCCTCTTTTAATGACTGAGATTAAAAGCACTGAAAATCTAAGCTGTTACATTGCTCGATTTGCAAAGATAGGCATGTGGGTGTGCGCTTTCTAACCTTATGAATAGATGTGGTTTTGGCTGATGTGGAAGGCCAGAACTGGTGCCAGAATTCCTAAACATACCCAGAACACCTATTGTAAACATACCGTGAGCACCTACTCTAGTTGTTAGAGAAGAGGATAATCGAAGCTTACCTTTATAGCGCATTGGGGAAAAAAAGCTGATGTGGTGAACTATTATTCTTAGGTACAATGTTTATTTCAACAAAAAATTGAATATGCATGGAAAATGTTTCTGAAGTTAATTTCAATTGCATTTTAATTTAATAATTCAATAGACTTTTACTTAACAGTGTGCTGTTAGTGCCATATATATATCTAGTGATTCTTAAAAGCCAGGAGTTTGCTAAAAACTATACGAGAGTGTGCGTCTACTTGTAAAGTAATGTTTTTAAACTTTTCATATATATAATTATGACCAAGCAACTGCATTCCTCTAATGATGTATAACTGGATGGATAATGGCTATCATTGTAGCACTGCATGCAAAATAATTACTTTAGTCCTCTAAAACAGCAAGCACTTGGAACAAATCTAACACATTCGCAATATACAGCTGGGCCCTTGGACCCAAGTGGGTGGTATCTGAGTTCAACATTTTAAATACTCAGTTCTACAGTCTAAAAAAAGTTTTTACCCAGTAACAATGATCACCTAAAATGCTTGTATTTGTCAGAGCTCTGGTTTTGTTACAAAACTATGCCCCTAACTGTTGTACACTCTTGGTAGCGTGGAACCAGTTCAGAAAACAACTTGAGGGTTATAGACTATCAAAAATAAATCCTTTTCAGATATTTTCCCAGTCTTTCCAGGGACTGCCCTTCATCTTTGAATAACCCTGTATTACTTAACTCACTGTTAGAAAAAATAAATACCTTCACTGAATGAATCCAGTCTGACTGTGCCTCAATTGGGGAAAAAAAAAAAAAAAAAGTAGATAATCTCCACAGCTGTAACAGCCCAGATCCTACTTCTGCATTTTGCAGAACAATATAGGAGTCACTGTGCTGGTTCACATTGAGGGGTCAGGAGTGCCTGGTATTTTTTCTCTCCTGTAGTAGCTACAAGCAGTTGCCTGGAGGGAAGACTCAGAACAGGCTCAGCACGTGGGATATTCCCTGCTAAATTTTTCCTGACTCATGACTCTTTTGCAAAGGGAATTATCTGTTGGGGTTGGTCTCTTTAGTTACTCCTTCTCCTGCAAGCATTCCCCAAGTAATGGGGACAAACCCAGTCTCCCCTGAGCTCCCTTGCTTCTACAACTTTGGCCGTGCATGGCATCTTTTGAATGCCTTACACCTCAACCCATGCTCCACATGTCCTCTAGAACACTGCAAGGGTAAAGCTGAACAGCTCCAGCACCCAGACCTGGCGGTGGTGACAGAAAGCAGCCTCAGGCCTGGGCAAGAAAATGCCTTAAAAAGATGAAGCTGAACCTTCTGAAGATGAACTAAAACTGTCAATGTCAATAGAGAAACAGGCTTACCTTCAAATCCACAAGCAATAAATGATGTCTCGCCCCTGTTTTCCTCCAGGAGATAAAGATCTTACCATGTTGTTTTGCTGCTAGTCTGTCCTAGAGACTCCAGTTGTCTTTTCTCTCAGATCACAGAATCATAGAATCATAGAATGGTTTGGACTGGAAGGGATCTTAAAGATTACCCAGTTTCAACCCCACCAGACCAGGTTGCCCAAGGCACCATCCAACCTGGCCTTGAACAGTTCCAGGGATGGGGCATCCACAGCTTCTCCAGGCAACCTGTTCCTGTGCCTCACCACCCTCCAAGTGAAGAATTTCTTCCTAATATCTAATCTAAACCTACCCATTTCTAGTTTAAAACCGTTACCCTCAGATGCTCAAACTCAGCATGCCTAAGTAAACTCAGAGGAATTGCTTCAGCTTGTGTTTGTCTTTGGATGTTGTTGCTCTGTTTGGGAGCTGAAGAAAGGCCTGCAAGCTTTTCCCCTTCTATATCAGTTGGTCTATAGAAGATCTTTCTCTTCCCTCAAACCCTTCCTTTCTCATGCCCTTGGACATCGATGATGGTAAAAACCATTGTCAAAACAACCAACCAATCAACCAACCAACCCAAAACGGCTCTGAAAGGAACGGCATCATTTAGATGACTGCGCTTTCCTTGTTTCACTTTTAGATTGTATTTAGTGTCAGTAACAAAGACTTAAGCTTTACTAGCACTGAATCCCAAGTGCAGCGGAAGTCAAGGCTACGAGGTTAGGATAATTGGGTAAGTAGGCCAATAAGTAATTATGATAAGAAGGTTAGAATAATTAGTAGCAGCAATAAATGGCTAGAGTTATCCTACTTGAGTTCTTTGTTCTACATTTTGTCAGTGATCATTTTCTTAAAACTAGTTGCCAGAAGCAGCAGTAGATTGTTAAACACTCTTACACTCATAGAAGTGAAAATTAAATGATAGCAATGAGGAACAATGGTGATGTTTGATGTGAAAAGGATAATGTAACTGGTGTTAGTAAAGTGGAATATTTTACACTGAGTGTTACTCATTTACTGAATACTTTCAGACCAAAACAAAAGTTAATTCAAATAGAAATATAAGAAAGGTTTAACCAGTGACACATTCAAAGTCAAACAGGACCTGCAGCTGATGTGACTAAAGGGTGGCACATGGTTAAGATTTTGGTGCATCTATGAGTAGTTTTTGCACACAGACTGTGTTCAGCACTAGAGAGGTGAAATTCCACGTGAAATGTAGAGCTCTGCTTTATTTCAATCTCTTTTCTTCTATGGTTACTAGGGTTTATGTCCATTGCACCTAGGCTTTTAATTTTTGCTCCTCTTAGTATTGGAAGTCTGGAGGACTTTGGGCCTAGGCCAGCATATGTGAAGCAGACTGTCTACTTCCAAATAAGATGCAAGTCAAATCATTCATGGGCTAATAATTCTTCTGTCTCAAAATGCAAAGTTGTACTTCAGTAACTGTCCCCGTTGTCTTGTAGAGCATGTGAGTGCAAAGAACCACGGACACGTGTGTTGAAAGACAAATGTTGACTATGCAAAGAAAGATACAGCTTTGCCATGAAGTTGCCCAGATGAAATGCCAAGGGAAATCTTCAGAGAACACATCACTGCTGCATATTCTGCTTTCTTGCTATTGCTGGAGTTTTACTCTTCTGTTCACAGTATGCTAGAAATAAGTCAGAAGCAAAGACTCCTGTCTGAAAAACCTACAGGTTAAATAATCAGCCTCATAGCCTGGTCACAGTATGCCACTTTTTGGTTTTATCTGTGTTAATAGTAGTTACTGGGCAAGGATTATACTCTAACATTTTCTTAAAAGGTCAGGAAGAAAGTGATCAGTGACTATATTGCTGCATACATGATGTCTTTCTGAAAAGTTTATTGTAGCAAAGCTCTAACAACAGTTGACCTGCAATGGGGAGGAAAGGACCACAGGAGAAAGTATGATTATAACTTGTCCCTGAGCATCTTCTGCAGTGCCCACTCCAAGTAATGCTGGAGAAGGGATGTGCATCGCTGTCCTCCATGACTCCACAGGGGCTGTGTCCAGGCTCTGCTGTACAAATCTGCTCTGGACACTTCCAAAAGCATCTCAAAGTGGTCAGGCAAAGACCCCCTAAGCAAGTGCACAGGTGATTTTTTGGAAACAAAATAATCAACTTCACAGACAGATCTACACGTAAAGTTTGCAGTTTGCCTGTGGCCTGGAAGAGGAACTCTGAAATTACTCTTGCTGAAAGGCTACATCAGTGACAAAATCATCATGTGGAGTTTGAATTCTTCATGCTTTGCTTTTTGGTCACATGTGATAGTCAAGTCTTAGGAAAGTTCACTTCTTCCTAACATATTCTTAATCCTGTTGGTTTAGAAGACTTCCTTCTTTCTGTACCACATTACACAAGAATATATTACTCTGTAGATGCTCAGAGCATGCCGATTGATAAGTTGAAGCTTTAAAGAATGGAGTGGGTCAATATCTGCTGTTTTTTATGGATTTTCTGCTGGGGCTGGATAATCCACCCCTGTTCCTGTTGCATTACTTGGGCTGCAGGGCTCCTCTGATTTTGAACCTCCCTTTTCCAAAACCATTTTGTTACAAAAGGCTACATTCCTACATGTAGTTTCATTAGCCTTCAGTGGCAAGAGAAATTCTGGAGAAGTCCCAGAAAAGAGAAACAGGAAAACACAGTCACTATCCTTCCTGGAGGAAAATGAAGGGAAAAAGAGTATCCTAAATGTTGATGGTACTTTTTCGAAAGGAGGATGACGTGGGATTTTCTTATAACATAAATATCATTGGGCTTTAACCTCACAGTTATGCATATGCTGATTTGATTTCAGTTAAGGATATATAGAATATAGAACAGAAACTGTGGGATTTATCCAGTTCTCAGAAGGGTAGTATCTCTAGGAAGAAATTATTCAAACCACTGTTCTTTCTGGATTTCTTCTACTTTGCAAGTGTATCTTTCTATTTGAGAAGAAAAATGCAAATTCTACAGGGACTTCAGATCTACCAGAGAAGATGCAGGCTTGATCTGAATGGTGGATGTCTACATGGGAACAGTTTTCCATAATTTCAGTTTAGCCATGGTTAGGGTCCATCAAGACCTACAGGGATGTATAGGTGTATGACTAGACATGACCTCAAATACATCAGAGTTTACATGCCTATAAATACCAGGTACAGTACTAATGTATAGGAGATCCTAACACAGATTGTGATAAGCACTGTGTAAACAAGTAACAAAGCCAGTCTGTGCTTCAGAGAGCTTGCACAAATGAAAAACAAGTTGTAGCAGATGAGTGAAATAACCCAAATGATTTTTCTGTGTTCTGAAAAGATCAGAATAATGAAATGAATAGTTTAGTCAGAGTACCAGCCTAATGCTCGGGGATACACTTTGTAGTTGATGTTGTGGCAACCACTCTTTTGAAAACAAAGCCTGTAAGTAATAAGTATCCTAAGACATTTATCTGGTACAAATGCATCCATGCATGCACATATATATATATATGCATGCACACTCAGTTGCTTAGCATAGGTCAAAATACATTGTTGACAGTAATTACAGGTTCAGAAATAACATTAAATTTCTTTAACTTAATAAAACCGTAAACATAATGAAATACAAGCTTTAAAAGATCTTTCTTTTATCCAGACCTGGTGTTTTTCTGAAGTTTTGTCTTTAAAATTCTTCATTATCTGCTGCTTTGTCATGAATTAAAATGTATCCTGCATGACTACTAAAGAGTGATTCACTTGAATTTTTCATACCCTGTGGAGTACAAAGGATTTAGCACTGAAATGTATTTTACCCAGCTAACCATTATCTCTGAGGTTCAGCAAGAAGATGGTGGTTTTCCAGCATGGATTGTAACTTTGCAACACAAACGTGAATTGTGCACACAAAAGGTTTCTTGGGGCCTGTTCTCTCTGTGCTGTCTTTGCTTCAAAAGTTGAGGTTGGGGCCCTTGGCTTTTGTGCTGAAAGATTGGAACTTTCTGAGCTAAAAAATAACAGTTTATTCTCCCTTTACAATTAAAAATAAAAAGGAAAAAAAAAAAAAGACCAGGAATGCTTAATAAAATTATATGCATTAAATGTTGTCATTTCTTTGTATAAAAAAGGCAGAAAACATGGTGGTCATCCTATAGAGGCTGGAAGAGGTTTCCTAGATTATTTGAGACTGCTTGGGAAGTAAGGTAGGGTAAGGTATTTCATAAACATAAGTACTGATGCTATTGCTTGGACAAACTCTGTTTCTTACCAGGTGGCTCTGCGTATCACTATGGAAATAAGTTGCTATAGTGGGAGTCTTGTTTACTCTTTGGATGATTCTTCTCTCTGTGACTTGTAATTGCTAAGTGGTGGGATGCTTCACTCTAGCACAGGAGAAGCACACAGGGCAAATGAACAACGACGGTAGGCAGACCAATTCAGTCTGTAATATTTTCATCTTGCAAAAGGCATGTTTAAAGTCAGTATTTCCATGGTAGAATGGAAGCAAAGTAACATGATTTAAGATTTGAGATTTCCTAAACTGAGGAAAAAATGGACAGGGTTTTGATCTTCTTAGCATTATGTAAGAAAACTGATTCTAGTATCTCGCTTAGCTTTATGGGAAAACTAACATGGATTCTGATCCTGATAAAAGAAGAAAAGGATCAGATTACTAGAACAGTAACTAAAGATAAACTACATAATGGTAAATAACTTATGCTTATTTTGAAATAAATATTTTTGTGTTGCTTCTGGAGGGCATTTATTTAAAAACTGCTGGCACAGAATGGGATGAGATGAATGTAATGTGGCATACTAATTAAAGGATAAGATGACGATGATGATGTAATTGTTAATGTTAAAAGTTACTGTGAAATTTAAACTCAAGCATTCAGAACAGAGAAATGACACCTAGCACTGTAATTCTTTCCTAATGTCATGTAACGTCAGTCTTGTTTTAAACTTAAGCCTGACCCTGCTGACTCTGCCAGTACAGTCAATACTTCTAACCATGTTACCAATACACATTCTGGGGGTTCAAAGTCATTATCGTGGCTTTGAAAAGTTTAGGCTATGTCTGTATGTATTTTAAATTCTTCTTTGGGTGATTCTTCCCACATACACAGATGAGGTTCCTGTATTTCAATGGAGGAAGATATGTTTCAGTATTGTATGGATAGTTATTAGAAAATTAAACCTTGAGAAAAAAAATGGAAGTAAAAATTCCGCAGGGAAAGACAGTAAAATTGCCGGTATGTAAGATAGGAAGTCATTTGTCACTTGGAGAAATCCAGTACCGGTGACTGAGTGGAGGCAATTAATGGGCGTCTAGGCAGCAGGATGCATATGCATCTACAGGAGAAGGAGTTGACTCCAGCTGCATGTGGATTGCAAACGTGAAATACAGACAGTTTGTTGAACAGAAGCAAAACATTGACATCAAGCATATGTGGGAATTCATGCAAATGATAAATTTTATTTTATTTTATTTTTTCCTTTGGATCTTGGAAGTTCTACTCTAAGACAAAGACCATGCTATTTTGCATTCAGTAGAAGTAAGCTGGTGCAGTACAATTATGCTTAACAAAGGTTGCAATCAGTCGTTGACAGGGGTAGGTTGCAAACTGGAATCCCTTTTGGCTTGGTGACACTGGTAGTCCTGCAGCCCATCATCAACTTCCTATCACTAATCTATATTGAAAACAGAGCATCCTCTAGCTGTTGGCTAGCTGTTCCATGCCCTCTTGTTGCCACCCCATTCATGTTTTCCTTTCCTTTCCCATCCATTTTGAGCATACTCTGAGATATTGCCCATGGGGTGTCCAGAAAACACTTGTATATGACTGGTTATTTTCATTGTGGAAGGTGAGAATTCACAAGCCTATATAGCTGCATTGTGTAAAATTTCTGATAAGGATGGCTCTAAGATACCTGTTTAAATCTTGCAGTTATGATAATGTATTACAAAATATTTAAAAAATATAGCTGTCCTTATTGTGTTGGATAGATTTTGTAGGTCTTTAAGACTATACTTGTAATCTAATTAATGCCAGACTAATAGCCAGATTGTTAGCTCAGTTCCTGGCATGGTTTTGGCATGTGCCAATTAGCACATTCTCCAGAAATGCTTGGATCCCATCCAGAGCTCAGCTTCTGCTGGGCACTGCTCCTGGGTGGCAGGACCATCTCCTGTCTTGGAAGAGTGAGAAAGTTTATCTGTAGGGATCCAAGCCAGACCAGGTTCCTTGGTCTCAAGGCCAGAGGATGAGCCTTGACTTCTTCTATTTGATAATGTAGTAGTAGCCTAATATTCCTAATTTGGTTTCCAAAGGAAAATGTCAATGACCCCTTTCATGATAGAATAGCTCACTATTGCATAGAGTAAGTACAATGGGAGAAGATCCATCTTTGAGGAACAAAGTGAAGTATGCTTTATATACTGTTATACAAAATAACCTGTGTAAAGGTCTCCCTTCATGTAACCGAAGCTTAATATGGAACAGTGTGAAGAATTAATGACAGAGAAAACATTCATAGTACTATGGAGCAGCTGGGAGAAGTACCTGGGGATAGTATTCCCTGGCTGGGTCCTTGTCACCACAGATAGGCAGTAAATCCAAGCACTGCAGCTGAGAGGAGCGAGGTAAAAGAAAGAAGAGTAGCAGCAAAACAAGGGAAAATGATACCACCTCTTTTGTCCTTTTGCTGCTCTCTTCCAATTCTGTGATTGATGTCTCTGCTGGGAAACCTGTAAATGAATGAAGCCATTTGTTGGACTGAGCAAATCAGCAACGATCAACAGCTGGACACAGTGGAATGGAAATGTAATAAAGACTTCTTTGTGAATTGAACTTGCTTCTTTGCAAGTTTTTTCTTGATGCTGCCTGAAGTGATCCAATGAATCATGACGTTTGTCACCAAAGAAAATGTCAAGCCAATAACTAACCATAAAAAAAATAATTTCTTTATTTTCTTTATTGAACATAAGAGAGACTAATCCTGACGGGATAAGTGAGTTTTTGGCATGTGTGTTCAATTTAGAGGACTTGAATTAAAGCCTGTGCATATTTGCAGATTGAACAAGGAGGAAATACTAATCTGGTAATAAAATCTCTTATTCTAATATGTACACAACAGTCAGAAGATAGGTCTGGTGACAGAAAGTAAAAAGTTGAGATAATATGATTTAAAAACAAAGAAATGGGTTGTGTTTACTGGATTTTAAACAGAAAATGGAAAATACACAAAGCATATTTTGAATAAATTTTAATTTGACGGAAAATGGCCAAATGTATTTCAACATTTGTGGTACTGCTAAGTACTAAAGGTATCATTTGGCATTTAAAGTCAATGAGTGTATGAGTGCATCATAAAAGAGCATACCCATGCAAAACATTTTGATAATCAGCAATACTGCATGAAGAAAATTATATGCACAACAACATAATTTGATTTTTGGTAACCCAATTACATTTTTAAAGTTAACATAGTTCACTGAGAGCTCTGTAGTCTGCCTCTGCTCAAAAGGTTGTTCAACTCATTATCATCACAATTTTTTGAGTAATAACAATAAAACATTTGTCTTGTACATACAAAGTGCTGGTGAAAATTGCTGTTGCTACCAAGTGTATATGGAAATGAGATTCATTTGGTTTTATGTGGTTATGTGCAAATATAAACAAAAATGTAGAACCATAAATGTCTGCATTAACCTCTAGCTTGAAGGTCTCTCTCAGCCTGGAGGGAATGTTGGATAAAAGAAAGAAAATTGAAATTGAAATAAAATGTAATATTTTAAATGTAATATAATTTTAGACACTACCAAAACCATGGAAATAAATTAATATTCACGTTAAAGCTTTCTCTAACTAAGCTTTTTAAGCAGAAGGACACCACAGACACATGGAAATGCTACATGATGGATTAGCATTAAGAAAATGAAGTCCGTCTTTCAGATTCAAGTTGCTTCCCCTTAAAACAGGAACATGAAATGAGAACAATGAAAATAAAAATAAAGCATTAAATAGAGAACTCAAATTTAGGAAGATACAAGAGGAATCATATTTTTTCTCCCAAAGAAATAATTCCATCTTCAAGAGAATGTAAATCCTACATTGTCAGCCTTGTTAGTTGTTCATATTGCCATCGTGCTTAAGAGTCCTGCTCCAAGAATCACTCAGCTCCTGTAGAGATTTTATTTCTGGGCATTCTTAAGATGAATAAATCATTGAGCATTATATAAAAACCACAGAATAAAAAGTCTGCCTTTTATTTTTTTTTTTTAATGTAACATTCTAGGCCTATTGAATTTATGAACTTTTAAGGTAGCATGAAATATTCTTTAATAAGCTGCAACACATTGTGACTCCCTGGTCCCTCTATATTACTTAATGGTCTTAGGTCTTGTTGCCATTATGCTAAATTGAACAAATCCTTGGAAACTTACTTTGTTAACTGGGAGGAAAGGGGCAAATGTCATTAATTAGTCATTAATTGTTTTTGCTTTTCATATCTCACTTTACAGAATCTCTAAGGGTAACATACTGAACACTAAATATATTTTAATTAAAACAGAGAGAGAAAGCCATAGCATCAAGCTGAAAGAGAAGAATTTTACTTAGTTCTTCAGAGTAACGGAGCTTTAAGACAATTTGCACTAGGAGGACCATTCTAAAGCTGATATTCTTAGGGCTTTCAGCTGATCAGCAGTCATAGTGTGTGAACTACTTGCACCATATCTAATGCCAGCTTGCTTGAAACAAAGACCTTAACATTAAAAACAAAAATACAGCAATGTCTACCAAACTTCAGAAGTTACCCTCTTTGCAGACAAAAGTGTCTTCCTTTTTTTCCCCTCAGCTTGTGAAATACCTGGGGCTTCCCAGGCTGCTGGAGTGGTTTTAGCTCATCACAGATGGTAGAAAACACAGAGTTCGGTAAGAAATGAATGATAGAAAATAAATCTCTGCTTGTTCTTAATTATTGTTCATTCTTCAGAGGCCTTAATTTGGCAGCTCCCGAAGTCATTGGTTATTCCTCGAGAATGCTTCCCTGCTGTGCTCTGCTCTGTGGGATGGGATGGGATGGGATGGGGTGGGGTGGGGTGAGGTGGGATATGATGAGATGGGGTGCATGTTGGAGTGGATTTTCTCATCCAGGGGCTCTGGATGCTGTTTGTCCTTCTGTTCCCTCAGATGATAGCTGCTTTCTACTGCCTACTGCTGTGAGGGTTCAACTGGTGATGTCCAGCTACATGTCCCGAGGTAAGCTGTCACACTGCTTATCAGAGCCATCATTTATTTTGCCATGTTTCAGAGTCCACTGATGAGACAGTGCTAGAAAACTCATGCAATAATCACTGCCTGAGTATTTAGGCATCGAGCCTCTAACACCTTTCCACTCCAGGAGACAGATGGATAGTCAAGTGCCAAATGTTAAAATGCATGTTTTTATTAGTGGCCACTTCCCTGAGAAATGTGCAGTTTGCATTTTTTCTCAAGAAGTACTGAGCCTGAGAATCAAGTTTAATGTTGTTTTTAATAGAAAGGTCAGTGGTGGCTGGCTGTATTTCAGAAATTCCTATGTGAAAAGATTCAGCTTGTCTCTCAACAGAACTGCCGACAAGCAGTGATCCAAGCCCAAGAGAGGTCAAGTTCAGCTGCCCAGGGGATCACGATGGCTCAGACTGTAACAGGGATTTCTAAAAAAAAAAAAAAAAAGAGCTGTGGTATTCTACAGACCAGCCAACCATGCCTGCTGTCTGTGAAGAAAGGGCTTTATTCAGTCTGAGATTTGGCACTGGATTTTCTCTGATACTCATTATTCTTCAGCTGCTCCTGAGCACCAGTCCCTGCACTGGTGCTCCAGCCCTACCTCTGCCCTGATGGAAGCTCTGCTGTAGTCCGGCTCTCCCCCACCCTCTGGCCACCAGCAAACTTTGATTTGATTAGCTTTGATTTGGTTACAATTCACTCTGAATTCACTGTGATGCTGTTTATACCTTCCTGTTCCAAGCAAATGCCCTCAGCTCAAGCCATCACCTCGTCTTGTGGCAAATTTGCTTCATTGGAATCTAGGGATCTCCACGCAGGGGTTGTTTTGACACTGAAGCTCATGGCACCATTTGTAAATTATAATACTCCTCCTTTAGAGGAGTGTTTTTATTCTGCCTCTTGATTGCTTTCATTTAATAGAGATCTTTTCCCAGCATTGTTTTTCATTTGGGGAATGGGCATCCTATTCCCTCCCTCACCACAGAAGGTAGGTTTCGGACAGGTGAAAATCTCCTCTGGAGAGGTCTCTGATATATTCTGCTCAGATTTATCCCACGAATCTCCCACCTTCCCTGCTGTTGCAATATCCTGTTTTGGATCCTAGGCAATAAAGGAGCTACATTACTTTCAAATGTTTTATTCCCAGAAAGGTTCATATGAACACAAGGGCATGCAAGGTCAAGTCCTTGTGTGTGGTCCTGCCAGCAGCTGCTGGTTAAAGATGCCACACTCGCATGGGGGGAGCAGAAACCCTGTGGGTGTTTAGAGAAAAGTCTTTCCAGAGGAAAATTGGTTCTTAGAGGGTAAGCAAGTGTGATTACGCTCATCTTTCTGTGGATTATTTTCTTTTCTCCCCTCTCATTTTCCCACCATTACAGTGATTTTCTTCCTCTGATTCTTTCTCTGATTTCTCTTCTGAATTTCTGATTTCTTTCCCTTGTCATGGAAAGCTATATGGCAGTGGACAATAAATATATTGTGCATTGAAAAGTAGCTGATACTGTATGCCAGCCAGGGAGATGTTCTGCGGCACTGGTTTGTCCTATTGGATTTGACCCAGGGACACTTGAGTCAATCAAGCAGCGCATTATCATTTCAAGCTCAGGGAGAGATACACTATTAATCTAAGTGAGCTGCAGTCAGACTTGACAGGAGGGGGACAAATCCCTAATCAATCTTTTAATCACCCACCTGGGGTGGTTTGAATGAAGTCAATTAAGGGATCTTTCATCAGCAGAATAAGCTGTACTCAGCTAGTTGTAGAAACATACGTGAGATCTTCTTTGTGAAGATGTCTTTATAATAAAACTAGGGGTATTTTTTTTCTTCCCTCATTCATTTCATGGTCTGCTAGGGTATTTGTATAAAGTTTCAAAAGAGTATATTCAGAAAGATGTAACTGGAAAAAAATATCTCATTCTCCAGAAGTGCTGTAATTGATTAAGAAAACACCAAGCAGTAAAGAAACAGGAATACCTAATATTTATTTTCATAGACCTGCTAGCTGTATACGACATCACAGTTAAACAATTCTGTGAAGTGTTAAAGGACTGCTTTTGCTATCCTAGATAATGAAGAAGTGTATGGTAAGAGAAGGACATTTATCCCTTGCTTTTTCTCTGTTGGCTTTTCTGATGCATATCTTTACTAATATTTTGTATTCAAAATTCCTGACTAAGCTACTGAAGCACAGGGTGTCCATAGAAAGGAAAACTTGGTTGTCATTTCTAAACAGAGTTACTGTATTTTAACTTGTCAGGGTATGCATTGAAGTCCTGAGTGCAAGGTGATTTTTTCCCATTGAGTCTTGAACTGTGTCATTTGCTTGTTGAGACTTCATGTTTACAGATCTGTGAACATATGACCTGTTGTGCAATTGATTTGATTTTGAAAAAAGTAAGGCCACCGTGTTGTAACCTGTAGTGTTTGTCATTCCTGTAGTCATGTTGATCTGAAGTACAAAAACAGCTGAATCTTAAATCTGCCTGACAGTCCGGCAGCCTGACCTGCAGCATGACCATGAAAATGTGATTAAAACTAGAAAATACCTTCTCAGGACATCCCTAATGGATCCTCTGTTAGTGAGAGAATCAAATTGGTGAAAATTTCAGGATAAACTTGTGAAAACACCTCCTTTGCTGTGGTTGCTGGACTTCTTATGCAGCCTCGCTTTAAGAGCTTTGTTGGGCAATATGTTCCCTTCATTCTCTTTTGAAATATGTCCTGGATGACACTGCTGTCCCTTCTGCACTGGGAGGGATCACACCTCTACACCAGTCTGTGACAGTGTTTTCTCTTCCACAAGAGTCATTTTGGTGCTGCGTTAGGGACTTAGTGGTAAAGGTTGAGTTGAGCTGACACTTAAAACATAAATTTTTATTTTCTTCGCTACTTAGATGTTAAAATGGACAACCTCACCAGCTCCTGATAATGTTGTCTCCCACTCTTATCTCTGCAGATGTCTGAGATAAATTTCAGCCAAAACCTACTTGAGAGGGGCCTGACCCTGCAAGAGGCGCAGGATTGAAACGATGTTTTCTGTAAGACACTTGGGCACACTTTTGCCATTGCCTTGTGTGGGCAGCTGAAACAACTTTCTTTTTGTCTTAAGTTACAAACCAAAGCCCAGAACTGCAGGGATGGTTGGAAACCTGACTTGGACACCTGAAAACCATCAGTGCTGAAGCCAGTGGGTGTCATGCAGCCAGTTAGTGTTTGGCATCGCTGTGCGTCCTTGGGTGCATAGCGAGGGATGGCATCCAGACAGCTGGGGAGCTGGTTGAACGCAGTGCCTGCTGTATGCACTGGCCCCATGCTGCTGACAGCCCAGAGCTAATGGGCTTTAAAAAAGGAACAGACCTCTTCTGGACTGCTGGACCCACACCCTTGCTTTTGCGGCAGTTGTTCTGGTTTGGATATTTTAATTCTAAAATTAGAGGTGGATTTGCTGGTTGCTGCACCTGGCAGTGGGGCACTAGCTGCTATTTCAGATTTTGTTGTCCAGCAAGCCAGCATACGGGATTTCACCCTGTTTCTGTTGAAACCACAGGAGAAGACAGAGACCACCATGAAGCCCAGCTCTCTCAGAAAAATAAACATCACACCACAAAGTCCACAGGACTGCAAGGAGGGAAGGTCAATTAAGGCTTATAAAGGCAAAGTCCCTTTCCAGTTCTTCTGGCTTATCTGCTTCTACTTGCACAGGCGTTCATGTATGCAGGATTACTGGCCTGGAGGAGCCATGAAGCCACTGTGTCTCCTCTCTCAGGGCCACCTTCAGCACAAAGGCTCCCTGGATGTCCCCAGGCTACTGGTGTGACCTTGGCTGTCCCTACAGGGACATGCATGCTGTGCCTTGGGTGGATCAGAGAAGTGGGCTCCTTTTGCTCTGCATTGCTTGGTGACATTCCCAGGCTGTGCTGTTGCAGCACAATGTTAAGTAGAGCAGCCTCAACCTGCCTTTGATCCTGGGCTCAGGTTAGGTCACAGCAGTACCTGAGAGTGTCTTACAGCACCCGGGACAGCCCACATCCCCTGTCATGTCCTCACTTCCCACTGATCAGAGGTCAGCTGTGTGCATGTCCCCGGAACCTCTGGGTCTCCAAGGGAAGGAGATGGAGCCTGTGGACCAAAGGGGACCTGCATGACAGCTCAGTCCCTTCCCTTTACAGTCACCTGGGGCACCAGGGCATGGGAGTCCAGATACAGCCTCCCTCCCTCACTGTCTCCAGACTCAGGAAAGAAAGATTGCCTTTTACCTTTTACAGGTGCAGTTCTTACAGTCAGAACCCTAAAAGCTGGACACCTGTATGATTCATATGCATCTGGAGGATGTTGCTGCCCTCCATTTGTACAATGGCTCAGATGGCAGCTGCCTTCGTACAGGTTGGAAGAGTCACTGGAGTGAATGAGTGCCATGATTAAACCTTTCTTCTCTTCCAGTCCCCAGCAAGTCTTTGAATCCTGAGGAGATGATAATTAATGCAGCACTTTAAATAGCTTTTAAGAGAAGCAATTCAGGTTGCATGTAGTAGACATAACTTTCATAAGTATATGGAAAACAGATTTACTCTTTAGGAGAAGGTTAAATTTCATTCTTAATTACAAACGTCTCTTTTTTGTATAACAATTTTAAAATTATAACTCCCTGAAGAATAAATATTCCATAAGACTGGATAACAAGGCTAAGTCTAATTTATGCCATTTAGATGCAAATGATCGTTCTGGTGTGTAAATGCCCAAAATCAAGTGGAAGGTAGGCAGACACTGAGGGAAAAGAAAAGCAATATGGAAAATCTTAATTTTTAATTAAGGTAAACGTTTCAAGGGTTCAGATCCTCAAAGCCCTTTCTCATGCTAGTCCATTGACTTCACTACAATCCTCTCATGAGAGCCCATGTCAGTGGGGTCATTCCCATGAGAAGACTGTTTTGAATTAATGTAGCTTTTCTATTCTTAAGCAACAAAAAATCTGAGATGATATGTGCAGCTGACTTGGGATTTTTTGGAAAGTAGAACTGCAATAAATCAGACAGTATAAGGGAAATCAGAAGATTAAATAAAGCAGCAAAATGTTTATTGGCAGCATGGTGTCTGCTTCAGAAGACTATTTTAGAAGTGTGGAGTAGATGTATACCACCTACCAGACAAGTTTTTAAAAGACTGAAAGGAAAACAAAATGCTGTCATGGTCAAACATCAAGGCAGTAGAAATCACTAAATGGCATTAAAGGCATCTTTTAAAAAGTGGAAGTCTTATCTGAACAAGGAAAAATAGAAAAGAGAATAACCTCTAGCAAGTTGAGTGTTGACCTCTAATCAAGAAGGGCAGTGAAGATTTAGAGAGGAAACCTAGTAAAGTCATGAAGGCCTTTATAAGTATAAAACCTTTCTCAAAAACATCAGGGCAGGAAGCTGACTAGAAAGTCAATAGGGCCAATATGTGATGAAGGTGTAGAAAAAGCACTCCATTAAGGCAAGACCTTGCAGCAGAAATAAATGATGTGTTTCTATTAGTGCTGGTCACAAAAGAGGTCATTGACTCCCAGTGGCGTCGTTCATTGCAGGAGATGAATGTGAGAAACTGATTGAAGCATCCACAGGAAGGGTTTGGAATAAGTCAGTAAACTGAACCTAACCAGTTCCCAGGACCAGAACTAATTCATGTAGGAGCGTCAAGAGTATTCTGATGCAAAATTACAGAATAGGAACTGCCCCATTTGAGTTACTACATAAACCACTTAGTTAAAACACCATAAAAAAATGATTTGCCCCATTTGAGTTACTGCATAAACCACTTAGTTAAAACACCATAAAAATATAAATAAAAATAAAAAATAAAAAAAATTAAAAAGGGGGGAGGGGACATACCAGTCTTTACACAGGTATTGAGGAATAATCAAAAAAACTATGGACTATTAAGTCTGCAATCCATACCAAACAGATCAGTAGAAGCTATTTTAATTGCCAGTCATAAGGAGATTCTTTCTATGGGTCTTGGTCTGTATCACTGGCCAAAGATGTCAAAACAGGGGTGTGATACCAAAGAAAAGATGTTCCTAAGCACAGAGATGTAGGGACAGCCAGACTGAAGTTTCACAGCCCACAGGAAAGCCTTTATTGCAGGTATGATACACAATGAGGAAGAGCATGTAGGGCTGAAAGACTTTCAGAGTTCTCCTTGTGTTCAGATACTTCATGAACGTGTACGTAAGAACAAAATCCCAACATGCCTTGATTTCCATCCAGTGCGCAGCCAGGTTTTGCTGGCAAGAGTCCCTTAGCAGCGAAGGGACTGCCATTGGTGCAGCGTGAGCAGGGTAGGCATAAGGTACAACACTGTAAAGATGCACTCTGAGGAAATCAGGCTTTAAGGCTTTGAGAAAGACAAAAAAAAAAAAAAAGAGAGAGAGAGAAAAAAAAAAAGCCTTCTCTTTGATGAAAAGACAGAAGTGTTTGGACAAAACAGAAGGTTATCTGTGGGGTATCACCTGGCTTGTAACTATGCCATTTAATACATTCATAAAGGATAGGGAAAGAACAGGTGAATAATGAAATGGTTGATGGTAATGCAGATAAAAAAAGCAGAACTGTTTCTCAGAATGGTCTTCTCTCACATTAGCTGTGAAGAGTTGCAGAATTTACTGATTAATAAAATGGCAAATAAAAATCAATGTAAATAATTATAGGCAACACATACAAGAAAAAAATATATAAATACATACACAGTAAAGGATTTGGAGAGGGACATTTTATCAGGGAGTGTAGTGATAAGACAAGGAGTAATGGTTTTAAACTAAGAAAGGGGGGATTTAGATTAGATGTTAGGAAGAAATTCTTTACTATGAGGGTGGAAGTGCCTTACTATGAGGCACTGGAACAAACAAGAGTTAATGGCCATGGTGCAGTGCAAAACCATGATGTGTCTGCACGTCAGCGCTGTGGATAAGGCCCCAGGACTACAGGCTGCCTCTGAAGAAAGGACTTGCAGGTTTGATTTTGCATTTATGTCATTGGGGTTTTGTATTAAATGGTGCATATATGCAAATTTCTAACAGCTTTGTAAAATTTTTGGAGCTGTTATGTCAAAAACAAATTCTGAGGCTCTGTCCCAGGAGCAATACTGTATGCAGGCTCCTATGGTCAACTTAATTGTAGGTGCTGCGACCCCTGCCTCTATAGGGAGGGAATACAGAGACAGCCCCTGCTCTAAACTGCCAGCTCAGCTATGCACTCAAACCATGGTCAAGCCTTTTGCTTGCAATTGCTGCTGAGGCCTGAGGATGTGTGTTTTGGGGGAAACCTTTCCTCAGGATGTGGCCTTCTGACTTCATCATGGGATGAGAGTTTTTTCATTGTCCGTCTTGTTTGGAGAAGGAGTGAGGAGAGGGCAAACCTTCTGGAGTGTGCTCATTTCCTCCTCCATCAGGGTTACAGTCCTGAGGTGTTTGACCTCTGTCAAGAGGGACGAGCTGGGCTCTCAAGTCCAAGTCAGCAGTGACACTTGGGCTTTTCTCTCACAGACGGCCTGCAGCAAAAATGTGTGCTCGTTTTATTCTGCTGTTCAGTGCATACCTTTCTCTCTGCTTCTATATAAATGTAATGACCTCTGGAGCAAACATTTCTCTGATTACTATTACACAGACTACAGACAAATTGCAGTAAGTCTGTGCTCCAAGTCCATTCTAATGTCAGAGTTTTTTTTTATTTTTGCTAGATTATTTTACTTAATCTAGAGGTTTGAGTGATTGCACCTAATTTTTCTCTTATTATCAATGGTAAACTCTTGCAAAGGAGTGGTAAATATAGAAATATTATCTGGCTAATAGCCCAGATGGATTAGCTAGGTGAATGTAATAAAGTTGCCACAGTAAGGTAAAATCACTGCTGTGCTGATAAAATCACTGTGCTGGTTTGCCATTAGTGGTTTGTTGTCTGGTGCTGGGATTTGCACAGAGATGGAGGCTTAGTTAGGTTCTGCTGGGCAGAAACATAGATTTTAAAATGAAAAATTATATTACAAGTGAAGACAAACTATTTTCTCTACCAATAACAAAACAGAAATTTTCATTAGTTTGTCCATTAGTACTCTAAAATTGTTGCTTATATTAAGTTGCAGCAGGTTTGAATTTTGCAAGCCAGGGACTTTTGTTGAGCTCTTCGTCTTCATAAAGTGCCCTTGAGCTGAGCTCTCAGCTAATCGTTGTTGAAACTCAGCTTCAATTACATTTTGAGAGATTAGGAACTGTTTGTGATGTCTTTAGAAATGACAACACCAGGCTGCAGAGAGTGTGTAAGTATACTGTTCTCGAGTCTCCTGCTGTCTCTCCTCACCAAGTGTTTTGTAGGCCTTGAATTTGTACAAGAGCTGCAGGGACACAGACCTTTGCCATCGCACTGAAGTGAGCAGAGCTGCTCACAGGAGTAAGGACTGCACTGCCTGACTTAGCAGCCCTGCAAAAATGAGATTCGGGGATGACATATTTCCATTCATTAGGTTTATATTTATCAATATCACCTTCCTGCTAACTTATAAGCAAGAATGCGTTCATTCTCCATAAAAATGCTAATAAATTCCTCTTGCATTCATTTAAGCATCAGTGAAATAGCTTTATGTTCCACAGTGACACTTAACATTCCAGGGTAATTATTTTACTGTGGCATATTTGCTATACTCTGAGCAATCAGGTTTGCCCTGTACTTGTCATTTGCTCAGCATTTTGCTATGCTGAATGAACAGGATGTCAGTGAGAAACTTGGGAACCTTCGGAGTGTTTAAAAGGATTTAGGTGGGGGAGCTTAAACTCACCTTTGTATCTTTTGGGTTCTGCTTGTTCTAGCTTTTTGCCCTGGAGCACCCACATTCATACTTTATTTACAGATCTCGACAGGCTTTGCCTTGTCAAATATTTTGAATTCCCTAACGAGGTGTGTAATGTGTGTTATATAAGCTCTGCGTCTTTCCTTACTAGGATGCCTTGCTGTTTTGTGCTGAAATAGATTCGCCTATGCTCACTTTAATCGTTTCACTTTTTACTGAGGGATGAAGAAATTTAACATTTAGCTTCTCCTCTTGCACCATGCCCTAACCAAAGGAAAGAAGTCCCAAGCAATTGCTCTGCTTCAGATTATCAGTTTCATTGTTTCAAAATAATATCAGATATTACTTGTTTATTATTATTTTTATTATTATTTTGATAGGAAATAGAGCAGTGGGGGCAGAAACTGTCCATCGAAAAATGGACTATGAGCAAATCATGTCACATAAGTTGTCAGTCAGGCACTATATAACAGTAACTCTTTCACTTACTCTATTGAGAAGAAATGGAGGTCAGAAATGTGCAAACCTATAAGGTACTATTGAAAGAAAGAAACACAGCTCATTGGAGAGCGCTTACTTGTCCTGGATGAAATCTTCATTAACGCTGTGATGGACTAGATATACCATCTGAGCAATTTCTGTTTATGGACTGGCTGTCCAATTCATGTTTTATGAGTTTCCTTCCAGGCAGAGCTGCTCTGGTTGGTTTATTAGTGTCTTGTCAGAAAAACAATTGAGAGGATATTAATCTGCAGCTCAAATACCATGTCAGTTAGGAGGCGGGGGCTTTGTGCTGTGGAATCCAGAATGTACTTGGCAGAAGAAATGCAAAGTCTTTTATCAATGAGAAGGTCTTAAAGCCATAGATATCAACACTTAGTCCTGTTTCTAAATATGATCTTAAAATAGTTTACAACAGATGCCATCTGTGAATGACACTTGGTTAAGCTCATGCTGTAGATAAATGTGTTAGAACAAAACTTTACTCTCATAGCAAATATGATTTAGAGAGGCAAATGAAGAGAAAGGTGACTCCTCTGGAAGCTGATGACAGTGAAGCATTTTTTGGGAGCCCCACCCTGAGCATGGAACACATTGCTTGGTAGCAATATGCTGTGGGAGAACCCTGTTTTACTGGCATGCAAACGTTATGGTGTTTTTGGCATGCAAAAAATCATAACTTTTGCATGCGATCATCAGAAGAATCTGCGTGAGCTCATTTCCTTTCACCACAGTGCGATAAAACAGCGTGCTCAGGAAGCTGTGACGGGGATCGAAATCCGGGGATTATGGATGAGTGTCATGGGGCACTCGTGTCTGCTGCCTCGGCTCTCTCTGCTGCAAGGAAACTCTGCTGCTGCTCCGGCAGCATGGGCCGTGCTTGGTGGATGCGGTTCCACTTCCAGGTGCAGTTTCTGAATGTTCTATATTAAAATAAATACTTCATGTTTCGGTCTATTTGCAGAAGCTGGTGTTGATGCAGTTGCATTAAGGTTTGTACTAACAGTGCCACAAACCTTTTTCAACCACTTATGCCGGGTGATGTAGGCATAAAAATAGTAAATAGGAATTGCAGCGTGTCACATTCATTTTGTAAGTTCAGAGCTATGCTTGCTTCAAGGCAGAAGGCAAGTAAGACAATAACTTCTTATCTAGAAAAAAACAGCTACATGAGGCTTGAGATCATGGTCTCACTGCCCTTGTGTGCTGCTGTCTCAGGTTGCTCCCAGGGGCTGAGCTGGGAAAGCACCTTGAGCTGGGGCTCACGTGCACCTTTCAGGCCCTTACCATACTTCCCAAATGCCCTAGGAATGGCCACACAAAGCAGCTCCGTGTGTCCTTGGGATCTCCTACCCTACAGTGCTTTCAGCACTATTAGTAATGTCCTTTGGGGGAGAAATGCTTTCTGCATGACCTGCCATGTAGCTCTACCTAAGTGGCCCTGCTTGACTCTATTCATGACTGACAGCATGCAATTACAAGAACCAAAGAAGGGAAAGAGCTTTTCTTTTGCTTACCTGGACTTTGCCTAGACCTCCAGAGTCCCAGCTACCCCCACTGCTTCCCAAGAGTTTGCCTGAGTTTCAACAAGTTGTGAGCAGAGCTCCAGCAGCCGTACCTCTGCTGGGACCCCTGGGGCCAGGACATGCAGTGATCTGCACCTTGCCTCTTGTGCTTGTCTTGGGCTCAGTCTCTCCCTGGACCTTTGTCCCAGCGGAGGTCCCCAGCACTCTCACTGTCAACACAGGCCCCTCAGGAGATGGGGAAGTTGAGACCATTCCCATCTGGGTGCTGCAACCAGATTTCTACAGCTTCCTCATGGAACTGAGTCATGAGTGAGAACATACGTTGTAGAGCGATAAACATTTTGGGCAGGACTCCAACTGGGACACCTGACATTAGTCATCTAATGTATGTGTAGATGATGTTTCTCAGCTCCCATTACAGCTGGTGAAGTCCTGGTCCATAAATCTCAGGGGATATATGCCAAGCATGGACAATGGGGTCTCTAGATTGAGCCTGCCCATGATAAGGAAGACACTGAGAGACTCCATTCAATTGTCCCCTTACTAGCACTGATAAACATATCTTTGAGATGCCTGAGGCTACCTGATGTCTGAGGCTATCTGCCCTCATGTGGCTTGCAGATGTGACATGGGACCTAGAGGACACCTTAGCTCCTCTGCAGCAGCAGCTGGAGGCCATCCAGAAAACACCAGAACATTTCAATGGCACTAGGCATCAATACTTTGGCATCTGAATAACAGCTTGGATGTCTACTGATTGCAATAGGAACTGAGATGACCAGCTGACAAACAAAGGTGAGCTCACAAACAAAGGACTGCCCAAAGCATGGGGATACAGACAGCTTACTCCTCATCCTCCTTGGAAAGCTCCACAATTCCAGTCTGAAGCAAAGACTGTATGAAAGATGGGCAGCTTCAAATGAAATCCAGCTGTGGCCCTTCACAAAGTTTTTGAATCAGGTGCACCACCATAGGCCAGCATTTGGGCCTGACCAGCACCAAATGGTCAAGAAAGGGCACCTTGCATCACCCCTCCTTCCGAGCATTGCAGGTGAGAGCCCAGCCAAGGACAGCACCTGCTCTGCAAACTCACCTGGAGCAAGTACCCATTGCCACCTCCTTTCCCTGCATGGGTGTGAGGGACAGACCCTCTCCACCCTCACCCTTGGTGTTGGGCTGGGGACATTTCACAGCCCCAGCCTCTGTCCCCATGTCAGCACAGGGCTGCAAGAGGACATTTGTGCTGCTCTGAGAGCTGATGGTGGTTCCTCGCATCACCCCAGGGAAAGCACAGGCTCCAGCAATGTCCTGCACCAGGCACCAAGTCTCCCAGTGAGGATCTGCCATGAGGCTTACCTGTGAGGTAGGTACTTCCCTTCTTGTGGCTTTTCAGAGCTCATATTGTCACTGCCAGCTGTGGTCTTTGATGCAGTCATCACACCGGTGACTGTACACCATCACCTTCAGTGCCCAGGGACAAGCCCCTGTGAGCACAGCACAAGTGCTGATATGAATGTGCCTACAGTGCTTAAACTTCAAAAAAATCTATCTTCTGAGAAGTTACTGCAGATATTTTTGGCAGCATGTGGTGTAGAAAAGAGCATGACACAAGATTTATATACTTATTCTTCATCCTGGAAATGTCAGCGAGGTACTTCTTTGACTTAAAAATAGCTATCAGTTACATTTCCTCATACAAAAAATAGCTCTGATTGCAGAAAAGAATAATAACATATTTCATATTCCTCGTGGGTTCTGTTTATATGTTTCTTAACAAAACAATTACTGTAGCTGCACTGATTTATCTGGATATAAAATTTACTAGTATAGAGGATAAAGTCATTCAGTGGGGTGTCAAGCTGCACATAATCTCTCCAGTGTAACCATTGACATTTTATGTTTGTCATAATTGGTTGATAACTTTATTGTTTGATCCTCCAAGAGAAGAAAATGTATTTATTACTATTTATATTCACTTTTGTTATTACAACAGCCATTCAGATCCATATCTTATATACAGCATACACTGACACCTACCAGACTTCTTTGGCAAAATACTTCTTCATAATACTTCATTTAAAAGTACCCATCCCTACTCCTACTTCTCCTTCTCAGCAAATAGCTGATTGCCTCATCAGCTAAGAATGTACTCGTATGCAACAGAGACAAATGACACTGTTGAGAAATTTTCAAGTACTGCCTCTTGGATCTGAAGAGTGTTGTGTTTTAGAGATGCAAGCTACTATCAAAGAGAAATGCACAGCAATGCTTCTGTTTTGGCCTTCATTAAGAGAAACAGAAGTTCAGGAAATAGGGTAAAATTGAGACAATAAGCAAGAAAGAACTGAAGGTGGCACTGTAGGAACAGACTTTCCCCTTCTCAGAAAACAGATGGTAAATACGTGCATAAGAGGAAGAAAGAGAAGACTGTAAGACATGAAACATGTTTGTCCCTACCTTCTCACTTTTCCCTAGTGATACATATTCAGCCACTCTCTTCAGAGGAGGAGGGCTTTGAGGAACTCATCCATGCACTCGATGTCCTTTCCTGCAGAAGAGATGCACTTCTATACACAGCTGTGCTTAGGCTGCTGGTCCCCCAGCGCAGCTGGGTGGTGTGGAGCACCTGGAGCTGCAACCAGAGAGGCAAACTGAGCTGCTCAGATACCACTGGTGTGTCCTCTGCAAATCGCTTTCCAGGCAGAAGCCATAGCCACAGGAGCCTGTCCATAGCTGTGTATCTTAAATATATTTTAGCAGAGAGCCTAAAATACAAATTTTCATATATCCTATAAGGTTGTAAAATATGCTTGATAATCTAACTCCAAATATACCTTTTTACTCTGGAATGGACAGTCAAAATTCCACAGTCAAAGAGAGCAATCAGGTGGCCCCGTGACAAAACGGAGGGCAGGCAGGCAGAGCCATTCCTGTACTCACCTGCAGCTGGGCTTGGTATCTCTTGAGTTGATGCCAGGCCTAGGAGTTGTTCATTGTGGCACTTTTCTTTCCCAGATAAGTCATTTACTCTTCACGGATCTATCCCTAATGCTCACTAGAAGGGCACAAAGAGAAGCTTATCAGGAACACATCTGAACCAACTAGCCCCTGCGATTCACCCCTGCGACTCTTCATTCCTGTCAAGTTTTCAAACTATGTTTGCCTAAACTCCATCCTTTCTTTTGCCACTTTCAATCCACTTAGCTCTAGATTTTGGCCATGCTGGGTTGCAGGCAGGAGTGCTTTCCAAATCCCTTCTTTCTGCAAGGAATCTTCTCTGTTTGGCGGAGTGGTTTGGGGTTTCAGAAACTACGGACTAGAGCTTTAAAAGTGTCCAGCAACCTCGCTGGGCCATGAGACAAGAACAAAATCCTCAACTATTGCACAATCTATATAAGCAATTTGATCACAGAATAAATGCCTAGACTGGGAAAAGTTTCAGGCCAGATACACAAATATCAGAAGAAAAATGTGGATTATAGGCAGCATGTAGTATCTATCCCAGTGCTGTTTCGTAGTACTAGACAGCATTTTAAGACAGAGATCTGACTTCTGTCTCAGTTACAAGAACTGGACCCATGTGCAGGGAAGTGTGACCTGCTCTGGGATTCAGCTTGTGCAGTGGGAATGCAAAAGCATGAAAAAATTCAATATTTCATATGAATTTTGGTGCAGTTAGAGGATGCTTTTACTTTCTTTTGGACTTATTTGGGCTTCCCTGAAGGTTCAGACTTTTCTAGGCAAAAGTCTGCTCCTATTGATCAACAGCATAATGCGTTGTTTATTTTTCACAAGAAAAATAAAATCATTCAGATTTTAGACAAATCGTTTGCCACTACAGGCAGAAGCAGACATGGAGGGCTTTGAAAATTGGGAAAGTGACAATGAACTGTACTCTGCACTGGGAACCAAAAAGTGTAGTAAACCTCTGTGTGTGTGTGCATACTCGTAACACAATGGAAGTTTAAGGCAGCGATATCACACAGACAAGAACGGCATATGTGATTCATTATCAAGGTACTATTAAAGAGATGAGAGTATTTGGATGTATATGTTGGAAAACAAACAACAAAAAAGTAGCCATTGCAAAAGTAGCCCAGGAAGCCACATGCTTATCTCTGTAAGCCTGGGGACAAGCAGCAATATCCCCACCAAGGACTGTGGAAAAGGTTTCACAAGTACACAGCTGAGAGCTGTGTAAAACCTTCAAGCATTAGTAAAAACAAATACCTAGGGAAACTTGTTACTTGTTGTAGCAGGTTGCTACATCTTGTAGCTCAGTGCCTGTTGTAACAGGTTCGCAGAAAGCTTGCCTTTACCTCCTGTGAGGTTGCTATACAGTTTGTACCACGGAGGTTAAGGTACACTGCATTTTGATGGTGCTAAATTTCACTCTGAAGGAAAAATGCCAAAGAAAGAGGAGCTTTCTCCTTCCAAGGCTGAAGGTGCGATAGCATGTGCTCTCCTTGTCCAAGGAAACGTTCAGCTAAAGTTCTTCAGCCTGACATGGATTCAGGGCCCTCAGCTTCATTTCTGTGTCTGTCACCACAGCACCGTATGTCTGAGCGTGGGTTGTCGGACAGGAAAGGCAACCAAAACAAGCACTTGCTGTGTTTTTTCTAGAGATGCCAAGGCAGACCATGTAGGTGTGGAGCTGGAATCAGCCTGGGTATTGTCCCGTAGGAGACTTCTCTCAGTAACTCTCAATTATGGCCATGATGAACACACGTGGATATCAAAATCTTCATCCGTGAGGCTCCATATAAAAACATGCCTATTGCTCAGGTATATTTTAACTGCCCAGATTATAGCTTCTGTGAAAGTGTTTTATTTGCATGTGAAAAGCAAGGACCACTGTGAGGAGGTAGGTACTCAATGTGGCTAATACCTCCTCTTGTTTTGTGTAAGCAATGGTGGATTTGCACACAACACTTATGGCATTTGAATTATGAGAAAATTGAAATCCTTTCTATGTCTCTTTCTTGCTCTCTTTGACATCTTCCTGTTCAACAAGTCCCAGTCCTCAATGGGAGGCAATTCATATGTCAGTGGTAGGATAATGGCTGACTGCAAGGTAGCAGATAACATAATCTGCCTCTTAAAGTTCTCCAGAAACTGTCCTTTCTATTTATTTTACTTGACCTGGAAAGAGCAAAGTGCTGTAAGCCAGCAGGTTTGATTGATTGCAGATATAAATCTATCCCCAGGAGTCTTGCCTATCAGTAAGTTACTCTCAAGTAAGGATGGGTTTGATTTGCAAGCTTTGTCCTTAATCTAAAGCAATATGTAATAGAAAGTTAGACCTCGAGTCATAAACTGTTAACAGTTATAAATAAAGGTAATCACTATGAACCAAAACAAGTTACTCATTCAGATGATTTGTTAAAATAAATTAAAATATAATGTGGTGCTAAGGCTGCTCTTTAGAGGAATTTAAACATTCTCCATTGCTCTCTGTCAGCTGGTGATTTCACTTGGTAGCAATTGATTTTAAGAAGGAGAAAAATACAAATTATTCATTTGGATGTTATTCTCCCACACATTCACAAGCGATGTCTATCTTTAAGAACTATAATGCTGCTGAGGCTATGACAGCTCTGCTCTCTCAAGGGAGTATTTACCATTAACCTAGGGAACTTTGTGATTTATGGAAAATTTTGAAGCACGACAATTATGAGACAGCATGTAATAAACTTTTAACTGTGTGTTTATTCTGATCGCTGATGGAGCAGTTGTGTATTCTGCTCTTTGATTGTGAGCCACCTAGTGGTAACATAAATAGGATTTCTTTGCCTGAGAGCTGTGAAGCTTTCTTAGTAATTACATACAGTTTAATAGGAATAAACTCAGCAAGCTGAATTGAAAACTCCACACTGTATAAAGATCCTATGCTAGTATTTAACTTTCTTTTTGATAAAGATGTATTACTTATGTGTGTAAAAGTATTGATTTCAACTATCTATCTCTTTTCCAAAACTGTTTTTTTCCCCCTATAAATACATTAAAATGTCGATGTTACCTAACAACACAGATTTAAATCATTCCTCCACATTGATCCTGTTGGTGGACTGCTCCAGGTCTCTGCTGAGGCTTCAAGCACCCTTTCCCTCTAGGAGCATTTTTTGGGGGACTTCCCAACTTGTCAGCTGTTGACGTGGTTGTTGGCAGAAGTAGCAGCAGGGGTACACCTAATATGCCCATCACCTCAGCCCAGTGCCTGCTTTCCATGGAAAGTCAGGCAGCCCTGGGTCATATTGCTTCTTGGCCCTTAGGTAGATGTGGTTTGAGAAGATTCCTTAAAATATCCTTGCATTGGAGTCAGGAGGGAACTAGTGTGAATGAGAAAGCCTGTCTCTCATCCTGGGCTTTGACATGTGTGTCCTCAGCACTTGCTGTGAGATTTTGTTCCCCAGATAATTTTTATCCACTGGTTAAGTGATCTTAAAAATAGTATTTTCCAAAATTGAGCAATTCATCCAAATACTGCACCATGTAACTGAGCTAGAATTAGCAGGGAGCATTATATACCCATATATCCATGACAGAGCTGCTTTTGCAGGCCTGTTCTCTGGATGATAATCCATCACATGTCCTTTTGCACTCAAAGAAGCAAAGTTAATTACAGACATGCTCAGTGGTCTATGAGATACACTCAGCACCTCAGATATACTGTAGCTAATTTTAGGGTTTTCTAAATGGGAACTGTAGATCAAAGTATGCTTCATTTTGTCCATGTTCTCATATAACATTCTCAAGAGCATCCAGATCACTAAATCTTTATTGCTAATCTTGCAGGTTAGAAGCCACAGCCATCTTTTTTTTCTGTGTTGAATTCTTGAAGCCTTTCTAGTCATTGGCCATTACCATTTATGCCATGTTCTGTAAATTTTCTTTTACATTCAAATATCTCTCAGTTCCCTAAATATAACTTCCCCTAAGCATTACATGCCATATTCTCAGTTGGATTTGCCAAAATATGCTTTCAGAGCAATCTTCAAAAATAATTAAAAGGGGAAATCCTCTGGTTTTAACACACACAGTCTAGAAAAGCAGGGCTCTTCTCTAGAGAGGAGAAAAAAACACCCTGAATGTAATGTCTTTAGTGCTTCCTGAAGGTTAAGATGTTCAAATGATCTCCAGAGCCTTAGCAAGGAAAACATGTCTTGCCTTCAGTTGCAGACTTCCCTTACTACTTAGCATTTGTGATTTTTGTGTGATACCTCAGGCTTCTGAATTGTCATGTTTCTATTTCATTTTTCCCCCTAAATTTGGTACTGGAAGCACTGGGCCTATTAAGCTGAAAAGATAGTTACAGGAAGCATATGGAGACAGGTGCTCATTAATCCTTGTTAATTCTGAAAAATGTGTAGGGAGGATTATAGGAATTCCTTGCAAAGTGAGAGAGGAAGGAAATGTCAGCTGGGATAGGGAGACTGCAGGAATGGCCCAGATGGGGAGAGAAGTTTAACCAGATGTTTGTTATCATGTTTGAATGCAAGGAAGCCAAACACCAGGCTAGGATAAGC
Source organism: Anser anser (assembly GCF_964211835.1). Lineage (NCBI taxonomy): Eukaryota > Metazoa > Chordata > Aves > Anseriformes > Anatidae > Anser > Anser anser. The sequence continues at coordinate 144,048,649 of NC_139721.1, forward strand.
TTGGCCAAGGAGAGGGATTTTCTCCCTTCCGCTGAAGGGATGGATCCAGAAAAAGATGTGTCATTTCCACATTACTGCCTGTGTGGTCTGAAAGGAAGCTGAGTGCTTCACCGTGCTGCCTGTTTTCAGGGATGGAGTGGGACAGACATGGGGAGAGGTGGTCGTGGTACTCTCCTGAAAGAGTGGTGGAGCCCAGCCCCTCTTACAGTCAATATGGGAGTACTGCGTGTGAGAGAGCAGACCCCAAATCACCAGCAGTTGCATCCAGAGAAGGATTTAGGAGTGCTGTTCAGACAAAACTCCCGAGAGTAAGCAGGCTATCTAGGCAAGGACAAGCCCTATCAAATTCTTGTAACTGTAAGGCACTGTAGCAGTTCTTTAAAGCCTGGCTGTGTCTCATGCCAGGGTTTGTTTGCTCAGAGGAGATGGTGAAATTCCTTAGCAGGTCCTAGGGGCAGGCATTGTGATGGAAACACTTGCTGCCTGGGCAGGAAGGTGTGGAGCTGCAGCCGTCCCAGGTCTCGTGGCAGTGGCAGTTCCACCTGGCACAACTTTGGGGCGAAATCTGCATTTTTCTTAATCAGAGAACATGGGAGCATTGTTTTGGTTCATGCAGTGACCGTGGGCAGCCAGTTATCCATGCAGTGGGGGCAAATGGACTTGGGAGTCTGCTACCTGCCCCATTTACACATCAGGGAGGTGCACACAGACCCTGAGCCAGGCCTTTCACCAGGGACCTCCTGATTTCTCTCTAGGGCATTTCACCAGAGAAGGGCTGATTTTGAGGTAAGCCCTGCCTAGGAGTAACACTGCAGCCTCTGGGCATCCACCTCTTCTGGCCACCTCCTCCCTGGTGTCCCAGTGTCCCGGTGTCCCCTGCTGCCCTGCCCTGCTGGCACCTCACCACAGGCCATGACTTTGGCTCACATTAGGCAGCTGAGAGGCACCAAAATTTAGCAGGCAAAGCTAGAAAAGAGGAATTGCTGATGTAGAGTAGAAATTGCCAGACTGGGTCTGCCAGTGTGCGAAAAACATACACTGAGAAACTGTGCGGCAAGGAATGACCTTCAAGAGGCAACAGCACCCAAGAGGCCTACACAGATCTGGAGGTAGTTTGTGGCAGAGTTGTTATTGTTGTACCAGACTGGTGGCTGTCCACTTTCTGGACTCATGATGGACTGTGCACTATCCCAGCTTTGTCAGCTTTCCCATTTCAGGTGTTCTTCACCCCCATCCATACTGCTTTGCAGGACACAGAAAGGTCATTGCAAGCTTGGGGGCTCATGAAATTTGTCATGCAGGACATACACTCCAACCTTTTAAATGCAGCAAAACTGCTGTGCTTTAGCCACCAAATACCTTCCATCTGGTCATGGGGCAAGCTGCACTCACCCTCCAAACAGGTCTAGATGAGGAATAAAGTTTATATCCTAGCAAAGACTTACACAGACTCATAAAGAATCACAGTAACACTTCAGATGACAGTGTATCACTGGGAGTTCATGTTCAATCTGTTATCCATAAAGTCCCCTGTGGAGCAATTGTTTTCCAGAGGGTGTTACTGCATAATACAAGCCACCTTATTATTATTATTATTATTATTAAACTATTATTACTATTATTATTATTGCTATTATTTCTAGATATATTATCTTGCTTTGGTCATATTCAAGCTGTTTGTTACCTGACACAGCACCCACATTACAAATTGATCCACCTCACTCAGTTTATATTACTGATCTGTTCTCATTATTAGCACTCATCAACTTCTCTCAGCTACAGGATAAACTTTTAAATTTTTTCTTCCTGTTCAGTGATGATAGTGTACAGCAGCTTCTTGACCAGGAGACTAAGAAGGCATGTCAGCCTCTCAGGTCACTGTTTTTAAGCTGCAGCAGCCAAAAGGCCACGTGATTGTACATAGGCTGCCTGGCCTTCCCTGCAGTAATTCTGTAGCAACACCCACTGTATTCTCTTTTTTTTCTCAAACACTTCGCTTTTCTTGCAGATCACTGGTAATGGTGCTTCAATTCACAATCTCTTTCCTAGAAAAGTAAGCATGAAGAAAAATAGGAAGCCCAGTTATTTAAAGAGAGACTGGTTTCATAAAGGGAGTCCATAATTTTCTGAACTGCATCCAAAAACAAAGAGACAAAATAATGTGCAGCTAGTTAAGAAATAGCATTCAGACTCTATTTGGTTGTGTAATGTTTTAATGTTGCTCATCATAGTTAGACAATAGGGGCATGACCTGAACATCCTAGGAAAATGCCAGCTGCTCTGAAAGAAAAAAAAAAAATTAAAACCATATGGTGAAACTGGTAATGCTGAGGCTTTTAACTTGACAAATTTCACAGAAGTTAATTCCGGTGGTAATGCAGTTTCTTCCTGGAACATTTATCTATTCACACTCTGTTTTCCAAGAGAGGCACATCCTGTTTTTTTCCCTGAGGTTCACTGTCTCTGGGGAATTTAATTCAAATCTAATGTTGCTTAGACTGGTCTTCAAGCACACTGCTCAAACAATGCCTTGAACAGCACAGTTGCCTCTCTCTTCAGTCAAGCCATCTCTACTCTTTTCACTACCTTACTTTCAACCTTACTCTTAAAGCTTACTAATTTTGTGAAGGATCTTCCTCTTAAGGTATTAACACTTTTTTTTTTCTTTTTTCTTTTTTTTCTGGGTCTGTTTTCTTCACAATTAGATGCTTACTTCCCTTAAATCAGTCTTCTACTTCTTTCTTCAGGAAGATATCTTGAGTCAGCTTGGATACGGTCTGCTTTTCTTTCAGCTTTGTCTGATGGGCTGCCAGTAGCTCTCCTGGACCTGCAACAGCTGTTGAAATCCATAATCATGTCCCAGTTACCACATTTGACTATTGCAATTTTCACTTATGGTTCTCCTAAATCCTTGGTGTCTAAGTTCTGAGGTTTCTGGGATGCTTCAGTGCCATTAGAGGTGATACTGGTCCCTCCCAGGTCAGAGGTCTTTAGACTGCTCTGCTTCTTGTGACCTGTCCTAGCTGAAGTCTCTCAGCCATGCAGCTCCATCAGCACAGGCAATTCCCTTCTTCTGAGAACAGAACAAAACCTGCATTGCAAACCCCCATGTTAATGTCCCTGTCTGGAAATTGCACGTGCTAATCTGCATGAGAAACTACTTATCTTTAACAGGTTGTTACACATTTCTCTGTATATTAGTCCAGCATAGGAATGCATTTTTCCTCCTTGGTATAAGGACACATTGACTGCCTTTCAAATTTCCGAATTCCATTACTGAGATTCTGTCTCCATCTGTAACTATGATTTTTTTTGGCTTCTCTCCGGTCAAAATTTCACAGATAATCTTCATATTCCTTTGCTGCCAAATACATTATTAAATTACATAAAAAGAAGACAGAAACTAGGGTTCTATGAGCAAGAAAGATGACATAGATCAATATTTGTGTGCAGTACATAAAAAGATGCCAGTATACAAGAAAGAGCAGAAGTATTGGAGCAGAATTTTCTCCACTGAAGTTTTTTTTTTCCTTTTTTTTTTTTTTTTTTCTTTTTCCCATATTAAATAGTCCAAAACTGAAGGCATGAGGGAATGCAGCATGAGAAGAAACATATCAGACAGGCAGGAACATAGGCCAGAGAGGCAAAGATGTATGGTGCAGTGGTGCATTCGAGGATGGAGGGTGGCTCTTCATCCCTCCTGGCTTGCTCAGCCCCTGAGATCTGGGTGTGATGTCTGGGTGTGATGGGGGGAGGGGGAAGCAGGCCAACCCCAAAACTGGGGTGTGGCAAAAACACAGGGCTGTTACAGGCCTCTGGGGTTTCTGAATGAAAACAAGAAGTTTAGCAAGCATCTACCATAAACCTCTCTTAATCTCAAACTGTTTCTTTCAGCATATGGAGTGCATTAAAAGAATATAAAGCTATTCTCAGTGGAGTTTTACTGTGTATTATACAAAAATTGAATTGTTGTAATAGCAACTGCAGCTGACTACCACCTCTAAAGATGCGGCATAAATCTAAGTTTTAGTGCCCCATATAGTAAACGTTTAGTGGCTAACTTCGCAGTCTGCACAAACGATAGTATGGAGCAGTGCCTCTGTACCAAAAGAAACACACAGCCGCTAATCTGCATTAGAAAATAAGGAGGCCACACAAAATTACCAGAAATATATATTAAACAAAGCAGACCGTTATTAGACACATAAATCTAAGTTGTTGTGAGATGTTGTTTAGCAATAGCAGGATCGTAAAATGGTCCTAATAGCCTATAGAGCCATTTGGCTTGATACAAAAAGGCACATATTCCTTTGACATATATAGGAGTGGTATATTGTTACAGTAATTACCTTAATCTCACAATTGCCATAAATATTTCTGCTTTTCTAGGACTTGAGGATGCTCTGGGTAGTTACTACTCTTACTATAGTATTTTTTTGTTGTACAAGGTAATTATTTAGCATTTGAATGTGACTAATGTTTTCCATATAAATGTATTTAAATGTATATAAATTATTAACTGTGACTAAGAGGAGAAATAATAGAAAAAATCAGGACCCAACACAGAATTGTGGTAATGTCTTATGCATATATTTTTCTGATTTTCCAGATTTTATGTCATTTCCCACATTAAAGTAATCACAAAATATCCCTGTTCTTCTTCTGTTTGTCAATGTGTTTTGAACTTGTGATTTCTGCTGAAAATATACATAAAATTAATTGTTCAGACATCTTTAAATTCACAAGCAAAGACCATGGAGGAAATGTTTTTTCTTAAGTCTGATGAATTAAAAGAGAAAATATCAATGAACAGTAAAAAAGTTAACACACAACCAATCTTTTAATCTAGCAAGAGCTATAAATTTCATGAATAGAATAAGGCAAAATAAATACAAAATGCCACAGGGAGGAAATGCCTTAATATCAGGAAGAATCTTTGTGTCCCATCTCTACAATATTAGAAACATTCTGATGTGTATGTACAGTGATTCTGCAGAATATAAAAACCGTGATTCCTCTGTCATTTATAATCCATAAGCAATAAAGTGAGGTCTTTCTCATTTCCCACGTGAGAAGGGTTGTTTGCATTCAGAGAAGCAATATGCAGTATTTTGGTATTTCAGTACTTGAAATCGTGACTCATTGAAAAAGCAGAGGAGCATTGAGTGCTGAGCTCATGAGGAAAGGCCTAAATGCACGAGTTTGGAGTTCCCACAAATGAATAGATGAACATCTTCTACGTGTGGACCTAAGGCAAGGGTAGGAAGATTCAATCTACAAAGATAAAAATGAACATCACAATTGTTTACAATACTTACAATGACTTTAGACAATAGTAGAAATACTAGAAGACATAATAACAAATAATCCATTTACTACCCCAAGGGTGACACCATTCTGGTGTTGTGCAGCACACCACCAACACAGTATGCTCTTGCATTCTAATAGCTGCAAGAAGTTTCTGGGGATGCTCAATCTGAACTAGTTTCTAGAAGCCTAAGCAGAGCTGGGCCAAACTGAGCCAAATCAACACATGGAATTGTTTTGCTTCTAAAACTTACCATACTTTAAAAATAAACCATAGAAGTAACATCTCCACTTAGCATGAGGAATGGGGAACAACAAGTTGACTGCAGTATGATATAAAATCTTGTCTGAATTCACCAAATGTGTCCAGGACGGTTCCTGGACATTGGGCAGCTGCCATGAAATGGCCCAGGTCTGTCCTGAATTCCCCCAGCCCCTGGACAAGGTGTCATATCTAACCTGACTGATGGGAACGAAACCAGGCTGTGCTAACTCCCCAAATCTGTCTAGGGATGTTTTCTGAGAGGAGGAGCTCTGACAGCTTTAGGGCCTGGGAACACTCCCAGTGGGAACACTGGGAACACATTCACTTTGTGAAGTGTTGACGCAACTAGGATTGACACAACAAAAGGGGCAATAGTCAAACAATAGCTGAGCGTGTGTATGCATGAGAAAAGTAGCCATGAAAAACCCTTGAAGTCTAACATATTTTAAAATCTTTCTGAATACATACTGTTGGTTCCTGCAATCGTTCCCTTTAACCACAGTCACCAAGATCCCAGACCTGCATCTGGGGAGGGTGAAGGTCTGGTCAGCAAGTAGGCAATATTTGCAGGGAGTGTTGGCAGGACTGATGCCCAGGCACCTCTGCTCACCACGCCAGCATACTGGCATTAATACAGTCCAGTGTCCCTGGAGCAAGCCTCCAACAGTGAAGCAGCAGAATGCAGACAGCTCAGCACTGCCCTGCGTCTCTCTCACACCAAAGCTGACCCAAGTCCCACCGCTGCCTGCATCCTGCCTTCCAGCCCTGCTTCTGCTTCCCTGCCCTCGTTTGGAGGCACTGCCTCCACCTTCCTGCACTCCCCAGGCCCATCCAGCAGCCGGTTGTGTCCCCCATCACCCACACCCTACCTCTCCAGCCGCTTCCTTCTCTCCCAGACACAGCTCCACCTCCCTTGCCCGTGAGTCACATCCTTCCTGCGCTGCTTTTCACCACACACCCCGCCTCTGTTTTCCCTCTGGTCTCTGCCCCAGTCCATTTGGAGAGCCGATATCCACCATCAGTGAACCTCAGCCTTCCCAGCATCGTTCCTCTGCTGTTTGAGTCATCTCCTCTTGAGCACCAAGCAGCTGTGGAGCCCAGGACACCCACTACAGAAAAATCTGCCTTGGCTGCTTGTCCTGGCCCCAAGACGGTGAGCCACGCCACGGGGACACTGCCCTCCCCATCACTGGGGCAGCTGGAAGAAGGCCAGAGGAAAGGGAATGCTTGGGAACTGTGCTGAGAAAATGGAAAGCCCCACCCAACAAAGTGCTTCCCTCTTCTGAAATGTAGAAACTGGCAAAATCTGGGCAGATTTTCACAGGGCAGAAAAAGTGCAACTCGGAAGCAGGATGCTTGTGTCAAAACACTCCAGTGCTAGTCTCTGCTGTAATTAGGATTTTTAACACTGCTAAAACAACATATTTCTCCAAGTCTTTCTCCGTGAAATACTAAAAATGTTTGGGCAGCAACACTGAAAACGGGCAGCAGCAGTAACAAATACCACTTGGAGCAAAAATCCAGCTCAGAAATTTCTCTTAACTGAATGGGCACAATTCTGCAAGAAACTGAAAAATAGGATCTATGGGACTGTCAACACCCCCTGCACATAAAAGCATTCTCATAATGCAGGTAATATGGATGACCAGTGCCTACCCAGTTTAATGCTGAATGGATTAGCTGTTTCAATACTGCATTTGAAATGTTCATACGTATGCTGGGCTCTCACACAATCAAGTGGTAGTGGTTGTTGCTGTTGTCTTTTTTTTTTTTTTTTTAAAGCTGACTCTCCAATACCAATGCTGTACCGTAGCCTAAAGCAATTTAAATGATTGACTAGCAGAATGTGCTAATAACTTTGATTAGCTTCATTTATTTGCATATAATTATTTGCTAATTTCTCTGCAGTAATTAGAACTGTGGCACATTGCTGACATGACTTTTTTAAACAAGAATGTTTTTAGTAATATTCAAACCTGTTTTGTAGTTTCCAACTGGTGCTTTCCAGAAAGAGAAATCAGCTTCAGGAAAGATATTTCTAAAACAAATATGTAATACTTGATTTCGAGCAGTCATTATATAGACATTTTCCTATGACTATGCATGTTTGAAACACAGAAGACCAAGAAATAATGGAAGTGACCCAATGTTCTGCACTTGAAGCCCCAAACAGGTTGAAAGAAACACGGATAGAAAATAGTTCAATCCTGTACTACCCTAATAAATGTATTTCAATTGACAACTGTATTTCAATTGACAACTCTACCTGTGGTTTTTAAGCACATTTACATTTGCTTACTAATTATGCATATTGCATTTTGGTTAGCGATTTTGGGGGCTGCTTGTGACTATATTACTCTTGTAAAAGTATTTAAATGCTGCTTTTTTTTCTTTCACCATTTTAAATCGCACGTCTACTGTGGATGACTGGGTGCTAACAACTGAAATATTTTGTACAGAGCTAGCCTGGATACTAGTGTCTTTTCTTTTCCCTCATTAACATGAGGTTAGCATGCAATTCAGAACCCAGTTTTGTGCCTATGTCCCTACAAGACAGAAGAATAAAAGTCAGGGAAAAAAACCAACTTTGTTCTGGAAATCATGACTGGGCAAATGTAAACTTTCCTGAATGCTTTGCCAGCCACCTGACAACTTTAAATAGAAGACAGTGAGCAGGTGAAGAAACCAAACAAAGTCAGCATTAATGATGCTGCCTAAACAGTTTAGCTGTCTTTGCTCCATTTCTCCCCCAGCTATTGCTGACTGTGACTACAGATAAGTTGAACAAGGATGGAGGTCACCAAAACAAGAAATGCCTCCATAATTAAGGGCTCAATATGTTTCACAAATACACCTTCTCTGTCTGCTGCCAAACAGCTGTGGATCTGTGATATCTTGTAAAAATAAATTAAGAAACCTGAAAGGCTCTTCTCGTAATCTAAATGTGGAACTGGAGATGCAGAATGAGGATGAAACTCCTAATTACTCTCCCCAAGCTCATACTTGCAGCATAATCAAATCTGTCTACCGGGGCGATCTGCACTTAATCAATTGAAGTGTGATATAACCTTGCACTTCACAAGACTGTGAAGCTAGAACTAAAAAAAGCCCTGTCATTGTTATGAGCATATTTTCAAGGCACAGAATTAGCAAGCTCTGCTCTCCAAAATGAGCCCCTCAACATTTAATTAACTATAGTACACTGAAACATTTGCTATGGTTTGTGCCTAGCTAACAGCTGAGCCTGCCAACACCACCAGGTCCTTCCTCTGTGGTCCTAAGTGCAGCCTGCCATTGGGATTCCTTGTTCCAGCATGCTTATTAAATGGTAAAATGTTAAGTTCTCTGCTTGTTTTAATGCAAATGATGACTTATTCAGTAAGGAACCAAAGCACTTTACAGTTTTTGCATTGCTGTATCTCAAAGTCTGAAGAAAAACCTAATTCTAGAAGAGAAAAGATTTTTTTTTCTCTTTTGTAATTGAGAATATTCATGATAGCCTCGCTGAAAACCTATGTGTAATGTCAATAGATGCTTAAATGCTGTGTTTGGACAAATAGTGGAATTTCTAAATCACAGGGCAGCTCCTCTGAATGTTACATCAGGAGTGGCAGTTTGAGAAGCAGACTTTTCCTCCATGATTCTCTTGTCTTTTAATTATGGGGATTCAAAATAGCTGGGATTTTTATGACTTTTATTTCCAGCTGAAAATGGGAAATACAGGGACACACAAAGCCAGAAAAAGATTTCAGCTTTCTGAATCTGTAACTTTTGGGTTAAAAATTTGAGTAAAGATTGTGTGTCCACTCTTGTTTCACTCAGACTTGTTTTTTCTGCCTTCACAACTGTTATTCCTATTCCATGCCCATTTCCATGTTCCTTTCCAATCAGCATTTGAAATAGAAGTATCAGCAGAAAACACTTCGGTTTTGTTTGTCATTTCTCGTGGAAGGCAGAGTGTGTCAGATGAGTACTCATCTGCTTTTCAGTTTGGGTAATCGCTTGCACCTGTGTGAAGTAAGGGTCCAGGCCCCTGTCCTGCTGCTGTAACACGTCCTGCTCTGATGACTGTACATCATTGTATGAAATGCAGGGGGAAGCATCTGGCCTGATTACTGCATTTCTACTGGAAACAAAATCTGTCAAGTAGCAAAGACAAAATTCTGCATTGTAAAACCTTCACATTTTTTGCATCTGTTTATTGTGACGTCTGTCTCGTAAAGAAATGAAGGCCATCTTTATGCCACGGCATAAATGAGCAAACCCCACGTTTCTGCTTCCTAGTTGTAGCACAGCCTGTGCTCTCATAAAAATACTCTACCAGTAAGCAAAATGGGAATGCAAAGGCATGGTAACTCTTCTCACTCCTATTTTGTCCTATCACCTTCTGTCAATCTCCAGACAAGTGGAACAATCTTCATAATTTTAAAAAATAATACAATTCCCTGTGGGCCTCCTTCCATTAAACAGGAACAACAGAACATTAGAGGAGGTCATCTGTCTCCCTGAATTTGTCAGCAAAATAAGAACATCGGAATTATGAAAATGTCCAAACTCAACCAAAAGTTCATTAGCATTCTGAGGAGTCACTTCAATTAAAGAAAACTCTTCTTTTGTCTGTCTCACACTTGAAATGTGGACTAAAACTGGAATATAAATGTGACTATATTTTATAATGATTTAATGTGACAATCTTTCTATTTGCAAATGGCCTAGCAAAGGGTCACAACTTAACATCAATTCATAATGTGCACGTTCAAAAACATACCATAACAATTTGCAGGATGCTTTTTAATTAGCTGGCAAAAGACACATGGAGATTTCTTACATGATTCATTTTTTGCATGTGTTGCCAGTTCCGAACCACTGGTAACTTGAGTTTTTAAATTTCTCTTTGGGATGTTTGCTAAAAATCTGTCAAGAAGCTCCTGCAAAGCTTCTCTTCATTTCCAAACAACTTCAGGTGGGCTGCCTTTTCCTGCTGATGGGATAAATGTGCTGAGCATTTTCAGCTGGATATCAGATGAAACTAACCAAAATCACGTCCTTAAGGCTCTGATTTTCAGAGCACTTAACACTAATAACTGCAGCTTAATGTGGTTGAAGCTGCTGGGGCACTGTGTCCCTGAAAACTTGAAACAGCGCTGTCTTCTTGATGAGGATGGTGCTTGGTTCATCATGCCTGCCCGGAGAAGAGAGGTAGGGTGATTTGGCACATATTGTAGTGGAGGGAGAGCAGTGCCAGCTCCATCACGCACCATGCAGAAAACTATAAAAGCCAAGTGAAGCCAGGGATCTCTTGCAGCTCTTGATTTCCATATTTCCTTTTAGGAGAAGCCATTGGGAAGTAAGTGGTAGTGGTATTTTGGAGGTTGCTTCTTTTTTGTTTTTTAACTACATCTTTATTAACCATGATCCAAAACACAAAACAAAAAACAACAAAAAAGGAGCTTTTTAACCTAGTTTTAGTGTAGCGTGGTCTATTTAACAGCAAATTCCTTGAAACTTTTTTTTTTTTCTTTCTTTCAAAGAGCCAAGAGCTTCCTTCTTCGGCTGAATGTGACAGACTGGTAGCTGAGTGTGTCTCAGTCATACCTATGAACATGAGGCCACTACAAAACCTCAGGCTTGTCCTCAGACTTGCTGTAGCCCTGCCATGTGATGTGCCCATTCACAAACACCTTGATTATTTCTCTCAGCTGGGGGTCCAGAAAAGGAGCAGGACTCAACAACATCAGCACTATCAAGTAGTGGCACCCAAAGTCAGCGTCAGCAAAGCAAGGTCTAAACTCTGACCTCCGTAACTGACAGTCTGTGGTTACTGCAAACTGACAAACTAAGGCTTAAACCACCATCTCGGTGTTCATTGTAGTTGAAATTAAGGAGTGCTGTGACTGATATGAACTTCATTTGCACCTAAATGGGCATGCTAGGGTCAACCCAGCACAACTGGCCATTGCCAGTTGCCGTAATGTCATGCTACAGTTAATTTTCTGCTGAAGCACTGCTCTTGTGTCAATTGTCAATAACTTGCATTCACTTATTTCTTTCACAGATCCAAGCACGAAACTTCAAAGCGCCACTGAAAAAATATTATCATTTTCATAGTCCAGTGGGGCTCCTTGCTCACCATGCGTAGCGAGTTCCACACAGAATGTGTTTACTTTAATAGAATAAAAAATAAAAGTGTTTTATTAGCTGTCAGTCTTAGAAGCTGGAGTGGATTGATTAAGCACACGAGACAGGCTGTACAGGGTTAAGCTAAGCAGTCATTTACTCCATCAGCTCTCTGACAGCAGCCAGTGAGAGGAGCACAAAGCCAGGGCAGCCATAAAACACTTCCCCAGCACAATGCCCCAGCTTCAGGTGACCCGTCACTCCTGCACTACAGATTCCGTTGCCAGATTTAATAGAGCTGGATGGAGTTTTCTTAACCTGCTTTGCCTAATCGCTTTGTGAAGCCCAGAAAACTCTGTTGAAAGTCTCTGGAAAGAAATTTTACAGCTAACTATGTATTATTTCTTCTGTTTGTTTTGAATTTGCCATCTGCTTTGTCTGAATCTTCCTGGTTCTTTTATTAGAAAACACGATGAATGCAACATCCTTATTTACGTTCCCTATACATTAGTGGTGTTGTAGACCTTTCTTACAGCCTCATTCAGTCATCTCTTTTCAGATTGAAAAAGCCTAATCTATTTAATCATTTCTGATGCAGAAGCTATTTGATACCTTTGTCATCCTGATATATTGTCTCCAAATCCTTTTTTTCAGACCTGCCATATGCTTTGGAGATGGGTGGACCAGAACTGCCCACAGTATTCGTGGGGTGGGTGCCCCACATTTATACAGTGTGGGATGACTTTCTCTACCTTCTTCTCTTTTTCATTCCTACTAGTTCCTAACACTCAATTTCCTTTTTTTTTTTTTTTAAATTTATTATTATGACTCCTGAGCATTGAGCTGACACATCCATAACCTGTTTATTATATTTTCAAGATCTTATTCCTGAATTATAATGATAATTTGAAGACTGTCACTGTATATATAAAGCTAGGATTGTTTTTCTCAAGCTTGCTACTTTACATTTATCTACTTTGAATTTCATCTGCCACTTAACCATCCAGTCAGTCTGTATCACCATGTTGTGCTGTTTTTTTTTTCAATTGCACTGAAAAACTTTTTATCAACAGAAAACATTTTCATCTCCCAACTAACCTCCTTTTTTGCACTGAAAAACTTTTTATCAACAGAAAACATTGTCATCTCCCAATTAACCTCCTTTTGTGGGTGATTTAGAAGTGGGTTGAACAGCTCAGACCCAGTAAGACTCCACTAGTGCCTTTCCTGCATTGAGAAAATTGACTGTTTATTCCTATTCTTCATTTCCTAAATCTTAAAAATCTTAACTCCTTTTATTTATTTATTTATTTATTTATTTATTTTTAAGAACTTTTGTTAAAGGATATTGTCAAATGCCTTTTGGGAGTCCCAGGAGGTTGAATCCCAATTAGTATGTGCAGAATAGGGTGGGAATTGCTTGTTCAGTGTCTCTTCTGTACATGAAGTAGGGGCCATTTAAGGGCACTGCTAGAAGCCACACTTAGAACAAAAAGCAAGGTGATTCTTCATGCGATGTGTAGGTAAGTTTCGGAATTCATTGCCACACATTAGCAGGATAGTGTAAGGTTTTCTGGATTCAAGAGACAGACTGGCCAAGTTCGCAGATGACAAATCTATTTAGGGTTACTAAATTCATAGAAGTCTGCCCGAGGAATTCCTGGAAGCCAGAACGATTGGAGGCCCCAAGAGTACTCATCAGGAACATCACTTACATATTTCTTGGTCTTCTCTTCCCCAGGCATTCACTTATGGAGGCAAGACACTGGGCCATTAGCAAATCCAGCACAGCTATTTTATTTTATTTATTTTATTTTATTTTATTTTATTTTATTTTATTTTATTTTATTTTATTTTATTTTATTTTATTTTATTTTATTTTTTTCCTGCTGCCTAGGTTCTTATCTGGGTGTCTTCTTGGTTGCCTTCAAAGATGCCTGCCTGGTTTCCAAGGCATGCCTTCCTTTTTAAAAGTTGCTTCTCCAGGGTACTACGCTTTTCCCAGCATACACTGATTTATTTTCTACCAATTATCCCAACACAGTTGTGAAAGCTCCTAGATGGTAACTATCCTTACAACTTTTTAAAACTTGTCATCACATTTGCCACCCTCCACTGCTGCAGTGCCATGTCAGCTTTAAATGCCTTTGCAGCTTCCATTAGTAGGTCAGCTTTTAAATCACCTGGACCTGGCAATTTGTTACCTTAATTTTTACAATTTCTTCTAGAGATTCTTCTAATGAACTCACTCTGAGATAGCTTCTCTGACATATTGTCTCTGATGTATGAAGAAGGGTTCCAGCCCAGAATTTTCTCTAAACTCCTTCAAGGCTGCAAAAAATCATTTAATTTTCCTCCTCTGCTTTATCTTCTCTGAGAGCTCTTTTTGTACTTTGATCAATTAATGGGCCTACAAACTCTATAGCTTCCTGCTCCTGATGTGTTTGAAGAAATGATTAATTATGAGGTTTTTACGCCTTCTGAAAACTGTTCTTCAAACTCTTTTTTACTGGCCTGAAACCAGAAACAAGGGAGCTTTGCTAAAGGCATTCATTTTGATCTTTTTTCTTTCTTTCTTTCTTTCTTTCTTTCTTTCTTTCTTTTTTTTTTTTGTATTTGTACTTCATAAAAGAAAAGAAAATTCTTATTGATTTTCATAATCATGCACATATACAGATTTGCAACTGAATATACTTTTATACCAAATTTGTTACTCTTTTGGTCCTACATACATATTTATTACAGCAGTTACACAGCATAACCTGTTTTTCTCTGTAACAACATTTTACATTTTTTCTACCACATTAGTATACACCAAATAACTAGGTACTTTTTCCCTTGTGATTGTACCAAGTGTCTACAGTATGGAAAGTGGATTTCAATTTAAAACACACTAAAACAGAATTTCAGCATTCTCTTTCCTTAGGCAAATGAAATGACTCAGCTTTTTATTATTTATTTCCTTTAAAGAAAAGCCATGGATGCCTTTCCATTTATCTGCTTATGTCCAGCTGATTCACAGTTTACTTTATGCTTATGCCAGTTTGTTGCTCTGGTGTTCTTCTGAAGACGCTTTTTCCTCCTTTGCATTCTTATATTCGCTTCTGGATGATATTTACTGTTGAAACTTACATGCTTCTAGTTTTGTACATGCCCAGTTCCATGTGACAATTTGTGGTCATTAGTATGTCCTTTGTTTGTTCATATGTTTCTATATTTGTAACTTTGCTAGTCCACTCAGCTTTTGATAAAGAGAACATTGTGAATTAAAATTATTTCTTGCTTTCTGTTCTGTCTTAGGACCGTGTTGTGTTTGGGCATGCCTCTGTTCTGCCTCCTGATGGCAATAATCCTATGTTGTTGCACAGCTTCATCTTTGTAGATGTTGACAGATGTTTCCTATGTTGCTTTCTACTTTACCTTGTGCTCATGTTGCCAGAAACTTTCCCTGATTATACCTTTATTTATGCTTCTTTCTTGTTGTTCATAATGCAACTGAATTTTCCATAATCTCTGATTTACTCTTGGTTATTCACAACCATTCAAGTTTTGCCAAATTTGGTGGTCTTGTTGAAATACGTAATTTTCTCCATTGCTCATAACTTTGGGGTTTATCTGTATGTGCACAGAAATGGGGGGAGGGTTAAGTCATTAACAAAATGCAGCTCCTCGCATTTCAGATGTTCAGTCCCAGGATATCCATGGTGTCCCTTGCCCAGGCTGTCTCATGGGTCTCTCTACGGCCAGCCCAAGAGGCTGTGGTAATAACACACTAACCCGATACTTTTCACTTGTTGCGCTCTTCTCCTTCTGATTTCATGGCTAACAATATCTGCCTCCTCACTAGAGGATTATTGCTCCTATCTAA
Organism: Anser anser; assembly: GCF_964211835.1. Taxonomy (NCBI): domain Eukaryota; kingdom Metazoa; phylum Chordata; class Aves; order Anseriformes; family Anatidae; genus Anser; species Anser anser. Next base: position 144,064,206 of record NC_139721.1, read on the forward strand.
TTCTAACTATCTTTTGAGGTCACTTTATTCTATGAAGTGTCTCTTGAATGACTGTTATTAGAGATATTTTGCACTTCTAGGATTCTTAATGATATAACTTTTTGTTCAATGTATGATTTTCCTTCTCTGAAACCTTGTTCTTAGGTGCTTGTCTCTGATTTCATTCACTGTAATATCGCCGACATTAACATTTTCTGGTACTGACACTAATAATAGCCTATTTCTTACATTTCAGATTGCCATTCATTTGGCAGTTTGACAGTAAAACCCTTTCTGACATTAGCAAAAGTAAGACATTAGGCTTGTTGGGCACTTCTAAAAATCTGCCTATGCTTCTTTACTTGTAGTTGCCTACATTTATTTATTTATTTATTTATTATTATTATTATTTTTAGTTAATCTCATCTCCTCCCATCTGGTTTTATTTACTTCATTAGAAGAAAACAGTAAACCATTTTTAAGGCAAATACATCTAACAAATAATGAGTACTATTGAGTAGTTAACCATGTTTACAATTAAACAATTGTATATCCACAATTTAAAAAAAAATCTGTGTTGGATAGCAGGCATGGATCTGTCTGTGTGTTATGAGATTTCTAACCCTTCATAACCCCTGGCCCTCCAGATTCTGTTGAGGTTCTTGAGTCAAGGCGTTTGTAAGAATAAATTTCTAGAAGTTTAAGGATGTTCTTTGAAATTTCTGACAACAGAACCCACTGTGGAGGGATTAAATATACACTGTTTACTCCTTCCCTTCTACTGCCCTTAGAGGTGCTGAGCAGAGCACAAGAGACCTGTGCTTCTATGAAATGATGGAGCAAGATGGTGCCCATACATCACCTCAGATGTTGCTCTGCATGATCTGAGAGTCTCTCATGATTGCCTCTTAGAGGTGAGCATGTTTGCCTTTGCACCTCTGACTGTTAAGGAGTATTTTTGCTTTGCTCACTTGGTAAGCCTACCAATGCCTATGCCCAGCAGTAAAGGAAACTGTTCAGATGAACTGCCTGCAGTGCTTATTCATTGAGTGTTGACTCAAGACCAATCTAAACTGGTATACAATGCAATTGACCCCTCAGTGAGGCAGCCAGTTTCCAGGCACCAGATGCATGACTGATCTCTGCAGGGAAATGAGATGCAGCTATATTCACCCTGGCTCACTGTCCAGCCCCTATCTTAGTGCCCAACTCCCCTTCCAAACTCATCATGGTATGCTGTTAGGGCAGCTCGGGCTTGGCCAGGAGATGTGCCCTCCCGCAGAGCCCCCACTTGCTTGTTGTGTTTTCTGATGAGGGGAAGCTGCTGGTGGCTCCCTCCAGGCCTACCCATGCCAGTCCACTTGTCCACACAGAGTATCGCACATGGGAATTTTCAAGTGATTAATGTTAGCTAATTCCTACAGCATGATAATTCCTGCACTGCGGTCAAACTTTCTTTTATCGCTTTGTTCTTCAGCATGAGCCTGGTGGTCCCAGAAGGATCAGGGTCCCACTAACCTGGGACTCGTACAGATCTTTAATGGGATGTGGTTCCCTGCTACACAGTTTGCAATCTACAAATTCCTTGTGACGTACAATGAAGACCAATCTACAGAACATAGGCAAAGGAATTAATTGAATGTCATATCTGTGAAAGCCAAAGGGCAAAATCCTGGCCTCACTGGGGTCACTGGCCAGGCTCCTGTTCATTCCAGCAGTGCCAAGAGTCTTTGGGGCTCAAGCATTTGTATTCTGCTCATGTTGACCTATTTCAGGTTGAAATTCCTTTTAGTATTGTTCACTAAGCCATAGGGCTTGCCGGTAACCTTAGCATGTTTTGCCAATGCAAGCTGACAAGGGCATGACATAATTAGCCAAGTTTCACATCCCACTGACCTTGCCATCATGACTTAATCTGCCAGAGTCTGTCATCCCTAATGGTTTGATTTTAAAGTGCTTTACTGCACTTGTTTATTCACCTAGCATGGCCAAGTGTGAGTGTTCAGCTTCTGTTAAGGAAATGCAGATATGCAGAAGCTGCTGTATGTCTCCTACAACATGAGAATTATAACAAAGTTTGATAATATTTTAGGTAGTTTGCTGGAGTAGCAGGCTGGCAGCTCTGCTTTGTCTTGTTTTCTGATATCTGAGTTATGGATTTTTTTTTAAAGGCTGATATTGTGTGAATTGTGTCATGCTGAAATACCCAGGTTCTGGGAAAACTTGGTGTTTCTACTGAGAGGGTGATTGATCATATTTTGCACATCTATCACATTTGTCTTTCAAAATTTCACACCATTTTATAGGCCTCGTTACCCTGATATTTAATTTAGAGAGAGTGAAAAATCATTTCACACTGGCAGGCCTGGCCAGGAACCATCTTCTTCACTGCTTCAGTCTCTCTGTGCCAAGAGAGGGAACTCTCAGTGCCAAATCTCCAGTAGAACGCTGAAGTACTGCAGGATTGTTCTGCAGACCAAGCACCCAAGGAGTGCACCTTCCACTAGGAATAACACGAATGAGAAATATTAATTCCAGAGCATTGTCTGTACTCTTCTCTACGTGCTGTAGGGAGGGGGAAAACAAAAAGTAAAAAAAAAAAAAAAGTAAAAAAAAAAGAGAGTTTATGTGGTGTCAATCCTTCTCTTTTCTAAGTGGCTTGGGCATCTGGGAGAAAAGAGGGAGCTTATGGACCTGTCCCTCAGGTACTCCTGTTTGAAGTGCCTTTCCACGTTCCCAAGGCCTCTCTTCTATTCCTGTCCAACAAGCTGCATCATGGCCAGGAGAGTGAGCATTTTACCACACGAAGGAAGAAGTGTATATGCTTTACAGCTGTTTTGCTGAACTCCTTATACTGTTTTCATTAAGAATTTGTCTGTATGGGGGAGTTATTGCAGAATAAATTTTTGAATTTAAAGTGTTACATGCAGTCTGTACTCATGCCCAGTGCAGACTGAACCAAAGAGAGAGACGTTTACAGTATGGATTAGGAATGTCCACATGAAGAGTTAGTATGCAATAACTATTCTAAGCTATTTCCCCAGGTAGACAAGCCTAAACATCTGATAAATAGGCCTATTGCTTTTTCTCTTAACCAATTAAGTGCTTATTTTAGAAGGATAACATGAATTATCACATAACTATTTCACTGCAATATGTCTTACTTAGTACATTAATGTCAGAAAAGGCAAACTACTGTCCACAGACTGGAAGGAAAGGTATTAATGTTTTTGCATGAGATGACTTAGAGATGACTTTTGGCCTTATTATATTTTGGGTGAAGATTATGATGTATTGTTGTTTTTGCAACATTTCACATTTATTTCACAAAATAAATCACATAATGGACTGTCATAATAGCTCCAGTAGCATGACAGCAAAAAAGAATTGGTAGAGCTACACTTCAGTGCACAGTGAAATAGCTAACAATTTGTTAAATATCCCATGAGTGGATTAAATAGGCATATGATCAGTTATGTGGCTGCCAAGCCACAGCAGGAACCAATTAGAATTCACCAAAAATAATTTAGATGAAAACTGATGAATCTATCAAAACCTAATTAAATTTATGGAAAAAAGCAAACAGCTCATTGACAGATTATATAACCACCAAATTTCTCTGTAAACAGTCTGCAAAGGATGGCTACTGAAAGAAGAGCTGTATTACTGGATCTGCTTTGCAGAGTGATGGGTCTTCTAACATTTAATATTCTTCTGGTATCGGTTTCACGTAAATAACTCCCACAGAACTGAGTTAGTCGATTTTACATGAAGTAGCATGAAGTCATCCAACAAATTGTAACTATTGTTAATAGTTATATTAAATATTGTTGATATTGTCACGGCCAGTCTTATGTGAAACATGGAAGAGCCTGTTTAGGGAAGAATTAAATGCAGAAGAAAGATGCAGATGGGGACCTGTCTTAAGGATCTGATTTTTTTTTTAATATCTTGAACTATAAAATCTGTGAAATACAATTGTATTTTTGTCTCTGTTTTGCAATATCATTTTGGGGTAGGGCATTATTTTTATTGAAATGCTGGATATTAAGCCAGCAAAAGGTGAAGCAAACCTATATGAGAATGAACACTGATATGAGATATCGGTAACAAAATGCATGAGGCGGAAAGGCAAAATACCTCTCAGTCAGGATTTTTAGCTGCAGTAAATAGACATGCTGCCTTCACAACAAAAAGACATAGGCTTGCATAGTTATTCTCATTTAATCACTGCAAGGAATTTGCCAGAAACAACACTGCTGCTCATCTTACTCTAGCAATGTCAGGATAGATATTTCTGCAGTGTACCTTACACTCCAGTTACTTCTCAGATTCCTGGACTGTTCATTCTCCCATGAAATGCTTGCACATCGTGAACTATAAACTGAGTTTTCTCTTAACAGAAATTCAGTTTTCCCTATTCAGAAGTGAAGCTTTCAGCTGCCAAGAGAAGAAATGTTGTATGTGCTTCTTCTCTATGCCTTTGCTTCTCTTTCGTGATGACCTGAGAAAGTGCTAGGAAAAAGTCTGATTCTTCTCTCTTCAGACAGGGAATAACTTTGTTCTTTTTTGGTCCTATTTTCCCCCAAACTCAAGACAAGTGGAAAATCAAATCCTTCCAACACGGGTAATAAAATTCTCCCAAACTTAAGAGGCAGATTATTTACAGACTAGATACCCTTAAAAGAATAAAAAAAAAAAGAATCAAAAAAAAGAATCAAAATACAAAAGACAGCATATGTTCTGTCATCACCAGATGAATGGTAGTGTTATCCAGGTTCCTGCAGTGCGTAAAGATGCCTGAATTGCCTTGTGTAAGATACCATTACTGTCTATGAAGACATTTTCAAAGGAGCCTCTCTTAATTCATAGATTCGTTATAAGAATGTGTTTACTTTCTTTGTGAAAAGTAGCAATCACATGTGCTTCATTTGCTGATTTTCCTCCCCTAAAATGAAAGTTATTCTTCAAACTGAGGTAAAAACAGAGTTGCACTGTAGGATCTGATGCCTTTTCATTTCTCAAATTAACTTTAAACTAAGATGACCTGAAATGGTGAAGAAAACTGAACGGGAAAAAAAAAAAAAGAAAGAAGAAAAAAGCAACCTGAAAGATGAAACAGAAGAGCTAATTGAATTAACCACCCTAAAAGCGAAGGATGAGTTCCTGGTCACAGCACGGGGCTGTGTGAGCAGGTCTCAGCATCAAGCAAAACAGCTTCCCTGAGCCTGAAGGCTGTAGGTTGGTGGTGAGAGGATAGGATACGCGTGTTGCTGCCACATGAGTCTGTGTTTCAATACAGAAAACTGGAGAAGTGACTCACCAAAAGATGTTTCATAGCTTTGGGTGCAGCTCCTGCTCTGGGTGGTCTCTGAGACGATGAAGAGAAGACTTTTGGGCACGCTGGGCAGCGTGGAGGAGCAGTGGGTTGCAGGAGTGATGCACTGGGTCATTATGCAGGATGATACCCTGTGCAACTTCTCACCAGCTGTGAGCTTCTAGCAGAAAGCACGCAGCAGACAAGCTGTGAATGTGTAGCACTTCCTCAGCACTTAAAAACACATCACCTCAGAGCTAATACCACAAAAGGAGGCTGCCACTGTCTCTCTCCTTGCTCAAATCAGTCTCAGGTCATAAATAAGTAACTTCATACACTGCTGCTAAGTACTGCAATAAGCTCTCCAAGGACCAGGACAAATCGGATTTTGCCGAGGACATGACAAAATGCAGGAGCACAGTCCCTCACTAGTAGATTTCTACGGCTTGTTTTTAGGAGAGCTGGAGCACCGCATCTCCCACCGGCTCTGCCAAGAAGTCCTCTGACAACAAGGCCATTTGCTGCTGTGGTGGGTCCCCCAGGCTCCTCCTGACCAGCCATAGCCTGTGCCTAGCTCTGCCCTTAAAGACTTAAAGGACAGCCTCCTTCTCTGTAGCAAGGAAACAGCCCAAAGCTAATTGCTAAAAACTTGCTATATTTTGAGTTTCTGAATGTGTGAAACAGAAACTTCAAGTATTTTCGTTATCACAAGCTGATTGGACAGTAAAATATTTTTTCACATAAATATAAACACTTTTAGAAATATGTCCTTTCCACATCCAAGGATCAGTTTCCATGTGTTGCTCCTAAATAGTGTGGCTTGGGAGGAATGGAAGAAAATATGGCTGTAGATCCCTTTGAAACATGTATCCTCCTTTTCTGCTATGGCTGGTGCATGGAAGGGAATAAGGACATGTCAAGTGAGTGCAAGTGAAACTTGCTCATGTCTTGTGGTAGGTTTTGTATCAGATGTTGCCAGTATGTTCTATGTTTATGTCTGACCAGTTTTTGATAGTTCTTGAAAACTTTGTAGTTTGCCTTGTTAGCATTTTCTTGCTGTTTATTTTTATTTTTTATTTTTTAATTATACACAAATTGGATCTCAAAGTAACAGCACTGGGTATTAATAATATTCAGCAGTTGTTTATTTAAAAGACAAAACAACAACAAAACCAGATAGCTTTACTATTTATTTGCATAAGTAAGCAGGAACAACTTGACATGCACAATTCCTAATGTAGAAAATTTCATGAAGTCCCCTTAATAGAGGTAGTACATTGTAAAGTCTAAGAATGTATTGCAGGGCATCCTTAAATGAGATTCAGAGTCTTGTGGAAATTGTCCATTTTTTAAAATTGCTGGATATGCTCATGATAGGGAGCTTGATTCATGCCCAATAACATCAATAAAACTATAGTCATTGGCTTCACTGAAAACAGGCTCAAACTAATTATTTGCTGCTGTTTTTACATGTGCAATTTATTTCGGACTTAATTTTCGTAGGTACTAAGGCACACCCCCATAACCCATTGATTTCAAATAATGCTTTGGGTGCCTGGCACTTAAAAAAAATGAGGCTTCATTATCCTCAAATTCAGTCAAATTGATAATCCACATTGGAAATAATGGACTAAGCTAATGGAATCTGCAAATAATTTGGAAATGGTGAATTAGTGCCTCTCCTGACAGTCGTGGAGAGCTGCCTTATCTAACCAGCCCTATCCATTTTTTCACCTTCTCTGACAACAGGCTGCCAGGTGTAGGTTGCTCTGCACAGCAGCAGTCTTCAGCTGAGGCACTTTCTGTCACCCGAAAATATATTCAGTGCTTGAAACTAGCCTATTATTAATAAACACTGGCACATCTCAGGGGTGGTACTCATCTTAGCGCTATCCTTGTATAAATCTTTTTACTCTTTGTGTGATACATTCTCAAGATAGTAATATTTTGTATGTCTGGAAATTATTATTATTATTAATAATAAAATCCCTTCATTTTTCTCTGTGAATTCAAACCTGAAACTGGCCAGTGCAGAAACTGTATAAAATTGGATAATCTGATTACAGAAAGAACTGGATGGGTAAAAGAGTCGGCAATGACATTCAGCCTTTGTTTAACTGGCTCAAATACATTCCAAGCCAGTAGTTTCAGAGAGGCTTTACTGACTAAAAGTTCCTTTGAAAAACCTGTGAAAAAACAGTTCATCTGTCATGTTTGGAACACCATCCAACATAGAATAGATACCAGCACACGTAACATTGTCTGGTATCGTAGAGAGGCTGTCAGGATTTAAACCAGAGATGATGAAACAACAAATGGGATTTCTGGTACTTACAGGAGCCTAGGAGATCCAGTTTCAAATGCTGATTGGCCTCACTACCCTAACTAAACAAGAAGAATGGGAACATATGTATAGCAAGAATAACTACATTTTGTTATTTTATACAAAAGGCACCTAAAAACTCATGCATTTTTAATAAAAGTCAAGGTTGGAATAACTATTCCTTATTTTTAATGTCATAAGCTCAAGTTTCATTTCCAGCATCTCCAATGACTGCTGAATATTCTCCTAAAATGAACTTTGGATGAATGATTTCTCCATGAGTTTTAAATTCTGTATTTCAAATGTATGAATCTCCTGGTATAACAAAATGGAGAAACTAGACTGAGGCTTACTCAGGAAAGCTGAGCAGACATGAAGTTTAGAGTAAAGCCACATGCATTGGTTCTGCCTGTTCTATATTTTAATCCACAGAATGCTATATAAACAAAATTTAAATGGAGAGAAGTTAACAAGTAAGGACAGAGAATGAGTGAATTAAAGGGACAAAAATTGACAAAATAAAACAACTTGTGTTTTAAAGTTAAAATGAAAGCAAAAGGTGTAAAATTTCCTGAAATACTATAAAATTATGAAGAATTTGTTGTTTTCCATTCTTAACATTGGGAGAAAGGTGAATTAAAATAGGTTTTTATTTTCAGAGGTTAGTGTGATAAAGACATACATCTTTGCAATTTCTTATTGCTGTTTTGCTCATGCTGCACAGGTAAAGGAAGCAAAATCCTTTGAATATTCAGTTCTAGCTCTTCCTGTAGGCTGTTTGGCATCCTTGCAGCTGCAAGAAAATCTCACACCAGATCCAGGTAAGTCTGGCTGAAGCAGATGGCTCAGCAGGAATGTCTCAGATGTTAGGACTTCTCTTCCATTTGAGGACTTGTAAACTCCCTGCTCATTTTTTCTCATGCTTGTGCTGCGTCTGTCCCATGAACAGGGATGGAGAACATTCAGTGCTGGATTCCATGTTGTGGCATGCCCCAAGGAGTAAGAAATAGCCTTCCTGGCCTCACTGCTCCCCTGATGACACAAAGATGTGCCAGGGCTTTAGTTTCCACCAAAATCTGTGATTATGGCAGTGAAAAAGTGCAGGTATCTTATTGCCTGTTGCAATTACAGCTTCAGTACCAAAGTTCTTACACCTGTGACATCTGTTAGATCATTTTCACTTTAGTAGAACTTACCACCTATATGGAGCCATTGTTTTTCTGTTTCTAACCTGCCTCTCACCCTTAACAAAAGCTGTCTGTATTTATAGAAGTTCCTGCTGAGAAAGTCTTGCTTAGCCATGACATGAGTGATGACCTGTGCACCTGAATCTGGAGGGAATCTGCAACTAGAACAAATGCTCACCTTAGTGGCAGTTCTCCTCGGCCTGGGTACCTGAGAGGCAGCAGGGTTTTCTGATTTGTTTGTGTTTGGTAACAACATCACCTCCTATTGTGTTATGTTTTTTCTTCCTTCCAATAGTAGAACAAATACTTTTAGGGCAAAAGTCACTGTGACAGCATCCAAGTTATTTAGCAGGTTCCAAAATTCTGAAGGAATGTGATATTTGCAGGATTTTTAGTAGTCCCATAAGAATGTATGACTGAATTTGCAATGCATGGTATTGCGATGGATATCAATCTGCATCTGGAGAGGATTTTAAAAAGCAATGTGCTGCTATAGACGACAGCAAGGTGAGTTTGTAATCAAAACAGTGAAGCACTGAAGTGAATTTTATCCTTCGCAAGCCACTCCATAAGCCAACAGAACATAAAGAAGTAGACAAATAGTTATGTCTCTCTCTCCTTTGTATTAAGCTATGTAGTACCCCTCAGAAGGCCCTGCAGCAGAGGATGATTGATGCACGTAACAGCGAATTTCATCCTGCACCCAGAGGACACGAGTGATTGCTGTGCCTTTGCTCTTCATTTTACGCAGCATACCATACTTTTGGCTTCATGCTTTTCAAGTCCTTGAGCGTAATCAAAATAGTGATCCTGAAGTAAAGCAGACAATTTAGAAAAACATTTCAGATATTCTCCCCCTCTGATTTTTTATTTGGCCTCGGATCAGTCTGGTTTCTTATTTAGGCAGCAACCATGTTGGCATTTAAAAACAAACACTGTACAGCTAAAGCCAGCCTTTGCAACAGGTACAGGAAAGACAACACCGTGTTCTCAGGCTGAGAAGACTGCTTGACTGGATTGCGTCATTTTAAAAAAGTCTCTTTTGTCTGTAATAAAATATTAATTCAATATTTTGCATTAGCTGTTCTTATTTCCTTATGTGCAGCATTCTTTCATACATTTCTGGTATATTCTAATAACTCTACAGACCTAGGAGGAAAAACATGCTTCTAAAAACTTCTTGCTAATGGAAGAGTGAAATTACAAGTCAGTCATCTTAAAACCACTGAGTTACAGTACTTTCCTGTTTACTAGAAACATTATTTACTTTTTCCAAATGGCTTTATCTTCCTCTTAGATTTTCCATCTCAGCCTGCTCTCCAGCAGAAATAAATAACTGAATACAGTCTTCTGGTGTGGCCAAAACCTGTCTCTGCATTAGCTGCCCTGGGAAGTCTGCACAAAATTCAGTGCTACCAGCACTCAGGTATGTCATCGTGATTTCTATAGGGTTGGGATTCTTGGTATTTAGAGGAAATCTGTCTAGGTCTTGGTATTATTGTTATTTTTTTTCATAGAAATCGTTGTATGGAAAAACAAATATGAGGCTTAAAACATGGGGAAAAAGCAGCTTGTGTGTCAGCAGAGCTTGCCTTGAGAAACTAGTAACCTCTACATTTTCAAAAGAGCGTAGCACGTATGCAGTTTTGCCACAAAAACGTGTGTGCACTGTGGGCTAGTCCCAATGACAGAAGATTTTCCTGTCTTAGCAAAAAGACTTGGTTTTCCAGGTGATGTGGGAGCTGTGGCAAGGAAGCTGGGATCCTGACAGTGCTGGAGTTGGTGGTGGTGGGAAAGGTTTCTTACAGCCACCATGTGCCACTGCAGCCTTCAGCTGGAGAAATGGCCAGCTGGAACCAGGTAAAATTTTAATCATGCAGTGAGTTTTAGAGTGCCTGTTCTATGTCCTGAAATGGTGGAAAACATGGCATTTTTTGCATGTTCGTGACTGGTTTTTTGGCTGCCTTTTTATTTCACGTGGCGCATTACTGAGCGGGGGGGGGAGCCAATCACACACATACAGTCTCCAGGCATGATGAAATGCTGCATTTATTGATTTCTATGAATTAAAAATGCTAGAAACCCATACAAACTGCAGACCAATACAAAATACCGTATGGTTTTTAGAGCACAAGCCCTGCTACACTGTGCTGCTCCTTCAGCTCCACAGGTGAATGCTGTTTAAGAGAGATATCCTACACAGAACCTGCTGAGCCACGCTGGTGAGTTACTATTTGTTATGAATGTGATCTGCATTTTCTAGCTTCAAATTATGTCATCACTGTCACCGTTCAAAGGGCAGCATGTCATCTTGTCTTTGTGTGTTGATGATGTAGAAAAATAGCTTTAGTACTTCATTTTCTACAGTAATCACATGTGGTTTTGACATACTCTGTGTTTTCTTTAGTCTCTGGGAACTAGTGATCCCTATAAACCGAGCAGGTTCCTTCAGTATTCATAAAATGTCTTGAAATGTTTATCAGTAGTTCACCACTGAATATGTAAAATGAAGTTCATACCATTAGCCAGATTTACTGGAGTTTATTTTTGGAAGCTCCAAGTGTTGATTTCATGGTTTCACGATGGCTCTACATCTTAATATACTTGTTGCACAGAGCATTAGTTCTGTTACTCTAAAGATAAACTGGAATACTCTATAAATCTATAAAGAAAGGCATAATCCCATAATTTAATGCCTGGTGGGTCTGTCATAGGTTTCCCTAAGTCAAAAACGACAACTGTGGTTTTAGCATTTTATCAAAGGTGCTTTGATGATGTTGGGAACTGCTCAATCATGTAGTAAGAGCAACCATACTAGATGAGACCAAAGGCACACCTCACTCCACATTCTGCCTCTAACAGTTGCAAATGGCAAATCACTACGGAGAAAGGAAGTATAAGCAAAAATTCCCACGATTTCTGCCAGTCATCGGTTTAGGGACTTCTGTGCCAAATATTGCATCCACAGCACTGTATTCAATATTCTTGGACTTCACTTGTAGAAATCCATCTAATTGATTTTTGAAAATGTTTGTATTTCAGGCTGAGTCAGGCGTTACTCACTGGGTGCTTCAATTTCTTTATTTTAAACTTGAAATTGGATAATTTCAACTGTGATCTTAAGATATGAAGGAGAATAAATAATGTTTTATTTGCTAGCTCCATACTGCTCAAGATTTTAATACTTTAGTTACATTCTCTCAGTTACCTGTTTTCCAGAATGGGGGGTTCTGGTTTTCTTGGTTCCTCTTTGCAAGGAAATTGTTCTATCACCATTCAGAATCTGTTCTACTGGAGGCTTAAATCTCGGTGGGATCCTCTCTGTGGGATTGCTATTACAGCTCAGGCTCTAATAGGCTTCAAAATGTGTTAAGAACTATCTGTAGCTTTACTTAGCACCTCTAAAATCAAGCCATTAAAAATAAGAGTTAAAAGTTATTTTATTTTCCCACTGGAATTTACCCATGGTTAAGAAAAAAATAAAAATAAAACAAAAACACATAGTTAAAAGATATGGATCTTTTTTCCAGGAGGAAATTTGACAGCACAAATACACATTCACATGTTAAGTAATTCTGGAACTTTTTTTATCCTTGATGTAGAGGTGAGGAGAGGATGAGCTTCATTTTTTGCATTGCTCTTCATAGACTCATTCTCTACTGAGCGTTTAGGTGTCCTTCCTTCCTTGGTCACAGGCACATAAACAACAAACATGTAAAACAATTGTATGTATACACACACTTTCTTTTCCTTCTGGCAACTTGCCTGCCCTGCAGAATAGTTCCTGGTCCATTGCTGCTGCAAAACCATGGCTGGCAGTGCTTCAGCAGGATCTAATGAGCCTACGTGCCAATAGTGAAGACAAGGACACGGCGTTTGTCCCATCCTCCCACTTTCCCCTTGAAGACTGATAACCAGGAACTTTCAATGCCCTATGAAAAGAGTTTGTGTGGTTCTCCAACCTACTCTTATTACTCTTCTCCTTGTAGTTGCATGTTACGAACTCCTACTGCTCAGCAGCAGAAGGGCTGACTTAGCTGGGAACAGAACTGAGGATGTTTGGTTTGCCTTCCTGTTAATGCTGGCGTGTCACTGTTCATTTCCATTTTATTGAAATGTTATGACTTTCAGCATTTTAATGTAATTTCAGTGGATATAGTCCAGTACAGAGTTCAAACCTAAAACCTTTTTTTTTTTTTTTTCATTTGAGCTTTTATTTTCTAATATATTCTTCAGTTCAAAACCAGATGATTCCAAGGTCATCATGTTCTTGCAGCATCAGAAAACTAGTCTTCTTCTCCAATGCATAAAAAACATGCGACTAAATTAAACTGTAAAATGAATTGCTAGGAAGGGCAGAAAACGTCTTGCTCCACTTCAGTGCCAAAGTGGGCAGAGAAGTAAATCTTTGGGCTCAAAAATAAGGCAATACTTGGGATGGGGGAAGGCAAAAAGCTTTCAGTTATTTGAGGGATTCAGAACAGATATTTGGGGTTGAAATTAAATATTTCTTTAAGGACTTTAGTTTGCCCAGAGAGGCTCTGGATGCTCCATCCCTGGAGGGAGGTGTTCAAGACCAGGCTGGATGAAGCCCTGAGCAACTTGATCTAGTGGGTGGCATCCCTGCCCATGGCAGGGGGGTTGGAACTGAATGATCTTTGAGGTCCCTTCCAACTCAAGCTATTCTATGGTTCTATGACTTTTTTTCCAGAAAAAGCAGAGAAAAATGTAAATTTGGGATTAGATTTGCAAGGGAGAACCAGGACTCTGTTGCAAACACCCAAGCCAGAGGCATTGGTGATAGTGGTGATAAAGCTGGAGACAGTGCCCTGGCCCACCAGCTGATGCTACCCACGTCCCCGCTGGGGGGCCCTTCCTTCATACACCCAGATCTGGGCTCTCACAGCAGACTTGATCTCACACTTTCCACCAGTTCACAGAGAATTTATAGCAACTCCATGGTTCAGGAAAAAGCCTCCTTCATGTAGGTAGATTACCCATTCCCTGTCTTGTCCTGGGTGTCCTCAAGCAGCCAATTTTCATAGAAATTGTAGGAAATTGATTTTTCAAGACCTTTCTCTTGTTTTAAAACCTTGTTGAAATTGGCTGAGTACTCTGTCACATACTACTGCTAAACCCTATAAAAGTTTTAATATACATAGATGTTTGGTATGTATATTTTAATATTTTCTAAAAAAAAACAAAGCAATTTCCCCCCCCTGCTGTGTATTCCCTGCTTTCAGGGAGGATTGTATGCTGCAAGAGGGTGAGAATGCTGCCAAGATGAGGAAGTTTCTTGCAGTATTCCTTTCTTCCAAAGTGCAGAAACTTCTGAAGGACAGTTTTTCTGCAGAGCTCCCTGCTCAGAGATCTGAATTAAATCCAGGAAAATATAAATAAATAAAGTCTAAAGCTCATCCCACAAGAAAAAGATGAAAACAAATGCATGCTATAGCCCCAGAAAATATAAAAGAGTAAATTAATTCCTCATTGACGTGGATGCCAGGTCATGTTGCAAGGGGAATGAATTTGGCTCTGAACCTGAACTGCAAGCCTGCAGCCTCCCCAGAGGTTTGGGTTTGTTGCAGTGGCTCTGTGTTGCTGTGAACGCCGCTTTCTGGGAACTAAGCCTTCCTCCCCTAAGTAATTCTGTAGAATTGCAATACTGTATTTAATCAGTTCAGGTATCTTAAAATATTTCCTTGCCCAGCAGGAACATCACTGCACAGACCCAGAGATCAAGCAAACGTGTACTTTGTCCCCATTCACAAAAGCCAGACATTCCTTCTTTAGAAGAACAAAAGGTAGGGAGCAGACGGAAGAAGGAAAATATGAAAATATTACATCAGACTTTTCATCCCTTTTGTAAGGTGATAAAACTTCAGGGAAGTTTGTTTTCCTGCTTTTTTTAATACTCCCGATCTCTACTTGAATTTTGGAAAACAATAGTCTTAGACATAACAGTACCTTAGTGACCTCATGTTTGTCTCAGAAAGACAACAGAGCAATAAAATCAGTGAATGCAGAATTTTTGTGGAGATCACATCAACAACAATTTCCTTCATTTTTTGTGGTGCAATTGAGAATGAGAACTTTCCTATAAATGGAACATACCCAGCGAAGCACAACACATCATCACAAGAATCCTATCACAATACCAAATATTTAAAAAATGTAGATCTTCATCTCAAAATGGAGCATCTCAAGCTGACTCAACACTTCGCTTTTTGCTTTCCACTTGTGAATAGTTGCATATCCGTATCTTGCTATTTGTTACGGTTACAGAAGCTGTAGATAACAGCTAACAAAATTATGAAATACTTAACCTTATGTGAAGACAATAGGAAAAGTGATTCCTTTTGAAAAAATCCCACTGAACAGGGAAGGTGGTACTTTTAGCATCTCTAAGGCCCTTATTCTGCCCATAGGAATGATTACTGCTTACTTCATTAGGAGTACCTGAAAGAACAATCCTTGTCTGCAGATGACAATGCACTGTTTTAATGTAAGGTACTAATCCACGAGAATTTAGTTTTGCTTGTGCAAAGGACTTTATATATAATTTCTTAAGGTCATCTTAAATTGATTAATCATGGGTTTGAATTAACCATAAACAAGGTTTTCTTCAGTATAGCTCTGGTGTAAATAAGTTGTTGCAAGTACATGTTTACGAGGCTTTGAACCTGCTTGTTAGTCCCACAGAGAGAGACTCTAGGGCCTGTACTAAACCTGAGGGACATCACTGGGATTTTCCTATAAAATGAGGTCATTTGCCTCGCACTCTGTAGGTCTGGGACCTTCTGTTCCCCTGTGTGACAAGGCTTGGGAAGCATCCTGTGAGAGAGCAGGAGACCTTGACTCTGCTGATGCCAGTGAGAGCAGAAACCATGCAGCACCTCTCTGGATACCTAAACAGCATCCTAAGTAGTGGGATCTCCTAAATAGTAGGATCTTGACAGCAGCATCTCTTCATAAGAGCACCGCACCCTCTGTGGCACATGGGGTGTGTATATATGGGTGCCTGCAGTGCAGCATCTTCTCTTCAGTCCCTCACAGCTTCCTTGACCCCTTTCTGGAAAAGAAATGGTAGAGATTTGGTCTCAGCTGGACTGAGATCATTTCAGCTGTCTTTGAATGAAGCCATCTAAAAAGTTTCTAAATAGAAAAAGATTTTTTTTTTTCCTGTGGTTTATGCTAACAATATTGTTAATATTATAGAATCATTCAGGTTGGAAAAGACCTGTAAGAACATCTTGTTAACTGTACAAAAACACACTCTGCTGAGTAACTTACAGCCCAAGAAGCATCACAAGTAATGAAAACAAGCAAGTCCTTAGCATTACTTTAAGTGAAAAATTCAAAGCTGGAAAAATGCAGTTAACTTTATGATCATGAATTAAGCTACCACTACTGTAGCTGTTGTATTTTACACAAAGGAATGCAGTACATAAAGGTACATGCTTTTATTTCTAGCACATGTAGTCAAATACCATCCAGCAATTCCTCTCACAAGTATCTTCAGTGAAGGGGCAATAATTTGCACTAATGCTTGGAAACCCAATCAGAATTCATTAATTTTGCCATTTAGCAAGGAATGGACAGCTTTAGCAAGAAAGAGTAAAACTCCACTGAAATAACCTGACTAAAGTTTGGCTTCAGGACACCAGCATGAAATTGTATCGAACAACTTTTGCTATTAGTGCTTAGCAGAACAAAGCCTCAATAAATTAATGCACCGTGACAACAAACACTCTTATTAAAAACACATTTTGTGCATTTGATTTTCAGGACTGTGCTCAGTTCATCATTTGAGGCAACGCTTGGCATCACTGCAACTGTCATACAGGCTGCTGAATCAGAGACACCGGCTCTGCATCCAGCACTGCTACAGGCCTTCTGCATTGTCTTGGGCAGATTATTTCGCCTCTCCGGGCTTCTGTTTCCCCTGCTGTCTCTTGCATGACTTATCTGTTTAGATCTGTAAATCTCCAAGACAGGCATTCTCACTCGATGTGTCTGGTGAGCAGAAAGCCCAACTGAGTCCTGGTTCAGCTGCAGCCCCTGTGCATGCTTATAATACAAAAAATAACACTCCCTCTTTCTGTGGGCAGAGATGCAGTGTATCACACTTAGCAAAACCAAAGGCTTTGTAATAGGATCTCCCTCTAAAGCATCTGCTCTAAAATCTCAGAGAGATGGGCAAACTGCCAATTTGTTATTTATTTAGATTAGCAAGTATGAAGTTTGGAAGATCATACATTAATGATGTTCTGTTGCAGCTCTAGGTCATGTTGAAGTGGGATCATTGTACTCCATCACTTTATAGTACTCCATCACTTTTTTTTTTTTTTTTTCCTCCCAGCACTCTATGCAGACAAAGCGATCTGCTTCAGGATAAAAGGTCAAGTTCAGGCTGTCCGCTTTCCAGACAGAAGTGTCAGCTGCTTGGGAACACAAGGTGTAGAAAAGCAGAAACAGAAAGTGTGTTTCTAGCTGATTCCACCTTAAACATCACCTGTAACCTAAACCCACTACCCTTTCAAAATAAACACAGGCAAACTGGTGCCTTTGTAATCAGGCTTTTTAAGTCTCAAGCTTTCTCAGTCTTACCTCTAAAATTTCTTAGATAAGCAAAATTTAAAAAGATGGCAGCTGTAGAAGGAAGTACTCTGAGCTTGGGGAGCTCCTCGTGTGCCACCCGGCATCACAAGTCATTTATGTAAGTGGAAAAAAAGTGAGATGAATTTACTATATTCCATTCATACACTTTTTTGGGGGTCTGTTTTGAGACTCACAGTTATTTTCAAACACAGATGCAGTCGTATAAAGTTTCTGTCATGTCTTATCCTCACTTTCTAGAGGGACTACACAGCCAACTGCACCCAAGATTAGCTCCTTATTATCTCAGGGCTCCCTGCGCGTTCAGATTCTCGCAGGAGATATTTTCCGCAGCTCGATCCGAGCATAAAAGCCTCTGTTTCTCCAAGTGACGGTCCCACAGAAGAAAGCAGCAGTTTCCTCGCTGAGGGCTGCATCCTGACAGCCACCACCCGCCTTGACAGGGGGCAGCACAGCCCCAGGGGCCGGGGCAGGGTCGGGGGTCCCTTGGGGCGCCCCCCTGCAGCAGGGGTGCCGAGCCAGCCGCCTTCCTCCCGCTACACACATGTAGGGCTGCGAAATAAGAAAGCGCTCCGCTGATGCAACCGTGAGGATGCTTAATAAATATTTATAGCCCCTCACCGGGGAGGTGATTGGCAGCGCGGGGGCAATCCCTACCCAGCAGAGGCAGGCTGGGAGAGGAACCTGGGGGCGCTGGGCACCCGGGGGCTCCGTCCCTCGCTCCTCCGGTCCTTCGGTCCTTCTCCCTTCCCCGCAGCCCGGGGGCAGCCCCCGGCCGGGACGAGCGGCTCCCCCCGCGGGGCGGCGAGGGGAGGGCGCTGCCGCAGTGACTGCAGTCCCGGGGAGAGCTGCGGAGCCGCCCCGCCGCAGCCGGGCTGCCTGCAGGTGAAGTGAAAGTCGGCGGGGGGAAGGGGAGGAAGAGGAGGAGGAGGAGGAGGAGGAGGAGGAGGAGGAGGAGGAGGAAGCACGCAGCCCGCCCTGCAGCCGACAGCTCCGCGCCGCTCCGCGCAGCCTCCGCCTCTCCGCAGCTCGCCGCGGGAGCGAGGGGTATCCCGAGTTTGCCCCCCTCGCCTTGGGGTGACCTTGGGCCGGCTGCCCCCCTTCCCACCCTCCCACCTGCCCGGGGCCGGCCGTGAACTTGGGGAGGGCGGAGGGGGCTCCCCGTGGTCCCTGGGGAGCCGTGGGGGGCTCCGGCAGCCCGGGCGGGGGGGGTCCCGTAGCGCAGCATCCTTCGGCTGGCCCGGCTGCCCCGTGCGGAGGAAACTTACCGGTACGTCCGACTTGCGAAGTTGGTGCTTTGTGAGCGCGGAGTACCGCAAAAATGACTTTTTTTTTTTCCCCCAAAAAAAATGTTTGCGGGAGGAGGGGTGTGTCGCGTGTATGGCCTGATGTCGGAAGCTTCCCATCATAGAATTGCTGCGCTCTTTGGAGGGGGGATACAGAAAATGATGTAAGAAAGTGCGATGTCGGTGGGAAGCTTTCCCTTTGAGCCCTAGGGGCAGAAATCAGCGTCCCCAAAGAAGCCTCCCCAAGCCTGGAGCCGCCGCTCTGCCCGCAGGTACAGCGGGGGGATGCTCAGGGGTGTTCGGCGTGTGGCTGTGCCCTCAGGTAGGAACTGCTCGCAGCCCAGGGCCAACTTTCTGCTGCTTCTGGAGTTAAAACTAGTGTTAACTTTAAGAATTTGGCTTCTTGGTGTTTGGCAAAGTTCAGCTGCTGCATGTGGTGCTGGTGGCTGAGGTGACGTAAGTTTCTCAGCATATTTAGACGTCGTGTTTAGTGCTTCGTTTCGTGCGCTGCTGTTGAAAATCAGTCGTTGTCATTCACTTTCATTTTTCTTGGACTTTCTGTGACGTGATAGTTTCAAAAGAGTTGTTTGGAGCTCTGCAGATGAGCACTGCGTACCGCCCGGGGAAATCGCCAGCTGCTCTCGGGTTGCTCAGGAGGGCTGCGTGGACGGTAGCTGCTTCTTACCGTGACAGCGTGTTTAGACTCTTGGGCAAAATATTGCATAATACCAAACATTAAAACTCCTTAAGTTTACCTCTTAATAAGCTGCCTTTCTGCAAGTTTGAACTGAAAATGAAAACCATGTTTATTTATTTATTTTTCTTCTGACCTTGTGAACTGTGTGAAGCAAAGTGCAGTGAGGATGCAGCGTATAGGAGTCTGTATCACCTGTCTCTAAGAATTAAAATTGTATATAGTGACCAATCTAGAAGATCTCTGACTAAATATAACAATTCTTTTTTTTTTTTTTTCCTTAGCTCTGTGTTTATCGAGAAATTTAACCTAATCTCAAATTCCTCCTGTAGGCTTTGATAACACCCTAAGTAATGCATGCAGGAAGTCCTATGCACGTAGTTGGTCCTGGTGTTACGTACATTGAGCAGGGTGCAGTGCTAACAGAGCACAACTCCTGCAACCAGAGAACAGCTCTGACCCCGTATTGTACGGACCCGGAGCTCTGACTGACGTACATAGGCCCGAAGACTTTACATAATGTCATAGTTCAGGCTTGTGGGTTTTAGACAGCTTTTATCCACAGATCATTGCAAAATTGGAGGAGGTCGTCTAGTACTGAGTGCTTTTAATGCTACTGTGCCTGGAACTATATACAGAGGGGGTTTTGTTTGTTTGTTTTCTGCTCCTGTGCTGCAGATGAATTATTCTAAAACTGTTTTGAAAATTTACTCTAGTTTAGACCGGCTGTGTTTTCTAAAGCACTCAATGTACAACAATAAAACTGCCATTGAAGAAAACTACTGCATTTAGTTACTTTTTTTTTTTCCACAGAAATTCTTCCCCCCATCCCAGAAAGCATTGCTTTTGTATTCAGTCATCTTTTTTTCTTTCCCGAAAAAAATAGATGTTCTGAATAGCTAACTGTTGTCTACCTATTTCTCTATTTGAAATAGCAATCTCCTGTTTATTGCTTTGTGATAAATTGCTGTGCTGTTAAGCTGTACGTGTAGCTTTTGGTTTAGACTATTGGAAAAGGTGGGAAAAATTTAGTTGCCTTTTTCTATTCCCTCCTTACACCCCCCCCCCCCCCCCCCCCCCCCCCAATTCCTAAGGAAGCCACTACTTTGGAACACCAGAATTGTTTCTTGAGAGAGTACATTCATCTCTCTTTATTGAAGGTTACAGCTTGGCAGTTCTCAAGTGTGGACACTTGTGTAATAGCTTCTGTCCGGGCGGTGGTTTTGCTGGGGCAAGGATGACGTCTAGGCTGCTGATGGTAATAGTTTGGATTTTGTAAGGTTGCCCTTAATTGAACAGCTCTCTTGTGTTTGACATTTGCCATGACCTCCAGCTGTAAGCAAAGGGAGACTGTTAATGATTTTGAAGTTCATCTTTCACTCAGTTGAAAATGAGGATGTTTAGTTCTAGTTCCTGTTCTAGCTCTCAGCCATGGCTGAATCTTCACTTTTTTTTTTTTTTTTTTAGATAGTCTATTGGATCCCTATGAGACTTGACTTTTACACATGTATGGAAAAATTCAGCAATGTACTGAAAGCCTAAGTACTTACAGGCTGTTTTACAGATACAAAAGTCTTAAAGATAAGACTCGCTTATTTTTATAATTGCTATCTGGATTAACCAGAGTTTGCAGAGGACTATTAAAAGTTGCTACAAGCAGTGAAGAAAGCAAGGAGGAGAAAATAGACTATGGGTGGCAAACATGGCACTGAGAATGGACAGCACGGTGAAGCAAGAATCAGAGGACATGAAACAAGATGAAGGGGGAGGCAACTGAAGTAAATGGAAAAGTAGGATGGAAGTAATGCTGGCAGGCAGGGAGAGGAAAAAACAGGGACTTTCTTGTTCAGTTTGACTCATCGCTTCTATCAAATCGTGCTGAGTTAACAATCTGATGCAGGATGAGAGATTGTTTTTTCTTACCTTTTCTTATGCAGGTCATTTGACATTATTGTGGTGGGTAGAAGCTCAAGCCTGTAGACAAGAACTGTGTTGCAAACCCAGCTTAGTTATCTTAGTCCAGTTCTGGTAACTGACTAATTCATTTTGTGCACTACGTCAGTCCTGGGCTCTTCTGCTAAAGTAGTCCATGTGGCTGGTTTGTCGTGGTATCTCTGCATATTTGATCCCTGGCAACGATACTGAGCTTGTCGGCTCGAGCTTTCAAAGAGCCATTGGTGGTAACTGCTTTCCCTTGTAAATAGCCTGGCTGGAACATAAATTGCTGACCTGGTGGTGAAGGTCTTTCCAATCCATTACAAATATGTGGGTCTTTGGGCCGCTTTCAAAACATCATTTTCCAGGAGGCATCATTGAGTCTTTCATTCTGCAAAAAATAAATTGCTTTTGCTTGAATGTATTATACTGTGGTGCATAGGAGCATTCATGTGTCATACTAGACATCCAAATCCTTTGGACTGAAAAAGATGTGTTCACTACTCTTCCAGTGGAGACTCGCACAGATGCTTGACATTGTTTATCCGTAAGTCTACATGGCATTTGGTTTGTAGATATGGATTCACTGAAGATGTATGGAACTTTGTATGCATAGTTTATATATGTGAAACTGCTCCTATTATGTTTTCTTGACAGATGAATAGTAGTGCTTCTTCCATTTTTCACCTAACATAAGCTGGAATTGGCTACATTCTTGGATGCTTTGCTTCAGAATTCATTAAATACTGGAATGGTAGTTTTCCAAGCCAGTATGAAATGAATTTACTCCAAATGTATATAAAGATTCAAGGAAAATACTGAGATTTTCATTGCTAAGACTGAGGTATACTGCCAGATCTTGGCGGTAGTAATGTTATTTTTGCCAGGATTGTGTGCGATGTCAGGAGGAGAAACAGATTCCATGCTGTGGACGGAGTGGAATGGGACAGAGCAGTGTAAAGGTTTGCATGATGGAAAGGCTTGTGTTTTGAAGGGGATATTAAAATGATCTGTTATGCCTTTTACTGAAGCTTCCCCATGTAAGGGAAAGGGAAGAAACCCGCCTTTAAATCTCTTTTGAAAACTTCTTGGGAAATGCTTCACAGACCTATTGGAGTATCTAGGAATTGTTTGATACACTTTGTGCAATTTAATGGTAGGTCTGTAAAATATTGTGGGCCCTGAGTGTTTTTTTTTTTCTTTCATACACTGTAGCTTTTGTATTTGTAACCATATAGTTTCTTTCCTTGTATTTCTTCCTTCTTCCCGTAGTACTCTTAATCTTTTGCTCTAGGCCCCAAACTGCGCCATTTTTAAAGTGCAATTTTTTATTTGTTTGCTTTTAATAGCATAGACTTAAACCAGTTTTCATCTATGCAGAGGAGAGAGGGGGAGATGCAGGGGAGCCTGTTACTCTTCTATGCTTCTTCTTGGACATAAAATGGTTTCCCTCTAGAAGTAGTGAGTTTGGCTGAGGAAGGGCTTGAGGTTGTAAGGGGCCTCTGGAGATCATCTGTTCAGATTTGCATCTGCTTGAGCAGGTTGCCCTGGACCATGTCCAGGTGGCTTTTGAGTACCTCCAAACTCCTGGTGTTTTGCGTGTTGTAATGATGCTATATGCATCTCTGTGTTGCCCAAACTCTCACAAGTCACCATTTTTACTCTTTGGCTTGCCTACCTGTTCCTTACCTCTCATCTTTCATTCAGTTTTCTTGTGATCTGTCCCCCCAAGGAGGGGTACAATGCTTCTTGTTCTCATGCTCATTTCTCTTTACAAGGACAGGGCAGGAAGCCCCTGCAGTGCCAGGTTGCATGGTGAGAAGTGTGAGATGCCAAGGCTCTCCTCTCTGTAAAACAGTAGCAAGAAAGAGCTGCAGCAAGCAGGTGTGGGTTCCAGGAGCTCGTACATGCAATCTCTGTTGTTGTTGTTGCATTTTGGGATGTGATGCCACAAGCAAATAAAGCACTGCTCTCTTAGTGTGCATTTGCCCTACTGGGTATAGGATGTCTTAACTCTGGAAGAGTGTAACTTAGTTTTGTCTGATTTAGGGGTTCTGGACAAGATACATCTCAACATACGTGTATCCCTCCTTCTCCTTTTCTCTGCAGGTGTAATGTTAGGGTAACCCCAGATCATACTTTTGTGTGCTCCCTCTCCTCATATCTGGATGTGCAGCTCACACAGAACCCTCTCTAGGTGGAATCCCATGTCTCAGAGGAGACCTGCTGGGGAATGAACAAAATACGTATTTACTTATTTGCAATCTGTGATGTGTTCGTAGAATTTCAGGAAACACTGCAGGTTGTGAAGTTAGTTACTGCATGACTAACACTGCTATTTAATTCTGTACTTACCTTGAAATTAATTGAAACTATATTGCTTACATGAGAAGTCTTGCTGAGTAACTCAAGTATAATGTACAATGTAACATGCAGGATTGCTTATAATTAGACATTTACTAATTGTTTTAGAATTGAAATGTATAGCTTTTTTTACATAGGAAGGTTATTCAAAGTGAAATGTAGCAGTGTCATCTTTTTCTCATCATTGACATACTATTCACTGATTTAAGAACTTTTCTTGCACTAGCAGATAAAATAATAGAAGCAGTTATCCTGCAGAAGTAGAACCTTCTATGAGCTTGTTGGAGTTAGCATTACATTGCTGTTGGATATTGGGATGGCAATGGGAAGGAAAAACTATGGGATTCTCTTGGGGCCAGATAAAACAGACCATGCACTGTCAAGACAGTTAAGATTGAGTAATGCTTTAGTAAAGATGAGTCCTTCCTTGGAAACTGCATTCTGTCTGGCAAGAGTCTAAATTCTGCAATTAGGAAATATTTTCTATCCTTTATTGCTATGGCTATATATGGAGGTTGCTTGGAAATGTTTGCTGGAGGAAGTTTTTGGAATTACCCATCTTCACTTTGAAATCCGTAAGGATGGATTATATATGTTCGTTACTTAGTCATAGGCTATGCAATTAAGACTCTGGCTGAATATTTACTACGCATCTGGTGAGGAAATGCTTTCTGCCGTAACTTTTATTCTAATAAACAATGCTTCAGTATGGATAATCCTGTTCTAACATTAATTGGAACATAGAGTTAATACTTCTTATACATCTTCAATTTAAAGACTGGTGATGTAGTTTTAGTAGGCTACTGCAGTATCAGCAAAGCAAAATTGGAGAGAAGTGTGGAGTCACATATTATAAGCATGAATACAGGATTTTTGTACTTTGTCCAGTCACATTTCTAACAGTCTCATACGTGGTGATATAGTCATTATAAAGACTTTAATTGGCTAAGAGCTTGCCAGCTTGCATTTGCCAACTCTGCTGAAATCGTGGCCAAACTTTTCGAGAGTAATCTGCAGTTGGCTGAGAACAGCGGATATAAATAGATGATATGGTGCTGAATTACAATTGATTATTGAAATTCAGCTAGTATGTAATAGATAGCCATAAAAAGGCATCATTGTTTCCCTAATATGGGGCTTGAAATGAATGCAGTCTTTTTTTATTTAGCAAAGTTAATGTTTATCACAAAATCATAAAATCTAGCCTATATTTTTGTGATTCTTTGCAAACAAAAATCTTTTTCTGTTCTTAATAAGAAAAGAGTTGTGGTCTATTATCTGGTTGGTTTCCAGTAGGAACAGTTCATTATTTTATTTGGTGCTAGGCAAAATCTGGATGAAGACAAAGTGTATTTTATATAAAAATTACTTTGAAGCATTTTGCTTCAGAAATCATACTGGAGAACAACAGTATCCAGCTGATGCTTTTGTCATAATTGTTTGCATTACCTCCTCCCAGTAATAAAGAATATTTGGGGCCAAATTGGAACTTAAAAAAAAGGGGGAGTGGGTAAACAAAATTAAAATACAAAATCTTATCTGTGGAATCAGTTTTTACTAACCTGTACTTAATTCCATAACAGACTTTTTCAGAGGCTAACATAACATGCCATGCAGTCGGACCTTGATATTGTGTATCATAAGGGCTCATGAGATAAACCAGACTGGAAGGGACCTCAGGAGTCCCCATCACAACCTCCTGCTCACGGCAGGAGCAGTGAGGTCAGACCAGGTTGCTCAGGGCTTGATTTGGTTGGTTTTTGAAAACCTCCAAGGATGGAGCCTGCACAGCCCCCCAGGGCAACCTGTGCTACTGTTTCACTCTGCTTACAGTGGAAAAAGCTTGCTGGGTTTCTCCAACCTGTGTGATTGTTTTGTGCTTTTGTATTTGATCTTGCCTTTGCTGTTTGTCACCTAACAGGAGGGTTTGCAATTTGATTTCAGGAGAAGAGAGCCACATCCCTAACTTGGCTATTTCACTGAAGTGCTTGGGATGTCCCCTTTGTACGTAAGGGAAATTCAGGGCCTCAGAGACAAGCTAAAATGCCGCTTCCTGGCGCAGGAGGTGAAGCGTGGGGTTGTGTTTGATATCCTGTCACCAGGGTGCTGAGACACATGGGGCAGTGCCAAGCAATGGGTGTGAAAGAAGTCCAAAGTCTAGCATTTGCAAAGTGTTATGGGAGACTGAGACCAGGACTTAGTCCTGAAGCTTTGTCGCTGTGTGTTCTGCAGCTCGAAAAGCCAACATTTAGTTGCTGAATTACTTCTGCTTCTTCAAAACATGGGACCTGAATACAAGCATACAGGTCATTTTAGGTGAAAGACGAACAGGTTACATGGAAGCACTTTCAGTAGTGTTTTAAGTTAACTTGTATGTGGCTGCCCTCAAACTAGCAGTTCATCTATAGTAGGTGTCATGGGAGTGGTGACTTAAGCAATTACTACTCTTCAGCTCCTGGTTGGCACTGATGGTTTGTACAGCACAATTCGTGGTGAAGATGCCTGCCATTTCTTCTCAGAAAGAGCAGTCAGGCATTGGAATGGGTTGCCCAGGGAAGCGGTGGAGTCACCATCCCTGGAGGTGTTCAAGGAAAGGTTGGACGTGGTGCTTAGGGACATGGTCTTGTGGGTGATATTGGTGGTAGGGTGATGGTTGGGCCAGATGATCTCAGAGGTCTTTTCCAACCTTAATGATTCTATGATTGTTGAGTTCACTTGGCTTGAAAGTGGGAAAGAGCAGATCCTCAGCTTAGGTGGATTTAAACCCATGTCTTCTGCACCCTCGTATCCTAACTGCTAAGCTGCAGAGGGCTGTTTATGTGTCTGCTATTGAAACTCTGGAGCTGGAAGAAGAAACTTCAAAATTCAGGGGGACAGAAAAACAGAGCCATTTCTTAGTTTGATAGCATTGGGCTGAGGAGTATGTGTCACTCAACTCAAGTTTGGTCTCTAGATGCATGGTCTCTCTGGCTTTACCTGTGTTACTATGAAGTTTCTCACTGCTGCCATTTTTGCTAATGGTATTAACAATGAATACATTAGCTGTCAGCATGCTAATAAACATCATTAACTATCCTCGAGCAGGTAAGTGACACAGCTGTTGAAAAGGCAGGGGTTGCACGCTGCCTCGTGTCTGAGCTCCTCGTTCAGGTCTAAGGGATGGAGCTCAGCAAAGGGAAATGTGAGGGCAAAAACTTGGAAGCAGATGAGTCAGCATATGAGATTCTTCCTTTAGATGTTTGTTTAGTGTTACCAGAACACCAGCATGCACTGGAATTGTTTGTCTGCGGTTGCATTGTTTGAGTGGTCTAGCAACCCATGGCAGCTTAATAGTTTCTCGTGTTTTAGTTGATATTGTTGAAATTGCACTGTGATATCTAAAAGCTTCCAAGTGATGCAGCAAAGAACATGATAATTCTATTTTAACTTTGTTTCAGTTTAAAAAGTCTCTTCCCTACATACAGGAAGTTTCTTTTGTGTCTACCTGACATGGTTGCTGTGCCATTCTTGGTTACTTGTAGGTGCAGATTTCCTGAGAGTTAACTTCTTTATTATTTTTACCGATTCCAAGGTGCTGTCTTGTTTATGCTAAATGTTTAAAAAGCAGATTCGCAACCAAGTGTCTCCATGGTTAGACATTAAGTTCCTGTTACTTACTGTATTTCTGTAATTTCATAATGCTTGTAACCAGTTCTTTTATGGGATCCTCTTTACAGTCTCTGGCACAGAGCTGGTCTCTGGCTTGCACAATAGAGACCAGACCTCCGAATGCTTTATATCATTCAAAATAAAGTAGGCCATTCACTAGCATTCAGCGCAGCAACAAATTGTTTTATTTATTTATTTATTTTTGCCTGCGAAGGGGCAAATCCCGCTCACATTTGCGGGCAGATTTAGAAGAGAAGCGGCAGATGGAAAAGAAGCTGGGGCATGAGATGCGCGGTCCAGGGAGGAGTTCAGCATCCGCTGCTGGGGATTTGTGCCTGAGGGATGCGAGTGGCTGAGGCTGCTGCTGCTGCTCCTCTGCAGCCACCGGAGGGAGCTCGGCGCTGGGGCGAGGTGGCTTGGGGGGGACCAGGGGGACTCGGGGGGAGCCGGGTGGGAGCCCCCTTCCCCTGCATCTCCCCTCACCCGCCTGCTCTTGGCTCAGGCTGCGCACAGAAGACAGGATTTGTCCTTTGCAGAACATCTGTGGCTTAGCTCTTATTTGCAGCGCCTTGTTTCTCGGGGCGCTGGGATCAATGCTGTTTTATGCATCCACCAGTTTGAAAGGTTATACGAGGCATTGTGTGCCGGGCCAGAACAAGAGCCTCTTTCTTACGCCAGCATGTAGCAGATTTCTGGAGTCGCTGGCAACTTCTAATGAATGAGAAAATTTTACTTTTTCTTACTAGCTTTATTTTTATGGTTGACATTTTAAAAATTCTGAACAAATATCTGTAAAGGGCACTGAATAAGATGAAGATTATTAAGTTACAAAGATACGAAGTAGAGTGGTGTAAATATTTAAAACACTAGTCTCATTTATCCTTTTCCTTCTCTAGTAGATTATGCCAGTCGGATGATCCTGAATGGAAGAAAGTTTTCATACGCTGTTCCGCCCCACCCCAGAAAAGGGAACCCCAGTTCTACTGCTTGTTTAACTTTTTGCTTTGCTTTCTTCTACAACAGGAGTTCAGTCACGTTACTCCTTTACTCTGAAGAATTTTAAAGAATAGCAGAGACTAAACCATATGAGTTTATAATAGCTTCATAGCTTATCAAATTGTTGAAAACAGTGCTTTTTTTTTTGGACCAGATTTCTGATTTCAAGGCACCACAGATAAATGCAAACATTCTTGTGCACAGAAGCTAATGTACCACTTGTGTGTGAGTGTGACTTGAGCATCTGCCTGCGGCATTGGGCCCCTCGGCTTATGCCTGAAGAGATGTCAAGTGTGCAGAGGTGTGCAAGGAACAGCATATGGATGCCTTCACGTATCCAAAAATGAAGTCGTTCTGCTTTACTCTTCCATTTGGAGGAATTCATTTCAAGCAGAAAGTATGCTCAGAGCTACTTCTGTTTCCAAAAGCACGCATCATTGCTGAAGAGACTTGGAAGGATTTCAGATCTGATTGTGCTTTTGCATTAAATAGATGACTTCTGGTGTTTCTGTTTCTCTGCGTTTCCTCTACTGCTGCTGTGTGTTTCTAGATTTCCCCACATCATTACTGCTGTTCGTCCCAGGAAAAGCCCTCGAGTGGTTGCTTTCCTGCACGGGTGGGTTAAGGCACACTCTGCATCTTCTGTGGCACCACCTCTGTCTGCCTGGGGGACGGGAGGGGAAGTGGGCTCTTCCCAGTTTACAATGTGCTATTTAGTTCAATTAGTTAAATTTTACATACCTTAATGTGGTGTAACTCCTCCCTCATGGAGTCCCCTTCTCTGACCTGCCTCTGGTGTGTGCACTGGCAGACTTCGGTATCATTTGCCCCTTGTGCAAGTTCTCGTGCTTCAGGGAAGTGGAGGAAAATAAGTATTTTATTTCCAATTTTCGTCCTGCTCATTGTGGTGGTGGGGATAAATCTTCTCTAGGTCCCAAATATTAAAAGCCTGCAGCAGGCCCAACCCCAAATCCCATCCCGTTGCTGGGAAGAGAAGGGCAGGAGGTAATGGCTGGGGTGCGTAGGGGTTCAGTGGGCGTGCTGGGACTCTGCCTCCCTCCTGCCTGCTGTGGTCCAGCCTCTGCCTTCCCCGGCTCTGCCTGCAGGATGGCATGCAGCCTTCTGGGAGCCTTCAACTGTGTCCTAAAACTATGTGTGAACTGATGGGACAAGAGAGTGAAAAGCAAAACATGTAAAAGCATCACTGAGCCAAAGAAGAGCAGGGTGGCTCATGTCTTCTGAGATGCATGAAGATGCTTTAACATTTAGAATTTAATTTAATTTGATCATTTCTTTATTTTACCGTTGTTTTTCTGACTTGTGTTAGAAAAGCAACATGATGAGAGGAAGCTGACTTCTGCTTTTTTTTTTTTTAAACACAGTTCAGAAATCTGTTAATATTTTCAATGAAGAAATCCTAATAGTTCTAAAATAAGTATATTTCTATTATCCTTTTGTGTTTTCTTGATATACCAAAATGCCGGCATCTCAGGCACACTTTAGTTTCCCAATTTGCCTATTTGAAATGAAACTTCTCTCCCCTATGCATATTGTTGTTGACCACATCAAGAAGTAATATGATCTAAGAACCTATGACGTTGTTAGGATCTCTTGTTTCCTACCAAAGGACTGGAGTGTCAGTTGGGCAGGAGAAGCAGTATTAAAAACAGCTTGATAAATATTCGAGGGTAAAAGTTTCTGGATTCCATATGAACTTGAAGGTGAATATTTTAGACAGGAATCAGATACACAGTGAGAATAATAAAAATACGTGTATTATAAATTGAAAATCTGGCAATGTGTATTTTCCATATGAATAGTTTAATTTAGAAAATGACAGTGAAGATTCAGAATACAGAATTTAACTCAGTCTTACTGTGAGGCTTATTGTCTTTGTAGTCTTGAAGCTCCAGCACAAGGAGCCACATAATATGAGAATTTTACTTGTTGAAGAAATATTTTTCTCTAATGGAGAAATATTCAAATATGAATCATGTATTCAGTGAATGTCCCAAACCATCAGAACATGAAAAGGATCTAAATTGATATTCTGAGAAACAGTAGCCTTCCAGATCAAACTCCTTTTTCATAGGTAAAGAGATAAATTATGACTTTTTTTTTTAATACTCGGGATTTGTGATAATCAGTATTCATCACATAGAAGGATGTATGCACAGGGTCAAATAATAACACACATCTGCGATTGTAATCTGTAGTTTCACTTTAAATGTTAGGAGAGTTGTCATTTAGCCAGTCTGGGATTAAATTAAATCTATGAATTAATTTTAAAAAAAATGCTAGAAGAACTGCAGACTGCAGATAAGGTTGGGAGCACAACATTCTATTGCGATGTAGGGTATGGGAAAGCTGGGCTACTTCAGTAAATGCAATTGAGTCTTTATGCAGTATTGTGTTCCCTGGAAACTTACGAGGAATGCAAGTGAAGTGTGACACAGAGTTTTGCACGAGGGCTTCACCAGAAGAACTTTCAAACCCAGCAGAGGCATTCTGAACCACTGGGGGTGGTGCTTGGGTTGTAGCCATGGTGTTTTGTTTGGTTGTGTTTTTTTGTTGTTGTTGTTATTCAGAACCACTTATTTAAAATACTGCTTGATAAGAAAGTCTCCAAATCAGGGCAATAAGCGTTGGTGGCCATCCTCATAATCCCTCATTCTGACATTTTATTATTACACTTTTTTCCTTTAATTTCAGAAGTGCTGTCTCAGCCAAGAAAGGAGTCTGTGATAGTTTATAAACAGAACCTATATATATGTCTGTGTATATGTACTCATCTGTGTATGTGTATATATATACATGTATATGGAACGATGTGATTACATACATATTTGTATTACAATACAAAGTGAAATCATGTTGACCATTATCTACAAATTTCTTTTGGATTAAGAGTATTACTTGTTTGAAGAGCATAGATCTCAAATGTAAAGAACAAATATTTTGAAGGGACAGGAACTTTTTTAGGAACTAGGTTAACCATAGTGAGGCTCTAAAGGAATCAAGCCAATTGCTCAATCTACGTCAGTTTCCTCATATAGCTTCCCTCGAGAGTTTTCTGCCTGCAGCACCTTCCCAGCCCAAAATTAACCTTTTTTTCCTTGTTGTGGGAAGCACAGGATCTTGGTGAAGTCACCTGGGAGGAAGTCAAGGTCCCAAAAGTCACCTTGCTGAAGGTTGCGTGCTACTCGACCTCCCAACACGTGAGGCTGCAGGCTCCTGCACAAATCCCACAGCAGGAAGGCAAATAGATGGTTCACCTCATGTAATGCACAATGTCTCTGCTTTAAAGTTGAAACTGAGTTCATGTTTATTCCTTTCAATGTTTCATATTTAAAAATGAAGAGTAATCATCTGTAGTGGCACACTAAGTAAACTGCTTTTTTTCCTCTTCAGAAATGCTCTTCCCCTGGAGTACTCAGTGGCAACAGGGGTAAAAAGCAGTCGCTGTGGTTGTGTTCAGAGAATATGATTTCTTTCCCGGCCTTGCTCTTTCAATGAACTTTTATCTTGCTAAAATGAATATTTTACGATTAAGAACACTTGGTCACATCTGGTACTTCTCGAAAATGCATGCTTTTCCAAGAATAGCATGCAAACATGAAATCAGAATCACAAGCAGATGTTTGCTAATATGGCCATAGATAACCTTTCAGCTTCATGCTTAATTTTCATAAATAACCATCTGTAAGGAATGCAGATTAATGGAGAACAGAGATAATCTCTGTCAGTGTTAATATGGTAACTTTACTGTATTGCTGATATTGCACTTGTTACTATAAAATTGCATTTCCTTATTGTATAAAATTGTCAGTTGCTATTTTCAGAAAAGTGACACTTCCTTCTTTTCCTTTTTGTCATAACATTTTCAGGTTGTAAGAAAAAGAAAAAAAGTGTTTTTTTTTTTTTTTTTTTTTTTTAGGACACAAGGTGAATAGCTGGGTCAACAAGACTGCTAATTATGGCTTAATTCATTAACAAACACTATTGTCCCTTCCCCCCATCCATAGTTGATTAGTCAGGTTGCAGTGGAATAGAGCAAATCCCTCACTTTTCTCCTTTGCCTTTGTATATTCAGTGAGCTTGGTGCGGCTCTTGCAATAGGGCTGGTGTAAGTGGGGTATTGGTTCACTTGACTGCTGGCCTCGAATAAGCTCATTTAAGATAACCTTAAAAACCAACCAAAAAAAAACCCTCCCAAACCTCTATCATACATTTATAAGGCAGGCCAGTATCTCTTGCTTCTATTCTTTTATTATTCCCCTTTTAAATTATATTTGGATTTGAGCAGCTCAGCGTACAGACACAGCTGACAAGTTTTCCTTCACTGAAATGTCTGCCCATCACTGCCGGGCTGGGAGAGCAAGGCCTGGGCTGTGCTGCGCTCTGCATTAGCCCTTACTGACATGTCCTTGTCATGTGAAACCTTAAGCACCGACACAACATCATCAGATGCTGTCACAGGGAAGGCATGACATGGGACAGTGTTGGAAGTGTCCCCAAAGAGCTGTATTTTCTGCATGCTTCAAGCGTGAGGTAACCTCTGTCTGCTTTCTGCTGCAGTACCCGGTATGCCCAGGCTTTGGTGTGGTTATTGGAGGTGGTTTGGGAGTTCAGAATGGGGGTAGTAATGTTTGAATCTGTAAATAGGAATTAGAGATGAATTTGGAAGGGGATGCGAGTTAGCAAATGTGCTTGTCCAAGGGAGGAGCCTTGTAGAGGAGAGGCATGAAGTGCGTTGAGTGGCTGGATCCTGCAAATGCCCTCCCTAGGCTCCATCCAGAAGCTGTGCTCACTGGAGGATCTGCACAGCTTAGCAGGGCTGCTTGAGCTGGGCAGGTGGAGAGGGGAAAGATGGGCTAAGCACCAAAACAAGTTTAAGCAAGAAAATAACAAACCCATAGGAAGTATTCAGTTAGTTAGCTTAGAAACTTCCAGGCATGTCACTTGGTGAAAATATTGACATTCCTCAGAAACAGAAATGTGCGTGGGCAGAAAATCTATATCTCAACATCCAAATTTTTAGATGATGTAGAAA
Source organism: Anser anser (assembly GCF_964211835.1). Lineage (NCBI taxonomy): Eukaryota > Metazoa > Chordata > Aves > Anseriformes > Anatidae > Anser > Anser anser. The sequence continues at coordinate 144,097,607 of NC_139721.1, forward strand.
CTGTTTGGGAAAACAGTACAGCACTGAGAATTCATTAGAGCTTTGCTCACATTATAGTTGAAATACCTTCAAAGAGAAGCTAACAATTAAAAGAAATTCAGAAGCAGAATAGCCTTGCAGGCATTAGGAGAGGGGTGGGTAGAGCTTTACGTGTTAATAAAATATCCCAGCTAGGATATTATTTTACATCCCCTGTTCTTTAGTTAGATCCCTTGGTAATTTACAAATGGAGAATAAAATTTACAATTATAGCTGATTAGATATTATGAGTTCTCAACAAAGCATGTTTATGTTCTGCATGCAATTATTACAGAGTTGCTGGGCACAACTCTGTGGTTGAATTTGAGTCATCTTTTGTGTTCAAGCAATTCAGTCTCTTCTGTATCGCATGAGAAGAACAGTTTATTCTTCAAACTGTAGTAATCTTTGGATAAAGAATATTTTATATAATTTATTTATTTATTTATTTATTTATTTTTAATCAGTAAGTCTCTCTGAAACTTGTAGTGGAAAATTAACCTAATTTCTTCAAGTATGTCCTGTACAAAGGATTTTGATTTTGTCAGTTGTGATTATGTGGACTGCATTCAGGTTTAAATAAGCAATGTTGCCATTCTCAATTTGGAAGAAATAAAACCAGCAACCCTCTTTGGCTGCTATTCCTCCTCCTGGCTCGCTGACCTGTGTGCCTTCAAGGACATCAGCCCTGTGAATTCCAGATATGAGCCTGTGGTTTTCGTTAATGGATTGTCTGGGTTTGTTCTGAGCAATGCCACTTGTGTGTCCTGGCATGGGTGTTGGGCAATGCAGATACGTCCTCCCACTGCTGCTCCATCTTGCTGGGAAATGGAAGCAAGGAAGCTCTGGGGTTCTGCCTTTTGCTTCCTCTTTGGATAGTTGGAGTCTCGCTAATGCAGCCAGTGGTTTTCTGATGTGGCTACCTCAGAAATGGTGAATCCCCACTGTTAAGCAATGTTCTTAAAAAATGTTTGTGTTTTAAAGTTTTGAGAGAAAATACACTGTGATTATCAACCTGCAAAACTTTGTAAATATGGCGTATGGGAAATGTCACTTAACCACTGCTAGATATGAGTTAAAGGGCAAATTGCATAATTATAACTGAGACTTTGGTAGATTTGGATTGTTTGGTGCACTCTTGGAAATGCTTATTTTTTCAAGGTACCATCACCATGAACCTAACTTGCATTAATTGCACAATGAATTGTTCAACTCATACTGTTACCAACATTTTCAGTCATTAGGCAGTATTTGTTCTGGCCTTTTGCTTTTAGATATAATGTCTTATTTGAAATGGCTAGAAGTAACTTGCAAACGGGTGAAGCTTGGAAATGGATATTGGTAAAACAAACCTGAAAAACACTATTGCAAGTGGCAAAAGTTCACTGTTTCTTCAGGCATATGTTAGCTCAGCCTTGTGGCCAAACACTGAAGGACAGCTGACGCTATAAAAGTCTGACCGTCTGTTTGCTAGCAGCTGTTGCAGGACATCACTCTGGGGTTAGAAATGTTTGGTTTTGAGACTCTCACAGTATTTTCTGGTGTGTGTAGTTTCTAAATTACTTATACTTCCAGCTTTAATTGCATTTTAACAAACAGTTTTTTGGTTAGTCAACCTTGATGATATGTTGCGTGCAGCATTTAAAGCTGAGGCAATGCCACAGCTGCCTGGAAGGACACATCTGCTGGTTTCGAAAGGGGCTTTGGCACTTTGGCTCTCAAATCCTTTTTTTTTTTTTTTTTTCCTGTTTTAGGTTTCCTGAAGCCGCAGTGCTGCGATGCCCCGGCATGCTCCATGGCAGAGGTCCCCGGCCGCCCCGCTGGAGCGTGGCGCTCCCCTGTAGGGAGCTGGGTAAGTGTGACACCTCGTCCTTGGTGTGGATATGTCTCTTGTGTTTGCACAGGTGTTCCTGGGAGATGGGACAGACCCGGTAATGTGGACTGCTTTCATCAGCCTCTTTCTGTGCATTTTACTGTGCTCTCTTGGCTTAGAGTACATTGGGAAAAGATGTACTGGCTGAAGATGGTTTCACATTCATTTACATTTATTTCTAATGTGCTTGAGCAGTATTCCTCTGGAGAGGTGGCTGTGGTTTGGATGAATTGGTAGGAGCTGGAGATGTTCACTAGGATGGTGAGCTGCCCCCTCCTCAAGGCATTTTTTAATACAAAAGAAAAGCACCGGGGTAGGTAAGGTAGTGTAAGGAGGTCCAACTGGAATGTCCTCTTGCTCCCTTCTCTTAAAAACAACATTTTTCCAGAAAATAATAGTCTTCTCTGCCATGAACAATGTTGATTTCCTTCACACATCCTGAGTACCATCACATCTGCCATGTGTTCCTAAAATTTCTGAGGTAATGCTACCTTTCTTGGAATAATTCCTCTCCGTGCAATATACTAATTGAATCATATTCCTTTTGCAAAATAAAGGTGTAGTGGGTACCTGGAACCTCCTGTTTGACCCATGTAAGTAAGATATTTGTCCATTTTCAGTGCTTGAATTGTAATTGGGCCATTCTTTGTGGTTTTATCAATGCATAGATCAGTATGTTTGCCAGGGAGCCTTGCTGAGCCATAGCAAACATTGCTTATGATTCTCGTCTTTGTGAATAAATCTAGATATTTGTGTCAGTGGTTGTTGGTTTATGGATAGTTACCATCTGTTAGACAGAGCTGTTGACTTCTGGATCCTTCTGCTCTCCCTAGCGAGAAGTCCCCACGGTTCTGTGGGGAATCTTTAGGAATTTATCTGTCTGGGCTAAATGTCAGAGGGGAGGACAGCTAAAGTGCCAATTGGTATCTGATGGCTTGCTTTAGTTGTGTGTATGGGCAGGAAAGAGATGCATATCTGAATCAAAGAAATACTGTCTTTTATTTTTATAGAGCTAAGAACAGTCCAGCTGCACTCCTGGATAGCCTGGGGCCTGAATATGTCAGACTGAGCTGAGAAGAAATTATCCTGATTTATGTAGATAACACAGGCTGATTCTGGGATGGTTCTTCAGACCTTTGGTTTAGGAAACTTTCAGATTACTAATGGACTGTTGCCCTTTGGATTTAATTTAGACTCTGACAAGAATGCGTTTTGATTCTTTGAATTCTCTGAGGCCAAATACTTGCATTTTTGGTCTACTACTGTACTTGCTTTAGTAAGTATCAGCTCAATTATGCAGTGATTGACAACCATTGTCAGTGTCTGACATAATGGGGAAAAATGCTGCTGATGTTGAAAAATAATCTCATTCTTAGGAAATGACCCTCCAAAGTCATGCTGTTAACCAGTTGTTGTCCCTTCTTTTCCTGTCTTCTCGGTAACAGTCGTTTTAACTTCTGGTCGTGTCCTATCCAGTGGAATGTGTTCAGGACCAGGGTTTCTCTCTGTGTCCCAAGAGGGACTGCACTTCTACTTGCCTCTAAGCAGTGCAGTGGCAGCAACCCCTGTTCTTCTCACCTTCAGGCCTCACTACAGAGTTACCTTGTCACCGGGATTTTAAGGCCAAACCACTGCTGTTCGCTCAGGTGTTTGAAGCTGTTTCTGTTCATCGTGCTTTGCATTCATTAAATTGTCTGCCTATAGATAGGGTTTAAATTCACCATACTAGTATGACTGCAGTTCTGAGGCCAGGATTTCAGTCCGTGCCAGACACCTTCTTTGATCCAAAGTGCAACAATTCTTTTTAGTACGCTTAGGACCTGCAAGTGGCCTGCTATTTAGGGGGTTGCTATTAACTCAAGCTGGGAGACAGAAAAACTTTGAAGTGGTGTCTCTCCCTTTAAATCTGGTCAGTGTCACTCCAACCTTGAATATGTTTTTAAAATACAGCTTTTTCAGAGATTAAAAAAAAAAAAAATATCTGCCTTATTGTTGTTTTTCATGGTGCTTTTAAGTGTGAGCACCTTCCAGCAGTAGTTTTTTGGGGGTCAGTTGATTCACATCCAGCTATCACTGGCATTCTCTGCAGGTTGATTGTTGTATTAACTGATTAAAACTGGCTTGGTAATATCAAACTAAACTAGACCATTTTGGGCAACCTAATAGAGAAATGGTTATGTGGTGGGGTGGACCCGGAGCAGCACTCCCAGCCTTTGCCCTACGTTCCTGGTTTCCCAGTGCCGAGCTGGAGTTTTCCTCCAGCTCCAGTCAGCCCAGTGGTTTTTTAGGAGCTGAAATGAAGCTGTTGCAGTGGCTGGGGATCTGGGAATGAGGGACATTGAACAGCTCAAGCTTCATGACCCTATCACTACTATGTCTCTCCCTCTCCTACACTGCTCCCAGACATGTACTTGGAGAACCATGTGAAGATGAGGAGGTTGAAGGGAATCTTGTGGTTGTTTATTGCTATTTATTGTCGTTATCCTTGCTGCTATGGATAATCAGCACGTTTTTGGTTAGTTGTGTTAGATGCTCATCACTTACCAAATTTGTGTGTTCAGAAAGTTTTTTCACATTTGCTTTTCAAATCTATTGCTTTTCCTGCGGGAAAAGAAAGTGCATGTGTTCCTGGGTTGTGCGGTATGTCTACCTTCTGGTTCTCCTTCTGAGTCCTTATCTCTGCACATCTATTTGCATTGGGTGTCTGTATTACAAGTGCCCTACTTGGAAATGGGCTTTTCTTGACAGCATGCATAAGGCACTCACAACCTGCGTTTCTTTTGCTTGTGTGCCTAAGCAGAACAGAAGTACCCAGTGTATGATTTTCAGTTCCTGTCAGTCATTTGAATGAGTCAGAACTCTTTTGCTTTACAGAACTTGCCTTTGCCAGTGTGTTGGTGTAGTGACTGCTTGCTCTCCTTGTTCTTTGTGTGCATCTGTTTCTGTGTGTATCTTCTGCATTTCTTTTCTGCTTTCACCTTTCTTTAAGTGTTAATCAAGAGGGAACATCCTAGCTGTATGGCATTCTGTCATCCCTTTCCTCCTTTTTATTATTTTTTATTCCTTCCTTTTGTTCATCCTTCCTTCCTGGGATGACTGTAAAATTGGCCTATCCTATGGTGGGATGCTTGCTTTGAAGTTGTTCACGTAAGGTGATATTGTGTAGGAGGAAACTGCATCCTGAGCAAATGCTCAGTTTGCTGGTCTTCTAGTTCTACTCTGTTTAAAAAATATTAAGAAAAAAATTAAAAACATGTATGTGAACATACTTGGTCAGTCTGGACTTCATCTCAGACCTGGCAAGTCAAGGGACTTGGCACTGAGAGCATTTCCATATCTGTGCAGCTATCTTCGTATTTTTTAATAAAATCTGCAAAATGCTTCTTCTGAACACTGCAAGGTCCTGAGAGAGGCAGATGGTCTGTACAAACGAGTACACCATGACCCTTTTTACCTTCTTCTGTGTTATTATGAATGCCAAAGATGTAGCTCTTAAAAGCTCCTGCATCCTGAAATGCTGGACATGGCCTTGAAAAAGAGGCCACATGCTCCTCCTCACCTTTTCCATTCTGCAGCAGATCCTACAACTTACTAGAGCCTCAGTTCTACTGCCCTAGTACCTTTTTTGGTGAGAACATCTAGATGTCTATTTTAATTGTCCGTGTGAATTTATCTTCTGTGAGATATTAGTTCCACTCCCTCCTTCCCAAGCTATAAAAATTCTGTGTCTTCCATTGAATCCTGATAAAGAGGGCATCTAGCACCCTTGCGGTCCTTAGAGGCTGGGCTCAGCACTCACCATGGACATGACCTGAGCAATATTATTACAGTAAACCTCGGATGCCTTGTGATGAGCCCTGGTGTGTTAAGCTCTTCCTTAAGCAATGAATCCATTTTTAAGGTAGGTGTGCTTTTAGATAAAAGCTGCCCACCGCAAGTAGACCCCGAAGCAGGGAGGAGTCTCATCCATCTGTGTGTTGATCTCTACCTCCCTGACAGGAGCTGCCAAGATGTTCTCTTCATTTTTCCTCTTTTACTCAGAAGGAACTACAGGAATCCCTGTGGAAGAGAAGAATATTTTCTTTTAACACCACCAGTTCTCTGCTGGGGTAGTGTCTTGAGGGACTGTTTGGTTTCTTCATCTCTGTTCTTCATTAGCTACTAAACTATCTTTTACTCTGACCACCTGATTGCTCCTTCCAAGCAGGATGCCTACATTTGTCTAGAATGGGAGAGGACAAATTTTGGTCCTTTGTGAACTCAAAAGGGATGATGGCCAATTCTTCCATTGGTAACTATTGAAGAACACATTTTTTGCAGTGAGGAGTGTGACTAGGGAAACATATAGGACTTTTCCGTCATCTGAAGCTTACGTCCATCCCCTTAATCCTGGGATATGGGTGCTGAATCCTCTATCAGGATAGAAAAGTTTCTCATTGCTGTGAGGATGTTTTCTCTGTTCACTCTCCACCAGTTGATGATCAATTGATATTTTCTGGGGATCTACAGGGTTGAAATCTCTGAGGGTGTGTTGTCATGTCAAGAGCCCTCTGTCCATACCAGGCTGATCTGATTTTATGTAACGTCACATGTCAGGTACTTGACTCTGACCTGCTCTTCATCTCTGCATTTTTCTACTGAGGTGTTTTTTCCCCTCTTGCCCAAGGCCATTTTCAGGGAAATGGGACACATCCAGTTCTGTACAGATAGTACTCTGCAGTGTGTCTGTCCCTAGCAAAGGGATAAACCTCTTTTTGTTCTCCCTCAAAGCTCCCTCCCGATTTTGTGTCTGAGCACCAGCATCTCTGGGAGTTTTCTGTTTGGTTGTGTTTTTACTCTTAAGCCTTTCACCTTCCTCTGGGGCTGAAATACTCCTGCTGCTTCTTGGTTATCAGGTGGGCCCAGGAACCTCTTAGGAAGCTGCCAATGCATTTCCCATTGCTATTGACAGCTCAGATGAGGTCAGTAGCATCATTTAACCTCTGCAGGTCATTGGGATTCTGTATTGCATCTCTCTTCAGGTTTCAGCCATGTACTGTGCCAGTGTGGAATTATCTAGAGATTATTTGGCCTTTGAGTGTTGGGGGTGGTGGTGGGGGAACATTATTTATCAACTTCTTTCTTTAAAATGTCTGGTGAGGCAGAAGGAGCAGCATGCAGCACTACCAGTGGTGCTCAGGTACAGGAGGTCATTTAGTGGAGTCGAGTCACGAACAAACGGACAACATGGTGTAAAATGAGGCAGGTATAGGTAACCTCAGTGGGAGTTTCCTTTTAAAATGAACCCTTGGCGTACACCAGCATTCAAAAGAGGAAAAAGAGTCGGTGTTGGGACTTCGGTGAGAATTATAATATGGGGAAAATGTTAAAGCAGTTACATTTTTTCAAATATTTTCTCTGTACCATTTTTATTGCTTTTTTTTAATTTAAAACAAACAAACAAAGCAAACTCCTGTGACGCATAATCATGGCTACTTCAGATCCTGTGTGACTTCAGGAGAAATGCCCTCAATACCAAGATTCCTTCTGGCCTACTTTTTCTCTGTTAAATTAATAACGATTTTAAAAGAATGTGTGAAATGTAGTCATAGGTGCAGAGCATAAAGAAGTGGATGTGAATATTGAACAATAATCACTGTGCTAGAAAATATTTCTGTAAATAGACTGGGCTTTTTTTCTTTTTAGGATTTTTTTTCCTGTGTTTGTTTTAATAAACCTAAACCCAGGTAGTTCTAGAAGGCTTGGTCAGCAGCTAGGCTGTACTCATTTTGAGGAGTAGAGGATTATATTTACTGTTGGAGGAGAACATGGCTAGTAGGAACTTTGTCTTGAAAATTATTTTAAACATGATGAAAAATGGCTCAGTTAACTGTCACTTTTTCCTGTCTATATTATAAAAGGAATGAAGGATCACAAATCAGTAAATGAGAGGAAAAAATGGAAATCACATCAGGAAATAGATCAAGGCACACTAAACACTACTATGGGAACAGTAAATTAGAACAGCTGCTTCTGGTTTTTCTGGGAAATCAAGAAACAACTGGAGCAAAAAAAAAAAACAACTGATAGATTTTTCTTGGATTGCACTTCTATTTCTGCTCTCAGACCTCCTCCGCCCCTTGGACTTTCTCCTTTCCTCCGTCTCTTTTTTGTCCTTTTCTTGAAACAGTTGCTTCATTGAAAACCAAACTGAAGCCTACAAAGGCTCCACAGTGAATGAAGAATAAAGGACAGATTCCGAATGTTGTTGATTTGGGCTCCATTTGTCTATAGTGCTTGTTCCTGCTTTGAGATACAGATGTGCCCCTTGGTGGTGGTGAGGCTGGCATGCCAGGCATTGGGTCATGGGACACGCACTGGTGAGCCTGGTACCTGCAGCTGTGCCAGCAGCGTTTATTTATTATTAAGAAATTAATACAAAAGTGAAATGCGGTGAAATATTTTCACAGATGGACCACATCTGTGGCATAACCTGGAGATATAAACTGGAGGATTATCCAGCATTTTGCCCAATTATTTGTCTCTAACCTTCTCTTGTCCCCCTTTTGCTCACAGCTCAGGTCTGCAATGTTGAGGGGCTTCTCTGCTGCCTGTAGGTTTCTCTAATATCTCCTGTTTTGGGGCTGTGTTCATGGCTGGTGCTCAGCCCCAACCCCTGGCCGTGGGGCAGTAAGCGAAGCAGGGCTGTGGGCAGCGTGGCGGTGTTGGTCTGGAGGCAGGGTGCCAACCCAAGGCAGCCGTGGTGGGCAGTGACCCCATAAATCCCACCGCCCTCCCTGAAGCACATCCCCACGCCTCCTGCCTGCTGGGGTACGCCGTGGGATGCCTGCAGCTCATGGATCTGTGATTTATGGCCTGTGGTCCAAGGTTTGCCAGCTTGGCAGCACAATGCTAGTGGGGGCTCTTTTACTATGTCTTAGTGGTATTTTGGAGGTTTATTTGCTATTACACGCTTGTCATTCCAAAAAGGGTATTAAATATGAAATAAAAATGGCAAGGTTTTAAAACACAAAAGAATTCAAGCAAAAACATAAATCTGTCTACTAGCTTTTAAAGTTTTTATTTCTTAAATGTTAAGGGCTAAAAGTCTATTGCTTTCTTTTTTTCTTTTTTTCTTTTTTTTTTGGTAAGCTTTCTAGAAGTAAGTGTGGCACTTCTGCAAACACCAGACTACAAGAACTAAGACTTTGAAAGAGCCAGATGATACTGTGAGACTCTGGGGGGAAAAAATATGATGCTTATAATGCTGGAGATAGCTCCTTAAAGTAGGCCCTCTGCTTCTACATCTCTTTATTCTGGGACATGAAAGAGAAACCTGAGCCAGTGCAGGATTACGGAACTAGGTTACAAAGCTGGAGCCAGACTATTTGTTTAGTTAAAGCGTTAGAAATGTATTTTATACGTTTATTTTGGTTTAAAAAGTGCATGGATTTGGAAAAATCCTTCTTTCCCCCTGAGAGTTCTTCCTTTCAAGTAATTAAAGCAAGACAGTAAGCAGCAGAGACAATGAATTGTAAAAATTCATTGCTGGCTACAAGAAGAATTTGAACCTCATCCATCTGTCATCCAAAAAAAAAAAAAAAAAAAAAGAAAAGAAAAGAGCCTTTCAAAAAGCAGATGGTCCTGTAACTAAAACAAATCTGGATTCTGGCAGACAGGGTGAGAAAAGTGAGAAATGTGCATTTTGAGAAGAGGGGAAGTACTGTGCTGGGAACCATTCGTCCAAGTGGAGGGCTCTACCTCCTTGGGCAGAGGATGCTCTGGCAGGCCAAGCGAAGGGAAGGGATGTTTCTATGGCACACAACTGCGAGCATCAGAGGTCAAAATTGGTAATTTCATTTCCCTGTGCAGGCTCACTAGAAAAGAGCTTTTATGTTCTTTTTCTGAAAGGCGCTGTCTCCTAGTGGGTATTGATGAACATCTTACTGCAGTTTGAGCATTGCTAACAGGTGGTTCTGCATAGGATGGATTGAATCCTACAGTGGGAATCATGGACTAGCATTACAGAAACCTCTTCCAAACTAAAGCTCTACACTTTGTGCTATGCACATACATAATTGTTCGCTCTTACTGCTGCAGTCTAGCAAGGTTCTTAAATTAACAACCTGATTAATAAATAATGCCAGCTCTCCATCATTTAATGGCACTTAGATGATAGCAAAATACTTGCTAGAAGTTTTTCTGCCTATTACTCTTATGTGTGCTTTGTCTAGATGAAGTTGTAGTCATGTGGCTTTATCTGGGGCTTGTTCTCTCTGGGAGTCCCTGTGTCATTTATTGTTCTTCATCAGATTCATTGGCTGCAATGGATAAGTAAAACTCAGTGTAGGCTGCATGCTTGCCACAGATAGCATATGCTTGGCAATTGAAATTTGTGGAGGCTGTCTATACCTCTTGCAGGTGACTTGGCCCTGAGCTGCCCAGCACACTGTTAAAAAGACTTTACAGGTGGCTGACCATTTGCTCAAAATCACAAAAAACCTTCTCTCGGACACAAGCAATGCTCTCAGGAGTTTTTCCATCGTCTACATGCACAGCCAGCAGCCTTTTCAATAGTATGTGGTATGTGGGAAACACTGACAAACACAGCTGAAAAATACAGTAGCTAGCTCAGATGCATTCTCATTTATAGGAGAAAAATTAAGTACTTCAGGTTGAGCCTTAAGCCTAGATGATGCTTGTAAAATGGGTTAGAAATATGAGAACAAGTGATTTGGTAACTACGAAATTGGTACCTCATTGTGTCCTAAAAAGCAGGGAAATGACTAGAGAGAAAATGATCATGAAAAGCCAGGTCATGGACGTCACAGGGTGTCTCCTGGGCAGGAGCCTCCTTGCTGCCTTGTGGTGCTGCTCGGAGCTGCTGGCTGAGACAGAAAGCAGGGGGATGCTTTCTGCAGTCCCTCGGGGTGAGTTCTATGCCCAGAGGGGCAGCACCTGCCATGCACAGAGATGAAAAGCCAAGCAGAAATGTTTTGTATGATTTGTGAGTATGTCGTTTAGTTTCAGTAAACTATCCTCCCTTTCTACCCCTTATGTTAGTGCTTTTTTAGTGTGTTTTTCTTTCTCCTGCATGAATGCAACATGACTATCAAAAATATTTTTAACTCACAAAATCAGCTAATGACAGTTTTAAAACATTCCACAGGGCAAAAAATAAAGCTGTGTGACCTTGCACCTTCCTCTTCTGTCTCTTTAACAAAATGATGTAAACCAGAAGATGTGAAGAACCCTGACATACACTGCTGTGTGCATAGGGAGGCTTCTTCCAGAGCCCATCAATCTTTTTCTTTATATCCAGGAATGTGAAAATGGTACAGACTCTTCCAGTCTTCATCCTCGTGCGTATCCAATATTGTATTTTAAATGAATTTTAAAGTACACGAGCTTTTAGTCTCATGAGAACATATGAATAAATGATGTGGATATTGGTGTGGAGTTTTCCTCTGAAGGACTGGAGGTATTGTTACATGGTTATTGTATTGATGTGTTTTAAAAGTGATTCCTTTTAATGCATGTTGTCACTGTCAATGCATTTCACTGACCCATACAGTCAAAGTCAGAAAATGCCCTTAGCTTGATAAGTAAGAAGCTAGAGGGGAGGGACCCAGTTTCGAATCCATTCTCTGCCCTGTTCATGGCAGAATCTGAACCACAATTTCTCACCTTGGGAATTCTGTGAGGGGCTGTGCTGTAGGTGCCCTGTTTGACATCACTGACTACACTCTTCCCAGAGATGGGTTGTGACCACCGGGACACTGCCTGGGACAGCAGGTGACCCTCTCCTAACCATTGTTCCTGTGGTTCCTGCATCTGAATGCAAAGCCACAAAGGGAATCCAAGAATCCCAAAGGGGATTCTCTACCCTGAAACTTCAAGTGACTTCATCTTCTAGCTGAACCCTGTGCCAGAGTGACTTACCTTGTTTTGAGTCAGACAACTTCATAATCTGGTTAAAAGCGATTTTTATTTATTTTTTAATACAGTATTTTGTATTAAAATACAAATACAATATTTTAAAACAATAAAAATTGAAGCGCTCCATGTGCAGTGTTAAGGCACAGTGAAGCACAAGTTTATACATGCATGCATTAATGTGTATTCAGTTTTTCTTATGTTCTGTTTTATTAAGTATTACATTTGTTTGAATACTTAGACTTACTTAAAATTAATCTTGCTCCTCTTTGGGAAGTTTGTGTATGTACTTCTCATAGCAATCTGTTGGCTCTTCACAGTAAGATTTACAACTTTTGGTGGTGCTCATGGCTGTGGCACTGTCCTCTGCCAGCTATGTGACAAATGCCTGTTGGCTTTTGCTGAGGACAAGATAATAATAAAAGTTTGGCTCCTGCCAAGCTAGAAGAGCCCCATCTCCTTTGGCTTCCCTGCTAATGAATCAAAGCCAGCCACTGCGTGTTTTTTTTTTTTTTTTGTCAGTGAGAATGTGCTGCGTTTGTTAAAACTCGTTTATTGAGATCCTCTAATGGGTTCAAGAAGAAAATGAATTCTGCAGTTCTACGCGTCTAATGGAGTATTCCCACTCAGACCAATTTATCGAAGAGTTTGAACCCAGCTCCTTTTCTCTAGTCCTTCGCACCTCTCAGGTGTGTCTTTGTCAGGCTGTTGATGCAGTAATTTCTTGAAAATATTAGTGGGAAAATCGGGTTTGAAGGAAGATTAGACTTATAGTCTAATAGATAGGAGTAGCGAAGGAAGGAAAAAGGCAGAATTCACAGGCATCTTTCATAAATCAAATTTGCTGTAATAAATGTCTATGAAATTCTTGAAGGAAAATGAGTTGTAGGTCATGGTGGTATTTTTTCCCTCTCTCTACGGAAGGAGTTGAAACCTCTTCAAACTCAACAAAAAGGCATCAGTAAAGTCATTATGTCTGATGACCACAGCCACTGCAGGACTGCATCTTTCATTTTAATTTCTCCGCAACACACAGTAGCTTTAAGATCTTTCTCTGTTGTGGGGTCTTTGGTGCATCCAAGAGTAATTATTAGATGCTAAATAAATTACATGGTGAATATTTTCAGAACTTGGCGCCTCTAGGATATTTTGCATCTCAAATATATGGTGTGCTTTATAAAGACACAAACTCAGTCCTGGCTAAGACCCAGCAAAATTGAAACGGAAGAAAGCAGAAACTGTGGTGGTCTTACAGCGATGGATTAAAATTAGACAGTAGAGGCTGTTGCTGCCCAGAACTGGTCATCCCACTTCAGTAATGACCCTGAGCATGGGATATCTGATTTTTGCTTACCCTAATACAGTGGTCTGCAGATTTAATGGGTGGAAAAAAGCCTCCTGCCATAGCAGTAGTGGTGGCCAGATCTAGGGAGCAGTGTGGTGTGGGGAAGGAGGGGAAGGGTGATAGCTTCAGCTGATTTTAATTTGCCAGAAGTCATCCTGCCCTCTCTTAATACAATCTGCTGGAGAGCTGTGATTAAGTGTTCTCCCTCTTGATAACAACTCACTGAAAAGCAGCTTGCAGGCAGAGACAGCAGCCAAACAGCTGCGTGTTTTAGAAGGTGTCTGATGGTGCTCCGGCATCCCTCGGCAGCGCTGCTGATAAGCTACAGCACGAAATGCCACCCACAATTTCTCTGGCACTGCAGTGGAAGGCTGTGCGAGTTGCACTGTGCACAATGTGCTAATTGCTACAAAGTGGCTACACTTGGTTGGGAATGACAGGGTGATTGTTTTTGTGTGTGCGTGTGTTGGGTGTGTTCTTTAGATCTCGTTCTTATGTACTTAGCTTGCACCATTCTTGTTCTGAGCACTGACATGCAGACAATTTTTTTGTACTTTGGCAGCAAACGGAATTTTTGTTAATCTCAAAAATGCTGTTGATTAACTGCAACACAAAATTCAAAGCAATTTTATTTAAAACTAATTGCAAATGCAAGAAGAGGTTCTGAGTTACAATATGAAGACCTTTTATATTATTGAAATACCTTAGAAAACTATAGCAAATGTTTAGTTTTTCTTTCAAAGACATCGTATAGTCACAAGTACCTCCTACCCAAAAAGTAGCTGGGCTCCAAAAGCTCACAACTGAGTGTCCCTCTGCATCCCCTCAGGGGTGGGTAGGGCAACCTTGTTCCTTCTTTGGCAGACAGTGCTTGTTGTTATCATTCCCCCCACCACCTGCATGAAAACATTTCTTTAACTGTTGGAGCTGTTCCAGCCCATGAGACAGGGTTATAAGGTGCTGTATGCAGAAATGGGGAGGAGGTTGGGCGTGTTGATTTGGGAGGATGAAGCCCCTCTGTCTGGAGGGCAGAGCTGGGGCACCTTGAGAGCCAGTGGAGGTGAGGGAGAGGTGGAGATTTCCCCATGGTTGGTCAGAACCAGCCAGTGGTCACTCCCAGCAGTGATGGTGGGGCTTCGTTGCTCTGTGATAACACCCAGGCTGCAGGGCAGCAGTGGCAGATGTCTATGAACCTCTTGTCTTTCTATGGCCAGGAGCCACAGAGCTCTTCCAACACTGCACAGAGAGGCAAGCCCAGAGAAGGGTAAGTTACTTGCAGCTCCTGTTGCAGCACATGAGCATCCTAGCACGAAACAGGCTGCTGCTGCTAGCCCCAAATGAGGGACATAGAAAAAATGCAAGTTCATGCTAGTGTCTGCTTGTCCTTTCGCAGCCAATTCATGGCGTTGATCCTAGAAGCGTGCTGGGTGTGTGCATTTCTTTTTGCTGTATGAAGCTCTTCCCTTTCTGCCACCTTCCAGCTGCAATTCAGGAGGGGTAAAGGAGGTGCTCAGAGATGGGAGCTGTGAATGTGATGGCAAGAAAACTTCATGGTATTATTTTTTGCTATAATAAAACAAAAAATAAAGTGATATGTAGTCATACATGGCAGTACCACATGTTCGCCATGCTGTGGGAATTGGAAAAGGCAGCACTGACTGAGTGAGAGAAGTATTAACAGTATTAAGGGAAAACAAAATGCTGGGATGCCTGGGTTCTGTCAAAGAGTGCCCACAAACAAGGGAGGGAATAAAAAGCTGGAAGGAGGGAAAGAAGATGCTGTGTAGCCTGGTATTCAAATTGGGCTAAAAGGTCTTGTCTGTCTATTGATGGAAAGTGAAGGGAGAAGGCAGGGTGTTTGGAGGAAGGTGTGCAGTGTATTGAAAAGCACCGAAGTCAGGAAATTAAGAAAAGTGTTTAGAGGCTGGAAGGTTTCTTGTTGTTTTTTTTTTCTTTTTTTTTTTTTTCCCTCTCATACTACTAGTGGCAATAAACTGGATTGCTCTGTCATACAGCAGAAATCATGGTTGTCACTGCAATACTGCTTGAAGTGCGGGATGAATGAGAGAAAAGTTTGAAAGAAAGAGAGTGTTTATTTTGGTTAACAAAATAATTGGGCAGATTGCCACTGAGCTTCCTGAAGTGGAGCTGCATGCATGGCTTTAGCTGTTCCTTTCAGTGTTTAAGCCCCATTTTTAAAGGGGCGTATTAAAAAAATAGAAAATAATCGTTATGTAGTCCCTGAAGAATCGTGTCCTTTGGTTTAGATTTCTTTAATGTTTTAGGTTTTTCCTGCTTAAAATTATAAGAAATCTTTAGATGAGTCCATAAAAGTTGCTTTTACATTTTCGTAGATATCCCTAATAAATATGTATGTAATTTATTTTTTTAATTCCCTTGCAGTTTTCCACTGTTTTCAACATAAATAACGCACAAACATCAGACATGTATGCTTTTAAAACGAGCCTGTATATCTCCATTCTTGGCTGGTAAATTCTGCATTAACAGTCCGTGGCCTTTTCCTGCAAGGGCTGTTAAGTGTGGTGCTGTGAGCTCTTTAGCTGTGGCCCTTCTTTCACGGGCAGTGAGCAGCTTCGTGGGCTTCTGTGCCTCTGAGCATCCTCCTGCTCTCCACAGAAGGAACAGAATCACTGGTGTTTCCACAAATGTGTTCACATCCCTCCCAGCTCTGTGCTCAGTGCCTGCGACTGGATCTGATGTGTATGAATTCAGCTGCAGCAGTCAGGATTTAGTGCAATGAAGATGCTGTTGGCCAAATATATTTGAGTTGGTTTCTGTTTTTTTTTTTTTTTTTAAAACACACAAACTTTTCAGAAAGGAAGCAGAGGACAAGAGGAGATGCTCTGTGGGAAGTCAGGGCTTGGAGGCTTTACAGTTTTACAGAGCCCCTTGGTTTTAGGGGAGATGTGCTTTTTCTTGGTCATAAAATTTAGGTGTAAGAACAAATTTCCTTCTCTCCTCCAAAATTAGGCGTGCTGGTATCTTCAGCTATGTGCTGGGACTCTGGCCATAACTTACCAGTTCTCCATCTTATTGCAGCATCAGTGCCATCTTTGCCATACAGGTACCTGACCTGCAGAACAAACATTTCCTGACATGCCTTAAAGAGCTATTGGGTTCCACATGGGACTGGGGGTGAAATGAAATGTTTTGTGAAAGGCAGGCAATCCAACTGGATGATTTAGCAGCCCTCTCTGGCCGTAACCTGTATGAAATAGCTGAGCTGTTTTGCTGAGGGCTTGACTTTGAGGTCTGATTTAGAGCCGTGCCCCGCAGAAGGATATGGCACACTTTAGAGGCATTTTCCAGGCTAACCAGAAGGATGCAATAATTACCAGTTGCACAAATCATTAGAGGCCTTCTGTGGTATTCAAAGAATGTTAAAATAGACAGAATAAAATGGGCCTTGTCTGTTTGCAGTTGCTGAAAGATTGCCAGAAGGCTTCCTGAAATGAAACCTAGCTCCCCATCCACCTCTTACACAGTTTGCTTTGTAACTTGCAGATCTATCTTGTCAGAGCCGTACATAGCCTTTCATTTTTGATGAGACTATTTGCTGTTGTTACAATATATATTTTAAAAGATTTTGGAGGGTTCCAAATTGTCGTGCTTTGATCAGATGCCAAAAGTTATTAACAACAGCTTGCTATTATTTTACTGTAAAACTAACAAATGCAGGAAGTAATATATCTCTTGTGTCTTTAAATTCCATGAGCTGGCTAAATTTCACGTTATCACATTCATTGCAGTGTTCTTCAGAGTGCAGTACCAAGTAACTGGCTTCCAGGCACAACCAGTAAGGAGTGAGGGTGAGTGGGACCATCTCTTCATGCACTGGTACTGATTTCTACTGATTTTTACCCTGGGTGATGGGTAGGAGCTGCCAGCTCCTGCCCTAATGGTTCCCACGTAAAGCCAGTGCTGCTTCCTCGGTTGTAGAGTGCTTTACGTTTTGTAGGTTCAGGTTTTGTGCCTGCTGTTATACAATATATAATTTTTGTAGTTAATAGCGGTTTAAAACTTGCTTCTCTCAATGCTGTTTCAAACAGACATGATTTTGCAATGCCACCTCCAGTTTTTGCTGGTTTTCTTTCAAAAGATTGTATTAATGGTCCCTTTTAAATATTCTGAATGGAGCCCTCTGTGCATTAAGAGCTAGATCTTAGGCTATATGAAATTCCTACTTCCACATTTAAAAAACAAACAAACGAAAATTGTGAAGATGACGAGAGAAGCACTGAATTTTCTAGGTTTGCTTTAGGCTGACATATGTCTGCTGGAATGGCACAGCTGCCTCAGCCAGACACTGGTTTTAGTGGAACTGAAGACAGACTCAGTCTGCAGGAGGTTGTTTTTAGCCTCCTAATGTTTTACGTTGTATTTTGCATTGTTCAAGTGAAGTCAACAAGAAAATTTGCAGGCCTATTTTCCTGTGGTTTTTATAATTATTATTATTATTTATTAGTGTGTGTGTGTGATCTCCTCTGCTGTTCCCAAGTGCAGCAGAAAGGGCATGTGTCTCCCTGCAGTTCTGCTAATTACTCTGAACTTGGAACAAGAGCTGGTCCCCTCTGAGGGACCCATGGAGGGAGAGGTGGCTGCATGAAGCAGCAGCAGACTTCTTTGGGTTGTGTTGGAGTGCGGTATCATCTGCAGGTGGCTGCTGGGAATGCCTGTGACAAGGGTCTTGGGACGTTGTGATCGATTTTTTGGAAGCTATTGAGATTTTATCTGGCTGCCTTCTGTTGCTATCTTCATCTCCATCTCCGAGTCCTGTGATTGTGGGAGATGCAGCCTTCATTCTGCAAATGGCAGTAATCCGTTGCCCTTGTCTTTACTGCAGAAAAACATGAAGATGTGAAATGAAAAGGGTGAAAGTTTCTAGGATCAAATGGAAAAAAAAAAAGGAAAAAAGGAAAAAGGAAAAAACAACTCGCAATTTCCTTCTCTAATAACCATGAGTCATCTTTTTGTGGGGTCATAATTTTTTCACTACTTAGGGTTGGAAGAATTGTTTAAAATCCACAAACACATAAATATGTTGTTGTGCATGTTTGTTTTGTGACTTGGGAACTTGATTCCTTTAGTTTTCAGTGAATAAAGACCTTTATAAGACGAACTGCATAACAGGAACTGTTTTTTCCACATCGTGGGGGAAAATAACTTTTTTTTTCTTTTCTCTTTATAGTTGTGACTCTAGTTGAGTCTCTGTTAGAAAGCAGTTGAAATGTGCAAGAAAATGTCCAGTTCATATTAAGTTTATATCTCTTCCTATAAATGATCTAGTTCAGGTACTGTAAATTAATCTTAATTGAAAATAGAACTTGTATCAAGTGTATTATTACACAAAGGAGAAAACCTCCCTCTGTGCCATGCATTGTTTTGTAGTCCTGCACCCTGGACACGCCAAATCTTAAACTAAATATTTTGAGATCTGGTCACAGTTTTGCTCACTTTCTCCAAATGTGTCTGCAGTCTGAAGCTTACCAAAGTATCTATCCTGGAATGATGTTTTCCCAAAGATAGTTTCACTTACAAGCTTTCTAACACAGTAAAGAAAAGCCTAATCCGATTCTGGAAAGGATGAGAAACAAGGCAAACCAAATTGCTGAAAATTGCTCTGGAAATTGCTGTAAATACAGTGCAAATGTTGTGCTGTTCTTGGAACTTTCAGTGGTCCTGATTAGCTCATGTGCAGGCAGGTTTTCTTTGGACAAAAAGAATCGACTGTACTAAAACTGTTTTCTTTATGTGGAGAAATGTGTATGTTATGTGAAACTCTATCAGTCTTCTAACCACTTCTTGACCAAGTTCTTCTCAACTTGGATACTAGGAGGCAAATGTGTTAAAAGTATTGGTTGGATGTCATGCTGTAAAGGACCCTGCTGTCAGCATGTGTGCCCAAGTAAAATGGTAGAGCACTTCCCAGTGTTCCCCACTCCCTTTTTTTTTTTCTTTTCTTTAATGCATGGATGGGGTACATGTGCAGCACATGCTTTGCTTTGCTGCTGTACGCAGAACTTCTGGTTAGCCAAATTCCAGGCTGACACACAGCCGCAGGAGTTCACCAGTAGGTCTGCTGGCCTCCTTACCCTGAGCTGGTCTTGAACTGATTTCTCTGTGCAATCAATTCGTATCAAAACAGATGCCAACAATCTGTATTAGCTGTGAGTTAAATTCTTATCAAAATGGACTGCCCCAGTTCGTGGTGAAACAAACAGCCCGTGTCTCTTGTTCCAAAAAAAATGTACCATCTGGCTGATAATGCTGATTATCCAGAAGTATTACTAAAAATGTCTGCGTGTCTACAGAGGAGCAAATAATTGGCCCTAGGCAGAAAAAAATCCCGCCTTCACTTCTAAAAGTTATGCTGATTGATAAGGTGATTTGTTGTCCCAGAAGGCTCAAAGATGAGGAGCCGGGGGAGGGAGGTTGTTTATGGGGTGGGATTCCTTCTCCTGCGGGTCCGAGCGGGTCTTGCGTGTGCTCTGCTTTTAGTCCTCTCGCATTCCAGCAATGCTAACTTTTATAACCATAAAACATGATTATCCCTGAGACATGCCTGATACTGTTTTGAGAGCAATTCTGTTGCAAAATAACTGTAATACAGCCGAATGAGGAACTCAGATGGTTTCTCTTAAAATTGCAGGGCAGGTCATGTTCAAAAAAAAGAATTAAATATTAAATGGGGGGAAATACATTGGAGCCGAGCCCAGATTCTAGAAGTAAATTGTTGAAGACTATAACCTGGTTTCCTCAATGAGTATTAATCCAAATTGTGTATAGCAGATATGGCGGTGAGTAATAGTAGTTAAGCTAAGGATCAAGAGTCCAATTTCCTTCACATCTTTCTAGGAAATATAAGATCTCATGTTGCATAGCAACAGTCGAAGGTATAGCAATATTTGCACATGAAAATGCTTAGTGCTTTGGGAAGCATTAGATGGCTGATGGGATAGGTAGTGGAGAAATGGTATTATTCTCTCTTAGGGTGCTGGTTTAAATTCAGTCTTGACTGTGGTGACTGAAGACCATTAGCATCTGAATAACTAGCTTGAGGTCTGCAAAATGAGTTACTGGGCTCTGTCCAGTGTTCAGGGGACCCACATTCACATTTCAAAAATGATCCCTGTAATTGGCAGTGCTGTTATTCTCTGAAGGTGCAGTAGATACAAATAGCTGTGGAGGCAGCCACATTACTCCCTGCTTGAGAACAAGCCAGCTCTATTGCAGAAGGCCCGATGCTCTCATCCTTCTGGCAAATAGAGGGGTTTCTGCTATTCCTAGCTTCTTCCTAGATTTTTTTTCTCTACAGCTGTGTGGGAAACTTGGAAGGGTGTTATTTAAATTTCAGAGGATCCTGGTATTTTCTTTGCTTTTTGTGTTAACTGTAAATGTTTTGAATAAAAGGTGTTACCTAAGACTTATTTTCGTCATCTTCTGAGATCCTCCTAAATTGTATCGTTTTAATTTTTCAGGATCAAATTTGAGTTCCTGTTGAAGGTAAGCTTTCCAGAAAATATGAAGTCTCTGTGATACCGCTTTTCAGAGCGTCTTTGTTCTTCTCATATGGCACACAGGGCAAAGGGTTGGTCTGCAAACCAGGAGAGCATCAGAAGAAGCAGAGGAGTTAAGGTGCTGGAACCACGAGACAAGAATTTGGAGTCCCTTATAAGCAGTTGGGTAGTGCTGTCCTCATCAATTGTTAATTGTCAAAAAGGCTTGTCAGACGCTCAGTATTGCTTCAGGACATGCTGAGCTTTGATGAGGGATGCTCCTGCTGGAGTAACAACGAGCAAATGGCATAAAGACTGGTAGCTGGTAGCATACCGGTTTACCAGTCATGGGGCTGGTTGTTAGCTTTTTTAATTTTTCTTTTTTTTTTTTCATTTTTAAAACACAGATTTAGATTTAGCTTATTTTACCAGTATTTAATACACTTTACAGAAAGTGTGTATAGTCAAAGATTGCCAGGGTAAATCCAGCACAACTAAGAAGCATCAGAAGTTGTGAGAATGTCCTACGCCACATGCAACTGTCAGTCAGTGCTAGAGCTGACTCTTCTTTTGCTAAACTGCCTAAAGTAAGCTTGGTAATGAACTCTGTAAGAACACTTACAACAGAAGAGAAGTCTAGTTTTAAGATCTAATAATCTTTAATCACCTGAGAAAGAATTCAGTGATGGACTCCACTTCTTTACTTTAATACAGGAGACCTCAGGGCACACCTAAATTAAGCAAATGACAGATTTACAGGACATATCAGTTGTTTTTTTTATCTGTAAAAAAAAAAATCTTTCAATCAGAATAATTTTTAAAAGTTGTATCCATTTCAAAATAAAAATGTTTTTAATGATTCTACTTCTGTTGCTTTTCCTAAAGGTGAGAAATTATACCTATGACATTTAACTGAAAAGATAATAGCAGGAGCAAGAAAAAGGTGTTTAGTAATGAGGCCAGTGACACTAGAATAGTAAATGAAGGGGGAGAAAACCCACTGTACACTGGTCATGAGAATAATTTTGGTGAAATCTGTACTTTTGAAGATCTTTGGTAGAAAATGATTCACCAATCTGGAGCTTATGCTATGCCAGCACTACCCCCTTGAACGGGTTGAGAAGTTTGGAGGCTGCTGTTGCTCATGTGTGGAAGGTGAAGAGTAACGTTCCTTCTGTAAATCTGGGAACCAGCAGCAGATCCAGAATAGTTTAGGCACTGTACCACCTGGAATATTGCTTCATGAATTTTCTTTATTCTCGCTATGTACTGCACAAACAACATACTGTTGTCTATGTATCATCTAACTGTTTTTAAACTTGTGGATTTAAAAATACATTTGGCAGAAAAGGTAATATTCCAACATTAAACTGTTGCTATTTTAAAAGATAATCCCCTCCCCCCAAACAAGTGAAGTGTCTAATAACACTTTTTAACCCACACCCTACCCAACATTTTTATTTCTCTTGCATTTTAAAATTGTGCACACACACATTATTATTTTCTTTTTTAAAAAATTTTCCTAGCAGTGCAAGAGAGAATGTGGGGCTAGGAGGATGGACTATGAACAGAAGCAGGTGGTTACTGTAGCTTTTGCGTCTTCTCAAGGAATTCACAACAGCCTGTTTTAAAATAGGTGAATGATTGTAACCTTACCAATATTTTATGGTACTTGGAACCTGAACAACTTACCATGTATTCTTAGGCAATTTTTTTTTCCCTCCAGAGCTTCTAATGGTTTGTGCTTTATTTATATATATATATATATATATATATTTTATTTTGACTGTAAAACTTTTTATAGTGCATGGTTTTAAATATGCTTTCGTCTGTCTATTGAATGTGAGACAAGGCAGTTTTCAATTGTGATTTTTGTTTAAGAGGGAAGTGATTCTGAAAAAGAAATTTTATAAAACTTTGGAAATCATATCCTATCCAAAGCACATGTGATTTTTTTATGGGGGAAATTTGAGTTTAGTCCAAAAGACTGCAGAATTTCCATTACCTTAGAGACACTTGTATCCACAACAAAATTGTTAATTGTGATCTGCTTTTAAATCTCAGGATCTGGTTCAGTTTTCCTTTTTATTTCAGGAGTGTTCATATGAAAACTGGAAACAGAAAGGAATATATCTCATGTTTGTACAATCAGGGCCAGCATTAGCATGTGAATGGAGTACCTCTTATTACATGTCTGTGTTTCTGTTTATTTAAACTGTATTAAGTTCTGCAACTTCTTTGGTGGGAATTCTGCATGCCCCATATATCTGCAAAACTCGTCACATTCACATAGAGTCCCAAATATGGTTTTGATTTAAGCAATTATTTTAGGCACCTTTGGGGCTGAATTCTAAATAAACTAGATCCAAAAAGAAACTGAATATTCTGCATGCAAGTACAGTATTATGTATACCAAGCAGATAAGCTAATGCCCAAGTTACTTTTTTCTTTCTAACTTTGGCTGACGAAATTTGCTATTGCTTCTTTACATTTTCACTAAAAATTGTTTAAAAATATGCAGAAACTTGGAGAGATTCATAACATTTCTTGTTTCTTGGCTACTGCTGTGGTTCAGATGTGTTTTAAGACAGTGTCCCAAATTTGAATTAATTTTTTGAATGAAACTACTCCAATGTAACCTTTTTGAAGTTTCACGTTTTCACCTTTTTCAGGTAGTTTTGTAGCAGCAGGAGTTCTTGTATGCCCAGTGCACACCAGGACTGATCTCAGGCCATGTGTAACTTATGTTCCATTAATTGCAAGGGGAATTTCCTTGTGCATGAATGTATCTCTAGGCTTCTTTCCCATATGGAACTCAGAATTAAACATGTAAACCTAGGTCATCTGAGTTTATAAAGTGAAAGGAAGATGATATTTTCACTGGAATTAGCTACTCCTAAAAGCAAATGAACAAAAAACACTTTTAGTGTATCAAGCCTATCATTGAGTTTTTGCATAGAAATAATATTTTTCTTTGATATTTTTTATATTTAATCTGATGCAGTCTAAACAAACAGGTAAAAATGATAGAAGTGATAGCCATCCCTTTCATTTTGCTTGAGTTTTCATGTGATTCTGTCACAGAAAAGATGAAAGGCTATTTCCTTTGCTGTGACTTCAAAATATATACACACATTGTTTTTGAAAGATTCTACATTCAATGCACATATATCAGATAAAAAATAATAATAAAAAAAAATCTGGTTATGTAGAAGTTATGTTAATCTTGTAGAGCAATGGCCAATGTTTTAGGGCCCAGCACTGTAAAAGCGTAAGGATGCCTTGGTATGCCTTGGTATACTATATTTCTGTTATGAATTAAAAGGGGTGGGGGGGAGGGCGTTTTTTTAATTTCATGCTTATGAAGTAGTCTGTACAAAACACACTGATGAAGGCCTTAATATCCTCTGAAATATTCCTGATTTGATACCCCTTTCGGTGCTTCAGATCATCAGATTTTTGTCTTAAGCTAACGAAATGGCTGAAGTGCAGAGTATGGAGGGGTTTGCATGAGAGAGATACAGGAGCTGAAATCCACTTCCATGAGCTCTCGGTTGTGTTTCTTGGTATAGTTTGACCCACCTTCTTGAGGAAGTGCCTGCCACCAATCCAGTGACTGAAATTACTGCTGTGTATGTGTGCATGTGTATGTGGGCATGAGCCCACCTGAGAGCCAGACTGCCCCAGGAACCAAGGCTACTTCCAAAGTGGAGTCTGGATCTGTGCTGATCAGAGTGTGGTGCCACCTGCCACCTCTGGGCTCCTGTTTCCTGTTCTGGTTTCAGGACAGTTTTCCATGAATGCAAACAAGAGGATCTACTGATATTTTGGAGTCCATGAGTACAGGGGGCTTAAAGAAACATGGAGAGTCTGTAGCTCAACCTTCTTGGGCCAAGGGAATTGCTTCTATTTAAGTTGGTGGGACTTCACAGAGGCAGCAGTCAGTGGAGAATTTACTTTAACACCAGGGGCTGATACTACGTGGGATGTGGCAGGCAGTTGACAACAAGCAGCAGAAAGCAGAAAAAATACTCAGAATAAAACCCTCAGGCAAGTGGTAGGCAGGGTGTCAAGCTGACAGAGTGAATGATGAAAGGAAGTGAGTAGGTGCCTGTTTCCAAACAGCAGTGTTGTATGAATGGCAGCACTCGGGGGAGTGGGTTATTGGGAGGATAACGGGCTGCAAGATGAAAAATTGGCATATGGAGAGAAATAGAGCTGCATTTAAAAACATGCAAAGGAAGGCTCTTAGGGAGGCTTTGGGAAGAGGTAAGGTGAGCAGAAGGAGGTGGTGAGGAGGGTCCTGCAGCCCTGGTGAATCCAGCTACACTGCAGCTCTTCAGCTTAAATACGACATTTACAGGCTGCTCTGCATGCCTGATGTTAGAGCTCATGTCTTTTTTGTTTGCTCTAACCTTGCCCTTCAGTGTGGTGTTCCTCATCCCTTGGCTTTGGGTTGTGGCTCCGTGGCTTCTTGCTGTAGCTGACCTGCTGGTCACGGAGGGCTGTGAAGCCGTGTGGTGGCTGGATTGCCCAGGCTGGCGTGCGCTGCTTCTCCTGCTTCAGCTGCCCCTCCTCAGCTGTTTTCCCCTTGGTGCTGTGCTTATTCTTGTGGAAGCTGATCTGGGGGCATATTTTCTGCTCAGCCTTTCTGTTTGTCAATGTTACTGATCTTCAGATTAAAAAAAAAAAAAGTTGCTAAAGTGTTAAATCACACTTTCGAAGTGAAGGTTTGCCATTCATAGGAGCAGCCGTTTTATTTAAGAGTGCTGCAGGTGCATGAGGGGGCACAGGAGTGGCAGAGGGGACAACATGATCCAAGGTGCTGCCAATGAGTCAAACAGAGCTGCTGGCTGCCTCATTGCCCTGAAGAGACACTTCTGTCATCGTGTAGCTCTGGAGCACTCTGGGGGGCTTTTTTTTCTATGAATCATTAAATCACATTGTGGAGAGCAACTAATCCAATCACACAAACTGAAAAAATCAGAAACTTAACACCCTCTTCTAATCCTTAAAAAAAAAAAAAAAAGAGAGAGAGAAAGGAGAAAGAGAATAAAAGCTCATGAAGAAGGATCCTGAGGAGGCATAGTCAGGCCAAGCATGAGGCATTGCAGGGTGGTGCAAACTTTTCCAGCCCAAACAATTACTAAAAAAGATTTAATTTTCCAGGGTTGAAATGAACAAACCTGAACTTAGAAAGACACTGCATCAGTTCGTATGTTTATGCTTAATTTTCTGATTTGAATAATTGAAAGTCAGTGGAATTGTGCATATTGATGGGTGTCTGCAATGTTCAGTGTTGTTTAAAGATGGGTTGAAAAAAGGATGCATGAAGTGAAGGTGCTTGAATAGCTTCCAAGGGAAAACCTGGTTTTTCTCTCTCTCTGTTGTTGTTGTTGTTGTTTTACAATGGGAAATCCGTGGTGGAGGTGGAGCTGCAAGCTGTGCTTGGAGGCATTGGTGGCAGCTGTGGAAGAGGGGATGGAGCACCAGGGCAGTCCGTGCGGGCAGCTTGGGGCAGCAGCGTGGGCTGTGCTGGTTCTGTGCTCATCCAGCAGCATCCTGGGAAGCACTGGGCTGTGCCCGAAACTGGGTTGTATCCCCATGGAGAATGGCAAAGCTTGAGAAATTTCAAACCGGATTTGGTGCTAAGTAATGTTTTTCAGATGTGGCAGCACAATGCTGTTTCATTTGTCGCTAAAGGGCCAGATATTGGCTGCAGCCTGTGCTTCTGCTGACAATGGCAGCCCGTGCAATTTACAACTCCAAAATGGGTGCCTGGTGCTGGAGTTTTGTCCTGTCCTGCTGCTTCAGCCCTGCTAGTAGCTGAGCTGACCCCGGGAACAGGAGGGGAGCGCCCTGCGTCCGGTGCTGAGCGTGGCTCTCAGCCCTGCACATGGGGCAGTTGGTGCTGGGGATGTTGGTCGCTGGCAGCTGGAAAGTCATCAAAGCTCTCCTTTAGAAACGTACGGGCTTTCAGTTCATCCTAATGTACGTGCTGGCGCTTTTAATGGACAGGCACGCAGTGTTTTTTATATGCACTGAGTGCTTTCTAATTTTTTTCAGATTTTTTTTTGAGTACTGTTTCCTGCTCCTTTTAGACCTGTGCGTGGCTTTAGCACTTGATCTTTTTCTGACACTCAGTAATTTTTACTATGGTGCTAGTTTTACCGAGCACACCGTCATCACATTTCCTTATCTCAGTCAGAGTAGGATCACATCTTTCACTATCACAAATGTGTATGCGTTCTGTCTTTTAAGGTGAATGCATCACTTAAATGAACTTTACTGTCCTCAACAGTAGCTTGACCAGATAAATTGGATTTTAAATTATCCAAGGCCATATTTTCCTTCTGAAACTGCTGTTGTATTAACTGTAGAATACTATGAAATATCACTGAAAACCTCACTAAATATTTGCATTTATGCTGCTGAAATATTTTTACATAATATTTAGCTTCAGTTTCTTTATGTGAATGGAAAAATACATTTGCTACATTGTTTTTCCACTTTGTTCTTGAAAAGAAATGTAAGACCGGTTACTATCCTGTCTTTCCATAAGCCTGAACCATAATTTCGTTTCTGTTGTTATTCTAGGAGGGAATACCATAAATTTAAAATTACTGGGAATGTTTTTGTGAGGTTTTAGTTCCCTTTCCCTTTGTAAGATTTCTGGAGAACTTTAAAATGCTGAGGCAAACACCCTGTCACAGCCTTTTTTAAAGTAAATGAAGTCTGGAGTTCATTTTTTAAAAAAGAATAGAACTGTGACAGCTTGATTAATATGAAACAATAAATAGCTTTTTTTTTTTTTTTTTTTTAAATCCTAGGAGACTTGATTGGTTCATTCTTTTAATTGTTACTTGCCACTACCTAGCCTGTACTGACTATGGGGTCTTCTTTTGAAGTTACATTTCCAGGAAGCAGCAGGGCATTTGTGCACACCAGTGGTACTTCCAGAAGGAGTGTAGACTGGAAATCAATAACCTGTTACCAGCATATTTCTGTCTGGTGTGTGCTTGTGGAGTTACAGAGAGGAAGGTGTTATGAGGGTAGAGAGTAGTTCGGAGCTTAATTTTGGAATAAATGTGCTGTGTCAGCTTGAGTGTTTTTCTTGTAGCCCAATGTAAAAGGGGGAATTTGATTTAGGGACCTATTGATATAGGTGCTTGAATGGGTTTTCTGTTTAAATTAAGAAACTTTTGGGGCTGTATCGTTTGTTCAGTATCCTTGCACAGGTTCATTGCAATAACTAGGAAGTAAAAGCAATGTTGAATGAGATTCATCTCCGCATACAGTTGCAGAAATTAATTATGGCATGTGCTGAAGGAAATACAGTGGAGACAGCCAGACTGTTTTTATGAATAATTTTTATTCATGTATTTGTTTTTGTAAATTAAATACCCTTTCAAACTTCCACACAGGTAAATTGCTGTCCAGTAAATAAATGGTGATCTTTCTATGCCATTTTCCCATGCATTGTATGCTTTTCTGCATACATTGAAAGTCTCCCTGTTGGGAACACCTTCCAACTTAATTAACAGCAAAACACTTTCTTTCACATGCTGCTCCTAATCTTGTACCTGTTCCCCTCCACACCATGAGTCTTCCTCCAGGAAGGTTATTTTAGAGGTGTTGGCTCTGTGACTGTTGGTGGATGTGGCTGGGACAGAGAAGGAAATATAGACTTCTGGTACTATGAAAATAGCCTCTAGAAAATCTGTTGGGATGCATAGGTGAGTGGAGAATCAGCTGTAATCCTCTTTTCTCTGTTAGGAAAACAATAAGTAAACTGCGTAGGGACCTGCCATTGAGGTACTCAGTCTGACTGCTTAGAGAAATCACTGACACACTTATTAGCAGTTCAGGTTTGGGTTTATGCATGTGTTGTTGATTCAGAATAAACCTGTTAACAACAGTTAATTACTTATAAATGTTTTCTGCAACCTTACAAGATCTATGTAGTGCTATGTAATTTAGTTGTCAATTGTGTTAAATTCCTTGACGTTTTCTGTCATAAGACTTTTCAGAGAGCAGAGATAAGCGGCATTTCACCAATGAACTTTTGAACCTTAGCTAAGAAAAGAAGTGTGGAAAATACTAACAAGGTAGTAGACAAATTTATGGGTTGGTAAGTGTCAGCAGTCTAATATAATTGCGTGATAGGAAAACACCCCCATAAGCAAGAGCAGTAAATTCAAAGTTTTAATCCTAGCCAAGTGTTTGAAAGCATCCTGAAAATAAGAAGTGTAAATATTGCCTTGTTGTTTAAGAAAGAAGAAGTTTAACATTACTCAGAATGTGGATTGTTGGTAAATATGCAAGACACCCATGGCATCACTGGTGAGGTGCCAGTGGATCATAAAAACTGATGTGAACTTGACAGCATTGTTGGGGTAGTATCTTCAGCCGTCGTGTTAGTCTGTGCTAAAAAGGATTAATTTGATATTGTCAGTAATGAAGATTGGAGCAGTAAATCCTGGGCAGCCTTTCTCCATATGGTGAGGAAGGAGAGGTTCCAATAATGCAGGCGTGTTTGTGAGATGTCCCCGTGACGAGCAGTGACCTTTCATAGAACTGCAGCTCTTTTACTAATTGCCTCTGCTTAGAAACTTTGTCTTCTTTTCCCCTATTCCTTTAAACTCCGTTTTGTCTTTATTTATGTTCATACCATGTCCCATTGCGTGCACGCGAGTGTCTGAGCTCCAGAGGTGCAGCTTCTGCCCTCAAGTGGGCCTGGTTCTGTCCTGCTGCCCAAGTGCTGTCCCCCCTTCTGATGAGTAGCCATAGAGACCTCTTTCACTCGTAGTCAGCTGAAATTACCATTCAGGGGTGAAGGAGCAATTCAGCTACAGAAGTCACCTCATGAGAATTACCAGTCTGTCTGCCTTGGGTGGGTTTTGTAATAGTTACGTGCACCTTCGTAACAGCAGGACCTCTGCACAGCAGAACAGTTGCTTGTTTTCTTGCTTATTCAGTTATCAGCTGCCTTACACGTGGCTTTTTCCTACTTTCTTTGGTTGTTCTTCTCTCCCATCCCACATAGCATTTGTTTATTATTGAGCACTTATTAACCAGAATGTAACAAGTGATGGAAGCCCAGTTAAAGGGTCAGCAAACAGGAGGCTGCAGGGAGGTTTGCGGTGCAGATCAGGCTGTCTTTCAGACAAGGTCCAAAATAAAGCCTTTTAGGCCAAACTTCTCATAATTTGGACTCCTTTTTAGTGGAGACTAAAAGCAGGTCTGGAACAAATTGATGCTGTGAAACAAATCAAACTTCCATATTCTAATATATAATTTTCCTTCTGACTCCTAAAATATTAATTTAGGCCTTGGATAAATAATAAAGACAAAGAACAATCTTCTTGTCTCAACTGAATGTGAGGGTGGGGTGTGCTTCCTGTTGAAACACAGTCGCAGACACTGCAAAGCAAAAGGCAGCAAGAAAGCAGGCATTCAAGGAGATACCTTACACTGGAAACATCCCATCCTGGGGATTTCCTGGAGCATTTCAGCCATTCCCAACTACCTACTAAAAAGCCTTGACTTCTTGCAGTGTTCTCTGAAGGTAAACCAGTTGGATTCAGGTGTCTGAAAAATGAGCTCAGAGTCTGGGGGTGCTCATTTTGAGGCTCGGTGACCTTTATTGCATGTCTTCTGTGCCACAGTGGCTGCTGGGGAGGAAAAATATCAGTGTCCAAGGTTACTTCAAAGTTCATATGTTGGAGCTCTTGTTTCAGAAAAGTAATAGGCAGCAAATGCCCTGGCTTTTGAATATACCACAGGGATCTTGCTCAATTTAGGGCAAGTTCCAGGGTTTGTACCTGGAGGTGCGGGGATACGTATCGTAGTGGTGATGTCTGCGTGTCCAGAAAGTCACAGTCTTCTTGATGATGATGGGTGGAAGGCAGAAACCTGCTGCTGTTCTTTAATCACCCAGAACTGGAGAATCCAACCAGGTTTTCATATCTCTGAGACAGAAAATAAAATGATAGTTACCATTTGTCATGGGGCCTTGTAAGAGGTTCAGCCAAATCCTTTGGCAGCTTCCCCAAGCTTATTGAGATATGGGTTTGGGTAAGTAATGAGGCCATTAAAACAGCTGGCTCTGGTAAATAGTCTTGGATTGAATTCTCCCAAGTTAAGATGAATGGCAAGATAAGTACAAACATATATGTAAGTAAGGTTCTGGGTTTGGAAAGGACAGACTTCATTAATCTGATCCCTTAGTTTATCTATGTCTGCTGGGCTAAGCAGCTTGAATATAGAAGTGGCTGGAATATAGAAGGGTTTTTTTTGTTGTTATTTTATTTATTTTTAATTTTTTATTTATTTATTTTCTCCCTCACAAATCAGAAATAGTATAAATCTGGAATGCATGTCTGAAGTCAAAGGAGACATTTTTGAGAACAAAGCATTGTACTTTACCGATGTTTTAAAATAGAATGAAAAAGAATGTCCCTTAAAAAAAATAAAATAAAAATGTGGGTAGTTTTCTAATGAGAGAGTCCAGGGCAAAAAATATAAGTGGTTTTGATATGGAATTTGACAAATATAATAAAAGGAGCTGAGTATCATGCTGGAGATAAAGAGGGTATTGGGCTTGCCTAGTGAGCAGTTCTTTAACCAGTTCTTGCAATTGTCCTGATCTTGGTACCCCAAGTCTTGCTCAGGCATTAGTGCAGCAAATATCATGCAGATATTGCCTTGTGTTAGCTCAGACTGGAAGCTGGTCCCATGGGCTGTATCTGGACTACTAAGCAGTAGCAGAGCATGGTTGTGAACACCAGCAGTGCTGGTTGTGGGTCAGCATGGCCTGGGACACCAGAACTGGTCCCCATGGCCAGCTTAGGGCCTTGTCCAGTCAGCAAGATGCACGAGCCACAAAGCAGTCTGATAGTATAGGAAAAAGGACATGTTACAGCATACATTTTGAGATACTTAAATCCTTTTTGGAGGAACGTATGTAAGACTAAAAACCTGATTTTTAATACTTCTATCTACAGCTCTCTTTAGTCTGCTCACTGACTGCTGGTCTTTTATTCCTCTCCCTCCAATTTCACCAAGCTATATTACATCCCTTCTGCCCATCTCTCCCCCCCCCCAGTCACTGTATCTCCTATGTATTGTGTAATCCCTGTAATCATCTTTTTTTGTTGTTGTTTTTGTTTTGTTCTCAGAGTGTCCTTTAAGTCTTATCTGAAAATCTGCTCACCCAGGAGTCCCATGTTCTCTAATGCTGCTCATATGCCAGGTCTGGTTGTGTCCTCTGTTGGAGGTTGTCCTCTGCTCCCCCTCATGTACTGCCAGAGTCAGGCCCTAGAAGATAGACTTTTCACTTAGTAGGAAATGAAAAAACAGACTGTAGGTTACCCTGTGAGGTCATGCTGCCTCTAATTTTTTTTAATACATGATTTATTTTTTTTTTAACAACAGGAATACATCTGCTTTGTTTTTTCACAGGCAAATGGGATAATTACAGTGAACTGAAGCTAAAGGAGCAGTGGTCACACAGGCAGAGGAGAGCCTGAAAACCATGGTGTATGTCGAATAGTAATAATTTTGCACTAATTGATGTCCCTGTGAAGGACAACAATAGCTGAGGACAGAGGGACATAGGAGAAGCCCTTTAGAGAGTTGTGTCCTGGCTGTGATAGAAGCAAGGACAAGTTAAACTTGATATGTGGTATACAGTACTTCAGAGGAGGGCAAAAATAACAGTTGCTGTTCCTGAATTTCTCTGTGAGAACACTTTATAACAGCAGTGGCAGCTCTGTCTCTGCTGTAACCCACTTGTGGGTGGCCTTTTAAGATGCTCCTCTCACAGCTGATGCCTCAGGGCAGCACGCCATGGTCCCACACAGCAGGAGAGAGGCGGTTTTGGTACAGTCACGGCCTCTCTGGGATGAGTACATAACATCAGCCCCCTCCAGAGGTAAATAGGGATGATGTCTGCAGTAACGCAAAACCAGTTTATCATGAAAAGGTTTTTTTTGCTCTCCTGCCCCCTCCCCTTTTCCCCCTCCTTCTCCAGAAGTTAGTTGCAATGATTTATTAGAATGCTGCACAAACCCTTCCCAAAGGGCTTCTGTTTTCATCTCAGCTACCTGTTTTACAATAGTTAATTCTAAAAATGTATAAAATCACAAACTCCAGACAGTTGTTGATAAGGATTCCTGATAAAGTAATTCAGTGCATCTGCTGCCAGATAGTCTGGCTCCGTAAGTATCGCTGTCTCATACATGGGCTTTTAAAAATAAAGCTGAATGACCTCTTCATTTGATTCTGTAACTGATTTGTTTGGCCTTGAGTTATAAAGCAATAATGAAATACCCTCAATCATAGCTCCAAAGTAATTATACAATATAAAGCAGTTATCAGATTCCTGAGGAGCTGCTCACTACACTTGGGCATTTTGCTGAGGAAGTTTCAAGGGAAAAGCAGAGCTACACTCAGCAGTCACGGAGTAAGAGAGTTAGAGACTAAAGAAAATAAGAAAGGGAGCAGGAAGACCTGCACCCAAAAAATGAGGGGGGGGGGAGGGGTAACAAAAACAAAACAAAAACAGTGATAACGGGAAGAGTAATAAGAGAGAATGACTTTCTTTGAGAACAACTTTCTTCACCACTGTTCTTTAGAAAGAAGCAGTGAATTAGTTTAATTGGAAGAAGTATTTCTTCATCAACATGATAAATGTATGGTAATGGTATTTTCTTGTATTTTCATCATAGAAAAGAAATGATTGTTTAATTCACACTAACACTGAATTCAGTATTGTCTCTGTGCCTTCAAGTCTGGAAGGAGTAACTGGAGTATGTTACTGAAAGCTGCACGTCGGAGGTAATATAATGCATTATCTGTTTTATGGAGTAGCCTATCCAGTCAGCCTAATTTAAGAATTTTCTACGTGGTAATATAGGAATGCTCAACCTTTGATTTTCATTTATTTATTTATTTATTTATTTATTTATTTTTGTTCCTGCTTTTCACCTTCAAGCTTTAATCAGTTGAACCTTTTTTTCTTCTTCTTCTAACTTTTTAACTTTACACTCCTATCAGTTTTGTTCACGGAGTGAGGAAGACAGTACATTTTTAAATAAGCAAGGATGTTCTGATGTTCCATTTACCTTGTACTATGTTACTTGTATTACACAAGTCACTTGGATTTACTAGTTTTTCTTTAAATTTCAATGTAGTCTTTATAAAATTTTGTTGTTGTTGTTGTTTTGTTTGGTTGGTTTGTTTTACATAGTAGTTCATGTCCTGGTTCTCAGGGATTGGAAAAAAAGTTTTAAAATGTGTGTTCTTCTCACAATAGTCTTTCTCCTATTGTTGCCATTGCATTCAGTGTGTTTTCCTGTTGGGTCCAGTTCTTTCTCTTCCCTTTCTCTTTTCCTCTATTTTCTGATCACTTTACTTGGTGATTGCTGGCTATATTCTGAGCAATGTGATCTTCTGGATATCTTTTCATCCTCAGATGGAGATTTCTTCCTTTTCAGTTTCCCCGTGAATTTAATTTTATATCTGGAGTATAGGAGAGATTAAGTCGTGTGCTTTTAGGGGGAAGTTTTGGGATTTTTTTTTTTTTTCAGTGGTGAGATGTCTCTGAGGATGTAGAGCAGGTTCAAAAGGGAGTTGAATTTTGTTATCTCTGTACTCCTGTCTTTTATTGGAAAAAAACACTTTGTTACTGATGCGTGGGTAGGAGGGAAACTTGATGGCAGCAAATCAGTCTAGTTGAAAGGGAAAATCAGTTAAGTTGAATGGGAGCTTCTTGTGGCAGACCTTTCGAAGTGGACTATCCTTGTAATTGCCTGTAATTCGCAAGTTGGCTGTAAAATGTGAAGTTAAAGTAAAAACGATAATAAAAATCCTCCCCTGCTCATTCAGAACACTATGCTATAAATGTTTTGCACTGCCTGATTGTGGTGAAATCTTCAAATTGCACTAGAAATCAAA
This sequence comes from Anser anser, assembly GCF_964211835.1. Lineage (NCBI taxonomy): Eukaryota > Metazoa > Chordata > Aves > Anseriformes > Anatidae > Anser > Anser anser. The sequence continues at coordinate 144,132,234 of NC_139721.1, forward strand.
CGTATCTGTTCCACATCCTTCCCTATTGAAACAGCTTCTGTGTTTCGGTAGTGGTCTTTGCAACACGCACACTTCTTTATTTCTCTGTGCCGTAGAGCACTCTCAGCAGAGAATAGTGTTTTAGTCTGCCATTTCTGATTTATTCAGTTGTTTCTGATTATTAGCCAGTGGGAAATGAATCTGTTTCTGCTTTAGATCATGTGTGCTTTCTTCAAATTTTTTTCAACAGCGTATAGACTTAACATGCTATTCAGTACTGAAAATTGCCTAAAAATATCAGTAGGATTTAATGGCTTTTATGTCTTAATGGTTTCTATTTTAATAAGTGCTTAGGTTAAAAATAAGTGAGGATTACAATTTTTATCTTTTTAATTATTATTATTTATTCCATACTCCGCAAATTCATTCAGTGATCCCAGAGTCAAGCTGAGTTCATTCCTTCTCACTCAATAATGCAAACTTTTCTGAAGAAATTATGTCTTAATTAAAACAATTATATACTACCCAGGTCTTATCATGTCCTCAGCGATGACCATGTAGATCATCTGAGACTAATACTTACTGAAGAATAAGTGTTGAAATTTGCGTAGCAGTGGCGATAATTAATTTCCCTCCTGCTTCCCCAGCTCATGCCATCGCAGCTCTGGGGAGAGGGATGGGGCTGTGCTAAGCTGACAAGGCTGAGGGCCATAGAAAACTTTGTTTGTCCCTGATAGAGGATTCCCAAGCAGGAGGCTGTCTTCTCATAGTCACTGCTTCAAAACATAGTAACAATTTGGATGTGGCTGAAACTGGGCTGATCAAACCCTAGTTTGTTTACTTATTTTCATCCTCTTCAACTTCCTATTTTTCTCTTTCTTTTTTTTTTCTTTTTCTTTTTTTTTTCCTATAAAAAAGAAAAGACGTCTTGCGATTTTTTCTTGAGATGACTTTGATTTTTTTTTTCCCCATTGAAGTAATAAACCGGTGCATTTAATTTTTAAGGCAATTCACTGGATAATAGGATTTCAGGGTTACTGCTTTTATGCTCCCAGGGAACCAGTGTTCATGCATCCTGGGTTGAATTAACGCTTCATAAGATAGGCGTTCTGCTTTTCCTATAAACGAATTCTCTCCATTGGAAGGGAAGAGAATTGCAACTGAAGCTCAGGGAAAAGCTATTTTCCTGCATGTATATTTACTAATAATTTAGAGAGTTGCGTGTCCTATATATCCCACCCCATCTAGTGGAAACGCTGTGCAGCAGCACTGCAAGGTCAATGGACCTGGTGGAATCCAGGTGTTCGACACTGCAGGAGGCTGAAGATCACGGATCTGTTTTCACTCAGATATTGTATAAAAATGCCACAAAGATTAATGATGAATGTTTACTCCATCCCCTTGAAAAACACTTATGATGGCTTGTAACAACAGATGAGGAGGTCTACAAATGAATATATATATAGTTCTCTTTAACAGATCCATGCTGAAGTCCATGTTGACAAATGCAAATGGGAAAAGAGGATTTATGAGGAGTGTCAGACAAAAAGTTAGTCTGGGGTCTTTAAAATAGTGAATTCTGAGTGGAAGGGCCCATGCTGTGTCTCCTGATATCCAATTGTAATTCTTACAAAGTGTTTGAGCAGGTTGCATGCTGGCATTTCTATGCCATGGTAGTCATGCAGCTCAGCTGGCTGCTGCGTGTGGTTCGTGGCCAGTGTTCAAGTGTGCCATCAACACAAGGAACTTTGGTTTTGCACAGAAATACATGGATGAATATTTGAATAGTAAAACAGGGGATTTTTAGGAAGCTATTGTAGGGCTTCTGGCTCAAAGTTATAGCTGAGTACTTTTCAGTATCTAGGTTTTCTTAATTAAAAGTGGATTTTACCTTAGTAGGCATATCATTTACCCAATAGGCAATGCAGAGAGCTGAAGCAAGTTGAGGATTGTTTCATTATGTCAGATTTGGCAGAGTATCCTGTAGTAAAGGTAGCTATAGTGACATGCATTGGAAAGGAACTAACTTTTTTTTCTGTAATAATGGATTTTTTTTGTTAACATTTTAAAAACAAAACTGTAAAGGAATTAACATTCTGAATTTTGTGATGCATTTTTGATGTGCTTTTCAGCTGTGCTAGGAAGAAGTGTTAGGAAGAAGAACCAAAAGCATCACTGAGGAATGTTACCAAAATAGCAGATTTAAAATATTGAGGTAATGTTAAATGATAGACCATAATCTACATTACAAAGCAAGACAAAGTAAAAGTAAATTTGAAGAAAAGTCACAACAGAAATTCCTGGATGATAACATACAGTCTTAAACTCATTCAGCCGGCTGCTGCCAGCTGGTGTCATGGCATTGGTTAGGATGAAGGCAACAGCTGAGAAAGCTTCTTGGCTAATAACATACAAAATGCTACAAGTTATTTTGTATTGTATTGTATTTTGTATTGTAGGTCCTGGGTAGGACAAAGGACAAAGGGTGCGAGGAGTTGCACGTGTGGTTCAAGTTGTGTGCTGGAGTAGATGTTCTGTGCCACTTTCTGGGCTGGACACATGGGCTACATGGAACGGTCACAGTAGCTCAAGCAGCCTCTTCTGAGGTATATTGGGCTATATGTTTATATTAGGGTATATATGGTTATATTAGGGTATGGTTATATTGTACTCCATGCTACTTCATAGTGTTGTTTGACCTTATGTACCTTTGTGTGGTTCATAGAAAGATAAACCTGCTTTTATGTGGCTCTGTATTAGAAAGCCTGCTTTCTTATATGCTAGCATAAAGGTGAGCCACATGGCAAAACCATTAGTTCAAAAGTAAAGCAGTTAGCTACTTCCCAAGCATAGTTGGGAAAATGTAATTTATTGAGCAGAATTTTTATACCCTCTTTGGGTTTAAGAGATGAAGTGTAAATAAACCGTTAGCAAGAACAAATCAGATAGTGAGGGGTGCTGGCTTTGGGGGCTTGCAGGCTGGTATCTGCCAGCACTTATGGGAAGGTGCAGCTTCCTGATATTGAGGGAGAAGACACGGGCAGCCACTGGAAAGTAGTTGCTAACATGCAGACCTACCCAAAGTGCTGGAGGTTGCGACAAGGATAGTCTGCTGGAGATACCCAGATGCTTCCTTCCAAGTGCTGTGTGCTACCAGCAGAAAAATAGAGGTGAGGACTGCCACGTGTACACATTACAGGGCTTTGTACCCAGCCTCAGACCAGGATCTTCTTCTTCAGAAGAATCCTTTCTGCTCTGAACAGCTTGAGCTGAGAATGGAAAGAGAAATACTAAAGATAAAGTGAGAATTGCAACTTGGTTGTTCTCCAAGTGCCATCTCTTCCCTGAGCTGCAGCAGAACTCATTGTTACAAAATAAGCCCGGCTGTAACCCAGAGTTTGTGTATAGAGAACAACTTGAAGAAAAGGAAGAGTTTTAGGTTAGGGAAGAGTTTCTCAAACAGTGGCTACAGCAGAAAATCTACGTGTTGCTGCAAGGCAAATACTGTTGTTATCAGGTTTGAGGGGTGTAGGGACAAGGGGGATGGAAACGTGCACTTTTACTATGACATCTTTTTGATTTCTGACATAGAAAAATCATTTCACTCTTTTTTTTTTTTTTTTCATATTCTTTCTAAATTAAAGGATTTTTAGTCCTGTAAGTAGGAGAGGGAAAAATGTTGAATATAGATTTCAAAAATGGTACCTTGGGAGAAAGAAATCAATATAATCTATATCTATTTATGTAGATTCACCTAGAAGCATGTCTGTAGACTACATTTTATTTTTTCAGATAAGAATTGTGCTTTCAGGAGACTTTTCTGGTTTGGCATGTATCTGCTGCACAGAAGTTTTTAAAGGAAATTGGTGTTGAAAAAAAAGAAGTGCTAACCACAGACTTCAAAATGGAACAGCTTGGTGGAAATGGAACTGCCTGTACTTTGATTTCCATACCTGAGTCTGTACGCTGGTACGAAATTGTCACCTTCTGGAGAGGGAGAGATTTAGTGAGGTGAGAATTTCACTAAAGACAGAGGTGGGGGTGGAACAGAGCCTTTTTTTTTTTAATTATTTTTTAAAGGTTTCTCCCTTTTAGCAACATAGCTTAGTTCCTGAGGGTTATTAATCTCATTATCTCATTCCTTTCAAAAGAAGAATAGATTTTAGCCCTTGGATTTTCTTAGTGTGGTTATTTTTTTCTCTGATGTTGTCAAGAACAGACCTGGAATTTAATATTTGTAAGAGTGAGCTGTGTTTTGCTGTGTGCCAGCTATTCTTTCTATCAAGAAATAGAGATGAAGACCTGTTTCTTTTTTTGTTTGTTTGTTTGAAGAAAGAGATAGCATCACTATACTGTTTTCTTTCTTTTTTTTTTTTTTTCCTGATTTGCATCAAAATCTCAGCAAACCTTTTTTTCAGGAGATTTTGTTTTGCTTCTTCCTCTCTCTTTCAAATCGCTGTCATGCAAATCCAAGTGTAAACATTTTTACATTTACAAACATTTTGTAGCACTCATAAAAACACGACTTTTTCAGCTTTATGCAACCACCTGCCTTTCCACATGGAAGGCTAAATTAATCTCTGCTTTGTATCTTGTGATGTCTCAGAGTCTATCATGAGTATATGCATGATGTGAAAGGTCTGTCAAAATAGAGAGCACTTTGGTCTAAAAAGGCTCCAAGCTTTCTACCTCTGGCATATTCTTCTGGCTCAGAGTGATACTTTAGTCAAGGCTGGCCATGCCCTGGCTTTTAATCTGGTGTCAGAAGGTTCCTGTTTCAAACTGTCACATTCTTCAGCATTTATTAGTCCCTTCTGGACACGTAATAATAAATTCATGCTTAGTTACCTATCTGAGGGTTTTTAGGCACCTCTTGCTATAGATTTAAAATTACTTAATTTCTAAAATTAATATCCAAATTTGAATATGAGAGTGATGTTTCCATGTGGTGATGCTAATTTTTAGCGCAGGGTTGGCTGTTGTAGCCTGCAACTCTGCTGGCTACAGTGTCTGTTTGTTTAATCTGAAATATCAGTGTGGTGGTCTCCTAATGCTGTGGTGGCTGCTGCCGGAGCTGGGAATTTTGAAATGATCAGTTCGTCTGTCTCCAGGTTGGCAAAACTTTGTGAGACCTGCATGTGTGGGCAGTCCCAGATAGTGAAGTCCCAGCTTTGTTCTTAACATGGCTGTCCATAGAAGAATTGTTTTGCTTAATGGCTGTTTTTGTTTCATAATTAATCACAGTTAAAAAGTCATTATTTAATGATGAAAGAATGAAGAGTTTGAGGAAGAAATTCAGAAGCATGAAGTCCTTCTAAAAGCAAGTATCTGGATGTGCTTGTTAACAGCTGCAGTTTTAGACTGATTTCCAAATTCAGTATGTGTTACCTCAAAACATCTCATGCCTTTCTGCTACTTCAGGGAATACTCAAATTGCGAATCTGTAGATACTGATTTATAGGGAACGAATGCAGTGCATTTGTTATACAACCTTGGTGTCTCACACATCCATCTACAGAGAGAAAAGCAATTGACTTCTCATTTCCTATGTTTCACGTTCTTTTTATGAAGCAGAAAGAAGCTTGTGATGAACTGTTATAACATCTTGTTTAATGCATATATTAAATCATTATGCTGAAACTTTAGCCCAGTGAATGTTTCAAGAATGTTTAGCTACAAGTTGTGTTGGCACCAGTTGATAATTCTGTGACACAGAAATATTTTTGACCTCCATCATGGGCATAAGAAACTTTACCATTATTTTATCTTCCTGGGCTTTAAAAAAACAAACAAACACCACACACCACAACAACAACAACAAAACAGGTTCAATATTTGATTGGGAGCTTATCTATCTGAGCAAGACTACTAACTAATGAAAGTAAAATTAGATTGCTTTCCAGAGAGAGCTATTTCTACATGCAGGTATGCCTGTTCCTAGGCTTGCTCGTATTAGATTACTCGCTGGATAACTCTGCAAAACAAATTTGTCGAAGGTCAAGATGGGTGAGTGTGATTTACTGTAAATAGGGAGTGAAGGTGATTTATGCTGTCTGTTCTCTCCACGTGGCAGCTTGGGTCATGCCTGGTGACTCCAGTGCCTGTAATAGCTGGGGGCTGTGCTTGTCTTCTTTGCAGGATCATTTCTCCTGGTTTTATTTTCACATGTTTTCTCTGCAGGAGAGGCACAGAAGAAGAGATTTCTTAGTGAGTTAATATATTGCATGGACAGCTGAAATGAAATCCTTTGTGTAAAGCCTGTTTTGTTGTTATGCTCTTCCTGTTGCCCTGCCTTTGATACATTTAACACATCTCTGCCTTGCATGGGTCTGAGCAAGTGTAGATTCCATTTATGTTGTGGATCTAGTTATGTCCGTGTACATCTTGGTGTCTCTAAGCATAGGTGTGCCACCTCCTTGGCATGAACCTAACCACCTGGCTGCAGGATGCCCTGCAGTGAAGTTGGTGGGGGATGTACCATTTATATGAGAAGTTGTTGACTATTTTAAATACTTAATAAACAAGAAGACTGCTGAGAAGGACAGTGTACACTTGAGATTAGGGCAGACATAGGAGAGCTAGGGATCCCTGTTTCCTCAGATCAAGAAGGGAAATGATTTTGAGTTTCCTCCACAGATGGCTGCGTCCACTGACCAGCCAACTGCAAAGGGTGGAACCAGGGCAGGTGTTGCAAATACAGCTGCAGTCTCTTGCTTGCTGCTGCTTTGGGATGGGATGAACTTAAAAGTGCCTCTTGGGTTGGGCTTGGCAGGGAAGGTTATGGTAATTCTCCATTTGGGAATTTCTCCAGCTGTAAAGGAAGAGGGCTCTGAGCAGCCAGGAGGCTATCCTGGTGGTTGAGCTAAACGAGGAGGGGGCTTCTCTTATTTCTCTGGATGTCACTAACTGTTTGCCTGTGTCTTTTATTGCTGACTACTGTTAATTATTTCTGTGCTGGAGCTCCATGTCAGTGGTTAATGCTTTCCTCTTTGGGTGGTTTCCAGTGACCTCTTTTAACAGTTATAGTTCATTTTCTTTTTCCTTTTCTTTGCCATTCATTCAGTAGTTCAAGATAATATACATATAATATATGTAGTGTGCGTGTGTATATACTTAATCAAGTGCTAGATAATTGTTAACATTTCAGAGTATTTATATGGCAGATAGAAATATACACCCCTGCCAGCAGGAAAGAAATTGATTGAGCTCATGCTGTGAAACAAATAAATAACTGGGGAGAATAATGTTAAAGCTTACTGGCGATAGTAATTGGGTCAAAGAATCCTTCTGTAGTGCATTAATCTGTTACCTTCTAAATAGAATTTAATATGAAAAAGTTTAAGAATATGAAACTTTAGACTCTTCTGCCAATATCCTATTCAAATGGGTAACAAAACCAACTGGATGTTAAAAAAATAATTTGGACAAATTTAATTCTAATAAAATTTATTCCAATAAAAAGAATCAATAGCACCCTGATAGTTAGAATACAAATAATTGTGGACTTCTGATGCAAGTAAGTGTTTAACTCTCTTTAAAATGTTTTGTAAGCATTAATGTTTTGTCTCTAGCTTTGTGATCTTCTAATTGCATTACACAGCTACATTAATATTAAATCATCATCCACTTTGAATAAACCATTTAATAGAGAAATAATTCTACTACATGAATGAAAATAAAAATTTCTTAGTTTTGGTTTTCAGAACCAAACAGTTAATTCTTGAATGATGTTAGCTATAGCTATTTTTGGCATATAGTCAAGAACAGTAACCTGAGTTGAGGAAATTAAAAAATTAAAGCATGAGTGTATAAATACCTAATTTGTCTTATTACCAGGTCTCTATATTATTCAAGTTATTTTCTGCTACTAACTATGATAAACCATCACTTGATTTATAAGAATAGCATTTATTTTATTCATAAAGTTATGTTCCATTTTATTAACTTAAATGTGATAGAAGTGATCTTATATGAGGAAAAAAAATGAGGCTGACCAGGGCTGGAATCCATACTTCATTTTCCATTTTATTTACTGTGTTGTTATTTACGTTTCCTAAAAACAGGAAAAAAAAAAAGTGATTCTACTCTGTAGACTGATAACTAATATTAATTCACACTTAGTGTTTTTGTTGACCTCAGTAGGTTTAAAGATGTGGCAAAGGATGTGTTTTAACCTTGCAAATCAAATTTGGCCATGGAATTCTATTCTATACTGTAGCATAAATTGAGAATTTATAACTCAAGATTACATGGATACTCTTTGGAAGTAGATGGGACCAGGGATTTTAATTTTGTTGGTGACTGACTGCAACCTGTCTCAGTCTTCCATTTTGACATGTTACAAAATTGTAGAAACATCCTTTTTTTTTTTTCTTTTTTTTTTTTTCTTCAAAGTTAGCAGACAAACACACAAAACAGATTTCTTAAATGGGAAGCTGCCATATGTTTGTTGGGTTTTGGGTTGAGCAGGTATGGTTGTATCAGTATCAGTGTGTGGACTTCACACCAGGACTAGTTAGAAACCCATAATGTGGGTCTTCTGCTAAGCTCCAGCTTGCACCAGTTTCTCCAGGAGGTCTCCAGGCTCTGCTTGGTCTGAAGGTGACCTGTAGGCTGGCAGCATGTTGGAGCCAGCTCAGAAAATCAGTGCTAGCCCTAGTCCTAGGGGACTGCTCCTGGGAGCCAATATTTTTTTAATTTTATTTTTAGTGTGCCTGTAATATGTGTCAAGAAAGCAATCCCAATTTTTATCAGTTTGTAAAGAAGATAAAAATGAAGGCAAAATAACCTTGCTGAGCTACTTGTACTACACAAAAACATCCAGTTCCCTTTGATGCACAGATGTTCAGAATAATTCTGCAATTCATTTTCAAGGAGGAAAAAAAGAGTCTAGCTCTTTTAAGGCTGCAGGTTTTCTCCCCTAACTGAAATTGTGAGGTATGTAGTGGTTGTCATTTTTAATAAGATGATGCTGAGTAAGAGTAAAATAAATGGAAAAAAATGACTCCTGTAAAACTTGCAATCATTTTATAACTAATGTGACAAAATGACATTTTTTCATTTCTGAAATGTTTTACAATAACCTTGTAAAATTTAGTGAAGTTAGAGTGTTAGAAAGATTAAACATATAATAAGGGAGAAGAGCCTTTCTAATAGCAACGCTTAGGGAGTGCTTAGTGGAAAAAAAGGTCTTCAACAGAAATATAAAATTAATGATAGAACATTTTGAGAAGCTGCAAAAGATGCAATTAAAAAATATACTGGTTTTCTAAAAATGAACACGGGCAATGAGTTTGTTAGCTGTGGAAAACACACAGTGGAAAGGTAATATGAAATGACAAATACAAAAGCATTTTTTCCCCACTGATATTAAGCACTCAGATAACTAGCAGAAATCTGTAAGAGCCAAGGAGGAGCACTGCAGATAACATTGTAAGCCTAGCTCGGCCCTATCCCTGAAGACTTGTCGGGATAATGATACAGTTTAGGAAACTGCCTCAGGACATGTTAGGAAATGACAGGCACTCAGTTGTAAACTAAGCTGTTAGAAACTATTTTAAGCTGTCAAGCAGGAGAACACTTGGGAAACCACAGCTTTGTTAAGTGTGGCTAGTGTAGGGTAAGGAAAAGAAGAAGTGCTTCAGACAGGTGGAAGAGGAAAAGCTAATTGATTGGGACTTGAATTTAAAATATATCTATATTTCTGTAGGAAATGTGCATTGGCAGCCTCAGAATTATTGTGAAGTTTTCAACAGCCCTGTGATTTCATTTAAGATATTCCAGTTGGATTTGCTTTTCTTAGGAAATTATACTGGCCAAAATTGTCAGATAGCTGCGCTGTTTGTAGTATAAATCTAGGCACAGGGCAACTATTCATTTTTCCTTCCCTGCAAGCAGAAACCTGGAGTAGGTGTATGCAAAAAGTCCTTTTTTATGCGCTTGTTAATCGTTCTTGAAGCTATTTACTGCTCTGAAAAACAGGGATGTGTTGAATTTATGATTGGCAGAAATCACAAATGGATGAAGGATAGTTTAATAAATATGTAATGTAGGGATGTTTGCTGTACATATAAATGAGAATCCTAATCAAAGGACATTGGGTGTGCTTCGTATGCACATAGTTCGTAACATAGTTCGTGGCCAACTGCTAAATAAAGAGAGAGGAAGCACTCTGGAAGCTGCCTTGGAGGGTGGAGAAATGATATTTAAAGGATGGCAGTGAGCTTGAAAACTAGCTCTTTTTAGGAAAGCAGTTAAAAGTAAAAGCTAACCCTCTTCCTGTGTCTGCTTCTCGTTACCCATATTGATTTTGTAACATGTTATGAATGACGTCTCTCCGCCAGACACATCAAAGTATCTAACCATTAATAGAAGAAAATACCAGTGATTCACGTACCAAGATTATTTAGTAGGAAAGTGTGCAAAAGTCCGCTTTTCAGAGTGAAAGAGCCAAACCCATTTAAAAAAGAAAAAAAAAAAAGGGAAGGAAAAAGAAGGAAAACTACATCAGTTTCAGTGATCCCTGAAGTCTAACTTCTGAATATGCAAGCAGGTTGGATATTATGAAGAGCTGTCAATACTTCAGAGCTATGGATGCCAAAGCAATTATGTTTGCAAACCTTGAGATGCATCAGCCTAGTTTTTTACCTTCTGACTTGGGAGCAGGGAAGCAATTTGGCTCAATATTTAGGCAATTAATGTTGGAATTAACTCCAACTTGCGAATTTTAAGGAGTTTACAAAAACTACAGCCAGATATAAATGAACTCTATGGCTCTTTTGAAAGAATCACAGTTTCTGAGTTGGGCATTAACTTCAAATCAGCAAAACCAGTATTTTAAATGTGAGTGGAGATAACGTAGGGCTCTGATGTTGCTGTCCTTGCCTGAGCTTGGAGACATCACTAGGCACAAATTGCTGGATCTCCAGCCCTGATGTCTTACTGATAGCAACTGAACTCACAGCCTAGGGGTGAAGTGATTTACTGGGTTGAGGGAAGGTGAATTGGGAACTGGAAGTTTTCTGATCAAGATTCATTCTTCTTTCTGCCTATTCTTCCCCATAGGAAAGAAGCATCTCTCTACATGGTTTCTCCAATGATGACATGGGCTGTTTGAGTTAGTTTTGTAGGAACACCTCACCTGCTGGTCTCCTTTCCCCTTTGTAAAATGGGATCAGCTGCCATGGTGGGCTTGGACTGGATCTCAGTGGAGAGGGGAGGTGGCAAGGCATGACTGTGGGAAGGGATTTGTGTTCAGTCATGTCAGAATGGTGCTGGTATTTTATTGTGAGAAGGCAAATTAAGGTTTGAAATGGTTCAAGTCTCAATGGAAGACACATCAAAGCACAACAGACGAATTAAATGTAAGGTCAAGGTTTTGTTATTGCTGTATTTAGACAAACATGAGTTGCCACTTGTTCTGGTTTTACTGATAAGTGATGTGAATCGTGAGGTCATGGGAGGGAGTTTTGGTCAGCTCTCTAGTTAAAAATTGGCTTCACATTTTTTCCAGGATAGTGATGAATTGATGTCCAGGAACAATGAAAAAATAAGTACCGTGACATTGAAAATTGAATTCATTTGATGGATAGCTGCTTGCAGTCAGTTGCAGCAAGGAGCCCCCATATCATTACAGAAGATAAAGATCTGGTCTAAACAGTTTTTACTCTTTAAATTTTAGATTCTGTTATTTAAAAGATGCTTCCCTCCCATGCAGGTTTTTAAGTTGGAAACAGGTGAAGGCTCCATTTAATGCCTTCTCACCTAATACTTACTTTATGAATGACTGCATGGCAAGAGAAACCTTCAGCTAAGCCTGTTCAGGAGTTTTCAGTCAACATAGGCTGCCTTAGATGCCGTGCAGTAGAGTAGATGTTGAGTAGGTTAAGTAGAGGTTGACAGAAAGCAGCCTAATTCAAGTGTCATCTCTGATTTCCACTGAAATGGGAAAAGTGTAATTTGCACATACAAAGGCTGGGAGAGTAAAAGAGAGTTCACTTATTGACCACAGATGAATCCTCACACTTATTTTCCTCTTTGAGTATCCTATAGCACAACTAGCATCAGCCTAAGTGAAGTGTTTAAGATGGTCTGACTTTCATAATGGCACACACAGCAATTTTTTATTTTTTTTTTGATTGTCTGCCTTGAGACACGTAGCCAAGATGGTCAGCATGTCCCTGGGGGAACCACAGAGAAGGTCACTGCTACAACAACATGCAGCAGCACTGGCAGGGTAACCCCATGAACTGCCTGCCATAGGGCACCTTAAATTGCCCAAAGCTTGGGAACATGTTTTCCTAATGCCAGAAATGGGTATTTGTCTTGTGTACTTCCTAAAATTATAATCTTGATATGTAGGTTGAAGTTGTCTTATAATGTCTTGTAAAGTTTTTGAGCTTGTAAGTTCAATATTAATGTATTAGTGCTGAAGGCTTGGTAGGTAGGTCTGTGTCTAAGGAAGCAGACACCCCTGGAGAAGAGAAGGCTCTGGGGAGATCTTAGAGCAGCCTTCTAGTACCTAAAGGGGGCCTCCAGAAAAGCTGGGGAGGGACTCTGTGTCAAGGGGTGGAGTAATAGGACAAGGAGTAATAGCTTTGAACTAAAAGAGTGAAGATTTATATTAGATATAAGGAAGAAATTATTTACAATGAGGTTGGTGAGGCGCTGGCACAGTCTGCCCAGAGCAGCTGTGGATGCCCCATCCCTGGAGGTGCTCAAGGCCAGGCTGGATGGGGCTTTGGGCAACCTGGTCTGGTGGGAAGTGTCCCTGCCCATGGCACGGGGGTTGGGACTGGGTGATCTTTAGGGTCCCTTCCAACTCAAACCATTCCATGATTCTATGAAGTACATGGCGTTTAGTTGCAGAGCTTACTACTATTAAATACATGCTTTATGGTTTATCTGTTTTGGAATTTAAATACAGATTTGCTAAAAATCATTTGAAATCCTTTATTTCTAATAGCCTTTTCTCTTTTTACCATTTAGACAAATGTGAGTGACTAATGTTTTCACAGCAAAGACTAGCCATATTGCTTTCAGACATATGTACTGCCTGGGGCAAGTGTGTTTTGTTTCATTTATATAAATATATATATATATATATATATTAGAACTAAACTAGTGAGCCTCAAGTCTTATTTGCCTGCTGGCTCTCTCAGTTCAGGAGCTCATGAAATATGGTTGTGAATTGTTTGAATATGTATATATTTTGAATATGTAAGATCTTTCAGCATTGATCAACAAGGATGCAACTAGTATCATCACGTTTATTATCATCAGTTACACCAACTGGACAATCGGATCACTTGAGCTCAAGAAAGTCTTGCAGGAACCACTTTGCATTCTGACCATCTCTCTCAGCTGGTTCCTGAGGTGACTTGAAATGGCAATGATCCTTACACAAAACACAGCAAAGATATTTCTGCTTTTCTAGTCAGCATTGCAAATCACTTAGCAGGAATTGGTGGAACATTTCAGAACAGAGAAGCCATTCGTAATTTTTGAGGGATGGAGGTTTACTCTGTTCAGGTTTAGTTTGTTTTAAGCCACTATATAGCACTGGCAAAGGTGGAGACAATTGAACTTCTATTTATTTTTCTGGTTTTTCCATTATTGTAAGGCCAAAAGAAATCACAGGCTCTTGTGGCCAATGCGTTACTTCCTCGGTATTAGGGCTGTAAGTCCCTGGCAAACTGCTTACATGGATACGAAGTGATCTTTTAACATACCCAAATGAGTTGTTCTATTTAGTTGATTTTTTTTTCTTTTAATCTCATTAGAGGCTTTTTTGTTTGAAAGTGGGGCACACAGAGCTTAAAATAAGCCAGGTGTTGATACTAGGCTTGGACTTTAGATAGTTGGAAACTAACATGTTTGAGTTTTGAAAGGATGGAGAAAATTTCAGAGAAATGGTGAGTAGAGTTTTAGAGAGAAGTACTTGGAAATGTGAAAAAATTTGGTCCAGTTTTAAAGGGAGTTAATATATAAAAATTCTGAACCAAAGTGTTACACATGATGATTAATGTATAGAACAAGCTGTCAATATTAGCAAAAGGAATGTATGGCTACAAGTAAATTAGCCATAATTTTTGCAGTATATAATTATACTTTTCTGATGGATCAAGAGAGTAGTTTGATTTATTTTTTTCTTTCCAATTTCAAAATAATGGAAGTTTGATTTTTGTGTCTGTGTGGTCTCTGGTGATTTAAGGTTTGATTTTCATTTCTTCCAGGCACTTCCATAACCTTGGGAAAGTCATTTCATCAGTTTGTGATTTTGGTTCCTCACTGAATTCAAAAGGGTAGTAACGTGAAACCTGCCTGTGATACACTATTCTGTTTATGTACGTTTTACCTGTAGATACTTCTACCTGAATATAAATTAATTATGCAACAGAAAAATGAAAGTCGTTTCTGGCAAAGAATACTTAGTGAAGAATAATCAATTTGAATCTCACAGTTTTATATGATGATACATAATGGTATAAGTAACCTGACTGCATTTTTGAGAAATAGTTATGTGGATAGTACAGGAGATGTTGAGCTTTATTTTTTGATTAGAAGATTTTTGACTAATCCTTATCATTGATGATAGAAGTTCTATGTAGAATTTGTCAGTGCTGCATGCAAAATGTAGCCTATAATAAATTTTGATGTTAGAGTTCATTCCAAAATATCTGCGATCCACCAGCCTATAAGCTTATAAAAACATAATTAATTTTAGTTAAGGAATGTGCAGAATTTTCCTTGGTAATATTTGGCTTTACACAGCGAGTGGGCAAATATTCCTCGGAAATCTGAGAGACTGTGATGTGAAGCAACAAAAAGCAACGTACTGAATACAGTTACATACAGAGGTATTAATAATGCATGCAAATCACTTGCTATTTTCCAAATGCTTAATTCCTTTCCTGTCTACAAGGACGGAGGGAACAGAGATATACAGTGTAGGCAGGAGTATGCAGTGGATGATTGTAGGACCCTGCTCTGAGTAGAACTGCACGAATGATGGATTTTGCCAAGTCTGGATTTGTGGATGGTTCTCTTGCATACTAGAAATCTATGTTACAGAAGAAAAGGGGATTGCCTTTACATACCTGGGTATAGCTGTGTGGATTTTCAGGAGCACAGAAATACATACAAAAACACACATAGGTGCACGTGGCCCTGCTACCCTCCAAAAATTCCCTTTGACCCTCAGAAGTGAGATGTGTTATATGTCAAAGAGACACAGTAGGAAGTCACAGACCAGGGAAAGGAGAGCTGATAGGGCCTAGTTTGTCAGTATTATCCGAATTGCTGTTAATCCCCCTACACACTGCAACACAGTGATCATCAGCAGTGATTTCCACTGTAGGTGGCAAGGTAGGAACTGAATTTACCTCCTTAGTTTCTGTACCCAAAGAAAGTATTGTCGAGTTAAAAGCCGTCTTCACAATTGTTTTTAAACAACTGACTTATACTAATTAAAGTCTGTATTTGGCCAAACCTGGTTATAAACAATTCATGAAGATCAAGAGATGGTGTTGTTTTTTTTGTTTGTTTTGTTTTTGTTTGTGGTTGTTGTTTGATTTTTATTTTATTTTTTTTCCCTAAAGGAGTCATGGGCATGGAGTCCTTGTAAGGAATTTTCTAACTGTCTTTATAAACTGCTTCTAATCTAAGATTAAATTTTCTTGACGTAATGGTGTGAATAAGTATAGTTCTTATGGTTGTTTCAGGAAAAAGTTGTCATAAAACAGCTGTGCATTAACCGGGCATGTTTAAGGCCTACAGGAGGCTAAATGCCTGGAGAGAAAGGTTTCTGTGTTATATATTCATGATGTTTTATTTACATCTGTGTAACAAAAAAAAACAAATCACGCACTGTATGTTTTCTGATCATATGTATTATTTTAAAATATATACAAACTTGTTGCCACAACAAAAGCCCATGACCTGTCTTTAATTTCCTGGCATACCCTTCAAGGCACAAACCAGTTTGGCAAAGGGGCTGGGTTGCAGTCTCTGGAAGTTGCTACATCCCAGTGAGGCAAGGAGGAGTGTCTCTGATTTCTTTCCTAATGTGCCTGCACATACTTCATCCTGGTGTTGTTTTCTCCCTTTCTGAGTTCAGGTTGAAAAGAACTGTGGAGTTTCCCACAGGATCTCTCCTAGGATATCTCTGGTGAAAACACCTCCAAAATTATGGTAAGTGCACGGCAAAATTGAGCATGTTCATGGTTAAGGTTATTTTTTATCTTGGGAAATGTCAGTGGCAGTTGGTAGCAGTCTGGGGCGATTAGGTGCTGTTCTCAGCAGAAGGTGGAGAGCCTGTGGAGTCACCCTCTTTGGAGGTATTCAAAAGCTGCCTTCACATGGTGCTGGGCAACCTGCTCTGGGTGGCCCTGCTTGAGCAGGGGCTGGACCAGATGGACCCAGAGGTCCCTTCCAACTCCAGCTATTCTGTGTTTTAATGTGGTGGCATGAAGATGTTTAGTGTATGCTCTAAGCAGTTATTGGGCTACAAAACTACTGAGAGCTCCTCTTATTTCCTACAAATGCTTTAGGCAGTAGTGATGTGCAGAGGGGGAGGCTAATATTGCCAGAGAAAGGTGCAGCGTTACACCAGCCTCCAGCAGTCTGAGAATAGAAAGTTTCTCCTAGCTTACTTAAAATACAGAAGGAGCTGTACAGAGAAATCAGTTCAGTCTGTCCTTTTTAAATCAGTAGAGATTTAGAGATTTATGTGCACCAGAGCTGTTGCTGCTACAATATAAATACCTGAAGAATAATGGCTTTGTGGCAAGAAGGAGCTGCAGTATTTGGATTATTCCTTCTGTTGGTAACTTCCAAGGTTTCAAGCTAGCAGAGCTCAGGGTTTTGAGCTAGCAGAGCTCAGCATTTCAAGCCGGAGGAGCTGAGTGACTGCCGGGCCTGTGGCACAGGTTTGGGATGGCAATACCCAGGGCTAGCTTGGGATGAACTCTGCACCAGTGCTGGTGGGCGGCGAATGTTTTTGAGTCTGTGGGTGTTACTTTTGGCAGGTCTTCTGTCTGGAGTGGTTCTGAATTTGGCTTATTGTATTCTAAAAAAAAACATTCGGAGTACTTGAGCAGAATAATGTTTCGTATACTGTTCTGAAGGAGTTTGATGGAAAGGACCGCCAGACTTCCCTCTGCAAATGGATAATCATAATGTTTCCAGATGGCTTAGGTGATTTTGCCTCAGCAAGAGGCAGGAAACTAGGAATAATCTAAGGCAAAGGTAGGCAATATGCTTTGTGTTTGTTCTAATAGGGGATTTGTTGAAGTAGGAGACAGCAAGCCAAAGGTGGTAATAGAGCTGCCTGACAAACAGCACGGCATACTTCTTAGTATTGCCACAGGAACAGCTTTGGAAAAACTTATGGTTAGTTTTTTTAGCACTGATATTTTTTCTTCTGGAAAATGCCATTTGGTCAAAACTATGTTTTCCCTGCTGGAAAAACGAGAGTTCAGTAATGCTCTGGATTTTTTTTTCTGTGTGGGTGGGAGAACAGTGAGGAGGGAGAGAGAAGCATGTCCTACTACAGGGAAAGTGTCAGTTCCAAGTAGGTAAGCTTCTGGTTTTGCATTGACTTTTTTATTTTGTGTGTGTGTGCATTGAAGCCAAAATCACCTGAAATAAACACTTCAGTTTTACCATACACAATGCTTTAATTTACTTGAAATCCATTTTAGTTGTTCTAATTTTGCCTCAAGGAAAATACTTCTGTTGATATTCAATTGGAATTATTTGGCTAAAAATAAATACATAAATAAAAATAGCCGACACTCACAAAAGTGGAATTTTCCACTGAGATGAATCTTAGTTCCAGCAAGTCTTTAATCTGATGTATATTGTTCAGGTGTTGAAATAATTAAGTGGATGGTTGCTTCATGTATTTAGTTTTATCAGGCTATCCAAGTGGTACAGACTACAATAGCATTACATTATATTCTAATAGGGTAGTAATTATCCTGTTGTATTTATTCTGGACCCCACCTGGGATGGGCATGTCAAAATTTTCCATATCACTATAATCTCATACTTGAGTTCATAAAGTCCCACCCTTCTGGGATTTTGTCATGTGCACATGTGCTACTTGATTAACCTTGTTAATTTAAAAGTTCATGATACCTAGTGAAGACCTTGAAATTGTGCATCACTGCAGCATCAACTGAACATCACGCACTCTTAGAAAGACGTATACTCACTAGTCTTATTTTGTAGGTACTGCCTCTGTCCGGTACTTTATGTGGTGAATACCTTTAATGGGTCAAGATTCATAATGCTGAGAGGTGCACTTCATCTGTCACAGCAAGTCCAAACGGTAGTTACTTTGGATGACTTAACTCTTGGAAACCCTATCTGGTACCTTCCTAGGACACAGCAATGTTCAGACTGCCCTGAGGGTGTCTACAGAAGCAGGCCTTGCTTTCACCAGGGTGGATTAAGTTTTCCACAAAGCTCTCCAAATTGCTGTGTGTGCACAATTCTTGTGGTGATTTTTTTTTTTTTGGTGGTGGTGGTTTACTTTTGTTGTTTTGTTTTGATGTTAGTTTTTCCCTTTCGTCTTTGGCAGCTTTCTTTTTTTTGGCATACTGCATTCCAGGCCTTGGTAAAACTGTGGGCCTTACATTTTAATACCACAGTGTCAGGTATGGGACCATGCAGGTTTGATAGGAACTTGCTGAAACAGTTACAAAACGGAAATTAGAAAATAGATGCCTGGACTCTTAGGTATGATTCTTGTGCTGTTGCCTCTCATTTCCTGCTGAAGAACGCTGAGAGGCTGATAGCCATAGAATCATTAAGGTTGGAAAAGGCCTCCAAGGTCATCTGGCCCAACCATCCCCCTACCACCAATATCACCCACAAGACCATATCTCTAAGCACCATGTCCAACCTTTCCTTGAACACTCCCAGGGACAGTGACTCCACCACTTCCCTGGGCAACCCGTTCCAATGCGTGACTGCTCTTTCTGAGAAGAAATGTCTTAATTTCCAACCTGAACCTGCCCTGGAGCAACCTGATGCCATTCCCTCTAGTCCTATCGCTAGTTATCTGTGAGAAGAGGCAGATCCCCAGCTCCCCACACCTTCCTTTCAGGCAGTTGTAGAGAGCAATAACGTCTCCTCTGAGCCTTCTCTTCCCCAGACTAAACCACCCCAGTTCCCTCAGCCACTCCTCACAGGACTTGCATTCCAGGCCCTTCAGCAGCTTCATAGCCCTTCTCTGGACACGCCTCAGGGCCTCAATGTCTTCTTGTGTGGGACCCAAATCTGAATACAGTGTTTGAGGTGCAGCTTCACCAGAGCTGAGTACAGGGGGATGATTTCCTCCCTGGTTCTGTTGGCTACACTACTCGTGGTATAAGCCAGGACCAGGATGCTGTTGACCTTCTTGGCCACCTGGCACACATGTGCCATGAGGCACACACCAGATAAAGGAACACCCAGGACTGGAAAAGAATTGTGGAAACATAAATGTCTGGTATTATAAAAGAGGCCAGAAATACCTTTTTTTTTTTTTTTTTTTTTTTTTTTTTTTTTTTTTTTTTCCCAGGCCTAACAATTGCAAATTGCATTTGGAACCGAGCTTGCTGCTGAAGTGTGGAATTTGTCCAATGTGGGATTGAGCAATGCATTGTTGTGTTGAGAACAGCACTTTAGAAACTGAAGTGCTTTGCCAGTGGATCAGAGGGGAATTCTGAAATGTAGAGGACAATTCTAAGGTCAGAGCTTGTGCTGTGCTAAGCATATTTGACAAAAACATCAGCAGCTGAAGCTGAGGGTCTTCAGTGTTTTGTGGAAGGGTCTGAAACTGGCTGTCTCTTTTTGGAGTCAGCATAACTCTCTCTCTCTCTCTCTCTTTCTCTCTGTCTCTCTCTCTCATAACAAAACATTTCAGAGTTCTTAAAATTCATGCTAGTAACTCAATAGTCTTAAGCCAAACCATTATGCTTTCAAGTCAGTGTGTAAGTATAAAAGTGTAATGATAGTCTTGTCAAATGATATTGAGGCAAAAACCTTCAAACCTCTTCTGAAGTGGTAATCGTGCTGATGGGTGGGCAGAAGTTACGTCCTTAAATGGTGTTGCTGTTCATATCTGAATTTTTGCCAAAGAAAATTTTCTAAATAAGCTTGGCTCCCTGAAAGCTAGTTGTAGGCTGTGTTTGCATCTGGACGTATCTGGATAAAAAAGCTTGCAGTGTAGTCTTGTTGTATTTGAAACATCATCCCTCAAAAATTATTGGGCATTTCTAGACGTTGGGCTTTATTCTTTTTGCCTTGTACAATCAAAGTTTGTTTGTGCACCTACAGATTCTTCCCTATCTCTACCAATTGCTTTTCTCGTCTTACTTGCTTCCTCATTCTTCTCAATCATTGCTGCTTCCACACTCATTTTCTTTCCACCCTTTGCTACTTTTTCCATTAGCTCCCAGTCATATGGCTACTTAAGCCAACATCAAGATAATGTTGCGCTCTACTCCTTTCAGCTCAGTGATAACCTTGTCTGTCTCCTGTTGTTGCCTCTCTTCCTTTGAGCCTTCGTACAATGTAGACCGATCTTAAATCCGGGATGGCCAGAGCATGGTATCTGGGAACCTCAGCTGCTGTGTGGGGGCAGCATCCAGGCATAGAACAGGCAGCAGTTGTGCTGCTGGAGCATACTCCTCCTGTGCAGGCTACAGTTGACTGGTTTTTCCATCATTCCCCCAGGATTTGGCCTTACAATATCATGCTTTTAACTACTTGCTCTAATTATGTTAAAATGCTCATAGGTAACGCGTTAATGAACATTAGTAGATTTTCCCCTCCTCTAAATGTTTCCCATTTTCACTTAAAGTTGATTATTCACAAACACCTGAGGAGAGGCACTAATATGTTCTGAATTGGTGCAGCACATGATACTGATGTTCTTCACTTCCACTTGGCTGTTGATGAATCCTGTTTTCAGTCTGGCCTGCATGTTTTTATTTGTCATTGTGTTTCTCTGTCCGTTAGCCAGTTTTGATACTGTCAATTCTGAGCAGCAATTTGCTGAGCTTTAAATAACCCAAATTTTGAACTCGCTGACCGGTATTATTAAATAGTGACAGGATTAGTCAAGGAGAAAGGGGGGGGGGGGGGGGGGGGGAAGGTTCTTGACGAACTGACCTAATGCAATTGAATGGACTAAAATTGGCCTTGTCATTCTTCCTCTTGCTTTTAGGAATCTCAAGGTAATTATAATTGGCAAAGCCAGTCATGCTATATCTCAAAAAAGCTGAAGTTATAATGCAGTTTTCTTCTGATGATTTGCCTTTACCTCTGAATTTATATAAATAAAATAGTAAGAAAGTTAACAGTTGCTTTATCTTACGGTGTACACATCACATAAACAATGTACCAGAGGTAAATTAAAGGCAAATATCCAAGCAGAATAAAATAATAATAATAAGAAAGTGGACTAGAGAGCAAATGCAGCTGATGCTAAGGAAGGCTGAGTCTAGTCCCACTTCTGGTGGTTTGGTTAGTTAGAAGCCATGGTTATGTTCCACATGAACTGCAACTTCGTATATGTGTTTTGCATTTATTAACTATGTTATGAAGATGATACAGACAGAGATGAAACTGTTATGGAGGATTTGGGATGGAACAAGCATGCTAATGAGCCTATGCAAAAATGCATCTATTAGCCAGATGGTGAGTTACACTGGCATCAGCTTCTGTTTACCATCTGTTTAACACTCAGAAAGAGGAAGAAAAGGAGCTAGAAGTGGTGTAGAGGAACAGCAAACAGTAACAGTATAGTAACCTTCACAATCTGTCCTGAATGCTGTTTCTCTCAAGTAGTTAGAGTGAAACACCTGTTTCTTGCATCTGGTACTGGACACCAAACTACTGAGAACTCTAAGTTTATCAAATGCTTAGTTCTCCCCTGCATTCTCCAACCCCAGCATTCCCTGAAAAAAAAAAAAAAAAAGACCGGTAGCCCCTCATAGTGAGAAAAATACTTTAAAAAGTTCAAAGCAATTTACAATTAAAGTAAAAAACAAACAAAAACCACACGCTTTAAACTGTTAAAAAAATGATTATCACTGGGAGGAAAAAGAAAAAGGTCCTGAATTTAGAGAGAGAAGGACTTAAGGTCAGGACAGTCCAGTAACCTCATTAAAATGCTCATTTAAATGCAGTTTGCAGTCTAAACTTATCAAACTATAGAGTGACAAAGTCAGGGAAAATAATAGCCCAATGTTGTATTGATAGAGGTCAATATTTTAGGCTAAAAGTGGAAAATTCTGAGTTGATTAACAGTGTCCTTATGCAAAGGCAATTTAATCTTAAATTTGATTTTTGCTTGCTCACTAGAGGGTAGCAGAGAGATTGAGTGAGAGCATTTTAGCACAGCTTGTGCTCAGTAGAAATGAGTACACTTGCTAGCGTCTGCATTCTTAGACAAATTTGGTGCCCTTCAAGCTCCTTGGTATACCAGACAGCCTGTGTTTGATGCTGAGTGTAAACCAGCGCTGTAAAACTCAAGAGCATCCTTAATGCAGTTTGATACAATTCTAAATCATTCATGGTTTTAGCATTGTTAACAATTGAATGAGAATATATATATATATATATATTTAGCTTATAAATAAAAACATTTTCAGGATGCACAAATTTTGCAGGAAGCACATTTCCAGTTTGACGATATTGTGCATGGGAGACACTTTCCAATGTAAGAACAGACCAGGTTAAAACAAGACCTTGACCTTGGAGGGGTACTGCTGTTCTAGGCTGTGCTGGTATACATTCTGCTGCAGTAAACACCCGTAGCCCAAAATCTCTTTAACTACTCCAATGAAAGAAGCTGTTACACTGTGCTCAGTTGCCTGCCTGGTTAGCACACCCTTTGCAGGTTTGGAAGGCATGCTGGCACAGAGCAGGGACTAGGAAGCCCCCCAAAAGAAGTGCTAGGCTTTCCTGAACTGAAGCCTGTATCTCAGCATGACCAGAGATCTCTGTGCAATATGCTACATGGGAAAATTACAAAATATTACAATGTTTACATTTTTTCTTTTACAAAATTCTCATTGTTCATCATTGTTTTCCAGTATATCCCTATTTCATGCATTGTCTAGCCTTTCTGCTTTTTCCTTTCTAAGTCTTATTTTTCCTTCCTTTTGAATCTTCTTGCATCTTATCTGTTTTAATCTTCCAGTAATAGAGACTTTGTGGCATGTTAAACATTACTGCCTCAAAATTCAAGAGATTTCAGCGTGAGTTACTTCTATCCTTTCCAAGGTACAGCTCTCCAAAGGAATATCACGAGAAGAGCTTCAGAAAGCTGCGCTGAAGTGTGGCCATACCATACTCCTATGGTATTAACAGGGAAGCCAAAAATGTTACCCCTGTAAAAGAGGGCTCATTCTTGTGTGAGCCCTCCATGGCAAATGGGATGGAGGGGTGTCCTGTTAGGTGTTGCCCAGCTCAATGTTCCTCCTGTCAAATGGCTTCTGTGGAAAAAATATTTGGGAATCCTTTGAGTGGATCATCTCTTGCCATTAAAACCTTTCTCATTTTTACCTCACTTCTTGTCTGAATTCCAGAAAAAGACTGAAAGCCACAGAGGGGATTCATAAATGTGCTCCTTATTAAATATTATGAGAAACAAAAAAGGAAGCATGTTGATGTAGAGAACCGTCCTCCTTGTTTTGCTGATTCAGATGTTTCATGATTAAACATTTCGAAAACAAAACTGAAATATAAACTCACTTTGTACCCTGTATAAGAAATTAAATATGGTCCTTTTCATCAAATTGAATTACCACATCAGTCTTCAAAGACTTGGGAGGCTTTGGAAACTTCATGTTGCAGCACAGCAGACAGATGTCCTGTCTACGGTTGAAGCTTTATTGTGTTTCACTTGTGTGATGGATCATGTCTCTGCTGTTCTTTTATCTCTGTTATAGAAGACATTTTGGACTTTGATTCATACCGGGAGTGTAAATAATGCAATTGGTTCTGATATGCTCCAGTGAGAGTGAGCCATCAGATGAGCGAAGGCCAGATAATATCTCATCTACCTGAAATATAGATTGGAATTTGCTACAAAACCAGCTATATTGCCTATCTTCAATGAATTTCTTATGCATTTTTTATGAATTCTTTTAAAGCATCCTTTTAAAACAAATTTCTAAAAAATTATGAAATTAATATAGAGAGATTTACAGCTAGATATTCATCCCTCCTCTGAAGCTGCTCAGGAAACTGAGATTTGGATAGCAGTTCAGAGACCGTCATTCCACCACAGCAGTACTTAGCTCAGTCTTCAGAAACTACTTACTCTTCTTTCCTTCATCACAAGAGGCTCACATCTGTTTTTCCCCCTTGCTTTAAGTCTGTGACTTTCGACTCCTCCTCCTCTTCCCCTCCAGTCTGCAGATTCCTGTACAGCAAATGTACGCCAGCCTGCCAGTGTGCTCACTTGTCTTCGCCAGGGGTGAGAGGAGCCTACTACTCTCTGTTAGCATACTTGTGCAAAGACTTTAAAAAGCACTTCAAAAACACACTTTCAAAACAGTGTGTCACGAAGCGTGGGGAATGTAAACACCCGTGATGCATAGGTAATAAGTGCTGCCCTAGAACATGCTCATCACGAATAGGGTAGGTTTAAGACTTTCCAAGTCCCTATCTCCACAGTCAAGTGTAATATTCCAGTTAAAAATAACTGTTTTGAAGTCCACATTTGTCCAGGATCCTGCTAGCAGCTATACATTGTGTTTGTTAAAAGTACAAAACCCCAATACCCTCTGCCCCAAAACAACATGAACACCAGCCTATCTCAGTCTTAGGACTTTGATATTTCTGTCATTTTGGTCTTAAGGTCTCTAGCAATTTGGGAAACTGGTGTTTGTAAACCTACCTTCTGTCTCTGGTATTGTTATATGGTCTTTTCCCCTGTGTCTTCACCCTGTGTTTTTTGTTCAGAATTTTTTAAAATATAAGCACCAAACTGCTGTGTTTTGGGTCCTGCCATCTGGTTCATAAACCCTTAAGTGGGTTGAAACAACGTCCCTTTCTTTTGGCTTCTCAAGCTGCTTTTCTACACAGAAGTGATGTCTCCATACTTTAAGGATGTCTTTCCAACGGAAAACCGGCGTTGCCAATATCATGCACAGGACGATGCATTATTGTAGGCACAAAGGTGACATTAGCACCACTGGACACCAATGTTTTGTGTCAAGCTACTCCTGTGGTTTGGGATCCTGCTTTCCCCAGTGCTAGCCTTCGGCGAGGCTGATAGCCTTTCTCCTGATGTTTCCAACAGATGTTCTCTCAGTATGGGGGGAAGAAGGCCTCACCTTCATAACCAAAGTGCAGCTCACCTGGATACACAGATGAATCTACAGTATTAAATGGCAACATCAAATCTTCTATCAGCAACAAAATAGAAATGTAGGGATTTCTTATCCCTGCTTATCTATCTCATCTGCTTTTTTCTTTAGCATTCCTGATTATCTATCTCATCTGCTTTTTTCTTTAGCCTTCTTTTTTATTAGTCAATGTACACTTTTTCTTTTTTTTTTTTTGGTGTGTGAGCTTGTCTATTTATGCTTAGAAGATGACAATCATTTTATTGACACTATCAAATCATAAGTGTGAGTAATGTGTTTCAATGCGTATAGCATATGTGTATCAATATTTAAGAATTTTACGAGTTTTCTTATATGGTATTTATAACCCCCCAGAGTATTTTGCATGTATTCAGGCCGCTTCAGTTCATGTGCTTCATCTAATTAAACTGGACTGTTGATGTTGTGTTTCTTTTTTTCTTTTTTTTTTTTTTTTTTTTAAACACATCAACCTTGATGGCCTCTCATTAATAAATAACTTGTTAAATGATAAATTCCTGTGAGCATGGACTTATTATTCAAGAAGGTAGTGAAAATAATAGCTGGGAAGGCACAGAGTCATCTACAAATTTAGTTTATGTAAAGATAGCCTAGATTATGGAAAGTATGCAAAACCATGCAGGGTTATAAATGGCAAATGTGTGTGCATATGCATGTCATTTCCACAAGCTATTCAACCAATTTTTGCTCAGTGCCAAACCTTGCAACTTTGTTATTTCCACCTCACAGTGTTTGACACTGCAGACATATGTTAAATACGTGGGCCTGCAGCTGTCCCTGGTTTGTTCTATAGAAATGTCTTTACCTTCCCCTCTCCCCAGAGCGCTGGTAACTGCTGCTGACTTTGTGCCAGTGCAAGGGCACTGTCTGGGTAACGGCAGCCCTCCTTTCCCTCCGTATTTTCGTACCCCTTTGAAATTGTCTTCTGGAAAGCTCCTCCACGGCAAGGTACAAGCTGCATTAGTTTGTAAGGAAGAAGAAAAGACAATCTTAGACAAACAAACCTCTTTATCACTTACAGCATTATTCATTGGTAGTATAATAAGCATTTTTGTTTCTTTTTTTTGTTTTTTTTTTTTTTTTTGTTTTTTGTTTTTTTTTTTCTCTCTGGGATTTTGTGTATTTACTTTGCATAGGTAGGACCTTTTGTAAATTGTTTAATACATAGGCACGCGTGTATGCGGCCGTGTCTGTGCAGTCTCATGCCTGAAGTACATGTCAGCACTCAAGCTTGCTGTGAGTTCCCTCTATTTAGATTCCTTGTTACTCAGTCCCAGCGTAACCTTATTAAAAATTGCCCAAAGCACTGCACTTCAAAAGAGAAACATTGCATTGCTTTAGGTGAATATAGGCATCCCCTGAATACAGGCATCCTAGGAAAACTAGGATTGTACTTGGTGCATGTGCATCTACACAGCATCTAGAAACTTAGTTTGGACACTTGACTGATGTCAGTAGTAATGGGTTGTTTCAATTTTTAGTCTTTGTGCATTATAGTAATAAAAAACTGCAGATATTGTGATCCGTGAGTGCCTTTATCATTCTCCATTAAGGCCCTTTTCTGTCTCTCCCCTGCTTATGTTTTTGGTTAAGAAGAAATGTGGGTTTTAAAGCTCGTAAGCGGCTGATTTCACATAGACCACATAAATGAGAGTTATGAAAGCACAGCGTGCTCGGTGCGGGTAGGGCTATGCTGACCTTGCCTCCCTGAGGACCAGGAGCATTTTGGCTGCCATTCCACACTCTTTCATTTTTATTGGATATTTGGAATATCTTCATTGAGAAGTTACTGGCCTTTGTTGCAGATTTTAAGGGTATGACCTATAAGATATGGAGGCAGCATGGATTGTCCGCAGGGTGCCTGAAGGTTTAATACTTTAAAATGTTTAATATATTCCCACTGTCAGGAATGCCCAGAGAAGGGAGCACAGGGGAAGCTACCCTCCCCAGCAGAGCTTTCTTTGCAGCAATGGAAGCCCTTATTCAATGGGATGAGAGACTATTTCTACTGCTTTAGCATTTTTTTTTTTAATCTCCCTCATACTTGTGGATGAGGAAGTGTATTTTGCACATTGCAAGCATCGACTTTCTCAGTAGGAAAAAAAACACCACGGTGTCATATGAAGCCCTACAGTGGGCTCCAATCCCTGGGGCTAGCTCAGGAAAGTCCCCTTTATATCTAAAGGGAAACGGGGTGTTTCCGTGAAGCCTCGCCTGCTTTGTCTCAGTCAGGCATGTACAAATGCAGGATTAGGGGATGCAGTTGAAGTTGCACAATAGTTTGTTGGTGCATAACTTGTGTCTGTTGACCCCATGGCCATTGCCGGCATGCTAATGCCCAGACAGATGGAGTCAGCAGTCACTTTCACTGCTTCTGCTTCGTAAGAACAGGCAGGGGAATAAAGCCAATGTCCGGGGGAGATTAAGGCTACTCGCACCAAAGTATTCATTTGTCAAGTCCTCATGGTGGTGGTGGAAACTGTAGGGGAACTGGTTTTTACAAAGTTACTCATTTTCTTTTGCCGAGGAAGAAGGCAAATTGCAATCTCAGGAACTTGGCGTCTCACTGGATGGTTTCTCATGCTTATAGGAGACTGACTGATTAGTAGGTGATGTGGGCAGTGAGAGCTTTCCGGCTCACCTACTGTCTGCTGAAGTGCTGACACGTGAGTACGCAATGTGCATGGCTTCCTTGTCCGATTTACATTTCGGTGATAATTTGTTTGGGTATCTCAGGGTAGAGCTAAATATGTTAATGATTTTCATTTTTCCTGAGGATTTTGGAATCTGGCCCTCATTTATCTTAATGATTTGTCTAACCTCCAGTAAGGTTTTGAACAACTGTGTAGGTTAAGGAAGCCTCAAGAGAAGCAAGGTGGTTAACTTCATCGAAACTTAGTGGAGTTTGGACACATGAGTTATTTATGATCTTTTGAAAGCCTAATTGGTAGTACTACTGCTTGTTTTTCTGTTTTCCAAAGAAGCACAAAGCAGTGCTCGTAAGTTTTAAGTACTTATTATTTTTTTTTTGTTCAGGACTCTGTAGTGCTTGTGTCTCTTGGGTTATGTTAGTGCTGCATGCTCCGACTGCTCCACTGCAAGAAAGAAACTGCTTAATAATGTTAATTCACTGTTTTGATCGGAAATCTTTGTTGTTGCTTCCAAGTAAGAAGGAGCGCCTTCCCGTGTTTCCTTGTAGTGCTCTTGTAGCATTACAGGCTGGCTTTGTTCTTTTCTGTTCTCGCCAGGGAACTACCCTAGTTTCAACAGCTCGGCCGACTGCTTGCCAAGCTGCCTCCTCCAGCACCGCAGACCAGCTTTGAGGGGGAGATGAGGGAGTTGTTCTGCAACAGCAGGCTAAGGCACAGCAAGCAGCAGGGGCAGAAACGAACTTTTAAAGGCTGTGTTTAGAAATCTGCTATTTTAATGTGCCAGCAGACAGGATGCATCTAGACAAGAAGAAAAATGGTTATTTTTTAATTATTATTTGTGCTGTCCTTAGCTTTAGTAGATCTTGCTATGTAGACTGTTCTCAGAGGTTACATGGTGCATTGTTGACTTTTATGAATAAGCTCGGTGGGGCTAGGGGGAGAACAGCAGTGGGATCTAAAATATGCATTATCGTTATAGATTTTTTTATATATTTTTTTTTAATAGTGGCTTCTCTCTTCTCTATTCAACTTTCCTGCTCTCTTCTGAGCACAGCACAGACATCCCCAGACACTGCTGCCAGCAGCAGGAGAGGAGCAATGACTCCTGCCTACAAAGGGATGCAGCAGCCCGCCGGGGCTTTGATCCCGGTATGGAGGGCATAAGGAAAACATTGAGGAGAAATATCCAAACAAGGACTTGAAAGAGGTTGCTGGCAATAAAACAGAGAGGTGAGAAGAGAATTTCATCAGAAAAAAAGAAAGCTCAGACAGCTCTGAGCCCTTCTGCTTAACCTGGCTGCAGTGAGCTTTCCATTTGCAGGTTTTCCTTTTGGTTATGAGGAGATTAGAAAGTA
Organism: Anser anser; assembly: GCF_964211835.1. Taxonomy (NCBI): domain Eukaryota; kingdom Metazoa; phylum Chordata; class Aves; order Anseriformes; family Anatidae; genus Anser; species Anser anser. The sequence continues at coordinate 144,161,613 of NC_139721.1, forward strand.
GTCAGTGAGTGAGTTAGTCAGTGACTGTGGAAGTGGTTTTTGGGGAGAGAAAGAGAACTAGAGAGGGATCCAATCTGTCATGTTCATCCTTGAATGGAATTTTCTTTGCTCAGACATTCAGAGGACCAAAAAATACTACAGGCACTGTTTAGTGTCACTAGTGCTCTGTGCCCTCAGCAAACTGCTCTCAAGTCATTCAGAAAAATCTACTTGAGTCTTTTGCATACAGATTTATTTTTATTTTTATTTTATTTATTTTTTGTCTCTAGGTGTTCTTAATTTTTTTTTTTGGAAGCTGACAATTCTTATTGAACAAGCATTGTCTGTAGTTTACATGCACTTTTATTACTAACATGAAGACTTAAAACTTGCTTGTGAAGAAAGTAATAACTGGATAATTTCTTATAAATACAACTCAACATTTCTTATGCATGGTGCTTGGCTTATATGAAGCAAGAATTTCTATTAGTTACATATACAATTACTAGAAGCAGTTCAAAAAGTTCAGATGATGGCCAACAGCAGCTATTTTACTTTTTCAAGGAGAAAATTTCAAAAAAGTCTTTCAAGATAATACAAGATTTAAAGTGAAAGTGAAATGCTTGATACTTCTTTGGAAGTGTTTGACCAGATTTGGGTGTGATGACTGCCTGGAAGGCTGAGGCTGTGTGTGTGTGTTTAACTAATATGATTAATATCACTACGGCAGCAGAATTCAGTAAAAATTCCCAATGCAACTGTTAAAGATATGTTAACATAGAATATAGAGATGTATTCCTGCAAAGATTAATGGTTTTTCATCTACTCTTGAAATGCTCTTGAATTTCAGAAAGTACTTTATGACTGGGTTGATATCTAGCTCGTGTTATTAATGACTTAATCGTAATATAGATACAAGGTATTCATCTCTACATCTTGCTGACTTGGTACGGCAAAACAGAGTTTCAGAAAAATGTCTATTAAACTAAAAAGGAGAAAAATAGCACCATCAGTCCAATTGTATGCATAAACTGTAGCACCTTCTCTCAGGCTATGACACCAGCCCCCCTCCAGGCTGCTGCTTATCTCATCTCCAGGAAAGTGAAAAATGGCTCAGGGTAACGGATGAAAAAAGATGGCATGAAGTTTCATGATTGCCATAAATCTTCGTGCAAAAAGGCTCAGTAGCAATGGTACAGCTTTTTGAGATGTACTTCTTAAATGTTCTGAATGGATCACCAATTGTCTTTTTTTGGCACAGTGAACTGAAAGCAGTAGTTTTAGATCCCTGTTGTTCTTTTTCTGATGGCAGTAACAGTTGTGATAGTAAATTTTATCAGGTAAGCTCAATTTAGCAAGTATTTAAGAACACAGATTTTAGTCTCTGTCACCACTTTTCTTTAAAGATTAGAAAACAATTTGAAATAACTTTCTGAATTAGGATTTTGGATATGTTTTACTTCCACGGGAGGTTCAGGCTAGATATCAGAAAAAGGTTCTTCACTGAGAGGGTGGTTGGGCACTGAACAGGCTCCCCAGGGCAGTGGTCATGGCACCAAGTCTGTCGGACTTCAAGAAGTCTTTGGACAACACTCTCAGACACATGGTCTGATTTTTGGGTGGTTCTGCATGGAGTCAGGAGTTGGACTCAATGATTCTTGTGGGTCTCTTCCAGCTCGGGATATTATGTGATTCTATGATTGTATGATCCACTGTATAGTGCTCATCTCATATACCAAATGCTATCTATTTCTGTGAACCTGGCAATTACTCTGTTACTTTCTGAGAAAAACAAAGTGGTGGGAAAATATTTTTGAATAATGTGAAACTAATAGTTATAAAAATCTTTAAACTTGATGATTGTGTCTTATCTGCTCCTAGCCTGTCATGTACAAGTTGAGGCGTAGAGAGGTCAGATGGAGTGTTCACTTATGTGAAGGAAAAACGTGCTTGAGTGAAAAACATTAAATAATTTTGTGTGTCAAGGACTGAAAGGGTGAAACATCTCCGAACTTGAGTTATTAAGACTGCTCCAAACTGAGTTGTTTTCACCATGAATCTCTGAGGTTGGTGAGAGCTTAACCAGTGATTTTAACGGTATGTGGCACACTCAGTGTCCCATGGTGAAGCTGCTTGATGCTGAGCATCTCAGGAGAGGAGGTTTGCAGCAACGTGGTTAGCTGCTTGGAAGAGACCCCAGTATTATCTGTGTTAAGGAACAGGATTCACTTTTCTGGCACTGGAAAGGATTTCTTTTTCTTTTTTATTTAAAAAAAAAAAAAAACTTTTAGCTTTGTATTGTAACAAATATATACAAATATATATATAATATATATATAAAAGTGAATGCAATTCAGCTGATAAAATTTGCCCATGTATTGTCTTGTTTAAACATTATATTTATATTTTTAAATTTCCTGAGTCCAATTGCCTCAGCCAGACTCTGAGTCTGACAGCTGATGTAAATGGAGCTGGGCCTTTCAAAGTCTTTTGAGGACTGGCCCTGTATATTTGTCTGTTTTTATCCATAGAAAACAGAGCTATGGCTTACTGAACTGCATAAATAGTATTTTCCATTGTTCCTAACAGAGTGTACTTCAATTACTGTAACTGATTGCGTCCGCATTTTCCAGTGCTAGATTTCCTATTTGTTGTGTCTAAGTATGTATTTAATATAAGGACACAAATATTTGTAATATAACAAGCTTTAGATTTGAAAAACATTTGTAAATAAACGTGAGTAGACATAAAAGATTGCAGTATAAAATAAATACAAAAGGAGTAAAGTATCTCAACATCCTGCAATGAGCTTATGCCCCAGTACCGTGCCTGAGGCTCAGTGGACCTGTGGTGATTCCTCACTTAGTAAGCACATACAAAGTCTACCACTAGTGTAAAGCAGACTAAATAGCGGATGAAACTAGAGCTCACATCATTTTGTAGCCTTTTTTTTTTTTAACAAAAACATGGTTTTATCTGTTCTTTGTTCAAAATTTTTTTCAGCTCTCTTTCTGTGTGACTCACAGTAAATAAGCTGCAGATAGAGTTGTTGCAAATAAATCAATGCAAAGCATTATATGTGGGAAATGCTTTCTAGCATTTCCTTCCCTCAACCATCATTCACATTGCCAGTTTATGCTAATTTATCAAAACTATTCACTTATGAATTTGTGGGAGGAGGGATTTTTAAGGCATTTTATAAATATTAGCAGAAATTGAAAGCAAGGCCTCTTTCTTCTCAGGCAGATGTTGGAAACCGCTAGGTTTGCAGCATCACTCTTCTCTCTCCCTCTCTCAATAACTTATTTGATGCAGAGTGTAATTAGCTCACCAAGAGACCTTGTCTCAGCACTTCCCACCACATGTTAGTGAAAGGTTGGTTTGGTTGGTTTGGGTTGTGGGTTCAGGCTGAAGCTGGAAGAGGCGGGAATCAGAGCTTGGCTCTCCTGCATCACTCAGGTCTGCAGCTTTGTGGTAAAGGGTGTCATCACAGGTGAAATAAATGGTATTCACAGAGAAGGGGCTGGTGTAAGCTCTTCCTCTTTCCTCTATTTTCCCATCTTCTGGCTTAGACATATTCCTGGAGATGTCTGCGGGTTCTGCCCTTCAATTTTTGAGTTTCCTCCCTTGCTATAAGGTGTCCTTAGGCATCTCCAGTAGGTGTGCAGAAGCAATAGGCACTGTTTAATTAGGCACTGTTTAATTAGGCACTGAATATTCACTGTTTAATTGTGGTTTTCCTGGCAAATGAAGGAGCAGATCTGGACTTTGCCTAAAGAAGCATGCAGGAGAGTACACAGTGGTAAACCGAATGCAAAGTGGTAGGATGAAATTTGCATTATTTGCTGCTGCCCCGATGCCTCAGGGCATGCAGTCAGTCTGCAGGCTGGCGTATATATTGAGATGAATGGTGAAATTAAAAAAAAATAATAAATTAATTTTTATAATAGCTAATCCTTTTGTAGGCTGTTTTGATGCTTTAGAGTTTCGTGTTGGTTCCTCATGGAAAAAAAAAATAACAACCTATTATTCAGCAACTCAGTTGCATATGATGAAAGGTTTGTGGTTGGAAGCCATGAGAAAGGGCTTATTAATTTTCTCTGCCGTGTATAAATTAGGTATGTGAGGAACTAGCTGAGGTAGCAATTAAAACTGAGTTACTTACAAATATAGGCATGTGGACACAGAGTGAAGGAATGAGAATTTTGGAAAGGGTTTTCTTAGTTTTTCTTATCTAGAGGCATGTTTTATTTAAGACCACTGTTTGTAAACTACATGTCCAACACAAGAACTGAAATTGAAATTTAGATATTAGGGCAAGAACTGTTATTTTGATGTGATTGCATTGTCTCTTTAGTTCTTTTACAGATTATGTCCACCGTTAAAACTAAGTTTTATTTTTTAGGGAATGAAAACCGAAACAATTTTTAATTTATTTCCCTTCTTACAGAATTTTGTAGTTATACAGCTATTTTTCAGCAGAGATTAAGAAGTCTTGGCTCAGTTAACTAATTGTACATATTTGCTCTGAAAGCTCAGTCTAAAATCTGCAGCAAAAATTGATGTTTCATGTTTGTGGGGTTCTTAATATTCTTAGTGAGCTAGAAGATTCTATAAGCAGTCAACATCTGTGGCTACAATGGTTCAGAGGCCCTTGGCTTTATTCTACATTTAATAGTTAAAAAAAAAAAAAAAAATTGATTTTCCAGCAGGACTGTTATGATAAAGGACACATTAATTTTGTGTGATCAGGGATAAATAACAGTAACATCTGTTCCAGATGTTAAAATAGCTAAAGGTTAGAATATGAGCAAGTCACAGCTGTTGTGACTCAGCTTTCTAGGTCTGCACAGGTATCCAGCAGGTTGGAATCTTATTTAGGTGTATGGGAACTGCCCCACCAAAATTGTAGATGCCTTTTCTGGCAGGGTGATCCCCTCCCATCCAGCCCAGTGTAACTACCTGCATTCATTCCCTGGGCGGTTGTTGGAGACCTACATCTCTGGACATGTGCAACAGGCAATCCTGCCTGCTTACCTTAGGTGTCTGGCTTTATCTGTCAACTCTGTAAGGAGCACGGATACCTCAGCGGACCAATCCAGACAGTTTAACTTCAGTGCCTGTCTGCCACATCTTGTGTGAGTGTCTCAGCTGAGGGAGTGTGAAGTTGTAAGCACTGTCTGCTCTTTAAGTTGGGTTTGGGCCATTCGACAGCCAAGAACTCAACAGTCATAGAGGAAATGAAGGTGGAGCCAGACTCCAAGGCAGTGATTAGGGTATTCACCTGTCTGGTCCCTGTTTCCAAGCCAGTTCTTGCTTTTAAAATGCTTAACCAGTGATTGAAAGCATAAAATGCTTACATATGCTTCCATCATTGCTGCCACTACTGCAGACTTGGCCACATCTCATTTTTCAGCACATTTAAATAACTTAAGCTGTATGCTGGAGTCTGCCTGTCTTGTAGCACAGCTGATCAGCAGATGCCTATCCACCATAAGCATGTCTGTGGGTAATTAAAGCTAATGCATGGGGAACTTTTCCTAGAAACATAACTAAGGAGTCACCTATTGAGTTTTAGTGCCTAGAAGGTCAGGTAGTTCTGGATAATGGGTGAATGATGTCTGTCATACAACTTAAGTAGGTTTTAAGTTTCACCTTGGCATTTTATTTCTTTTGCACTTTGTCTTTCTGCTACCTCTGGGCTCCCAGGGGAGCTCTTCGCATGTGGTTCCTTTTGTGGCTTCCCCTCTCTCATCAGCAAATTACTGGCCATCACTCACGCCTCTTCTCATCGAAAACTGAAACAACTGTATGTTAAACTGAAGCTATCTAGACTTTTCTTAAATATAGTCTTTCCTCTTTTTTTATGACAGGAATACTCAAGTGAAGCTTATCTCAGAGATGTTTATGAGCTGATATTCCTGGCTTCTTCAGTGTCTATCGATGAAAGCGTTGGTTATGTCTTTTACCTCGGACTTGCAGGTGTTATCGTATGTATGTGTGAAGGAGGGAAGAATGCAGTATAGGGAAAAGGGATTTTCTGCCAAGTGAGTACCAGCTCTGACAAATGGATGTCACTTGACTTGCACACCACCTGTTTTGTCTCTTGTCCTTTGTTCTCACCAGTGTATGCTGAGCATGCCCAGGAAAATGAATTGCATTTTGTCTTTATTAACTACTTTGCCGTCTTATGAGGGCAGACTTACTAGACCTTTCTTTGCCCAGGTCATGACAAGTGAAGGAGTTAGTGGAGCTGGCACATTTCTTTTAAATTGGAAGAGATCAAGAGGAGATGGAGCAGTAGAGGGTGGGAGTTCTTGCTCTGCAGATGCTGCTTATTTCCTGCACTCATGTCCACAGACAGTAAAACCAATATCAAAGAGGGAAATGAATCAAACATATGCACCTCCATGCTTGTTCTACAGCAAATGGTGATTTTAGTACAATCATTCAAAGTTATTTATTTTGAGGTTCACTGATATTAAAAACAATTTTTTAGTTGGGGATAACCTTTGCTGTAAAAATTCTGTTTCAGTTGCAAAACCTGCATAAAGTACTGAAATAAATATTAGTTAAAAAAATAGTCTTTGGCATCAGATTTCAAATGGCATTTAGATGTTGTGTCCAAAGAGTGTCACCTGGATTGATAATGTATTAGTTAAAAAATTGAACCCTGATTACTTTTAGGATGTGTATTTTGTATTTCTGTCAGTGAACAGTACAATGCTTTTGTGTATTTCCTGAGGTCTTGGTGACAAAGTTCCTTTGTCATTAACTGAGAATTGTGGGAACTATTTCCAGATCAAGTTTTATGCTTGATCAGTTGCACGTGCTTACTCTAATGATATTAACTTAAAAAAAAAAAAAAAAAAAAAGGTCATGTAAATATATATTGTTGGGAAATAATAATGTATAAGCAAAGCTAGGATCTGCTTATCAAATAGTTTTCAACCAGATAACAAGCCAGAACATCACCCTGACTAAAAGTGAAATATGAGAAATGAAATTTAGTTTGTAGAGATTTGGTTTTGCAATATTTTGTCCGCCTCCAAACACAGTGATGCCAGATCAGACATCGGTCTGTGGTGATACAGTTTTGTTCATTTAATTTGCAACTGTTTTCCTTCTATTGTAGCCTGTAACTAAAAGCTTTAGCAGAAGAAAGTATTTTTAAGGAAAAACTGAAATTTGGTCTAAGTGAGAAACTAGCATACAGGAATTGTAATAGGGACTAAGGCATGAAAGGGGGGAAGGAAGAAAAAGGAAGTGTTTTAGGAAAAAAATAAGTTCAGGGAGGCCTATGAAAAGATGTGTCATTTGAAGCACAATACTAACTAAATGATTACAGAGGGAGAGTGGGAAGAAAAAGTAAAATTGCCACTGGTTTTCTACACCTTACTTACAGTAAATAAAAGCTGTACATTTCCTCAGTAGCATTATTGCCTCTTTAAAACCTACTTAATATGTGCAGTAAAAAAAAATAAAAAAAATGTGTAGATGTATTTCATCACATTTCCAGGTGAAATTTGTAGTGCAGACATAATTTGGTATTACAGAAAACTACCTTTGTCTTATGCAGTCTTATGAGTGAGTGTACAGAGACTTCAATGATGTTAAAGTGATTTAGCTGTTACCCTATCCCATGCTGGGTATTCTTGGAGCAATGATCAGCTCTCCTTGTGTCATAAAAACCTTTGAAAGGTGATGTGGGGAGGACTGATTGTTGGTATAACAAAGTACAAATTAATTATTTTTAACAATTATTCTAGTATTTCAAAATGTAAAGTTAACAATTCAGAGTAAAAAAGCCACTTCAGAAATCCTGTTCCAGAGTTCAGTAAGCAAGGTTATTAAGTTAATATTCTGAATCCTATCCTGATGCTTTCAAAAATAGCATCTAGTGAGTCACCCATTGGACAAACTCTCTTGGTACTGAAGATTGCTCATTAAGAGCAAACCTCCTGCTTCTGCATTTCAAAAAGCCAAAGGATTATGTCTTTTTTTTTTCTTTTTTTTTTCTTTTTTTTTTTTTTCAGGAAATGGATATTTTTAGCTCACAGGCCTGGCACCACTAGCTTTGACAGGCTACATAAGATGCCATAGCAGACCTGGAGAGCTGTTCCTGTGGACAGTGACATGGTTCCCATCTGAGCAGTGCACCAGTAGCACGGGTGGCTTTCCAGGGCTGCTCAAGCTCAGCTCCCCTGGCCATTTGCTAACAGCCTTTCTTGATGGTCCTGTTTTTTCTTTCGGTGCCCTAAATCTTATCCACCATCATTTATTCTTCAGATCTACTAGATTATTTAAATTCAAAATGTGAAGGGAGTTCTTCAGCAAATAATGGCCTCCGCTTTTAAACTAAATTCAAACTAATAAAACACTTATGTAAAAACAACCTTGGAAAAAATTACCAGCTGTATTGGAATAGAGGATCAGTTAAATTTATTTCCCTAAACACAGTCTGCTTTGTGGATTTTTCCTTCAACCACAACAAACTTGAAAGGAAGAGAAACGTAATTCATGAGAATGTAGGTCAGCCAGCAGAACAAACCCCTTTTTTATCCACAAAGGTCCCAGATTTGACAGTCTATATATAATAAATAAGTAATGATTGCGTGCGGACTATACAAACTAAACAAGTTATAAAACTTGGAGGAAAACCGGCTAGACAGTCTCGATCCATTCAGTGTCTCTGATTCACTTCGAGGCGGTCTCTAGCATCTCTGCTTCAAAAAACAGCAATCATTTGCCATGCCTGCAACATCACTCTTTATGTCCCAGGCCTGCAGTGGACCATCTCATGTCCCAACCGTGTTCTCATCAGAGGGGAGCATTTCACTGCTGAGCTGGCCATTGAGGTCAAAGCGCAGAGGCAGCCAGCTCAGGGGACTGGGAGATGGGGCAGGCACTCTCATCTCTGGTTTCTCACTCGTGTTTCCATCTCTGAGAGGTAACAGCCTCATCTTAATGAGGACAGTGAGGCAACTCAAAGTATATGAAGATGTCCATGGTGTAACCTTAGAAATGGAAGATGAGCTGTGACATTTTTCTCAACCAGATGTTTCTGTACCAGAAGAGAGGCAAAGAGGGCTGGGAAGATGATGCTGCAATAACGTGGAGCAAGAGCAGGCCACAAATAAAATGTGCACAGAAAAGGTTTATTAGATTGCATTAGTATCATGATTCAGCTGGCTAAACTATTTTATGTTGCTTTCAAAGGTCTGTTGGGCTTTTTCATGTTTTCCACGATAGACAACTCCATCCCATTAAATCCCATGAGTGAGCTCTTCTAGAGTTTCTCTCTGCTGCTTCTGAGAAATGTGATTTAAACTTGAATGGTGATGTTCTCTGAAAGACATTTTTTCTTATAAAAATACTCTTCCCTCGCCCTCTTTGTATGTCACTGCATTCAAATCCAGTGACTTATCTGACAACGCATAGATAGTATTGCTCTGTGAAGTGTGTTGTGGAAAAGGCACCATGTAAGCTGACATAGATATAAGAACTGTAAGCATGCATATAAACTTGAACACACTGGAATAACTTCTGGACTTAATCTAACTGGATGAGAGCTGCTGCTAATGGTTTGGTGTAGCACGTTGTGTCTTTTGCGACAGAATACATATGTGATGAACTGCTGTGCTTTTCCTTAGCAGGTCATTGCAATGTTCTGAGAGTTGATGGACAGCAAACAGATGAGAAAATGCATGAAACTCCTGTCGGTCTGCAAAATGACAACTGTGTCCTTGCTACCCCACCTCATACACCATTCCCAGCTTTTCCTACTGACTTGTGCCAATTCACAGGGTTGTTTTATGGCACTAAGAGAATGTCAACATGATGATAACCACTGAACAATATGGTGACAAAGCTATAACATACCTTTATCCAGCATTCTTCCAGTCCCAGGTGTGTTACAGCTGAGTTATCCCCTGCTGTGTCACTCTTAGCACCCCCTTCCCCCCAATTATTTACAACCAACAGCCCATAAGTATCATGCGCTGTGGCTGCAGTCTGCATTTACGTGTATCTCAGTGGGTGAAGTGGTCTCTTCTACTCAAGATGAGAAATGCAAATTTCCAAAAGATGAGCAAATGAGATGATGAAGGAAAAGATCACCTTCATTTATGTAACCTTCTGTTAAGTTTCATCTTCTGAAAAGTCTCTAAGTACATTCGTAAATGAAAGTTTGTGATATCTAGGTGTTATTACTGGCAATGACTAATGTGCTAAGAAACATCTATTAGAAATTAAATTTTTATCATATGCAATTATAATGATATACTAAAATCTATGGCGGTAAGTATGATACAACCTTTTAAAATTTATTATGACATTAATTATTGCGACTCTAGTCTTAGCCCAAAACTGTTTGAGGTGAGTTGTAGAGCCTGAATAAAGAAATAAAAGAAATGAGAGAGTTCACTTTTTCTTCCTTGAACTTATGTGAAATGTTTGCTACATTCCCTTGCATGCCAGGCAAGGCTTTACAAGTTCCTGTAGACCGTAAGTAAATGGGTATGTGGCCAACGTGGTGCCTGGAGGAAAAATGTTAACATAATGATAAATCTAAACAAGGAACAAAGCAGCCCATCAAAAATAGCACTCGTAAAATGTTGATGCTTGAAGGTTGGGAGGGATGGGTTGCCTGAGGAACGATAAAAATGATGATGTTTACAAGCAGACATATAAAGTTGTGTAGAATGACTGCATTGACTATTTCAGTGCAGGAAATTGCAGTAATGGAACTTTAAGGTTGCACGGCTAAAAATCATAACAATTTAAGGAATATGAACTACTAGCCTAAGCTACCATGCATCAGGTTACATGCAAGAGGCCAAGCAGAAATGTAAAATGTTCTAACAGCTTAGCAGAAATACGTCTGCTTTGGGAACTTTCTTTTATATTTCTTAGCGTAGCAATTGAACCATAAGGGTTCGTCTACTACATTAGCATAGTTTTAACTTGTCTGTACTTGTTCTAAAGGAAAAGAAGAGCAATTGCTGTTCTACAGGAGGAAGAGACTGACTTTTTGTGCCTGATGAGTAGTTATCTCTCAGTTGAACAGTGTTCAGCTGTTACTGTTCCAGAGTTACTGGCAGTGCTGCAGTACTGTCATCTGCCCACCTCCCATGAGAGGTTATGCTCTCAACTCACCTAACAAAAGATTTCCTCAATGTGTGCACTGTAACTGGCACGACAGTCCTGTCATCCATGGTTTCCATCATCTGTGTAATGTCAGGAGTAAGTGTGTCTCCCTGCAGACTTCTGTGCCATAATTTGTGCTTGCATCTCCCTCCGTTGCTTGTGTAGACCTGCTTACTGCTGCTGCTCACTTGTTTTGCCCCCTAAAGCCACTACTCTTTTTCCTGAATGTTTCTGTCGATTCACTGTTTATTTTGAAAACATTTGACCATTTAAATCAGATATTTCATGTCCTCCAGGACCTCTGAAGAGCATCATTTATCTTTCTGCATTGTGGATAATGGACTAAACAGCCTCTGTGAAGCCTGTGCTCCACAGATGTAGTACAGGTTGCAGATGATATGCAAGTAATTTTCTCTGTACTTTCTAGGTCAACAAGTACTTCCAGCTTCTAAGAAGCTTCCCTCAAAATTATCTGTAATGCTAAGACAGTATCTCTTAAGTTATATAAACTGAATTTGAACTGCATATTTAAAAAAAAAAAAAGTCTAATTCTTGGAATAGGTTTTGGTGATTGTTTTCTGTTCTGAGAGATAGGCTTTTTTTTTTTTTTAATGTTTTATTTTATTTTTTTTTATATGGAGCTTATCAGAAGTAGTCCATAAATGTTTCCTTTTCTACTCAGCTATTGCACCTCTGACGTAAATCATGTATGCCTGTACATGCAAATGTTCTTGGGGAGGTTGCTTTTGTTGAGGCTAGGAATGAGAGATTCAAAGAGTATATGCCAGGAAGACGTCTGCTGAGGTCTCCTTGGGTGGCTAGGTATGTTCAAATGGGTTATGTATCTTTGATAAAGAAACAGTTGTGCTGTTTTGGACTAGACAGCTCTAAGCAACACATTTGGATGCTGAGAGAGGCAATCCTATCCAATCTTTTTTTCCCCTTGCTGGGTTACTTTGAACCCAGCTGCTAACTGTCTGTGCAAGGGAGGAGGACACCACAGGGGCGTGTGGTCAAAAGCTAGGGACGATGGGGTGGCATTTCTCCTGAGACGAACCTATTGCAGCTTTGTTTTTTTGACAATTACTTTTACCTGAATGGTGGAAAATTGCAGAAACAAATTCAAATACCTTGGTAAAATTGCATTTTAAAATTTCATTTAGTAGAGAAATAGGGAGATAAAGCTTAAGTTCTCCAGAGACTCCATTTTTATAAAACTGCATACAATATTACTTAGTGAAAAGCAACTTTTCTACAGTATGCTCATTTTCTGCTAATGTGAGGAAGTTTATAGCATATCTGGAAATTAAGTACTAATTTAATCATTCGTTCTTTGTGACCTATAGCTGAAATGTAGTTTAATTTGAATGACAAACTTCAAACTTCTATTTTATCCAGGATGTCTTCAATTAAAGTGAAGCATTCAGTGAATAGGAAAAAAAAAAGAAATACAGGTTCTTGTCTTCATGTCATTGGCTAATAGATTATTCTGGAAGCTTGATAGATAGAAGCAGGCTTTTCCCCAGGTTCTGTTTGGAAAGAGACAAAGTGCTATATTTAATGATAGACAGTGCTGCAGATTGTCATTTCTTTCTGTTACATGTCTTTGTTCGGATTTTTATGCCTGATTGCTTAGAAGATAAACCTTATGTCTCCCATGAATAGATATATTTCAACACTTATGTCAGTTCTGGCCTCTAATATCAATACTCCCCCTCCTATACTAAGATTTACTTGGTGCCAGTTCTTTTACCTGTTCTTTGTGTTGTGAATGGGGGTTCTGCTTAATCATCTACATAGTCTGCCCAGTAGCAAAGAAAAATTTGGAATTTGCCTGGTCTTTATTCTCTGAAATAATGCACAGATTTTCTTTCTACTCACCAATATGCAGCAGCGCCAGACATAATATTTGGCAAGGATCAATGAGGATTGTTGACCAGTGGCTTGGGATTGCACAGTTCTCTGGAATTTTTTCACCCCATTATCAAGTGGCATGCGGTCATGGTACCAAGCCAAACATGTAGTTTTGTTTCTGAGGAGCTATAAGGAATGAGAGCACCCAGGTTTGCCTGGAGATCATGTTTTAACTCCTGTTGGTGTTCCTGGTGACACAACCAGGATGTCAGGAAAGCTGCTGCCTTTCACTACAGAGCACATTATTCTTCACCTGATGAGCACACTGACTGCTCCCTAGTGCCATATCCCCCCCCTAGAAGAGCCTGAAACGGCTCTGAGTATAGCAGCAGGAGGTGTTAACCTCATACTTGCTATATTTGACTTCAGGAAGCCACAGGGCGTGCTGATGTTCAGTGCCACACAAAGACCAGAGACCCTCCAGGGGTCTGGAAAGAAACAGCTGATATTTACAGGGTTGCCCTTCCTAATGAGAGGCTGCTGCTCAGCCCTGGAGGGTCTTCTGAGTTGAGAGTTAGACCTTACGAGTTCAGGAGCTGCAGGGGAGGTTCATTAAATTTAATGAGGCAGAAGGTGAGTGCAAGATTCCTGGAAGCCTTCCATCAGGCAGCAGGCACTGCCACGGGGTTTTCTTGCAAGCTAATGCTCGGAATGACCATGCATGGAGGGGTTGTAAAGGGATTATGGCTCCCCACGCCTCCATGAAAGTCTAGAAAGATGAGTCGTCACAACAAAAGCCATGGAAATTTGATGTCCTGATGTTTTGGGTGCAGAGGAGAGATGCAGCCATTGAAATGGAAGGAAGACTGATGGGGAAGTCAGAAGTGAGGTGAGCTGATGGTAAGACGATCCTCTGGCATTTACAGGTTTAATTTGCTGTCTAGCAGAGGGAATGCAGAGGAGGGTGGTTTGTCTTAAATAACACTTATGGAACACAAAGGTTAAAGTGCTTACACGGGAAGTGAGATGTTGGTGAACAGCTTTCCTTTTCCTGTGAGTTTCAACTCACATCTTCTTTATTAAGTTATTTAGGACATAACTGATTAGGGTACTTGGAAATCAGCAGATGAGTCTGTGCCATTCTCTGCTGCCAGGATTACTTCTGTATTTTACATTAAATAATTATCAGAGTGCAAACCCATTCCTTTGTTTTGGCTCTTTCTCACTTCAGGTTCCTGAAACTTAGAATCCAGACAAGCTGCAACGTGAGAGGCTTTTAAAATAAGATGAAGATGTTCATGTTTGCTATCTATCTAGACATTAATGCTATTCATATTGCTGTTGTATTGGTGGTTCTGACATATATGAGTGTTTCACACAGCTGTGCTTCTTCGTTTCATTTTGGCTGAGAAATAATGAAGGTAAGCATGAAAGAGATGCTGTCCTTAGCAGGCAGGTTTGGAGCCCTTGGTAATGCTAAGTCGTCCTCGGGGCTGCTGTGAGCACACTCGATTGCTGGCATGGGCAGGGCTGCCCCAGCCTGGGCAGTGCTTCCAGGACTTCTCTGTGAAAGGCAGATGAGCTCAGCCAGGAGAAGCAGCAAGTTCTGAGGAATGTTGCAGATAAGCGTAAAAGGATTTTGGTATTTTGTCTGCCTAGGTTAGCAGATGGCAGATGGAATGCAGTACACATTAATGTAGAATAAATAATGAATCTTCTTGAAAAGAGTAAGAGGAAACATCTGCTGAATCAAAACATGATGTGTCATATTGACCGAGAGAAGGAGAGCAAGTTACCATGGAGAAATTCTCAAAACAGGCAATACGAAGAGAAAAAAGAATACTGCAAGAGGGTTTATTTATTTATTTATTTCTAGATCACAATGTATTCATCTAGGAGTGTATCACTGCTGTTCAGGAACATGTATATTAGCTTACTGGTTTAAAGAGCTTCCCACTGCTTGGACGCTAAGTTGCAGAGCACACACGGCCATATCCTGTTGTTTCTGAGAAATGTGTCAGGGATTCACCAGACACCAAAGCAACTGTTCCCATCTGAATTAATGTAGCGAAGGTGGGATAGGACAACTGCTTAAGAAATACACTACTTTATGCTTAGGGGCAATGTCTAGTAGCTTCCTCTGTTGAATTCTTTTGCATGAACCCATAAATGAGCCAGTTCTTCACATCCACTGGAGAGGAACTTTATTAGAAGCAAGCAAATTGTTTGAGTCTTTAGTTTGGTGAATATGTTATTTCGTAGGGAAATAGGAACCATCTGGTTCCTTCCAGTGCAGATTATTGTCATATACATATAGGTGAATTTTAATTATTTGAGATTGTAGATTGAGAGATGAAGGCTAGCGGTGTTCAATCCTGGTTCAATCCTTCTTTTCTTACTGGCACTGTATTTAAATACCGGTACTGTAGTTACCTCTGCAAGGAATGTGAAAAAGGGCCAATTTCTTTCCTGCAAATCTTATGAACTAATAATGGAAATGCAGGTAAATGTATTATTTACTTTTGAGATTCAATTTGGTTTGGCTTCATTTTATGAATGTTAAAGAAATTTAATACAATTGGTTTTAACATTACACTTCCGTGTTAGCCTGGGGAAGGAAGATACATACAAACACATAAATGCTGTACGGCTGTATATTGCTATAGAATTTTAGTGGTGATGTTAATATTTAAAGAATGTTATTGTGTTGTTGCAATTTTAATATTTGTCAATACTTTTAACCTTTGTCTCTAGAAACTGCACTTGTTCATATTTGCAGAATAAATGATCTGGAAATCAGTGAGATGGCAATATATTATTGTGGATATTCTATAAAGATGCACTGACAAGGATTCTGAGATTCCTATCTCATTTTTTTTCCACTGAAAAAATAAACTGAATAATATGGTTTTTACACTAGTATGCCACTAGTTATTGCAGTTCCAATACGTGGGTGCTGCTGGACAAGCACCATAGGGTAGAATGAAGCATTCCTTGATCATGAGGTCCAGTGTGTTGCAGAGCAGAACAGCAATGCAATGGAAGAGTCCACACAATGTTCACTTGGTGATATGCCTTCCCTCAATGAAAGGATCAAATGCATACAAAAGTGAATGGTATTAAGAAGATGTGGGTAATTCAAATGAAAATATGAAGTTTTCTGGACAGCTGAAGGTAGCAAACCCTTGAAATTTAATGGCTCAATGTCCAGGTGGAGACCAGTGATGACTGGTTTTCCTCAGGGCATCAGTATTGGGACCAGAGCTATTTAACATCTTTGTTGGTGACACAGACAGTGGGATTGAGTGCATCCTCAGCAAGTTTGCTGATGACACCAAGCTGTGTGGTGCAGTCAAGGTGCAGGAGGGAAGAGATGCCATCCAGAGGGACTTGGACAGGCTTGAGAAGTTGGCCTGTCCAAACCTTGTGGAGTTTGACAAGGCCAAGTGCAAGGTCCTGCACCTGGTCTGGGGCAATCCCAAGCATGAATACAGGCTGGGTGGAGAATGAATTGAGAGCAGCCCTGAGGAGAAGGGCCTGGGGGTGTTGATGGATAAAAAACTCAACATGAGCTGGCAATGTGCACTTGCAGCCCAGAAAGCCAGCTGGATCCTAGGCTGCCTCAAAAGCAGCGTGGCCAACAAGGCAAGGGCAGGCCCCTCTACTCTGCTCTCGTGAGACCCCACCTGGAGTGCTGCATTCAGCTCTGGGGCCCCCAGCACAAGAAGGACATGGACATACTAGAGCAAGTCCAGAGGAGGGCCACGAGGATAATAAAGGGGCTGGAGCACCTCTCCTATGATGACAGGCTGAGGGAGCTGGGGTTGTTCAGCCTGGAGAAGAGAAGGCCCCAGGGAGACCTTACAGCGGCCTGCCAGTACCTAAAGGGCCTACAGGAAAGCTGGGGAGGGACTCTTTGTCAGGGAGTATAGGGATAGGACAAAGAGGAATGGCTTTGAACTAAAAGAGGGTAGGTTTAGATTAGACATAAGGAGGAAATTCTTCACTCAGAGGGTGGTGAGGCAGTGGCACAGGTTGCCCAGAGAAGCTGTGGATGCCCCATCCCTGGAGGTGTTCAAGGCCAGGCAGGATGGGGCTTTGAGCAACCTGGTCTGGTGGGAGGTGTCCCTGCCCATGGCAGGGGGGTTAGAACTGGATGATCTTTAAGGTCGCTTCCAACCCAAACCGTTCTGTGATTCTATGATTCCCCTAGGACAAGAGCCCAGAGCTCAGAGCTGCCTTCAGCAGCAGCATTTAGAAGTGCTTCTTTTAGTGGTTCTCTTCTGCCTGTAGTTTAAAATAAAACGGGGAATTATTTTTAAAGAAATACTAAATATACCAACACCACTGACAGTTGGAGAGATTTGTCTGTTGTTTGTCTGTTTGGAGATATCTCACTACTTATGTCCTCTCCAGTCTGCCCCCATAGACCATGTCAATGAGGAAGAGTAGTTGTTCAACGAAGAAGTTCTTATTCCAACTTTTGCACATTATTTTTTTTACTATACTATCAGATTTATAGTCGTTTCTGACTGGCTCTCTTATGCTGAGGCAGAGTCTAGGTGTTGCAATACCAATATATCTTGTTCTTTCTTGAAGTCTTAATGTAAATTGATTACTTTGTTTGGTTTCCTATGAAGAGAAGTATCACTAGAATAAATAAGCTGCTCAATGTTATCTGTGAAATTTGGTGGGACACTTGCAATTGTGATATCTAATTCAGCACATTTAAAAAAATAGGAACCTGGTACAAAAAGAAAAAATAAAAATAAGAAAAGAAAAAGAAAAAAGAGTGAAAATGACTGGAAAACTTGCTGAATCAGTATACTGTGTTTACTTGTCTGTAAAGTGTCCACTTCAAAAAAAAACACAACAAAACAAACAAACAAAAAAGCAGCAAGCAGGCAAACAAATGTCTGGGATGTCATTCATAATAAACAGATGAGTATTGGATTTAACATTTAAGGAAGCTAGGCATTTGTGTTTGGGAAAGAAAAAATAAATAAACCTAGACAAACAGAATCACTGGAGAAATCCAAACTTTTCTAAACGCAGTGGAATACTGAAACCTAAAAACAGTAGGCTTCTGTTCATTATGAGTGTTATCATGGTTAATAAGTGCTCTGTCAGAAATATTAGAATGTAATATAGGTTCTGCTGAGAACTGTGAAGTTTTCACTGGAAAGCAGTATTTGACACTCATTGCAAAATATTAAAAGTACAAGTTTTTGTGGGTCACTACAGACCCCATAAAATGGGTTTCCACAGAATGTTATTTTATTTTGAACTGTTAATATTTGTGAAGTATTTGCAGCTGTGGCCTAACAATTATGACATCTTTTCTTACTTATGTTTCTTGCCTGATTTAAAATCTCAGCAGTTACTGTATGTCACTTGGCCTTTTTCAGTGCTTTATATTTTTCATCCAGGTTAACAAGAAAAATATTTAAATTGGCATTACAGAATATTCCTGTAAAATATAAAAATGTTTGCTGATTTAATGTACAGAAGTGACCAAGACAAAACAGTTGCTTTAAAGTACCCCTCCTAATGCCAAAGACATGTATTTTTGTTGTTTAAACATTATGTTACTTGGATAACTCTGTTTGACATGTGGTTGGGAATAAGCTCATTGAAGATGGAGTTGCTTTTGACACGGTCTGTGTGTGTATATGAAGTGTATTTTATAAATTTATATGTGCATGGCAGCAAATGTGATAAATAGCACAAGGTATATGTACTTGTATGGTTTTGGCAACTTCTGTTGCAATGGTTAGGCCATGAGGCTTATTTTTCACATTCCAGACCTCAGAAAGGCTTCAA
Source organism: Anser anser (assembly GCF_964211835.1). Classification (NCBI taxonomy): domain Eukaryota; kingdom Metazoa; phylum Chordata; class Aves; order Anseriformes; family Anatidae; genus Anser; species Anser anser. The sequence continues at coordinate 144,180,417 of NC_139721.1, forward strand.
AGAGCTGCTAATTATAAAACAAGCCAAAGCTCTGCTTGCTTTGATAGGTACGTGAGAAATGGCTCTGCTCTCCTTTTTCAGAGGGGGAACCCTGTAATTCAGAGTGCCTGAGTTTACACAGGGGGTTGGATTATTTATCCTGGCAGCAGCAGTTTATTCCCGGTCACCTTCTTTTTTCCAGGGATTCTACCTTGCTCCTTTGTACTCAGTAAATTCAAAAATTTCATCTGTGCAATGGGAGACAGGCCATGGCGGCCAGAATAAGCTGCATTGCCTGTGTACCTGAAAACAGACAGTTTTAATTCAGTGAAACATATCACAATATTTCTGTATAGATGTTTTTCTCTGTTTTGTTTTGAGGCTCAAAAGCATTTGCTAAAATGCAAATTATATCTGAATAAGGAGATGGAGAGTTGCTATCAAATGAAGTACCTGAATCATAAGGTAGCTGCTTTATTTTATTGGTACTTTGCTTAAGTCTACTCAGTTAAGGCTTGCTTAAAATTAAAAACAGTAAGTATTTGGCTGCCAGCAAAAAAGGTTTCATTTCTCTCTGGTACTTTGATTTCCATGATCAACTTACACTGGTGGGTTTTATCTTATGCTGGGAAGCTTGGTGTCTCACAACATCAGGCTTTTCATTACACAAATTTATACTTGTTTTGCTACCTTGATTTTGGAATGGGGAAAAATTGGAGGAACATTAGGTAGAGTTAGGGAAGAATATTTTTATAGAGGCTGGAAAACATTACACATAAATAATGTTATTGTTTTTATGCCCAATGTGACATCTTGCCTATTCAACCGATGAAAGGCATATTAAGTGAAAACTCTCTAAGTATGTGCAAAAATATTTGCAGTTATAAGGTACTCATAATATTCACGTATTTAAATAGTCATTGCTTTTAATGGATCAAGCTTTGGCCAGGAGATACTAGATCTGCTTTTGCCGCTGCTGCTGACCCTCTGTAAGCTCTTGGCAACCCCTTGCTCCTGTTCCTTTCCCCGTAATTTACACTTTGATGCAGAGGATAACTCTCTGGGGCAAACAGTTGATCTTCAGCATTCAGAACATGTCCAATATAGTGTCATCCCAGTCTTGACTGGAACTTCACTGCAGTATGAAAACACGCATTGCTATTAACACCAGAGTTGTTCCTGAAGCTGATTTCAGGTTTTTAAGAGGAAATGGCTGCATAAAACTTGCTCTTGTGAGTCACAGGATTGTTGTAGGTAAGCTTTAAAGCCTGCAGTGTCTGGCAGAACACTCACTCACGTTTAAAGTAACTAATTAATGTTCCTCTTTACTGCATTCTGTGCCCATATACAGGAGAAGCCTGTATCACAGCCCAGGGATTTTAATGACGTTAAAATGAAAGTGCCCTTGACTTGATGGGGCAGTCTCACCCCAGCATCCCTGCTGGGCACTCTACTGGTCTGGCAGCCTCCCGTCCCCCTCTGCAGACACGTGGAGTTCTTCCAAATGCCTCTTCACTGTGAGGCCCAGTGTGGCTCCAAAAATGCCATGAGAGCCAGTCAGGCAATGGGGGTGGCATCCCTGCCCCTTGGGAATTGTGGGCTGTTGACTCTGGAAGTTCCCTTCTTCCCTCCTGTGCATGTCTCCCACTTTTTCTAGCACTGTGCATAAGCCAAACCCTACTGCGTGTGTCTGCATCGTGCTGGAGCTGGTGCCTGGTGGCATTAATCTGGGGAGCTCGACGCTCCCCGTGTAGGTATGCAGTGAGTGACGGTTCCACCACGATCTAAAAACATTCAGCACATATTTATGATTCTGCTGTCCTCAGTCCAATGCCAAAAATTCTTCAGTGTAAGGCAAAATGAAACAGGAGAGTATTAACCATTGCATTGCTGGTGTTGGTGCTGTTGTGTAAGGTAACACCTGGGCATTGTGTGGTCTCTGCGCATACATGCAAGAGAAGTGCATACCTCACATTTTAGTGGGGCTGCGGTAAAGGAAGTCCACGATTTAAAAGCTTTTTTAAAAATATGTTTGGAGAGGATAACAGTGGTTTGTGCTCATTTTTGATGAGATGTTTTGACTGCCAGAACCTGCTTCTGCTCTGCTCTTAATTGCTTCAGGCGTTGTCCTGTGGGCAGTTGTCAGCATTTCAGACAAATATGCAGTCAGTCAAAAGAGAGGTGTTCCTCAAATTACCCAGGCCACATTTTTTTTTGCAGTGTAGATAATAGTCAAAATGTTGAATTCTTATCTTAATAACAAGCTAGTGGTATAACAGGTTTCTACCAGCCCCTCCTGCACTGTGCTGGTATTTTGGGGGACGAGCTCCTGTGTTTGGATTTATGCATCCTCTGCAGGGCGGCAGCCTGTGCAGCTGTAGGAACCCACCTGGCAGAGCAGCTCCCATCCCCTTCTGAGCCAGCCACAGAGATGAATCCCTGTGGTCATGTTTTCCCAGAAAAAAAAACACAGACTAGGTAACTTTTGAGCATTTCAATCCATTGCTGCTTCATCATGTACCCAGGAAGGTCACTGTTTTTTTTGCCTGTTAGAGCTGTAATGATTTTCTTCAGCTTCAAAACATTATTTTTTGTAGGACCATACAAGTAATCTGGTAATCTGGTAATAGTTTCAGTATCAGTTTTTAAGGTGTGAGTCTTCATTTTTGGCTGCAGATGATGGTGAGGCATAATTATTTCCCTGCATTACATATTTATTTCCAGAATCTGCAGTGGATTTCCCTGCTGCAGGACATCAGGCTATTTGTTCCTCAAGTTGTCCTCTGAATTTCCTCAGCGATTTGCTCACTCAGTAATGTCGCTGGGGAGGTGCTGTTGTTTGTTTCCACCAGGGTTCAGGTAACGTGTATTTGGCGCCTGTTCTTTTCATTTCTGCTGTTATAAACCTTCAAGTATAAACCTGCAAGTAGAGGTTAGAAACATATTTAGAGACTCAGGCTTGACCTGAAGACAAAATCCAAAATCACCAGAGCTCAAAATCAGCTTTGCTTCTTTTGTGAGTTGTCCACATGGGACGCAGTGACTGCACTGGTCTGGGGTGGAGCAGCAGGTCTCTCGGACTCGTCCATACCCTGCTTGTCAGGACGAAGCGGTGTCACGGTGACAGGTCCAGAAGAACAGTGTGAGCCTGTGCCTTGACTTAGGGGGTTGGCTCCTTGCCTAGTTGAGAACATAATTGAGGATGGCCTAACCTTTGGAGGAATGTGGACTGAATTCAGAGTTTGGGGTGCCTGCCCCCTGACACCTCCCCAGCACCCACGGCTGCTCCTGTTTGCTCCTGTCCCTGGGGGATGGTGCCAGGGCAGACCGATGCGTTGCCTGATGCTGCTGTTAGCTTTTATCATGGCAGCACTTTGTGGCTTGAAGAAGATTACATTTTTGGCAGGAACAAGATATTTAAGATTAATTTGGAACCTAAAGCATTATTAATAGTGTTGCACTGAGACAGTATTTAAGGGGAAAGCAGTACTTTCAAAGTTATCACAACACCAAATAGAGGGGTGGTCACTGGCTTTAATGAACTGCTCCTAGACTTTTGTTTTTAATTCATCGTGAACATCGTAAGTAGGTCACTGCATATTTCAAACATTTCACCCAATACTAGAGCTCTTACTTAAAGCCTGATTAGGAGAGGTTACTCAGTGCTTGTTTTCAATGTTTGCTCCTTCTCTCAATGCATCTTTTCCAGTTCATGTTCTTTATATCTTAATATTGCTGTATTGCTTGTGGAACAGACTGCAAATTATTTTTGTTAGTGTTTTTTTACTAATCTAAATAGCTTGGGACTTCTATTTATTTATTTATTTATTTATTTATTTATTTATTTTTGATGCACTGGCTTTTAATACTTGGCATCTTTTCATTATAGATTGAGGCTTTCTATTGTTTCCACATTTCTGTTTCATAATACTTTGTGTGTTTTTAAGATGTCCATTAAATATAATGATTTTGCTGTACACGCTCCCTATATTGGACTGCTGAGACTCTCATAATCTGTTCCTTCTGTTGTTTGGGTTTGGGTTTTTTTACTCTCATTTTATGCTTTTACTGCAGCATTCTTATATCGTATCCTCATGGCTTTCCTGGCATATGCAATTATTTTAGTCTTTTAATTACTCTCTTAGGCTTTTATTTAGCTAACTTACCTGTTTTTATGTAATTCATTTTAAAAGGTAAAACCCCACTGAGGTGTGCTTTTCTCTCCAGTGAGGTTGCTGATTTGGGTACTTTGTAGTCAGTAGCACAGTGACACCCCAGTAGTTGTGTCTCAAAATAGGCTCTGTGCACTGCTTGTGACTGAATCAAGCGCTGCTTTTTGTTTTGTCAGTTCTGTGACCAGCTGCTTCCAAATGTAGATTCAAAATATTTTAGATTTTTGATGTCATCCTCATGGGCATGGTCTACAAGGTACTGCTGGCTTTGGGAAGAGGGGGGGAGTTCGTCAACCCTATTGCACCGTGTCTGGACAAGTGAGAGGGCAGCAGGGACCGGCTGTGCACATGGGGATAGGCATTTTGTGCTGTGCAGAGCTAACAGCAGCTGCTGCATGTGGAGAGGAAGACCTGGGCTTGCCAAGGGATGTCTCACTGATGGGACTTTGGTGCAAACAGTGGGGCTCCACCAGAGCGCTTGTCGCTTGTCTAAGCTTTTCAGAATATGTCTGTGGACAACCTTCGTTGTATTTGTCATGAAGCTTGGAAAAGCAAGATGCATTTGCATGGCTCAGGTTGGTAGAGGCAACCTTAAACTTGAATTCTCCTTCCTTCATGAAGTCTGACTGTAGGGTTGTAACAACTCTGAGTCCTTTGTTGGCCTGAGAGTCCAAATGAGAAAAAATAAAATGTGTATGAGTAATATATACACTTCAATAATATTTATACAGCTGTAGGAGTTTTACTTTACTTAAAAGTTTCAGCAACTGTGTGTAATCCTGAAATATTTCCAACAGCCTTTTGAACAATGAACTTAAGGTATTGTAAGTGAACGTCCCATGATCTTAGCCCAAAGCCCATGCATGTAACACATGTTGTGTTGTGAATTGATAAATCTGAACACCCGGTCCTTATTACTACCTTTATTTTTCTTTCTTAAAAGTATGTATTTTGCTGCCTTAAAGCTGATATGATAAGCAGCTCAATAACATCAGTCTGCGTTCCTGAAAAATAGGATGGCCGTATACTGTAACTGCAGATGTTGAGAAAGTTTGACATAAAAAAAAAAGTTCTGATAACTTCTACAGTTATCAAGGTCATAGAACAAAAAGTTCTCACATACTGTAGGAACTTGGTTTTAACCTGTGTGTCATAAAATAGAAGCTGTAAAACAAGTCTGTGAAATACAGTAGAAGAATATTAGTTGTTTTCAACTGTCAATTCATTTTGTAGGTACTGAAGTAGACTCAGCTGTGTATCAGTTCAGTCCTAGGGAGAGAAAAAGTGTATGGTCAGCACAGACTAATGTCTTTTTATGAGGAAAGGTTCTTATTCCATTAGGACTGCAGGTTGTTGAAATAATAAAATATGTACTCTTCACCTCTTATTTTCATTTCCTGATGTATGATAGCTTGAACTGCTGTTGAGTAAAATTTGCAGCAAATGTTCTTCCTTGTGCTCATTTGATATAGTTCACACTCCATTAATGTTCTGATAGAGAGAAGGATATTACTGCGTAACTTCTTATTTTCCTGTACCTCTGAGATGACTTTGGGACACCATGCTGTGACTGCAGATGACTGCAGAACATAGCACGGGGTTCAGGCAATGTCAGTGAAGTGGGGTGGGTTCTGCAGTGCTACTCACAGACTCTTAATAAACTCAGGCTTTGTGTTTTGAATTAATTGTGTTGTTTAACTTTTTAAGTATTAGTTTAGAGCTGACTTTATCCCATTGTGCACGTACTTACTGGAGAATCCACACTGGGAAAGCCATTCTTGTTCTGGCAATTACTTTAGCTAAGCATTATCTATCTGCAGGCCACCTGATCAGAGCAAATTATTTCAGATTAATAAAAAAAAATAAATTAAAAAAGTCAAAAAATCACCTATCCATGACAGGAGCCCTGGGCAACCCGTCTAGTGGGTGGCATCCCTGCCCATGGCAGAGGGGTTGGAACTGGATGATCTTTAAGGCCTCTTCCAACCCAAGCCCTTCTACGATTCTGTGGCAATTCTATGACATTGCAACAGAAAGGTGCTTTCTGAAAAGACAGAATTTATTTTGTCTGTTTCAGGTTGTCCTATGAAATGAAATAATTATTCACTTTAAGCTTTTTTTTTTTTCTGTTTTTTTTTTCATGGTTGTCTTTAGCCTTTTCTTCAACAGCAGATTATATAAAGGCAATGTTTGTATTTGAAAAATTGTCTCAGAGAACAAAACTAGACTCAATAAGCAACCTGATGAAGAGGAGATACTGAATACCAAATTAGTTTGAATACAAACAGTTGTTAAAGAGGTAAAGATCTAAAGACAGATACCAAAGGAGCTGTCTGGGTGGAAAAGATAAGGCGACATAGATCACTTTAATGAGCACTTCAGACAAAATTTAAAATTAAAGTGCTTAAACTTGGCACCAAGAAATGCTGAATGCTTTTCATTCTTTTGAACCAAAATGAGCATAGAAACTCCTTTTTCATCTGGCAGGGTTGTATTTGTCAATCTAAATACATGGCCTGTCAGAAACAATAAGTATTTGCAGATTCCTTTGAGGTCGCTGGGAGCTGAGTGTTCAGCAACCTTTTAAATCTGGCCTGAGTGTTGGTGATGTAGTGCATGAATGTGGCAGCTGGCAGGGAAGGAAAGGGTTAATGAGCCAATTCTCCACGGAGGGGCCCCAGCAGATTTATTCTTATCAGGGTGGGGCCTGTGGGTGTCTGTGACTCTGTCCAGTCTCTGTCAAATCCAGAAGAGGACAAGGGTGTGCAGTGAGGCTGGAAGGAGCCCGGCTGCTCCTTGGTCGGCTGCGATAAACCAAGCTGCTTCAACCCCCTGAGCTGGGATGGGGTGCCCATGCTTGAAAGATCTCCCTGTAAACGGGCATCACCCTGTTGTGATAAGAAGGGGCTCAGCACCAGCAATAATAGCTACACATTGGCCATCAAGCTAAATTTTATTCCTTTACTTTGATTCCTCAAAAACCTTTGGTGATGTACCTGGCCTATTGTCTGAGTCTGGCAGTAGGAGGGGTGATTTCACCCCTACATGTGGCATGTTCTGGCAGTTACTTAGTGTACCAGTTACTCAATGTAACTGGTGAGACCTGCTGGTATCCACCAGGAATAAGAGGGAAAAAAAGAGCTTTATGTTATTTTTTTGGCTTGCTAATAAATATTTTCATTTCAGTTGTTCTTAAAATTATTTTCTAGGACTTGCTATTTTGGATTCTTAATGCCATTTTACAAGCTACTCTAGAGAGTCCTGAAAATTAGATACCAGTCTTTTCACTAGGCAAAACATGAGGTATTTTTGGCCTGTGATTTCAGCTGGGTTTTAAGTTGATGCATTTCTACTGATGTGGGAGTGACCTGAGTCAATCCTAAGGGGAATAAGTCCGAAGGCTCTGATCTGGGCTTTGGAGCAGATATTGCTCAAGATCTTCTGATTGTGCAAATTAGGAGTTTAGGAAACCTCAGTTCATGCTAGCAGCCATCTGAAGAAGAGGTGGGACTGTCTCAGCAGCTCGTGGAGCACTGTGGCCTTTGATTTGCTGTTTTCTTGGTTGCTTTGTAAGTCCACCCAGTGTGAAGGACTGTGCAGCGGGGAGAACATCTCCATCTGTTATCTTGATTGCAGTTCCAGTTCCTGTTCAGTTAGTTTAGACAATGTCAATATTTTGCAAACTCAAGGTATCTTGACTTATATCAGTTTTGCATTCTTATCCTTTACAAAACAGTCATACACAGCTGGGAGATAGCCCAGCATCTTACTCATGTGATAGGAAAGCAAAAACATGTCAATGTACGATGCTTGCTTGAACCACTGCTGAAGAAGGTGTCCTAAGCAATGTCTCATGAACTTCCTCATTACATCAGTGTTACATTATTTTGGACAAAATGTCGTAGGAGACTTGAGGTGATGCACCTGTGTCTCTTTATAAGTCACACTGTTCACTGAGAATGAGCCATTTACTCTGTAAAACCTCTCAGCAGGCTGGAGGAGAGGAGAAGTCACCTTAAAGGCTGGGAAGAAAGCCTGTATTTGACTCCAAGTTTTTGACTGAGCTGTTAGGTGAGAATTTAGTTTCATATTGGATGAAGGGAGAGCTGCAATTTTGGTTAATAAACAGAACAATAAGTGAAACTTTTCAAGAAGATAATGGACCATGCAGACACCTTTAATTGATTTATGGCTTCTATGTCATTTTCCTAGATTTCTGTGCACTTCACAGGGACAGTGAAAAAATAATAATAACAAGTGATGTCCTGATTTTCTAAAAGAAGCTTTCTGGGAGATCAGGAGGTGTGGCAGACCACCAATTTGAGCTGATTGCATCAAGTAAAAGCTCAGTATTTTTTATGCCCAATTTCACTCCTTATATACAATGATACATTCTATTTTCTCTCTCTGGAAATTTTACATCTTCATTATTTACCCATGATGAAAAGTAAATGAGTTTGTCCTCCTTGACAGCCTCCTGGAGTAATAACACTTGAAAAGAATTTACAGTTCATGTTTCCTTCTTGATTAGAAATGTTTCATATACCTTTTGCTTCCTTGTGTTCTGCCTGTCTGCTGTAGGAATAACTCTTCCAATTTTATCTGGTACAATCTTTTAGGAAGCTTCAGTCCCTGGAGTCTTTCTTAAATTGGTTAGAAAACAAAAAAACATCGAGTTGTATTTGAATCAAAAATCCTTTCCTTCTTGTATTTGTATAATACGTGAATTGCATTTGGACTCCTGGAATTTCTGAAATATGGCACCATCTAGGAATAATAGCTATCAAGCAAGCAGCCTCAAAGTAAACAGTGCGTTCGCTGAGACTGCAGGTTTTGAGGCCATACTAATGACGTAAGTGCTGTCCTTGGGGAGGCATTCCTCTCCTTTCAATGACAGTCTTTACATCTCAGAAAACATGACTCTCTTTTCGCGCTGCAATATCTCACGGAACGTACACTTGGTTGAAAATTTTCGCCAATTCTAGAAGTTGGCAGGACCCTTACCTGGGTATACCTGGCTACACATATTGAACAGTGACACTGCATTGTGATTCATCCATCCTCCACCACAGCAGTGCAAGCATCAGCCAGACCCCTACACGAGTAGTGTAGTCAGCAGGAATGATGGGCTGATAGCACGTGTTCAGTCCCATTTTCCTCAAGGCACTGAAGTCAGTGTAGCACTAGTTTAGATCATCACCTATTTCTCCAACCTTCCCATATGGCATTTATTGTGTAAAAGGATTTAAATAACCATCCATATAAGATGTTGCTGAGCAGCCACGTGGAGGATGTCAAACCACTGGGAAAATGACCGTTTTTCATAAGATTAATAATGCTGAAAAAAGTGCAGTTTTCATGATTGAAGACAGCTGCTTAGTGGAGAAATGTAATCCTAGGGACAGCTTCTAGGGGCCTTGGCTTGCTCTTGTTTATTAGCATGGCCTCTGCCATGGCTTCTTATGGGACAGTGGTGGTGTTCTTACCAAAAGTTGATACGCAAAACTTGCAGGGTATTTTTGTTGTCAATGTTATTCCTAGCAACCTGGTAAAAAGGAAAAGGTGCAAATGAATTAATGAGAAGTGTCTGGACACGCCAGGTGTTGCTGTTCAGCTCCTGCCCTGAAGGCATAGAAGGTAGTCTGCAAAGTTGTAGCAGGAGTCTCCTGTCCCTCTGTTTGTTCTGGACTTGTGAGGAGCTCTTTTTGCTGGGGAAGTAAAAAAAATAAATAAATAAACAAACCTGAAGAATCGTGAAGATGCCTTATGTTTGAGAGAAAAACATGTGCTTCATACCCCAAAGTGTTTGATCTGGCACGTAAATTTACTCACAAATACACCATTGTATACTTTATTGAGGAGTTTGGTAAGTATGCATTTTAGGCAAGGTTCCAGCAGTTCACTTGTCTCTCTGTTGTTTGCTGGCACGTGAATAATAATAAAAATCCCTCAGGAACATTGACTTTGTACAAAGTTCTGGGTATAATGCAACAAACTGGTAAGTACCAAATTCAGTCGTACTGCGTACTTGTGCAAATGTGTGTGGTGCATAGGAATAAATGACATGGTGAATTAATTCAGTATTCATAGTATTTTTGTGTTAACTTTATCGTATATTTTCCATAGAGTTTGGGGTGAATTTTAATTTCTGCAGAGTTCTTAACTGTCTGGAGAAAGACTGGTGTCTGTACAGAAAGCATGTATGGTTTGTGGCACTCAGTGAGAAGTTTAAAGCTGCATTATAAAGCATTTAATGATTGTTTAGGAACGACTTGGGGAAAAGTCTGAGGTTATATTTAATTTGATGTAACTACAGGGCATGAAGTAAACAGTGATCCTATTGTCCTTTGCTAAGTAGTCCTACAGGTTCCCTTGTGTTAGATCTGATGCTCTAGTTAGATCTGTGGATTCAGGGTAAATCAGTTAAACCAGCCAGGCTGATGGGGAAGAGGCTACTGAGAGAGGGATCTAACTCTGGCTTGCTTTGAAGGTCAGATACAATGTCTGGGTCTAGCTGTGATTGAGCCTAAGGAAGGAGAAAAGACTTTGCTTTTCAGCAGTCAGCATTTACACCATGAAGTATGTGTAATGCAAAACTTCACACTTAGAAAAACACCACCACACATTCTGTTTTGTTGCTCAAATGTTACCCTTTGAGTTCGGGGACTATAACCCTCCTGCACTCCCCAACGAGCCATGTTTCTGGCTCATGGTTGTTCAGCCACATTTGATGGTTGCAGTCAGCTCCAAGGGAATTTGACACTGTATATGGTTCTTGCAGTTGAATTTGAGAAACAAGTAAATAAACTTTTTTTCTTCTTTTTGGTAAAGTTGTAATGGTAATCATATCTGACCATATTTTTAATAATGTCAGATATATACCTATATGGCTATATATGCTTTGAAACTTTCTTATACTACATAGTTCAACAAGGCATTTGTAAAACTGAACATACAAGGTTCAAAGCACTTGAACTTCCACGCTGCTGGCAAAGTAAGAGTAGCTCTTGAATAAATTCTATAGAGAGCTACTATTTAAAAAATAAAAAGAGATTCTTGTGGTTCTGTGGAAAAAAAAATACCATTCAATGTAGCACAGAAACTGTAGCCAATTTAATAAGTTTGAGTTACATTTTAAGCAAAATATTAACCTTTAAAAAAATCTACACATTTTACTGGTTCTGGGTTTTAACTGTTCTTTGTAAATGACAAGTGTTTTTTTTTTTTTCCCCCTCACATTCATACATGAAATGAGGAAGTCAGAGTGGTCCAGATCACATCATCAGCTGAAAAACCTAGCTCTTCCACAGATAATGCCAAAGCCACAAACACACAAAACTGTTGAAGAAACACTTTGTCATCTAGTATCTGATCCTGGTGTAGGAGAAGTGGTGTAATTCTTTCATCTTATAGTTGAGGTCTCACTGTTAAATCCTTTTCAAATGATTTTAATATACGATGTAGTTTAGTAAGTCAATAAATAATTGAAAATTACATTTCAGAAAAATAAAAATACTGTCATGTAAATTTAGCTTAAGTGCATATTTATTTTATATATGGTTTATAAAGTTTTTGTGTCGTCTTTAAATTGTGATTCACTCAATTGCAGTATGCACAAGGCACTCATTTTTCATTGAGATGGTAGTTTATAGCAGGTAAAGGATCAAAGAAGAAAAAAATCTCAAATTAATATAAAATGGATAGCAAATAGTTTGTTCTCTTAATAAGGCAATTTGTGCTTTTTTTCTTACAGCTCAAAATTCATTTCCTGTCTGTTGTAGTGTTTGATTAAGTTTACACTTTAGCTTTGAAAAGTCTCTGAAAGCACCTAACCCTGTATAAAGACCTGGTCCTGGGCAGTGCTCATTCATCCATCCTCTCTTGTACAGATTTTGTGCTTATTATTGTGACAGCTCTATTCAAGACTGCCTTCTTGGGTCACTGTTAGGTATGATTATGAAATGTTTTGTTTAAGCGGAGTTAAATATCCAGATGAAAAAGTGTTTTGTCTGTATGCTTCTACCTTCCTGTTTCAGACGTTTTTATTCAGTTGGAATTTTTTTCCTACCCAAATCAGTAGCAAAAATGTGCACGTGCTTTTGAAAAAATAAAAAATGCCTGGCCTGATTATTCATTGTTCACACATTTTTCTTATCTGTCTATCATTGCTGTAGGAGAGACATTTTTGCTCATTTCATTAGGGTCTTTAGCCAGTACAAAAGCAGATTATTAATCCTATCCAACCTGGCTGTCTTCTGTAGCTGAATGACTGGATTTGGAGATGAGGGCATAAATGGCATTCACAGATATCTTGACATTAAGTAGGCTTTTTACACTGTCTCCTACAGTATTTTTGTGTTTGAGTTGCGCCACAGCCTAAGTGGGCGGAAGAACTGTTGGATGATGGGGCTCGTGGGGTTGTGGTTTGTGCTGCGGTCTGCCTGAAGGCCTATGACATGGTCTGTGTGGGACCTGTCACGTTGAATATGGGACCTAGAGGGTGACGGTGAGTACCCTCATTGAGGTTGAAAAAGACACCTAGCTGGGGGACCCTTTGTGGCAGGGCTGTTTTCCGGGGGCGCAGGCCAGAGCAATGGTGCCAGGAAGAACCTCACGGGGCTGGGCATTCACAAAAAAAAATAAAAAACCAAACCAAGTCCTACCCTCTGGGAAGGAAGAGTCCCTTGCAGAGACCCAGTCCCTGGTGGCAGCAAGGGCTGTCTGTGCCCCAGGCCTCATGATCAGTGCATAATCAGTAGATCGATGGAAGAAATCACCTCCCTTAGCACATATTAAGCCTTATCTAGATGCTGGATAAAGTTTTGTGTGCCTCAGCACAGGAAGCACCCTTCAACCAGAGGGAGTGCAGCAAAGGCCCCCAGGGTGGTCAGGGCTGGAGCAGCTGATGCCTAGGGAGAGGCTGAGGGAGCAGAGGTGGCACCGGGGGGACCCCACAGCTACCTTTTAGACACCAGTGGGGAGGTGATGGCTGTTTGCAGTAGTGCATGGTGGGCAGCCAAGAGGCAACAGACCAACTGAAACAAGGGAGTTTCAGGCTGCATATAAAAGAAAACTTAAGAGTGAACAGCTTGTGCAGGCTCCAACCTTGGGGGCTTCCAGGGCCTGAAACCAGATCAAGCCCTGAGCAGCCTGGTCGGATGTCAGCTGCCCCAGCTGTGAGCAGGAGGTTTTTCTAGGTGGTTTGTTCTTTGTTGTGTATTCAATTTCATGTCTCCTACCCTCTGCCTTCATTGTCCCGGGTCATTGCAAAATCTTCTGAACCACTACTACCCTGGCCCCAGACCCTTCTGCCTGTTTAATGGTGGGAGGATGACTGCATGTATGTAGTGCAGGCATTCCTAAATAACCTCTGCGTGTCTTTTGCACTTCACTGTGGCTTTTTTAAGAGTCTGAGTAGTATTACGTATTATCTTAAGTTACTGCAAAGCTTTAAACTGTGGGTATAAGGAATTTAAATGAACAGGAATGGGTTATTTTCTTGATCATTGATTGATGCATTGCTGTGACAAAGCAATGGCATAACTGGCTAAACACGAACAACTTTCATAAAGCAAAGAATGTATCTAGCATCTAACATGGGGCGCTGTCAACAGTGATACAATCAAAGACTTGCTGTTGCTTTTTACTAAGCTTGAAGTTAATGAAAAGTTAATGGGTTGTAATTAAGTAGTGAAGGAATTGAAGATTCTTCATCAAAGTTCCTGAATTCTGCTTGGTGAATAACAGTAATTGATAAATGCAAACATATTGATTTATCCTTTATCCTAATTTCTATTCTGTGAATGTAATGGGCATTTCCTCCCTAATTAATAAAAGATTGCTTTTGAGGGTTTAATTAACTGTTCTTTGAGCTCTTCATTCATCTAAAATTAAACTTCTCTGACAATTATGCAACTTAAAAAAAATTCTTCTCTGTAACATAAACTACAGAAGCATACATTTACTTGGCAACCACTATTAGTTTGCAAATGGAAAGACTTATGGCTGGAAAAAGCCTGCTGCACCTGTTGTTTTCACTGAACAAATCACCCTAAAGTACACAATCACTCCAGCCTGACACTCTGTCATTTGTATTGCTGGAAAGTTTTTCTCATCGATAGTGCATATTTCTTAGAAGTGAGTGAAACCACACAGTTCCCTGAAGTCTAACTGGTATATTTATGATTTTAATAGGGTCATATGGACCATCTGTCAAATAAAGCACTTTGATTCATGAATAATATTAGCTATAAAGAAAAGTGGTTTAAGTAAGGTTTCAGTGTTGTTTTGTGTTTTTTTCTTTTCTTTTTTTTTTTTCACATCTCATAGAGCCAAACTGAGATGTGCTCTTTGCAGATTGCATGTGTCCATTAGCACCATGTTGAAATTTGACCTTGTTTTTTCCTAGTAACCAAAATAAAAAGATTATCCAATTATAAACTTTCTGGGACTAATGGATGCTAATCACAGTTGTGGTCAAGGAGGCTTTGGGGAATGGCATTTGTGTGCCACTTGAGCGTAGTTTTAAGTGACTTTTGTGCTGACCTGAACCTGGATTGGTCCTGAGGTTTGTTTAGGACTGCGCAAGCTGCTGGTGGCTCTGAAGGTGTGTGTGTGTGGGGGGTTGCGCCATTACATAAAGGGGGTCTCCCCCCTGACTCTTTCTCTCTTTATTTTATTCTAGTCTCTGCCTTTGAGTTGCTGAATATTAGATGCTTTCCATTCTTCTCTGTCTCAGATTGACTCTTAGTCACTGGCAGACTCTCAGGCTGACTGGGGGACCACTCTGCATGAGCACCCACTAGTCTCCTCACCATCCCGTTTCAGGGGCAACTGAAATGATATTACCCTGCAAGCTATGAGACTTCCCTTTTAACAGGATTTTTACTGTAGCACAGGAAGAAGTGATGCCTGGTAAAATAAATGGAAAGAATAATGAAAGGAGCAACTCTAACTGCAGAGTTCATTGGCTGAGATGGAGATGGGACCAAGACTGGTGGACAGTGTAGCAGCTTCTGTAAGGTTCTTTAAATGTGCTGCAGTGCACTTGAAAAATATAGGATTATGTCCTGAATCTGGACCAGACTTTTGTTATGCAATTATATTCTCCCAAACTAAAATTACTGGTGCAGTTATGTTTGAGCATAGAACCCTAAGTGGGTGGGTGTAGTCGTTAACCTGACATTGGTGTTACTGAGCCATAAGCGACTGTGATTTTACTAGCTGCAGAATGGGCAAACAGAGGTAGTTACTGCTAGTGGAAGAAGATGGTTAATGTGTTTGTGCTGGAGAAAGTTATGGGGAAGCTTGGGAGGAAAAGTGGGAGAGGCAGAAAATGTTCCAAGCCACTGCTAATTAAATATATATATATATTCTGTTGTTGTATGATATTATTATTCAAAAGTATTAAGATGTCATACTACTTGGCGAGTGACTGAAAATGGGATTGTTTTATTCAGTTGAAGGCATTACGGTATGCAAAAAAAAAATACTTTAAGGTCTCACCTTTAGACCTAGAGGGGTTGAAGTTCACTTTATGCTCACTGCCTCCATTTTTACTATGTCTTATGTCTGCTAACATTGCGGAGTTATTGTAAGTAAAGGAGAAAGCAATACTTTTAATCTAGTTCGTGCATAATCTGGGAACTAGTTGATTTCCAAATTGCAAAACTTGATGTTGGAGTAAATGTAGGAGAAAAATGTTGTGGGAGTGAATCATTTACAAACTGGTCTTTAAAGGCTAGTGGAGATAGAAAAATCCATTTAGTTCTCATAAGTTAAATACGTAAGCTACTTCTTGACCTCAAATTAGTCTTTATTAAGGTGAGAAACCTGATTTTCTTGAGAAAAGTTCTTCCAAACTTCCCCTCATGCAGACCTTTTCACTGAAAGGCATTTTAAGGACTATTAAAATGAGGGACTTCATGAAGGGTTGCGCACAGAATTTATAACATTAATTTTTAATAGCTTCTGAATTATTCTGTTTATTTTATGGCTCATATAAGAAGATGGTAAATTTGGTGGCTGTGTTTTAGTGCAGGGAATTCAGGTCAGACTTGCTGAAACCTCCCTTGTCACAGGCTGGTTCCCGTTAGTAGCCTAGGAGGGCTTAGTGGAATTGAATTATTGTCCTCCTTTCTGGTTTTCTTTTCCCATTTTTTATTACTGTCTCTCTTCATTTGTATGTGTTCTTAATTACACATACTTTTTCTGTCTGCTCCTTTTGCAGCAGTCCTTATAGCATCATTTTTATCGTAACACTTTAAGAATCCCCAATCAAGAATGCATTGAAACTAACTTTTTATTTTGTTTGATTATAACGTGTACAAAGGAATCAACTTTGAACTAATATCATATAATTTTAGCTCTTCTAGTCATTGCAACCAACCAATACAGGACCAAGAGCAGCCAGATCATAGAGCACTGTTTGGTAGAGTGTAGTTTTTGCTCTTCGGAAAATAGAATATACATTTAAAACATTGTTTTACCAATTTCCTTAATGGATCTAGGCAGAAATGCTAGTCATTCAGTGTCGTCCTTGTTTTAGCTTGTGTTAACCTGCCTTTACAAACGACAATTGAGTTTTCTTTCTAAAGAGATTTTATGTTTATCTATGGTGCTTGGCATGGTCACCAGTTTAGTTTTCCATGCAGAAAATAGTTTGGGTTGTTAATAGTGTACTTCATAGGTCCTTATGTTTTAATGGTAAGGTTATTGATTCTTTTCAGGGTTTTTCTTGGCTGGAAAGACTGCTCTTTCAGCTCTTTGCTTCATTGCTGTTAACTATTGTCTGTTATTGGGACTGTGCTTCTCACTGTATTGGATTTTCCCTTTAAGTTCATGACGAGCGATACCTAATGATGGAGGTTGGAGGAACCATCAGAGTAACTTGGACAACCCCCAGATGTATGGCAGACATAAAGAAAATAGCAGTTGCTGTGTTTCTAAAGCACATTCCATGCTGCAGCCTTTTCAGACTTAAGTGCTAGTAATTTGGACCATTTGTTGTCATTTATGTAAATAAAGTAATGAATCCTCTAATGTGCTAAGCAGGATATTAAGTCATCTGCATGAAATTTCCAGATTTATGAACATTTAGTTCATACAAGTATGGGTGGATTGAAACCAAGGAACATCTTTCCAGATGGCTTGAGCATTTGAGGATGCACTGCCTGGGCCTTCTCAGGAGTAGTATTAAACTCAGATTACCTGAACTATCATAAATATAAACATAACAAAGTCTAGTTGCAGATTTCTTTATTGTTTTAACAAAGATGTTCATATCTCCACAGTTGCTCAGACAGCAAGGATTTGAAGAGCTGGCTGTTTGTAGACAATTTTTTCAAACCAATTCAGTCAGCATTAGGAAGGCACTTGTGATGGTGCTGTACAGACAGTTGGTGACAGAAAGGATCAAATTCAGCACCAGCCACTTGCAGTTTTGACACAGATGAGAACCTTGTGCATAATGTATCATAAATCATTAAGGTTGGAAAAGACCTTCAAGGTCATCTGGCCCAACCATCCCCCTACCACCAATGTCACCCACAAGACCATGTCCCTAAGCACCACGTCCAACCTTTCCTTGAACACCCCCAGGGACGGTGACGCCACCACTTCCCTGGGCAACCCGTTCCAATGCCTGACTGCTCTTTCTGAGAAGAAATGTCTCCTCATTTCCAACTTGAACCTCCCCTGGTGCAACTTGAGGCAATTCCCTCTAGTCCTATCACCAGTTACCTGTGAGAAGAGGCCGACCCCCAGCCCCCCACACCTTCCTTTCAGGCAGTTGCAGAGAGCAATGAGGTCTCCCCTGAGCCTCCTCTTCCCCAGACTAAACAACCCCAGTTCCCTCAGCCGCTCCTCACAGGACTTGTGTCCCAGGCCCTTCACCAGCTTCATAGCCCTTCTCTGGACATGTTTCAGGGCCTAAGTGACTTTCTGCTAGTGAGGGGCCCAAAGCTGAACACAGCACTCGGGGTGCCCCCTCGCCAGAGCAGAGTACAGGGGAACAATCACCTCCCTGGTCCTGCTGGCTACACTATTCCTGATATAAGCCAGGATGTTTTTGGCCTTCTTGGCCACCTGGGCACGCTGCTGGCTCATGTTCAGGTGAGCATCGACCAACAACCCCAGATCAGATCCTTTTCCTCTGAACAGCTTTCCAGCTGCTCTGCCCCAAGACCGTAGTGTTGCATGGGATTGTGTGACTGACTTTTAGCTCAGTAACACTGAGCTAAAAGTAATGCTTACTGTAGCGTGATGATTCAAACCTTAGTTTGGATTTATAGGAAAAATAAGTTTTATCTCATCTGTGGTGGACAAAAATACATATGCAAAAATACAATGTTTCTTTGTCTCACCCCAAACACTCAAAACACAAACACAAAATCACAGAAAACTCATCAGATTACAATCATAGAATATCCAAGTTGGAAGGGACCCACAAGGATCATTGAGTCCAATCTCTGGGTCCCCAAAGGACTACCCAAAAATCAGACCATGTGTCTGAGAGTGTTGTCCAAACACTTCTTGAACTCCAGCAGGATTGGTGCTGTGACCACTGCCCTGGGGAGCCTGTTCCAGTGCCCAACCACCCTCTCAGCAAAGAACCTTTTCCTGACGTCCAGCCTGAACCTCCCCTGTCACAGCTTCAAGCTGTTACATTGGGTCTTATTGCTGGTCACCAGACAGCAGAGCTCGGTGCCTGCCTCTATACTCCCCCTCATGAGGAAGCTGTAGACCGTGATGAGGTCTCCCCTCAGTTTATTATTAATTATGAAATTAAAATTAATTAATTTTAATAGTGTCTAAAAATTTGCATCTGACAAATAGTCAAATATTTTTTGTTCTGCTGTTGGTTAACTCATCACTCTCAGAGCTTTTCACAAAAAAAGGACTCCAAATTGGTAAGACACTCTCTGTGCCTGTTTGGAGTTTAGACAGGGGCTCTGGCTAACTGTTTTTGCTGTAAAAAAGGCATCCCAAATGAATTTTGTTCTGCACCATTATTTTAACACCTGATTATGCAGAGTTCTGTTTCTGCTTATTTGCCTTCCCATTCCTGTAGATGTGTGGAGATTTTTCTTTACATCTGAGGTCTGTGATGGAGAAAGACTGTGATAGTCAAGAGTGCCAGAAATAAAGGCAGGTCCAAGACAGCTATTCTTTCTCCTCCCAGTCTTCAGAGGATGATCATTATCTTGCAGTTTTTCTCTTTTCTTTGTAGTTTTGCTTCCTTATGACTGCATCCACCACAGCATCATTCCTGAAGGTGTTATTGATGGGACTTTGCTGGATGAGGAATACCTAAGCTTCTTCATCCTCCTCTTGGTGTATGAATGGATTACCATCACACCTATAGTTTGTCCTTGTTTCAGTCATTTCTTCTAGTCACTTTTGTTTTGCCCATGCTGGTAATGTAGAACTTGAGGGTAAAAGAGGAATATTGAAACAACAAAAATAGCTTATCAATGCATCGCCCATATAGGCAGGATTCTGTCAGTCAAGGTTTGCATTTATTTGTCTCCTGGCATATCCAGTCTGTTCCTATTTTGTACCTGTTTCCTCTTTTCTTCATTCCATTCATTCAAATCATCATGTGGGCTGATTTTCTGCAAGGCATGTTTATCTTCTGTAAGATTTTAAGCTCTCCATGTTGTATTTTTAATATGTTAGAGCTCTTTCAAAGGTTATTCTTTATTAAGAGGTGGTTGTTTGAAAATGATGATGCAGAAAGGTAGAGAAGGCTGTAGATATGCTAAAACAAATTAGCAACTAACATTTGAAAGTAACATGTTCTCCGGAGTAAAATGTCAGTGCAGTGCTTCACAGATTAGACTATCCATAGTTTCACTTATATAATTTCAGAAGAGATTTTGAAACTTCAACACTTTTCTTTTATTAAAAACTATTAAAGCTATAAATATGACAAAAGGTATTTTTGTGCATATCTTCAAAATGCTTTAAGAATCTAATGTGAAATAACTGCAGATGTGGAAGGCAATATTCATATGTTATCTAAAAATGAAGTAATGGTAATAATCTGCTGTGATTTATGGCTGATGGGGTATTCCTTTAAGAATGTATTGAAGCTAAATTTTTATTTGAGTTGATTAAAATATCAGAACAAGTAAAACAACTTTAAACTAAGATTATATATTTTTTAGCACTTTTAATCATTACAGCTACCATAGTATCAAGAACAGTCCAATCACACATCCATTTTGTAGAGTTTAGTAAATAATTTGCATAAGGAATCAGCCTTTGAGTTTTCAGTGGGTGGTTGCTATATAGAAAAAGGTAAAATTCTGAAAAAAAAAAGAAAAAAGTATTTGTTATGAGTTGCATGGGCAGTTGCTCTCAGCTGATTGCTCTTTTTGGAATTGCATAGTGATTAATATCATCTCACCAGTACAACATACCCAAGCCTACCATCCCAGTTGGCATCAACTGAAAATCATAGTAACAACCTTGGCAGATAATTCAAATGTTATCAGATGTGTTTGCACACAAATGCCCCGTTGCTTTGATCTGTACATCCCATCCAATGGGTGGAAGCTGTTACACAGGTGCAAAAGTGCTTGGGCTCATAGAACCCTTCAGGTGGGAGAGGCAACCAAGTACAATGGTCAAAAAGCACCCTGAGGACAGAACACCACCAGGTCAGGAATAGCAGTGATTAGAAAAATTGTAACCGTGATATAGTTAAGTATATGTAAATACTTCATTAGTAGGCTGCAGACCTGAGTACTCAGGCAAATATGGGATTTTAAGGTATTGAGCCAAAGCCAAATGTAAGATACGGAAGTGACAGAATAATAAAGAGAATTCATTCTGCCCTTTCTGATGGCATTTCTGGTTTGGGGGCAGAATAAGGTGTTCAGATTCCACACTTCTACCTGAAGTCTTCTACATTTAAGAAAGGTTTTGCTATGGTTGCTTAATTTTCTAAAACTTCAAGAAAAAGAATTAAACTAGACCTGAAGGGTTTCTCTCTGATTTTTATTTTTTATTTTTTTATTTTTTAAGTCTTGGAGCTGAGATTGAATTTTTATAGCTGAGTAGTAAATCTCTGGAACAGAGCTTCCTGATAGAAATGACAACTCGGCTTTAATTATAGCATCTTCTAGGCAGATATTATATTACAACAGGACCCTTAACAGACTTTATTTTTTTTTTTAAGACCATATTAAAGAGTAACAGGACTTGCAATAATTACTGCTTGCTTTCTGTTGGAGGGTTCACCTGTCACTGAATGACTGACTAGGTTCCTTTTGCCTGGCTTATTTTTCCAATAAGATTTTTTTAGACATGTGTGAAATATTTTAAAATGAATCTCAATATATTGAACATGAAACCCTTTCTGTATTATACATACTGTACAACTATTTCAGTAATCATATAGGGGAAAATAAAGCACTGGCACATAGTTCTAAGAAAGCTTTAACATCTGCAAAATTAGCTTGTCACTAATTTTGCATGCTTCAGTTACTAGAAAATGTACCTCTCTGAAGCACTAAACTTTTTTTTTATCACATTACATACCTATCTGTGATTTGCATCTGAAATTGTTTTCATCACTGATCTTGTTCTTTTATTGCCTTTACATTTATTTCTCATTTCACACTGAAAATGTTATACCATCTGGTTACTTGCTCAATTTTGTAAAGAGAAGACTTCATTAATTTACGATTTTAACTTCTACACCTGCAACTTCCATTTACTCATGTACCAGTTGTTGCTTCTTAATAGTGTTGAAACACTCTGCTGGATATGAAATATTTGTGTATGTAAGTTTCTCTTTTCTCTAGGTAGCTGTAGGTCAAAATGTGGAAGAGGATTTGGTGAAAGAAGAGTGAGGAGAGATCTCTAATCATCATTTTTCCTACAGACCAAGAGAACACCACATAGTAAACCACATGGCACAGGCTACCAACTTTTCCTGCTTTGCATGCTAGGGATCCTCTCGTCTACCCAGCTCTTTATGTGGGAATGTAAACTAGGACTTCATGGGTGCCCAAAAAAGGAAATTTCAAGCTTTGCAAATGCTTTGTTTGGATTAATAACATCTCTAGTCATGTTTCCTTTATCCCAAGGGGCACAAACGTTACTTAAGTTAATAGCAGTATAATAACCTACTTAATATGCTATGGTAAAAACGCCTTCTGTTACCTAACTTGCAACAAATTCTCACTGTCATATTTCAGCAGTAATTTATTTTCTAGGCAGGAAAGAGGAGACTTGTATTTAGAAGCTAATAGGACATCATTTTAAACAGCGTATGGAAAGTGTATGGTATTCTAAAAATACTACTTGCTCACATGTATGTGGCTATTCAAAAGCAGAAACTGCACTGTTGGTCCCCTAATATTAATTTATACTGTGTAAGGCAGTGGCAGACTTTATTCTTTGACCCAAAGCAGTAGAATACTTCCCACAACACTTCACCAGCACCTGACAAACAGCAGTACTTTGATGCTTAATGGCATGTTACATCAGTGAGACGTGTTCTTCCTAGGTAGCTCAAGTTGGCTACATGAAATCTAAGGGAAAAGGGGTTGGGTTGGTTTTGGTGGTTTGTTTTTCTTTTTCTTTTTTTTTTTTTTGGTCTGTTTCTTGTGTGTTGTTTTTTTTGTTTGTTTGTTTGTTTTTAAAGCAGTTCAAAAGAGTGCCTTGGGGCTTCAGAAAGAGCTGATGAAAGCCTTGATGCCTGGGGAGCTTCATTAGGAACCTGTGGAGGAGGAGGCGGGATGGCAGGGAGGGGTCAGCCCAGGTCTTCGGGGGAGCCTGGTGGGGGGACTTTGGCAGGTGGAGTGAGGGTGATGGGGAGTTGGCAGCACCCCTGGGCCACATGCTCTCATGCTACTTTGTCCCATGAGTGAAGTGATTCACTGTGCCTAGATCCAACCTGAAATGCAATCAGCTGTGCAACACGGGCTTATATTTTGGCATGCGCTTTTTGTTGTTGTTTTTGAGAGGCCTGAAGTATAGATGCTCATAGCTGAAATCACCGACTTCACAGCTAAGGGCCTATAAAACAAACAAACAAGACCTTCTTTGAGAACACTGTGCCACAAACTATAAAATGCTAAAAGAGAGTAATGACCAGAAAGGAAGCATATTCCTCAGAGGGGAAATCAGGCACGGGACACTTTAATTGCTAGGACACCGGAGAAAGAAGGTTGGGCATCTCCTGCCAGAGAGATTTAAAATTATAAAATAGATTATAAATAGGCTCTGAATGTTTTTTGGCAATACAGACTCATGGTACGGGAAGGCACCTCTGAGATCTGCCAGTCCGCCCTCCAGCATGTTGCTCAGGGCCATGCCTGGCTGGGTGTTGGACCCATCCAAGGACAGAAACTCTGCCACCGCTGTGTGCGGCCTGTGCCACAGGAAAGCTTTTTCTTAAGTGAAACGTCTTGTATTTCGGTTAGATCCCATTCCTTCTTGTCCTGTTGCTGGGCACAACTGGAAAGGGTCTGGCTCCAGCTACTTTTTATCCCCCATCAGGTAACTACACACAAGGATAGGACCCCCCTGAGCCTTCTCTCCTGCAGGCTGAACAGTCCCAGCTCTCCCAGCCTCTCCTCACAGGCCGCACTACCATTAGGCAACTGGATGCTCTTGAGGTACAATAATATTACTGGAAAACCTAGTCTTTGACCGGCCAGAGTATTCTGGGAGTTCCTTGTTTGAGGAACAACGTCTGAATTGCCCAATTTCTGCATAGCTGTATCTCTGCTTTGAGACTGGGAGCTTCTTCTGTGTCAGAGGCACACGTTGGTCAATTCGCTGCTGCTTGCCTCACAGTGCACTGGAGTCACCTTGATATCCAAGTGGACAAGACTTGGGGCCCACACTTTTCCTGTCAGAGGCAGATGGATGTTTCCCTTTTCCCAAACCTAGTTCTTGTTGCTGTGTAGAAAGCCTTAGGAAAAATTTGAATTCATGATGTCCTAATTTCACTTAGAAATTAAATTAAGGTTATGGGTAAGGTGACTGTATGGATAGGCTCCTGCTTCACAGAGAAGGCTGCTGCTGCCAAGAGCACCCTGTTTGTGCCAAGGGTGCTCAGTTAGGCTGCAGTGTGCAGTGATTTCAGTAGGATTTTGCATGAACAGTATTGATTCTAAAATCAAGCCACCTTTGTTTATGGTGTCACTCAGAGCTGGATTTTACATTGCAATTGTCCTGTGCTTGGGAGAATTAATATATATATATATATACATGCATGTATATGTGCGCAGTGTCAGAAGCCTTATTATAACTTCTTTAAAACTCTTCTAAGCATAAAGTATTTGCATTTGATAAAGATATCAGAGTGGAAGATCTTCAAAATAGCTCTGTTTGCAAAACAGTCTGGGGTCTGTGGAGGGAGTGACAGCACTTCTTAGGTTCAGTGCAGCTGAGTTCTCACACACTCACTGGCTCTTCACTTTTTCTCTGTCTTCTTCACTCATTTCTCACTCCAGTCGTGCGATTAACTCTCCATTTGTGCCCTTGTTTCATCGCTGCTTCTTTGCTCTTCTGTATGACCTGCTGCGTGCACACTGCTAATCAGCCCAGAGTTCCTCTCTGGTCTGTCAGGTCCCTTTTAGAGTACCAAAGTCTTTCCGCTCAGAGATATCTTAATAAAACAATACACAGAATGTTATCAATATGATGGCAAGGCTTGCTATATAGCACTTAATCTGTACCATACTTGATGGGGCAGCAAAGCAATAGACAATATGCTTTATACAGGAAGCATAAACAATTACCTCTTCAATGTGGGACTCTTGAAAAAATATATGGAAATAGCATGCAAAAATTTGACTGCATTGCACAATTACCGTCTCAGAAAATGAGGAATGTCTGTAATAATTTAGTCATGTTTTCCTGTCTTTTTGCTTGATAAGCATTTCTGCTAAATAACTATTAGTATTTTAGCTCTGGTAGTATTGATTTGCGTGTTCGTTCCAGCCCTGAAATAATATGGTCCCTTGCACTCTGTTTTTGGCATAGCGTACTGGTTGCCTGGGATATTGAGGAATACATTTTAAAATGCAGTGTGAAGATTTTACTGTAACTGTAGCTGTGATGTTTTCTTTGGCTTACACTCTTCTGTTGTGTTTTGTGTTTGTATTTTTTTCTTTCCCCTTTGGAAGTTGTTTGCAAAATTACGGTGAGTGGAATTTTCTTTTTGTGCATCCAAATACTCTGAGACTTGGCACCATTCACAAGCATGGGACTGCCAGAGAAAGTTTGGGAGGTTTTGTCTAGGCGTTTTCAAAGGAAAGCACCCAGGAACTGAGGTTTGAAATAATGTAGCCTGAGGTCAGGAGTTATTTCTTTGGAGAGGCAGTAAAGAACACAGTTATCTGTAGTATGCAAGAGGCCAGACTTTCTGTAGGTACATATATTTCAGTGAAAGAAAGAAAAAGTACGGTGGGCAATACTCTGAGCAGTGTTCTTTCCTAGGCAATGGTGTAAGCGATGCAGGTTAATAATGAGGGATTTAGGCCAATTTTTTCCATAAGAGGTGATATTTGCTGTCAATCCTTCATTTATTTTGGTGAAGTGGAAAACACAACAGTGGGAGAACATGCCTCATTTAAACCAATTTAATCTCGTGCCATCCCTAACTCAAAGAAACATACCCTTGGTACCAGGCTTCTACCATATAGCGCTTAAGCGGTGCAATTTTGGTGTTACGATGAAGCAAGCTGCTGACACAAGGAAGCATTTGTTGGAAGGAGAGGCAGCTGGGGGAGGAATGCAGGGGGGTCCCGGGGTGCAGAGGTGCCCCCGTGCCTGGGTGGCGTTTCCCGGTGCACCTGGGTAGGTGGGGCATCGCCAGCGGCTCCTCGCCCCTGCACGCCGCAGCCTTGGCAGCCCCTGGAAGAGCATCTGCTCCCCAGGGCACGCGCTGGAGCAGCCTCGCCTGCTCTCCCCTCGCAGGCATTTACATTCCACAGGTCTGGGAGATGTGGGCTGTGTGACCACCCCGTCCGTGCCTGTTGTTTAAAACTGATCGAACTGGCAGCACGCCGCTTCAAACCCAGCTGCAACTGCACGCGCCGGCTCCCCAGCCTCTGCGCTGGGGGAAGGATTTTTAGAATTTGCTTTTTGGAGCAGGTAAATTCCTGCAGAGTCAGAATGTCCAAACCCTCTCGCTTGGCTCGACCTTTACCAGGTAATACGGCTCCTAAATCACCTACGTCTCGGAAAGAAGATTTTAACAGCCGGTCGCGAAAAATTAGTTTAGGTGAAAAGATTTTGAGAGCTGGCAGTGAAGGAAACCTGGTTAAACAGCATCAGCAAGAGCAGGTGGAAATCACAGAAGTGCTCGTGCCACGGAGAGCTCCTTTTCTGAAAGGTAACCATTTATTTCACACTGTAAAATGAATAATTAAATGGATTTGCAATTACTGGCTTTTTAATAAACCCCAAACATCAATTGTTTTACAATTGTTTGTGCGTGCATGTGTGTGTGTGTGTCTGCATGTTGGTTCTAACTGGCAGATTATAGTACATAAAGCATTTGTTTTGGAAATAAAAGGACTCAAAACATTTTTGTTGTTTGTTTGTGTTTAGGTGCTGTACACAAGCTAAAAATGTTTGTCTATAAAAGTGATAAATCACAATGTTTTACAGCCTAAATCTGACCCTGTGTTGTGAAGCTTTATTTGAAATGATAATTTGTAAATCTGAACAAGTGTCAGAAAGATTAAATAACACAGGAAAATGCACACCAGTGCAGTTGCAGACTCTGATTCAGTGTTGCAAGGAAAACTCCTGTCTGTAGGTCCTAATAAGGCAGCTGTGAGTAGATTTCTCGTACAAAAACTGAACAGATCAAGTGTATTTCAAAAGGCTTATGTGCTTTTAGAGTGCAAGCAAATGTGGAGGATAATATAAGATTATGATCTACTCTCAGTTATCAGCTAAGCAATAGGCTGCAGGAACATTCACATTGCCTCTTTAACTTAGTTTTGGTGACATTACTCCTTAGAACTGCATTGAAAAGTAGCCATTTAATCTGCAGGGTGAAAAATAAGTTTCCATAATATTAGGAATTAAAATAGTAGTATTATAATTGGGCTTTTAATAGATTTGGTATTTAAATATGAACAAGAAGTATTTTTGGGGGGATTTTCAAGAAATTATTGCCCTTTCTATCCTAAATCCATAGGAAGAGAAAGAGTAAATCACAGACCTCTGTAACTTGAAACTGTGTATTTTCATTTCACACATATGGCATCCAAGGTTACAGTTTCTGTTCCTGGCTGAATAAGCTTTAAAAGATCCTTTTTTTTCTTTTTTTCTTTTTTCTTTTTTTTTCTCTGCAGTATGACTTTTATTATTTCTCAAAGAAGGGAGAAGTGATGACACCTAATCTTACTCAGGGAGATGGATGATCTGTTTGTTTCTACAAAGGAAACTGGGTCTGAAGCACTTTATTAAAGGCAGAAGAGAGCAAATAGAAAAACTGGAGGTGGGAGGGCTTAAACTTCTGGTCTCGCTCAGAGACCGTCTTGATTGTTTAGCGATGTAATGTGGAAACCCATTTTTGAACTTGTGATGTATACAAGAAAGTAAAACATTAATTTCAAAAAAAGCAGATGTACAATTTTGTACGTCCTGGTATCCAAATATTTATTGATGCTTTGGTAAATGATGTTTCCCAGTCAAGTTTTATAAAATTTGAAAACTTCCCTGGAAAACCCTGTAACAGTAGGCTTATGGTTTTCACCACATTAAAGGGCTTGAAAAAGCGGTTTGTCCCCTTTGTGTTATCTCTTTTGCTCAGTGCCTTGAGAAAAGAAAGTTATGTAGGATTTACTGAATAGCAAGCGTGCCCTTTTAAGGGATGTGATTTTTATGGAGCTCCTGGGGCCTGCTTTTACTCATTTCATTTAAATGCTTTTGGGCTATCTAATGCTCTGCAACTAACAGCAAGGGTTGCTCTCACTCTCCGTGTTTTAGGTGGGATTTCTCCTGAAGAAAAACCTAGTGGTTATCAGTAACACTGCAACCTGGAATGTTCTGTTAGTATTTATGGCATTAAGCTTACTGTTTTCTGGAGCATGAATTAAACCCTGTAATGTACTGCCTCTGTGCATTTTGATGATTTGTGTACATTAGGCAAGATGTTGCTGTGAGTTGTTTTTGCAAGAGATGTCGAAGAACAAATATTGATACTGCCAAAGTGTTACAAGGGAGGTGGAAAGACAGAGTGTGGGGCTTATCTCTGAAGCTGCAACTGGCCCCAAATGGAGCCAAAGCATGGGCAAAAGTGATGGGAAATATGCTGTTCAGCGTGAAGCGGGTGCAGAGCTGGATGGTGGCAGCCTTGGCAGAAGCCAAAAGAAACAGGGAAGGGTACAGGAGCCACGGGGCAGCACCCTGGAGGTGATGCTGAGTGCTGCAGGAACGTGTGAGTAGCGACCAAAGGGCGTTTGTGTGGTCTTGTAGAGATAATGTGGGGAAATGAGAGAGGTGCTGGGGGGCAGGTGTGGGCTGAATACGATGGCTGAAACTGGGGACATGGGGAGGGGAGGCTGAGAGCTCAGATGGGAGGAGAATTGGGGCTTCGAAGAGCACGGATGGCAGAGGCCCAGATTTTAGGAGCAGGTGGATCAGGGGGGCTGGCATAGGGAAATGTCAGGAGGCTCTGTCAGGTGGGATACAGGGTTCTGGACAAGCTGACATGGAAGAGGGGGACCTGCTTGACTGGACCTTCATTTTTTTCACAACGGTGAAACCTCGTGACCCTGTGTGCCTGCTACCCCTTCTAATCCTGCTCCCTGTGGGACAGCAACCTGTGACTGCCGGACCAGTGAGCCTGGCACGGTGGCATTTAGGGTTTCCTTGAACCTCTTAAATTAAAACCAAAGAGATAACGTGCCTGAGCGGTGTCAACAGACAGCTGTCCAGCAAAGCTAAGTGCTCAACAGGTAGGAAGTCCAAAACCATGCTTACAATTTAAATGGGACTGTAAGGCATGATGGTTCCTTTTAACTGTGATTATATGTTGAGGTTTGTTTATTTTTTCTGCAGGATCCCTGCATTGCATTGTGCAAGGGATGAGTTGTGCTCAATAGATAAGTTGGATTGGATAGGCGGTGAGGCAGATAGAGGCAGAGAGAAAAGGCATTATAATTAAAGCCATTAAAGGCTGGAGTGGATTTATTTCTGCCTCTGCCACAGAGCTCTGCATGGTGGACGTAACGCGTTAATGTTTACAGGTGAATGCTGGCTGTGTGGATTTGTCTTTTGGTTTAGTTTCTGGGTGTAAGGCTGAAACCATGGGTCTGACCTGCAATGCTGAACACACGCAACGGCAACTGAAGTCAGCATCAGCTGTGCTTTTGTTGCATAAGTACCGCCTGATGCAAAGGACTCGAGAAGGTCACCTTTTACTTATCCGTCGCTCTTCTCCTGAATTTAATGAACTTCGTTGACCATAATTTCTGTGGATGCCTGCTTCTCATCTCAAAATTAAAAAAAAAAAAAAAAAAGGCAGCAGGAGTAGAATAAGATTCTTAATTTATAGGGTCTGTTGTGAGAACATTTCACAAATATTTACCTGCTTTACCACAGTAGTGAGGGATACAACATTTATTGCTTGGTCATCAGACCAAGGTCAGACAAGCAGGTGGTATACGGACCCCAGGTCCACACCCTGAATGTAAGCTCAGCATCTGTTGAGGAGTTCATGGATGTGCAGTAGGATGGAGGGGTGCAGTACAGCCATCCCCCATTGCTGTGTGGCACCCAGGAGAGCTAGGCTGTCATTTCCCTTTGCCCAGTACAGGAGGAAAACAGTCCTGAAGGTGTGGCAGTCACTGCTGCCGAGGGACATCTCTTCCCAGAAACAGCAACCATTGCCCTACCTCTCTTTCCTATTCTAGCTTTTCTCTTAACACCTTCTGCTTAGTTTCCTTCCACTCTGTCCCCACACTGGCAGCCACTGTGCAGGGCTCTGCTCCACCCTGGACATGGCCAAGCAAAGCTCGTAGCTGCCCACCCTCCTGGAGGTCAGGTGCTTGGCTCTTTTCTTTCACGCCAGCAGCAGCAATGACCTCTCTGGAGCTGGGGGCTGGGGGAACGCAGCCCACTGCTGTCCAGGTTTTTGGTTTGAAGAGAAAGTGGAGATACGTAAACCTTTCACACTTCATTCTCTGTTCCGAGACTGAATCAATTAAAATATGTTTTTTTTTCACCTCTGGGATACATTGCTGATAGAGGAGCTCTATGGATTTCTGTCACCCATACTTTCCTCCGAGAAAAGCAGACTATACTATCGACTGTCTTTTCAATTTCCTTTCTCTGTCCTATATTATTGAGCTTTGATTTTTATTTATTTATTTTTTATTATTATTTGGCTTCACATTGTTTCACTTTGCTTTATTTTTCACTCCATTTTCTTCCATTAGATTTTCCTTCCTTGTTCTTTCTGTGTTATTTAATTTGCAGACTATGGTCATCGGAATGCAACATTTAGAGTAAAACTCTTGGTATTTCATGTTCAGCTGAACCCAAAACTAGACAAAACTGTTTTGTCCCATCCCTAGTTATTAGATAGGGGTGAAAGGACTTTGGGGATATCTTGGTATTCATATCTATGGGCTCTTCATGCAAAACAAGCAATAACAGCACCATAAAAAGTGGAATTAATTATGGCTTTCCCATTATATTTTTATGACAAACTCCAATAGTGACTATATAACCCGTATGTGTATTACTAATTATCTCAAAGCTTGTTATGGTTTTTAAGTGAAGAGATATTAAATCATGGGCAAAGTTTGGATATTATACTCTCTGACATTCAAGTAACATCTATGGAATTTTTAAGGCCAAGGACTTTATCTCTCAGGAACTTCCATTTCACAGCATTTCCTGACAGAGATGTACCTACAAATCCAGAACACATGTAAGATTAGGGGTTAGCCTTCCAAGGAACTTCATTATTAAAAGAATAGCAAAGCAAGGAATGTTTTTATTTAGCCTACAGTATTTTTGTTTCCTCTGCAACTGTTTAATATTCATAAAGAAAGAAAACCCAGATCTTATAAGTACTTGTATATACAATTGTTCATTATCTCACAAATTTAATGGTAGCTGTCTTTTTTACTGCCAGCACATATTTTTCTGCTTGTAAAATGCATAGTTATACTGCAATCTTAAAAAAAAAAAAAAAAAAAAAGAAAAGAAAAAAAATCAGAAATTTTACTGTCTTGTACAGTAGTCTGAAAAGCTGTAATGAAACTAGGATTGGTATCAGATGCGTGTATCCTAATATGGCTAATTGTTCAAAATTTCAAGCTTGAGACATACAGCTTTGCAAATCAATAAGATGTATAATTTCATTTCAGTATATTAGTATAAGAAATGAACGAAATATTATGCACCCTTTGATATCAAAATAGAAAAGAAATCTTGATAAAAACTTCTCAAGCTGGAAAAGAACATTATTAAAATACCTCTTGGAATTTAAAATTGCACTGTAGAAACAGGGATCAGTTATGAGGCAGTGAACATACTTTCATTGCCGATGTACATTTATTTCCATAGCCATTGATGTATGACTTCACCTGGAGGATGAATAGGGCAACAGAACATGTTTTCTTTCAATTAAGATTATGCAGTATATAAACTGGAGTTATGGATATTGAAAACTGAATGTCTGTACATTTGTTTAGGTAAGGAATGATGGGACAATTTCTGTTCTTATTTGCTGTGAGGTTATGACTCAGACCCAAACATTAAGTATACTTTAGCTTTTTTTTTTTTTAAGCATGATTTCTTGCAAAAAATTGGTCATGTCAAAACACTCTGGCAGTCAGTCCTTCATCAGTAACCTTTTTAGCTATTATATGAATTTGTGCAATTACGATGGAAAGGTAAGTGTCTCAAAAATACTGCTTTTCTGTGATATACTGTATACACTGTATGCTGTATAGGATACTGTGTCCTGCACCTGTCAAATACTGCACCTCTATATTTTTCTATAATTTTTTGAAAATTGCTGGTGGGTGGAGAAGGAAGACCTGATTAATATCATGTTCAGGGAAAATCTGCAGTACATGCTCAAGTCTTCTTACCCGTCAGAGAATTCATGTATGGGTGAGACCTCATGAAAGCCATACCCCAGGTAAAAGTTTGGGTTGTAGCTCACAACTTGGACAATTCACCAGAGAAGCAAAATTCAGACTTGTGGAGGAGATTGCATGAATTCTGATGGAAACATTTTGAAGCTGAATGCACACTGCAATCTAAGTATAATTCAGTTTACAAAGTCAGTAGTCAATCACCTAAAAAAATGTGCAGTGGAAACCAGGTTACAGTAGTTGCACTGCTTATGGAACTATTTTTCAATTGCAAAAGTGTATCCACCTTGAAATCTCTTCCTTTGGGACCTGTCAGAATCGGAAATAGATCATTATGCATTCCCTTGGGAAGCTCACGATCTTCTGTTTCTTATTCTATAAGGGCTAGTAATATGGAATGTGGGGGAAAGCCACCAAAAACCTTCCACAACTCTGGAAGACCTTAAACCATCTAGACAAGGGAATTTTGCCGAGACTACAATTTTGGGAAGAAATAGGAATAATTTCTGTAAAGACTGATTTTTCTTTAAATTGTGTCTCTCTGGAATCAGCCAGTAGTTTTCAAGTTTAAAATAAATTGTTAGGGAGATGAATAGGTAGCACAGATTGGAGGTACCTGAAAGTACATGATTAACATATCCATGTTCCATATCATTATCACTTAGTCATGCATAGGGTGTAAGTGTATATTTCATATAGAGTGTATAACTTTTTATGTATATGCAAAATTTATCATGGTTTAAGATTTATATGTCATGGTTGAATATGAACCATAGTATTTTGGTATTAGAGGTTTCAGTAGATGCCAGTCAAACAGTACCTTTTACATCTGGAATAATTTTGCAAAACTTGGATGAGAAAGCCTAAAAATATTATTCCCAACTGCTGAAAACCTCTCTAGTCTGGTTGTTTCTGCAAAATACTTATTTTTCTTTTCAGAACTGATGGTACAAATACAACTTGTATGATTTTTAATTGTGTCCTGTTATCAAAACAAGAGCTAGAGTTTTGAACTGAAACAGTAGCTTTCAGGTTTCTGCATTTATTTATCACTGTGGATAGTCTAGTATACTAAAGTGTTACTTGTGAGTTCAATTTTAACAAGTTTATTTGTACTGTCATACAAATGCAAAGAATTATATTGTCATACAAGACAGGAATTGTTCTACAGTTGAGAGTTTCTTGTTTGGAAGTGGATAGAACATCATGTATATGTGACAGAAATAGCAACACCCAGGTATTTAATATCATAGAATTATAGAATGGTTTGGGTTGGAAGGGACCTTAAAGATCATCCAGTTCCAACCCCCTGCCATGGGCAGGGACACCTCCCACCAGACCAGGTTTCTCGAAGCCCCATCCAGCTTGGCCTTGAACACCTCCAGGGATGGGGCGTCCATAGCTTCTCTAGGCAACCTGTGCCAGTGCCTCACCATCCTCATTGTAAAGAATTTCTTCCTAATGTCTTACCTAAATCTACCCTCTTTTAGTTTAAAACCATTCCACCTTGTTCTATCACTACACCTCCTGAAAAAGAGTCCCTCCCCAGCTTTTCTGTAGCCACTTTTAGGTACTGCCAGGCCACTATAAGGTCTCCCTGAGGCCTTCTCTTCTCCAGGCTGAACAGCCCCAGCTCCCTCAGCCTGTCTTCATAGAAGAGGTGCCCTCTGATCATCCTCGTGACCCTCCTCTGGACTCGTTCTAATATGTCCATGTCCTTCTTGTGCTGGGAGCCCCAGAGCTGAATGCAGCACTCTAGGTGGGGTCTCACAAGAGCAAAGTATCCCTTGTACTTGGTATGTTTGTCTGTTTCTTTTTAATGGATGGGTTGTGCTATTCTTCTAGACAAGAAAGTAAATTCCTATTCTTTGTTGTTATTGTTGCCTGCTAATTATGTGATGAGAGGATTGAATTTTCTTTAATCCTATTTCCCAGTGTTATTTGTGGCCCAATTACATGGGTTTGAAAAATGATGTGAAAACCCAAATCATACTGTAGAACAGACTTTGGCTTAGAGAGGTTGCGGTATGGTAGGAACACCCAAGCATCACTACTGCTGTAGTTGACCATTAGAAATTTTTAGATCAGTTTCTCTGGGAGATGTAAATTTCCTTTCAATTAAAGCATTCAACCTGGAACAAGTTTGTATTTCTTTCATACGATCTTTCCCAGAAATTTGCTTTTTGAGCAATCTGTGAGGACCCTGGGAAGTTTGCTCATGAAAACAGGCCTTGGTATCCATAGTGTGAATAGCGAAACTGATAGAAATATCAGCGTAACCAATATCCTGAAGAGTCTCATTGTTACACTCCAGAGTCTCTCTGGTTAGTCCATATTTCCTCTGAAATGTGATTTTCAAATCTGGATGTGGTTTTCCATCCCTAAGTGGAGTTGAAGGATTATATTACATTTTGTGCACATAGATAACTGTAAATCCCTATGTAAGTACTTCTCCCCCCCACCTTTCTTTTTTTTTAAACAGTGCCATAGTAATTTTTTAAATTTCTGATTAACTTCTGGGTACATTTTTGCTATGTATTTTTGCTACATTTTAATCATCTTTAAAATCTTCTAGACATTTAACAGGTTCTGGCTTTTTAAAGTTTTGTTCTTTTTTTTCCCTACTGGGAAAGATGATTCCCCCAAACTAACCTTAATTCCTAAATCATTTATCTTGTTTTAAGAGTAGGCACAACATTGGCCCTTCTCCAGTCTTCTGGTATTTCACTCATCTTGAGTGAATTCAGGTAAATATTAAGAAAGAAAAAAATCATCAGTTAGTTCTTGGATGCCCTAGGATGAGATTAATGAGACCCAGATTACTTTCTGTTTTATTCCTTCTCCATTTAGATTTTGTCCCTGGTATTAATTACGAACGACACATGATCACAGCTGACTCTCTTAGTGAAGTCTGAGTTGAGAAAGATATTCAAAATTCTGCTTTCTCCATGCCATTTGTTAAAAGCTGTCGTTTCCCAGTAAGTAATGGTTTGATCTTTTCTTTGGCCTTCTTCTGATCACTAAAGCATTTATGGCATAAGTGGTGACCCAGGATTATTGTTCCTTTTAAGGAAAGGGGAAAGACCCAGGGCCTATCCATGATTTCCCCCTTTTCTCCCTCTGAAAATAAATAAATAAATAAAAAGAGGCAGTTATTAATGCTGTTTTAAAAGGAAAAAAAAAAAAAGCAAAGCTGCAAATACATGGAAAGTTAAAACATCTGGAATGCACAGCTAGCTGTGTGGACATATGCAGAGTATTAATATCTAGATATTTAAGAACAGACAATGTTGTGCTATTATTGAGGAATGTGTGTTTTATGATAGCCATCTCCTGCTGACACAGGCTGTGGTTGTGTCCTGATATAGGAAACATTCATCTTGAGTCTGATACTCCCAGGTTTGAGAACATGGTAATGTCTGTGTAGTGCCCTGGACTAACCAGCAGCTTCCTGGGCAGCAAGACCTTTGGAGAGAGACCTCCTCAACCTGCTGTCTTCCAAAACTCAGATTCAGCTGCTGCATCTAGATCTGAGAAAGACTCAGTTCAATTGTTGGTACAAATTTAAGTCAAACTTTTGAAGTCGGAAGACACAGGAGAGGAAGGTTACCCAAGAAGGTGAGACTGCAGCCCTACTGCATGACGTGCTGGGCATTGCCTGGCTAAC
Source organism: Anser anser (assembly GCF_964211835.1). NCBI lineage: Eukaryota > Metazoa > Chordata > Aves > Anseriformes > Anatidae > Anser > Anser anser. The sequence continues at coordinate 144,216,335 of NC_139721.1, forward strand.
ACATTTCAGAAGGAGCTTCCCTACCTGGCTGCATCTTGGCCATAACCTTGCACAGCCTGAGCTGGTGGTCAGCACCTGGAATGTGCATCACCTTCTTTTGAGGATGCAGATTTATCTTCTGGAAATTATATTCTGCCAGGCCAAAGATGCTCCCTGTGTCCTGTTATGTGTGGCTGTCAGTGCCCAGCCAGTGCTCTTTCAAATCTCACCTCTTCCAGGGACCCCAGTTACTCAGGCTTTTCCAGTCACAAAGCTTAACATGACCCTTCATTCAAGACTCATGTCTTTTCATTATGTCAGTGTGATAACTACCAAGCATTGGTGTGGGTGAGCAAATAACAACTAAAGGTGTTAAAGCTAATCCAGCAGTTTGAAACCAAAGTCTGGCCTCCCTCGAAAGCACTTCCAGTCTAACAAGTCAAGTGCTGTCTTATCAGTTACTATTTTGTAACATGGATTTACAAATGAATGTGTGATAAGCAACCTTATCCACAAGCTGGACATTCCAGGCAGTGTTAACACCATGTATGCAGTTCGTGCACAAGCCATGTAAGTTCCTGTGTTATATATGGCTGCTTTCTGGCCTGTGCATCTCACTTTGTGGTATGCTTGTTGTAGCTGACCACATGTACGCTGTCTGTAATTAACTGAGACTCATCTGCCACCTCATTCCTTTTGTTTCCGATTGTTAAAGTGTAAGCAGTTATGGGATCCAGCTTAGCTCTTTGTGCTGATTTACCTCCTCTATTACCATTTGATCTCAGTTCGGATAATGATGCTTCCTGTTTTTTGAGCTTGAATTGCTAATGGTTTTTTTTAAATGCCGATCTTGACCTTGGTAGCACTCCCTGAGCTCTTCCTTCATGGGGCTGTCTAGCTCTCAGTCCCACATTCAGCAATGGTTTGTGGTGTCCACCACTGGACCAGAGGTGTGGGGGCAAACTGTAACTTTTGGGCAAATCAGGCAACTGACAGGAAAAGATTTCTCTACACAACACCAGAAATCTTTTAGGGTCAAGAAAATTATTTAAATTGTGCTGCTTTGAATGATGGTTCAAATAGGTCATTCTGACACCAAAAACCTTCCTTTATATGTCTGTGTAATGCTTTGTCGTATTTGTCTTCCAAAATTAAGCCAGTGCTAATGGCAGGTTTTCACCAGAGGAAGGAAATCTGGCAGTGACAGGCAGTTACTCCCTAACAGAGACTGGTGGAGCTGTTGACGTTTGGCCACAGGTGAGTGGGATCAGAATTGTCTGCAGGTATCTCTTATTTACTGCCAGGTCAGTGGGGCTCATAGGGAAATCATAACCAGGGAGGAGTTCCTTCAACCAAGGCTGCTGCTATCCCTGTTCAGGTATCCAGAGGTCAAAGCAAGCCCCAGTCATTGTTTCATTTGGGTTTTTGTTCTTCATATGACTGGAGGCAGGTAGGGACAACAACCTGTCACCCATAGGGAAGAAGTCATAAGCATAAACCAAGCAGATTCTGCTCTGGAGAGTGGTTTTCCTATTGCTTGAGCCAGTCCCTGTGAGTGAGCTTGTGGTGTACATCTCCACATGTCACCTACATGCAGTTGGGTGAACGCATGCAGCTCCCATGGAAGTCTCTGGGAGACATGGTGGTGCTAGTAATTGTCATGTAAATATCGTGTTGGAGTTAGGTGGTTGGGAGATGGTTGTTAGTAGAACAGTGTTACTAACTTGCTTGCTGATGACTAAGCATGTAAAATGCAGAACTGACGGGGCAAGTGGGTGCTCTGTGTATTGCTTAAGAAAAGGTGGAGAATAAGCCTGTTTCCCAGGCTTTTGTAATTGATTTGTATATCCACTGAATGCAGATTATCTCAAGCTAAGAGGCTTAATTTCTGTGCAAGTTACATGAGTTGTAAGGCACAGCTAGACTTAGTTCTTGAGTTCCATGAGACCCACAAAGTCAAATGATCAGAGGCTGCAATGTGTTCTCACTCTCCTTTTTATTCTGCTCCAGAAAGTTTCTATTAGGTTAATCTATGTATCACAATGGAGGTATAATGTGCAACACAATGAAGAATACTGAAATAATTCTAGAACTGAATCCTTAGATTTTTTTTCATTATAATCCCAAGCTTTCTGACTAAAAGATAAATACAGAAATGTTACTATTTTATTCTCAGAAGTTTACAGAATGGTTGCATACCTAATCATGAAATCAAATTAACATTTTTTTTGCTTTATATAGTTAGAGGTTAAAAAGTGACTTGGTAATTTCAGCTGAAAAATAAGATATTGTTTTCCTGTTGTCTGAGGGAAAGTATTTAAATGAACCTTATGGTTTCTTGTTTCATAGTGTTTCTTTTTTTAATATCATCAGTTTGATGTGTATCGCTGCATATAATGTCAATAGAAGTGCAAATAATACGTCAGGTAAGCTAACTGTAGTTTCATAGCTCAGAGGCTTATCAATCACACAGGTTCTTCTCCATGAAAAATGTGTTCATATGCTGCTGCTGTCAGAATATAATGAAAATCAGAGCAAAGAGAAGTTTAACTTAACGTACATATTCTTGTTTGTCTTCCATGCTCTTATAAACTTGTCTTCACTAGAAGTTTGCAACACAGTTCTGGGGAGTGATGATAATTAGTCCACTGTCATGCTTGTCATCACAACCGGTGAAATTAGGGAATAGTCATACTTAGCATCAGGGCAGCTGCTGCTAGTTAGCTGTATGGTTTGTAGCAAGCAAAACAATTCCTTCCTGCTTGACTGGCAAGTTATTTTAACACAGTGTACATTAAAAATTTCTGTAGAGCTCCTAGCTGCATGAAATCCCCTTGAGTGCCTTACTGACATGACCTCCTTGTACATAACGCTGATCTTCTTGCTTGTTATGGGAGCATTAAGGGCTGCCCTCTCCATCTAATATGCCATACAGCTGCTCTCTGAAATCATCTAGGAGCTTCATTTAGCTATATCCTCCTATTTCAAGAATTGGGGGCAGTGGTGATAGCCTTGATCTCTCCCTTTACTCATGTACTAAATCTATACCCAGAGATAAAAATGGTGGTCTGTAGTCATCTTCTTTATTTAGTAACTCCTGTTCAGCCTTGCATGAAAACTTCTTGAAAACTTACAGTTAACATGGATTACATTTTTTTTTTATTTTTTTTATTATTTTTTTTAGTCAGCTAAAATACACTGAAAATACAGAAAATCTTCTTTTGTCAAAAGAGGGACATTTCCACCAGCACAAAGCTGAAAGCTTTAGGGAGGAAAACATGGGAAGCTCCAGACCCCTTCCCTGGTGTGTGATATGGAGCATCACTCCATCCCAGCTGGCTTGTGAAGACCCACAGAGGTGAACTGCAGTAATAGTTTAGTGATGTTTGATAGTACTTAAATGATAATAATAAAAGTAATTTAATCATCATTTCTCTATTTTCCTCTTAGTAGCAACACAGGAGTTAAAATTTGAGTGCTAAGCTAAAACTAAACACATGAATTTGTGAATTTCTTTAGTCTCTTCCCTTTTTTGTCCATAAGCAGGAATCTTATTACAGGTGACAAGGTAAAGATTTTTACAAGCCTTCCGGGAAAATATTGGCAGCACACACCAGGTGCAGCCTTAATTTTCACTGTTGATCTCTGCATGTTTAAGCACGCAGTCTTAACACCAGTTAGTCTTTTATCTTCCTCAGAAGGTTGTGTAGTGCTTAACATTACATTGAGTTTAGCCATACCCTTGACAGCTGGAGCTGTTCTGTGCTGCTCTAAGGCATGTAACAGCTCAGATCGTTATATCCTATATGTTCTATATATTTATTTTATATAATAATTCTGATAAGATGTCATCTCTCAGGCAGAAGCCCTGTCAAGCTACTTACTTGAAAGTCAAACCCAAAATTTACCGATAATTTTAAAATTGTGCTGATACGATGTGCAGCTGATGAACTTGAGCATTCAGTAGCTTCTCAGACAGTGTTCTGAGAGATATGAGATGAAGTTTGCCCAAGTGTCCTTATCTCTTCAGGAGGCACACCGTATCTTGTTGAAATAAGGAAATGCAACCAGCTGATATTCTTGCATCATTAGAGAAGCTAATACATGAGATGAAAGATCACTTAGATTGTGGCAGGACTATTTAAGGAGAGTTTATTAAACCTTTGAAAAGGTTTTGAATAGGTTCATTTCTATTTTTCATCTGAATGCTTGCTTAGAGGACATTAAAAACAGGTACAGATTCACTTACAGTTTGAATCATCTTCCACACATACGTTTGCTGTAGCTGCCAGGAGGACACATGGTGAAGGTAGAAGGGGGTGACCTGCAGGCAGTGTTAATATGGAGATGCAGAGTGCTCATTGCCAGGTCAGCGGACTCCAACAGTGACAAGGGTTGGGTGGAAAGTGCAAGGCAATGTGAAAGACAAGGTGTGTGTTAGGAAACTCATTAGAAGCTGAATTCTGACTGAGTCATGATTAGTGGCAAAATCTGCATCTTATTTTCACCGTGCTGATATATGGCTTAAATCCTTGAGGGTTCTGAACAGTCAGGATTTATAAAGGATTCTGAAATCTATAAAGGTAAACTGATACACATTGTAGGCAACATTAATGGAAAAACTGAACAAATGTCTGTTAATGCTTGTGCAGAAGATGCTAAAATACTGTGTAAAATCTATCTTAAATGATCACAAAATTATTCCTACAGAAATTGATGCTACTATCTATTTAGTCTTAAGTGATTTTCTAAAAAACATATTCAGCAACGTTGAAACTGATTCTAACTACTTCAGCTCTGATTCTCTAAATCATGAGAAAAAATGAAATGTTCACTTTTTCCAAGGATTGCAAGACGTTCGTCAGAGCCCTGGGCTTTTCTTTTCTACTTTCTCAGCTCACTACAACTGGACTTAAAATAGACTTGAAGTAAAGAAAGCAAACACCCCCACCATTTGTTATATTAGGTGGTCTTATCACTGGCAAACCTAGTGGAATCAGCAGTGTGTTTAAGCCCCTTGGGAGCCTGGTAGCTAGAGAAAGGTAAGCAAGATATTTATATATTTTCCAGAAGGAAAGTTCTATGATGCTGTCACAGCTTTTCTCAGTTCTAAAAAGAACAAAACAGCCCAAACAACCAAAGAAAATATTGTTCATTAAATAATGCAGCATTAATTGGATCCTGTCTGCACTGGTGCTAAACATTCTCATAAGCGTTGTTAATTATCAGGCAGTTTTACTAAGCTGAAGTGATGCTTATTCAGCAGTTCCATTAAGTGGTCATAGTTAATATTAAAAGAAAAAATGGATTTCCGTCTTTGATGTGTCTTCATGTATCCTGGGACAACCAACTGCAAGGAGGGGAGGAACAGTGACTTTCACCAGCTAGCTTAAATGATTACTCCAATATTCACTTGCCAGACAAATTTTTGGACCCAGCATACAAGCAACTTGGAGTCTGTAGTCTTTGCTTTATAGCAAACCAGGACTGTGGTTTCTCCTAGCCTTAATAAAAGTCTTCTATATCAGGAGTAATGCAATTACTTATTCATCCGTGGCTTCTTTTTGTTTTGTTGTTGTTGTTTTTCTTTTTTCTCCCTTCTATTTCATCTATCTGTAAGACTTGGGACACCTTTCATTTGTCTTTAGCAGGCACTTTAGCATTGTTTCAGCCCTGCTGTGAGGTTAGGAGCTGAAGGCATCCTTCCCTTGCTCTCCTACCTTCTGATGGCTGCACACACCCGTTGCACCAGCTGAGGGATGCCAAGTCCTGTTTCTGTGTCGCATCCCTTGGGCAGCAAGTGAGTGATGGCTGCAGCCTGAGTTCGACTTGCTACAGTCTCATCTGGACGATTGATGGGCTGCAAGGGCGAGCTGTGATGAGGACACTAATGCTTTATAGGATGTGGCTGTCTAGCAGGTGTGTGTGTAATGATAGTAAATAACTTTGGCCAACAACGTATTGGCATGCTCAAAGTGACACAACAATGTAACACGCTGTGGCTTAGGGTATGGTTACTGTCTCTAACATTAGATTTTAAATTGCAACTTGGCTAATCTAACAGAGTGGCTGTATGTTATGAAAGATTTCCTCTTAATATGGTAATGTGAGCGTTACTTTAAAAGGTTCTATTATTTCTTTCATCCTCTTTCCAAAATGTTTGCTCGAAAGAAAACCCTTTTTAACTGTTTCTGCAGTATATAAAGAAATGTGTCCACTTATTAAAGCCAGACATGCCATTTGTTAAAGGAATTGCATCCTGTGAGGCATCCTGCAGAATGTTCCTTTCATCTTTTAAAAACTGCTTCAGCTAAATATCATGGGTATTCTGTCTCCCTGAATTCACCGATGAATACTGCAATACTGACTTGAAAATAAATAAGTGCTTGGGAGGAGCATGTTCTTCCCTGCTATGATGAAGTTCTGGTATTTGCAGCATGGTGCAAAATGCCTTATAGATTTTGTATCTGGACAAGTCATCATGATGTATCTGAAGGTAACTCTTCTAGTTTCTCATTATAAATCTACACTCTCTGAGAAATCATTAGGGAGGTCACCTCCTCGGCCCCTCTAGTCTGATAATAGCCAAGTAGCAAAGCAAAATTGTAACTCATTAAATGAAACTCCACTTTTGCGTAGCATCTGTGGAACGTCGTTGTAGATATAGGATTTTGCTCTGAGCAGTTTGAAAACAGAGTTTTGCCTTGGAAGGTGATGGGCTGCTTTAATTATAAGTAAAACTACAATTGGAGTTCAATGAGAGTCATGTAGGCCACATAAATGTATTGGCTGTCTGCTGTATATCTTGTAGGCTCTCTGCAGCACTTTCGTCCTAAGATAAAATGGTGTTCCTGGGGCCAGCAATGGGAGCAATACATTTTCTGTCAAAGCTGCTCCTTGGATTGAGCAGAGTGCTAGAGTAACATACGTGATCTGAAGAACGCTTCCTTGTTAGATGGGTTGGTTTTATCCTGTCTCCTTCCAAGCTTCAGTGAAAATAAGGAATGAGAGCTACTGGTATTTGCTGAAAGAATGCTTGTGGTTCATCTTGGTTTGTGTACGGAGAAAGCCGCCATAAAGCTTGGATGTGAAGTGTGAGGGTGTCTCGATGCCAAGCTGGTGAGCTGGGCTATTTTCATTAAAATGGATGTTCTGAAACTGTACAAGTAGCTGTGGTACTGCTTTGGGCACTCTCAGCAGTTCAGTGTTTTTAGATTCAGACGCGGCACTAAAACTGCCGGGAATCAAACCAATATTAAACGTTGTAGGTTTGTATTTATAAAATGCAGAGAAAGAAAAAAGAAAAAAAAATAATGTATATTTAAAGGCATTATAGAATGGTGACCTTCATTGTTCATTCAAGGTGTACAGTTTATGATACATCCAAACATAATTACTAACCTGTGCAGTGGGAATGGTTTTCCTTCTGACTCTTGCAGGGCTCTAAAGGTCTGCCCAAAGCCTGGTGTTCATCCAGAATGAATCATCTTTGGTAAGACACTTATAATGTCTGGGAACTGAATCAGGGCAGAGTTACCTTTGGCTTAAACTCAAGTTACCAAGATGTGTGAGACAGTGACTCGTAAGAAATTTCACAAGAAAAATCAGTGGTTCTAGCAGTACACCAGTGAGAGCTGCCAACATTAAATGTTCAAAAGCTATTTGTTAGACAGAGTCAACAAAATGATTAAACTGCTTAAAAATTATAATGTTCTTAAAGTGTGTATATGCTGGGTTCTTTTTTATTTGATCTCTGATTTTGAGCTTTTGGTATTCATTGCATTAAATGAACCTTTAAAATTAACCTTTAAAACTGAAAAAAAGGTTAAATGGTTAAACGGTAAGATCAAAAGAAAGCTGATATCTAGCATATTTGTACAACTTAAAAGTTTAAGCTTGAAGAAAAATTCTGGATACTCTAAGGTTCGTGAAGAATTGCGGGAAGTTCACAGTATTGCATCGAAGCAGAACTGGAAAATACATGGCTGCATTAGTCACGATGTTTTAGTTGCATTTGGCAGGTAGAAATTTCCCATCAAAAAGTTTCAGTGTTCTATAGTTTTGTGCTGTTCTGTTTTTATGGTTACATTGGTACCATGTGGATTTTGACAACATATTTGAGTATAGTTGAGTTTATGTTGAAGTGTCTGCTGCTGGGACACACCAGCCCTACCAGATGCAAGAAATAGTATTTTTAGTTCAGTTGATCAAAATGGTTTCAAAATATGAAAGGAGTTGTACTTTGGACAGTAAACAGTAGAAAGTGTGACTATATCAAAAAAGGTGAAATGATACTTAGAATCAGGCAGTACAGAATTTCTCTCTTAGCCCCAGTTTGAGGTATCTGAAGGGTGAGGTGATACCATGCATTTGAACCTTTGACTGACGATGACATTCATGCCTGCTTTGCATAGTAGTGCCTGCAGTTTTCGTCCCAGCTTAATTATCTACTGTCTGCAATTTCTCAAACATTTGTCTTTGGAAACCCAAATACCCTACAGACCGTCTTGTTAGAAAGTGCATCATGAGCTGGGTGGTTGTTTTGGGTGAGGGGGTAATAGATAATTTTGCTGGAATAGTTATGCAGGATTATTGAATAGAATTGCTAAATAGATAAGGAGGGGAAATCTAGGACTCTAAAGACAATAACTTTAGGAAGAAGACAAAGAATTCCTGAGGTTCTGGGAGAACAAGAGATGGGAGAAGGCTTTGGGATTGTAGAGCTAATTACATCTGATAAAGTCGAGACTGTATTGAAGGAATAGTTTGAGACCTGAGTTTCTTTATGACAGTATTGACAAATGGCAGTAATTGGACTTGGAGCCATTGTGATGAATAAAAGAAGTAAGGGGAGGATAGGAATTTTTGGCTTGGCCTGTGCATCTGTTGTAATGGCACTTCGAATACATTAAAATGTTAATAATTGCTGTATATTAATAGAACCATTGTTTTAAAATTATTCACTGTTGTCCCCTGTTGCCAGCATTTTAGGTGCATTGAACTAAATTAGGAACCAAATTAAAAACATGAGCACAGGCATCCAGATGAGTTCCTACATGTCGGATGGCTATCTAATCAAATTGAAGGACATGTTGGGTCTAGTTTGTGATCGTTATGGGTTACCTGCAGAAGGGAATGCTAGAGGGGAATCTAGAGAGCAAAAAGCTTGCTGGTTGCAAAGGCATAAACTACCTGAATCCTAAAAGAAGCCAGAAGGGAATGAGAAGAGTCCTTACCAATGTTATTTTGTGTGAGGAATGACTGAGACTCCTGTTGGAGCAGATCGAGAGTGACTGTGAAAAGATGGGGAAGTGGTGGAGGGGAGACTGAGATAATTTCCAGTGGAGTCTGTCAGCCTCTAGACAAGGAGCTTAAAGACATGAGAGGGTTGAGAAATGAACTGTGCAATGGAGAAAGTTTTGGGCTATTTCATCATAATATATCAGAAACAAAATAAGGTTATTGTCAGGGGGTAGACAATATGCAGCTTCCTCATTTTATGAGATTGATGAGAGTAGTTTTAAGCTGAAGAAATGGGCTACAGGAGAAAGTGCAAAAGAGACCCATGTGATGCCTGTACAAGCCTTGAGGGCACAGGGAAATTAAAATTGGATAAATGACACTACAGAAGTGGATAAAGGAACAATATTATTAGGTGGGAGCTAGCAAGAAAAAAGAAAAAGTCCTGCTGCAGATAGAGATTGTGAAGTAAAGATACAGTTAGCAAAGGGATCCCACAACATCCGACTGGGAGTTTGGGTAAGGTCAATGTAAACCATGGAAGCGTTGGTGGATCATTGTAAAGATCCAGGCAGGTGCATGAGAATCGGAATGCTATTGATGCTGAAGGGAGAAGAGGTGTTATACAAAAAATGGCAATGTGCCCAGGAAAGCTTGCAGTGGCAAGTGGGTTTAGTTGGATGATTGCATTAATGGCATAAATCTTTGAGGCAGGGGAGATAGGACAGAGTGGGTAGCATAGAACCTCTTGGTATCAAAATCATTTGGAAGAAAAACTAGGATAATAGTTGCACTGAATCAGTGTTCCAGTAATCCAAAGACTGGTAGGAAAACGGATGGGGAGAGAATGTCAGAAACCATCATAGATCTGTAAAGCATTTGGGTTTCCAAAGACAAATATCTGAGCAATTGCAGACATAGGTAATTAATCTGAAATTAAAGGGGCTACTGTTTAGTAGCACAAATGTCATCTTCGGTCAAAGGTTTGAACAATGGCTGGAATTAATACATATATGCAATTAATATATATTGTAAAACAAACAAACAAAAAAAACATTTCTCTGGATAAATAACCATCCTAAAAATAATACTAATCATAAGCAAAGAGTCTGCAAGAAATGGAAATGGGATTGGCCAATATAGAGAACTATATCTTAAAAAAACAGAAAACATGGAAATGAATTTCATGTTTTGAAGAGTCCACCTAATTAAGATGTCACATTTTTTTAAAAATCAAAATTATAAAAATTGTAGAAGAATGGAAGTGTAGTCAGTGTGAATGAAAATGTAGTCAGTGTTAAAAGAGGAAAATTTTGACATTAAGTTACATAGATTAATATGTTTTAGCTGTAACAGGTAACATTTCTCAAATCTTAATGATGATATCAAGCCTGGGACAAACTCAGGGTAGCTAATAGGAATGATTATGTAGAAATGGAAATTCTCACCTCCAGGGGGAAGCAAAACTTAAATTATGTAATTCTTTAAATCAGAAGAGACCACATAATCCACGTCCAAGGACTTGCAAAATAAAGTTTCAATTCTAACAGTAAATACTTTTAATAAATATATCGCAGCAGGAATTGGTATTACCTGTGGGAACAAATTAAAAATAGTACTTAAATTAGAATAAAAGACTCAGTTAAAGAGCATTAATATTCTCTAAATAGTATACAAAGACAGGTAGTACAAAGTTTTAAGGAACGACTAACCAAAATACACAAAACATGACAAAAGAGTTAAAATACAGTGTAGGATCACCACAAATAGGTCATGCCTGTCTCAGATGATATTAATTAAACAGATAGTTAGTTTTCTAACCAGAAGAAATAACATATATGAAATCCATACAGACTTCAACAAAATACTGTATTTGTCATCTGCTGTGTAGAGAATTATTTGTTAAAATAGGAATTAAGAATCAGATAAAGGAGAGGAAAAGGATCAAAAAGCTAACTAGAGGCAAAAGTGGAGCCGGAAGGCTGGTTAAAGGTCTCCAAAGCAGTTCCCAATGACCAATTATGGGATTACTCAAACATGTTTTCATTAGTAGTCTTACCGCAAAAAAAAAAAAAAAAAAAAAATTGCAAAAACTGTATATATATTGATGACACAAGTTATTAGAAGGATTGTGTTAAAGATTGGAGTTTCATGCTGGAAAAATGGGATGAGCAGTTGAAGTGGAATAATATTGCAAATGGGATGAAAGGCTGCTGTGACAAGTGTGACAAGTGCAGGGCTGTGCACTTGTGAGGTTGTACCAGGGTTATGTGAAAAGACACTGGAGTGTTAATCATAGGATAATTGAGCCATCAGAGTGATACATTTGTGGAAAACAGACAAATTTGACTGTATCATGGATCTTCTAATATATGGCAGTGTTAGGATGTTTACAAGGTATCAAAGAATGGCTTGGATTGGAAGGGACCTTAAAGATCACCGAGTCCCACCTCCCCTGCCATGGGCAGGGACACCTCCCACCAGACCAGGCTGCCCAAAGCCCCATCCAGCCTGGCCTTGAGCACCTCCAGGGATGGGGCACCCACAGCTTCTCTGGGCAGCCTGTGCCAGTGCCTCACCACCCTCATAGGAAATAATTTCCTTCTAAAAGAATTTTTTCCATCTAATGTAATCTCCCCTCTTTCAGTTTAAAACCATTCTCCCTTGTCTTACCACTATCTGTCTGTGCAAAAAGATGCTCTTGATCTTTCTTGTAAGTCTCCTTTAAGTACTAAAAGGCCAGAATGAGCGCCCTCTGGAGTCTTCTCTTCTTCAGCCTGGCCATCCCCACCGCTCTCAGCCTTTATTCACAGGAGAGGTGCTCCAGCCCTCTGATCATCTTAGTGGCCCTTCTCTGGACCCACTCTAACAGCCCCACATCCTTCTTGTGCTGGGGGCCCCACACCTGGTTTCAGCATGCCAAGCGGGGCCTCCCAAGAGCAGAGCAGAGGGGCACAATCACCCCCCTCACCCTTTTTGGCCACCCGTCTGTTGATGCAGCCCAGGACACAGCTGGCCTTCTGGGATGCGAGTACACACTGCTGGCTCATGTCAAGCTTTTCTTCCACCAGAATGTGCTCTTGGACTTGTTGAACCTCATTAGGTTCACATGGGCCCACTTCTCAAATTTGTCCAGGTCCCTTTGGATGGCATCTCTTCCTTCTGTGGTATCACCTGCACCACTTAGCTTGGTGTCATCTGCAAGCTTGCCAGTGTGGCCACATACACTTAAGAAAAATAAATTCGAACTAGAATGCTGCAAAGGCAGGTTTCCAGATACCTGGGGAATGGAGAGACTGGTTTATGATAGGAGATTAAAGTCCTTGTTTCGTGTGACTGTGTAAAAAGTGAAAATTGAGAGGAAATATGATTGCTGTCCTGTCCATAGAAGGATTTGTATATAAAAGATAATATTATAGCTCAAAAAGAAATAACTACAAACGGGTGCTGAGAATCCATAAGCTGGAAACTTAGGCTACCGAATATGAAGCATGGTGGCACGAGGCACCTGACTAATTTTTAGGTGAAGCTGTGTTGATTTGGGGGGGGGGGAAGCGTGTGATGTAGTGCCTACAGGGAATGGATTTGGTAATAAAAAGGATTTCTCTCACCAATAAAAAGAAAAACTGCAAAGATGGGAGGAGAATACTATTTAAAATAATACTGATAAAAGTAGTGTGGTGATATTCTCATAAATTAGGAAATTCATGTGTTTTGGCTTCAGAATGGAGGAAGAGACTATATAGATCATATATCTCAAGAAATTACACATCAAATTTGATTTTTAACCAGAATTTTGCTTGTATGGGAAGGCTTGTCTTAATTTGGCACATTTTACTATGTGAATAGTTTTGTTAAAGCAACACCTACCTATTATTTCTAAACATTTTTTTTTCTGAACATTTTTTCTCTATTTTGGTAAAAGTGTTTGTCATATTGTACATCTCAAAAAAGCAAAACTGTACAGCAGCTGGAATTGTGCTAATTTTTTCACATAAAACCTTGATATGTGCCCAATGTGACTGTATTTTGCTGTATGTTTATAACAGTAATTATTTTTGATGTTAGCTTTCTGCAGTAAAATACAATTTCTTGCAACTTATGGGAAGCATAAACTTTATGGCTCCCATATTAGCATAAAGAAGAAAATCTCACAGCAAAAGAGTATTTGGTGTCTTGTATTAATATTTCTATGATTAGTATGAGTAGCTGAACTGATTATTTTTATAGCATGATTAAAAAAATAGAATGGTATAAATGGGCTCAGTGCAGTGCTATGTAATGTAACCCTCCTCACGGCAGCACATAAGAATGAAAGGTTTCTGCTGGAAATGGCGTTTGGTCTAGCTCAGTAATGCAGTCTTTCCTTCAATGCACATAAAAATACCGTCAGCCTGAGGTTATGCTTTGTATAATGTCACTTCAGTTATTCAGTTTTTTTGGGCTTCCTTTTTCAGTGGTAAGGAATTAAGTCCCATTGAGATGGAAGAGATCCATATCTGAAATAGCACAGATTGTTTGTTGGTTTTGTGAAATGTGTAAGTCATAACTGTGGGAGCAAAAACAAATCTTTAACTTTGATGGCGCGCTGTGTGCTTTCTCCCTCTGCCAAAATGTTTGTCCTTGGTGATGATACATGGTCGAAGCCTTTTAAGGGTAAAGATAAAAACGCACCAATGTTTTCCTGGGACTAGAGCACTGGGTTAAGTGTTTCGTTTGTCTTTTTTTCCTTTTTTTTTTTTTTTTTTTAATGCAACTCGTTTCAAGTAAGTGATGATAATTTACCCAGACTTAGCAGGTTTGGCTTGTTGCTTGAGCATGAGGTTGGACCAGATGACTTCCAGAGGTCAACTTCAGACTCAGTGATTCTGTGACTTTGTGTTTCTGTGAAATGGATCCCAGGGAAATGTTATGTTGTTGCTGTTACCAGTAATCTTGTTTAGAAGAGAGCATTTTCACAAAATGGGGTGATTCCTGCTGCAGTGTTGGCTTTGTGACTGCTAATGCGTGGCATGAACTGGCTGTAAGCTCCTCACTTTGCTATGCTCCTTCTATCCTGATGTTTTCTCTGCAAGTGAGTACTCCTGTTTTACATACAGTTACAGTTATACAGTTTACATACAGTTACAGGATTTTGGTTGCATCAGTTCAATTGCATTTCTTTTGACGCACTTAATATAGTGCAGCTGAAATGGGGATCCAGTGGCTAAGTGGGAACCAGGCTAGGTGGTCATTGAATCTTTTTCCTCTCTTTAATTCTGAATATTCAACCATCTCTGCATTGCATAGCTACATATGTTGGTGTTTTTCTGTTATTTCCTGCTTAGACATAACTAGGGCATGCTAAGGATCTTGGAGGAGATCTAAGATAGCTATCATCTGAGATTTCTATCCTCAATTTGCAGACCATACTGCAGAATGAAATCTGAATATTCATTTGAAGTTTTGGGGGTTGCTCATCCAAACTATTTGAAATTCACCAGTCATTATCAAAGCTTAAATCTTCTTCACTTAGGCTCAATTACTGAGGGAGACTGCAAATTCTTACTTGGGAGAGTAGTCAGAATGGGGAGATGCACTATATAGCTCCAACTTCAAAAGTGGGACAGTTCAAGTATTATGTTCTATTTTTGTTTTTTAAAAAGCCCCCTAAAGGAAGAGGGGAAGGACATCTGAAGATTTATATTTCCTTTTTGGAATTTATAAATGGAAGAGATACTGCCTTAGCAAACTGCAATTGCTGGCTTTGCTGTTTGCTTGTTTACTTGAGCAATGCAACTTTTTTTTTTTTGGTAATACACTCCTCAATGTAAGCAAAATAAATTCTTGTCTTTTATATGTGAATTTACAACTTTCCCATTTTGCCTTTTTCCTGTATGAGAATCACATAGTCATAGGTAGGCCCTGAACAATCAAGCCTCAAGAGTAGAATTTGGTGCCAGTGAGGTATCCAGTTCAGCATCACCTTGTGAAAACAGGTTTATATAACAAAATTTGTGGTTGCACAAGTCACAGACTGTCAAAGTTTGTCTTCTATTCAAGATTAAAAGGTCTTATTTTTATTCACTGTTGTCGTGTTTTCTTTTCCCTTAGCTTTATTTCATGTTACTCTCATTTTGCTTCTGTCCTCCCTCAGCTTTCTCACCTCTTATTCTCCCCATTGTAAAAGGCTTTTATTTTCCCTGTCTGCAGTGTTGTGTCTGGTTTCAGTTTTCACTGTTTCTCCTTTTTGCTATGCATGTTTTTCTTTTTATCATTAATGTCTACCCCATTAATGTCTAATATATTCCTCTGTGGTATTGACCACTCCCCTGGTTGACTGTATGCACTGAGAACAAGTGAACATCGTCCTGGGGGTGAAAAGTTAGAGCTTCTTGATGGCCAAGTCAGTAGCTATAGAAATAATGCAGTTGGGTTCAGTGCTGTGGAGGTCTGAAGATCTCATCTTTGCTAAAATAAGGCGGAGAGGGAGGTTTGCCCGTTTTTCCCTGCTGCTGCTGCATAATATAAAGTTGGCGGCTCTAGAGAACCATCCAAAAAGGCTGGGTGAATTTTGTCTGTGACCCTGGTCTAGGCAATCAAGAACCAGAAAAGCAAATGTGTGAGACAGGAGAGTGACGGTAGGGAAGAAACCTCTGGAATAATAAATAAATAAATAAAATTTAAAAAGAGGGGAGGGGATTTATCTGATTTCTCGAGAGGAAAATGACTGATTCTCGCACATAGTGGGATGCCGGTGTGGGATGGTGGAACAAGCCCCTACAGAACAGAAGCAGAGAGCCCACTTTGGGAGTGTTTCCATGGCCCTGCACCATACATTCGAAGGCAGTCAAGGGGAGACTTTCCCGCTGGTTTGTATAACTGCATTTGAAGGGCAGGCCTTTGCATGTGATTTCAGCTCTGTGCAAAACATAAAGGAAAGCAGCATATGCAGCATTTTAAAATGAGTCAAAATGATTGGTAGAAATTTCCTTTATTTTCAGATGGCCAGGCTGGTATTGCAAAGAACAGAGGGCAGAAAAATCCCTCACTAAAAGCAGGGCAATGCCTGCAGAAGCCTTTATTATTATTATTATTATAAAGAAGAATTGTTTTGTGTACTTTCTGAGAGTTCAGCTGTATCAACATGACAGACCGTGTTACATTTGTAATTAGAATTATTCCTGCTCTGGGCTGCGGGCACCTTTCATTCTGCATGGAAGGTAAAAGCTCCCATATGCCAGGGCCCCTCCTGTGTATAAACTGACACATGTAGTCTCCAGAAGCAGAAACATATTTGCAATAGGAGGGGAATAACAAACAAGCAAACAAAACATTAATCCTTTCAAGAATTAATTTTCCAGACCATGCTTTTGCAGGGTAATGCATGTATAACCTGAAGCTGCCTATCTCAGATAAGGATAGAGGGGAAGGATGGAGGTCTGTGGACAGGAAAGAAGAGGAACAAACAGCTAAGCACAGACTCTAGGTGCAATATGTACATGTATATATTTCTCTAAACTGAAACATGATTAGGAAAGCAAAGAACCGAAAAATGTTAGGAGGGAGATGAGCACCGCTTAGGGACAGGCATGTGACTGCAGGGTGCAGGCAAAGCAGCAATGGGAGCACATCCCTTCCTCATGTGGCTCCTGCGCTGGGTACCTGCGAACAGACATCCCCGATACGTAAATTCCTCACCCCCCCTGAATTTGTGCCTCCATGGGGAGGCAGCAGCAGAAAATCCTCCATGTGTTTTCCTTTGACACTAACACACAGCTTCAGAGCCTCTCTCACTTTGCTTCAGATGTCCTCACGTTGCTGTAATACAACATGAGAGGGGTGAGGACAAGTGTTGTTGGGAGTACAAGGGACGCGTTCAAGGTGCAAGGTGGTTCTCTGATGGGTTAAATTTTTAGCCGTTGGACATATATGCATTCTTAGTAAAAGCTGAGGGATATTTTCTTCTTCATATATTATGAAGAAGTTTAAAAGATTTCACAACTCCCTGAGGGGTTCCCCTACAGGGGAAAAAAAAAAGTGGAAAAAAAAGAAAGAAAAACAACTATCAGTTGCTTTATATTTGTTTATTAATTGGAAACTCTGGATTATTTTAACAAGAAAATTGCGAGTACTTTGTCTTTGGATTTCTGCTGCTGTACATAACATGTAAAACAGTTTCCCTTCACAGGAAAGTGTTATTTTGCTAATTCATGATTTTACATGTGTTTTATATACTGAAACTTATTTTCACCTTTTTGATGATGAAAATGGATAAATAACTAGTTTAGCATGTCTATATACATTCAGATTTTATTTTTTTAGTAGTGGTTTGGCGGGGCGGGAGGGGTTGTAAGCAATTATCTAAATCCCAATATTTTGTCCTGAAGATCTGTTCCTTTCATTCATGAGTATTTTTTTCCACTTTTAAAAAAGTACATGATTAGAGGGATAGGCACATATCAGTTGTTTTTGAATTATTTTGTCTCTACAAAAAAATTCAATTTAAAGTGAAAATATGTTTCATGTGTCACTGAATGAGACTATAGCTGTCCCAAGATAATGGTCTAAATTTTTACTTTCAGCTGTATTCATCAAACATAAAGTAGAAAGGCAACATGAAAAATTAGAGTAATAAAAGAGCAGATACTTTGCTTTAGAGAGAGACTGTGTGTGACCTGCCCTGGCGAACATTAACAGAAAATTGCCTTCCTGAACTACTTAACATTAGTACTGGTGTTAGCAGCCATCAAACTGATCCAAAACAAAAGGCATTTGGGCAAGGAAAATTAAGTCAGCTGTTTAATACACCATGATTATGACTTTTAAAGTAGAAGAGCACTCACATTTTTATTACATTCTCATTAATTTATTTTATTATGAATGTGAGCCCATAAATGCATTGTTTTAAGTAAGCCGTCTTTGGTGTTGATGGAAAAAAAATCTCATGTCTTTTTCCAGCTTTTGATTCTCCTGGTGTTCAAGATCTTAGAATCATAAAAGTAGGTTAAAACCTCTGACTTAAGGAAAAATGAAAAATATCTAGACATTAGAGTTACAAAATAAAAATTGTAGAAATATTACCTTCCTGCAACTTAAATGCTCAACATCCAAGAAGCAAATAGAATCCAAAATTTATTTTGGATTTCACTGGGGATGGGGGGAGGAGGTGTTAGGAAACCTTGGGTGTTATCCCAAGGACTTCTTAGGTCTTTGCGTTCAAGATACCACAGAACATTTTCAAGAGCTTCTACTCTGCCTTCTCCCCACATCTCCCAACCAGGATGTGGATTTGTAATAAAAATGCTGTGAAAACTGGCAGGGAAAATTAAAAAAAAAAATAAAAAAAATAAAAAAAATCTGAGAAACTTTAATCCTGTTCTCTGAGTTCATAAAACAAGCTTGGTATTTGTCACTTGATTTTTCATGTTGTCTTTCTACCTTCACCAAGCGCACTGTTGGCAGAGCGGCTTCGCATCAGACCTGAACGTGAGGAAAATACAGCCTATCTTAGAGAAGGTCTTGGCTGAGGTGGCTGAGAGAGGTTGGAGGGCAGAAGGACATGACCTGTCAACTAATTTTAGCTTCCTTATCTTTCCTTTGAATCTTCATTGGCTTTACTTGGCACTGCTCCTCTGACGCCTGAGGAGGGAGGCGGCATCATCATCTATGCAAGTTGTGAAGAAACTCCCAGGTGCCAGTCCTGTGTGTGATAAAGCAACAAAGAGCAGCATCTGTTGGGGCCAAGGACATGTATTTGGACATGCTCAGGTTTGGAAAGACAGGACCTCTTCTCCCCTCGTCTCCCCCAGCTGCCTCCCGGTGCTGTGTGAGACAGGACAGGGGCTGGCCGCATCCTGCTCCAGGGCCCTGATTGCTGTGCTGGAGCAGGGGCCATGGAGGTCCGGCAGAGGTGACAGCCATCTCAGCCATGTGGGTTACTGCCACTGAGTGGAAAGGACGTAAGGATGCACTGATGCAAATAGGAGCCAGGCGCATGGGCATAATTGGAGCTCGTTACATGGAGGGCAGTTATTGTACAGCTTGACATTAGTAAGGTCCAACTGAGAGCTGGTCACCCAATGATTTATTTATTTATTTGTTAGTAGGTTAGTTTTTCACTGGATGGGTTCCCTGTGCTAGTTGTCTGTGCAACGACAGAAGTGGTTGGAAAGGGAAGGTGCTGAACAGGGGCAGCTGTGGGCTCTGCTGGGGAACGAGGGGATGCAAGGGAGCAGAGGCAAAGAGCACAGGGCCTGCGTCCACTGTCTTCAACAAGCACTCTGCTCCAGCGTGTCCCAGATCTCTCCCTGAAGGCCCTTCTGAGAGTTTATAAGATGCCCTTATCCTTCAGGAATACCTTCTCTGTGACGCATCGCTCATGCTGCAGTTTTTATAATGTGATCATCTCTGTCACAGATGGAATATTTTACAAAGTATGCTGTCTATAATATAAGAAATATGCTAAACATCACCCCTGTGCTGCATTTGAATGGTAGAAATTAAAATATAAGTTGAAAGGAAGAGCTATTGCTTCTGCGAGGTTTATAGCGTGCCATCAGTGTCAGTTGTTAACCCTAAAACCTCCTGAGAGGTGAGATGCTCGTTCACTGTGGGGAAAATGCTGCAACAGAATTAGGAGTTAACAAAATGTAACAAATTGATTTTTTTTTTTTGTAGCTATAGGCGACCATTATTTTTCAAGTTCCGTATTAAATGGTTTAACTTAGATCCGTGGCATAAACGGTGGCAAAAATAAATCTGTGTGTTAAATCCCACTTTTGTTTTGAGTGAGGTGGAGTCAGTTATTAGCTGCATGATCAGAGCACAGACGCTGAGTCTGAGACCTTTTTTTTCCTTAATTAAGAATTGCTGCTACAGATACTTGACAGTTGCTCATAGTGGCAATAATCCCTTTTGAAACTAGTTGTTATTCTAATTCATAAGTAGCTTGCCATGGCACTAACCCCAGCTTCACCTCTGATGGGTAAGAGAAGAATCTGGTCATAGCTGGTGCTATGTTTAGCAATTTCCTACCAGACGGTCACCAAACTGACAATGCAAGTAAGAAAACGCAACCTTAAACAAAAATTTACATTACCTTTGGTTAGAAGGAAGGTGTAGGCGTTGGGAAATACTGTAACTCTCGTCATTCAAAATGAAAATCCATTGCTTATTGAGAGTGCTGACTTAAAAATTCTTGCACGTCTTTTGTTGATCTTGCACGCTGATGCACACGACCTGCTAATGCGATGCCTGGCTCTCCATACAGAGCCATTCATCCATGCTCTGTGTGAATGAGGCTTCCTGGTTTGTACATGTGCTGTGTCACATTCCTCTGGTTTTCTAACAAAGCTTTTAATTGGTATGCTGTGACTAATGAGCATGAAGTCCCAGAGGAAATGGAGCAGAATTTTCCATTATCCACCAAGATGAGCTTCAAGCGCAGAGATTATCAGGGCTTGAACTCCAGGATAAAACAGGGTCAAAGGCTCCAAGTATAATGGAGCCTCATAGCAGAATATTTTGCTTTCATATCATCAAATTAATTGTTTTTCAGCAAAATGGCGTTGTCTGTCTGACAGCATTGCGCAGGCTATAGCTGGCACTTTGCTTGGACATCAGACCGAATCCCTGACCCTTCCCCATTAAAGTTCCCATAGCAGTTGAGTGCTGATGTCCTCCCTGGCCTCCGGTTTGTGTAATGATGTGTTGCAAACTTTTGTGGGATAAATCTCTCTTCAGTTTCAGGCAGAGAACTTGCTCTCCATTCCTCTTCTGAAGAACCGTTGTACAGTGTTATTGACACAGGATTGCTGCCATATGGTGCGCCAAAAAGGTTGCATTTTTTGTGGGAAGCAAGAGGTCTGACTCCGATTTGAACAGGTTCGGAACCACTTCACTTTGAGACTAGATGTGATTGGATGTAGTGGGACCAGCACACCTGTAGGCTACATCTGCCAAGTGGAGCAAAATAATTATCTGCTGTGCCTTATGTTCAGCACTCTTAAGTGTACCCAACAGGGGCACTATCAAAGAAAATTTAAATTAACTTAAAAGCATAAAAAGAGATTCATATTGCTACTGGAATTGGTGGAGAAAATTACAGTTAGCTTTCCAATAAAGCGTATGGAATAATATTTTCATTAATTCACTATTTCAGAATTTAACCCAATTTGAAATTAATCGTTTCCTTCTTTCTTATAGAGTCTCGATGTGAGTTATATTTTCCAGTGAAACCACCCACGCAGAAAAATAAACAGAGATTAGGTTTTGTTTTTGTTTTAATAATAACTAAAAAAAAAAAAAGTTCGTTTTAGGAGAGATCGGTTCCCTGACCACAGTTCAATGTGTGGCTGCAGAGGGGTTTGCAAGGACAGGGACTGGGAGTGAGTGACTGAAGGGAAGAAAGCGTGTCTCCTTGCACTGACAGTACCCCCTCATGCCTGCTCATGAAACTACATTCACATTCATGAATAATAATTCCATGAAACTATGAAACAGCCTGCTCTGTTGCCTCTCGTGCAGTACTTCAGGAATTCTTTTGGGGGGGGGGGGGGGGTGTTGTTTTGTTTTGTAAAATAATAGGGGATTTGATGCTCCAGCAGTATCTTTCCCAGTTGTTTCACAACACAGAATTGTTTTCTTCTCTTTGTATGTTAAAACAAAAGAAAGGAAATTCTGTTTAACCTCTGTATTAATACAATATTAATGCAGTATTATTAGATTCAAAGGTTAGCAAATGCAAATACCAAGAGTGATAAGTGCATTGTGTATTCAGATTGTGATATATTGCCTTTTTATCCTGGGATGTTGGGGTTTATGCTTCCTCTGTAATCAGGAGTTCTGCGTGCACTATTAACTATGGATAGCTGTAAATAATTGCCTGTCCTTTTCTTACTGTCACATATACCAAGGGGAAAAGTTAACTGCACCAAGGCATGGTGCCTATTACTGCTTTAAAGCCTAATGAGAAGGGATGGGAAGGGGGGCTGAAAGGTTTTGGATGAACGTGGAGTCCATCCACTTACTCATCCAGGTCACTGAAGCACATAAAACCACGGGAGCTGCTGCAAGGGTCAGTCCTGCCTTCCGTCTTGATTTGACAAATTCTGTGAAACTCAGCTTGGAGCGTGGATGTCCACTGAATATTGCCACACTGCAGGTTGTTGTGACTCAGTGACTCTGCTGGTATTGCACAATGTGTCACAGCTTTCATCTGTGTAAGACCTCTGGAGCTGCAGCAATGCAGCGCGCCTCGCAGTCCTGGGGCCAGGCGCTCCCCCTTGTTCTCCCAGACAGCAGCAGTGGGGAATTGCACCCAGATTTGCCAGTTTCCTTCTCAGAAACCAGCTTGGTTTTCATACTTATTGTGAATATTAGAAAGCTGTTTGGTCCATCACCCCTTGCCTTAGACAAAAATTTAGTATTCCTGTTGTGCAAAGAGTGATTACTCTTCACCATGTGAAACATCTCCTGTACTGGAAAGGTGGAAATGGCTCCAGCCAGCCTGTTTCTCTGTGTAGGGAGATGTTTGGGAATATCTTTGCCTTATCCCAGCATTTTTTACTACGTGATGTTGTAACTATCTGCAGAAGTCCCTTGTCTGTTTTTATTTTCATGAAGATGAGAGGGAAGACTTGAAAAGTGTTGTTTGGGACCATGCCTTGACCTCCCACTATAAAGCACTATACTTACCTTACCTGCTTTGCAAAATGAAGATAACAGGGTTCACTCTTTTAATGCTTTGAGAGAGATTCATATTGTAATGAAATGTAGGAAACTAGTTAATCTGGAGCCTCACTAGGGAAGTGTAAAATTCAAACTTTTTAAAAGAGTGAGAATACCTCTTTTTTTTTTTTTTAAACATCTCTGAAATCTACTACTTTTTCAGTGCTTGGTTTGTTGGAAAGACCAGGAGTGCAACCCTTATTGACTTAGTCTTGTGCTTAGTGTAAATTCACACAAAGAAGAGCAATTTAACATGTGACTGACCTTTTACAGTGAGAAATGGAGAAATGTACTGTTAAGGTTACCGGAGTGTGGCAGGATGTTTAATCAGCTTCTTTGCTTTAAAGAACAGAAGGAAGGAGATGATGTATTAAAGATGATAGCTTCTTGTAGATTTTAACTCGTAACGCCAGGATCTGAGTACAATAGCAGATTAAATCTCTGTAGGGGAACTTCCTACTGGATTTGCTATTTTTAGATGTTTGTGACTGCTTCTTCCTTCACTTCTCACTAGTTGGATTTTGCTCCCTTAAAGACTTGAGTTGCTTTCTCTGAGATCTGCTTCCAACCTCTGATAATATATTTCTGTTTAGAGAACTCTTTTTCTGTCAGTTTTGTAGTAACAGCATAAATGGAGCCATGCGTTTTCCAATTGTATTTTAGTGCACACATGAGGTAAATTAATGACTCTGAGCACTACATATTTGCCACACTTTTTTTGTATAACAGCACTGCAAACTTCTGTGTAGTAATAATAATAAATCAACACAGATTTGCTTTTGCAGCTGGCTGGGTAGGATAGCTCAGGTGTCCTGTGCATTCAACCTGCCCATCCTATTTGAAAAGCCCCACTTGCTGCGAGCGCCTCACACAGGGAGGCACCTCTTCAGAGACGGTGGTTGAATTTATAATAGGAGTCCCAATTCTAATCCATCTCAGACCTGCCATATCTGGGGATATTAATTTTATTTACAATTAGACACTTTTTCTTTTCTCCATCCTCCCTCCTCAAGATTGTGCGGTTCTGTGCATGAACGTTTTCCCCCAATTCCTATTATGAGTTCAGGGGTCACATCTCTTTCACTTTGATATCCTTTAAAGGTCCACTTTTGGGCCCATTCTGCCTTTCTATTCTAATTCAGGTGATTTGTTTGTATTTTCCTGAAGCTTCAGTAACCATTTCTGTATCCGTGGTTTGTATTCTTGGATCATACATTTACTACTGAGCTTCAGCCTTGTGCCAGACAAATGTTCCTTATTTTTAACAAGGTATATTAACATGGTAAAATAATTGTAATATTATAGAAATATCCTCCTGATAGTCTTGTAGCTCTACAAGGATGCTCTTCTCATCCTTCACAAGGATGCTCTTTTTGTTGTTGTCTTCAGCAACAAGTGAATGTTGTTACTGCCATTCAGCAGTCGCTGCTATGCCAAGTCTCCAGCTCTGAGTAATTGCTGTATCTTCAGGATCAGATTTACTACCGGCCTCTCCATGGTGCCAAACAGTTTAGTTCAGGCAGTGGGAGCCAAGATAGGTGATAGTGCTCATGCTTCATTTTAAATGGCTTAAACCCAAGGGAATGATCTGAGCACCTGCTTCGTGTCCTGTGTTCTTAATCTGCCCCTGTGCCAGAGGAGGTCTGTCTGGGTCCTGTGCTGTCCTCACAGAACTAACAGAAGCACACGCATCTTTGTCACTGGACTCTCTTTTGACTAAGATTTTTGTCCACAGCTTCCCTTGCCAGGGTTGTGCTCAGTGCTCGGGTTGCAGGTTAATGGAGAGGGGGCGACTCCTGCTGTCCCTGCTGAAGCTGGGCCACCATGGACAGGAGAGCAGGCAACAGAGGCCCAAAAGGTGGGGAAGCACGAGGAAGGAATGGTGGGACAGCTGAGAGATATGGGAAAGCCTCTTCCCTCCTCTAATTTTTAAGCACGTCTTGGATCTGGCTCAGGTCATCTAGAAGACAGAATTAAATCTGTAAAAATATTTTGGTCTCAGTGTCTTAAGTATTGTCAAAAACAGAAATATAAACATTAGTTTTTAAGAATGGTGTAACCAAGGTAAAAGCATTAGCTGAATCATTGAAACAAGTCTTCCCAATGACATGTGCATGTTACTTCTGCAGAGGACCCAGCTACTGCCAGTTCCCCTTCCCCACCTGGCCCTGGGCAGGCTTTTTTCCCTCTACCAGAAATTTCTGCCCTGTTTAAGGGTGGGCTGAGGATGAAGAACACCAGGGCAGGGTCCCTGCCACCACTCTCCTTCCTCCCCTCTTCCAAGCAGAAGCAAAGTCTGTGGGTGTAGCGAGGATAACTGCACTCTCTTGACCTCCCCAAGGATGCTTTCTGGATGTTGTAAAATGAGATTTCAGTTTGGCAATGCCCTGAGTAACCTGCGACAGGCCCTGTGGAGCTTGGGACCCTGTTTTGGGAACCGCTGTGCCGGATTTTAAGTATGAAATCAAGATAGCATCTGTTAGCATTTAGTCTGGTATTTAGATGAACCTGGATTTTGGTATGGAAATCTAATTAGTCCAAGACGGCACTCCTTTTTCTTGCATGAAATAAAAATCATCATCAACTGAATAGATCTGTAACCATTTTTATTGACGTTTTGGGAGCTGCAAGCACTGCCAGTGTTAATGGAAGTGTAGCCACATGCCTTCCCAGGACAAGACTTGGGTATATTGGTGCGTTTTCATACCTTCTGCCTATGTGGTAGGAGCACTCGCTGCTTATCAGATGGCAGGTAGCCATGTGCTGTCAAGCCTTTTCTGCTCTCTTTGTGTTTCTCCCAGAAGCACGCTCAAATTTATTTCCCTGCTTCTTAATGGAGGATTTCTTTGCCAGATAACTTGTGGAAATATTTTCCCTGTATTTCTCCATACTTTTCCCAATAGAGAGTATCTTTCAAGTTCAGCTCTTTCCTTTGACACATTAACTCCAACGTTGTTCTTTCTGGATTTCCTGCATGCTTTGTTTTTCCAAGTTTCTGGTTTTGGTTTGTGATCACTCTTTTCGCACTGATGGAGCATCTGCCCGTAATCTGCATTTCTGTATTGTAAAAAGCCATTCTGTTACACTGTGACTTTGAGTTAGGGACGGATTCCAGTTTAGCCTGCTATTCTCAAGGACAACTTTTGGTCATCTAACTCCAGTGCCTGAACGAGGAGCCTGGGCTGCTGATATGGTGAATAAAGCCTCCACAGAGAGGTCTTCCTGATCCTGATCATGGTGGAGGAAAATAGGTCCTCAGGAAGGACTTTCTTTTTCTCTGTTTCCATGGAAGGTGATGATTTTGTGGTGCTCTCGCAATTCTTCTGCCTCATCTATAAATACATAAAAGCCTAGATCATGGTTTCTCAAGTCTATAGCAAGGTGGGAAAAGAATAAATGTAAGGGGCTGGTAAATTCAGGAGTGGCATGAGATGTTGAGGATGCCTGTGATTGCCCATACAATGCTACTGGAATGTAGCAGAGATGTTTTTTGTTTGTTTGCTTGTTTTTAAAATGCAGTCTTCACAGAAGAGTGCTTGTAAGAGTATGTCAAGGCTTAAGTGCTCGTAGCACAGCAGAGATTTAAAACTTCATTATCAGAATCCCAGGGCAAAGGCATGGACTATGCAGGGACTATTCTGGCCTTCCACCCTTCTTAAGAGTGTAAGTGATGATGAGGTTGCTTCAGTGGGGCTGCAGGATCAGTCTCTCTTTGCCAAAATCCTTTAATGATACAGAGGACACTCTAAGAGACAGCCTTGCAAGCTGTTGAGCAAAACCCTCAACCTTTAAGAGAGAAAGGGATCTGTCCAGGCTGAGGAAATGGAGAGGAGACAGATAATAGTGTGTCTTCTTTTTAAACAAACAAATAAGAACCTCCCTATTTTCTCAGTTACTGAACACAGCAGTCAGACAAGAGGGCTAATGCCTACCTTTCATCACTGCTGTAGACAGTGTTGATCTCAGAGTCTAGCATATGGTATAACTATTGATTTGGCTTCCATTTAATTGAGTTCTTAGAAATGAGATTGCTCCATGCTGTGCACATTCATACAGCCACTTGGTAAACATTTTGCCCTTTCCTTGCCTATTAATGCTAACTGCTTGGAGTCGAGTTAAGTCAGGATGCTGTGACTGCCTGGGCCTTGTTGTTGTTTGTTTTCTGACTGCTGACCCTATCACACGGGGTGAATCCCCAGCCTTTGTCAGGGCACTTGGGGCTGCTCTGCAGATTTTCATTCAACATTCGTGGCAAAGGCAATGTGGCCACTCTTGCCCTCTGCAAACTGTTGCTGGTTTATTTACAGGATTACACGTACAGAGGGAGTGAAAACTTGTTTCCTTATTATAAGTGATCTTAACAAAGAGCCTTCCGGACTTGAAAGGAATGGCAAGTAAGCATTATGCTATGATTTAGGTTTCTGCAGTAGGAAGTCTTTTAAAACAGCTCATAGAGATCTTTCTTAAATGTCTGTGTTGATGTTGACCTTTAATAAAGTGGTGGCCTGAATTTTGGGAGTCTTTTTTTTTTTAAAAAAGTTGTTGAGGTTGTTCCTGCCTGTAGATTGAGAGTAGCTTCCTTTTGCGATTGAAGGCTGAGGCTGGAAAGGAAGACTTACTGCAATCTATTTCAAGAATAGTCTGAGGAGGAGGAAATTCCCTTCTTGTTGCTAATAGCTGGTGCAGAACGCTTTGCTGGAGGAGGATGATAGTTCAGTAAGTTAAAAAAAATTATTTTAATCTTTGATTTCATCTTGTTATTAACTGGAAATTTCATTGTATTGCAAACATAGCACATTTTACCTTCTTTGTTGTGGGGTGGGAGAACTGTGGCTACTGTGTATAGCTTTGAGCTCAGTAAATACTAATTTGGTGATACAGGAAGGGTGAAATGTTCTTTTAGAAAATAAAACTCTAGCAGACGAGCTGCAGTTTGTATCACAAAGCATCTGCCTAAGCTGCTAAGGTACCTCTGTCTGATATTAGCAGCACATTTCATTATCCAGGATCTAGGAACTTGGAGTAAGAGAGACAGGTAATTTTGCCCATCTATGCATCTGAAATGTTCATATCTTTTCAGACATTTTAGGCTGCTTTAGGGTACTTCCTTTAACAACTTGAACCAAGAGCCATGTTTAAGTATCAATAGGAGGGCGTTCTATACCTCCCTCAAGGCAGAGCTACATATACTAGGTGAGGATATTAAAATGGAAGAATTTGTCTAGGCACACTTCTCTCTCACTTTAATTGAAAGTAGAGGGGTGCTCGAGAAATACCTATTTTTCTGCTTAATCCAGAAGCAAAATGATGCTGGAGGTGGATGGCACTGCAGGCTGTGGGCAGCAGCTGTGCAAAGAGGCAAGACAAAAGCCCCTGTGTGCTTATGGCCCCCTGTGGGAGCTGTTACACAAATGCCAAAGAGGCTCTGCACTCCAGAAGCCTTAAACTGTGGAATATTCACATTTGTTCTCTTTTTACTGCCCCTAGGAACTTAGGTTTTGTAAGCAAATGTGGGACATTCTTAAAGTTTTGTGCAGCAGAACGCAAAAGAAAATAATACTTCCCCCCCAAAAAGAAAGAAGAAACAGTAGATGGAAGAACATTCTCCACCAGACAATTTATCAAAGGATTAGCTGCAAGCCTTTTCAAGCCAAAAATGTTGCGGCAGGTATGAAGTTAGTGTGCTCCTGAAGCTGCTTGTATACCCAGGTGTGCCACCTTCACACACTATCCTTGTCATGTACGTGCTACCCTTCAAGAAGAGACACGTTCTTGTGGTGAATGTCTCGTCCCATCCCATGTTCTTCTTTGTGGCTTGGCCAGGTGGGACTTGTTTTCACCTTCATCTCCCATAGACATTATCACCTTCCTTGGATTTCTTACAGGTATCTGTCAGATGTGCATGCCAAAATGAGAAACTGTTAATGTTAGTTTCATTCATATATCCTTTTAAGAAGATTATTACTCCAATTTAATGAAAAATATATATTTAACTGAGAGAGGATTTTAGCAATCCATATTAAATTATCATTTATTATATTACGTGTACTACTCTGAAACCCATCCCAGAATTCAGCAGACAATTATACCAAACACTGTGCAGAAAATTATTTTGCCTCTTGATAAAGTTTATAATTTAATTTATGGTCAGCAATATAGAGAGGGAAAGACATGGTCTCAAACATAAAAGTGTAGCTTTATATGTTTGTGCATACAGGTGTGATATTTCAAAGCTTAATCAAGAATAAATTGAGAATATTAGGTTGCCTTCCAGTCTATCTATATGAATTTTAGAATTTTTTGAAAGATGGCAAAATCTTGCAACACTTATCTATTTCACTTTTCTTTACATCACTTTATTATGCTGTAACTTTAGGTCTTTGTGTTCATTGCAAGTGAAAGTGCAGATTTCAGCTTTTAATCTATGTCTTTGACAAATTTTAGGAGTTCACATTCTCTGCTTTCATTATTATCCTGCCTTTGAAAAACCTGTACGAAAATTGGTAATTTGCCCATAAAACATGTTGGGTGCTTTTAGTATATTCCAGGTATTCAGAAATCTTACAATTCTCTCTTCTTTTAAATAGAACTGCAATGGTTGTGGTTCCAAGTGCCGAAAAGTGAAATTGTAAGGCAATCTTTTTGTGCTCACCAACACGATTCCACCTGACAGTGCTTTAAAAGCGTTTTTTAAATTGTGCTACATCTGAGTCCGATGTTAAAAGCATTAAAAAACGGCCAAAACCCAAGCCCTCCTATCAATCTCAAGGTGCAGAATACGTGTATACTACATATATTCAAAACTGCCTCTCTTTAACTTAAACAGCAAACATAAAACATAAACACCCCCCTAAGCTCTCTCCACAAGTGTTACCGCTTTATAGACTTTCTCTGCCAAACTTCTTTGTTCTTGCTTACAGTTTCCACATCCTGGAAGAGATTTGCTCCCCCCACGCTCTGTCTGGAGCTCTTTGGATGTGCCTTGTCTGCAGGGTGTCTCAGCACAGCACTCCTGCTGCTTGCTGCAGAGCCCTGGGCACCTGGCACCCCATGCCTTTGCACTTGCCCTGCCTCAATCCTGATTGCAGAGCCCAAATGTGCTTGGGAAAGAGCCACGGCAACCAACCCCCCTCTGTCGGTAGTTCAGAAACACCGGGTTCACTTTACTGTTGCAGGAGCACACCAAAGGGGGTGGGGGGGGTGGGTGGGGGGATAGGAATCGTAAGCAGGGTCTGCAAAATGCCTTTTGGAGTAGGTTGGGCCTGTTGATGTTTGGTGGTAAAGCAGCAGAAATCCCTGTCTGGCACCCAGGCTGGGTGTGCAGGTATTGCGAGTGGACTTGCACTGCACGGGCATGAGGGTGGCAGAGACCAGACCATTCAGAGCCAGCAGCTGAGTGTTTAACAGAATCATAGAATCATTAAGGTTGGAAAAGCCCTCCAAGATCATCTGCTCTAACCATCCCCCTGCCACCAATGTCACCCACTAAACCACGTCCCTTAGCACCACGTCCAGCCTTTCCTTGAATACCCCCACGGACGGTGACTCCACACCTCCCTGGGCAACCCGTCCCAATGCCTGACTGCTCTTTCTAAATTAAGTCAGCAGAAAACTGAGACTAGGCCAGGCCTATAAGGGGTTGATATTTAAATAAGTGCATAAGATCCATAAAAAAAAGACAGATTTATTTATTTATTTATTACCTAGTATAAATTTAGAAGTATTATATTGTGCATAAATGTGTCTTTTTAGGAAACCCTAACACCTGTATGTGTGTAAAACAGAAGTTTAAAAAAAAATGCATTAGTAAAGTTTGGTATGCTTATCTGGGAACCACCTTGTGCAGATGTTACCAAGCTGCATCAAATTTTGCCCTGATGGTTTAATTTTGCCCTAAAACTGGAAGTATTGGATCCTCAAGGCCTTGAAGTCATATTCAACAGAATTTGTAGGTAGTAATTTTTCAGCAAATAGTAATTTTTACAGAGACTGGTGAGTATCAGCATGGTAAGGGGAAATCCATCCATCATTGGACACCCTGTGAAAATGACTGCTTTACTTATTGTTTGGATTGAAACCTTTTCTCTTTTTATTTCTGCACTTATTGATTAATTTAAAATGTAGGAATAAAAATTACTAGGTTACATAACACTGGCCAAATCTTGACAATAGTTTTGTAGGAAACAGACCATGTAAATGCAAAATCAGAATGGTGTGTTTTGCTAAAGTGGTACCATATGTTAGTTGATTAACAAGTTGTAGGGATATTAGAAGATCTTGGCTGCTTGTAAGAAGGAGCATCTGTTTTATAAGCCTTTTATCTAATATATATAAAGACTTTGCCAAGTTGAAGCTTTTTTTCTTTCTTTTTTTTTTCATATCAGCTATAAAAATTCTATGGGTATTTTTCTTTCCTTAGGCAATACTAATACATTCTTGAGGTTTACATCTAATCCCATCCCTGTAAAGAAAATGCAGTAATGTTAAGAAGTAATGCAGAATGTCCCATCTGCAGGTATTTTATACGAGCAGCTCAAATTTTTTCCAGCTTGTATTTGGTATTAGACTTCATGTTTTGTTTTGTTTCTACCTTCAGTCAGCCATCAACCCCAGTAACTAAAGAGCAGTTCGAATACTTGAACTTTCCTTTAGAAGTAAGCTGGTCGTGTTGACAGAATTGTGGTGAGTGTGAAAAATGACAACTGTGCATGACTGCATGCACCATAAGCATAACTACAAAAACAAGCATCATGCATTTTTACAGAGTAAAACGTTTTCCACTTAAGACCTATTTTGAGACCTTAAGTAGAGATTAAGTGGTTATTCAGTCTTATTATATTGGTTTGCTGCAGATTCTCTTGTAGCCTAGCCAGTTTTGGGGCTGTGGTGAGAGTCAACTGTCTGAGGCTTAACCCTGAAAAGAAATGAAATGTTAGATAAAAACCAGAAATTTTAAGTTGTTTCATGCCTGCTGTATAGAGAACGTCTGCTCCTCTGTGTTTAAGATCACAGTTTGAGATTTCTCCAAGACAGCATCTAAGACTAATTGAACTTCTCATGGTCTGGTAAAGTTTTTGGACTTTTCCTGCAGATGAGGATCTTGCCTTAGTACCAGTCTGGTTTGATGGGACTTCAGGCTCGGGTTTTTGCAAAGCACTTTGCTCAGGGCGACCTCTCAGGGAGGAGGAGGCTGAAGCAGGAGCTGGCTGGCCAGCAGGTGCTGTACCCAGCAAGGACAGATGTACACTCTCTAGAGCCATGCAGCTTTCCTGTCTGCTGAGCCCTATGGTGTCTTTGATTTATGCATTTAATCCTGTGTGATAGGTTTTGTTGCATGGACTAACGCAGTAGTTGAGGTTAGATGAGGCTTCGCAAGCCCCAGTTTTAAATCCCAAGAGACTTCTGTCCTGGTCTAAGGGAACCTGAGCACGCTGACCATTCAGAGCAGGTGCAGGGCGTTGGTACAAGGAGTAAGCACATCAAAGAAATCACTTCTCCCAACATATTTCCACTGGGACACTCAGGTTTATGCAGGACGACTTTGTTTTGGATCCAGACGCAGACTCCAACCGGAACGTTCCTGTTCTGTTTGTCTGTCTGTTTCCAATCTGGTTACGTATCCTCCACCACAGGAGAGCTGTGTTACACACCACCAGACAGACCCCTCTAGGAGCAGCCTGTCCACGTTCAGCACCTCTCTCCCGCCGTCCTTTGGCACCACGACGACCCTGTTAGCCACAGCACTAACTCGGCTGTCCCCGGGACATAACCTCTGGCCAGGGGCTGCCCGGGAGAGGGCAGCAGCGCACCGCTCCCCGTCCGGCAGCCTCGGAGGGCCCTTGGCTTTGGGGTGGTGGTGGTGGTGGCGAGGCTTCTTCGGGGGCTCCTTTGAGACACCGAGGATGAGGGGAATGCAGAGTTTAAAAAAAAAAAAAAACTTAAAAAAAATTTAAAAAAAATCCACAGCAAACGTCTTTTGCATGTTGTTAATAGCTCCACTGGCAAAGCTTGATTTCTCTGTTCATCTATTTCCCCCTGCTTTCATTAGACGGCTGTAATTTGAAGCTGCAAAGGAAGTTTTGAAACAGGCAGTGGGTGGAGATCAACCTATTTGCTCAGTGCTTTGGGACTTTCCATGGTAGGAAACTGTTTGTTTAGTTTTGCCAAAATTGCATGTATTTCATTGGCAGGACATTGAGCCATCCATGTCATCTGATGACCACAAAGTGTAAAGCTGGGACAAGCCTTAAAAAGAAGGAGCAAGAGGGGAAGTGACTTCTCTCTCCTTCTGCTGGGCTGTGCGCATTAAGGGATGGCAGCTTCAGTGCCTGCAGGAGGTGGGTGCTTGCTTCCCTAGGTAGCCAGGCTGATGGTGAGCAGCCATCAGCTGTGAACCCCCTGCCCCTCACCACCCCAACTGCCCTGCTACCATCAGCTGTGAGATCTTGACCATTTAACCATGCCTTCACCTCTACATAGAGCCATAGCTTTTCTTCGTTGGTTTTCCTGGGGGGAGCTGTAAAGGACAATGAAAGATATTTTGTCAGCACATGTTGATGATGATGAACCAAGAGAAGAATGGAGAAGCAGCTAAGCAGGCTGTCAAAGCATGCTCGTGTGTGTTTGTGTGAGAGGGGGAATTGTTACCTGGTGCCATGCGCTGCACAGACCTGACATCCCCATGCTTTGCAGCAGAGCCCAGTGTGGGTGCTGCAGCGTGTCTGTTTGGGTTGGGGTCACAGCGGAGAAGGAAGCACTGTCTGCAACTCTTTTGGCACGGCCGCAGGAACTGCTCATAAAGTGTTATGGAGCAGGCTTCATGCTTCGCTTTGCAAAGCCTGGCCAGGAGTCACGCAACAGCTCCATCTGGTATGGGACTGCAAACAGAAATGTAGGGTAGGGGAAAGACAGACCATCCTCAGCCTTATAAATCTGCATTTACGATGGTGAGAGTCTCCTCAGAATATGGGCTGTGTTGGATTGTTTTGTTTTGAGAAAGAAGTGTTTAAGAAGCTGATTGTCTAGTCTGCTGGCAGTGGAACACAATGACAAAAAGCGTTGGGCAAAAATAGAAATTGGAAAGTCTTTATACAGAGAATCAGGGACGTGAGCCTAAAATTTAAGATTAACTATATGCTTGGCTCTTGAGGAAATCAGTCTTCATGGGAATCACCCCCTGTCTAAAATGTTGTGGAAATGTTATTAAGAGTATTAGAAGATTTCTGTGTATAGGCAGTGCATGCTTTTTTCCAAATAAAAACTGAATATTATTTTATTTGTAGAACTACTTAAGGAAGTGTGATACCATCCAAAGAGCCATATGTGGAGATGCTTTCAAGAGACCCCTATACTTCCTGTGGAGAGCTGCCCAGTGAACATTCATTGCTCTTATTAATGCATTTAGTCCAGCGTGTGTGCTGCTTTACAGCCATGGAGGAACACCTCAGGAGGCCAATGCTGCTCTTAAACTAGGTGTCTAGAATGAGCAGGATGAGCAATCTGCAGCAGGTGCCTGTTTTACCTCTGTGCTTTACTACGCGAATGGATTACCACAGCTGCCTGTATTTTTGATGACTAAGGATAGGAGAGTGAGGCAGGCTACCTTCCCTTTGAAGATGGAAGCTCTGGGATTCTCAGGTGGTATCTAACAAGTCCCATCAGCTGGAAACTCACACACTTGATCTTCTCTTATTTTCAGTGTCAATATTGCAGGTGGGGTAAAACAGCTCTAGAACAACCTGTGCTTCTGCCCATCTGCAGCTGCCTTTGCAGTCTCCAGTGGAGGACAGATTTGGCTGCTTTGGCCAAGCAGCAGAATGCAGAGCTTGCTTATGCAAAGTGTCATGACCCGTGTGTGCTCCACACCCATGAAGCTTTTGTGGTTTGTTTACCATTTAGATTTTCTGGGTCAAGACTCACAGAGATGTATAATTGTGCATCCTGTCATATGTTCATCATTTTGGAAAACAATATTTAATCATACAAATTAAATGTTTATAAAGAATCTTCTCTAACATATCCCAGCAGTTCCCTGTTACTGCTGTAGCTTGAGGCACACGACTCTCCTTACTTCTCTGATATGCTTCTGCAGTTAACACAGAAGTACATAATTGTGGGTATGAAACTGTCATTGCTTTCCCGTAAGTTTGATAATTCAGTAAGAATTGCTTTCTAAAGTACTTGAAAATCTAATGAGATTCTGGATAGGCCACTTTCAAATCAGCCAGTCATAACATTCCTTGAGAAATTGCTAGTAAAAAGTTTCTTACTGTGCATAGCTGCTTAATAAAAGGTGTATTATTCTTTGCCCTTGAAAAATCCCCTGACTAACAAAAAAAAAAAAAAAAAGGCTCTCAGCTCTCTTGTTTTCTGGGAAAGCGAGAGCAGGGAGGTGGTTAGACACTCTGATAACCTAAGGAAATATGAAAAGCAAATTTCCAAAGAACTACAGGGGCAAAACATCTGATGCCTTCTTTCTGTCTCATATTGCAGCAGGAAACAGATAGACCAGTTTAAGCAGCTTTGAAAAAACAACATAGGTACTCGTCAGTGGATAAGGTAATTCTCTTGTCCCCCTCCCTTTTGTGTGGATGCAGATTCATACACCAAGTAACCCACTGTCTGCTTTGGGGGAAGGCAGTGCACAAAGGAACCAGACTGCAGTTACTGCCACCGAGTCCCTGCACGTGTGGTGGGGAGCTTAAGGAGCTCAGGGGGCCTTGCTCATCTCAACGCATCTTCATGGAGAGGTGGTGCATGTTAGCATGGGCAGACAGTCAGATTTAATTCTTCTAAATGAGCGAATTACAATGACCTACTGCTGCCAGATTCCAGTACTGTGCACTGATCTTTAAGTAAGTTTTGACTGCCCTTACACTGGGTCCTGGATCCCAAAAGATGCGGAAGGGTGAGGGTGGCTTGGTGCCACGCTGTGCTTCGGTCAGAGTCATGGCACCTAAAGTCTGCCGCAGCGGCCTCTCAGTAGTGGGGAGTTAATGAGGGAGAAAAGATGATCTCAGCCCCCCAAAGCTGTGCTGATCCCTTGTTCAAAGGGTTTAATAGCCTTCTGACACTTGGTGCTATCCAGAGCTACAGATGCCATGGAAGATTTGCACTGTATTGTCCACCACCTCTGTGGAACAGCTGAAGCACTGCAGATTCATTCTCTAGCTTCCACTACACTAATCTTCCTGTGTAGTCAAATATTTTGGACCTTTTTTTTTTTTAACAACAGATGAGATGATATGACAATTTATTATATGCCATTCATTCTCTCCCATATCCTCTCTCCAGGAGGAGATTTCCGTACAATTCTCACTACACAGCAGAGTGTTTTGATTGGATCTGGGATTGTTATTTTTCTGTTGTAATGTAAGTGCTTCTGTTTCTTTACGTTTATTAAGTATGACAAAATGATATTGTCAGCAATAGTGCTTCTTGTACCTCACTGAATGTAAGTGCAATTGTAGAAGGTTAGACAGGAGATCCAGCCCCCAAATCTGTCTTGAATGGTGATGGTTCCCTAAGGAAGAATACAGGACCAAGGAGAGTACATAGTGATGTTTCTGGAATATCTTCCTGCTCCCGCCAATAGACAGTTAAGAGATTACTGGAAAAAAACAAATGATGATGTCACTTTTGTTTTTAAGAGTGCTCCATGGATTTTTTTCCATTAATGTGTTAATTTAAAAAAAATTTTCTGAACTCTTGAAAACTCAGCAACTTGAGTGTCCTACAACAAGAAGTTCCCCAGCTTACCAGTACTTCATAGAATTATTTATTGGGAAAGACCTTCAAGATCATCAAGTCCCATCACTGAGCCATGTCCCTTAGTGCCACCATAGTGCTCTGTGAAATTAATATTCACATCTACATGCTTCTGAGTCAATAGCCTACTTTGTCTCATTTGATGCTTCTAGAATCGGTATTGGAAGAGACAATGAACAGTCTTTCCCTATTCAGTTTCTCTTTGTCACTCATGTTTATAGACCTCAACCATATGTTTGACTCATCTGTTTTCAGAAAGGAGAGTCCTACATTATTTAGTTGTTCCTTGTGCAGAAACTGTTCCATAACTTTGATCATCCAGGCCGCCTTTTTTCTTGGCATTTCTCTATCTGCTATATCTTTTTTTTGACCTGGAGTGAATTAAAACTGCATGCAATATTCAAAATGTGGGTAGGCTGTGGATTTGTACAGTAGCATAATGGCATTATCTGTCTTGTTCACTATTCTTTTCCTAACATTTTCCAACATATATTTGTTTTTTTAATCACTAATGAGCTTTGAGCTGAAAATTTCACAAAATGGTTATAACCTCAAGCTCTCTTTCCAAGTGGTAATAATCTGTTCGGAGTCAATGTGCATCACTTCACATTTAGCTACATGGGATTTCATCTATCATTTTAGTGCCTAGTCAGTGAATATGGTGAAGTTTCTTCCAAGCTCTGTCATCTCAGTTCATACCCCACCTTGCCTTTTCCAGCTAACTAATGTTGGTGGCTGCCTGGACCAACGCAGATTTCTCTGCGTGATGCCACTGGTAATCTCCCTCCCTGAGGAAATTTGTCTTTTTATTCCTCCTTGGTCTTTCCTATCTTTATTATTTATTTGTTTATTTATTTAATCCGTGGGAGGATCTCTTGTCTTTGTTTCTTTACTAAGAGATGTTGATACATGCCCTGTAGAAATCCAAGCAAACTATCTGCTGCAGATCACGTCTGTTCTCTCACTGGCTTGGGAAATGGAAATGTAGTTCTGCTTCTGCTTTCTTTGCCCCATATGATCTTCAGTTTCAGGTTCTCTCTGCAACATTAAATCACTAATTTCACAGAACCCGGGGTTCTGCTACTTGCCTAATGCGTTGTCCACATGCAACATGTTGAGGGTCCTGCTGGGGAGTGACATACGCTGCTTCCTGAAGTCAGGGAGAGTGTTTATGGTTCTTATTTTAGCTCCATCAGCAAAAGAAAATAATGAGTGATAGTGCCTCTGTGGCTGAATTTGTGGTTTATTGAAAACTGTGGCAGAGCCCACAATAAGAGGAGAGAAAATAATGGCTGATTTTAAATTTCAGCTGTTGGCTGCAGCTGCAGCTTTCAGAAAGCTTTTCAGCCTGGTGCCTGCCCCACTTTTCTTCCTTTTACTGGAAGAAGAAGCTGAATTGCAACACTGAACACCCCGTTAGATTTTTAGTACACAAACACACTTCAAATGGCCTGGCTTTGAGCATAGGTGTTATCAGACGTACATTATTTAAGAAGGGGATGAAGATATAAAGATTTTTTTTATTATTTTTTAACTCAATGTGTAACAACATGTTCAAGGTTTTTAGAAAAGAGATGGTGAATGAAAGACTCTTAAGCTGTCTGTAGGAGATTGAGTTTTTATATTTATCTTTTATAGAGATGTCATTCCTACAATGAACTAATAGCCTCAGAATTCACTGTTAGTTATCATGTATCACATGAAGCTGCTATGTTCTTACAGCTGGTGACAACTTTTGCAGGATGAAAGGGAATTAGCCTTTTACCAAATGAAGAATCCCTGCAGCATGGCAGCCCTGTGCTGATGAAGACAGCCAAGTAACTGAAAACATGCTACCTTTCAACAACTAAGGCTTTATTCATGTATTGAAGACACTCCTGAGAATTGTGTGGAGTTATTTAGAAAAGGTATTTAGTGATGACTTGCAAAGCACTACCACAGTCTTAATGCCCGTGACTAAAATCAAGTATAGTGTAAGGCGGTGTTGAAAAAGGGCCTCACGCTGGCCATGAGGCCTGCTGTGGCCTTGTCCTCCAGAGGGATGTTTCTCAGATTCCTGAAGTCAAAAGACCACCCAGTTTTTTCCACGCACAGTGGGGAAAACAAATTACCTTGTTTTATGGCTGGGAAAGGAAAGCGATTGGTAATTGTTGCCTGTAGCATTTTACCCTATAATTCTGGTTTCCAGTCTGCATATTCTGGCTGCACTTGGGCTCTTCTTTGGAACACTACTCAGATTTGATTTAGGTGTTTCTAGCGATGTCAGACCTGTAACCCCATCTGTCTTAATTTTCGTTCTGCAGACCATCTTCTGCACTTACATTTATTTACTCCTAGAGTCCTGAAACTAAGAGTTGTTCAATGCTACTAAAGAGGCAGGTGACCTCAAGGGTCTAGGAAAGACCTTTGCTTCTCTGGACAGCCACTCAGTACCTATTTTTCCCTCTCAGTTCCATATGGAGATTCTTTGCTGGAATCCAGCTGTTCTTGATTTGAGCTCTTACACCAAGGCTTTTTTTTTTTTTAAGGAAAAAAAAAAAGCATTGAATAGATACTACTCATGGGTTGCAAACTCATCCTTTGCTCCCCTAATGCCCTCTTCCAAGGACATTCTTGTGCTATTCTCTGCTGTGAGAGAGGATTTATAGGAGCTTATAAAACTGAAACTGGGGCATGTAAGTAATATTGCCATCTTGTGTCAAAGAGATTTTGATACTTCTTTCCTTCCAGCACTTTGCCCGGAATTTCTTCCAACTGATAGAAGGGCTTAGATGCCATTCCAGCTGCAATCTTGAAGTACTATCTCTTAATGGCAGTTCGAGAGCAAAGCTGCAAAAGAGGGAAAAAAAGATGTGAATTTATCACTTGACCTTGTTATGTTAATTATGAAAGATTAAGGCCATAGTATGAGAGTCACAAATAAAGTTAAGTAATTCACAAAGTTATGCTTTGTAGATAAGATGGGTATTAGAAATACAGAGTATTGGAGCATATGCATATGCAGTAAAACCTGTCTGTTACCAATTAATGTTTAATAACCTTTTCCTTTGGAGTGAAGAAAACCTGTCACTACTTACTGCCTGTTCCCTATCTTCAGCTATGCTGCATGTAAAGGCATGTGCTATATTATGAGAGATATTTGTATATCTTAGTGCAGACTTGCACATTTGTAGAGGCAGATAACTAATACAGTGTCATTTTATGTTGTCAGTGGAGAGCTCACCTGTGAGTCATTACATTGTTTGAAAAGTTTTCATAAGAAGTGCTACAAAACAGTTGGAATTAAATTGTCTTGGGTTATGTATTTATTCATGAGAGAGATGGAGGCTCTGCCTCTGAATAAGCTTAAACCTTGTATGACACCTTTCTGTGCTGACGTTGCTTATTCTTCACTTCACCTCAGGCAATTCTGCGCGCCTCTTTGCAGCCTGATGAGACGGATCATTGTTACTTCTTCTCCCTTTTTATCTTCTGCGAGTGCTGCACAAAAGGAGCAGAATTCCCCTTGTAGGAGAAATAGGATATGACACAGGAGTTGTGTCACTACAGCTCGCTTGGTGTTCGGACGGTTTGCCCTTGCCAGCCCTGGAGCATGCTCTCCCTTTCTGGGAGGAGGTAACTGTGGCCGTGCACATAGCCAGGGGCACCCTGCACTGTCTCCCAAACATTCAGCAGCACTGGTGTTTTCAGAAGCAAATTTGGGTTATGTACTTACTTATTACTGCTACTACGTTAAATTCAAAAATAAATAAATCAAAAGGCTCTGATAATCCTGCCAGCTCTATTAGGGGATGGGAATGCTAGAAATAAGTGAAAAGAAGAGAGGAAAAATTGTTTTCCAAGACTAAAAGTGAGACTAATGCATGTTTTCAGGAGCTCAGCTGATGCAGTTGATGGAGAGGAGGCTGTGAGGTGGCTTTGTCACAGAGCACCAGCCCTACAGAACTAGTTGGTCTGGCTGACGATGGGAGAAGAGTAGGTCCCATCAATGGAAACTTGAATTAAGTCAAGTTTACCCTGAAGAAATAAGAAGCAATTTCTTAGTAGCGAGGGTAATTAAACGTCAGTCAATTAACTACAAAGTAGTCTGTAAAATGGAAATGGGTATATTGAGAAGCCACATAGCCTGGTGCTACGAGAAGGTTTGCATTTACTGTGGTGGCTGGTGCAGGGTGGAAGGTCACAGCAGTGCTGCTGCTGCTGGGTGTGGTGTCTGAGCCATCAGCTCCATCAGCTGCCTTCATGGGCCAAGCACTGAAACGCCCCCAGAAAACACGCTTTTAACACTCGTAGCTCTGTATTATAGACAGTGATTTTAATCAACTGTTGGATTTCAGCCTTTCAGCTGGTAATGTTAGGCGTGGAGGATTTCCATCCTCTCCATGTACAATTGGCTAGGTATGTTTTGAGATGCTTTTCTTTTTCCCTTCAGGTTTCTTTCATGCCTAAAGCATTCTGGCTGTGCTGGAAACAGTGGCTAGATGTGTGTGCCGCAGCTTTGAGATTAGGATAGTTTTATTTTGCTTTAAGGTGGGTGACTGGCTCATGAAATTTAAGGCAGAAGAAAGGGTTTTTTTCAGGTTTAAGTCATTGTGGAGCTTGATGCTCTTTACTGTCTTACGTTGATCATCTGGGTAGACCTCATCACATGGTGTGGTGGGGTTTTGCTTCAAAAGCACACTCCTGTTTGAAACAAACACTGGTGCAGATGCAGCTCCTGAGATCAGCAATATTATGTTCATCTCACGTCTTGTTCTTCTCTTGGCCTTTGTGTGAGGATTCCACATCAAATGTAATGGCTTGTGACAGATGGGAAGTCAGACAAGGTAGTGAGATGGTCCCTGTTGCCCCAAAGCTGTGAAATCCTAAATACCAAAGAGGTTTCATGTACCTGAATTAAGATGTGTGCATCCCAGCAGAACAGGTTGGACTGAGAAGGAGCAGGAGTACCACTGCTGTCAGCTGCCATTGCTTTCTTACTAATCAGCTGTTTTACTGGTAGCATCAGCATGGTCTGGGAAGGTCGGGGAGGCACTTTTCAGGGAAGGGGATGTATGCAGTGTCGAGAGGTCATTAATATATTTACAAGTAGGAGGAAGTTTCCCACTGGCATTCTGCTTTCACATCTGCGCTCAGCAGTGGTGCTCTCCAAAGAATGCAAACGAGAGCCCTGCAAACAGCAGCCACTGGGGCTGCATGGCTTAAGACACAATCCACAACCTGTAACCATCCACACTGGGTTGGAAATTGGATCTGTGTAGAAACAAAGCTATAAAATTTATCCTGTTTCTCTTATCTCTTTTATTTTTTTTTTCCTTTTTGCTGTGTAGTACTGCGCTTGTGGCAGGGTTCAGGGAGAAACAAGAACAATTAAAAATGTCCAACTTATGACATGGCAATCATGTTGCTCTGTCCTGTGATTTTAGTATGAGTTTCATAGAAAAAAATCTCACTTGCCTTTGACATTGTGGGAAGAAAAAAGAATATGTGATTGGGTACAGCTCAAAGACCAATAAAAATAATATTTTTAAAAAAAAAACAACACATAATTTTAAAGAAAAATTCACTGCTGTGAATTGTGTGAATGCTGCAGGTTGGCAATACTGCTACCATTATGTTAATTCCTAATCATTACTTACTAATTAAGTTAAACCATGCTTTTTGGTATAATATTTATCAGAACTGCCTGCTGATAGGTAAGTCAGAATGATAATCACAACATAATTTCACCAATTACCTTATTTTTAGACCCAGACTCCATCAGAGTAAACTTTGTATTTCTTACTAATTCAAGCAGTCTCCTGACAATCTTGTAAACTCCTTATACGTTTGGTAAGATCTGAAATAAAGGATCTCTGATGATTCTTTTTGAGTATAATTGTACTCTACAGAGAGCAGCTCTCCATACCTTTGATCACTAAAGCCTGCCACCTTGTACATTCATGAGCAGATCTTGCAGACACCCACGAAACCAGCAACAGTCAGTGTTTCAGGCGTTGTCTGTTGTTCTGGCACTGCTGAAAAGTTGGACCAGTTTGAATCCAAACTCTCACCAGAGCTGTTTGAGTGAATTCATCCAAAAAGGAACTTATCAAAACCAAAGTGTTTTACACTGGGGAAAAATTGAATTTGAATATAAAGCAGATGGACTTAAAAGTGACCTTCTCCCCTCCTTTCCTCCACCTCCCTCAGAAACAATTCCCCACACTGTTCCTTCCCACCCACATACTGCTTTTTATTTGATTAAACTCTTGTTATTGAAATTTCCAAGATGTAAGGCACATTTTCCTCTCATGGAGTTATTTGTTTGGTACCTTACAAAAACAGATGTTCATATTTTCTATTTCAGTGTTTGCAGGCTGTTCTTATCCCTTACCATAGGTGATACTGTATGGAAATTGTGACGTTCAAAGAGCTGGCCAGGGTGGCAGGCGTGAAGCTGCAGCGTGCCAGGGTCTTCAGTTCGAAGTCATCTGCTCTGCAGCAAGGCACTAATACCAGTGTTAGTGTGGTGGGGTGGGATGGCAGTAACAGGGGGTAAAAAGTCTGAGATAAGGTGTTGCATTACATGAATCAGAATGTGTAATGATGTCTATTTAGCTCTCTTACCTTGGGTGTTAAAGTGTATCTAGAGTTAGCTTCTTCTTGTCCCAAATCAGAAAGGGAGATAAAGCTGTGGGTAAAGGTGACTAACCATCATTTTTTCCCCACTTGAATGTCAACGCTTTTTTCCTGATGACCACGGTCCTCTTCCTCAGGTTGATTTAGGGCATGCACAAGTGTTTATTGCTTCCAGACCTTTTATTTAAAAAATTGGAGGAGGACAAAGAAAACAATAATAAAACATGGAAAGCAGAAAACCTAACCTATTTCACATGATGTAGCAGCCTAGTTGTGACAGTTGTTAGCTTGAGCTGACTGTCTTTCCAAGTGAATGAAGGATGCTCTGGTACTCGACGACGTATAAGGCACTTAATAGCCTTTTCGGCTGGAGGTGGGCTAGGACACTGCATCCTTCTTCATAACTGTGAGCTCATTGCTGTCAAGTGACAGGTGATTAGTGCTGCTCCCCAGAGCTCAATTAGAGATGGAATTGGAAAGATGACTGCATCTTCTGCCTGAATATCAAATGTTCAACCTCTTAGTGACTCTTTTTAATAGTTGTTTTAGTGATTACGGCTGGTGGTGACGCCTGTGGTTTTCATGAATGATCATATAATTTGGCACCACTGTCAGCCTCTGAACTTCTCTGAAGGATTTGAAACCTGTAGGTTGGATAAGACATGGTTTAAGTCTGCAGTGGAGATGTGTAGAGAAGTTTGTGCTCGTTTTCTTGTTTGCTTCAGTTGGAATAGTTCAATTTCACTCCTCCAGCTAATTTTTTCCCCTCATACGTATGACAAATCATAACTGAACTTGGAGGTATGAAGTATGAATACTGAAACTCCACAATTTTTTTAACAGTGACAGTAATTCCATTACAAGTAATCCTAGAGGTTGTATGAGATAGTTTGTCATTGTAAATTTTTAAATCAAATTCAATTGTTTAACTTTAATTTAACCACTTAACAGATTAACCATTATCCTTGGACTTGAAATAGGAACAAATTCACTGAAATCCCTTGCAAAGCAGATGAGACTAAATGATCACAAAGCCCCTCCTACCCCCGGCTATTTAATTTCCCTGATATACAATACCAAATTAGTGTGCAATTTCTCTTAAGGTAATATAAAACTCTTTACCTCTAGATTCTACTTGCATGGATTCATATGGATAGACCTGTGGTTATTTTCATCTTGCTTATATGAGCTAGTGGTTACTAATATATCATACTTGATAATATACATATCTGAACATAGTCCCTTTGTTTTAGGAGTCTATTTTAGTTGTTAAGGATGGAAAGGCCACACCAGCGACTGAAGT
The DNA here is from genome assembly GCF_964211835.1 of Anser anser. Classification (NCBI taxonomy): domain Eukaryota; kingdom Metazoa; phylum Chordata; class Aves; order Anseriformes; family Anatidae; genus Anser; species Anser anser. Next base: position 144,260,955 of record NC_139721.1, read on the forward strand.
GAACTCCCTGAACACAAAGGAGAATAGAGATGCGCTCAGTTTCTTAAGCCTCCCCACTTCAGGTCTAATATTTATTTTGTTTCTGGAATATAGTAGGCTAGACAGTGCCAGGCCGCTTCGTACTGGGAGCATTCATGACGTATTTCTCAGTGGCTACGTGACTTCACATGAACACTGAGATAGATTTTCAATTATGGGATGCTTCTTCTGATTTAACTATTAATAATTAACTTCCCAGTTTTTTAGCTATGAATAATCGCTAGAGCCATAGAGGCACTGTTGTATATTATGAGTTTTACAAATTGAGCGAAGCCAGTATTTGTTAATTGTTCCTTTTATGCACATGCTAAAACCAGAAGTGTTTAAGTCGCTCTGGGACATTAATTTTGAGCACAATTAAAACAGCATATCCTGTTAGCAATTGTTCTCCATGCATTGTTTTGATATTGATGGGTCCAGATCTGAGCACAGTAATTAAAAGGAACTACTGTTATTGTTGATCCCACAGATAAACAAATCCCGATTGCGTGCTGTGAACTGGTTAATCAAGTTTATTTAACTTGTTGTTGGTGATTCATCCCAGCAGTTGTGCTATGTAGCTCTCTATTTGAGCCTAACAGTATAATGGTTCTGGCTGTCTCCAGTTTCTCAGCTGCTAAAGGAATTTCATTAATTCTTTTAAGTAAACTTAGGTAACACCTTAAAGAATGGCCTTGACATACGGTAGTTACATCCACTTTGGGACCAAGAACTTCTTCCTTAAAGAGAGAATATGGTTTGAGGTTGTGCCATCCTGACTGTTCTTTTCATGAATGGTGCTGTCCTGAGCAGCAGCAGAGGTGATTATGTGAGGCTGGGTGGGCTCCTTTGTTTGACTTTGATGATACTGAAGCGTGCCATGTTTAGTCTCACTTTTTGCCAATGTTCTTTAATTCTGTTTGAGAGGCTACTTCTGCAGCCGTGGGAGTTCTCCCACAGTGGCACCCACTTTTCAAATCTCACATCCACAACCAAATAAGCAATCTCTCCTATATCACCTCTGTATTTCAGAGGCTCAGGCTTAGGCCCCTTAACAGCATCAGCAGTACCATCTACTGTCACTCCCAGCAGTGGCAGTACCTTGCTGCTGCCTGGGCAGCAACAGTTTCAGGCCACAGGTTTGTACCAGCTGTCCCCACCTGCTGCCACCGTCCCAAGGGGCACCTGGCTGCTTGGTAGGACATGTAAATGGATGCACTATCACGGGTCATGACAGACAGAGAGGTGGCCTCATGTGCTCTTGGCTATGATAACTTAACAGTGCTAGCATAAAGCAGGTATTTTAATTTTGACAACGTATGTTTATTTATTTAATAATCCTATAGTCATTTTCTAGAGTGCTTTTTTTTTTCCTTTTTTTTTCCCTACCTTGGATGAAGGCAAACTGTCCTTAAAGTGCTACCGTGCACTGATGTTTTGGACTTATTAAGACACTTGGTACAAGCCATACTGATCTCCAGAGTTAACAGCATTTTCACTCAAGGCTACAGAAGTGCCTTCCTTATAGGCATTCGTAGGCAAGTATGTTCTGTGCTTTCACTTGCATTATTTCAGGAGTAGGCCTTTTTAAATGACCTTACTTTCTTCACTGTTGGTTTCTGAGCCCTGTGTACAGGTAATGTCTTGGTATAGCTTCCACATTGCAACTGCACTATATTTCTTTTCCCATCGGAGATTTCGGAGTTATTTTTTATTTGTCGAAGGAGGTGGTGGTCAGTGATCCCTCAATGCATGATATTCCTTTATGAGTCCTCTTCTCCTTCCAGCTGGCTGAGTATAACTTGCAAGAGGCTTGTAACACTTGTCCAGACTCTAAAAAACCTTGGTGTTAAAGGCACATTCCTCAGCATCACAAAAGACAACATCAGATAACTAGGCTGGCTGGACATCACTTCTCATCCTAAAATAGTTCCCAATCAGAATCAGCAGAGATTAACCCAAGGCCAGTAAAAACAGTATCTAAACACAATGTGTATTGCACTGTTTTCTTAATACTGCAAAGCAACTTAAGGAGTATTCTGTTGGGAACACTGTACTGCAGGCCTTAAATAGCAGTGCTAATGTTTAGATTGTATTTTCATCTTTTCTGTGTTTTCCCTGCCAGATTTCTGGGACCTTTGCCAGGTTCCAAGACAATATAAAATTAATTGTTAAGAAACAAAATAAATATTTGTTAAGTGGTAAAGAATATGCATGCCTGATCTCATGAACAATAGTTCTCTGCATTTATTAATTGTTAATAGTAATTCACACACATAATTTTTCTGTCTGAATGGGGAGGATTGGGGCACAAGGAGAGTGATTTTCCTTGAGCTTCTGTATTGAATTTATATATATACACAACATTTCTGCATTTAATAATCCAAGTAGACAGGGTGACATTTCTGCCAGATAGAGATGTAGGAAATGTAGGAGAATTTTCCTAGCCTGCCTGGACTGTGTGGTTGAGAGGTCATTTCAAGCAATTTAGCTGATGTTATACTGCAGTGAGTGTTGAAGAAAGCTTGGAAGACCAGATTATGCTAGCTATGTTTAAAAAGACATCCGAGATATTAACTGTTACTTGGTGTTGCAGTATGAGGTTGGTTTAAATGAGAAATTGCTTATTTTTAGTAATACCTCAGTAATGCTTTGTTCTTAACCTACTTCAGAAGTTGTCCGTGGATAAACTTTCCGGTCTTGATGCTGTAACTCAACACCCGGTTTGTTCCACCATCTCTAGCTCTGTATTATGATCCCGATAGACTAATTCGGCCTGATATTCTCCACTAAATCAACACATGTGGCATCTGATGGAATCTGTGGGATTTGATCTCACTCTTCTCAGGCACGTTATTTTTTGCCTTGCAGCCCGGTGGATCTATCGATTCGCAGGCGGACTTCCTGCTTCTGGTCTGCCAAAAAAGAATTAGCTACGTGTTTCTCTATGCTTTGCTACTGAGGCTTCAGAATCCCTCTTAACCCAAGCCCCTGCTTACATATTGCTACCATTCATTTTTATTGGCTTCACTAAAGTTGAATTCCTCTATCTTGATTTTCCCTAATTCATTCTCCGAGCAGCTTGAAAGAATTCCGCCGAAAACAAAACCTCAAAGCGCTCGTATAATGAATTACTTTCAAACTAGACGCTAGAAAAGACAGAGGAGCATTTATCAGGAATGCTTGTGGGCTCGGTGGTTACGAGCTTTAAAAAAAAAAAAAAAAATACTCGGTGGAAAGCCTTTTGTCCCATGACGGAGATTTGAAAGGCTTCGGCTTCGGATTCCAGCGGAGGCTCGGGCCTGTAATCACGCCTGCAATGTTCCCCCCTCAGAAGGCTTCCCGGGCAGCCAGCCGGCGCGGGGCTCGCCTGCAGCCCAGCCCCGTCACCTGTTGGGGCCCGGCCGGAGGAGGGCTCGGGGAAGCCGCCCGGCCCCGCCGCCCACCGCCCACCGGCCGTGAGGGGGCTCCGCGGCGGGGCGGGAGGGCCGGGCCGAGCCGGGCCGGGCCGGGCCGGGCCGAGCCGAGCCGCGTTGCCGGCCCAGCCTGGCGCCGCTCGCCCCGGCGCTGCACTTCCCGGCTGGGAGCGAGGGGAGCGTGTGCGGTAGGCAGGGACAATGGAGGAGAAGGAAAGCCAGAAACTCGAGCCGTGCCGGGCTTGCTCCGCAGACGGCAGGCAGATGAAGGGTGAGTACGAGCAGCGGGCAGAGATGGAGTTAGGGGTACCCGTGCCCCTCGGGGCCGCTCGTGGTGTTGAAGCGTGGCTTTCTGCCGGTTTGCGAGCTCGCTGTCACGGGGGGGAGCCGGGCTTCGCGGCGGATCGCGGTGTAAATCCCCCGGGGTTTGCACCGGAGCGAATCCGGAGCGCGGCCGGCGTGGTTTACACGCGCGGTCAAAGCCGCCGTGCGCTTGCACAGCCGCTGTTGTGCCGCTGGATCCTGCGTGGGGTAGCCCAGGTGGAGCACACCGCTCAGGTGGCCTGGCGAGTACCTGATCTGATCTGCACCGCGTCCAGGATTTGTGGAGCACCTGCATGTGCTCCCCGCAGGCACCTGAGGAGAAGTCCTGCTGCCCGCAACATCAGCAGCCCGCGGTCGAGTGCATGTGGTTTGGGAAAAGCACACAGCCTCATGAGCGTGTTAGACTGGAAAGTGTTGCGTACAGAACTTAGTTTATTGATTTTTTTTTTTTCTTGGGGGTGCATTGTCTGACTCTCTTTTGGCCATTTTTGAGGTTAAAATCCTGGGCAGTGCAAGTCACGTGCGTCATATCTGTATGCTTATGTTTAGTGGGAAGGAAATCTTCACTTAAAGAATGTATCTGAATAGGCAAAAAAAAAAAAGCCATCAGTAACATAGTTCTTCTGTGTGGGTCATATGAAGCTGACTGAGATACATGTGGTCTGGAAAACAGAGGTCTGACCAGACCCATCCTCCGATTCTCTAAAAGTTTTGATCCTGAAAACTCATAACTAAGTTGAGTAGTTTTAGCCCATATCCAGTAGCTACATTTGAAAATCTATTTGGAAACAGACTTAATTGCAAAGACGATGGAGTAGCTAAGAATGATTCCCAATAATCTCAGATGTGCTGCCAGCATAAGTATAATGGAGATGGGTTTGATTCATACTGTTAAATTTTTTTTTAATTTATTTTTTTAATACTTACGGTATGCGCCAAGGCTCAGCTTTATGGAATCAGTATGGGTCAGATCCATACTTGCTGCTTTCTGAAATTATTCTGAAAATGTTCTTCTCTCATATCACCCGGATTGAAAAACACGGTATTAAAAGTTTCACAAAATGGTGAGTAATGGAGTAAAGTGACTTTCCTGATCTTTGTAGACTTCATGGAGGGTGTAACTGGGAAGAACTGCATACCAGGATGCATTGAAGGACTTTTTTTTTCCCTTTTGATTTCCAGTTTACGGCACTCATGGTACTCTTTCTGATAAACCCAGACATATTGCTTCTGTGCTGCAGACTTGGACCTTCCCTGTTGTTTTACCCACTGTAGTAATGGGTGAAGTTAAGAAATCTTGAAATTAGTTTTCAGATCAGAGGAAACTCCCAACTGTAAGGGTTACCCAAGGCTTTGGATAACCAAAGCTCTACTCTGCCAATCAGCAAATCCTCCTTTTGTTGCCTTCTAGCCTTGCTACTCTACTCAACAGAAAGATCTTCAGCTCTTAGCTTCTGAACATGAGGGAGGGAGACAGGGAGACAAGCTTATCTAGCACTTCTCTTTCTGTGTTTTCCATTGACTCTATTTACTCCTTTTCTAAGGAGGGTACTTGCATAATTTATCCTTTTGCTACTCTTAGCTGTCTTCTGGGAACCATCACATGATCCTTCACGCATTTCACAGTTATCTGCGGGGATTGATTTTCTAGGCCTATTATCTTCCCTTGGAAGATACGGCCCGTTTGCCCACACTGTTGTTGAGCAACTCCAGGATCCAGAATATGTCTCTTAGTTTCTCCTCCTTGGAGTGCTGTGGTGTAGAGCTCATGTGCCCTAGGTACACTGGGGGTATTTTGCCATTCCACGTCATCCTTGCCATCAAAATTATCCATCGCTATCTAGGAAGTGCCCAGGGAAGAACTGTTACGCAACTGCTAGGCAAAAGACCAATATTCAAACATTACAGAGAGTTTGATTTCCATTTCAGCAAAGATGGATAATATTACCCAGGCTAGTTTGTTTGTTCCTGATCTGCATAAATTTGGGCACCAAAAAGGTATGGTAGCTACCACAGCAGAGCAGCAAGAAAGATACGTGCTGATGTGTGCTGCAATATGACAGGACCTTGCCCAGGTCAGCTTGCTGGCAAGACTAGCAATTAGTTTGCATAGTTTGCATTCCTTTCTTTTCACTGCTATTTATACAGTATTTTCCAAATATATGAAAGAAAAATAATAGAATTTGTTGATCTTTCTAATATAGTATACAAAAACTATGTGATGTATGATTCTTTCTCAGGGTTTCACCCAGTAACAGATAATTCTAAAAAGCTTTGCTTGATATGTCTCAGTATGTTTCAGATAATTAGCTTTTCCTTAAATTACTGAGATGACTGAAGTGCAGAGTATAGAGGGACTTTGCATGAGATAAAGGAGCTGAAATCCCCATTCATGAGCTCTCGGTTGTGTTTCTCAGTATAGCTTTACCTGCCTTCTTGAGGAAGTGCCTGCCACCAATCCAATGACTGAAACTGCTGCTGTGACAATACTTTAAAGGTCTGTACAGAATAGCTGCATTCAGTCACCCACACTCACGCTCACTCCCTAGAGCTCTAAGGAAATCCCTTATTTATGTCCAACACCTTTGTTCCAGCAGCCTCAGGGATATAACCTCTGTGCTCTTGGTGCAGCAAATTAAGACGGTAAATTCCAGCAAGCCCCATCCCACCTCTTTACTCCCATCTAAAATCCATTGAAATGACCATGCAGCTTTCAGAAACCATTTTGACCGAGTACATCTGGAATAACCGTGCTTGCTTCTTGCAAGTAAAACTCTTTTTTGCCACTTTTCTCAAACCAGCCAAGTGTACCTGGCAGTAGGTGCTCTGAATGTTTAGTAAATAGGATGGATATTTTTTGTTATTCAGTTGTGCTTGGAAAAGATGAAGTGTTCTGTAGCCTGGAGAGTACATGTGCATGTGTACGTATGTATGTAGGTGAGACTGCTGCTCTGAAGTTTTTACAAGGGTTGTTCTTCTAAGAAAGTCTTGCATGATATGAGCTAGAGTTGCCCTGTGCTGTGTGTGATTTTTGACCTTGCCCATCTTTTTAAAGGACCACAGAAAAAGGGCAGATTGAGGAAAGAAACCTAACTTTGCAGTCTGAAGCATTGTACAGGTTTGTTCCACCAGTTCCCAGGGATGTGAAAGCAGGTGAAAAAATGTATGGGGCTGCATAGCAGACTGCATCCATGGTGTCATCCAACAGCTGTGATGTGCTGTGTCTCCAGTGCTGCAGAGCTCAGAGATGATGTTTTGAGCCCACCTGAGAGCAAAACTTCCCCAGGAACCAAGGCTGCTTCCAAAGTAATGTCTGGATCTGTGCTGCTCAAGGCGTGGTGCCACTTCCAACCTCTGGGCTTCTGTTTCCTGTTCTGGTTTCAGGATAGGTTTCCATGAATGCAAACAAGAGGATCTGCTGATATTTTGGAGTCCATGAGCAGTACAGGGAGCTTACAGAAACATGCAGAGTCTTTGAGGGACAGCCTTTCATGGCCTGGTCCTTTTGGACCAAGGGAATGGCTTCCCCATTTAAAGTGTTGGGACTGCACGGAGACAGCAGCTCCACCAGTGGAGGATTTACTTTACTACCAGGGCTTGATATTACGTGGGACTTGGCAGACAAGTGACAATGTGCGCTGGGAGGCAGAAAAATACTCAGAATAAAATCCTCAGGCAAGTGGTAGGCAGGCTGTCAAGCTGACTGAGTGAACCATAAAAAGAAGTGAGTAGGTGCCTGTTTCCAAACAGCAGTGCCGTATGAATGGCAGCACTCGGGGGAGCCTGTCACTGGGAGTAGAAAGGGCTGCGAGTGGAAAAGTGTCAGATGGAGAAAAATGGAGATGTATTAAAAATGCATAGAGGAAGGGCCTTGCTGCTCCTGGGGTCGTGCTGTAAAGGGTTAACCCTAACAGGGACGCCTGGGCCTGCCCAGCACAGAGGAGGAAGGCCACAGGGGCTTGGAGAGGCCTTTTCAGTGCTGCTGTTTTCTTTTTTTTTTCTCTTTGCTGACAAAAGAATGAGGGATTTTTCAAAGGTATTAGGTAACAAGGCTCCAGACTACACTTCTTCATGCACCAGAGGGTTCATGTTACACAGTTACCTGAAGATAAGCCAGCACTTACATACATACCCTCTGTGTCTGCCTATCTCCTTGCAAAAATAGTCATGGTCTTTGGTCTTAAAGTAGATTTTAAAGTTGTAAAATTTATCTGAGTTTTTTTTTTTTTCCTTTTATATCACTCAAAGCTTGCTTCTTTTTCTGTTTCTTGAGAAATGGTTTATTGAAAGAGTGATGTTGTATTTTCCAGCCTGCTGTCCTGAGACGTATAAAATCCAAGGGAGATCTGTGAAATTTAAAACCGTACCGCAGTCAGAAATTGAGAGGGAAAAAAAACCACTCCAAAACCTTATTATTATTTCATAGGTGTTTCTGAGCATGCTGGAAAACGCACTGAAAAAAGATTAAGGATTTCAAATCTGCTTTGTCAAACGTATTTTCTTGGTTGGTGTCCTTCAAGATACTAGTTACAGGGCCATTAAGTGTACTGGAGGCTACTGAAGAAAACTGTTCCTTCTCCTGAAAAGCATCCTGTAGGTTTTAAAGGTCAGGGAATAAGGGCCCTGTCAGATCTTCTTTTCAAGTCACATAATGGTAAAGATGATATAAAAGGAACATCTACTTTAATCATGTTCACTTTTCTGTGAGGCAATACCATGGTTCCGTGTTAGAAGTAAGTACTGTGCATAGCTTATATAAACGATTATTTCCAGGCTGCTTATTAGAACATATATATGCCTAATGATGCAGAACATGCCATTGAATGCTACCAGACTTGTAAAATAACCTAGCTTTTTTACCAATCTGATTATTTTCTCTTTCATATTAATGTGAATGTCGGGATTAAGTTATTAAAATATTCTGTGTTTTTTGTGTGTTTTTTTTTTTCTTTTCAGACCAGGGAAAACACAGTTTGCATGTAACATCACTAGACGATGCAGAATGTCTCCGATCTAAGGAGCTGCTTTCGACTCCGAACAGTCACACTCCTAACTCCAAGTCCACCCGCAACATCCCTCGAAGACATACAGTAGGTGGCCCTCGCAGTTCCAAAGAAATACTGGGAATGCAAACCTCGGAAATGGACAGAAAGAGAGAGGCTTTTCTTGAGCATCTGAAACAGAAATATCCCCATCATGCTACAGCAATAATGGGACACCAGGAGAGACTGAGAGATCAGGTATGAGAGTCAAATTCATGTCTTGCTTTTTGTTAAACAGTCCTTTTAACTTCTACAAGATTGAATGTTACTTCACCATAGAAGGTGAGAATGTAACAAAGCATAAACAGATTTTTTGTTTGATGTAGCTAGAATTCAGTTTCTCCCTTGAAATCTGAAGAAACAAAAATAATGATCAAACTTTAATATTACCTTGGAGTTGTTTGTTGAAACTGACATTTTTTAGGTGCTTTTCATTTTTTTGTAATATACAGGGAGAAAGGGATGAAGGTGAGACTCTTGATCTTAGTACATCGGTCTCCATCTACTTTTCACAGCTGAGGGGAAAATATGGAACAGCTGTTAACTTTTGTTACATTTTCAGTATTGGCACCACTGCCCAGGAGAAAAGAAAATAACTGAAGACCTTGTCTGTATGCTTTAGCTGGCTCTGTTACCCTTTCATTTGCTTTCTTTTCTATTTTTGAGTCTTTTAATACAGAGTGGATGTATCCACAGGTATCTGCCTCCTCCAGACTGTCTTGAGATCAACATCAGTCTGCCAGAAGCCTACCTTTAGGTGGTTTGCCTTTTGCCTGCCTACAATTGCTTTTCAGCAGTGAGAAGTAGATTCAGGGTCAGAGAAGACGTGACATGTTGATGTATTTCTCCGAACAGGTGGAGGTTGCTGTCACACTGACCTGAATTCAGGGAATGCCAAGCAAGGGACTGTTCACAGCATGGCTCTGGTTTTGGGTGCAAAGTTAGAGTTTAATCTGTTAAACCTTACAGACAACCTACATTCTATTCCATAATACATTTTTTCAATAAACCAGCAGAATTTAGACTTAACTTTTAAAAATCACACACCCATTATTCTCAGTTTAACAAATGATTGACAGCAAACCTGTTAAAAGTTTGTATTTTTTTTTTTCACCTAATATTTTGCAGGTATTTCAGCACTGGCAGCAAATTAATTGTAAGTAAGGAATAAAAACAGGTTGGCAAAATATTGTAGTCTGTTATGGGAGTGCTTACTGAATTCCTAGCTTCTTTTGAAGCCTTCCGAGCCTTTGGAGATCAGAACAGTTGTCACTCGGTACCTCCCCCTTACAACTCCTCTTTGACGGGGTCTCTAGAGATCCCAAGTGTTATCCCTGCTTAGAGCACAACTGCTAGAATCCATACGTACCCTGCTAAAATTGCTGTAAGACTTCAGCTCTAACAAGGATGATCTATTCTTTATTTTTAAAACAGCTTCCCTGCTTTCCTTTGAAAGTCTTGACACCCCCCCTTATCTCTTTCATGAACTTTAGTGACTGGGTGGAATGTGCTGGGTGGTGGATAAAGATAGCATACAAATTAAATAAAGGGGGTGGGGGTTGAAATTCGGAGATTAGATCTTCTGGAGTCATGTAAATATTTAGTTCCAGTGTTGCAGACACTGCAAACCCAGTTTGAACAGCCTACAGCATTACACCCTACACATTTTGTAATTTGATCCTTTTCTGAAGGCAATAAATTACAGAAGGAATGCAGTAACTGTTCCTGCTATTTGTTTAAAATGTGTCGTCCTTGCTAATTTATTGAGGGTAAAATTATGTGAATGTCTCCCGCTTCTATTTTTTTGATGATTGGATGTATGTAGGGTATGTAATAAGTGTGAGTTTTAAAACAAAATTACTTTAAAATTACCATTAGAGCATCAGACTATCTTTCTTGGGCATGGGAAAGACTGAAGACTCCATCCATTCAGCATAACTTAAAAAAAACACTGTAAACTGAACTGAAGCCACATTAAAAACACAAATAAATTTATCCAGTTGATACTAAGAAATTTGCATAGTTGAAATGTGTCGAGCGTCTGACTCATCAGATACCGTAACAGATTGTTATGGTCATGGCTTTGCAGCTCAGAGGTTTTTTTCTTACCATTTGTGTCTATGCTTGCACACCTGTGTGTCTGTGTATGTGAGTACAGATAGGAATGTGTATACAAATATATGCATATATGAATGTATAATGCAGTCTTACTTAGCAGTTTTGTGAAACAAAACATAATATAATTTTGCTTTTAAGAGTGTGCATGTGTTTATAGCGTAGAGACTTCCTAATTTCCCTGTATGTGCATAGCAGTGGTATAGAAGACACAAACTGCATACACGTAGTAAATATGCATGTGTAACGTACATACGTCACATACAAAATCGGTGAGATATGTGGGAGGCCATGAATTTAAATGTCACTGTTAAAAATAATCTTCTAGGCTGCTTTGCTCCCTTCTTGTTTCTCAGCTGCTCCAGTATCTGGCATCATTATCCATGGTGGGAATTTCCCCACTGTGAGAGATCTATCGGGGTAGTAGCCAACACTACACTATTTTCTAATCTCTGTGTCAAACAGTGCAGCTGGAACATGAAACATCCCAGTATTTACAGTCAAGAGATTGTCCCTTGGATATCATGTCATTTGTCTTCCAGGTTGCTCTAAACCCTGACAAGTCCATAACCAACAAAAATGGGCCAGAAAATCAAGATTGGTAATTGTTTCATTTTTGTGGGCTTTCTTCTCAGGTCCGTTTCAACCATCGTATCTGAGTATAGCAAACTGACCCCTGGTTTGTAGCAAGCAAACATTAGGAAAAAAAATGTGTTTGATGTTGTCAGGTCATATTGTATCACCTCTGCCAGCAAGGTCAGCTCTGAACATTGTACGTATCTTACACTACGTATTAATGGTTTCCTCCAGGCTTCATTTATTCAGATAAATCCCTCCCTGGATGTCCCTCCTTGGGACCCATTTCTACTCTGATAACCTACCACAAATCAACAGTACAATCACAGCCAGGTAAAATGTCAGCGAGGATTAGTAATGGTTAGCTAATGTGGTGACCTGAAACCTCCCAGCTGTGCACACAGATCGTCTCTCCACCACCCCACAGGTTTGCCATCCTGCGTGTGGTATCCTATTCTGGAAGGAAAAGCTCGTGGAGACAAGGGCTGCCTTTATTTGTGGAAGGGCCCTGGGATATGGCTGCAAGTCAAATCACCTACCGCTGTGCAGCAAACCAGGGGCTTCCCCCCAGCCCAGTGGCTTTTCTTCACACCGTGCTTTGTCCCCTTGCAAGTGAACCCCATGGCTAGGCACCAAAGCACCCTCCACCTGCACGCCTGAAGAGAAGAGGAACAAAATCCTTTTATTTGTATAGGTAATGCAAGCTTTGGCAATAGCTTCGGACACCGCGCATCTGCCAGGTCTGCCTGATCTGTGTTGATGAAAGCAAGGCACTGACATAATCTCCAGGAAGGTTAGAAAGAAAAAAAATAATAAGAGAAAGAGAAAGGTAGTCCTGTGAAGTTTGAGCTAGGGTGGATGGTCTGCTGCTGCGCTCGGGCAGGCTGCGGTCACCCACCCAGGTGGGGTGAGCCTGGTCATCCCAGGAGAGGGCCGAACAAGTGCAAGAGCTGGGCCAGAAGCTCTGGGGATGAAAAAGAGTTTGCGATTAAGAGGTTAAAAATGCTAACCTTGCCATGGGAGGGGGGTAATCCCTGCGGTGAACCTGTTTTACAAGTCACCTCGGTAAGGAAAAAAAACCTTTCTGAGGGGCAGAGAGCAAAACCGAGCGTGGAGAAGTTTTTCCGAGCCAGAGCTTTTGAGCGTGCCTTTAGAAAAGGAGCTGGAAGATGTTTGCCGCGGATTTCTTTTGTTGTTGTTTAACCAAGGAAACACACTGTGGGATGAGGAAGGGTTGTGAACAACTCAGCCTCTCAGCCAGGGTTCTGTGAAGTACAGATTTACAGGCAAACAAAATCAGATTTCCGTCAATTTGAAAAAAAAGAGGGGGAAAAACCCAACAACCAAACCCTTCTGGTACGTGCGCAATGCCGAGTGCCTAGAAAATGGTGGTTGGTTTGTTGTTTTTTTTTTTTGTTTTTTTGTTGCATTCAGTTAGGTCTGAACATGACAGGTAACTCTGGCATCTGGGCAGGTGTGGTTAAGGTTTCCGTGGAGATTCATGATGTCATGCTTGATAGAGCATGTCAAGGCAGCTAATTTCACATGTAGATGTTCAAAAAGTCCCATAGGCCAGGAGTGAGCTTTATGCAAATACCAAAGTTACGCTGCAAAAGGGTGAAAGAAAATACGGCTTTGAGATGGAGTGCCTCTTACCTGGCAGCTTCCAAGGATTATTACAGACTTCATCGTAAATTCAAACTTTTGGAAGTAAAGGAGGAGGATATCTGACCGTCTCCCTGGCCTCACCTGTGGGATCTCACATTTCGGTAAATAAGTCTTTTCTTTCTCTGCCCCCACTGTAAAAAAGGCTTTTGAAATCGTGGAGTTTGCTTCACCACGTTGCTCCTCCTGGCAGCAGGGCTGAGTCAATAAAGCAACTTTTCTGGCACGGCACGTTCCCTTTTCTCTTTCGAAAATGAGTTCTTTATTGAATGAACTGAGAATTCGGAATTATTTGAGAGGTATTGTAATGTATTATGTTGATTATGTGAATCATGCTGCAAAAATGTCCTAGGTAGTGTTTTGGAGGAGAAACTAAGAATTGAGACACTGTATTTATTTGTAGATTATTGCCAGATGTCTCTCCTTTAACTGTTAAAATAGAATCCTAAAATTACAACAGCTTTTATTCCAGCATTTGAGGTCTGTAAAAAATACTGAGGGTTTTTAAAGTTTGTTTATTTATTTATTTTTATAGATCATAGTATCACTTGGTCAAACTGAGTATATGTTTTGATATCCTAGGGTAAATCTGAAGCATTTCTCAGTAGATTGTTCTTGGGCAAAAGTACAACTTGTAAAGGGCAAGCATATTTCATGGTAAAAGTCTAGCAATAGAAATTTTTATAGCTAAAAAACAAAAGTTTATATGGACAAAAGGTGATATTATCAGTTCCCCTAGAGAGAGAGTAAAGTCCCCGTGTTCTTTAGTAACCACTTTTGTGCTTACATCGACCCAGACGGATGAAGTAAACATCAGTACCTGGGGGGTAGCCCCCCCATTGACGTTGCTGTGCTATAACGTGAAGCAGGTTTAGTTTTCTTGGTCCAAATCACTCAGTTTGGAAGGGGTTAGGTTTAGGTGGGAGAGCGTGGGGGGTGGCAGTCACTAATGTCCAAGATTCAGAAGGTGAACAGAGAAAAATCGTAGGTTCTGCCTAAAGGCACCTGAGAAAGGTAAACTTGAAAGAAACTTCAGTTCGGTGTAAATCCTCAGTAGATTTAGTGAGTAAGAAGGCTGCAGAATATTGTAAACACATTATCTAATTCCAGGTGAAAAAACAGTGTATAAAGAATTTCTGACATTCTGCATTGCTTGATCAGGGAAGGTAAAATAAGCTTTCTCAGAACCTGTATTGATTATTAAAAATAATGTATTTGAAAGGAGTACAAAGTGAAGAAATCACTAACTAGGGCTTTTTTTTCTCTTTTTTTTCTCATGGCTCTTTTGCTTTCACACCCCTAGATTATATCTTGAAACCAAGCCAGTAATGGGAATATTATAGAATTAATTTCAATTTAACCTTTCTGTAGAAGCCTGAGTGTTAATTATTTAGTACTAGAGTATGTACAAACGACAACTTATCAAATGAACTGGCATATTTGCCATTCATTACATTAATGGTGGTTGATGCCATGGAATATGGCAGGGATAAATTGATTTAGTGTTAATATTGTGTGAATACTTACCTGGTCTGTACTGATAAAGTTAAGAAATGACATTTGATTTTAAGATGTACCTCATATTTCTGAAGAATGTGATTTTAATCTAGATATATGTTTCTGCTGATTTTTATTGATAAGAAAGTCCATTTCATTGGATTATGGGTTCTCATACTACCTTGCATAATGGGTTATCCAAAAATGCCTATTTTTGTCTGAGAGGGCAGTGCTGTACAGCCAGCATAGGGTGTAGGCTTTTTTTTTTTTTTTTCAGTAAGTTGTTTCAGGAGATTTCTGTGAATTCCCACCTCTTCTCTGCAGAAGGGTTACTACCTCGCTTCTCAGATGAGAAGGTGATTCCTCCTCCTCCCCAGTTAGTCGTTGTAAGCCCCACAGAGCGTGTTTAGGAATGGGGGACCCTCCCCAGCATCTGTACGTGTCCCCTGTCTCATGTACCATCTGGTGCAACAATTTACTGCTTTCCAGTGCCTCAGTGGTAAGGGCAACTGCTCCTTCTTACATTGTTAAAAGCGCCTAAGTAAAGCCATGAAAATGAACATAGGAAACATGATTGCAAGCTTAAATCTCTGCTGGAATCCAAGCCCTTAGCTTTTGTTTATGGAAGGACATGAGATGACATGTCCATTTGTTTTGAGTTGAAACATGCTCTTTAGCCCCCAGATAATGCTGTGATTGCGAGATACTTATAAATAGCTAGATAGATAAATGAACAAAGGGCTGGTTCAGTAGGGTTTACTTTGTATTCACTATAAGTGAAAATGGTTGAGGAGGACAAATGTTCCTAGTAGAATGGCTCAGTGGAAAGTCTTTCAACTTTGTATTTTAAAAAAGTAAAGCAAAAGTATATGTTAAACTACTAGCCCTAAGGTATCTCTTGCAATAAGTGGAGTTTAACTAGAATAATAATACTCGCTTTGATAAACATAAGTTCCTTCGTTTATATCAATCAGTTAAAAGTAATAAAAAAGCTGTTCTTTAAAAAAACAAACAAACAAAGCAAAGCTGCAAAAAGGCTAATAAAACAATTCCTTTTTTTCTTCCCTCCCTCCCCCCATGCAAATCACACACCGGAGCAGTTACTTTGCCCCAACAGGATCAGTAGCTTTTTTTCTGTGGCAACGCCTCTGTATTTTAAGTAACGCATATTGTTTGTAACTCAGAAGTCCAACGTGGTTGTTCATATGCTTACCTTTGTTCGTGTAAGTTTTGTACATATATTTTTCTAACCTAATCTTATGACAAAGTATTTTTAGAATCCTTTGTATCCGGCTGACTGAATAAAAGCATGCAGTGAGCTTCTTTTAGTACTTAAATCTAGATCCAATAAAGAATTTAGGACTTAGTTCTCTGTTAAAGCAAAATTCAGGCAGCTTCATTCAAGAGTTACCCATGGAAACCTCTCCCAGTTATTGCAGACACCTGAGATTCCTTAGGTTTCAGAAACTTAAGCTTTTCTGGCAAAAAAATAAAATCCAGAGGTGTTTATAGATGTGTTTTTGCACATACTCAGTTCAGTCCTGGTGCTTTCTGAACTGCTTCTGTAGGTAACTGCCAAGTGCGCAGAAACAGGCAGCAGAGCCTCGTTCGCTGGATGTGGTCAGCGCAGGACTAACTCCTCCAGCGGCGGTGGATGGGGGAACCCACGTCCTGCACAGGGGCCTGGCAGTGACCACCACAGTGGGAGTGGCACCTCCTGCCTCCCCTGACCCCTTGCCTGAGACCCTTATTCCTCTGGGAAGGCTTGGAAGAATTTGGGATAGGCAAACCCTGCATTTTCCCTTTGAAGTCGAGCCCCTGGGCAATGACGTCTTACAGGGCTCAGTCTCAATAGCTGTGTGGTTAGCTCCCCTGGCCAGCTGCTGAATAAACCTCATTACCGGGCTGCAGAATTGAGCTTCATGCTCTCCCTGGCCGTGAGGACCTTGTGCTCCTTTCTCCTTGATGGCAAAGCTTCAGGAGGCAGTGGTGGAGAAGCCGTGGCCCTGTGCGGCGGAAGCCTGCTTATTAAGGCCTGCTGCCCAGAGGTGGAGACGAGGCTGTTGAGCTTCCCTCAGGCTGAGGCAACCAGCAAGTCCAATCTGCTCCTTTACATATCCTGCAGAGGTGGAGCGGTGTGTGAATGGTTCTTTGCCACTGCTTCCTTTTCTAGCTCTGCTTTTTAACCAAAGCACCCGAGGTTGCTGTATTTTGTGCCCAGCTCAGAGAGGAATGGCACTGGAGACATCCTCAAGAGTGCTATTCTACACAGGGTTCGTCAGCAACCCTCAAGTTAATTTCAAGCCACTAATTTGCTTACAAGAGCACCAGAAGTTAGTGGTGGAAGAGAAGGTGCAGACATTTTAGGCCATGCTGTTACTGAGCTGCCGTCTCTCTCCTGTGTTGTTCTGGAAGTGTTACGGGAGGTATCGGGATCACTCATTTGGTGGATGAGGAGACTCGCAGACAGGTGAAGGTGTTTCATGAGGGCAACAGGCCATGAGGGTGGTAGAGCTGAGGTTACAGTGTAGGTTCCCTGGTCCTTGGTCAGGACTTCCTTCTGTGGCCTGTGATCAGCTTCAATGTTATGAGTATTTATTGTGTCCCGGGACTATTTCCTTGCAAATGGTTATGGATGTGCTTTGGCTGTTGTCTTTGCAGCTGAATAGACCTATTAGCTTCCCACTGGAAACATTTTTGTGCTCTTTGCACGTTGTCACTTGGGAGGGGAGCACGTATTTATGTCAGTCATTAGCAAAGTAAATGCACCTCTGGACCATTGCTGCTGCATTACAGCATTTTTCAGTTGATTTTCTAACAGAGGCAGATTCCACTGAAGTCACCTGATTAACTTGCTTGGTTTAACCATAATCCCTGTGATTTAAATCTCTTTTCTGGGCTCAAATCAGAGAACAAGAGTAAATAAGACAAGAAAGTCTCTTATGAACATTCCAATTTCCTCTCTCTGCTGGTGAGTTGAGTACACCGGGAGAAAAAGTGCTACAGTTAAAATTGCAGCCAGCACCTGTGGCTCTGACAACATCCACTGAGGTGTGTTTTTAACATTCAGTAAAGTTGTGCCAGTCCAGTAAATTCAGAATCAGGTGGTGTTAAATTTTGTATCTTGAGACATCAAGCCAACAGAGGGACTTCTGTTGGGTGAGATTTGTTTTTTGAGTCCTTGTTTTGAAGGGTCCTTTTTTGTTTGTTTGTTTTTCCCTATTAGTTAGTACTTTTTGTACTGTTGTATTTTACGGGGTCTCTTGTGCTATGGATTGTAATGATTCCATGCATTCACATGAAAATTGCTGTGCTAGTTAGCACTGAGCATTGTCATTTGTTTAAGTTTAGGTTTTCATTTTTTGGTTAGTACAATCACTTAAAAGAAAAGAAAAATACCTACAAAAATTAGCTATTAAAGAGAGGAATAGAGAAGCTATTCTGTTGGGTCATATCTGAAAACCACAGAGACCAATGATGTATTTTTGTTTGTGGCTTCTGCCATGGGTTCTTGAGGAGGGTCTTAACAATTTCTCAGGAGGTGGATGGTGGATAATCAGCTGTGCACGTCACACACATTCTCTTCCTTAGTAGTTACAGATTATTTTGTCCCACAGCTTGAGATTTATCTTTAGAAATGTTATTCAAGTTAGTCGTTAGACTGGATCTTCTTGATACCTGTGTGAATGTCCAGTCCTGATTCATACTGCTAAGTTTTTGACTTTATTATGTCTAATGACAGTAAATTCCAGAGCTCAACTGAGAAATTTTAAGAATATTTTAACCTTTTATAGTTTTCAACTTCTCACATTTACATTTAGTAGACAGTTTCCATGCTCTTCACATTGATCGAATTCAACATAGAAAAATTAATTGTAATTCAATCAGTTAAATATTTTTTCAGTCTGTAGGGAAGAGGTCTGTCTTCTAAGGAAAGAGAAACCTGAGGAAGGCAGCAAGGGAAAGAAGTAAACAGTGAGAAACCAGAGTTAAAACATTTTTTTTATCTTGGAAAGAAGCTGAGTGATTTTAAATTTTACTTGATATGTTCACTTCCAGAGACACTTACTGCTAGATGAACAAGCAGAAGGCTTTTTCAGTTTGCTCCTACTTTGTGAGTATGTGGGTGTCTAAAGTCTGGAAACAAACTTGTTTCAAACAAAAATGTCTATGTATGAGCTTTGGGCTTTCTTCCACTGTGCTTTGAAAGCATAATTTTAGCTGCCTTTATTCATCTGTAGCCCTATTTTTAGTAACACAAAATACCATACATCAGACTCCTGTAATTAGTAATAAATTACTCACAGAAGGAACAAATATTTGACTTTGATTAGAATAAGTAAGAAGAAATGTCATTTATTTCCCATTGGCTGAATAAATAATTGAATGGCATTGGTTGGTTGATTTAAATAAAAGTAAATAGTGTTTGGAAGCAAGAAGAATTCTTTAGCACAACTTAGAAAAATAATTAAAAACATACAGGTAACATAAACACTTCCATTAAAATGTGTGCCTGAAAAACTAGGATATTTATAAAAATCCTTGTTTTGATTTTGTTTTGATTTCCTTTTTTTTTTTTTTAAGGAAAAGCTGTTTGATTTCCTATTTTTTTAATAAAAAACAACCATTTCAGTAAATTATTTTTTTTGTTGTTATTTTTCTCTTTCAAAGTGTTTAGAAAGCACACACCAAAATCACACAGATGTTCTGGGTTAATTTGTCTCTTTTATCCTGCATATTATGCATTCTTTATTTTATTTTTTTAAAGTTATTTCCCATTTAACTTGCTTAATAGCTTTTCAGTCATTGCCGTTAAAAAGACAATATTATTATGTCCTAGTCATTTCCTAGGCAGGGATGTGGGAGAACCTCAGTGATCTCTGCGCTCGGACTGGAGTCACTGCAGTGTCGCAGGTACCATCGTTTGGCAGTAACTCCTGGCAGCGTTTCGGGATGTTGTTTTTTTTGCTGAGGATCGCTGTTGTTTCAGCTGGTTTTCAGCAGCTCATCCAAGCTGCCATCTCTTTGGCTAGTGCTGCGTGAGAGCAGGGGTGCGAGCAGGGTGGTGCCCGCTGCCAGCCCCTGGCGTGCTGTGATCGTTGTGCGGCACAGCCCGGGGACTCTGCTTTTAGCATCGATGAGCAGCGTGGTGTCTGTCGACGGAGAATTTAAATGAAAACGTGATAGGAGCAGCATCAAAAGCTTTCTGGAAATCAGTGCAGAACTTCTCCCTTCTGAACATCGCAAAAGGGTGGGGTGGGATGGGGTGAGGAGGAGCAGATCACCAAATGTTTCTCTTGGCTTGAATGCTGCTCATATTCATGTCAGTAAAAATGTTCCTGTCCACTGGAGCAAAGCTGGCTCGAACCCGTGGCAGGTTGTCCGACTGACGCTCCGATCCTCTGGTATCAGATGCAAGTGTTTAATTTCTGGCTCGTGTGCACTTCCCTTTTATTTTATTTTTACCGAGCGTTTTCAGCACCAGATGTTACGGCACGCGCGGCCCCGCTCGCTCGGGCAGCCCCTGCACACCTGCTGCTGCTCCTCTGCGGCTCTGGGGCCGATCCAGCAGCCCCCTAATGCCCGGCAGCTGATGGGCACTGCTGTGAAGAAGGGTGCTCTGATCCGGTCCTGAGCAACTGGGTTAATCCCTGGGACCTTACTGCGAGCAGGAGTCAGGTTTCTTCCCCGGGCTGATGAATAACTTTCAGTAACACAAGACCACTGCAGAGGTTGTGTGTGATGCTTGGGTGTTACTGTAGCTTAATTCCACAAGCGTTTTCACCGTAGCATTAACTGTTTGTATTACTTTGATCGTGCTCTTTGCGCAGTCTTTTTACTGTGTGTGTTTTACCCTCTTTTTTTGTTGCTCAATCACGAACTGCTTGGTCTTTGGTATTAATCCTGTCACAAAAGGGTAGTTCTAGCTCAAGTGCAAATGTGTAATCGTGCAATCCCCACCCCTATGCAAGCATGCAACCGTGAGAAACCAGTATTTTTTTGTATGTGAGTCATTCATACACCCGGATGTCCCAAGAAATTTCCCATCAGATGAGGCTCTGCCGCAGATGCACACCTGTAGGAAGCCTGCACTGTGCAGAAGGGGGACTCCTGCTGCTCCTGGCTCTGCTGCTTAATGCCGGCAGCACCCTGCTACCGAGGGCATGGATTCTGAGGAGGAGGTAGCCACTCGTGCTCCTGTGGCACAACCAAGAAGGAAAAGGAGCCTCTCGGGTCTTTGCTGCTCCTCTGGTGCCTCTTCTGTCAGCCAGGTACAGCTCTGATGAGACAGGGCTTTCCTGTGTGGGGCTGGTGTAGGAGTTAATGGAAATTTTTGGATAGATCAATTTTTTTTAAAGACTGCCCTCTGTAAGAAGGAATATCCTTAAGTGTTCATTCTTGTTATTATCCTATTGTCTGTGTGTGTTTCTATGTTGATTTTGAAAGGCACGACGACCTTTAACTTACTGCAGTAGCTGTCAGATGCTCTTGAGGGAGAGACTGAAGGTCTACTGAAGAAAGACTTCCCTTGAACCACATTAACATACAATTTGATTTCATCTCATGGTTTAAAAATTTGTCAGACACTTTCCAAAAACCAAGCTGCTTTCTTCTCTAATTATAGAGTGTTTATATGTAAGGTTTAATCTATTTATTGGAAGTCTTCCAGGACTCTGGAATAACTGCTACTTTGTGGGCCTCTTCTGAACTGATGGGGTTAGAAAACAGTAGATATCTATGCTGAAGATACTTGGGCAGGGAAGATGAGTGAATTGTTTTTTCCCCTCTCTCCTCTTGCTTCTGCCGCCTTATTTTGTGTTGAGATGTCTTTTTTCCTCATGCTGTGACAGCAGGTATTGCTTTGTTTTGAAGAAGCTCTGAACCCACAAGTTCAGTCTTGTTTTTGCATCTCTTCAACCTGTCTCAGAGCTATTTTTCCAAGGGTAGTTCCACTTACAATATGTTTGACAGATTTATCTGTGACTGTGTTGTATAGGCGAAGCCAATTTGAAATTTAGGGAAAGTTTAAATAATTTATAAAAGGAGAACTGAGGAAATAATAATAATTAAAAAATGTTCACAAATTCTTAAACTTGTGAGAAGCTTCTGCTGGATTGTTACTTTTTTAATGTACTTTTTTGAATTTCTCTCAATTCCTGTTATCAATGTATTAGTAGAGAGAGAAAGGGTTAGGCTTTTTGTGATGTATCACAGCTATATGATTTTAGTTGTAAAAACTGGGGCAAATAACTCTGAGTTGATATCAAAAAGATTTTCTGTTTTAGGTGATCATTCTCTGTGAAGACTGCTTTTCCTAAGGGCACATATAACCTTTCAGATTAGATTTACTTGCTGTGGAGCGTTTTAAATACACCAGACTAAACCAAATGCACAGTAAGACCTATAGAGGTATTGAGGCCGCCTGGCAAAACAAGGGCAGCTTAGATAATCATTCAGTAGCTTATTGTGGTGAGATAACATGGAATTCGAGGTATTTTCTACAGTAAAAGAATTTGTGTGTTCTTTTGTTCTGTGCTCTCTGCTGCCACTTGTCAGACTTCTATGGATAATGCCAAAAAGTCTATGCTTTGTCATCGTATTTCACCTTTTTTTTTTTTTTTTTAATTTTAGGATTACACCATTAGCTTTTGAGAGCAGAATGGCTTTTCTAACTTCCTCCCCCCCCCAAAAAAAAAATCAGACAAAAGTTATCAAGCCTTTTAAGTGAGGTTTGTCTAGCCACTGCTACTTCGCTTTTGGCTTATCTTCCCTGTGGTTTGAAAACTTACTTGGATGTCTGGGTTCTGTGATCCTTCAGAGGACTTTTAAAATGCAGTCATCATTTCAAAATGTTCACGTGGCCTTGAAATAGTTTCAGTGATGATAATCTCATTTTACTTACCTCAGTATGTGTCAAGGACCTATGCTTGGAAACATGAATTTACATATTGTTTGACTGCTTATTTAACTAAAATGGCCAACCTGAGCTCATATTGATCTTTCTGCCAATTCACTAAATTACTTGCATTTATTCGACCAAATTCAGCAAAGCAGCCGAGTCTGGTGGCACTCTGTTACAATCAGCAGAATTAAGCTATTTTATTTGAAATCCAAGAGTAAGGGAAAGTTGAATAAGAGTTGTGAAACAAAGAAAAGTCTTGATTAGACATGGAAAATATTTTACCTTTTAAATCAAAGGCTGGTGGTGCAGAGGCCTTTTCTGATGGCAGGTACAGTAACAGCTTGCCTTGAGTCAGGTCTAGGTGGTCCTTCTAAGAACAGGACCATTAAAAAATGTTTTGAAAACTGATGACTGCCACAGGAGTAACAGCATATTGTGATATCATGCTCAACAAAAACACAGTTTGTGTCTTACCTGACTAAACTGCCTTGGCTAACAAATACAGGAAGTATTTTCAGTTTTCTTGTTAATAACTGAGACAGGTAAGCAGCCATAGCCATAGCTCTGCTATTTGATCGTTTGAAAGCTGAGGCTCCAAGAAGCATTGCCGAGAACAAATCTGCCCAGCCCCACAGCACATGTGATATCTCTTATCTCTCCTGTCATTTTGTTCTTGTCTAAGATGAGGATCAGCCAGTTGTTTCTCGTCTAAGCTCCTGTTTCAGACACGCATTAGGCATGATGCTCAAATATCCTCCACAAGATTGAAGTTAGTTGTCAGCATTGTACTAAAGGCATTGTTTTTCCCCATTAACTTTCCTAAAAACAACTTGTAAGCATGTGACAAGGTAGGTGGTGTGTAGTAACCAAGCTTTTCTTACTGGAAGGTCTCAATAAGTGGGAATGTGCAGACATCAAACTGACTTCACCTTCCCCAGTCAATGTCTGGATTAATTGTTGTTTGTTGTAGATGATTTCAAATGCATCTGATTGAATTGTTAATATGGGTGCTGTTTTTCAGTAGTACTTTTTGAGTGATAATATGACTGTGATTTGCTTCTGGAAGTCCAAAGTGCACGGATCAAAAGAAAAATGATGCTGAGATCTGGAGACGCTTCGGGAGTTGTGCTTCTTTTCCTCAGTTTTATCCAAAAATACACAATCGAAACAAGTTAATAATTCATCATATTGGAAAAATTCTTAAATAAATATTGTAGTGTGAGCTCTGTTTAACTTGAAGGAGGGCAGCTACTATACCTTCACTTAAAAGAGAGAGATTCCTTCTTATCAGTAGAGCTAGTTCTTTCCTGCCAGGTTGTGCTAGACAGAAAGGATATGGGATAAGATCACAGGCCATGTAACAGGACTTTTTCCCCCATTTTTTGCAATTAGCAATCTGAGAGTCGAAAGGACAAAACCTGTATTTGTTCCTCTGTTGCTGTTCTACTTCACATGAAAACAGTTCAGTATTAATCTAAGCAGTTTTATGCAATTTGAATTAATCCAACCATTAAGAACAAGCTCATTGTTTAAGGATTTGCAGATACTGTTTCACAGTCCGAGAAACTTTTCAGAGTTTTGCTCAGCACAGTATGAGATAAATAAAATGAAAGCAAACCATGGTGAATATTCTTCCTGCTATAGCTAAAATTTCTTTCACAGGGTAATACTTTGTCTTCCCTCCTGCATTAGGGGCTGCCACAAATCAATTTTAGAGTACAGTGACCTTTACAGAAAGACTAGGAGTAGCAAGTGCTTAGGGATCACTGTCTTTGATAGTTGGAGAGAGAAAATTATTTTAGCATCTGGGAAATTACCTGACGGATGAAATATAAAAAAGATAGATTCCTCCCAACCTCAATTTCTTGCAGTGCAGCCTGACGTGTATTAGCCTCCAACATGTCTGAACCATTGGGATTGGTCATCTGACATTGTTTTAGTCCTGGGAAATTGCTGGTCAGTGATATTGGTATAGTTTCTACTCTTCCTTCTGGAAAACTGAAATCCGGAATGCAGTTTATCTGAAGACACAGGCAGGGGAAGTCCAACATCTGTTTTTTCCCCAGGAAGCCTTTAGGGAGAATGGTCAGGGTGCCTTGAGACTTGCTGCCCCTTGAGAATAGCAGAGAGAGAAGTAGGTGATATTTAATATTTGAAGACATCGTTGGAATGCTTCAAGGGTCAGTAATAGTGTTCTCGTTCCTGGTTTGACAACTTGAATTTAACAAACTGTTGTTGAGTTTGGTTGCTAAAACTTATTTTATACTTTTAGGCAAAGGTATGATGAAATAAGAGTTCATTTGGGAGGAGATAAATATAGCTAGAATTTAAAGTTTTGCTTAGAGAAGAATGTTAAATGTCACTTCTTGATACAGTATTTGGGCATACATTAAAAGGCTGCTTTTATAAAAATGTAGCTTGTTACTGGGATCTGGACTTAGGTCAAGAAATTCATTCTGCTTAGGCTGCCAAACAATTGCATTAAAAATCTTTTACCACAGAACTTTGACATGCTGTCCTGCCAGGTACACGGTAACTTGTTGCAAAATCAGTGTATCCCAACCCCAGACAGCATGTTTTAATATGAGAGCATATTTTAATATGAGATTTTCTGTTGTTTCCTGAATACTTCATCATTAAAATACAGAAAAGAAAGGTTGGCAAGTAGTTCTGTAACGATGTGAAGGGAAACTAATGTTAGAATGGTAATTTTACAAAGAAAATTTTGAATAAAAAGTACAGAGTTGAAAGATAAAGCCAGAGAAATTGAACGGTCAGAGCAAAGTAACCATCTTAGGAAATGTGTGCACGAGGTGTTTTCTGTGTGTGGCAGAAGCTGCCAGTGGTAGTTTAAAATCATGCAGCTGCCTGTAGAATCATGGTTTGGTGATAAAGACTACAGCCAATCAATAGTCATGAGCACGGTGTAAAGACATGATGCATATAAAATAAGTGTTTAATATACTGCAATACTACATGGATCAAATTTCAAATGTAAGAGCTTAAAGATGATATTGAGTTGGAATTGAGAGAACTAGCAGTGGCATTACAGAGAGGTAAAATGTACAAGCCCACAGGACCAAATGGCTTAGTACACTTTCAGAATCATAGAATCATTAGGGTTGGAAAAGACCTTCAGGATCATCTGGTCCAACCATCCCCCTACCACCAATGTCACCCACTAAACCATGTCCCCAAGCGCCAGGTCCAACCTTCCTTGAACACCCCCAGGGACGGTGACTCCACCACCTCCCTGGGCAACCCGTCCCAATGCCTGACTGCTCTTTCTGAGAAGAAATGTCTCCTAATTTCCAACCTGAACCTCCCCTAGCGCAACTTGAGACCATTCCCTCTAGTCCTATCACTAGTTACCTGTGAGAAGAGGCCAACCCCCAGCTCCCCACACCTTCCTTTCAGGCAGTTGTAGAGAGCAATGAGGTCTCCCCTGAGCCTTCTTTTCTCCAGACTAAACAACCCCAGTTCCCTCAGCCACTCCTCACAGGACTTGTGTTCCAGGCCCTTCACCAGCTTCGTAGCCCTTCTCTTGACAAAACTTAAAGCAGAATGACTTAATTGCATTTGAGTAAGTGTGAGACCATGTACCACAGCAAAGTCTAAGTGGAAAAGGACCTCTGGAGACCTTGTGTGGAAAGCAGGGCCTTATCCAGGGCCCTGTCAAGCTGAATCTTGAGGATTCACAGTGAAGGAGATTCCCATTGAAGGGATTTAAAGATCTCATGAACTTCATCTTCACAAGAATTCCTATTGTAAAGGGAGGTTATTTTCCAGGAAGACTGTCATTAGGACTATGTATGTGCACTGTAACAAGAACATACGCCATAGCTTTTGGCTCAACATTGTTGAAAGGATGTTGAACCATGGGAGCATTGCAAAAGAAAGTCACCCAAAATGATTTGAGATCTGGTGAAGTTATTTCTCTCCAAGAAACACTTTTTTTTTTTTCTTTTGACCCTATGAAAGTAGGGAGGGTCCTCAATTAAGTGTTGTAAGTCTCTTGAAGCAGGAGAAAGTACTGGTTTTATCTCAGCTCTCCAGAACAGCAGTGAAAATCATGAGAAAATCTAAAGGTTATAGCTGGAGAGTTAGGCAGATTCAAATCAGGAGTAATGCACAACATTTTTCACAGTAGAAATGATTCATTATGCTGACAAATTATCAAGGGAAACAAGAAGTTCTTCATCTCGCTAAATCTTCGAACTATGACAGGTCGCTTTTCTAGCTGATATGCTTTAGTCAAACAAAAGTTACTGATGAATAGGGCTAAGTGGCAGAGATTTATTGGTTCCTCCTTGGCCTCGGTTATGCAACTGAGGCTCTTAGCTATTCATGCAATTTTAATTTTTCAGGGACTGTTCATAAGGAATTGAGTTTGACCCAGCTGCTCTTGAATATAGCACTGTAACTACAATGAGCTTTTTGAGAAATAAAAAATTGCTTTAGTTATTAGAAATAGAGGTTACTTGAAAATTTAAGATACAAATATGAGGTGTAAGTGAAATACTACAAGAAAAATAACTACGGTGAGTAGAATTAGGGTAAATAGAATTTCCTATTTAGAATTAGAGTAATAGTATATATTGTTTTATCCCAGTCGGGGTACCAATATATAGCTATCATAAGCGGGCACAAGAAGGGCCTTGAGCGGTCATTGCCTGAACAACTTCCCAGACCCATGATGCCCTTAATTCAGAGGAATTTTCTACTTTGACCAAAACTTTGAATTTACCCTCAAGTATTCCTTGGGAAAATTCTTGCCTGCATCAGTAAAAGTTCTGGCGAGATTAGGGATCTCAGGATCAGTCCACCCAGAAATTGTTACTTCAGGAGGTACCACTGAAGAGCCCCATTTCTTTGTGTACTGCAGCATGCAAGTAATGGATCTGGCTACAGTAAATTTTTCTGAATATGGACAAAACTTCAATGCACCTTAAATCTATCGAGGGAAGACCTACAACCAAATTATTCAAGGGCATGGTAGGATAAGGAAGGGAGCAAAATCCCTTCACTGGAGCAATGTTCAGTCATGCATAAAAGTGTACCTGGAATGGGGTATTGCACCAGGGTGGCAGTTACCTGCTGGTGCTGCAGACTGAGAAGTGGGAGCCTGTCTGGAGGAAGAAGCTGACAGATCAAAATGAGTTTTGAGGGGGAGAGTGAGAATGAAGTGGCATAGCCTGAGAATCATAGAATCATTAAGGTCGGAAAAGACCTCCAAGATATCTGGTCCAACCATCCTCCTACCACAACGTTACCCACTAAACCACGACTGTAAGTACCACATCCAACCTTATATGAGGAGCTTCTGCTAGGAATAGGGCCAGAACTGAGAAAAGGGCAAATGCTGTGTTTACTACTGTAAGACGGGAAATCTCTAAGCAGAAAATAAATCTTGATATGTTCTTCTAATCATTGCAGTATGTAAAAATAAAAATGGGAGAGAAGCAATGTATTGCTTATGCAGTGTTTTAGGCTTGAGGCATAGCACAGATCTTGCTGAAAGGCATACACTATTTTCAGACGGGTTAAATGAAGTCCTTCTGGGCTGCAGAGGTGATTGCAACAGGAGAGCTTTGTAACCCCAGGGACTGAGGTGAGTGCTGCAGAAAGCTGCTGGTGCAGAGGAGCCAAATTTTAGTAGCTGGAAAGGATGCCATCGATGTACAGGAGGTCTGTATGTCTGTGTCTTGTGTGTAGCCCAGCTGCAGGTAGGTGTGAGAATCATCACTCCTCTGTGTGGATAGCTTGGTTTTGGGCTAACGGTTCCAGAGACCATCTCAGCCATATCTCCTTGAAAACACTCTTAAAGGTGAATAGATAGTTTTCTTTTAAAACTTTACTGAAATCATCAGCAAAAGCTTTCTTTGCAATTTGTAATTTCCAATCATATGAGGTAAGAGATAGTATTGTCAGTTGTAAACATGCTAGCCATCTCTGCTTGCTTTCTGTAATGCCTCTCTTTCCTGCTTTCTTTGATCTTAACTGTGTTTTGAGCAAAACTAAATTTATAGTAAAAGCTAAGTTTTTTTCTTTCAAAAAACTTGTGTTCAGTCTATACTTTGTCCTGTCTAGATAATCTGCATTCATAAATATCAGGTTATTGCTTTAAACAGTAGCAAACTTCACAGTAACAAGCATAAAAACTAGTTTTTCCCTGTGGCCTGGAGATGGACTTTCCAAGTTTGTGTGTAGCCCCACAGAGGGTACACTGTAATCTCAGTGTCAGCTGCATTGGCTCTGCAAATAAACAGAGGAGCTCATCTCTAGGCTTATCAGTCTTCTGCTGGAGTTTAAATGCAGGGAATGTGTATTTAAAAAAAAAAAAAAAAGTTTTTCCTGAGAAATTAGATTTTTTTTTCCTGAAATTTCAGCCCAAATACATTAATTCAGGTAAGAATAAAAATCAATCTAAACTTTGTCCAAGAATCAGCATGCACCTTTTTAAACTTTTACTTATTTTGCCCTTTTTTTTTTTTTTAAGTCATTTGTTTTAATTGCACTTCATGGTATAGAAATCAGAATTTCTGAAATGCTGTGAAGGAATTTTCTTCTCAGCCAAAAATGGGAATACTGCAATACTTTGGAAGAGCATCTTTTCCTGAGGAGTACCTACTTTAATATAGAAACTATCCACATTTGGATTATTTTCAGATGAAAAACCAGCCGCATTTAAAAAGATGAGTCAAGATCTAATGCTGTGAATCTGGGTTTCATTCACCAGCATAGTAAATACTTGGTTAAACTGAGGCTCTTCATCTTTGGCACCAAAATATCATTCATTAAATCCCATAAAAAGAAACTTTGAAGTCTTCTGAAAAATAAAATTTATTTTCTGTTTTCTATAGTTATGATCTAAAATGTTTCCTCATACTGAGAATATGAGGTAATATATATAATATATATTATACTGAGAATATTTCCATATAACTTTCATTTCAACCAGTAGTTCCTCCCTTTTGAATGGAATGACTGTATTGTTATTAGAATAGAAGACCAAGGTACATGTCAGTTTTTATTAGAAGTGTTTTAATTCTCCGTCTGACATGAAATAAGTAGTTTAAAGGAAAGCAAAGCATCCAGAGAAAGTGCTAATGAGTCAAACATATAGTCACTCTTCGTTAGAGTCATCTGTTGGGGCTGAATGTGACTTGGCACAAGCTCTGGAGCTTTGCTTACAACAGCACACCTGTATGATGTGGGTGATGGAGTCAACCAATTAATTATTCAGAAGAAAACAAAAAAGTGAAATGCCATCTTACCATGTGTTACGGTGTCCTGGGTTTGTCTTTCTGTACTGTTCCTGGCCTCATTCCCTTTGGCAGTTCCAGGTTGCGTGTAGGGCTTTGTGGCTGCTGTGAGATGTGCTTCTGCTCTTGATGGTACATCCTGCTTGGCCTGGGTCATCGGCATCCTGCCCGCAAAATGACTCCTGTTCTCAGCCTGGATTGCTAGTGCTGTATAAACACTGTGAATAAAACAAAGCTTATGGAAGACCTTTAAAATTGCATGTTAATCAGCATGAGACAAAGTGACTGAGGCTGTAGAGCTCTTTCAAAAGCACACTGGAGTGGGAAACTGTTTTCTTCTTGTCCATTCCTGTGATCTCACTACCCGCTGTCTCCACAGATATCTAGCCTGTGCTTTGTTCCACCACTTGGTGAAACCTCAGTTTTATTATCTCTGGTAGCTTCTGCGTGTTCCTCCACGGTCTGAAGGGATCAAAGCTGAGTGTGGTGCACCCTTGCTTTCCTTGGCTTTTGCACTGTCCTGCCATGGAGCACTGAAGTGAGGCTGACACTTGAATTTTTGAATTCACACTATCTCTTTTCTGCATAGAAATGGTACTTTTAAACTATTTCCTTTATAAAGTGTCAAGGCATGCTGCCTCCCCATGCAGTGGTGAGGCTGGAGGCCCCAGCGCTGGGCGGGATGGCTGTGAGAGTGCGGATGAGCCCGTGGAGCTGGGCTGTTGGCCGAGCGAGGCCTTCGGCGACGTCCCTTGGCTGTCCCGTGCCAGCGGTGGCACGAACGCAGCCAGGAGGTGAACCCCAGGGTCAATGGTCCTAGGGGAAGGCTTTCTCCCACGGCATATTTGTGGAAATCTCTTGTATTCAGGCTACAAGAGGACGGGAATTTGGCTCTTGTTTATGCTAAGGGAGCATATTTATGGCTGCTGCCAGTGAGGCACTTCGTAGAGCAGACTGCTATTTGGATAATGAGGCACTGGGATGAGGAGAATTTTGAAGTTCATACCACTTTTAAAGTTCATGTAATGCTTTTAAATACTGAAAATGTGACTTGAAGGAATGTCTCTGTGCTGTCGTGTCGCAAGAGTAAAACAATAGTGCATTTTACTTGAGACATTGAAAATATTTTCCTCTTTCTACTCAGATTGAAATATATTTCTAGCCACTTGCCTGGACATTCAGCAAGAGGCTGATGAACTGTTATGGAGTTTTACTGTTTAAGTTAAGTTAAGTGGTCGTGTTTGTACCTGGGTGGAGAGACATTTATTTTACTGTGAGAAACAAATCTTAACATGTGCTCACCTTTCATTTTCTTCACTGAAAGATGAGGAAAGTCATCATCCTGAATTAAACTGAACATCAAAATGTCACTTCATGTCTTTAAAAACAGCCATGTGTTCCACCTCGCATACAACAGTATAGGGTTTTCCTGAGGTCTGTGTTACAGTATGCACTGTTTGTTTTTAACAAAAGCAGCCATCATTTTAGAAAAACAACACAAATATTAAAATCATTTTTCTGCCTTGGTTTGCACTCTATGCATATCCAAAAGTTAGTGGTGTGATATCCAAAAGCAATTCATATGAATCATACAGAATTTAACACCATAACACAGGGATTTTAATAACATTTTAATGTTCCTTATGTTCCTCGGCACAGTCCAAGCAGCCTTCACAACACCCGCGTGAGCAAAGCATCGCAGGTGGGATTTTGGCTCATTCCTCCAACAGTGCAGATAAGCTCCAGCTAGAAAGTAGGAATTTCTCCAGTGAAAAGAAGTTGCCAGGTGTTTCAGGGCCAGTATGTCCAGCTCTACCTAATTTCCTCTCAGTGGTTCTGCAGGATGAGGTGGAGGGGTCATGGCCACGGCCCAGTGGTCCATGCTGCCAGCAGCTTCCTGGGGATTAAGCAGGAGCTTAGAAAGCCCTGGGGCTACTCATGGTCATGCCAGGGATGTGACTAGTTCCAGGAAAAGGGTTTGTTATGGGAGCATGGGGTTAGTCATCTACCCACTCAGGGAGCTGAGTTCAGCCAGACTGTGTAAGTTTGGTCATGATAATTTTAATAATACTTGAAAAGCTCAGATATAGGTTCACTGAGGCAGAGGGGTTACATTTGACAGGAACTCAAATGAAATCAGATGAGAATGGTGTAAAAACCTTGAAAATAGCAGCTCTGAAAATATCCTTCAGGATTTCTACTGAAAGTGGAAAAAAAGGAAAGGGTGATTTTGCTTTTTTTATTAAAAAAAAATAGCAGACAAAACAGATGGGAGACATCTTAGATTCGTGTCTTCCTAATGTGGAGCACCAAAGGGTATTTTTTTCTGTTTTTCATTTTGAACATGGGGGTGGAGATAGATTAATGGGTTTTGGTTTAGCCTCCAGTTCTTACATGTCTTGCACTTGAAAATTGTGTTTTTCTCCTCCTTTATACCAGATGTTACACTCTGGAGAATAATTTCTTTGTATCTTCTAAGTTCACTGAACTGCCTTGTATTTTAATGATGTTGGTTAGGAAATGTACCAGTTCATTTCCAATGATGTACCTAAGGCTGTTTATAGACCGCAGTATGGGATCCATCACAACTGAAATGGCTTAAGAAGATGAAACTTGATACTTTTGGACAGCTGTGTACTTGCACTGAGGAGGGACAATCAAAAGAGGAAGGATGACACTGATTTTTTACACGATGAGAAGTTTGGGAGCTTGCAGTTATTTAAACAATTCCTCAGGATTTGCCAGATCTGAATGATCTCTGGGTAGCAGGGCAGCACACAGTAAGTTCAGATGTTTGATGATTAAGCTGGGTATGGTAAGGTAATTTAGATAATATTTGTGAGCTTTTTTTTTTTTTCCTTTCTTTCTTTCTTTTGCAGGGAAAGCTTAGTGAAATGTGAATAATAACCCGATGGATTTCTTTTTTGTTCTCTTTGCAGACAGGGTGTAGCTCTAGACATTTCTCTGAAATTCTCAGTACCATTTCCAAGTATTATTTCCAGCAAACTCAGTGTGAGAGATAATTTACTGTTAGTCACTCCATTACACTTTTTCCTTTGTTTTGCGTCATGTTTCCCTGCTTGCTTCTTTCACTTTCCTTTATGCACTCGTTAAGCCCTGAACAAGCTGCTTGAATAAGTTTGTCCCTTAAGATTTTCTGCCTTTAGGTCTCTCTTGCAGACTGGCACATTCCTCTGCGAGCCCTGAGTGTACCATGGCATCTTTGTGAACTAACACGCTGCAGCTGTACAGCTAGTTAGCACAAGCAATCTCACTAATTAATAGAGGCTCCCCTTAGGGAGCGGGATCTACAATTCAGCACTCACCCTGAAGGAGTTATCTCGATGATGTGTGTCTTGAAATTTCCCACTGATTTTTATGGGAACCCAGAGTGACAATCTCAGCTGTGGGAATTTACAATGTAGGTGTTCCAGGTGAGGGAAGATCAGTGGTTGTTTGAATTATGTTGTCTTTTTAAAAATGCTAGGTGGTAGATTTAGTGCATTACCATCCTTTCCTTGTTTTTCTTAAAGTTTGAGCTGTGTGGGGAAGGGACCATCTAACTTCTTGTTTCCCCAGTGCTTAATGCATAGAGGACACTGTTAGTTAATTAGATATTAATAACAATTTTTAGAACTTGGGGTCGAATCTGACCAAACCACAGGTGATACAATGCAACACAAAGGCTGCAAAACTCAGTGTAAAATTCAGAAGTGTAACTGCTTCCATAACTAAGGCAGGATCTTGTCCTGTTTCATGAAAAATACTTAGATACCCAAGGATCTTTTAGATAAATTATGGTTTTCAAACAGCTATGTCAATCATTACAAATCAAAAGTATAAAACACGGTGGAATGGTATGTTTTCTTTCTATAACAACACCACTGTGGCAGTAGTTCAAAAACAAGTAGAAGGAAGAAACAAAATATGGTTGAGTAGTTCAAATACAAGGATATATAAAATGTCACACAGGGCATAGAATTAAATAGTAGCTGGGCAGGACGCCAGGAAGACTTATGGTTTCAGTTCCAAAGTGCTTTTAGTTAGGCCTTTTTTTTTTTTTTTAAATGAAAATACCATTTTTTCTCCTATAGTCTTTCCTTGAAGTGCTTCTCATGTAATTGTTTATTAGTAAACAGCTGCTTGGAACAGAAGACAATTACTTCATAGTCGTGGTGGTTTCTGCTAGCCGTGTTTGTTGATTGGGCACTGGTTGCACTTCTGTTCATTCCAATATAATCCAGATAAGAATACGCAAGTATGTTAAAATGGGCAAATAACTCACAGAAGAGCTGCGCATAAAGACTAGATAAAAAACATGATTACATATAGAACTTTTGACCTTTAGAAATACTTAAAATAACTCATTAAAGTGTACTAAATATACATGCTTATGTGACTGCTTTAAAGTATATATAATATAATTACTATCTATATATTATCCAGCTATATATTTATATATATATATATATATATACACACACACACACACACAAATAAAGATTATTACAGACGGTTTCTGAGCTCTTCCTATGAGGTAGATGCTTGTGAAAAAAGATACTTGTTTGGTATTTAACCACAATAGTATCAGAACTGCTGGTGTTGTCAGAGTGTTGTTTGTTCAAACTGTTTAAAAGATGGGAATTTTTGGAGATAGAAAGCTGTAAGACATTTTAACAAGGACCGATTTGTTAAATTGCAGTTACAGAGTTAACCATTCTTCTGTCACCTGATGTAAGTTCTTCCAATGGAATTGTTTTGTCCAGTATAGAGTCAGAGGGGGATTGAAATCAGGACACTTAACCTTTTGGATAGACTTGAAGTTTGCTAAATAGATGAAAGATGCCAAGCTACAACATTACTCATGTTAGTCATCTGAATGTATTCTCACAGCTTTGAATAATCAGGGAAATATTGTTTTTAGGATATATGAATTGTAAGTTAGCACAAGCAGGTCGCTATAGCAGCACATGATGCGTTTGTTTTATCGAGGTACAGAGTTGCCTAAGGACAGTGGATATAATAACCTAAAAGGCTGAGCTTCCAGGGACATCATTATTAGCTATCATATCATGGGTCTGTAGAGGACTTTTTTTGGAAACATTTTGGTATTTTGAAGTGAAAAAATTGTAGGTTTTTTCTTATGCTTGCATAAGGTGAGCAACATAATGACTCCTGTGATTGATAAATGATTGACAATCGGTAATGGCTAAAGGCCAACTGTGAAGAATTGCAAAATGATCTTCGGTCTCGGTGTTATAATGGCAAGTGAGATTCAATTTTAATAACAGTGAAACATTGCATGTAAGGAAGAACAATCTTAACTTCATATATAAAATGGTAAGCACTGAGCTGAGTATTACCACACAGGAATAAGATCTGGAGGTTATTTCTGATCCATGGAAATGTCAGTGCAGTCTTCAATAACAATCAAAAAAGCAGATCTAATGTTGGCAGTTACCAGAAAAAGAGGACAGAGAACGAGACAGACTGTATCACCTGCCACTATAAAGTCATGGGACGTTTGTTGTGTGTGCAGTTTAAGCATCTCTAAGAACAAAAAGGTATAATAAAATTGAACAAGGTTTGGAGAAGGACCCTGGTCATCAAAGCTAGGGGATGGCTCCAGGGACAACTTAGTACAGTAAGAAAAGAGATGACTAGGTGGGATATGACAGAAGGGAGGGACAAGTTCCAGAGCTGCAAATTTCTAGAGACTAGGAGAGAGTTTTGGGGAAGCATCACTGTTTGCTTTCCCCAATTCTTAATCTTTTCCCTGGGCACCTACTTCAAGCTGGTGGTGAAAACAGGCTACTGGAGCAGGTGGACCTTTGATCTGGTCCTTCTTATTCCTGAAATATCACAATAAACCCCCTAGGTGGCTAGGATGGAGTACAAGACACCAGGAGAAGCACAAGGTTTGGGAAGGAAAGGAAAGACTTCATCATTTGAGTCCCCTGCTGTAAGCACTGAGCCCAGCACATCTCCAGCTCTCCAAATCTCCAGACCAAGCTGTTTTTCTCCTAGCTGCTCCCCAATAGCCTGTTTCAAGTAGTTTTTCTTCTCCCCAGAAGACTGTTGTTTCTTGTCAGGGTTTTCTCTTCCAACATGCTACTGTTTGAACTGTTTCCTGAGGGTGCTTTGACTAGCTGCTTCTATGACTTGGACAAGCTGTTTTTCTTTTTTCTTTTTTTTTTCCCCAATAGCTGCTCTGCGATACAAATGAAAGCCTGTTTGCATTCAGCCAGCTTGCTGTAAGTATGAAAGTCAGAGGAGTGGGAGGCTGGAGAGTATTGCTGAAAACTTTCCAGCCCCATCCATACTTGTGTCGCACTAAGTTAAACTCTCACCTACTTAGTGACATGCAGCTTATATCATCTTACATTGGAGCTCTGACTCTGGCCTGCTAAATTGGACCTGAGCTTGGGAGACTTAAATGTCAGAAGGCTAGAGCAGGTCAAAGCAGCAGAAGAGCATAAGTTAAAATTGGCCCTCCTGTGAAGTTCGTGCTTTACCGTACACAGATGCTGTTGCCTTTGAAGAAACGCTATTGACCAAGAAACACTATTGACAAAGAATTTGCACTTTCTCCTGAAAAGACTGTGGAAAATGACAGATGAAATCATTAGACAGAACCATTAGAGAAAAGCTTCTTTTCTTATTTCGCCTTATTTATCCTCTTGCTGGCATTTGTTGTGCATTTGGTCAATTCCTCATCTCTTAGTTGATCTGTTTTTGTTTTCTAGAAGAAAGCATGACTGTAAATTCACAGCAGTAATAGTTAACCCAGCGGTCTTAAACTACTTTTCCTTTGTTAACATTTTTTGAAAGAAGCGGTGTCTTGGTGCTGATTTAGAGAGGGGCCTGTATTTGGTTAATAATCAAAAATTCAGTGTAGAATAAGTTAACCTTACTTAATGTAAATTTTGGATGTTAATAGGATTCTGTGGTCTGAATTCTGTTTCTCCCCTGAGAAAGCATACATGTGGAATAGAAAACTTACTTTGTAATGTATTTATCTAAATATTCTGGCCGTTCATTAAGATTGTTATCCACACCCAAGCTATGTATATTTTTGGAGGAAGAAGGTGGAAGACCTTGCCTTCTAGGAGACGCTCTTTTTGCCTCTGAGCACGTTTTTGATTTTCAGCACATTGTCCTTGTACGTTGTTTTGGTTTCAGAAGGTCATCAAAACCCAAATGAACTGAGTAAAGAATTCGGTTGTGACCTAGAATCTTTCTTTTTATGGATGTGCTTCTTAAGTAAATCTTCCTCTGCAGGTGGTGGATAAGAGTAGGACTTAAGCGTGGACTTAAAATCCTTGGAAATTATTCTAGCTAAAGAGCAGAAAGAATAAATGTGTGTTAGTGGCCTGGTTACTCATGAATAAATTTGCCTGAGATATCTGATTTGTAAACTTAGAGAACAAGGAAGAGGAGTGAGTTTGAGCTGCTTTTGAGGTTTTGTGGCCAAGGGCCTTGCTGGTTTCCTTTCCTGGAGGTTTTGAGGCCAGCAGTGAGTAAGAAGGGGTTTTGGCTCTTAGTGATCAAAAGCATTGTGTCAAACCTTAAAAAAGATGAAAATATGTCAAATTGACATTAGTCTGGTATATAGTTTAACTGGATCATAATTCTGGCTCTTTTTTGGGCATGTAATTACATCCAGAAGTGGACAGTTTTCAGCTGTGTTTGAATTGTTGCTTGGTACTTGCACATAAAAAGCTACATGCTAAATTGGTTCTCCGTGTGATCCTCACATGGTTTCTTCAAATTCCAACTTGAAAACACAGTCTGTTGTTGAGCACACTTGGTGTGTCTTTCTTGCCTTCATGAGGCTCTTGAACTGTTGCTTTCTAACTCTGAAGTTTGTTGTTTTTTTCCCCCAAGATTGCCACAGGAGAAATTCTGAAGAAAGGCTTTGGTGAGACTCATGGAGAATATGCAGTAGGATGTGAAGGAGAAAGAAAATCATTGTTAGTTTGGAAAAATAAAAAGAATCCATTCATATGCCAGGTCTCGGAAATCTTGTCCAAGCTGTTGTTAAGTGTCGCTGTTTCAGTGCACACTGTTCATGCATGCATGCAACATCCATTTCCAGCACTGTTTTATCAGCAACACTAAAGCTCCAGTCTCCCCCTGGGACAAGCAGCATCCTTCTGGTCAGAAGGAAAGAAGGAATCTTAACACTCACATCTCCCATTTCTACCAAAATGCAATGAAAGAAGAATATTCTTCTACTTGTGTTTTGCAAGACTTTGTGAACCTGCTGCTTCCTCCGGCAGCAGTGGGTGCAGCCTCTAACTGCATGGCCTGAATGTCTGGCCACAGCTTACATCAAGGCATCTCTCCCGCTACATAAACTGTGAAGCTCTTTACAGAAGCATGAGTTAAATATGTAAAAATTCAGTAAATTTAGTGGCATGGAGTGAGGGGGTTTTATACAAAAGTGGACTTAGAGGCTGGGAATGGAAAGATGTCCGGGTTAAAAATTGTTTTTTGTTTTTTTTTTCCTCCTGTCCTGAGAATGAAGGTGCCCTGTTTTGTGACTCAGTCAACCTGAACAGTTCCTCTGGAAAAAAAAAAAGAGGAGCAGAGGGCAGGGACAGACTGCTTCGCTTGGCTCCTGATGCCTCAGTGAGTAAGGCTCAAAGCAGCCCCTTGGCCACATCGCATTGCTGGGGTATGCAGGTCTCTGGGGAACAAGTCTTGGGAAAGACAGCACAAGAAAGAAATGTAGTAGTCATTAAATTGAATAGAGAGTGGGGCTGTAAAAATATTTTACCTATTGTTTTTTTACAGTCTTTTTTCATGGGAAATTCTTCCTAAAAAAAAAGAAATTAGGCAGAGGATGCAGCTTAGGCTGCGATACCTCACTGCACAAAGGGAAACTCCTCTGTGCAGTAGGAAATACCATAAATGCATTCCCTGTGAGGTGTAACCATTGTACACAGCAAACACAAAACTGAACTTTTCAGGAAAAACATGAACCTTCAAATAGAATCCATGGTTAAAACAAGTTAAATTGAATCCTTTTCCAGCAGCAGAAAAAACAACCGGCTGTACTATGTGGGTCATTGGTTAGTTCCTCAGGCAGCTCCCCAAGGCATTTTGTCTTTGTCCTTGTGCCTCTGAGCATTTGCAAGGAGAAGTTGCAGCATGTCCTGTGACTTTGCTAGCTTTGCAGTTTGCAAGGCATAAATATGAAGTCAGATGATTTGAACAAAAAAGGGAGGCTTGGACATACTTCTGTGTGTTGCTGTGATCCAGGGCAAAGGGAGTAAACCTCTTGCTATCTGTTGATGTTTGAAACATAAAGGTGGTAACTGCAGGGTAGAAATAAAAGGCGAGTCAGGAACCGAGTTACCCATCCCTGGTGTCTGGCTGACTGCCATTGGTACAGTGCTGAGCAGTGATTATGAAACTGTGCCCTGCGTTTACGGGTGTCACTTGTGATTTGCAAAACGACGTGCCGGAGTGGCAGGGCGTGAACGCCCCGCTTCCCTCCCCTCTGCAGCCACCACCAGGAGCCCTTCCAGATCATCTGAGGAAGGTCGCAGGCACTGAAGTGAGGATTATGTGGAGCAGAAGCAAAAATGGGGATGATTTAATATAGCTGGATGAGAAGCAAAGACAAGCTCTGTCACTCAGACCTGGGAGAGGGGACTTAGCATTTCCCTTTCTTCGAGAAATTTGTGTCTGGTGGAAGTGTCTGCACATGGAACTGCATTTACAGGTCCTGTCTCCCCATTAGTCCCCATATGTCATCCTGGCATGGGCACTGCTGATGCTCTGAAGCATCCGTATTGTGGCAGGCATGACTGCTGCTTTCTGACTCGGTGGTGTATAGCTTAGAGCTTTAACAGAAGTTACGTGTTTGCTTATTACTTAGTTAAGAGTGCTCTGCTAGAGAGTTCAGCCTAAGTCTCAACTAGGAAAAGAGGAAAAATTGTGTCTCTTATCTCATCTAAAGTCATTCTAGGGAAGGATAATATTGCTGAGTGAGAATTAAGCGTCTTGGTTCCCAGTTTCCCAAAGGTGCTCCAGTGCTGATGCAGACCTGAGGGAAGGTGCCTCACGTGTTACAAAGGTGTCTGGAAGTGTTTGGAAGCTGATCTCTCTCACAGTACTGCCCTGGTCCCAGTGTTCAGATTTTAGATCTACTCATCTTTTGCAGACATGTTTGAGGTAGCTGATATGTCTAGCAGTTGAGCACACTGTGTCCCTGAAATAGTGACCTGGGGTTTGGGAGGATGCTTGGCAGAGAATACAATAGGGTTGCTTCCTCCTATTTTAAGGCTCTTGCTCACTAGGATGTCATGGGATTGCCTTAAATGTGCTTTAGCCTGACATGGAGTGAGTGGAAATGAAGAGGAGTACTGACATGCTGTCAGCATTAGGGGAGAGATGGAGAAAGTTCTTATTCCAAGGGTTATTCAGAAGTCAAATTTTAAGAGCTTAACTTAATTCTGTCAGGTAAATCTGTGTTAAGGGAATACAAACTGCCCAGCACTTACCAGTGATGTTGGAAGCAGGTAGAACATGGGGACGTTCTGCCTCCCAACTAGACAAGTCCTCAAACATCAGTGTCTGATGGCCACTGAGATCCTTGTGTAGATGTGTCTAAACTTGCCAATGGTATTTTAGGCTGCTCCACACCAGCTAAAAATATCTCACCCATTTCACCTGAGCCATTCCATCCAGATCTCCCCAAAGTGTCCTCTTTAAGCAAAATGAAGAAGCTAACTCACCTTGAGAGAATCCCAGGAGGAAGACGGGAGGCCTCTAATCCTCTTCTAAAAATGCAGGAACAAAGACCAGCAGTTCATGGACTTGCCTGAGGCTCTGAGGGAGCAGAGAAGGCAGGAGCTGGGGCTGGTGGCCGTGGGCCATACCATGGTGTGAGTAGAGCTGGTTGCATGGGACCACCAACTCCAGGGGCACGGGGAGTCCTCTCTCCTCTCCTGCTGCCACATCCATCCTGCCAGAGGGACCACGCAGTCCTGGAGCGAGGCCCCGAGTAAACCCGAGCTTTCCACCAGGGTCAGTACCGTGGTGAGGAAGAGGCCAGACAGTCAGCCTTGTCACGTCCCTTTCGGATCTTACACAAAGGCTTGTAATTACATTTGGGTTGGATTTAAATAATACATGAAAAGCCAAGTCTATGACCGTGCATTTAAATACAGCAAACGCTCTGCTTTTCTGGTTTAGTGAGGACTGTGTGAATCAAAAATACCTTACTCATCTGCAAAAAAGGCTTAGTCCCAGCAAATCACAGCTTTAATTACAGGAAATAATCATAAACTACTTTATATGCAATTAAAGATACTTTCTTTTGGAGATATTTTTGTAATTTGTATTTTTTCCTAAAGCCGATTATTCAAAATATTATACTCTTTCATGCCTGCAGTGCAACTTTGACTTGCATATAAATTGATTTTTTGAACTGAAACTTTCTTTATGTGTAATTGAAACTTAAGCCTGTTTTAACTTTATCTAGGTAATTGATGAATGGGTCAGATTGCAGCTGCTGGTTAGTAGCAGCAGCAGCTAACAGTTTTATGGTACGGTTTGCTCGTTTAGATAATTGTATTAATTTAGAATGTAAATTGACACAATTACAATGGCATTTTTTAAAATGTCAACATCTTTTAAGTTAATGTTTAATCAGCCTTTAATCGAATGCTGAAACTG
The DNA here is from genome assembly GCF_964211835.1 of Anser anser. Classification (NCBI taxonomy): domain Eukaryota; kingdom Metazoa; phylum Chordata; class Aves; order Anseriformes; family Anatidae; genus Anser; species Anser anser. The sequence continues at coordinate 144,302,467 of NC_139721.1, forward strand.
TCTGAAACAGAAAATACCTTTCATGCTGAAATTTAAGATAAAGCTGGTCCAGAACTCAGTCTCATGGGAAGACAGATGTTGGACCACACTCGTAATTTTATTTAAAAACATCTCCAAGAGCATCAACGAATAGAAACACGGCAGCTCGTGAAGGACAACGTTCAGATGTGCGGTGGTGCTGCCCAGTACTTCATGGCAGTGGTAGACTTGAAAGCTGGGAAAAATGTGTCCTGAAGGATATTTGCGCTTGTGGTAGCTACAGTCCCTGATGTGGGAAGAACAGAAAGGAGGAAACCTTGTCTTCTTGTTCTCGACGTGACAATTGAAGGAAGTTCCTTCACCTGTGTTGAATATCTGTGAGTCAGAAACAGAAGCTAAGCAAACATCCAGGAAAACTTCAGCACGATCCTCTCTGCTCAGCAGCAGGCACGATGAGCTGTGCTGCTTTTAATCCAGGCTCTGACCAGCGCCCAGCTGACATCCACGTTCCAGCCCACCTCTGGCCAGGACACTTATGCTTGCATGGCACTGGGTAGCATTTCCTAACTCGGCTGTCTGCTTTAACAAAAGAGATCACCTCCTGGAGAGAAGGGCACGAAGGCTGTCTGGGGCACTTGCTGGTTGAGGGGGAGCGGTAGAATGTTTCGAAAAAATGGTATCTCTTCCCAGAAAGCTTTGATATCAGAGACGTTTTATTGTTCTTTGTAAATTCATTTAGATGGATGAAAACCAGGCACACTCATTTGAAATAAAGGCAAATGTTGGCAGAAGAGCAGCAGATCTGCTTTGACTTGGGTGAATCTCAGCAGGAGGCTCTCACTGCCAGGGAGCTGGGATGCAGTTCTGGGACACGACATCTTCTAGTGTGAGCAAAGAGCTTATTTCCGAAAATCAATCACCTCCTATGCCTGATCGCCTGCGAGGAATGGATGTGGTAATCCAGCAAAAATCATTGGTCCAGTGCCATCCTCCTTAGTGAGTACGTGATCGTATTATTGATGCATATGGCTGGATGATGGAAGAGCTGTTGTAGTTAGTAGAGGCCACCTTGGGAAGCCTCAGCATGCCCAGGAAGTTAACCTCACGAGGCCACATTGAATCAGCAGGCAGTGCCCCCATAGATGTAGGGCTGCCTCAGGCTCTCCGGGGTGGTGCTGTGGGAGCTCGTGCACCTCTGTGAGGGCTGCTCATGCTTTTGGTAAGTCCTGGTTTGAAATGCAACCCCGGGAATTTACAGAATCTTTTAATTCAGCTGTCAAAACCATGCAAATGTAATTATAGGTCAGATTTGGCAGTAAGCTCAGACATGGCATTTTCCCTGAGCATTTGTCTTTGCTGTTGGAAATGCTTCAGCCAATAAATCTGTACTGATAATGCTGATAGGGGAAAAAAAATCACTAACAAAACATAGTTTTACAGGTGGTTTTAGGTGAATTTTCCATCAACTTTATGTGCCTGTGCCATATCATTATATTCTTTTCTCAGCCATTAACTTCTGCTATGAAGCGTGAGATGCTGGATTCCTCTTGGCCTTGCCGTGTGCATCTGTTGCCCCTGCACACGTGTCTGGTTAGCATGTCTGGGGGTGCCACGTGGCTCATGGAAGGGACACGGAGGTGGGGGGCTCATGGTGAGGAGTGGAGGTCTTAGAAGAGGCCAGGGGAGAGACGGATAATGGGGGAAGGACACAGCAAGCTGGGGGCGGCAGCTGGAGGAGCCAAGAGACAGGATGTGGCTCCGGTGGCTCTGTCTGTACTTGATGCAAGGAATACCACGAATGCCAGTGGTAATGGTATCTACTTAAGGAAATGAGAGCTCTGGGTTTTACTTTCTTAAAGGCAAATGGCAATGAAAATGTAGCTGTTGAAGGAGAGAGGCACAGGCTTCACTGAAGCATTTAAGTGCCAGTTGGGAATGGGGTATCCAGCTCCACTGGCCTCTTCTTTGTGACTTCAGGCAAGTCATTGATCCAATAAGTACAAATCAACTGTTTCCATTAATTTTTACTGCAACAAGGCTAACTTAGGATAAAATAGATCATTATGGCTATGCTGGTCTAACGACCCAGTACCCATCTCTTTTTATGCATTTGTTAAGGACTCACTAAAACAAGAGGAAATTAACCTTGGCATTGGGGAGTGAGCGGAGAAGGTGAATTTTTTCACTTTATGCCTAGCGGGGGAGATGGCTAAACGTGCTTGGGATGGGGGAAGGAGAACTAAGGAGAAGTCCCCTCCCTTCCAGCTGTGCTGAGCTGTTAGATTGGATGAGCCATAAATGTATTTTCAGCCTTAGTTTAGAGCTGTGGTTGTAATCCTTCTGTCTTTCTCTTCCCATGGAGTCATTGCTGAAGCTCTTTCACTAACAGCAGAAATATTTATTCAGATACAAGCATAACCATTTGTTTCCCTTGTCCCTCCAGAGACACGTGAGTAGATCCCATTTAAGTAAATGAGAGTGCTGCACACCTAATTAGAGACAGAGTTAAGCCCGCAGTCCTGTGCCAAAATGCTACATCGTGAACTAAAATTCATGGAAACTTAATACGGAGTCACAATTTATTTGCTATATTTAAATGAGACTTTAAAAATTAAATGAAAGCCAAGACACCCAATAAAAGCCTGTAATCCAGGCTGTAATAATAAATCACATACTGGGATTTTGGTGCAGATGAGGGCGAAATTGTGTGTGCATTGACACTAATGGCATAGCGCCTCTTGACTTCAGTACATCCAGGATTTCTTTGGTAATACGCTTAGAGTCTTAATTTACTAGCAAAGTAACTAGTTTGGGATTTCCTGTTCCCCCCACAGCCTCTGATGATGTGATCAGCTCCTGGGACAACACTAAAATATCCTCAGCTGGCTCTCTCTGTCAGCACCAGCCTCCTCCTTTTTTTCATCTTCCTCCCACAGCCCCTTCTCTGTTTCACGCCGATCTGTCAGCAGCTCACACCCTCATCAGGTGCACTGGCTTGCTGGGCTTTTAGACACATTTTCTAAGAGGAAAAAGCTTTATGTGACTTTTTGTCTGCAGTCCTCCTCAACAACTTCCCTCGGCCAATTTTATTAAAGGAGAAAAGCTATCCTAAAAATCACTGGGTGGAGGAGGCAACCCCAAGCAAGAGCCAACCTTGGGTGCTCCAGACATACCATGCCTGGGGCTTTTCCTTCCCTGGGGATGTTGCAGGGAATGTGTGTGTGGGGGGGGGGGTTGGCACTGTCCAGGTGGGTTGGTGAGGAGGGTTTAGGGGTCAATGGACAGGAACCAAACACAAAACAAACTTCAGAGTTGGGTGCTTTGCAGGACTCTTCTTCCCCACCCTGCATTTTTTTTTCATGTGAATTCAGCTCCTTCCTTTGAACAGTGGCAACATGATGATCTCTGTCTAAGGGGCCGGTCACGTTTATTTAAGAGGTGTCTGGTGGTGACAATACAACAATCGTTTTGCAACTTTTTCTGTTTTTGTAAGAGATGTGAGTTTCATTTCAGCTAGCTGACCATTGAAGCACATGAAGGGGAAATAGTTCATAAGTAATAAATATTTGTATACAGTGATGAAATTTAGAAGACATTTCTTGATGAAAAGATAATTTCTGTTATTACCTTCTTATGCAAAATGGTAATTTACTTAATGTCCTTGGAGATACAAAGCAATATGGAAACTTGCATAAATACTCCAAATATATAATTTTAACTATTTCTGTACTCAATTATTGCCATTGGATTTTTACACCAATATTATAGTACTATGGATGTTAGGCAAGTTTCTTGTGGTTAGAAGTTAAGCATATGAGTGTTTCTGCAAAGTTTAAGGAGAGCCAGAGGGACATTGAGCTGACAACTGAATAACAAATACCTTCATTTTCAGGAGAACTGAGAACTGAAATGTTCCTTAGAAGGTTGCGGACAGGTTTCATGGACAGCAAATGTGCTGTGGACTGATGTATGAGCACCTTTTGTCTGCTAGATCAAAGCATAAATATGTTTATTCTTATATATCACAGTAATGAGGGCAGTGCAATGACAAGAAGTCTCATGGCTGACCAGCAAATTGAAGGGGTGGGGAGAAAATTTATAGTTCTTCTTTGATCTTGTAAACCAAACTTATGGTTTCTAGTATACCTGAAATTAGGGTAGAAAATAGGGATGTACTGGGAGCAACAAAAAATTAGATTATGGTGATATGTTACTGGTCAGAGGGAAAACTGAGTGCCTATGTTTACTCTCTTATTATTTACTTTTTCTATAAGGAAGTCTGTTGGTTTTTTTTCCTGTTTGGTGGCTAGGGTTCATCTGTAGCCCAGTTTGCTTTCTCCACCCCTGTGTTTTGGCTATGCCTGTGTCAGGAGAAGGCTCCTAGCACCCAGTTGTTCCCGAACAAAGTCTTTGCTGCCTGCAAGCAGCAGCAGAGAGAATGATTTAGTTCTTATATGGTGCCTCCTTTAGAGATGAGCTTCTGCCTCCAAGGTGTTCCTTCCTGATCATTATTTAATACCCATTTTATTTTGGACACACACAAAAAAAAAGCCAAAGAGAAATGGGTACTGTTCTCCACATCAACTGTTTGTGCCCTGCAGATACGAGGGGATCTGTTCCTTTTCCACAGGAAGAGCAGCCCAGGGGCCTTTTAGCCGATTACTGCTGCAGCGCGTAGACCACAGCAAAAGAGGGATTACTTCTGCCTTCCGCAGCAAACATTAGCCACCGCTGGGCTGCACAAATGGACTTTTTATATTTTATGTACTTTGATATTCTAAGGAAATGAGAAGTCTTGAAATGACAAAGCCCTAGTAATAACGAGGTGAGTTATCAGCACATGGATATTATCCAGGGCATTTTCCTTTTATACTAGTGTATGTCAGAGACAAGTAATGTCCCTTGTTTGCCTTGGAAGGAAAACCATTCAAGTTTACTCTTGTCAGGTTGCTGGGAAGAAAAAAACCTTTACTTGCAGAAGAAGATGACCTAGTTGAATGTGGCCCACCAGTTGTGTTCCTGGCCGCCACACACCGTCGTGCCTCTTGTCCTGACTGAGGTTTGTCAAATTCCACCTTCAGTTCCTTTGCAGGTTCAGCTGCTGGTGCTGGCAGCCATTTCTGCATTGGTTACCCCTGGTAAAGATACCTTATTTGTAATTAATCAAATAGTGCAAAAGAGGAATAGGCATAGTTGTTTTGTGACCATTATAAATATTTATTAGGCAGGAATTGTTTCAACAATGAACTGCAGCAGTTCTGTAGAAGACAGTGAACCTGGAAGTGAAAGACCACTGTGTCTCTTAGATAGATAAGGCTATATTAAAGTGTATCCCTGTTCATGTCCTCGTGTCCTTCATGCCATACTGGGAGCAGACTGACCATAGACAGATGCTGATGTAGACCCAATTAATTGTAAATAAACCATGTACTCACATTGTGTACAATAACAGCTGCAGAGGGAATCTGTAAATCACTGTTCACTGTGACTTCAGCATTAATCTTATTTTCATGCAAAACCCTGTAATCATGTTCCATACATCAGCCAGTGAGTTTTCACTGAAAACAGCCAGATGCATAAGGACCTTTGTGGTAGTGCTCTGCGCTTGAGTCACTACCACAAGCATAGTGCCATCTGTTTGAAGGGTCTTGCAACCTCTTTTTTGAGTTTCAAGCATGAAACTGCATTCCTGTCCAGTGAAACTATGGAGTGAACTGATATAAGACTTTGCAGTGTTACACTACACTTACAGTGTAGTGTTACCCTACAAAGTAGTGTTACAATATGACTTTATAGTGCTAGCATACTGCAGAACTTATCACAGTGCGTAAAGAATCATTTGGGCTTTCAAGAATAGTATATGATGAGTATTAGTTTAAATTTGGTTAACAACATGGGTAAGGTGGCACAACCTATTTAGGCATCTATGTAACCTTGTCCCTGACTACTTTATAAGTATATGTTCTCGGGTGCTTGTAGATGCCATGTACAATGCTTTCATTACTATAAGATTTGTATTAAGCATCTCAGTGTGCCCAGCAGCCTTTACAACAGCCAAGAAGAACCTAAGTGAAAATAGGAAGATTCTTAATCTCTGATAAGGGATTGTTTGAAATTCTTTTCTGGAGAAAAAAGACAAATTCACAAGAAGTTTGTGTCACTTTGAAGCCTAGAAAAGCAGATTTTTGTAATTATTCAGGCTTCAAGAACAAAGGCACTTAAAATCAACAAAAAAGGAGTGTAAATAACTTCATGAAGCTTTACAAAATCTTTATAAAAGTAGACCAGATACTGTACAGCTGGATATGCTACCATAAAGAATCTGAAGTGACTACAGAAGTAGAAGCTTTGTGAGTCTTCCAGACATGTCAAGTAATGCCTTGCATTGTTATGTGGGCAAGGCTGTTTTTCTTGGCCATAATTTCGGAAGGATTGTGTGTGTTATCATCAACGAAGTAGAACTTGAATAACAAATCTCAGATATAATCATCATAATGTGTTCCTGTTGGGGAGGGAGAGAGGGGAAAAAAAGCTTATTGTAAAATATTTTAAACCTATTTGATGAAAAATCCTTATCACTTACTTGCTTAGAATAGCTTATCATTTAGCTGGATATTTTCTGTTGAGTTCTGATTCATACTGACATATGCTGCTTTAAGAGTCCTAACTTAGTCATACCACAACAGTGAGCTCTTTGGAGCGTACTGCTTGGTAACTCATGTCTGCTTTGAGTTCCATATTGAAGTGGAGTAATTGAACACGTCAGCCTGTCCCATAAACCAAAGGCAAATAACGTAAAATTTATTGCAATGTGTTCTCCATATTGTGTACCTGCCTTAAAAATTAACCTTTATAGATCTTTGGAACACAGTGAAACTGCAACTCATACAGATTCATACACACGCTTATAACTATTTATATCATATTTTTACATGCATCAATATGTATCAGAACTTACCTCCCTCTTGCTTGTCATTGTGGGTATTCCCTGAAGGTGCAAATGTGGCAGTATCAAGGAGTAACACTTCACTGAAACTTCAGGCAGTCAGGCTAGGTGGTGTTTGTAAGTTGTCAATTTAGGGGTCTGAAAGGTGAAGCATCTTTCAAATGATGAAGTGGATATGATGAAAATGTTGCAAAAAAAGCAACTTTCGCCCTGTCTGGGTAAAAACTGGGAAGAACGTGAATTTCTAATACATGGGGATGAAAGAAATGCAAACGTTTGAGCAAGAGGCGTGAGACAGGTGTAGTTTCCTCAATTGCAATATACTGGAATACCAAACAATAGTTTTCTTTCTTTCTTTCGTTCTTTCTTTCGTTCGTTCTTTTGTTCTTTTTTTCTGTCTGTCTGTCTGTCTCTCTCTCTCTTCCCCTATCTTCCTCCTTCCACCACCCCTTATGGTTTTTTTGGGACATAGTACCATGGGGTCATTTGAGAATTACCTTCTGAAGTAGCATGTAGTAGGTCTTGGCATTTTTAGATTCTGAAGCATTTGCATTGTTCTGCCGTGAATTGTAGTGCTTCATGTGACATTTGCATGGACAGTTACGGGGGATGTGTATTGAAAATCCCCAGGCCACATCAACAGTTTCAAACTCCCACATGCTTCTTTCCATTTTTATTAGGATCTCCTCAAAGTCAGCTACACACCCTCCCTCAAATTGTTCTTTAAAACTCAGGTCCGTCACGTCATCTGTACAATGCTCACGAATGACTGGGCAGCTGGTATGCCAATTGCTGCCTCACTGACCTGACCGTAGGGGTATGTCACTTTTTGTTCTTGCAACATTACTGTATATACACATTTTCTCTTCACTATACATTTAATTGTTGTGGCTTTTGAGTGTATTTTGCTGCCTTCTTCAAGCACTGCAGTGTTTGTGTACAGCATCTTGCACAGCGCAGCCTAATCCCCAGCTGGAGCCTGTCCCTGGCAGTGCAGTACAGGTACATTTTATTTCAACGTTTTTGGTTTTAGTTTGTCCTCATTCAAAAGAGGCTTTGTTGCTATTTCTCAATTCCTATTTGACATGTTCAGTTTTACAGTGATTTTCTGGCTATTTTAAGCAATTTATTTGGGAGGAAACATTTCTCAGTATTTACAAGTGAGCCACTACATAACATAGGAAACAAATCCTTGCATATATGGATTAGGGGGTTGATTTATGGCATGCCTCTGTATGTGGTACATGCTAATCTACTTGAAAGGTAAGACATGAATTGCTGCACATCTTAATAGCTTCACATAACATGGGATTGAAGAGCTGAGCTGGTCGGCTTGTTTGCTTTCCCATGCTGAAGTGGTAACTGTATACCAGTATTGTGTGTTATTGCACTTAAAAAAAAAAAGTGGGGTGGGAAGGACTCAAATGTTTTTGCTGCTCTGTATGCCTCGCAGAGCGGGAAAAGTAAGACATCATTTATAATGGCTATTGTGCTGGAGGTTTCTGGAATGTTTGGCATTGCATGTTTAACTTTGGCATTTTGTCATCAAAAACTGGAGCAGAACACAGACTCGCAAATACACAGTCAGTCCTCTTGAGCTCCTGTAAAAATAAGCTGGCAAACAAGCCCCTCTAATAAAACGCTGATGCTGGAAAAGATACACAGTCATCACTTCGTTATGCTACTTTTCTCGGCATGTCTCATTTATTTCCAAAAGCAAAAGAGGAAGATGATGACCAGATAAGCAGGAGTGGTGATGAGGTGTGATCCTGGCCTCGCTGAGACAGGTTTGGTGTAACCACTGGGTCAGCCACTGAGCCACAAAATGTCCCATGGACACAGCCAGGTCACCAATGGCAGGGGCCATAAACTTGCCTTTCACCTAAGGTGTTGTTTCCTCTCTCTTTGTGCTCTTACCATGTCCATCGCACACCAGTGTGTATGGGTCTTACGATTTCTCCTTTGGGATTCTGGGCTTTTAATCGCTCTGTAGCCAAACCCACTGCAGCGGGATGCAAAGTGGAGATTCAGGTGAGAGCAGCACTCGGGCATTGCACTCTTTCTGTTAACCCGGGGTGATGGTGGTGTCAGTACTGCCGAAAGGGCCTGGGGATTGTCTGCTCACTGCTACTGTCATTTTTTCTGGTCATTTTGCTCAAGATGGCTCATTTCTGATTTTTGACCCACTGTGTTTCTTGATTCCACTTCTGTATAGCTACTAGCCATGTTTGCAGCATTTTCTTAATTATCCTGTACTCCTGCCTTCAGAAGGAAGTACGTGTTTTTAATGTGGCCCATGCAACAGGATAGCAACAGAAGGAAACAGGAGTAATGACAGCCTGGAAAAGTAAAGCAACATACTATTTAGCTATTTAACTTATAAATTACAGTTTTAGTTAAAAAAAAAAAAAAAAAAAAAAGGATCATCAGACTCTTCAAAGTCCTAACTATAGTTTGCTAATAGCGACCTGCAAAGCAGAACCTTCTTGAAGACAAACAAAAGGTGAGGCTAAATAAACTTGTTTTAAAGCCAACACTTCAGCAGTGTTAACTCCAGTGATGCTACAGAAATAGTAGTATCTTTCATGTCATACCAAAACTGCTGTATCAGGAAAGTATTATTTTTGGGTCTCTAACCAATAGTGTGCTCTATGTGTTTTAGTAGCGTGAAGGTCAGCACTGCTAGTTGTTTGCTGCTTCTTTTTTCCTAAATTAAGTAGCTGTTGTCTCCTGGCATAGTATGCTTGTTGTCTGTGCTGCACATGTAAGCAGTTTCAGGGATTTTTTAGCCTTTATCTTTTTTAATATACTTGAGCCTGGCTGTCTTAAGATCACCCGAGTAGAGCACATCCTGTGCTCTGCTCTCTCCTTGTCACATCACAGAACTGTTCTGGGTATGCACAGGCACCTCCTCTGTCACCTCTCTGAGCAAGCTGGTTTTTGTAGCCAGCTTGCTTTCTCCTGTCTTCTGCAACAGCCTCTAGCATTGGAGCAAGGACCAAGATTTAATCTACATAGCTCTACTAATTGAAATGTCCAGGGGGCGTGAAAAGACTTTTGACCCTGTATTTGTGATCATGGCTAAATGTGGCCCCTAATCCCCGTAGAAAAGATTCCTGGTATTCCAGCAGTGCTTGCAGAGCTGTGGCAGTCCACGGATCCCATTCCTTTAGGTCCCAAAGCTCCAGGACAGGGAAGAAGGTTCTTGTGAAGCTTCAATTTGCTTTATGTGAACTGCTACTGGAACATTTTTTGGGGACTATAAAAAGGAATTCCTAAAGCTAGACAGACATTCAAAACTGAGATAGAGTAGTTTTGGCTTGTTAGTAATGGATGAGATGAAACGCAGAATTTTCTAACATTTTCACTCCCTTTATCCTCTCTGCAGGAACCCAGCAGGCAGGATGTACAGTGATTCGGAAATTTCTGTGTTCAGTTCCTAGAACAGCTGAGTCAGCTCCAGGGTTTCTCATGGCTGTGTTTTTAGCTGTCTGTTACATAGATGGTGATAGGCCTGTGGACTGCCAGTGGTGATAAAAACAAATATATATTTGTGGCAATTAGATATTGATGTATCTGGAGCTAAGCGGTACTGTTCTTGGCAGGATTACAAGAGCTGGGATGCTTGGAGATTTAATGTTCTTATTGTGGCAGTTGTAGAGCAATACTGAAAGCTCATAAAACTGAAGGCAAGGCATATCAACAGACCAATTAAACGCAACATGTATTGTGGATACAAATGTTTGTGAGCTATACTGCTTACACAATAATCATTTTTGACCTTTCAGCGTGAACTCTCTTGATTCTCTGTCACTTTTTCATGCGGGATAGTCTGCTAGGGAAAACTCTGTCAGACATGACTTCATATAGCCCCTGACTTGAGTCAGATTTCTCAAGGTCTACTGATTTAAACCAGAGTGGTTTTACTGGAGTGATGTAGGAAACAGAACAAGCCAAATTTTGCTTTGTGCCTTCTAAAAATAATTTTTTTAAAAAAAAGTGATTCAACAAATATCCTTTTCTCCCCTTCAGTTTCATTACTAAAGCAAAGCTTGGATAAACGATTGTGTCCTACTGAGTGGCATTTGCTTTAATTACATATTTGCAGGTTGCCCTTTTTGCCAGGAGATGGGAAAAGGTCTAAGGATTTTTCTGTTAATGATAGAGACACAGGAACAGCAGTAAGATAACTCCATTTGCAACCAGAAGGCTGTTAAAACACAGATAACTTCAGACATCTAAATTCAAAACAAATTCTCCCTGACCAATTTCTAATAAACCCAAGCTTCAGCTCTTCTTTAGTGCTGTTTGCATAAAGGCTTGTTTGCATGATGCCGATGCAAAGAAAGTACCTGTTTAGCTTCACTTTGACATTTCCATTAAGATTAGACTGTATAATCTTACATCGCAAACTCTGATTCAAATCTATGCAGGCCTGATTTTTCAGTGGAAAGCTGCTGAACCCAAGTGGTGAGGATGGTTCTTAGTTGCTGTGAATCAAAGAGGAAAATACACAGATTTGGAGCGTTTTTTGAATCTTGTTTTAGTGCATCATTAGTTCTCACTGAAGTCAAGTTCAGCCAGAAAGGTGGTGCCCTGATACTGGTAGAGAAGGCTGAAGTGGACCTACATGTTATCTTTTTGTCAAAGAAATCCTAATTATCACAAAAAAGAAATACTGTCCAGCTGGTAACTACTGTACCATATACTTTCTTTCTTTAGGGTTCAGTGCAGTATGCGGCTCTTACATTACTAAAAGCTGTTAGCCAAGTACCTTGACTTTCTTGAAAAACACAAAGTACTTGTTTGACTTTCCACCATTTCACTTACTGAACAGCTGAGTTAAAGTGTTGCAAGCCACTATTTCCTTTACGCTTTTCATTATAGTGACAAGGAAATTTCAACTCTTAAAGCTCTTGTTAATAATAAGAATGAAAGTTAACCTTGTCCCTCTGATTTTTGTCCCGATCAAGTCTGATTCTTTCCATCAACTAAAATCACGGTTTCAGCTCTAGAAACATAACCCTATATAAGAAATGTATATTTATACATTTTAGGGGCAAATTGATTGCTATAATAGCTTTTTTCTCTATCTCACTTTTTTCTTCTGAATTAAAATGTGGTCTTCTATCAGAAATTTTTTCCAGTCATTACATGTTCATTTTTTCATCTTCTTTTGGGTAAAGACTGCAGGGAGAACTCCTCTGGCATCATCCATAACTCAAAAATTTTATGGCTCTTTTCTGAACACATTGAAGTTTTCAATATTACTGTGGAAATACATATACCAGCACAAACCTTGTATTCTTTTTATGGCCCTGTCAGTGCCATGCAGAGGAGCAATGCCACTTTTCTACTTTGAATTCCCTTCATGTAACTACAGGGTGTATACCTTGGTTGCAGCGTAGCTTTGGGACTTCATGCTATGATGTGTTTTTTGTTTGTTTGGTTTTGTTTGTTCATTTTTTAAACCATTACCTTAAATTTTGCCATTGGTCAGTGGCAGAACTGTCAAAGCTCTCCCAAATTTTCTGAGCTTAATTATGCAAGGTGAGAAAAAAAACAACTTAGTCTTTATTTAGCTTATTTATTAGCTGTTTATATTACTTAACAAGACTGTTCAAGAGAGCTCATTAAACTGTTGGCAAGGCATATCCACAATCATATAATTTGTAATGTAATTTATTACTTCTTAAGGTTTTAACAGTTGTCATCATCAATAAAGAACTGCAGTCCTATGATATCTCTATAAAGTGGGGAGGTGCTGTTTCGTTTCAAAGTGGAGAAATGTTTAATTTCAAAGCACGAATTCATCGGAGTGTTGCTATACCTGTACCCAACCCAGTTTTACTGAATCCACCATCTGTTCTTTCATCCTTCTTGCGCTGCTTAGAAGAATAAATGTTTTCTGTTGAATGTCGCTCCATTGTGATGTTATTCTGAAAGTGCTCCTTTGTGTGTGGATGTCGTCCATGCTTTCAGGACAGTCATGTGCAGCATAATGGCCCTATCGGAGCAGGAACAGGACCGCGGCAGCATGAATCGCGTTGCACAACAGATCTGCATTCCTTGGCACATGGAGCAGGATAATACTGCTGGTGTCCAGGCCTAGTTTTCATAGTCCTATATTTCCTCACTAATAGCTTATGAAACAAATGTTTAAGTACTTATTGTTGCATATTCTCCTTTTATCTTATTATTTATAGAGTAACTGTTAGTTAGGGTTGTGAAGCTATCGTTATTTTTCCTTTCTGAAAAATAAGATCAAGCAGCAGAAGATGAAGGCTTCCAAGCGTGCACTTACGACTTTGTTCCCAGTGACTGTTTTGTCTCCTGTGGTTCACTCCTGGCACTCCTTTGACCTAAACCCCAGTCAGTACAGCCTGCTGTGCTCCAGCCCCTGAGCTCCTACAGCATCTCAATGCCCTCGCTGGGAACGAATCTGAGAATTGGCAGACCCTGGTGGATAGATGTTCTCCAACCCTTAGAAGTCTTGTCAAGCCTACTAAAGTATCTTCTGATGTTTATGGTGCAGTGCATGGACACTACAGGCTTCACAGGGCTTGCTCAATTCTGTGCTCGTGGGGAGTAGGTTGTCCTCTTATCAGTATCTGTGCTTTGCTCTGCAGCCCACTCCCTTCAGTACCCACAGAAGGTTTTAGTAGAAGCACACTTTCTGTGACGTTCTCTGTTTTGCTTGGGAGACCAGTTGCTCCTCTGACCACAGCTGCTTCCTTAGAGCCCAAATCGGGTTGCATGCCCTCAGCTCACCTCTTCCTTCCCTTCCCAGTCTCATATGGACAGCTGGCTTCACCTCACCACCTGGCTTAGTCCCCAGTGTCTGCTGTGTCTGGGAGCAAAAGTGAGAGATGATAGGAGATGTTCAGGCAGCTGGAGCTGGAAAGATACCAGTGCAGGCTGTGGAGAAGCTGAAGGGATCCATGTCTGAGAGATCTTCATCAGGCTTCTGCTGATGTGTTGGTCCAGAAGAAACCATTTGACCTCCTGGATCCCCATGGTTTCCAGTATACCATTTGCTGAGAGAGGGAAAGATGGAGCTAATTATTATTTGGGGCCTTTCCCCCTCTCCTTCTTCAGAACATGCACCAATCTCTAGAGAATTAGAAATTTTGGTCCTACTCAAACTACCACTGCAGCCAAGCCTGCTTCCTTGCTCAGTGGTCAGTGCCTTTGCTGGGCAGGGCTGGCGTAGGGTGCTGGGTCCAGATAGCCTTCTGCTGGGTGCTGGATAGCCTTCTGCTATCCCCAGAGCCAGCTATCCACCGTGGCAAGGTGCTGCTAAAGAAGATACTAAATACCCCTTTTGGCTAGGGAGTGTTTGCTTACCCTTCCCTGCTTCCTTACCTCCATGATCACAGGTCTCCCATTTCTCTCGTTTTCAAGTGTAATTAAGAGTTGTTCTAAGGCATCTTCTTTTCAAACATTGCCCAAGCATCTGCAGAAGGGAAGGCCGCTCGCTGTGTGGCCCTTTCATGCTCCTAGTAAATGCCACGCTGCAGTGTCATTACGTTGTGTTTATTTTAAATGTCTGAAGTCCAGAGCTATGCTGGTATGTTAACCCACCACCTTTGTGTAGTCTGGAAATGTTAAAACTATAAATTATTATAAACAAACTGCCTTTTGGGAAACTTATATACTATGGTTATTTAAGTAGTCCTATAGATTTCTGCCTTAGCTTAGTGCTTACAGCGTGTATATGTGATCAGAGAAATACCCCCACAGTTTACAGAAGAACAAAGGTATATTTAACAGAAGATGTTTTTCTACTGTATATATATGCTTTTTTTAATTAGGATTTCAACTTAACAAAAAATTCAGCTTGCTTCATCTGCTGTCCATATGTAGCTATTTCAGCTAATATACATCGCTAAAGGTTTAATTGAATCCGTGCCATAGTATAAATATATCATGTATGTATATGTACATTTCTCATTCCAATAGCTTCCAAAATATATCTAAGTGACCATTAGAATAATTTAACAAGAAAAGCATTTTTTTTAAAGTGTTTTATGAGTCTTAAGTTCTCCCACATAAAATAGAATGTGTTGGAACTAATTTTCATTGGATGTTTATGGTTAATGGTCAAAAATTTTCAGTCTGTGTGGAACCATTTCCATACCACTGACCCATCTGTTTTAAAGAGACCCTGTCTTGAATAATACATGATATTTGGTCATTGAGGAGGAACTCCCACAGACCAATGTATACTCAATACATCCTTGAAATACTTAACGTCTGGATTTGAAAGGTTCAGTGTTGCAGTTTCTGGGCATCTTTAACCCTCACTGAATATTTTGCCAGAGTAGATAAAGTGCATGCCAAGTAAACTGCTATAGTTTCCAACCACAGCCATGAGGAACAAAGTGAATTAAGACCGGAGCCTAAAATTTCTAGGCAGAAGTAATAAAGCTTCTCTTTGTTGAGGTTTTAGATGCTGCTTTGTTCTCATATGCCCTGGTGAAAAAAAAATGTGTGCCTTTTAAAAATATATTTTACAGACACTTAATCTTGGTTGTGTCTAATGTCTTTCAATATTTTTAAAAGAAATTCCAAGTGGATGAGTTATTTATGTGTTTAGCTTTTATTTTCCATTATGTCTTTTAATAGATTCCAGATCTCATCCATATTGTAATGGCTTCTGTGTTACGGAGCAACACAATTTACTGGCTTAAATATCCATTTCTCTTGCCTCTCTGACATGAAAGTGTGATAGACCTATACTATAAATTGTTAACACATTTGAGAGCTTGAAAGTCCATACCATCACCCTGGCTGGCTGCATGCAGGCTCCACCAGACAGGAGGAGACCCCGGTGCACTCCAGCACACCTGGAAGCGTCATGTTATGCCTAGCATTCAGGTTAACGTGCTTGGAAGACATTATGATTAAAGGCTGTGAATGGAGAAGTGTTCAGGCTTGAATTCCTTTTTACCTCACTTCCATCAGCCAACATGTTGAAGCACATGAAGAGTGTAATTTTATAGACGTGTCTGAGACCTGGGGATGGAATATGTGAGGTGGTGGAAAAAAGAAGAGATAACCCATACCGTTGTGTTGGGAGGAGGGGGAGGATATCTCTTCCCCTGGTATTTCTTACTTTATTATTTTTTTAATGGCTAGATTTGCCTGAGATTATGGGTACGGCAGGTGTCAGGGGACAGAACAGCACAGGGAGGGGGTGGATCTGAGCTTTTAGCATCTTGGAATTGCCACCCTTACCAGTTCCTGCTTTTTTTTCCTGTTCTCTGAGAGCGTAAGCTCCAGGAATTGAAATAGAGCATTCTGCGCACAAGAATTATTCTGTAGAAAATGTGAGGGAGCCTATAATTAAACACTTGTGCATAGATAGCAGTACTGGAAGAATAAATTTGGTGCCTGTCTCTCCAAAAATGGTTGAAAACCGTAAATCATGTATAGAATAGATAATCACAGATATAACAAACTGTAGCTGCATCTGCTGATTATTTTCTCCTCAACCTCTTGTGTACAATTAAGAATTCAGATTTAACAGCTGGGAATGATTTTCAAATGTTGATCTGAAGCAGAAAGTTCTATTCAGAAACTTTCAGCAGTTCTTTTATCTTCCCAGTTCATTATTTTTTCTGGAATAGGTTAAAAAAGATAATACTTGACCTGCTCTGCATTGAGGTAGGAAAGAGATCATTATAAACTCAGATATGGATTTATGCTTAATGATCCATCTTCTTATGTGGCCGAGTTCAACAGCAAACAGACTGAATGTCTGTCTTCGGCCAAGAAACTTTGTCTGTTAATATTTTATTTTCCCAGATCAGCAGGGAGACATTTTTCAAAGGTTTCTTGTTGATCGGTGTGGCGAAGAAACTAAGGTATAAAGCTCAAAGTGAGAGCCTGCCAGATTAAAATTAGAGGCGATGCTCAAGTAAGAACTATAAAAAACAGGGAGTAGATACTAATACAATCACCCGTCATTATATACACTGCTTGGCGGAGAGTTGTGTATAGATATACCAATATGCTGAACCAAGAGATCTGTGTAGACCATGTGTAGATATAAAACTCCTGCAGAAAGGTCTCACATCTGTCATTGTGCACTGCATGCATGCGAATTCAAAGCATTCGACATTTGTGGAGTCAAAAGCTTCTGTTCCAGCTTTAGGACTCAGGTTATACATATTTGTGTTTTGTCTTTTTTTTATTATTATTATTTTTTTTGTACTCTGCCAGTAGATTTTCTATTTTTTAATGGGCTAGAAAGCAGGTGCTGGATACATTAACTGAATGTGTATGCATGTACACTTGCACACTTTCTTTACAACAGCAGGTACTCAGAGATCTTTCCTTAGTCTAGTAGGGTGAGTTGTGCATCTGTTGATATGATGAAGGATTACTGTGAAGAACTGATGAACCTGGTACATTAATTAGTCCTTCTAGAAATGGAAATTATATATATATATGTATATATATAGAATACGTATGTATACATGGTAGAAGTCTGTCCTAAAAAGGGCACTTGGGTATGGGTACTGCAGGAGTAAATACGGCTAGGCTTATTCTCATTAAACAGCTACAGTAGCTGTGTGCATTGTGCCTCCAAATATTTTCTCCTCTGTCATCTGTTCTTTCTGATTTGGCTTGTAAAGCTTCATTGTCCTGAAACAACATATTTTTCTTTCTTAACAAACTTTCAAGTTGTACTGTATTGTTTGCAGATAGGGTCCAGGAAACATGCCTGAAGTCTGATTACTGTACAGTTTGAGACTGAGATTAAAAACTGTGACGTCTTGCATTTTGACAAATAATTTGCTTTATCAGCCACAGAACCATCATTCTTTAGAGTCAATGTTCTACTGTTTACCTTTCTCCTTTTTTTTGGGGGGGGGGGGGGGGGGGGTTGGTTAGGCTTTTTTTTTTCTTTGATTGCAGCAGTATGTTCAGACTTATGGTGTTCTCACTTTTTGTTCTTTTTTTTTTTTTTTTTCCCCATTTCTTTAAGGGGTAGAATTATACATTATTCTCTAGGTTGGTCTCATTGTCATGGTATCTGGGGTGAGGAGTTTACTCATACAGATTGCAGTCCAGGTTAGGGACTTCTCTTTGTGTTTTGTTGTTGTTTGGTTCGTTGGTTGTTGTCATTCTGTTTGTGTTTTTTTTTTTTTATGATAGTCATAACTAATTTTACATGATTTTACTTGCTGAACACTGAAATTAAAAAGACTGTTTCAATAATAGCTGAAACATCCATTATTTCAGAAAATTTGCACAGAAGGAAAGAGGTGATCTACTCTGCTTAGTGTTTTTTTTGGCTGGTCATGCTAATTTTCAATTTGTCCAGTAATTACGGGAAGTTTTGCTCATGACAGTCTGTGATATTTCTTGCTTGTTTCAACTGGAGCCAAATAGTGAAATCAGGTAGTGGGAAAGTCTGCAGAAGGTACAAAATGGGGAAGCTGTCAGCAATGAAAACGTTCGTGGTGCAAAATGATCTGGGTCAACTGATGAACTCAACCCAAGGTGATAACGCAATTTTTGGTGCAGCCAAATGTCAGCTTGTACATCCAGGAGCAAAGAGCATGGGCCATGCAAGATGCAGAGGACTTGGACCTGAGAAACACTGGCTTCAGAAAAAACTGAGCTCTGTGGTAGGGTGTTCAGCCAGTCGCAACCTCCTGACATGACATGGGGTGGGAAAGCCTGCATAGCTTTGGGGTCTGTAGAAACAGGGGGCTCTTGAGTAATGGTAGGATGACTGCACTCAGCTGGAACTTACCCAGCTGGAACTGCAAGAATTACTCCTCAAAGAATTTGCCCAGTTCTGCTTTCTCCAATTCAAAAAGAATGTTAAAAAATGGTGAGGACCCAGGAAAGCCTAATAGCGAATAGCCTGAGGAGGTTATTTGTCAGAGTACTTGCTCGGTAAGCAGGAGTTCCCTGCTTTAGTCAAGAGCCAGTTACCTGGAAGCGGAGACAAGATGCCCTGTGTTCGGAACCCCTTTCCGTATTTTTTAAATCAAGCTGATTTTGTTTTAAATGTGCTTTATTCTAACAGATTGGTTTGGATTAGTCCCATTACCTGGGTTCCGACTAGTGGGTTCTTCTTAACTTTATCTTGGCTTGTGCACTTTAATTTTCAAGAGGCATGTAAGAATTTGTAATTTTTGCCTCTTTAAAACTTAGAAAATTTATAATAGGACTTTTTGGGATAGTAGCTTTTCTGCTTTTATATCTTACCTGGAAATGAAAAATTTCCAAGGAGAAAGTAACAGACTAGAGATTTAGTTTTATGAACAAAGAACTATTGAACCCTTTGAACTCAAATAAAAGTGGTGTTACTATCCACCTTAATCAATACGAGTGGCTGTTTGGGCCGAGGGTTTTTTATTTCTTTTTGGTTACAGATTTACAAAGAGAATTCTGAGAAGTTTTCTTCAGGTCTTCCTTCAGAGAGCGGCTGCGATGTAATTGTCAGATACGTGTTGGAGAAGAGAGAGCACAGAGGGGAAGATAGCAGTGATGACGGTTTTCAAATAATAATAATACATTTTTATACTGCAGGAAGAAAGCGATTACTGAAAGGTTAGCCCAGATTATTATTCATGAGTTTCCTGAGCTTTTAAACAAATTGTGCAAATGCTCATAATCTCATCATCTTCCGTCTCTCGGAAGGTGCTCAGATCCCCACACGTGCGATAGATCAAGCAAACCTCCAAAAATAGGCAGGCTGTTTGTGCTTGCAGCTCCAGATGATCTTATTATGGCAACTGACTCTGAGTGGAGTTATCTTTGGGCTGCGTGGATCCTTTTCACACCGTTCCTCTTACAGCTGGGAGCTGCTACTGTACCGCAGAATAACCCTCTCCTTTCTGGGCGCCGTGCTTGGGTTTCAAAGCCAAATGCAATTAAGTCATCCTGATTAGATCACCAGAGCCTTCAGTGAAATGTGCTCAGTAACATGCCTGAACTTTCACTGTGGTTCCAAATGAATAATTTCTTGGTATTTGACTTTGCTTTGAAATGTGGAGCACTCGCTTTGCCCAAAGGGGTATCTGGTTTTGTGTAAACATGGAAGGTTTCAGACCATTTGAGGGACACAGATGTGCTAAATTCAGATAATTCAGACATGCTAGAGGTCTGAAGTGCTTCAGCAATGCTTTTAACACCGTTCTGCGTCTGCTTCATCTTATGAAAATTGTACAGATCACAGGCCCTCCTGACGAACAGGCCTGATAGAGCTGGCCCCGCAGCACTCGGTCCCGTGTCACTGCTGTACGCGGCCCCATCTGCATTCAGCACTAGATAGAAAGTCTTCAAGGGCATCTCCCTGCCCTCTGCTCCTGTGGTACATACACCAGATGCCATCAGGGTGGTAGCTGAATGTTGCACAGCATTCAAGGTCGGCTTAGGGAATAGTCCCCATGCGAAAGCTAACATGGGGGCATCACTTAGCAGCAAATGGGAATCCTTGGAGAAAAGAAAACAGCAGCTTGTTTTGAAACTTAGGGGCGCTTTCACACGCTGGATGCTGGTTAGCCACCTTCTGTGGCAATCCCTCCCCTCGTCCCAATGGTTCTTAGCACAATCCACATATGATACGGGAATAGACAGCTGCCAGATGCATGGGATGTTTTTACTTTGTGTTTTCACAGTATCATGGGGATACAAGCCCTAAGAATCACCAATTCAAGAAAATACAGGGAGGAGAAAAGTAATAATGATGAAAATAGAGCTATAAAACTGTGAAGACAAAATATACAGAAGAAATCCCCTAAGCATCTGATATCACCAGCTGCACCTCCTCCTACTTGAAAGGAGTTGGCTCATTTCTTGCGAGCCTCCTTTTTTTGTTTGTTTGTTTTCAATGCTGTAAATTCAGAGACAGTTACTGAGGGATTAATCACTACTCAAATGAGTTAGGCTAGCAGAATTTGACTGCTTGATAATATATGAGAACCAAAATATGTCTCTGAGCTCACCTATGTTGTTGGTAAATAGTAAGCAGTTTTTTTTTTTCTTCTCTAAGATCTGAATATTTATTGGCAAATTAAACCTGTCTCATTGGGTCCTGGGTAAGGCAAACAGTTGCAGCTCAACCTCGAATAGTATGATGGGATTTACTTGCTGTATTTAGCAAGTAAATAAAAGCACGTTAGTGTAAGACCTGATTGTTAGAAACAAAATGGCCACTGAAAATTCAAAGGCTGGTGGTTGTCCACATTCTTTCTTTTATTCCCTGGGGGCATCAAACTAATAACTGATAGTTAACACCAGGCTGGCATTTTGGAGGACTCTTGTTTTAGAAGCCAGGCTGTTAAAGCTACTTATTTGCAGAGTTCCAAGCCTTTGTTTGCAGTTTACACAAATATAACGTTACTGCTTCAGATTTTACGTCAGCTCTCTGCCACTGAATTCAACTATATGAATAGCTGACTTCTTCCTTCCAGCAAAATGTGTACTTCACAGCAAGCAATTTTGTGTGCTTTTCTAAAGCACTCCAGTTAACATAAGAAAATCGAGAAACAGAATGATAGCCTCAAACATAGTTGGCAAACATTTTAGACTTAATGCTGAAATGTGTTTCTTTTGCCAGCAAGTTTACTAAAATTCCTTTCTTTGCAACTACAGTGCCTTAAGAAAGCTGTAGTGCTTGCTACAGAGGTCATATTTATTAACCAGAAAATAGTAATTGGAAAAGAGATAAAGCATGGTCTGTTGCTTTAGAAATTATTCTAAATAATTGGCCAATTTTCAACTGTAAGGAGCTCTAGAAGGATTTTATCCCTTCTACCTCCCCCCCCCCCCTCCATAGCACACTGATAAAAGGGTTCTTGTGAGGTTTCTACTTTTCCAATAGACAGAGGAAATCTAAATTGCCTCTGGGTACTTTCTTAGTTCTAATGAGTTAAGCCTGCTCCGGAAAGAATACACGCAAAATGGAGAGATACAGTTTGGAATTGTGTTTTGCTGTTAATACAGGACGTTGTGAAATAGCAGATTCAGGCATTAGGAATGCAGCACTTTGAGGGTGTAGGTTGTGACTGTACTTGCAGCAATTTGCATAGCATTTTCTGCAGGTCTTTATCGGTGAACTTTTATTGCTATTTCGTTTCCCATGATAAAGAAGTGGAAGACCTCCTTCTGGAAAAAGAAGATTATCTTTATAAATTATGCTGCTCCAAGGAAGTCTTGCCTTCCTGGATCCTACTATTCCATATTTGCAATAAAGATTTTTAAGTTTAGACAGTTACTGCAGAAACATTCGAGTTGGAGGCTGTATTTTTCCTTTCTTGGTGCTGCTGTCAGTTTCTGTGGAACAACATTTGACCGTAGAGGAGATGCACTTTATCTTACTTGAAAATAGCAGATATCTACAAGAATTTCTCAAGTGCTATAATACATTGCAATTGCACTTTTCAAAGACTTTTTTTAGATAGAAAAGCAAATACTGAAAACACTCAGGAAATACCAGATAATATCTAAGATGTGTATGAAGCCTGGGTATGGTCTCGTAAGATGTTCTTAGCTGTGGCCCATGGAGGACTGGATGGCAGTGTAGAAAGTGAGCAGAGACTCTTCACATGCAACTGACTTCTGGCATGTAAATTCAAAGAAGCTATCTCTATTCTTTATATCTCCAATATTATTTTCCTGTATAAGCAGTTGCAGCATTTGATGCAAGCACTGCACACAAGTGCGATTGATCTGATGCCCTCGCAGATGGAAGAGCTGCTGCGCGGTGGGCAAGGGGTCCTTGTTTCTCCCGTTGATTTGCTCTTGCACTGACATGAATCAAATGGCTTGAGAGCGAGCAAAAACTGCTCCTTGGAGATTTTTCAGTGCACTTATCGTACGGATTTAAATACATGCTGCTGTATAGGCAACTCCCATGTGCAGGGTGTGTGGCAGGAGCTATGTTCCAGGGATCTCTGACTGCTGGTGGCCTCCTTCACACCGCTCAGCATGGGGCAATTTAGGAGAGCCCCGTGGCCACCTTCGCTTATCAGAGCTACGAGATGGTTTTTATGGCCTTTGGCTTCAAGCAGCTGAGGATGTTCAAAGTGGTTGACAGCTACTTGCTTTTGTCATCCCTGCAGCTGAAGTCAGGCGTATCCCGTCTTCTAATGTGTGGTCCGGAGTTTGAGGGCTCGTCTGAAAAGCGGTTGGTTCACCTTGCGGAGGTTAATGTTCGGTAGGGGTTTTCTGTGTGTGTGTTTGCTTGGGGTATACATTTGTATACTGTTTGCAAACTGATTTACCTGTTACTTGGACCACGTTGGTAACACACCTTTCTTAGTCCTAGCAGAATAAATACCGTAGCTGGTGTTGCAGACTTTAATAATCTGATATCTATCAGAGTAACTCCAGAGGAAAGCTTTCAAAGGGTAAGTACTGTTTTGTTAGCCCTCATTTTAAATGCTAGCTAATAAGGATTCTTTCTAGACCATAAGTTATCGTTATTTGTCTAATATTTATTAAGGCATAAGGGAAGAGTTACCCACTTTCAGAATAGTTTTTGTTCCAAGTTTCCACTATGTATTTCTTGTAAACAAGACATGCAGGCTCTACTAACTAGATTGAAAGGGCTCATGATGTGAGAGTGTCTTTCCAAATTAGCATTGTCTACAAAATGCTTTTAAGGACATCTGTGTTTTTTGTGCTCTTAGGCCACATAAACATTTTTTTTTTCATTTTTGTTTGCTTTTCAGGCAAGAAAAAAGAAGAAATATATAACCAATTTAGCAACATACTTTTCTGGATGTTCTTCACTTACTTTTTTTTTCCCACATTATTTAGCTTTCTGTCTTTCTTTCATTCCTCTTGATAGAACCATTCCAGTGTTCCTTCTACACAGAAGTTATTTTTGTATTCTTCAATGTAAGCAGTACTGCTGGGGAGCTCTATCTGCCCTTTTGGTTAAACCTTTTTTAAAGAAGGGCCTATCTTTTTTTTTTTTTCTTTTTTTTTCTTTTTTTTTTTTTGTGAAGAGATGATTTTTGGTTTTAAACCAGTCATTCAAGGCATTCATATAAATCATATAATCTAATACTGACTTAGCTCTGGCTCTTTCAAACAAGTGGACACATGCTTATATTTCCCACCGTTGGGTTCTGAAATTCAGCAAATGCCATCCTAACAATTATTACCATTGCTAAACCTAAAATTACTCTATTAGAAAATCCTAAAAGATTATACATTTTCAAACAAGCAAATTTAAATGCAATTTATAGAAAAGATACTAGATATTAGGAAGGAATCTAAAACATTATAACAACAACAAACTGTCCCTCAGTCCACATCCCAAAGGGATCTGTGGAATAATCAATGTCTTGAATTACATCAGTGACTTAGAAGAGATGATTAGGTATTGCTGCTGCTGGGTACTTTTGCTACGCCTTGCCTTCTTCTCCTGTTAGAGCTCTGTCAGATATATGAGTTTATTTATTAACAGCTTCTGAAATAATCAAATGATTAGTTCTTTTTAGAATTCACTGGGTTTTTTTTTCAGAAAAATGAAACAATTTTCTCTCAGCAATGTTGTACATCTTACGCCATTGCCTTATGGGATACTATCAAAATTAGTAACTATTTACTAAGTTCCTGAGATAAATAGAACTGAAAGCTCAGTCAATGCATGTCAGAGCTGATATGATCATCCAATAGGGTTTTTTTTTCCACTTGGCTTTCTTACATTACCTAATCTTCAGTGAACTCCCCTTAACATCTGCTTTCACAGAATTCTCCTTAATCCACCTTCATTGTCAGACTGAGTTTTCTTATTTATTTTTTATAATTATTTCTAGAAATGGATAAATAATGATGTTTATGAGAATTTCAATAAGTAGAGAAAATGACTGATGATGGAAACTTGTTTAAGAAGGTTAAAAGGATATTAGGGTAACACAGTCAATGTGAGTAGAAGTCTGGAATATTTTTATGTCCTCATAATGACTTAAGTATTGCCCCTGGTGCTGCTCAGATCAAACTCTCTCTTTTCAAATTACTTTTGCCCAGAACTTTCAGGATTTAAAAAAGAAAAAAAAGGTTCATCTGACTCTCTTCTGCAGGAATCTGCTGAAAGTTCCTATAGTATGCAATACTTGTCATACACCTATTACCTGCAAGATGAAACATCTTTGCATCTCCTTTCTGTGTGGATGGTAGTAAGAGCTGTATTTCCTTCATAGCTGACTGGAGATTATGTCCCAACTACAGCTGTGTCATCAGTTTATGTTGTGAATGGCACGTAGAGTAGTATAGCATGGCAGAGTATATCTCAGAGTCATCATCTAGCTCAATTAGAATTGATGCAAGCTGCAAGAAAGAAGATAATGATTTGAGGACACTGAAGGTGAAAAAATGCACCTCTACAATGCACTCTAAAATGCTTAATCCTGAGAACAGGAGGTCTTGATGTTTGGAAATAGAGACTATGTGTTTCACTACTGTTTGGATAATACAGATATTTTTCTATCCAACAAAAATGGGCAAGTGAATTAGGAGGAACAAAGACCAAATAAACAAACAAAAAAGATAACCATGGCTGTATGGCCAAAACAGGAATCATTTTCTAGTTTCAGCAGGCAAAACTTACCAAAGAATAGCTGAAGAGGCTATCAACACATCCTTTTACAAAGTTAGGCACCCTCACCCATGCTCAAACACATAAAAAGGACTACTACCACTGCCAGTATATTTCTCTTTGTAAGTTGTTTCCTACAGAAGCATCTGTTGGAAAGTGAGTTAGTCTCAAAAACTTCCTGAAAGAGCAACATATTAAAAACTATTCTTCCTTCATTTTGAATATTTCAGATCCCTTTCTAAGGCTTAGAGACCCTCAAAGAGGGTAACTGTGTAGATATAAAATCCTGGCCCTCCTGTAAAGCCTGTAGCTAAATAAATAAATAATAAAAATAAATAATAAAAATAAATACAAAAATAAATTCAATGAGCTTCTGTGGAGGTAGGATTCATTTTGTGTGTGTACCTCTAAATCCTGGGACACATATGCTCATATAGTTTCAGTAATCAGGCCAGTGGATAGTGCCCAAATAGAAACCTGCATTATGTTCTGGCTGCGGTATTTATTGGGTAGTGAAGACTGTGCCATGTAGCTAGAAAGGACTGAGATGCAGCTTTTTCAAATATTTGTGTATATCCTTTTTGCTTGAACAGATAACATTGTCTTTTGCTGAATTTAGAGGAAAGTGAAGGCACTGAGAAGTATGAGGTCACAATGTTCATGCAAGAGTAGAAGAAACCATGTACTGCTCATCGGGTTTTGTCTACTAAAGGTTACTTCATTTCAAAGTTTTTACTTTTGATTTGATATATTTTCAGAAGTTTTAAGGTATATGCTGAAAGATAAGGAAATCACCAATGAGAAAATGCCATAGAAATTCAAATGTACATACTCTTTTTACTGCATCTCCCTCAGATATCCATAAGGTGTACCTATTGTCTATCTATTAGGCTTGCTTTCTCTTTATTTCTGATAATTTGTCATTTATGAATGGTGTTAATACTATAACTATAAAGAAAGCTTTTCAATGAACAAAGATGTTAAAAAAAAAGAAAGTAAAGATTCCAACATGGGAAAGGTTTAAGCATTTGAAGAGAAGACATGAACAATACAAGGAAAACAAGATTTTAGAAAGACATCTCTCTTTGTAGCTCAGGAGAGTAAGAATTGCACATTCCTTTCTACATGACTGTGCTGTCTATCTCCTCCCCCATTTTCTCCTCTGAAAAACCCTAAACTGTATTGCAAATTATTATCCACTGGCGCAGGGCCTGGATCCCTTACAAGTTGGAAACCATTTTATATGCTGTAGATTCTTTTCGGTTTTAAAGCCCTTTGTTGGCTTGTGAACAATAATGACATCAACTCTTGAAATCCAAATCAAGCTCTATTCCCTGTTCTGTAAGTCTTGTAAAGCCAGTAGCATCCGTGTATTGTTTCCAAATGGGATAAGTTTGAAATGACATTTCAGACGAATGAGCCGATGTTATGGTTTGTTTTTTATTGATTTTTCATCATATCCTTTAAATGTGAGTAGATAACTTTAAGAAGTAGGTTTTGCGATATATGATAAAACATGTTGCAATAAGGACATTTGAACAATATATAATACTTGAATCTCTCTCGCTCTATGTATATGTAAACCCGAAACTGAAATTAATGTTTAAGCTTCCTTATCAATAAAAAACATAACAGTGTTGTTTTGCAATAGCGATGTGAAGATAATTTTCCATAAGCTAATGTTGGCTGGCATTAATTAGCCACTTATATCATAGCAGTGATATCTGATTGTATGAAAACTAAGATGTACTCAGTACCTTGCAGAGGCTCACTGTTTGTATATAGCATTATATGTTCTTAATATTTATCTCACTAATATGAAATAACTGATGTTATGAGATGATAAGACTGACTTATTCAGCTGGATTCCACTCTAATTACTCTATGTGCTATTCAGGTGTTAGCTGGTTATGTTGCACAAAGGCATTTTTGAGCTCATATCTCTTATAATTGTGTAGATGACAGCTGTGTGTTTAAGGAAGGATGGAAGATAATAAATTCAGTTAATAATAAGATAGGGTAGGCTTTTTATGTCTGATGTTGTTGTTCAAAATTTCTGGTGTTCTAATAAAAAACTAGAAGACTGCCTAACAAAACCTCAATACTGCGCTGAGACTCTGTGACCCTTAGAAGATGTTAAGAGCAAACTTAATGTGGTTTATAAATATAATAGTTTTCTGTAACAGTTTTATTGGCAGTGTGCTGGAAACTGTTCATGAGTTAATTATTACTGAAGTCTTGTAAGGTAGAGAGGTATTGTGAACTCTTAGATGGTATGCCAAGGGCAGGAAAAGTGTTTTTTTGTTTGTTTTTTTAAGGACTGAAATGGGAGCCAGGGCTTGGTAACTCTTGGACCATAGAAAGCTGTGACTGGACATCTTTCCAGACCTGCTTAAGCAGGAAAGGATTTTGAATTTTTTGGGTGGGAGAGGATTAGAGCATCTTTGCAAGATTACTGCTGTGCATAGCTTACAGTGCATAAGAAAAAAGATCCACCCTGTGGTCACGGGAATCTTGATTAGTGGAAGTTTTCAAAGAATGTTTTAATATATGAAAAAAATAATTGGTAAAAGAACATCTGACGAAGAATAGGGCTGTCACTACAGTTCTGTATTGATTCATCTTACCTAGATTACCCTTTAGTGTTCTCTAAATTGTTTCTCCACTACAATCTGTTTTCTTAAAAGAACTTAGGTCCACTGAAGTACATAAATGACGTAGTTTATGGCTTTCCCTAAGAGCTGAGCACCAATGCAGGCTACTGGGTGCAGTTCTGTAGCACCATGACACGGGTAGGTCCTATATCTGACTCTTGCCTAAAGTTTTCTAGGTTGGTAGTTAAAATGGCAGTTTCTGGCAGAGACCTGCAGTTTTCATCATTTGGAGTTGTGGGGATGAAGCTCTTAGAAAACCTGGTGTTATTAAGTCTTATAGGGGAGTCCAGCAGAAAGGTAGAACAAAATTTGCGTACAGCCACATTTTTCATTATGCTTTCTTCTAAATATTGCCATTTAATTATCCTTTTTTTTTTTGGCGGGGTGGGGGGGAGGAAAAAGCAACTTTTTTAACCTTGTCATTTTGAATAAGAAATAATCCAAATTTTGATCTTTTTTTTTTTGATCACTTTGAATAGCTTTTATAAGGTTTAATTGGATGAATTGATCACAACTTAGAAAATCACGGACATTTAGTCAATAGTGAAGGCCAAAATGAAGTCAAAAAGAAAAAAAAAGAAACTTTTATAAAAGAAACATTACAATCAAATCAGAGCAATGGAAGATGACACCACCATGTGTTTTTCAGCGTTTCAGAGGATGGTTTTCTCAGTAGACCATCAGTTGTCATTGCATTCACCATACAGTGCTTTTCAGTGATGGCTATTTTATTAGCCTATCTAGCCAACTCTATCATTCTTTCTTTTCAAAATACTGGAGACAGCTCATGAAAATCTTTTTCTTCTTAGGTCATCACTGATTCGTTATTCTTTTATAAAGATTCATAATAGTTTTTCGTTGTTTATCTTCAGCAATGTAATGTGATTCCAAGGAGAGATGATAATGATAGGAGGAAGGGAATGAATAATAAGAGAGACAGACTATTGGAAACAAAGATAGGGTGTTCGTCTAATTGTCTCCAGTTCTGACTGTGAGACAGTTACAGAAAGATAGTAGAGAATATTCTTGCCATTTAACTTTGTGAAGTAATGTTTAAACTGTTAGATTCTTCAGGTATGACATGTATGTGGTTGAAAACCCCTAATTGAACCCTTAAGTCAAAGTTGCTCAATTCCCCTCAAATCTTACCAGAATTAGTAGGCGGCAAAGTGTTTTCTTTATGGAGGTACCTCCCTGTAGACTCATATCCCTCACTAAGCAGCCAACTTTGAGATTTTCAGCTACTTTTTTTTTTTTTTCTGTACAATGTAGGCATTTCACATATGAATTTTGCATCGTTAAGTAATGATGCAGGTTCAGGTGCAGAGGTTCAAATCAGGTTCAGATTACCTTAAAGAAACTAGATCCAATCATCTTTTTTTTTCACCTTGCACCAGTCTGATTCTTCCTGTTACTTTGCACAATGATGTTCGGATAACTGTACAAGAGGGCAGACACATCATAAATACAAGAATTACTTCTTTCATTTATTTCCTTGACTACTTTTATCTATGATGTGTCAAGGGAAGGGGCTGATGAGCACTCATTACTTAAGGTGTTAGGACACAGTGTTAAAGAGTATTCTGGTCCAAGATCAAAGAAATAATAAGTTCATGCCTAACTTTGTTTAAATATTCTCTTGGACTTCTCATATTCTTAATTATGTGCATAAATACATGATGGAACCAAGGCTGAAATGTACCATACCCCATGGGATCTTGCTTTAAAAAAAAAAAGAAAAAAAAAAAGCTGTAAGTCATGTTAAGATGAACAAGTGAAGTGATTTTTTTCCTTCATACTAGCCTTGTAACCTGGAGTATAGATACAACATGGTGTTTTGATATAACATTTCCACATGAGTGGAGTAACAGCAAAAGAGAGAAGAATAAATGACCCCAGAAAACTTCAGAACCCCTTGATTACCAAACCATTTCACAGGTATAACAATTTTATATCCCTTCAAATTATGGTTTGGAATATGACCTGAATTCCCTTGATATGTTTTAAAAGTTGTCTTGTTCTAGTTGTTTTATTTTAAGGTTCATTAAATATTACATAAATTTATATAAAATCTATTTTTTGCTTTAGTCATCACTGAAAATTAAATGAAACACGAGTTTTTAGGATTTTTTTTTGACAAAAGTGAGAAAAAGAAACAACAATGGAGAGGAGATTCTTTTTCACTTTTTTGTTGTTTGGAAATTTTCAAAAATACAGTTTGCCAAGTTAACACGTGTCATTTTCAGCTGTGATGTTCAGTGAGTGGGAGGCAAAGAACATGCACAGTTTGAGGGATGCTGTAGCCGTGGAGTGTGATAGAAAAGGTAAATCCTGAAACATAAGAAGTCCTAATGTTTTGTGCAGCCCTCTTCCTTTGTTCTCGTCTCTCTGACTACATTCCTTGTTTACATTTGACTGGTCTTTTTGTTTCTGTGCTTCCTTTTGGACCCCTTGTCTTTGGCCATCTCCATTTTCTCAGCAGTTGTCTAACTGCCTTCTTGCAGGTTGCTTGGAGTTAATCCTGTACGTTTACTTTGTATTTTGATGTGATGAGACTCACCCTTTCCATTCTTTGGCAGGTATTTGTGCACTTAAAATTTCTGTTAGAAGAGCCTCTGTGGTCTGAGCCCAACTGAGCTACCATCCTGACTTCTCCCGTTGTTGAAAAACATCAGTATCTTGCACCCCTCCTACAAAACCATTGTGTGCAGGAAATAGGTAGTTGATCCTCATTTCCTTCCCTCAGTTTCAAGTAGTTTAAGAGGACTTATGAGTCAGCATCTTGTTTCATCATGTATCATCATCTACGTACTCATATCTAGCCCTTTGTGTTTTCGTTATCATTTCCCTCCAGCGTCGGCTGATTGCATGTCTCTGCAGGATCTCACCAAGAGCTTGTAAACCTAGGGAACGCTAATTGGCATCGTAATGGCCTGGCTCACCCGACTTTGCTTCATACCAAACCTGTGCATTTCTCTAATTTTAGCCACTTCCAGTCTCTCAGCAGCTGTGTCATCTTCCTGGGCGACCCGTGATAAATGCAATGTGTTTAATGTATTCTGCCTTTATAAAGACGTCCTTTTTGAAGTCCGTCAGGAGCATAAATCAAATGGCTATTACGGGGGGGGGGGAAGAAGGGGGAAAGCCTAGCATTTCTCCACTTTTGCGGCACTGCCAGTACCTCAGTGAAAAGGCACTTTGAATTGTATCAGCACTGCCAGCAAGAATGGCAGGGCTGCGTTCCTGCTGTGGGAGCACATTGCGCTCCCAACACCATTCTGTGACATTATTTCAGGCTGACTCAGGGGGACAGATGTCTCCTACTAAATCATCAACACAAGTGTCTCAAGCATCTGCTTTTTCCTTTGGAGACTTAACATTTCAGTGTTCAACAGGCCTGATCCTGCTTAAAGTGGTGAATACTTTCCTTTGATCTGCTTAGCAAGCAGATCCCACAAGGCAGCCTTACAGTTCGTTCACCCTTGTTTTGAAGGGCCCGGAATAATGACTAACACAGTCAGTCAGCCTCGAGATATTAATCCTTGTCCTCCCTAAGTTACTGCATGCTAACCCTTTGGATACTGTCTTGCAAGCAGTGTTCACCAGACATTTCTCAGGACTCCGTTTGATGACATTCCCTGCATTCCTGGCATCTTTGCTTTCCTCCTATGACTCTTAGCTTTCTACACCTTTTCCCAGGGCCACTGCTCACTCCATTTAGGTTTAAAGTTCAAAAGCAACATGTTTGGCAGCTGTTTCTTTTCTCCCTGGTACCTTTCTCATTACAGTAGAGATTGGCTCCTGAAATCCATTTTTCTCCATGTAACATCCCGTCCTGCTCGTGCCTGCAGTTTATGGGGCTGTGCAACCATTCGTTAGCTGTGTGCAGTGTCCCAGCCCCATTTTCCACTCTCCTCTTTGGCCTCTAACATTTTCCACTTTTCCCCAGAAGAAATTACTTAAGTTCTTTTCTTGATTTTCTCCATATTGCCTTTATGTCTCTACCTGCCTCTGTTAATCTGTTTCTTTCTCTGTTAACCCAACCTTGACAAGAGTTGGTACCACTTCTATTCTGGCTATTTTATTTACAGCTCATGAAGACTTAATACCAGTTTCAGTAGGAGCCTCCCTTTGGTGTCAGACAGCAAAAACCCCTGTCATTCTTCCCCTCGCTGGGCCAGGCCCACCTCATGTAGGTCACCCTCATGCTTGTGAAGCTGGTCAAGTGCTGCTCATTCAAACCAGCTGAGGATCTCATGTACAGGTGTGAAGCCACAGGTTCTGCACAACTCCATTTAGTAGGAGGTGCAGGATCTTATCTGCTGGCCAGCAGAGGTTGCTCAGAGCACGTCAGTTGAGTGCTCAGTTCTCTACAGCTCTTTAATTCTTAGTGAGTCCCATCCAAAGTTTTCTAATCTTATGCGGGATTTGCTTCAACTTCCTATTTTTCCCCTCACATGGGTTATTCGCTGTGATGCCTCCTATCTGTGGTACAATGGTGGAGTCAGCAAGGGAAGCAGGAGTTGGGGGATTGTCACAGGTGCCCGTACCCTTGCTGCATTTGCAAGTCGCAAAGCAGTCTTTGAATTCATTTCCCATCGTTGGGCACTATATATATCTACATGCATGCCTGCAGTTGGAAAAAAAAAAAAAAAAAGAAAGAAAAGAAAAGCTCATCTACAATCTAGGAGGAAATGAAGAAATAGATCATTACTGTTTTCCCTCTTTAAATACCCTTGAGGTCATCAGACTGCTGATGAAGGCATCAGTGTGGTGTTGAGTTTGGAAAGGAATATAGAAAGTTAAGAAATATTTTGGAAAGTTCCAAGTGAAGCCATGCTTCAGGTTTGGAGTCAGACCCAACTGTCTTCAAATTTCATTCATAATAAGGTCTTTACGTGGGCTGCAGTAATGGTCTTGATTAAATTTCTCCAATATGGGCATGTCTAGATCTCCTTAGGGTGATCCAAAGTTTGCTGTATAACACTATGGAGGCCTCTTCTGCCTCCTGGTGCCACCTTGTGCAGGAGTCAGTGGATCCTTCTGCTGCACTACTGTTGTCACTCTGTGTTTGTGTGTGGTTCATTTTTTTTTTTTTTCTGCCAGTCTCTATTTATTCAGAGATTGCTGACTCAATCCTGCATCACACAGAGCACATCTCAGAACAACTCTGGTAAGAGGAGGGAGGGACTTCTGGATCTAGGTGGACCAGTTTTATATATTCTAACTATGAATCCTCATCCAACTATTTGCTTTAGAATTAAAATAAACACATTGTTATGATAAAGGAGGGGGAGAGCAGCATTTTCCCTGAATTAGGGGCAGGGGGGGGTTGCTGACTTTGTCAAGCATCCTCATTTCCTTACCCTCCCTTAGGTTGGAATGGATGTTACACTTCCTTTGGGAGTAGGAAAGTCCAGAGAAAGAGGATGCAATTGTAATTCCCCACTAGGGTGAAAGGGTTTAAGGAAATTGAGTAGCTCAAATTGGTTTTACGCAATAGCTTTAGGAAAGGCAACAGATGAACACTTTTGATTCTGCCATTCGGCAGAGTAATGTCCCTTCCAAAGTGTGGTCTTGAGATGTGATGCAGACCAAATCTCCAGCAGACATGCACCAGAATTTTTGTCATTTGGATGTCTCACGTGTTTGGCATTGAGATGGGATTTTGTCCTTAGAAAATCCATAGCTTTTTTTTTTTTTTTTTTTTTTTTTTTTAAATCGGAGTAGTTTAATTAAAGGTCAGACAGAACTTTTTAGGTTTCTGGGGTGGTGACATTATAAAAGAAAGAAAAAAATGTAATACAGTTTCAGTATTACTCAAACATTAGCAACAGACTGTTTTGTCTGTGTGGTTTGGAATTGGAATCCATCCAGTTGTTGCCGGAAGGCTACATTTAATTTGTACTGTTTGCATAAATGGCTTATTTGTAAAAATCACATTTTACTTGAACAATTCTAAATGATACATTTCTCATGGGGAAAAAAATGATCTATTGTTCACTTTAAATAAAACAGTACTGCCCTTCCAAAATATCCAATAGACAAAGTCATGAAAAATCTGAGTATACTTGTATGTTGCTTATCTCATCCCAAGAATCAACTCTCCTATGCCCGTATTCCCTAGGTTTGTAAAATTCAAAAGATTCTTTGAATTAGTCTCTTAATTATGATGTTGGCATTATAATTACTTGCTAAGTAAGATTCCTTAACAATAACGTCCTTGTTATCAAAGCAGTTGTGCTCCTTTGCCCGGTGCGAATAGTTGCACGTTCTGATCGGGGCAGGAGCAGTTGTCGTGGGAGCCTGGCGCTCGCTGGGAGAGGAATCCAGTGCTCAGATAAGGTTGTTTAGGGCAC
Source organism: Anser anser (assembly GCF_964211835.1). Classification (NCBI taxonomy): domain Eukaryota; kingdom Metazoa; phylum Chordata; class Aves; order Anseriformes; family Anatidae; genus Anser; species Anser anser. The sequence continues at coordinate 144,336,982 of NC_139721.1, forward strand.
TGTGCAAAATCTCTTCTACCCCCACCTCCAGCCCATGGGGCAAATGTAGACTAAGGAGAATATAAGACGTCTGCCTATAAGGACTCAAACATCAGTGGGCAATTTTTCCTCCAACTCGCATCTCATTCATGTGCTGGGGAAAAGATATTTGTTTGTTTTTTTTGGCCTTTAAACCCATTTTAGCACATTTTCACAGTGTATATTCTTTAAGATCAGATGTGGAATAGTAAAAAGACATGACTGGAGAATACTTTTTAATCATACCACAGTTTATCTTTTACTCTTTTGAAAATTGGTTTCATCAAGAATAATGTAATATTTCTAAGTTCTGATTAAAGGATTCCATGTCTTTGTAGTAAGTGAGAAACCAACACAGTGTTGCAATGACTGTTGCTAACTCCAGCCAAGAGTTGTATCATTGCTTTGGAAGAATGCATATTTTGCCACTTCTTGTCAGATATGGTTGCTAGATATACATTTGAATCTGTGTGGCTAAACTCTCTCCCATTCTCTTTTACCAGAGGAACATTTCCCATTTCTTTGACATACCACCATAGGTAGCATTTCTGAACTGAGTCCAGCAAAGTTTCTGAGAATATTGCATATTAACTATTGATAGAACATGTTGTTCCCTAGCACATATGCCTTTCCTTTACTATTTTTCAGTGCTCTCTTCTCTTCTCTTCTCTTCTCTTCTCTTCTCTTCTCTTCTCTTCTCTTCTCTTCTCTTCTCTTCTCTTCTCTTCTCTTCTCTTCTCTTCTCTTCTCTCTCAGCATACCTTCAATATGTAGAGGTTATTCTCTTTTAATTCTATTGTTCTCCTTTTTCCTTTCCTGTTAACAATTATCTCTCCCCCTCCCCTTCTTTTCTCTCTTTGATCCACAGGTTTTGCAGTGCATGTTGGTCTCCCTTCATTCAGAACTTGACATTCAAAGGTACTTGATGAAAATTGAATCCTCTCAGAGAGTTAGTACTGTACTTTCTTTTTTCTGCACTCTGCTGTGGATTGAGTTTGTTACCTTTTAACTGTGTGTGGTTTGCATCACAACTAGTGTTCTCAAATAAATAAAGATCTGCATGCTTTTTCCCTCTGAAGGTGGTGTCATTCGTATAGATTAATTGCATATGGGAGTGTGATGCATCCTTTGATGATTTTTTAATTCTGATTTTTCCTTTAATAGCATGATAGACATGAAGCCCACACTCTTGTCCTAGATAGATGTTTTGAAATCCACCAGCATTTGGTGGGAGGTCATATATAAATAAGTGATCGCTACCAGCTGTCCCAATTCTAACTTCATTTATGTATTTATTACACATTTGGAACAGAGTTGAGGGATAAAAGTCTTTCTGCAAAGTTAAGGACAGATCTGTGGATGCAGGGGCAAATATTTCCGTATTTGATGTGCAAAAAAGCTTGGTTTCCAACTTGCAAATTGATCTTTTTGTGGGAATTTAAGTTGAAGGAATACACTTGCTGCAGATCCAAATGGGATAATGGCCGGAGAGCAGTATAGTGGGCCCAGCTAAAATATAAATTAACATTTAAAAGACCCTCCATTGAGAAGATGTTAATGTTTCACATGTGCCTCTGCATCTTGGGGCAGCGCTTTCCTTTCCTGACATCATCCCCTGCTGTCATGCAGATTTGGAAGTGTTTCCCTTTTGCTGCACCTTGCATCTCAATGTAAGGGGGGCTGACATGAGGCCCCAACTCTTCAGAGTTGTTGTTCAGATAGCCTGTGCACCTCTCAAGTTGCCTGTATCTCATCTCTTGGTCTATTGAGCTCCTCTTCCATTCCTGTATGACTTGTCACGTGGATGTCTGCTGCAGTAATGTTTTTTTTCCATTGGTGTAGTGAATATGCACACACCTTTTAGACACGTATGTGCTACTGCGTGTTTTTTTTCTGCAGTCAAAAGAACAACCGCACAAGTGCCAGGGTAACACGTGTTGCAAATAAGGAAGGAGGCCTCCGAGCATGCACTGTGTGCAGCAACTTATTTGCACCTGATTTGTCACTTCCCCACTGGGTTTGTTTTGACTTAGAAAATGGAAATGAACCAACAAAAATGCTGACCACAGGGAAGAGTGGGAGAGGCAGAGGTGTGAGGAGCAGTGAGGCTTCTCCCTCGTGTGCTGAGGAGGTGGCCTGGAGGGAGGGAAGAAGGAGCACAAGGGCATGGTGACAAGTCAGCAAGAAGGATGAGAAGCTCAGCTCTTGCACAGCATCCCTCCTTCCCCTCCTCGGGACAAGCAGACCCGTCCCTCCTACTCACCAGCCCCAGCGGTGAGGTCTTTTTTTTTTTTTTCGTTATTTCTAAAATAGCATGTTAATGAAGAACTCCTTTTTCACTTTTACGAACACAGAAAAAACAGGTTTTTCCAGGACAGCTTTGAGCTGGAGCCTGCACCGTGTTCCTTTGCTTTGGGAAACAGACACCACGAAAACAGACCCTCCTCCTGTTTTCCCTAGGCACATGTGTGGGAGAAAAGGGATGGGTAGATAATCATTTTGTTGAATCAGAACACACCATCCCCTAGGTACATCTAGGCATCTGGTATTTATTCTTTTTTTTTTTTTTTCTTTCTCTCCTTTTTGCATGTGGTTTTAAGCACGTAAGGATCTTTCCCCTTTAATCAGCATAATGACAGTTTTTGTTTAAATCATCCCTTTTCATCTTGAGCGTTCTCATGACAGTTCTGGGGGTTGTGTAGGTAGGAGTTACCTCACCCACTGCTGATGAAATGCAGCCACCTCCTGGATGGAACAAGGGGTCATTCTGTCCCATGAATGCTTCACAGTAGGGTTTTTAGGAGGGAAAAGAGAAACAGCTTCCAACTGAAGCTGCCATAAGATTTTAATTAAGACAAATGTTGGTGTCCAGGCTGAAATTTACAGATAACTTACTTAAACAAAGTAATAATAAACTGAGGCGATGGTGCAAGAATATGAGAGAGACTGGGAAAGAACAGATTTTGCTGTAAGCAAAATTGATGGGGCCATGGAAGGCTCTGCAGAGAAAAATGGTGAGGTGATCAGTCACTTTTTACATCTAGCTATCACATACAAATAAATACTTCATATCACATTAGAATAAAGCAGAGAGACATATGACTTTATTTTAAAATGAAAGATTTCTTTCATTCAGTGTGATTTTTGCTTATTACCAGTGGGTGACTATTTGTTCTGTCTGTCATTTTACTTTAATTTCCACCCTAAAACCTCAGACTGGCATTTGTAAAAAGAAAAAGTCCCGGGATTCGGGTAGAAACATACTGAGAAATATTTCTGTGCTTCAGCAAGGATGACTTGGGTTTTTTTTGTTTTGTGTTTTATATTTCGTGTATTCAAAAGAGATGCCACAGCATGTTGCATATTTCAGTCTGGACTTGTCTGGACCAATTAAGCTGCTCTTAGACGGGCTGCTGAGTTCCTGAGGGCAACATTTTCAAATGCAAGTTCCTCCAATTAAACATCTGAATAAGAGGTCTGGCAGTGTAAGTGCTGAGCACCTACAGCTTTTATTGCGCCTAATGAATATCTTTACTGCAAACACACTGCTTTCCAGAAAAACAGGCTTCAATGCATCTGGGTGCTTACAGTTAGGAACCAAAAATTGAAAATGTTGCTCCGTGTTAGTCCTTTATACCAGGGTTGCATGAAAAATTCCCCTGCTAACTTGGAGGATCACCTTTCCGAAGCGTGAGCCACGGTGCTGAGCGGGGAGCGCAGGAGTCGGCAGCCTGTGGACGCCCTGCTCGCTGATTCACCGGCCTCGGGATTAAAAGAAATGGGTTTTGGCGGCTCGCCACAGCAGGGAGCACGCAGCTGGCCACCAACGGGAGCTAGCAAGGCTCCTGGGAAAACGTGCAGATTTTTCGGATGATTTGGATATCATTCCAGCCTAAAAATACGGCTGATAGATCCTGACACATAATTAGATGTGGTTTTTATCTGCCAGGTGAAAGAAACGGTGATCAGCATCAGTGAATACAGGGAGTGGTGATAAAGATCCTGCTACAAGCAGAGTTTTGCCTTCAGATAAATTCACAGAAAGGAGTAAAACCACCACTCGGTGTGGCACCTCTCGTTAGCCGCCTTGCCGGGATGCCACCTTGCTGAGACTGAATGCCACCAGGATTTGGTGCAGCACCTTCCTGTGACCCCCGGTGCCACAGGCTGAGTTATCTTCTCCTGTGCTTTCTTTTACATTTCGTGTTTGGAATACGTAACTTACAGCCAGAGACACCCACTAGCACTTGGTCAGGTGTCAGGAATAGCGTAAATAACACCCACAGCATATTCATGGTGCTGAGGGGCAGTTGCCCTCCTGCACTCTTCAGCCCTCGAGAGCAGGGCCACTGTCTCAGCATGGTACCGTTTCCAGCTGAAGGAGTCCAAAAGGAACATGCCATAGGATTTTCCATCTCATAATTGTGAAATAATGCATGGTGAAAAGGGAGCTTGTCATGAAAGACGGTTTTATGTTGCATTCAGCTGCTGAATCACGTCCCCACCCCAGTTCTCCCAGACCAAAGATATTTCTCTTTTCACAAGTGAAAATCTTTTACAGGAGGCTTAGCCCGTTGCCTTTGTGTGCCTGTATGTGTGTGTTAGAGGGAGTATCCAAATGCATTCACTGCATAGAGGCAAAACAAACTTTATGTAGGTGTGTAAGAACATGTGGACAGTACCCGTTTTCTCTCCAACAACGGTGCGTCCCTAATAGCATATCCAGTCAAGTTAAAACCTTGTAGTGGTTTGGTTATCATATAGGACCCAAAGACTCCGTATCTTTGGGAGAAGCAGGCTCTTCCTTAAGACAGCCACAATTCGGATCTGACACAAATGGGATGAAGAAATATTATTGTTATGGTAATAAGAGCACATGTGCTGTGACAATAATTCAGAGTTAATAAACTCATCATACGTTAAATGCAGCCTGTCTAAATGCACATTTGCAGTCTGTCACACATCCAGTAGTCATCTCTGGCACAAGTCACAGGAGAAATAGTTTATCTCTAAGTCCAGAAAAACAGGTTTCCATTTTTCTTTTAATTTTTCTTCTTCTTTTTTTTTTTTTTTTGAAATGTCAAGAAGACACTTAAATGTTTGTTTTGTTTTGCTTATGTTCAGTGTGTTCTTTAGAGCACATGCTTAAAAAAGAGGTATTTTACTAGGGCTGTACTATTTTTTGATGTCTTTGTTTACCATTTGCACACTGCCAGGAGTGCTGGCAACTCTGAAGATGTGTGTGATAATATTCTTCTCCTAAAGAGATAACTTTCTGTCAAGATAAAGTTCCTGGAAGTTCCTGAAGACAGGAAATATATTTCATCTCTTGATCAAGAGATGAAATTAAATCCTTCTTCAGGTTTAGGGGACATAACCTACCTTTTTTTTTTTGTTGTTGTTGTCTCTGGAAATGCATTAAGCAAATTTACAGGAGAGATTTTTGAAAAGGTAATGAGTGAAAACAATTTGTATATATAGATTAACATGGTGAATAACTGTAAAATGAACATACGATGTTATGAAGAGCAGAGCAATAGCACTGGGTAGACCAAAGGATGAGGGGATTCATGGAGGCAAATGGGAGAAGGGGAGCACAAGTAGCAGCTTGCGGGGCTCTCAAAGAGGGATGTCTCTGGTGTGACTGCTGGCTGTATGGCCAGCGCTTTTCCTTAGTCAGGCACCTTCTGGTTTCACTGCTCGTTATTTGAAATTTTACTGCATTTAGAGAGCCCTGGACTTTTTTTGAATCTTTTTCGAAGTCAGTAAAACTACAGCAGACACATGAGAAGTACATACTTTGGACAAGCTGTAGCAGGCAGACGTCAGTCGTGAGGCATGATTAACCGTGGTTTTAATTCTTGATCAAATCCCAAGAGCAGTTAGAAAATACTGGATCTTCCGTAACTGCTACCTCCATGTGTTATACTCAAATATATACTCGGAAAAGGTTACAGAGATGTATATCCTTGCATACTACGAAAGTTTAATAAAATAGTAATCGCAGAGCAATCTGTAATTATATATAAGATTTCACCAGAATTTCCATCTTATTTTGGCCTTTCCTTTTTGCTGAGTTTCCTACCCAGTGTTAGAACAGACAAGATCTTTTTATCAGAGAAGTCCTCAAGTAGGTTAAGCTCTACTCAGCTGGCTGAAAAATCAGGCTCATTGCACAAAAAAAACATTCAGAGGGATGCCTCCTAACATATAGCTGTGGGGAGAAGACCATTGCTGACTGAGGAAATTGTAGCCTAAGCTGTATTGGCACAGGGAAAAAGAGCCCTGCTGCCTGCTTCTGAGCCTGCTTCTGGTTTGGGGCATGTATCCCAGAGGTGTGGCTAGGAAAGTGCTGGCGTTTCCTTGGTTTTGCATGCATGTGTGCAGTGTCTGTTTACAGATGTCTTGGTTTTGGGTGGTTCTACCTCTTTGTGAGCATCTTGACCTGTCTTCTCTGTTGAGTATTATGTTTCTTGCTAGCAGGCTTATTAAAAAGGCAGCCACCCCAGCATAGTAATGTCCAGTTCATTGCTTTTACTGGGTCTATGCAACACGCAGTTATGGTCTCACCCTGCTCCAGGGGCAGCTGTCCACACTGTGACTCTGCCTGGGTTCTGATGTTCCCTGAAACATGGGCTATATGGTGAATGTTTATTTTGTAACTGCTTATACTGCACACGAATTCCCCAAAAATGACCAAAGGGACACTTCTGAAATACTAAGTTTTTGAATATTTTTTAAATATGTTTGTGAACATATTTAAACATATGGGAAAATAGATAAGGTATAATTTATTAAGTACTTCTTGGTCATCTGTCTTATTTATTTGATTTTGGAGTCAACGCGGTGAATTGCACCCCCCTACAAGGTCTGGGTAATGCTGAATGTTTCTGCCCCTCTTTCTCTGCAGCTATCTTTACAAGTCCTTGCAGTTTATGGCTCCATAAATGTTGCTTGTCCTCTCCCCACTTCATGGGCTGGTTAAGAAATGCTGACTAGGAATGTGCTTGCTTATTAAGTAGCATTAAGCCTAGTGCTCGCTGCCAAGAATAAATTTGATTTCTTATCAAATACATACTCATATCCATGTTATTTGAATAGCCCCTGTTGTTATTTTTTGAGGATTTTTTTAATCTGTTTAAAATTCAGAATTACACCTGAAATACGATGGTTACATGAGCTGAGCACGAGAAATAGCTTGTAACCTTTCACAACAGGTATTTGTATACAGGTAGATCGCAATAATAGCTTGCATTGGTTTTATTTTTATGCAACTCCATTTTCAAACATGGAAATAATGTGGATTTATACCATATTAAGAGGAGGTCTGAGCTTCATGTCTGAGCAGAATCTATGATGTGCCTCTGCCTTGCTTTGGTAGGCTCTGTTTTGCCTCGTGGTGTTGCAGTTTTGGGGCTGTGGAATGAGGACTGCTGAAAGGTGTGGGGTTTTTTTTCAGTCCAGGGAGGTGAGATGCCATATGTTAGGTCCTAAAGAACTGCTCCAGGGACAACCAAAGAAACATAACATTGCTGAGGTTGTCTCCACCTGTGCATTGGCAGGACACAGTGGTCAACTGCACAGCTGAGATTGTGTCTAGTTGCTTGTGGTAACGGAGTATCCCCTTACTGCTTAAATATGCACCTGTTCATATGGGTGGATAAACTACATGCAGTATGCAACTGCATGTCTCAGATGGCATCAGGGGATTCAACTCAAAGAGAAAAATAAACAAAAGCAAAGCAAAATATGCTTGATTCATATTCTGAGAATATTTTTTCTTAAAGAAACCAAAATAATCCCCTTCCCAACTAAACTCTAAAATTAATGATCTCTTGCAGATTGATTTTGTTGTTTTTCTTTGCATCCAGTTTTATTTTTTAGTTATGGCTTTCTATAAAGTGAGAATTCTGATATGCCTTGTAGCTTCCTATTAATGGATACAAACAGATAAGTTATTAGTAGTACAAGGAGTGAGGAAGCTGTAATGACCTGACTTGTTTGTACTCCTGTGGTATGCCTGTGTAAATGAAATATTTCAGCAGTGATGGTTCCCAAGCCATTTTGGAAAGTTGAATGAAGAAATACTGAGTAATCACATTCTTTCTCTGTGTTTGCAAGTCACTTGTCACCTCTGTAAGCTTTCAGGCACAAGGCCCTGTATTTACAACCTGCAGACTAGCGCTGACCATGGAAGAGGCACTTCAAAGCATACTTTAGTTTACTGAGAACAAATGTTGTTAGCTTTAACTCCTGCGAAAATTCAGTGCTCTTGAATAACTTCACTGCGGGACATTGGATAATACCTAATATTTTATTATTAACATTTGAGAAGTGAAAAGTTCTGGAGGATTTAGCTTTCTCTTGAGGTATTTCTAATTTATTATAGTTTGTGAGCAACTGGACAACTTGGCAACAACAAGCTTCTATAGCCAGCTAATGAAAATCTAATAAAAGTTAAAGTTCTTCATACATTCAAAGTCACACAGGGAATATTAGGTAATCCATGCTATTGCTGAAACAAGCTCACCTCATCTCACTTAAAAAAAACACTGAAGGAACCAGATGTCAGCAAGATATGTCATCTTGGCTTTTCTGAAAGAGGCAAAAACATTTCTGGATCTTGCCAGCATCTTCAAATCTAGAGTTGAAGTTGATTTTAATACAGGGGATGTTTAATGTACTAACATCTGACCTTAAATGATAGGGAAAAGAAAAGCATAGGCATTTTATGACATCTTGTGCCTGGTACTGATTATAGGCCTTTATAAAGTTCGTATTTGCATACTACTTTTGGACAGAGTGAGCATGCTTTGCTTTGAATTTCTGCTTGTACAATGTCTGTTCTAGTTTGTAGTGATAGAGAGTTTGCTTGAGAGACTGGAAAATTATTCTTATAGAGTAATATTAACTCTGGTGGAGGGAGTTTCACTGAACAGAGCAAACATTACTAAGTATATTTCTTCATGCAACCCCTCCTTGTAGAAGGCACTTACAATATCACTTATAGTCAGCAAAAATTGTTCAGGACGTTGTATCTCCTATTCAATGTGTTTTTATTACACATGTCTTACAGTAATAAAGAGTCAGTAGAAGTGCCCAGAAGAAACCCTCTCTCTCCTATGAGAGACTCTGCTTTTTTGGATACCATGTTTAGCGGTTTAGTGATGTGATTGCCCAGTAAAAATCGTAGTTAATTTGGTCAGTTAATGAAGACATTTCTGATTTTTGCTGATGCAACTAAAACCAAAATAATTATTTATGAATTTGAGTAGAAATGTTGGATGGCTAATTTGGCCTTGCTGCATGACCTCTACCTTACACAGACATCACAGCAGAATATATTGAGATTAATAGCTTATGACTGCATCAAAAAATTTCTTTGTGGGGTGTTTTTCTCAGTAGACTTATCAACATAAGAGTAGTGTTTTAAGTTTTTCTCTGTTATAACTTTAACTGCAAATGGTTTAAATGACATTGACATGCTACTGTGCTACTAGTGTCCTCTTCGTACTTCCATACACCGAGGGTTTAAATGCAAATTTAAGAAAGCACAATGAAAACCTTTCTGATCTTACATGTTCAGTAAGTGCACGCGTGTTTGTGTAGACATGTCTATGCTGTAGCAGTTATCTGAGCAGCAAGGAATGGCATTACCATACGTCTCTTCAGCACATCTTGTCCTGAGGGCCTTGTTAGCAATAAAATTTGCAACGTGGATGTACAACAATAAAAACCATAACAGAATACCCAAGGACACCATTTTCTTAAATAATCTACACAGAAGTGACCTTCAGCATACCAGTATTTGAAGAAGTTTGGAATTCTTCCTCCTTCTCTTTGTTTTTTGTTTGGCTGATTGGTTGTTGTTGTTGTTATTTTCCCCAAATATTCTAGGTCCAGTTGACCAACAATGCAATGCTCTGTTTTGCAGACAAGAAGCCCAAAGCCGTCGCAGAGCCCACAGCCCAATTTGGGTGACCAGACAGAGCATCTATCTGAAGCGTCTGCCGATTCCTTAGAGGCCATGTCTGAGGGTGATTCTCCGACTCCCTTTTCGCGGGGCAGCCGCACACGAGCGAGCCTTCCTGTCGTGCGGTCAGCAAACCAAACCAAGGAGAGATCACTGGGTAAGACCCTGCTTCAGTCCTTCTCCTCTCTCGTCTGAGCCCGTGCTTTCCCTTTGTGCATTCAAAATAGTTTTTAAATAGTTTGAGGTTTAAAAAAGGTAGCATGTTATTTTTAATGTTAAGGTACTTTTGGGAAATTAGCTTAGTATGGGGTACTGGCTAACCTAGGGGAATGATGAAATTATTTTCATAGTATCTAAAGGTGTGCTGGGAATGAGATAAACAAGGAGAAAGATATGGACCCTGACATGAAATGCTGACAGTTGAAACCAGTATTGCAAATGCTTTTTACCAAGCCTGCATGCTATGTGGCAGCAAACTCAGTACTGGTCTGCGCCCTCGTTTTCCGACAGGAGATACGGGCTTTGTCACTTCATCGTTTCTTCAAAGCTAGACCTAGTTGGAAGCAACCTAGAGATATCATTGCCTGACAGATCCAGTTCTTAAAGAAAAGATTTGGTATTTGTACGAGAGGATTTGAATGGATAGGCTGATAGAAATGCCCTTTCCTTCAGGGCTGTGCTCTTCCACCTCTGTGGGGACATGAGTGATAAAGAAATACAGGTGTGCAGCTCTGCTGCTGCCGCTCAGATGCCTCCTTTGTTACTCCTGTATCTGAGGGTGAACAGAGCCCAGTTGTGAGCTGGAGCTCCTCTGCTAACGGTGGTTGTTGTGACTGGTCTAGCTGATGGATGGAGCAAGTACAGGCTGTTTTTTTAAGGGAAGACACCAGAGGGCAGTTAAGCCACGGTGAGGAGGCAGCGTAAAGTAACTTGCGTGCAGATTGCTGAGGAAGGCATGTTTCTTCTCAGAGGCAATAAACTGAAATGCTGCTTTCCTGGAGACTCTTCCGACAGAGAGTGTGACATAAACCAAAGCCTGGGCTGTAAATCACACTGTGTGTGTAAGCTTATCACGGTGCTTTACTTATTCCTCAACAGGCTAAGACAGTTTCTGTCAAGAGTGTCACGACGAACACAACAAATGAGCAGAAACCAGGGCGGGATGTCAGGGCGGAGGGCAGAGCAGCGGGGTGTGGAGAGGGGCCGGGCTCTGCCCATTTCAGCTCAGAGGGTGGCACTGGTGCCCTCCCAAAGCCCATTGGACCACCATTTTGTCCAACCTGCACAATACTTTTTAGTTAAGAGGTGTTTATAAGAGCAAGCTTGCAGCACACGTCTAATATACATGCAGAGGATTCATTGCTGCCTGTATGTCACTGCTGGCCAGGGAGTCCCCAGCAGGCCACGTTTCATGCTAAGGATTTATGGAAAACCTGTATCTCTCGGTGATGTGGATTGAGACTTGGCAGGTCTCTGTGCGACTCACAGTCCGGCCTCGCCACGTGGGTTTCAGCAGGCAGTTAGCATCATTTCATCGGCACCGGGACCCGGTGCATGCACGTATGTCCGTCCTCAGACCACGCAGAATACCTCAGCTCTGAAATTCTGTTTCAGATGCAAGCCAAGAATTGATAAACAGCTTTTGGAGAGCTTTTCACTGACATCAAAGGGGGTGGCCTGCTGTGCACAAGTGCTTTTTTGAGTGTTTTCTCCCCCAGATGCTGAAGTGGAAAAAAGGTTTTTATCGTCAGTATGTACATCTGACACCAGTCTTCTGAAAAGACGGTATGCTTACGTGCTCCTCACTATGAATAAGGTGATAGGAACATAAGAAGGGACATACTGGGTTAGACCAAGAGTCCACCCGGCCCTGTATTTTGTCCCCAGTGAGGACCATACGCAGCTAGTCAAGGCAAAGTAAGAAGAGGGATAAGTATGTGTAGGTACGCTCCTTCCCTTGACTACTCTCCCAGCCTTACGCTATCTTCAGCTTAGGGATTCCCTGGTTGTGATTTCTGTCTATATAATAACCCTCAAGAGATGTCTCCTCCAGGTATTTGTTCAGTCTCCCTTTGAACCCACGTAAATTTTTTGCATCCACAACAGTGCAGCCATGACTTTGGCAGTAAGTTTTGTTGGTTTACTGCCCAACAATTGCTTTTCTTTTGCTTTGTTTTGTATTTGCTTATCTGCTTTAAGCTCATGTCATGCATCCTTGTCCTTGTGCTGGAAGTGACAGCAAACATTAGATCCCTATCTGCTCCCTCAGGCCATCTCTGATTTTGTAGGCCTCTCTCATTTCCCTCAGGTCATCTCTTCTCTGGGCTGGGAAGTGCTGCTCTAATCATGTGTTCCTCACCTGGAAACCGTCCCGTACATTTGATAATCATTGCTAACCTTCCCTGAATTTATTCTGGTTGGACAGTATCTTTTTGCTAGGATGAGAGGACCTGAGCTGCAGAAGCTCACTGTCAAGTAGTCCATTCTTAACATCTATTGCATATACTGAATTGTGTTGTCCAGGTCCTAACAGAGGACTGTCACATGAAGGTGTACAGGTTTATTTAACGGCCATGATTTCAGACCATGAAAGGCATCCCATCTCAGCCTGTCTCTCCTACACTAGAGAAAAGACTCTGGCTTATCCCAGCACAAGCAGGCAAAATGCAGACAGAAAAAAAAAATAATAATAAAAGAAAGAAAGAAAAAAAAAGTATGCGAAAGAACGTAATACGAAACATTTGAGTGGAGAGTTTTTAGATTTTGAAACTGGAGCAAAATAAGACTTCCCCCCCACCCCTTGTGTTGCAAGAGGGGTCACAGCTACGTGTGTGGCTTAAGGGATCATCACACTAGCCAAATAGGAGGTAACACACTGTTACCAGCCCACAATCTGTCATTTCCAAGTTGTTCCAGGAGCTATTGATAGCAAGCAATTTGTTTTAAAAGATAATCTAAAAATGATTCTCAAATAGTTCAATTTTAGATTATTGTTCTGTGTTTCTTTTACAGTGTCTTTTTCAGCCTTTTCTGCCAGCATGTGCTAACACTACTATGAGCAATGTTCTGAAATGTTACAGTTGAGATTCTTTGCAGAGTGTGACCCTGTTAGGATTGTTTTTACTTCCAGAAGTACAAGAGCAGAGTTTATTTTTAAAAAACAGGAAACTGTTTATAACTTGAATTTTAAAAGCACTGAGAAAATAATTCTGTTCACATGATTATAAACAAGCTATGTATAATCACTTCCCTCTCCAACTCTATTTTTTTTATTTTAATCTAATTTAAATACAAATTATGTTTTGTTCCTCAGCCAACATATTTCATTGAGGAAAATGACCAAATTACGTGAATTTTTATTAATTTTGCACTTAATATCTCAATGCTGTTATTTTAAAAAACTGATCTTATTCTCTTTGAAATTGTAATTCTTCCATAGCTTCCTATTTTACTAACTACATAGGAGTCTGTTTTTAAACTGTGGTCTGAATTAACATGGAGCTAGAGAAGGAATAGCGGCAATGCATTTTGGCTACCTTAGCATCGTGTTTTTGTCAGTCAGGACTGACCTAATAGGACACAGTACTCTGACATGGGAGGCTGTTGCATGCCACGTGGAATTGACACAGAAAACAGTATTCCAGTTCTGGGTCCGTATAAAATTTCAGCCTCAGTTTTTGAAAGGAAGATCTTTCTTGGCTAAGAGGTCCATCAGAAATCATCACTTTGTTCATCAATCTGCAGCCTGGAGACAAAGCGAGATATTAAAATAAATTAATTCACTGTGCAAGAGAAAATTAAATGTATTTTAAAACATCTATTTGAAAGCTGGGATTTTTTCCAGCGTGATAACTGTGGGAAAAAAATTATCTAGCAAAACTGTCGGAGCAAGAATCAGCTGAAACCTGGACAGTGCTCAAAACCTTTCAACAGACTTCACTTGCAATTTGCCTGAAGGAAGCAGAACCTGACAAGCACCCGGCGAGGTTATGCCAGCAGTGAACGTGTGCTCTGCTGCCTCCCCAGTGAAATGAGGGCTGGCAAATATTTTTACTTATAGTCTCTCTCATGTGGCATATTTTTACAAAACATGGTCCTGATCCTTTGTAAGAGTGGTTGCTGGCATCCACTGCGGTGATCGAGTGGTTGACAAGATCAGTTGTAGCCCCAAAGGTCAGGGTGTGATTACCAACCTCCAGCTGCCACAGGATTGGGCCCTTTGAGAAATATGTATTGTGTAACCTAGAGTGCATGGCTGGATTAAGGGAGAATATGCTATTAGCAGGGATTCCAAAAACCACAAGGATTTGGGTTTGAGAACTCAGGGAGGAGGACGGAGCTTCATGACTTGTGGGCTGCAGGCACCTCTTGTGGGAGGTCTGCCTGCTGCAGGCCAGATGGATGAGGAGCAGAGGATGAGTGGGCTCCTCACTGGCAAGCCTGTACCTAAAATCGGGCGGCTTGAAAAGGCCTCTGCAGAAATGTGTGATCCTGCCAACATTTGCATTTTATTTGCCTTTGGAGGGATTACTGCTGTACAGAAATTGCACAACTGCTTAAGGATTAGCATGAGGAAGGTCTTAAACAATCATGGAATATTTTGAATATTATTTGTTAGCCCTCTTGGTCCCACATTTTAGCAGGCACAGATTTTAATGTCTGATTGATTAGTTTGCTGCTACCTTCCATGGAAATGCTGTTACTGATTATAATATTAACACCTTGATCTTTTGCAGCAGTTCTTGCAGGTGTTTCTCAAAGCCCATTAAAAAGAAATTCAGAGATTACCATTTTACACACAGGAGAATTGTTGCAGAGAGAGGGGCAATAGCTTGGTTGCTGCCACCTGATGGTAGAAATAACTTCATAAGTGTATGTGGAATGTACTGTAAAACAAAGAAAAATATAAACTGTAAAGGTAGACATATATGATGTTGGTGGTAATTAATTACTATTTACTATTTTTGAGCTGGAAACTAAAACAGGTGTGTTAAATCAGTACAGGTTTATAAGAGAAGTCTGTGATTTATTAGCAGTGGAACTGCCCTCTTGGATTCCTTAGGGCATGACTCAAGCCTAATGAAGTCAGCAGTATCTTCAGCTCAATTCATGGGAGAGGAACTCCATGGGAACTGTATTTCAAGTTAAAGCTGAGTATAGCTTTAATGTATTCAGTCATCTTAAAGAAATTTTCCCTATCTTGTCTTTTTACAGTGTATGCAAAGCAGCCAACATGCAAAAAGGTCATGTAAATATTTTCTGTCATGGTCAGATACATTAAAGTGGGCTGGCAGGTCTATAGGAAAAACAGCCTGAAACAACTAGTTCCAGTTATGGAACTGAAACACAGATCCTACTACTGTTACCTTAAAATATTCTAAGGTAACAGTAGTGTTCCTATGCAACTGTTTTAGACTTCATCTTCCTTCACATTTCTTCAAATTGTAGATGAAGTTTTTGGACTTGGAAAGAAAATAAAAATCACTTCTTATCTGAAATGTTTTGCAGCAAGAGACCAAAGGAAGGTAAACAATTGTACCAACATATCATAGTGCTGAGAGTTTTTTTCTGTTTCATTTATTGTCCCTACATGATTTGTGAAAGACAGATATATGGAAGAGAGAAATGTGGGCCTTCCCAGGCATGCACTTGTGCACTCACATTTATTACTTACCACATTCTTCCTTCTATAAAAGAGTATCTTGTGCGTACCTGAAAAAAGTATATTTCCAAGAAGAAAGATATTATTTAGTACATACTGTCTCAACAGAAGCACATTCTGTCTGCCACTAAAAAGGTGACAAACAGTGTGCTTTAGATGCTGAGTCACACTGAAGCTGGGTTTGACCCTGTTGTAACATGGTGTATCAGCATGGATCCAATGGACTCATTGCAGTGATTCTGTAATAGAAGACATGCAATGTGCTAAGTAAAACCATTAGCTATGCAAGTCTGCGTCTGTCACTACTATGTCTGTTAAATGTTTTCTGAATGCAATCTTTATTTTTCATTTGCACTGCAGTAATACTGAAGGACCCCAACTAAAAATGTGACCTACCTGTGTTGGGTAATACACATAGTGAGAAAATGGCCCTGTTGAAGGACCTTGCAATGTAAATAAACCCAAATGAAAAGTGGTAAAGATAAAATGAGAGGTAATTAGGATCCGTATTGATAAAGTATATTCCCTCTTTACGCCAAATCATGCCTGAACGGGAGGTGCAAGGTTTTCATTCTGCTATATTACTGCTTCTTATTCAAAATCATCAGCAGCAATTTGGGCTTTCAGCATTTGGTGTCTTCTGGAAGAGGGATTTGGCAGCTGCAGTAGCCTGTACAGGCCAAATCACCTTTTCAATGAAAGGTATGGGTCATATCTGGCATATAGCTATCACTTGGACAAATTTGATCGAAGTTTCATGTTAGGTAAAATTCACAAGTCTAACTCTAATCCATTTACACAAGGACATGCAGTCCTACAAGCAAGAAGTGTATTGCAATTCCATGTATTGTGAGAAGTTCAAGAATTTGGCCAGTCGGACAAGTGTAGTGCCTCTCCCTCTGCAGAGTGTGTTTAGGAATCGCTGACAGCGCTGACAGCAAGTCCCTGAATGAGGAACTCTAGGATTTAGTCACTGCTCCCACTACTGTTTATATATTTAGGTAGTGATGCTAATGCACAGTTACTGCATGGAGCTGGGCCTGAATTCAGGTTTCTGTTCTCAAAGGGAAATCCTGTCATCTCTATCCTGTCATGTAAGGCTGTCTCTTAGTTTGTTTATTTCTCATTCTCTCTCCCTCTTTTGCATTTTTGGCTATAGGGTAGCCTGAGTTAAACAGGATAAGAGGATAATTGCTGCACCAGAGGCTTGTTAATAGTCTGCTGATTAGGGTACTCTCTTAGGATATTAGGGTCAATAGTCTGGAGAACTCTCAAGCTGGAAGCACTTCTGGATAAATTTTTAACTACTCAACTGTTTCACAGAAGATGGTACCAGTGCTTTTACCCAATTACCTTCTGTGATGAATATACTGGTGTTGGGGATAAGGGGAGAGCAGTGGATGATGATTACCTTGGCTTTAAGAAAGCCTTTCACACACCTCTTGTAGGATCCTTGTAGCCACACTGGGGAGAGATGGCTGGCCTTCAAGGTGGATGGGTCTTAACACTTCATAGTCCAACTGGCAGCTGGTTTTGAGTGGTTTTCCTCGGGGGTGGACTCTGGGGCTAGTACTTTTTAACATCAGCAACCTGGCTCTTGGGATGGAATGAACCAACATTAGGGTTAGAGTTGACACCAGGCCTTTAGTGTACTAGAGAGTCAACCACCACACTTTTAGTATACTGGAGAGTCAACCTGCCCCTCACTGGAACCCCAGTGAGCTCAAGGAATGGGCTGGCAGGAACCTCATGATGCTCAACAAAAGAAAATGCAGAGTCTTTGTGCAACAGCATAGTCAGGGGACAAATTGCCTTGGGAGCAGCTTTCCAAAGAAGACTTGTCTAACAGCAATGTGACTATAGGTTAGCAGTGCGTCCCTGCAGCAGTGAAAACTGCATAGCTGGCTACATGAACAAAACCAGCCATCAGGTCAAGGGAAGTGATTGTCCCCTTCTTGTCAGCATTTGTAAGGTTGCACATGGTTATTATCTCCAGTTTTGGCTCCACTAGTATGAAAGAGATAATGACAAAGTGGAGTGAGCCCAGCAAATGGCCTTTTGGCAATGTTCTCCTTAACCATGCTAAGTAAGTTCACAATTCCATGATCCTGTTTAAATGTAGGCCCTAATGACTTAAGGCCTTAATGACTCACTCATCTGGTGTGATACTGGAACCAACTCTGCTTTCACGTGCTGGTTGCTCAACCCCTAAACTTGTTACTGACAGTAGAGAACTCTTTAGAAATGAAGTAACTTCAGAAGTATTGAAGGTAATTCCTATAGTAAACATAGAGAATTTGGTAGGTGTGGCAAAACTACCAAACTACCAAATCATATATGGCCTATGAATACAGAGTAATAACGTGGTCAGATTCTGCCCTTGAACATATCACTTCTACATAGTTTAGTGCTAAAAAGCAGGGTTTATAAACAAAAGTCACCACTCAAATAATGTATGTTTGATACAGCTGATTTACATAGGAAGGAAATACAACTGGGTAGGACCTTGCTCTCTTTTTTGTGTTTATTCAAGAGGACGTATGCGTATTACAAGAAGCTTGATGTTTTTTTTATTTATTTATTTATTTATTTTTGTTTTTTGCTATGGCCTTTTTAAAAGTTTCAAGTTAAAGTGTCCCTGTGTAAGATACTTGCTTACATGGTCCATAAATGCTTAGCGTGTCTATGTAGTCTTTGGCAGACACATCCTCTGAAGCTGTACTAACCAGCTTACTGTCTCTGGCTGGGAGCCGGCTGGCCAGGCCTTACTGGCTTCTTCAGAGTTTGGGGGCTCAGCTTCTGGTGGGCGAAAGCAGCACGGCTGCTAGAGCCTGCATAGGAAAGTCCTATAGCTGTTCGTGTGTAGTTCTCTGATTTTAATACACTAAATTGTTTGGTGAGTGTGAACTGGAGTCAATCCTGCATGGCAGAGCCTATGGGCCCTCTGAAAAATAGCTCTGGGACACATGGACTTTCTAGTTTATTTCACTGAGTTGTTCACTTGTCATTTTTTTAATATTTTGTCATTAAGTATCATAGACTTTCTCTGTTCTTCCAAGTTTACTGGCATCATTTTGTCAGTTAGGGATATGAAAAAGTCATCTTGCTGGTCAGTGGAGCTAGTCTGGCAAGAACAAGGATATAGATGCAATTACTATCCAAAAGTCATCCTGCCAGAACATTGTTTTCTACCTGGGGAACTAGGCTAAACCGAAATGTTCCCCCAAACTCTCAAGATGATAAAAGTAACTGTGCTTGATAGGCTTGCTGACATAGGTATATGGTACTGCCTTTGCCAAGAGGTTGATTTCACTTTTTTTTTTTCCCCCCTGCAATCAAATAGAACAAATGCAAGTTTTCTCTTGGTAAAGAAAGTCGTCCATTGTCTCTTTTTTTTTGGTGGTTTGTTCCTTTTTCTTCTAAGCCAGCTAAATGTATTCATTTGTAGTAAAGTGCTAGCATTTGAGTGACACATAAAAATCATTATTTCTCATAATTGTTTGGTTGAAATTATATGTAACTGCTAAATTTTCCATATGTCTTTTTCACTGGGTAATAAATATAATGCAGAATTACAGCACTTTACAGTAAATAGCAGACAAGGATGAAATAGCAGTAAGAAGTACTGGATTAAATTCAGCAGTTCCTGTTTTTATTAAAATTGTTATCAAATAACTTAATACCTTGAGCAAAAGTCTTCAGGCTGTTCTGGAATACAATTATATTAAATAACTATTTTATTTCATGAAAAGATCTACTTCTTGATTCTCTTAGTACTTGAAGACAGCTAAGAATATTTATAGACGCTTTATGAATGTGGAGGACAGATTATCAGCAGGGAGTAGCTAATGGAAACTAGTACGAGAGCTTCGGGCTAGAAATACCACAAGGATCATGGCAATGACCTCAGACTAGTTGAAAATGTGTGTGGTGAAATAAGAGAGACAAGTATTGTGGGTGTGGAAAGAAAGAACTGCATATTGAGGAGTTTCTTCCACACTGCTAGAGGTGTTAGTGTAATAAAGTTTTATCTGCATAACTTTTGCAGAATTTGTTGATAAGGACAACAGCTATGAGTTATCTCTGTTTATCTGATAGTGTGAGGGAAGAACAATATGGGGCTGTGCCACTCTCAGTCCTATATATTATAATTGTGTCAAGGGAAAATCGAAGAAAAATTGGAAGGATCTTGCCATTTTAGTAAAAAAAAAAAATATGTTAAATTGATTTTTGAGGAAATGCTTGGCAGTCTGTATTGCGATCCCCTCTGGATCATCCTAAAATGTTCCAACAAAAACAGTTATCAAGATTTTAAAAGTTATCCTTAGATTTTAGAATTGATACAGGACTCAACAAGAACTAATATGGGTTCATTTTCTCACATCTGCTCTTGGCATTGCTGCTGACTTCAGCATGAGGGAAGGTGCAGACAGAGCCAGTGACTCAATGGCCGTATGGTGGAAGATCAAGCTCAACCAGCGTGTAAAGACAAAGACTGTCCATCATCTCAAAAAGATACGGCTAATTGATAGTTAGGTAACGAGTAAAGTAAATCCAATAACTCAACACTATGTTATTTAATTTACTTTCCAAAACATAACTCAGCTTGATTTCTGGCAATTCTTACTGTATTTCCTTACTATGTGCTCTATATTTCTTCTCCTTAAGACACAGCTTTCTTTGCTAATTTATCTAATTTTCCATTCCTTATATATTCTGTACTAATTCCTAATGTACTATTTTGGTAGCATTACTCACCCAACAAGCTCTAGAGGCCTCCTATACATATTTTCCCCCATTTTAGTTATACCTAGCTTTGCAGCTTTGATTTAAAGAAATTCCAGAGCTGCCAATGCCTTTGATTGCTTTAGTCCAAGCATCTTTACTTATTACTTGAAACTTTCAAATTGGACAGAAAATTTCCAGAATGTACATAGAGTGGCTGGGTCAGAAGAGAACAGCAGTGCCTTGTTCATGCCTCTGATTCCTGGTTCTGTGGGAAGGTTTCAATGCTCCACCACCCAAGCATCAAACACCAGCCAAATACATTAATACTTCCCTTCAGACGGGAGCCCATGGGTTAAGGTGTTACTAGATGTCAATAAGATTTTCAATACAGAAATTTGCAAGATGTCTTACCTGCACAAAAAGTTTCCTATGGCTTCACAGCAAAGAAGTGCATGGACTACAATGTAAGCTTTGACTGTATTTTCTTTTCTAACACTGAGAGGTTATGTAACTCCTCTGCTTTGGTTTTCTTTCCTTGATTATCAGCATACCAGTGTTTTTCCATTTAAAATTTGTTGTGTGAGAGAATTAACTGATATTTGTAAAGCTCCCAGAAGATAACTTAATCATATTTGTTAACTTATTCTTGATTTATCAGATATTTAACTTTTCTTCACTGTTGAGTGCTTCACATTTTTCTGCTAAATAACCAGTTTTGTAGGGATAATTCCTGTTCTGTGAATAAAAGCTAGTTATGATTAAAGCTCTTCTAAGCATCTCTGAACTAGCTTTCAGCTGCCCAGCACTGAGGTCATCACTAGCAATAAAACCATGATAGCATGGTGTTTAGTCAGGATTAGGTCAGCACCATATAGTGGAAGGAGGTGCTGAGAGACATGAGCAGGGTGGTGTCATGCTGCCTACACAGCATTAGCTTTTGCCATGAGGAGTAAGCCTTTGCCACCTGCAACTAAGGAGTCCTGTGCTTGCTGGTAAGGGTACGGTGCAGCTCTATAGACATCTGGACCCCATGAGTTCAGTTATGGTTCACCGTTATACTGTGTAGACATGTTCTCAGTAAATAATTGGGTTCTACAGCCTTTGGTGTTGCACTGGCAGCTGCATCTGAGCCGAGCGCCTTGCCATGGGCCTGGTGTGTCTACATGAGCCACAGCCACAGCATGGGCAGTCCCAAACCAGTGCTAGCGCAACTACAGGCTCAGGGTGGATGCTCCAGGCCCTGGTGGGTTCAGCTTGGGCATGTGGCTCTGCCTATGTAAATCAGGTTAACAGCACGTCTTTCATGACACCGTGCTGCTTTGCATATAGATCAGCCCTGAGGGGAAAGACTGTTTTGCAAGGCCTTCTGTTACTGACCCTTCCTAACGGGAGGAGCAGAAAGCAGTTTGTTTTTGAAAGACCTCTGTATGCAAGGAAGGAAGGGGCGATCATGTGGTGTGTTGCGTGATCATCAGAAGATCTGGATTATGTGCTTGTAAGCCTTTCTTTGAACATGTCCTTTCACCTCTTGGGTGTTTAATTTCCCCTACTATAAAACATACTTTGCTGTTGACAGGAATTTTGTGAAGCAATTTGTAAAGAGGTTTAAGTTTCTAAGGCCTGGCTTACATGCAAATGTATCCTACTATAGCCTGTGTTTAATGCCACGGCCCATTCATTGTCCGTAGGATAAAGAACAATCAGAATTTCCAGAGGTGTTTCTGAAAGCATTATACCAGCATAAAGAAAGGGAAAGCCTAACACTGCAGTTTGATTGTAGCTGTAGAAAAGCCCAGGCTTGGCAGCATCTAGGAGCACCTAGGGGTGGTAGCCACGGTGTTGGCTGACTTGGACTGTGGGCTGTTGCACAGTGTATTTCTCATGCACCCTGGTGTTTCTTGACTTCGTAGACTAGCAGGACATGTAACAGTCCAGTTTGTTTTGTGTTTAAAACTCAGCACAATCTTTGTGTTTCAGGTAAATATGTTGTGACAGAAGCATAAGTGCAAGAGGAACTTCAGGGTACATGGAGACATTAACATCTCTTTTGTTTAGCTTTCTTTTCAGCAGCTTTGCTGGCATAAATGCTTGTGCCCAAACAAAACCTGTACCTGAGCTATATTCTATTTCTTCTTACTTTAATTCCAAGGGAGTAACTTTTTAGCTGAAGGTAAAACACACCTCAGAGCTCTAGCAGCTTCCATGAAGTTGGCCATGTGGGTATTGCCAGAGTTCAGAGTTTCAGCCTATCAATGTGTGTGAGAAAACTAAAGTGTATGTCTTAAAATAATGAATTAATTTGGAAGTGTTTATATCCTGTCATGCTGAAACAGGATTTTTAGGAGTGAGCAGTTAGTTTTGTCAAATAGGAAATGCCCTAAAGCATTGCTGTATCATGAAATGTATCAGACACCTCAAGAGGAAAGGCAGGAGTTTTTCTAAAGGGCTTCTGACTTAAGGGAGAGTAAGGAAAGAGCCTTTGACAGTGTCTTTTACCCCTACAGTAATCTTGTGGTCAAAACATTTCTCTGATTTGTATGTTAAAGCTCTGTTTTAAGGCATGATCTTTTTGGATAACATGCACATTTGCTTTGAAAATCAAAGACCTAACGATGACTGCAATCTTGTTTTGGATCAATATTTTGTGGGACTATTCGAGGACAAGCAGAGTCAAGACTGTTCTGGAATAATTCAGACTCATGAATGAGAAAGATGTTCAGTTCTAACATTTCTTTTGTGTTAATGGTTTCAGTAGCTCAATATTCAGAATCCATTTATTGTCCTGAGATGCAAAAGCAGTGTTTTCTGCATTCTGCACTAACTTTTAAACTAAGCAGAAAAGAGAGTCAACACACACCTGCAAAGCTGCTATGAAAAGTGTGTATTTTTGGCCAAAAAATGTTTTTTTGCTATTTAATCCAAGAAAATTTCCAGTAACAAAATATTGAAGGTTCCTTGTGTTCTGCCTAAGAACTGAAAGCTATCATCAAAAATGAATGTTTATGCACATCTTGGAACAGTGAACCAAATGCAATCATTAAAAATGTGTACTTAAAAAAATCAAATATAGTTAGTTTCTGAATTCTAAAAGGTGTTTCACAGCAGAGAATATTTGAATGAGCACTAAAGAAACATTTTTACCTTAGAAGAACATAAATGAATAATGCCTCAAATTAAAATGGAATAATAATAATAATAATAATAAAAAAGTTTAATAACTCATGAAATATTGGCATCAAAAATAGAATTCTTAGGAAAATTTTCCTTGATCTTCGAAATAAAACTAGTGACCTTGCAGTCTCAAACATTTTTTCCAACCAAACGAAAATAGAAGTTTATAGTAGGATTCATAAGGGGTCTGAAGTCAAATTTAATAAAAGTATCAGCTCTTGGTAATAGTAGGGAAATGATTTTAAAAATGTTTTATAAAAGCAGCATAATATTAAATAATGGTTAGGTAATATTGAGTAGTCTGTTTAGTATTCATAACAATTAACATCTTCCTTTCCTAGCTTCAAGAACAATTATCTACCAACTGATTGTAGGCATGTCTGCCTAAGTATGTACGCATTCCTCTATAGCAATATAGAGGCAAAAATACAAAGGACTAAGATAGCTCATCTTAGATTAAAATATCTTCTGTTCTTTTCACTAAATGCCTTTATGTTCTAGGACATCAGCTTTTGCCATTGCTTTTGCTCAGTGTTTGTACCTCAGGACTCTAAGCTGTTGTTGATAGTTTATGGGAATGTTGTCCCCTTGTTGATGACTTTCATGTGAGAATGTTTGAGTCACCATCTAAGTTTTGTGATTTGCTGAGATTTGGTGATGACTGATGGTAACAGCATTGAGGAACTTGTGTTCCCAACCCTCCTGTTTGTACTGACCATGATACAACACACAGTCCATCTATGATGCA
Source organism: Anser anser (assembly GCF_964211835.1). Taxonomy (NCBI): domain Eukaryota; kingdom Metazoa; phylum Chordata; class Aves; order Anseriformes; family Anatidae; genus Anser; species Anser anser. Next base: position 144,361,282 of record NC_139721.1, read on the forward strand.
ATTATTGTGGTGAATTTAATTTGTATAAAGTACCCTGCCTAGTTTTAGCCTACCTCTGTTGGTTATTGGCAGATGCAAGGCATGGCAGCACAAAACTCTGCTCAGGCCCCAAAGTCTGCCTGAAAATATAATAAAGACAGTAGCAGTTAGTTCAGTCTGAATGCTGAGCTTCTGCCATTATGTGCTGGCAGCATCCAGACTGGGTGATGTAAAACTGCCTTGCTTGTATATACATGAACTACCGTGAATTCAGTGTAGATGCTTCTGTAATCACTAATTCTTGAGCAGATCCCTTTTCCCAATGCTTTTCTATGGCTAGTTAGCTTATGGGCCACGTACAAAGCAGTTACCTCCAAATCTTAGACAGCTGGTGGAACTACAAACTTCAATGGTATTTTTTTCTTTCTTTTCTGCATTTTTTTTTTTCTCCTCCATCTCATTTTGGCCTGCTAAGTGTCTGCAAAGTGCATGATATGCCATTTTACTGTCTTTAGACACCACTGCAAAAGCTCTACCTGCTCTATCTCTTGCAGCTAGCATGGGAGTAAAGGTGTTCCTTCCGAGCACAATGCACTGTTGTACAGAGACACCTGAGGTGGCTCAGAAAGAGCCCAGTGTGATCCCATCAGTCCATGCTCAGGCAGGACATCTGTGCCTTGACTATGGAGTGGACATGTAGGCTCATCTGGGCTTGCCAGTTCCCTTGTACTTTGTACCCAAAGTAGTTCAGCTGAGCATTTGCCTCTGCATCTACTCCCTAGTGCTGTGGATCCCAGGAATTTTCTTAGTTTGGTTGCAACCATGTGGTAGCAGCCTGTTTTCTTCTGTGCAGGTCCTAATGAGCTTTCCTGCATTGGAGATTCTCATGAGAATGTCTTACAGTGGTCTTTAGGTGTAGCATGGTCAGAGCTAACCAACTGCACCAAGTCTAGTCTGACTTCTGCTGATGATCAAGGTCACTGTTCTCAGTCCTTTGGTCCTTGGTGGGCTTTGTAGCTTGAGATGGTGTGGGACTGTGCTGTCGCAAAGCTAATGAGTCCAACTTGCAGTACGGCACCAGCCAGTGGAATACAGGCAGCCACTGGCTACAAAAGAGTCAGTATAGCCCTGGTAGGGCCAGCACAGGCAGGGTGGAAGAGGTACTGGGTATCCCTTCACTGAGTCCCTGGTCTGTATGATCCGTGTTTTTTCCATTATCCAACACCTTACAGCCTCCCATTCCTTGAAAACAGAGAGTTAGCTATATCAGAATGGTGTACTTCTTGTCTTATGTTTCTCACCAAGTGCTAAGGATGCCTATTAACACTGCTGTGAAACTGAAAGGCTCTGAAATTGCTCTTGTTTATGTGTGAGACCTCAGTTTTACTCCTGCTAGGAGTTTCACCTGGGGCTTTATACTATATAACGCCAGCAAATTGAACTCTGAATATAAAATTGCTAGTGTTAAAATGGAACTGTTTTTTTTTTTTTTTTGGGGGGGGGGGGGGCTGTTCAATAAGCAGGAGGCTAAAATGCAAAATTTACATTTAATGGTAACTGGGTGATATAAAAGGGTGAAGGTCTTCCTCAACTACTCTAAGAATAAATCTACCTTGTGATTTACCAACACCTTCCCCTGCAGAGCAGACTTGGTGTGTTTGGGATTTTCCATTGGCCTTCTTACGGTAAACTTCTAACTTATCTAACTGAAAAACTGTAAAAATAGGTTTCTCAGCAAAGTGCAACATTGGAGCAAGCATATTTGCCAAGGCACAGCTCTACCAGTGTTCAATGCTCTACTCCAATATTGTGTTGAAAAGGAACATGTTGTGTGTGCTTTATGAGCAAGGGGTGTGAACTGATTCTTCTCAACTTATTATGGGCTTGGTCTATATTCTACATGGAAGGACAGATGATTTCTGTGCACTTAAGAATATTAATTTTGCTATTATATTTTGCTTGTAGGTGTTTTATATCTTCAGTATGGAGATGAAACAAAGCAGTTGAGGATGCCAAATGAAATCACAAGCACAGACACAATTCGTGCCCTTTTTGTAAGTGCCTTCCCCCAGCAGCTGACAATGAAAATGCTGGAATCGCCCAGTGTGGCCATTTACATCAAGGATGAGAGCAGAAACATATACTATGAATTGTGTGATGTGAGGTAAGTGTAGAAGGAATTACAGCTGCTGGGTTTTGGATTTGTTTTGTTGTTGTTGTTGCTGAATTTGTTGTTGTTGTTGTTGACTGTTTTTTTGTAACACACTTGCAGAATAAAAAGGAGTGTAGCTGATAAGTATCTAACAGATAGTGTCCTAACACATAAAGGCCTGTTCAGTGGTATCTAAGTAATATGGGAGGCTTGCTGTAGGTGCAACATCTGTTGCACAAGCCATTGATGAGTGGTGTACCTTGTTCAAATATTCATATAATGCATGCAGGTTGACATATTTAATATTTTACTGCATTTTAACTGAGACATAAATATTTAAAACACTGAACACAAAGTAAACATTTACAGAAAACATGGTCTTCTTGTTTTCTGGCAGAGCAAAACCTGATCTGTGTGAGTCTGAAGTTAAAAATATGAATGTCATTGATGCCCTTGCAACAGTTTCAATTATCTGTTATCTAACACTGCCAGAGATCTGTGGCATTAGTAACTGCTGCTGCAGCAGCCTCACCACCTTCCTATTTTATGTCAGGATGCAGCAACTAATGCAGTTTCTTTCTTTCACTACTTCAGAGCTTAGTCAAGAAATGATCGGGCTAACATCTAGATGGTTTTTTCTATCCTCTTTCTATCCTCTATTTCGTGGGTTTGCAGCTGCCCAACTAACCATGTTCCTTCAGTTCCTTCCCTGATGTCTGTGTTCTTCAAGCAAAAGGACTAGGTTCTCAGGGGCTCCAGAAAATCCCAAATCATGCAGCAACAAAAATCTCAGGCATACCTCAGGCATGCCACACTATAGAACTGTGCAGGGAAATAAGGTGGGCCTTTGTGGATCCTTTTCATTAGATGTTACAAGGTAAAAATAATGGACAGAAGAGCCTAAGAGGATGGAGAAGAAAACAGAAAAGGTGTTTCCTCTCTGCCAGTCTCTACCACTAGTACAGGAAAATGACATGAAAGTAAGGGAAGTGTGTTGTCCACTACTGCCTTGTTTCTTATGGTGATTACTTGGCTCAGGTGCTTCTCCGCTTCATGTAGTTTAAGGAAAGAGCAAGCTGTTTTTTTCTATCCTTGCCACTTCAAATTCCCCCATTCTTCTTCTTTCTAGCCTTTGAACAGCATTGCACCCCACTTTTTCTCCTCTGTCTTGCTTTCCTCAGGCTGTCTATCCAGTGTCTTGTCATCAGCCAGCCTCTTGGATTTCAGTTTCTGTATATGTTTTTTTGTTTTTTTTTTTTTAATCTTTCTTGTTTTGCAGTCTCCCACACCCCTGTTTGGCCACTGTAACTCCTATGTTAAGACCCATCTGATTTTTACATCGTCATTCATCATGTGCTCAAGTTTCTTATACATCAAACAGTCTGCTCACTAGATCAGATCAAGTGATAAAATCGAGATAGGGGTTCCTGTGTCTCTGTTGCTGAGCGCCTTATTGCCAACCATCATCTGCCCCATCAGCTCCTCCTCTCTCACTTTATCCTTCCATCTTCCCTTGAGTTTCAGACTAACAGTTTATGACTTCATCTCCTCCCTGCCCCTAAGAATGGGGTTGTTGATTATCTTAATACCACTCCGCTCCACCTTTTTTCCCTTGCTCTTATTGCAGGCGTCACTCTGCCAACCTCAGGCCTGGCTCGCTTCCAACATCTGCTTCCTCTGTTCCTATGCCTGTATTGTAGAGTATTTCTAGAGGAAATCCCACGACCCAGCTGACTTCCTTCATAGAAAAATTCCCTCCTTCAGTTCTGCCACCCTGCTCACTAAGGAAACCTCAGCAGTCCAAAGCATACAATACCAGCTGCATTTTCACCACCTTTTGATAATTTCAAAAAAAAAAAAAGTCTCTATTTCTGTTCCTTACTCTTTGCAAGATCTTCACACAGTGTCTCCCCTCAGAGAATAGATAAAAAGAAGTATTATTGTTCTCTCCTTTGCTTGCCATCTCTTCCTTCAATTATCTTCTTTCTTCCTTGCCTTAAACACAGATGTTTCAGTTGACTATTAGCTCTCCACCTCCCTTGGAGGCTGTCTGCTGTTCCTCTGGCCCTCTTATCCCTTGCCTTGTCCTTTTATTAACTTACTGTTCTATTACAGCGCTTACTCTTTACATCGCAAACATGTTTCTGTGCCTCCCAACAAAACTCTCCCTGCACACAAGTTAAGTTTCCACTGTCCACCCCATCTTTCTGTCCTGCACTGAGCAATCACTACAACTGCTGTCTGGAGCTTTACTCTTCCAGTTCAGTCCTAGACCTATTTCCAGCCTATGTGGGGTTTTATTCTTCTAATTCCAACCTTTTGTTCCCTACTGTTCCATAGCAATTGTCCAAGTCACCAAATGGCCAGCTTTTGTGAACATTACACCTTTATTCTCAGAGATCTGTCATATACTTTTAATGCCTTTCTTCTTGGAACTTTGATCTCCCTTTGTTTCAGGGACTGCTTTTTCTGAATTTCTTCCTGTCTCTCTCCTCTCTTTTTTGTCTTCTCGAGCACTGATTTTCTGTTGTGGTTTTTTTTCAGGGCTTTGTCCTTATTCCCTTTCTCTGTCTATATCTTTCACTATCATCTTATCCCTGTGGATTAGTTGGGTTATCATACCTACCTGGGTAACTATCCCATTTTGCTTTACAAAGGGATTCATCTCACCAAATGGAAATTTTTATATCCACATTTTGAGCTGGTTGTGATTCATCCTGTAAAATGGTATGCAAAATTATACGTGCCAGTGAACCTAGCTCTGCTGGTGATGTCTTCCCTGTGAATGTGAGCAGTTAGACTTGAAACTTCTGCCTCTTCTGCCTCTTGTGCCCAAACTAAAACCTTGGTCTTCTTTTTTAACGTAGTCTCATGGACCGCTTGTTTCAGCTCATATTATGTACTCCTTCATTAGACCATAAGGCCATCCCACTCCCCCCCTTTTATTTCCTTTTCTCTCTCTCTCTTAAAAAAATAAAAATAAAAATAAATCACTGGGGATAAAGCACTCGCTTGCTTCTTAAGTCCATAAACTGATCTTTCTTAATTCAGTTCAGGGTTCTGCAGCCCCTGTAGATGTTTTCAGATTTTTTTCTTTTTCTGTGTAACATCGCTTTGAGGCAGCCTTTCCTTTCATACCCTGTAGTGAAAAAACACTTGGCTAAACTACCAGCTTTGTAACATTTTTTAACATGTAGCTTTTCGTACATCAACTGCCATAATGTTCTTTTCTTGACATTTGATGAAGGTAATCTCATTCACTCTTACCCATTCAAATGAAGCAACAAAGATCATTCTCCTAGTTTGTCAAGCACGCTGTTTCACATGTGTTTTTTCACTTGTCCTCTGACAGTATCTTCTCCATCTCATTAAATATAAACTACTTGTCTTCATTATGAGGGCCCCTCCAAGCCCACTTCAATGCTACTTTTCATTTCTTGTTCAGTACCAAGTGCCATCTGCTTCCACTTGGCTAATAATGCCAACTTTCATTGTGCATGTCTTTAATTTTCAAACAAGTGCCTTCATGCTCCCTCTTAGGCAGCCCTCTAACATGCTTGGATGGAGTCATCTACAAACATCCGCAAAGCCACCTCATTGTTCTTCTTCCAGTCCCAATTTTCCCCTCTCTTTCTTGCACTGCCTATTTAATGCATGACTGTGGTGCCGGGATCCGCTTATTGCTCACCAGGCTGGAAAGACTACGGTCTCCTCATGCCTTTTTGTTCCCTTATCTTTCTGCAGCTATCTTTTTGTCTTTTGTGTCTTACATTCATCTTGTAAGCTGGTGAAGGGGTTGTTTTCCTAGGGTGTTTATACAGCACACACAGATCAATGAGACCTTTGAACATGCCACGGGCATCGAGAAGCTACAGTAATGCAAATAATAGTAATAATGAACATGCAGTAATATATACCTGCTATCAGTGGTGTTTATCTTAGAATAGCAACATGAGGTGAAATAGAATTCACTTCAGAGATCAAATGCCTAGTATTTTGGTGATTTGCCTTACAGCAATGTTTTACTTTAAAGTGTCATGTTCCTACAAGAAGTATTTATGGGGAACGCTTTTAAAACAAACTCCAGTTAGTTGAGGTGCCATCTCATAGCCATCAGAGCAAAAAGACAGCAGATAAAATTCATTTATATGAAAAATATAGCATTTCTCGAGGTGAAAATGAAAGAGTTAGCTTTGTATCAAAAGGAACATATTTCCAAGTCTGAGGCAGAAAACAGTAACTGAGAATCCCAGTGCAAGTCTCAGAGCAGAAGAGTTAAGTTTGTAAGATGGAAAACAGTTTACATTACCATAAATAATTGAAGAACTTGAACTTGCCACAAGGTAGCTATTTTCCTATGCAATCTGCAAGTAAACACTCATAAATACTAAACTTCTCATCAGCCCCTGCAGTTCTTAAACAGAAGGCACTGATCTGTCTCTTAGCTGTGAGTTTCTTTAATAACTACTTGACATCTACAACAGCAGCACAAGTTCTGACTAGCTACCCATTCAAAGCAATCACTGGTTGTAATATGACATTGGAAGAAAGAAATTGGACCTGCCCAAGCATCCTTTCCTTCATTTTTAAATGATAATCCCTGTGATTAGGATCAGTTCACTAGACTTGTAGCTGCACCTGGAGGAAAGGAATTCAGTCACATGTATGAGTAAATTCTCTAGAGATCACTAGTGGGAAATGAAAGGAATCGCAGCTTTGAAAGGATGCGAGTGAGCGTAGATTGGAGGCTTTGCTACTGATTAAATGTGAACAAGAAATCAGCAGATCTCAGTGCAAATTTATAAGCCATAAAATTATCAGAAGGTAGGTTTTGAAACAAAATAGAATACTTCTGTCATCTAACTCTTTCCTAACAGTGATAGTTTAAAAATGAACTAATAAATGACAAAGTATTCAGTGAAATAAAATAAACTCTTAGGGCTTTCTTTCTAAACCATTTCTGTGGTAGATTTCATCAAAACTTGTTTGTTTGTTTCTTTTAGCTTCCTTTTTTTCCCTTAAAACCTTATCTTTATTATAGATAAAGTTTAGAGGAATGATTTATCTGCTGCTGGATTTTTAGTTTTTACCTGTTATTTTTTATTAGATTTGTGAAGTTGTTAATTGAATAACTGAAGTTAGAAAGACTTTTCTTTTATATCCTTGCTTCTTAGAATAGCAAAAATTCATGTGGGTTGAGTACACAATAAAACATGTAAATATTAACTAAATCCTTTTGAGCGTTGTGCAAATGTTGAAGCCCTATTGTCTTCAAAGTGCTTTCACTCTATGGCAGGATCTTGAAAGAAACTTAACACTATCTAATTTTTATGGGTGTGGAGTTGTAGTGAAAGAATGATACTTCCCATGGGAAAGAGAATCAAAGTAGGCTTTTGTTTGTGTGTGTCTAAGCTATGGCATTTAGGTTTTTCTTATAGGTTGGCTGCAGACCTACTATGTTTGTCTGTTACCTGAAACTTGCAGGCTATAAAGTAAATAAAACTACTTTCATCTGTTATCATTGCTGATTCTTTTGATTCCAGGAATATTCAAGACCGGTCTTTCCTTAAAGTTTACAACAAAGATCCTGCACACGCATTTAATCACACTTCCAGAGCTGTAAATGGAGATATAAGGGTAAGTACTAGTGTTGCATTTATACTCCTCTTTCCTCCAGTTTTTATTTTAAATGTTTAAATTCATAACTGTAATATGTACACAACAAGTTACAAAATCTAGGGTAGATGTACAGCACATACAGAAGAGGGAAGTGATAATGCTTTCCATAATGTTTCTTAACTGCTTTGTGTTTTCCAATTATTTGCCCTGAGCACTAACTATTTTAGTGTTTTTGTGTTTTTTGTTTTTTTTTTTTTCTTGTGTACTAGCATTCAAGCACATGAATCAAAACAATGCCTTTAATCACTTATTTTGGGGCACGGGCAGTGCTTAGGGTTTTTAAAGCTTCTTATTTCATGTTTCCAAACCCTTTACACTGAAGTACAGCATGGTGCTACTCCAGCAAGGCTTCAGCATGGACGGGTTTGCAGTAGCTAAGCATGTGTACCTAGGTTGAAGTCTATTGAAATACTTTGTAAATGACCATTTCACATAAGAAATACTGATAAATACCTGTTGTGCAGTAAATGGTTATGTCTTTTTCTAGAATTTTCTGTCTGTATTGAACAAGGACTGGTATATTTGTATTTTCAAGTGAACATTCTGTATTAGGAAAGTATAGAGAAGGCGTTTGAAACATATCCCCTTTCCCACTGTCTTTGTCTCTTACCTTTTACTGGACTGTGTTCTCCCACCTTAATGCTGAGAGGGCAGGAGGTGTGGCTGTGCAGCAGCTCTTCCACCACATTACCCACACCTAACATCGCACCCAGGAGTGGTGGTGGAGGTGGTGGTGGTGAGGCTACACACCCTCATCTTCTCCCCACCCATCCTAGGTCTGTCCCCAGGGAATGGTACAACAAAATGAGCTCAGTGGGCCAGAAGGAAATGCCACTACTGTCCCGCCTGCACTGTGACTTTTATGTGTGCCCCAAAGCTGATTCAACTGCACTGAAAATTTCCTGTGAAGTAATTTGCTTAATTGTGCATTTGCTTCTTGGTTTCATTATCAATTCTGAGCATGTCATACTGCTTTGTTATTAATATTTCATGGAAGTATTTCTGCTGTTTCAACAGTTTAGGGCCTCATTATTTTAGAAAGATTGCAATAGTTTATTTACAGGCACTATCCTCAACCACCTTTCATTTATGTACTTCAATTATAAAATGGTCCTTTTGATAGGTCAGAAATCTAATTACTTGATTATTCACACTAGTGCACACACAACATGAGAGAGCAAATAGATGTGCTTCAAAGGGCTAATGTGGTAACTTTCAGCGTCTTCCTTAAGGTCCTGAAATTCTTCAATTTTAGTTATATTCCTGTAGCAGCAACTGAATATATCTGATACTTTTCATTCAAAAGCATGACATACTATCACTGGGTAATATGACATTAACTCCTATAGCAATATTACTGTGACTTTATAAAGTTAGACCAATACTGTTCTTGTTCTATGTGCGGTGAATGTCAAACATATCTGCTGTGGCTCTGTTTGTGTGCTCTAGACCTGTTTTCAGATATGGTTAACTACCACATTAGCTACATGTATTCAGAAGTAAAGACTACTTCTTTGGCCCTCTTCTACCTACACACTACTGAACAGAGTTGTTTTGAACACAGGGGCTGCTTCTGTTCAAAATCTGTATTAATTTGGATTGCTTATTTTAAAATAGTGCATTGTACAACAGGTGTGGACACTCAACACCTCCTGACTATGGCTGAGTTATCTCTCTTTGGCCATCATTCAAAAATTAAGGTGACACGGTGACAGCCTTTGCAGAAGTGATGTTTTCATGGTATATAATATTATATTTGCTCTGCCGAAATGCTAGAGATACCATTTTCAAATTGTGTGCATGCAATAAAACAGCTCTTTTTTCATTTGGCCTTTCCTCCACATTGGCAATTTCTTGTCTTTCTGGTCTGAGAGGTGAAGTAGAAGCCAGGATTCTCATAGGGGCTCTGCGGAAAAGCATGCAAAAGTATTCCGTTTGATCGTGGTAAACTTCTGCACTTCAAAGTTATGAACATGGAAACAAGCATTTTCTTGAGTGCCGGAAATAATTAAATCTCTTTCTCTAGGGATTGGTGTCTTCTGGTTGTGTTCTTCCTTGTGCAGTAATGCTCAGATACTAGTTCAAGCTTTGCCTGACGTAGGGGGATGTAATAGAGCTCTGTCCGATGCTGCTTCTCTGTAGAACAACTTTTTCTCAACTTGACAGAAGTACTGTAGGATCTTCTCACAAATCTCTAATTTGGCATAATTAGTAGGACCATGATAGATTACTGAACTTTTCCCTTTGGTTGAATCTGGTTGAATTTCACCTTCACAGGTTGTTAGGATGGGGGAGAGAAGGTGGATATCTTTCCTTAGCAAGTCACATGAAAGTTGGGAGTGGGAGAGGGAGTAAGTGAGAAATGTGTACATTTGATGTACTGGTATGGCATTGTAGCAAAAAAAATTTGTCAAAAAATATGCTTCTCATCTTTCTGTTTCTATTTCTGCATCTTTGCACTGGGTAAATTGATTCTCTTCAGTTTTCCATGATATCCAAGCACTGAATTCCCTGCAGTAGGAAGCAGGGAGTAACTGTAGTAATCACTGTGCTCTGCAACACAGTAAACTGTTTAAAAAAAAAATACAGAAAAACAGGTTATTGTCAGATGAGTTGAAAAAACAGTATTTCAAATATCAAGAACTGGCTCTTGTAAGTACATTTTTCCATGGTGATACTGGAAGTGTTGTTGTATCTCTTGCCATGTGTGAGTTAAAGCTTTGTTTTTTTGAGGTTTGGGAAGGTTTTGCCTTTACAGATTTTTCTACCGTTTGCCTCCTTGTCCCTTTGGAACATTTATCCTTAGGTTTGATGATGTTCAGGCTTTTATTCATGTGATTTATAATCATTTCCATGTAACAGACCCAGAATAATCTCAGAAAATAATGTTAGCTGCCAGCTTGGACACCTGTTTTAACTACCAAACAGATGTGAGACCTGTATAAGAATTGGCAGTAACACTTGAAGTATTTAGTATTACCCATATGGACAAGAAGACTCTGAATGTGCGATAGGAATGTGGGATCTGTGAAATTCAGAAGTCGTATCAAAACACTCAGTTCTTGAGTCCCTTAACTCTAATTTTCCTGGTCTTTCTGTTTCATGCGTCTTTCGGAATGGATTGTGTTTAAGAAAAGGGTTTTGCGTGGGGTATAAACAAGTTCTAAACAACAGTTTCTCTTTGAATCATTCAGAGTGCCTTATTTGCTTACTGGTGTTGTGTCATGGCCATTTACATCTTGAAGAGCATGATTTGTTTGACAGGTCTGCTGTGTTGAATGCTGTTTCAAGCAAGAGGTAGCCACATAGTGCTGTCTCACTGAATATTTGCATTTGTGCTTTTCCTTTGTTTTATTATTCCTTTCCCAACATGTACACTGGAAATCTGTAGCAGCTGTTTTCTTTGGAGTCTTCGTGTTGCTGCAGTTCATTCTTTTATTCTGCTGCCTGTGTATGTAACATTAATCAGCTCTTTCTAGGTCTCCATGCAACAATACTTTCTTTTGACAAAATACTGTCTCTTGTCCAAAAGTGGAAGTTCAGATGATCTTTTTATTCTCTCCAGCATTGTTCAGAATCCCAGTACAAACCCATGTACACAACTGTGCTGCTCTGTGCCATTAGAATTAACATTTTGTGATTTGCGTAGATTCAAAGGGGAAAAGATTTTCTCAGACTTTCTAAGTGTAGGATCCAGGTTGCATCTTGTCTCACATTTAGGTGTCGGATATGGATACAACATCAACAGGTGACACTAAAGAACAGTGGGTTTTTGTGTGTTGAATTGAATGTCTTTGGAGGTGTCACAGCTCCTTTTGTCCTGGGTTGTTGCTGTGACCTCCTGGTGCCGTACTGCTGACTTCAAGTGGAAGTGATTTCCCACTGTATGTGCACAGCCTATTTTCTGTCCTCATTCCCTACACCCTCCTTTTATGGAGTGTCTGTAAGGGGAAGAATCCTAAATTACAGTCTCACCCTTCTGTCGTTGTAACCTGTCTGCATTTCTGGTGGCACGGTTGGATTCTAATATGATTCTAATGTTGGTTCATGCAGTGGTTTGTTTTGGGTTTCATCTCTCTGCCAGTTTGAGAATTGGGGGAATTTTTATTTTATAACAAATGGATGGTTATTTTGCTTGGCAGTCTTACCCTTCCCAACCACCTGCCATGATGTCTGTGGGTTACGCTTTGTTTTCAAATGTTCTAGACCCACCATGTTTTTGCTTAATTCCCTGACTTGACTGAGACCTTATCAGGTCAGCCCTTTATCCCAGCCCTCAGCTGGGTGGGTGAGGCCAGAATATTCAAGGAATGCTTGTTGTGGCTGTTGTTGTATTGAGGTACACCTTGAGGTTTTTCCATTCAGAGACTGTTTCTCGGAGAAAGAGCAATTAGGGCAAGTTCGGTCAGGGCTGAGTCAGGGAGCGCGGGTACGTGGAAACTCCACGGTGCTGGGAGTTAAACGGCAAAAAGGTGATGATGTTCTTGGCGCCAATGAAGGTTTGGTCTGCCAAGGTGACACGGGATGAGTTAAAGTGAGTTGTTCTGTAAAATGTTGCAGACATTTGATAAGTTGGGTAAACTGTTGTGTTGAATAGCTTTTACTACTGAAATTGCGCAAAAGCAACTTTCAGATTTTCCCCCGAAACTGCCTGGCTAGCAAACTGCTAACACTTCACTTCTCATCTACATTATGTATTGATGCAATTTGTGAACTTAAAAAAAATATATAATTGCTAAAAACCCTCGAACAACTTCCCAACAAGCATCTAGGGAGCCTGAAATTCAGTGCTGGTTTGCAGGAAATAATAAAAGCAGGATCATCCTCCTGTGTGCTTAAGATACCTGTACATACATCCAGCCTCTTTGAGATGTTTAGCTTCTTTTCATTGGATTGTTTGTAATCTTAACATCAATAAACATAAAAGCTGCAAATGCTGCCAAAACTACATTTGTTCATTGCATACTATGGCTAAAAAAAAAAAAAACAAACAACAACAACAAAAAACCCTACTTGAACCATGTAGAGGTATTTAGAAGAAAAGCATTGGAAAAGAACTCAAGCAATGAAATGAATGCATTTTAGTGCTGGGATGCCTATAGGACAGCATTTGTATAAGTTGTCATGTGTTTGCCTTCCTGATCCGAGTACTATAAAACTTTTTCTTTTGGGCAGAAAAAGAAAAAAGAAAAAGCAAACGCTAATACCTCTATTATCTGATAGAGACCTTCCAAATGATACAAATCTCATCTTTCCTGCTGTTTTGCTGTCTGCTTTTTCTAATGCTCTTTTTGTCATTGAGAGGTTATGACAACACGAGCCATATTGTATTTATAAACATCACGTGTTTCCTTGATATGACTTGCAGTGTCTGCCAAACAGAACACATGGAAGAAACATTTCTCATTAGCTCAGCATTGGTTTTGGTTATACTGATTTCCGGGACAGGAAAAATGCCTTCCTTACTCAGATTTAACTTTCATACAGTAAGCCTCTGAGTGTCCATGAAATCGCTTGAACAGAGACGCTGCAGCTCTTTTAGCCCACATACTTTGTCTGAGGAAAAGAGAAAAAGCGGTTTGTTTTAAAGAGAAGATGTAATGGCATGTATTGCTGAAACTAATTCTGAATTAAAATACCTGCCAAAGTCGTCTAGAAACGGAACTCACCGAGAGATGTAAGGTAAGATGATGCTTATAAATAATGAAAGATATATGATCCCTTTTCTTCTTTTTTTTTTTCACCAAACTGAAAGAAATTTTCAGATTAACTGGGAATTTTTATCAGAGCAATGAAAGCTATTTCTTCTTCCTTGAGCTGCATGGGAAAATAAGTGCTTAATTGCTTGCTAAATCACCAAACTCTTCTCTTAGGTTTTATGACTAGTTACACATTAAACATAAAAAGTTATTTTCCAACTTGCCATTACAAATCTTGCGGAGATTTGAATAAAATATATAAAAGAAGTCTCTGATTTTCCAATTTTTTTACTGGCATGGTTTTTACTACCTTTGCTTTGAATAGCTTGTCAGTAGTTGCCAATTATTAATGCAACTACAGAGCAGTATGCACTGAGAAGTAGCTGCACCAAATCAGACTGTGATGAAAGACTAAATGTACCTGCTCTCTTTCATTCATATGTTGTTTGATATACAATATCTGCTATTGTATAAAGCCTAAGTTAGTGGGAAAGAGGGTAAAATTTTAAGGAAAATTTCAGTTTTTATTTTAGCTATGCATAAACCAATATATGAATCTTAAATGCTTTCTGGCAAAAAGTCAACCTTTTTAAAGATATAGGTCCTGCATTATAGGTTGATGCATACAGCATTGTGGATTTTTTAATAGGGTGGCTATGTGCTTTGGTGGATTATATTTTTTCCCAAATATTGTGTGTAAAGAATATAATCTTGTAGGTTCTGCTACTATACCAACATTTAATATATTTTTTTTCAAATAATGCAGATGGATTTTAAGTTTACGTCAAACTTGCTGTTAAAAGAAAGTATAATGCTCTTGATACTAAAACATTGAAGGAACCTGAGCTTGCCGCACCCATGCAGTAATCTTCCAGTTAGCCTAAGAGGAGTGTCATATGGTAGATATCACAAACCAGTTACCTGGAAACTCCCAGAGAGTTTTCTCTGTGGAAACAGGTCGACTTGCAACCACAATACAGTTGTTTTCGTGGCATTTTGTTGGGGGAAGCTCCTTCTTTCCCACTAACAGGCCCGTGTTCAAGCCAGCCTGTCTTTCGTGTTGAGGTCTGCTCAGAGCTTGCCCTGGAGCTGATGAAGTTCCTTAATGACAACATCTGATCTCTCTCGTGTGAAGGTCTCCTCAGTCCTTCATTAAAATGGGAAGCCTTATCTCTAACATAAGTCTAAGGTTCTCGGCAAAGCTTTCAGTGCCTTCACTGGGAACTTGCCCTGAACAAAAACATAAGGATTGGATTTGAGTCCATTTTTATTGTCTACTGGTTTCTGGTTTTATTCTTACTCCACCTTCTTTTACATAATGTTTCCTTGTTCCAATTCTTTAGATGTTTTACTTTTTTTTTTCCATTGCCCTTGCTTTTAGTAGAACAATTTGCACTAATTTGGCTGTTTACTTGAAATTCCTAAGTAGCTGGCGGGGTCAGATGTTGCCAGAGCTCCCTAAACAGACTGGCAGACGATAAAAATGCTCGTGGCCGTGACCTCTCATATTTGGAGGGGAGTTCCTTCTTTACCTCCATTGTAAACTGGTAGCTTATCTGAATTGCTGGAGTCCCCTATGTTCTGGGCTGGTACCAAAGTCCAGCCAAGCTTTGTGACTTCCAGTTAGCTTTCCAAATGAGCTTTTACTTGAAAAGAGCTTTAAAATCACCATGTGGAGGTGGCAGTTTGGTATCATGTGAATACTAAAGAGAATTAGTTCTGTCCCCATCTTCCTTTGACACAGAAAAAGAGTAAACCAGTACCTGGTGTCCAGAACACATGTATGTATTTGAGGACTTTGATTCTTCTCCGTGTTGGATTATACTTTTTCTAATGTGGGCTCTGGAAAACTAATCAGACTTCTGAAAATATGAGGAGTAAAAATATCTTTCCTTGGATACATGTAAGATCTGGGGTTAAAAAAAGCCGCAGTTGGCAAAAGGAAGGCAGCTGCAAATAACAGCAGGCAGCAGGGCTCCATGAGAAGTGATGTGATGCTGCAATTATTTTTTGCATGAGTATATGCCTTTCTTACATCATTGCAAATCAAAATTCTGTGTGACTGAGTGAAAAGGCCAAGAGGGTGTGTTGGGTAAAGGGCTAGCCCCTCAGTCACTAAATGTTTACTATAGATAGCTTCACCTTAGAATAAAGTAGGTTATTTACTTCAGTCATGCTGACCGTGACAGGTTGTATGCTTTTTTGGATAAAAGGAAGTAAAATAAAAACAAAATGTAGGGCTCAAACTGATTGCTGCAGTGATAGCACCTCTAACGTTGCAAAAAATGTGCTTATACCTGCAAATACTTGCTTGGCCTTACAGCTAAGAGATGCAGTCCAGCTTGGACACATCATTGTAAAATTTAGTTCTGTGGCTTCCATGACCATTTCTCCTGCTGACAGTGCTGAGGCCAAAACTCAGCACAGCAACTTCTTCTGATTTGCTGCACCGTTACATTGAGAGAAATAGGTGGTTACAGGTGTGGACATGTTGCTTTGGTCTTTTACCCATCAGCTATGATTTGTAACATTTTTATATTGTTTATATCATAATCAATTGCATATATCTGTAATAGAAATTATGTTTTGACTCTATTGTTACGTAATGCCAGATGAGACCAAGTGTGATGCTTTCCTTTATGTTCATTTAACCATATCAACTTGTTCAGTTTTCTTTGGCTTCAGCACAGTGGGAAAAAATACAAATATGGACCAAAAATAAAAGCTGAGTCGTTAGTACAGCAAGTCAGAAAGCCATGCATTTATTTTGATTTATGAGTTCAGTTACTAACAGTATTTCTTTTTTTAAAGAGAAGAAATCTGATATACAGCATATTTAAACCAAATAAAAATGCTGATCTGTACCAGAAATGTACGTGTTTGAAACTATTCCTTTTTTGGGAAAAAAAAAGGGATGACCCCATCAGTTCAGCAGTGCCCTGAGGAAGTGCTGACATTGAGACTGGTCTGAAGGGTTTGGCTCCCTGCACTGGTGGTGGCTGTCTGTGCTATGTGCATGATGTGCTTGATCTCTTCAAGGGGAACGGGGCGGGGGGAAGGAAATGCTTGCTACATCTTCATGAATTACATGACTCCTGTTTGTTTTCAGAAAATTCTGCCTCAAAAGCAGCTGTGGAAAAGCAAAAAGAAACAAACAGTTGGTTCAAATTCAACCCTAGTTATGAGGGGTGTCATAATGTGAACTTACAAAAAAATCGGTAACAGCTTTTATATGTTCAGTCCAAACAGTCTAATAGCTTATGGGCTGGGTGGGCCGTGCTATACTGATGAGATAAATGTGGATATTGGCAAACCAATGATGTAATTATGTAAATCCGACCTTTTTAGGATTGAAATGTGTTATGTTTCAGTATGTTTATATTTTTGTCATTTGTGATAACACTCTGAAAAATCTTGGCTGAAATGTTAAGAGGTTTCTCGGTGTACTCACCATGCTACTCTGTCTGGAAAGAGCACTGAGGAAGCACTGGAAAATCAAGCATGAGAGATTTATTAACGTCTCTCTGCTTAATTGGATAATTATAGCTTTTTTTTTTTTTTTTTAACTCTCACATTCCATTTGCTTGTAGGAAATGAAATGCACTCATAAATACGCAGAAGGGAGTGTCTGCTACATTCACTGGTCTGGATGTCCGTCTTGCTGTTCAGGAACAAAGTAACGCAGAGTGGTAGCAGAGAAATAGCTCAAACGATGACATGTTGCTGAGGGAATAAACCCTCACGCAGCAGCACTGTCATTTCAGTTGGGCTAACACAAAATGTGCTGTGTGTCATGCGTCGTTTTGCTTGGATTGCCTAATGCATGGAGGTCCTCGTGGTACGGCTTGGGGGCAGCTCTGTGTGGCCTTGTGCTCCCTTCTTCTGCAAGGAGAGATCACCCAGAGTCACCAAGGTTGTGTCCCATGGACAGCTAATCTGCAGTAATGTCCACTAGGGAGTGTAGAAAGGTTCACTACCGGTGCCACCAGGCTAGTCCAAATGTTAATCTGGCTCCTTATCTAGCTCTAAGCTGATGCATATTGTAAACTCAATTTTCTTTTTATGGCAAGAAGCTCATTCTATTATTGCTTTCCCCTTATCTTTACATTGGATTCTTGTTTTACACTTGAATAAAGTGATCTTAGTCTAGGAATTAGAAGGACACCTGGGCATTATGATGACCAATGAGCTCTGGAGGTGGAGGCGTATTTGGGGAAGCAGTCATAGCTGTGTGGAATTAATATAGGAAAAAGTCTTGTGAGAAGGACACACATAAAGAGAAGTCTTGCCACTTGTCAGACCTTGGTGGTGACTTCATCAGCCTAGAATTTCTGTTGTCCCCCACTAACAACCAGACAAAAGGCAGCAGCACCCTCAGTGTTATTGCTCAGCACTTGGTTCCACTGCATGTCAACAAGGAGATGCTGAACTGAGGCCTGACTTGTAGAGAGCTGTTTTCTATGATGTTTGAAGGAGACAAAGCTGTGTTAAATCTTAACCACAACTCCAGAGGGAATGGCTCAACTTAGTTCTAGGTTTCGGAAGCCTTTTGTAGCTTTTGAATGCGTCAAGCATCTTTGCTTTGAATGCTAGTGTCTTCATGCGTTTGTGGGGTTACTCCAGCTGGCATTTACCTGGAACTCTCTGCTCGCTTCTTTCGTAAAAGCCACCCTCATATTTTGACAACCCCTGAAAACAAAACAAAACAAAACAAAAAAGGAAAATCCTCAGAATATTAGCCCAAGCGAAAGAATGTTTGGATGTATTTTCTTCTTCCTCTGTCCTCTTCTCCTTTCTTTCTTCCTCTCTCCCTTTCTCCTGTGCCTGCTATGCTAGGCTACAGCATTGTAATAACAAGAGCTAAGGTAAAATCTTCTAGCCTTGAAGAAAATTTGAAGTAATTCATGTTCTTCCACTCTCATTCTTTCTCATTCTTTCATTCCTTTTTTTTGTTGATGTTGAATTTCTCTTCATATTCTCTTCATATTCTCTTTAATTCGTCTTTTTCTCATCAGTACCTCACCTCCTCCGGTCTTAATTCTACTGTTTTTGTTTCTTTGTTATTTATTATCCTTTTCTTTTTTCCCTATTTAGTTCTCAGCACTCCATCTACAATATTACTCTCTTTCACCTCTGGCCTCTTTCACAAACTCTTAGTATTGTACTTCACCCTGTCCCATTCTTCCCCCCTCCCTTTTTTTTTCTTTTTCTTTTTTTCCATCTTCTTTTTTCTAGAGTTTTACATTCAGAATTCCCTATTACCTTCCCAAATATTTTTTTTCACTATTTATATCTTTTATTAATATTTCTGCATTACATGTGGGATAAGCAGGAAAAAATCATGCTACAAACTCAGTCCTCTACGTTTAGGATTGAAAATGTTTAGGCATAAGAAAGAGTGCTAATAGTAGGACGGAGGATGAAAAGATTGACATGCGGAGGTGCTTCTATATTGCTCCGTTGATAAATAAATAATGTTTATTAGCAGCTTCAGGTCAGAGGCATTTAATTCTTAGCTTAATCAAGCAGGAACTACAGGCCAAGTTGGATCCACCAATGTGGATGACAGCAAAGTCCATCATAAGGAGTAGCAAGCAGCAGCAGTTGGAATGAAACTGCCGTTATCCCTTCTAGTTTTAGTATCTCAGCTTGACTTGTAACGGGGAAAAAAAAAAGAAGAAAAAAAAAAGGAAAAAAAAAAAAGGAAAAAGGAAAACAATAGGTTGAAAACAGAGGAGAGAGTGAGCTAAATGAAAAGACATATGGACAGGGTCATGATAAAAAAATAAGAAAAAAAGTCTAACCCTTATAAACTTGCGGTAGAAATTGCCTCCTGGTGCTGTCAGTGGGGAGAGGCAAAGAACGCCAACGGGCAGCTTGTCCCACCCGGCTGGGGAGGGAAGGAGCTGACTCTGGGGGGTGCCTGGCTGACTGCCTTTGAATGCAACATTGGATGAGAAAGACCCAATACGAAGCAACTAATAGTGCAATCTTAACTTTGGGGAAATGCTTAGTGCATGTATGTCTGTGATACATGCTGTGATACTTTCCTATGGCTAGGAAAATGTCTTTGTTTAAATCACTACAGAGATGAGGGGGAAGCATGAGGTTTAAATTACAGGGTAGAGAGACAGACTGCAGACCTGACGTAATAGTTCAGTTTTGCAGAACCTTCTTCATGTGACTCCAGAGAGAGTTGGCTATATTTGCTCAAGTATACTTAAAATAAAGTTTGAGAGGCTTATAGAGTTTCCAGCACCTCCAGGATTTGCTTGCTTGTACTTGCTTGCCTTTAATTTTTTTAATCCCTAAAAATCCAAAATTCCTGATTATGTTGACTAACCATCACCAAAGGATAGGCCACAAATGTGCTGCTGGCACGCATACATATATGTATGCATGTAAACATGCTGTTGCTTTACATGTTACAATGAGGCGTTGTTCTCTTGGAGCCCAGATGCTCACTTGTGTGCTGGTTCAAAGGCTCCATGTGCAGGTTGCTCCACACTGCGAGTGCCAGCTCTTCTACCGACTGCGCTGCATTGCCAGCGGTGAGGCTTTAGAGCTGCCTGTCCCCTTTATAGTGGTTCATTTTAGCTAGTAGCAATGTGTGGTGTGGGATGTTTTTTGCTTATTTGTTTGTTCTTTGCTTCTTTTTATTTTTTTCCCCTAGAACTAGGGAGTTTGGCATAAGCATAAGAGAACTTTATGGTATTTATATCTAGCCCAAGGTAGATAAATGGTATTTATATCTACCCCAAGGCATATCTATTTCACCAAGTGCCTTAGGAATCAGTAAACAGAGGGAATAACAAACAACATGTATGTTTAGGAGAAGATAGTCTGCACATAATATCAAGTCCAATATATGTCAGGCAGCCAAAACTGTTCTGTTCCCATCTATTTGTTTAGCTTGGCCTCTCAAATTCATAGAAGTGATCCTGCAGGATTTTCAGTCTTTGTAGGTATGAATATGGTCAGGGGGTGTGCTTGACACCTTGGTGCCTTTGTGAAGAACAGCAACCTGGGGGGTCTGTGATCTATTCCCCCATTTTTGCTGTGGGGAAGCATCTGAGATTGAGGTCAGGGCTGGATATGACCTTTCTTTTTTGTTCCTCTGCTGAATGATTGGAGGCAAAGCTAGGGGTTGGTCTCTTTGCTTTCATTGCAGAAAGTGGATAAGCCCAGTGAGAAGTTTCTGTCATGGTGTTTGCCTGTGCAGAGGGAAGACAGATGCTGATGGTAGCTCTCTTGCTACCTTGAAAAGTCTTGTGTAACTGGAGACTTAGGAGGTTCTACAAACAAGTCCACATGCAGGTCTCTGTCCTCCTACACTCTCGGTTTCTTTGATCAGAATTAGATTCTGGGTGGGCTATAGGAGTGATGAAGTCATGTGACACCTTCATTGAAATAAATAAATAAATAAATAATGCTTCTTTCAGAAAACAGCTGTAAAAAACTTCATCAGCAAACTGTCTTCCCACTTGGATTCTGCTGGATTTAACTAATTTGTTGCATTTAAGCAAAACCCCATTGACTCCATCACAAGCTTTGCTCCTGAGTACTGAGAGCAAAACAGTTGAGTCAGTGACAAGCCATCAAGCCTATAAATTTCCCTGTTTTCTGTTAAGGAAATGGTTGTTTACAGCAGTACAAACATTAACTGCTTCATTATTTCCATCCATGAAAGTATTATTAGGGACATAGGGACCAAAAGAGCCGTTATCAGGAACAGAAAGAACTTTGATCAGCAGTCAAGTAATAAGCCAGTTACATCTATGCCTCATATGTGTACCCCACAGCAGACTTCAAAATGTTCTCCCAGTTTATAATTGTGCATTTTACTAATGTGTCTCTAACAGTTTTCCACTGAGAATCGAGGGGAGCAAAGAGAAAATAAATTAATATGTTGGGCAAATAGTTCCAAGGGTCCTGAATTAACGTTAATAATGTAGAAGAAAAGCAGGGAGACCAGAGATATACCTCAGTGGTAATTTGTGCCTGTCATCACCATAGACATTAACAAAGATTTTAAAGCAACGGGCTAACTTCCAGGTCTGATCTCGGTGAAGTGTAGGGTGTTGCGCTTCTTAGGGGCATACCCTTTGTTTATATGGGGGGCTAAACTGGAAAGGAACTATTGCTCTGTACAGTACATTATAAACAAATATATGGCAAGTAATTAAACACAGGATAATACATAGCAAGTTAGACAAGGCTTGAGGGCTCTGATAAAGTAATTGAAATGGAAAGTGATACTTGAATGGTTTGTATGCATTGTTAGAACCTACAAATTAAATTACAGCCTTGGTAATGATATATCTGTGCACTATTTATGATGCTGTGCCCGGTGTATTTTAAAATTAAAAGAAGATTCATTCCTCATATGAAAAACTTTTCATATGCATCAGACATACTTGGAGGCTATTGCATATAGTGCCAGATGTATGGAGAACTAGTTATAGTGTGCCTGATGTTCTGGGATATACTTTATCATGCTAGAGTCCAATTACTGAAAATGTGCATCCTACCAGCTTGCAATTCACTGCAGAGTAACAGAAGTGAAATATAGCGGTCTTTTTTATCCTGCATATTAGCATAATAATGTGATTTCTCACTGCAGGTTTGTTCCCCTGTAAGGAAGAACGTGGATGGCAGAATGTACTCTGCACTTGCTGGAAAGCATGTGTGACACAAAAGTGTATTAGGATAATTTGCTTGTAGTTTTATTTTTGATATTTTTGAGTTGGTCAGCAGACCTAAGCAGATTTTTAACTAGGTCATACTTCCATTCATTAAAAGGGGATACTTGACTGGTTAGTAAAACCTGCCAAATATAAACCAGATGCTTCATCGGTAAATACTGCTTTACTCCTATACTGCAAGAAACAAGCCTTGACTGATTAAATTTGAAATGAAAATAAATTGGTTTGAGATTGTTTCTGTGCCATGATGTTACTTTTTATAGTTCTAGTGCAAATATTTAATAAAAATAATATCTTAAAATATTTTCACAGTGAAACTGGAAATGCTACAATTAAGACAAATACTTTTACGCACTTGAAAAGACTGCTTACATTATGTTATGCTACATAGAAATTTTGTGGAGTTCTGGTCAAGACCAATAATGGTGTACAAATTTATAATGGGAAAACACAACAGCTGTCTGCAAATCTGGACGATTCCTTCTGCTCTTGGGGAGTGTGTAGTAAGGGGTGGAACACCTGGATTTTTAGTTTTGGCTACCAGATCTGCTCTGATCTTTGTCATGTTACGCAAATGCTTTGTGTCAGCTTACCCTTTTGTAACAGCAATGAGTGATGCCTCCCTCTCTCACGGATGAGAGGCTGAGAGGAGGGAGTACTGTGAGATAGAAATGTTACTCCAGTTAGGTCCCCTTATAAATGGTTCTTTATATTGATATTAGCTCAAGGTCATGCACTTAAATTGTATTTTGATTCTTCTAAATGCCAGTCATGATGATACAGGCAATATTTTACGTGCATAAAAGCAAAAATAAATGCACACAAAAAATCAGGATAACTGCAGTGCTGCAAAGTGCTTGTGTCATGACGTTGCCCTATGATGTTTAAGTGCCATCTCTTTCGCACTGCAAATAACATATTTTTAGGGGTACATTTTCAATGTTATTGGGTCTTTCAGAGTGAGGGGATGGAAGGGAGGGAAGCAAGCTTTCTATCTATTTTTTTTTGGACATTTGCCATCTCTATTTTGCCTTTAAAAAAAAAAAAAAAAGTAATCCTAATGGCTAGCGTGGTGTGCTGCAGAGATAACCGTGGGATTGATTTATGGGGGCCCCAAAGTTCAGGTTAGCCAAGCGGCTCAGGTGCCTGGTTAATGAGTAGACAGCCTGCTCCTGTGTCTAGGTGCTTCTCCTGGCAGGAGGGGCTCGCGCTTCTTTCTGCCAGGTGTCCCCACAAAGCGGAGCATTCAAAAAGCTGCCAAGGTTAATAATGACTGTATTTTTTTTTTTCCCCTAGAATTGTATGTACTGGGTTTGCTAAATAATTGGAGATCTTCTCCTGTTGGGAAATTAATATGGGTGCGTTTTATATAGTTACCTTTAACATGCACTCTCTTACCTAAATGGAGTTTACTCGTAGTTTTATTTATGGCTTTCCCCTTTGTGAGTCTCCCTTGTACTTCATTCCATGATGTTAGCCTCTTTCTATGCATCTTATAGGCGCGCATTAAAAAATGGTTGAGCGATTGAATCACATAGTGTTGCACAGTTTGTGACTGGGTGACATGCCAAGGAGGTTATTTAGTGACTAATTTCGAAGGGGAGGAGAAATTGCAGGCTTGTCATGTGGAAAAGTACTTCAGTCTATTGAGGCAGCATTACTTAGATGACTGGGTAAAGCAAGATGGCCTGCCCCTGTTGTGAGCAGAGAGAACAAGGAACATTTTTACTGTTTAAAAACCTTTTCCCAGAAGGCACGGATTTATAAAATGCTGTACTGTAGACTGAGGATGTAGACTCAAGGCTGAAAACAAAAAATGCTTTATTAGAAGAAGTGGAAACAAATGTTCATCTTACTGCTGTAGCCATACAGGTGATTTCCTTAAGTAACAGTAAGTGGTTTTAATTATTTCAGAGCAAAAATCTTATCAAAGATTATGTTATTTTTCTGTAGGTAACAATTTTGACCGCGTGTAATAAGACTGCTACTATTTTTAATTGTTGAAACAAATAACCAGAGTAGCATCAGGACAGCTGAAAAATTATGCCTGAAAGAGCAGACTGTGTAGGATTTGGTCTGAGACTCCTCTCTGCTTGTTTGCAAGATCCACCTTCAGCATGCACATTGACTTAGAGGCAAGGTGAAGCAATCAAATATTATTTTTGATATCACCATTAAATTTGTTTTGTGGTTAGCTTAGAATTTTACAGATCTGTTTTATATTCAGTAAAAAGTGAAACAGGTATTCTTTGTTTTCCCCATGGGATCTTTAGGATATGGTATGAATTAAGTTTATATGTAGTCAGGGATATAAAAGGACATACCGAGACATGTAAAGTACCTTAAGGTAAAACATTTGGATAGCTGCAGGGACTGGGTTCATACACAAGTGTGCATTAAAGATCTAGGTATAAAGTAAGGGACAATAATGTTAAGAATGTGTTTGATGCTCTGTCATGTGGAAAGGGAAATAATGCTGTGGCTGAGCTCTGCTTGATTCAAGCTAGTGTATGTGTTCCTACAATATTGTACCCTAAAAATTCTTAGGGGTATTCGTGCCATACCCCTTGTGTACACCTGCACAACAGGTAGGAAGACATGGGGATGGGATGCCACGGTGATATCAAATAGTATGGTGATGACGCCTGACTGAGGTTCACTCAGGGCAGCATGTCTCCTTTCTGGATAATCGTGTTTATGTGCTCTAACTGCCACCTCTCAGGATAGTGAACATCATCATCTGGTTCTCCTGTTGTGTTCATGTCACCCTCTGGCCAGGCGATCCTGGCAAAATAAGCCTACAAACATAGAAACTGTAAGAGTGGCTCACCCTAAGAAACGTCTTATTTTGGCTGATTGCAGCATTGTTGATCAGGGAAAGAAAAACACACAGATTTAATAACATAGATGGAAGAAGGAAAACCCAGCAATTCTCTTGCCTTATCCATATATGTCCCATTAACTGTTTTGTTCTGGTGCAATCACTAGAATCAGAGAATTGCAGTTTCATGAATATTCTGAGTTTTAAGCGGATAAATACGGAGATTTTACAGCTTGACATATACCAAAACTATGCAAAAGATGCCCCAGCTCTGTGGATCTGGAAAGCCAAAGCTCTAGAGCACTCCAGGGTTGTCTGATAAGAAACCATATTGGTGTTTGACTGAAATCTGCTGGGTGTTTTTTTTTTCCAAGTGACGTTTGCTTTACTGATGTTTTTACCAAATGTTTCAGCTCTTTTGAATTAGCATTGTCTGTTGAAAGTATTTTTCATTGGAAAGTTCCTGACCAGAAAAAGCTAAAAGTGATGCTAATGTGTTTGCAGTTTGTAAGTATGCCGTTGGGCAGCTGGAGGAACCCGCAGCTGCAGCCAGCCTGTTTTTTTTCTGTAATGTCCCAACAGAATAAGGAAATGTATAGGAATTAAAAGACATACAAAGAAAAGGTAAGAGCAAACAAGTGTGACAAAGTGATGTCTGATAGCATGAGAAGGATTTGGCTTTAGAAAGACAGTTATGGTACATATACTTTAAAAATGTCATTTTCGGACTGTTTATCAATTCTATAATTTTCAAGTGCACTATTTCTTCTTGTAAATATTATTTTAGAAGTATCAAAACTGTATCTGACAGTTTTTTGCAAAAGCTGATTTGTGCTTTCAGCTGTGGAAACCCAACCTTAGTGAAAGACCAGCCATGACAGATGTGGTATCACATCGTGCAACTACTGATCAAACTGAGGGGTTTGGACAGCTAGAGCTGTAAGGCTGTCAGTTTATTTTTATGAGAGAAGAAAAAATGAGTGGATTGTATTGTTGTTGGGTTTTGGGTTCTTTAAGTAAGTCTTTCTTTTCCTAGAAACAAAGTGAAGGATTGTCTCAATTTTAGAATACTTTCTTCTTGTGATCAGTTTCTGTAAAAGATCTCTTCACCTCGAATTTATCAGTAATGTAGATGCATTTGTCAGTTTTATATCAGTATTTAGTGTTTCTGTAGCTTTTTCATCAAAGATTCTCCAAGCTCTTGATAAAATTCTTTTCAGATGTCCTCAGTTTACTGGTGGGTGAGCCAGTTTAGGAACACAGGTGCAGTTTCCTCGGGGAACTACAGGGTGCCAATAGGAGAGTAAGAAAAGCAATAGCTTTGCATGCCTGAGGTGTCTGCTGGCAACTCCAGGGTGTCTCCAGGACAGTGCAAAGATGAGCACCTCTTAAGGAACATGCTCCATCTAGGTATTTTGGCAGGCTGAAACCCTTGGGGCAAAGCCAGTTGCTGTGCTCTCTGTTGACGTAGACAAGGCCTGGGAGAGCAATGGGAAGGTCTGCCAGGTCAAAAACCCTCACCTACTTTTCCCTTTGCATGTGTTTTGCTGTGAGATGTTAACAGATAGTGGCATGAGTCAGGGTATACCTCTGGTATCCATGCCTGGTGAGGTGGAGTGTTGGTGTGGCACCAATGAATCAGTGGTAAGGCATAACACTAGTTGGCATTGCCCTGGTGTGTGTGGGCACAGCTCCATGTGCTGCTCTGGTGCACACCACGGGTACAAATGATGCACTGAAGCCAGCCCAAGAGGCAGAAGTGAGGACGGTTTCTTCATTGTGGGAGGCCCACCTTGGGACAGACCGCAAGAGTGACCTATGAGGCAGGACAGCCATAAGAAATTTAGAATAAAGATCAGCACAGTGTTGTATTAGTCCTGACGGAGGACAAGACAGATGGGATTGTACTGCAGAAAACACCAGCTGTCGAGCCACTGAATGGCAGCTTGCCCTTTGCTGTCCATAAGGCTTATGATACTGTGACTCTGCCCTTCTTTCAGGGTAGCTGAGCTGTTTGAGGATCCAGGAGCTGCAGCAGGCTTTGTATTCTGCTGTATGCAGAGATACTGGTCTGCTCAGCCTTTATGTAAGCCGTTTGGGTGGATGGATAGCTGGTTTGCTACCTTTCTGCATATAATCACACAGCGAGTTACTGAGTATGCAAACTGGTTTGAAATAAGGAACATAACTGATTTTGTATGATGTTCGCTCTTCAGTATATGTCCAGTGCCTCTGTAGTTCTCCTTCAAAAAATACCCAGATCTGTATCTTACAGACTGAAGTGTTGTTAGACTGACCGAAACCTTCCTCAGGAGACACTTATATGTGGTGTGATCTTTTTTTACTGCATCAAGTAAAAGATTCTCAGTGATGCCTATCCCCTCTAGTGCTTTATACAGAAATTGTTGTACTAGCCATTTGCCATACTTTAACCCCAAGGATTGACAAACAAATTTCTATTTCAAGGGTGTAAAGGCTACAGGGAGCAAGAACAAGGAAGACTTATGTGCTAAACAAAACCACACCCTCAGGCAAACATATTACATAGCTGCAGTTGAAAAGCACATGATCTTATGCTTATATTAAAAGATCTTCCTTTTACCCTGAAAGCAATTGGCTGTGACTTCACCTAGTATTTACAGGCTCAGATAAACCCAGTATCCTCTTTCTCTGTCCCTGAGTCATGCAACGTAAGTCCAAGAACATATGGCTCCAGACAGTTTATGCATTAGAGTACATTTTCATTGAGCAATGCTGGGGTTTTGCTCAATGGTGTGAGGTGGAGGGCAGGAAGAAGAAAAGCAGTGCAGAAAGTGGGGTATATATGGGAGAGAGCAGTGTGTCTTGAATGTCACACAGAAGATGTATAGGGGGAAGCATGAAGAGACACTATCATTTGAATTTTTGAAGTTTCCATTGGCAAAGAATCTGGAGATTTTGGAGAAGAAAAAATAATAATAATAAAAATAAATATTCACCAGGCAACGGGAGATGCTGTAATGTGGCCAGTGAGGCTGCCTGGCTCCTGGCCCTGTCTGGCTCCTGTGCCCCAGCCCTCCTGCCCTGGGTACCCTGGGCTCTGTGGCTCCAGCTGCTCTCCCCTTCTGCGCACTCCACCCAGGGGCTGAGTCACAGCCTAAAATAGAAAGCGAACCTTCCAGGAAGGGGTTGTGCACTCAAGCTTCGTGCCCTCCCAGCCCAGTGGGGTCTTGATTCAGGCTGTGTGTTCCATGTGCTATTTTAAAGCAAAGCAAAGCAAAGCAAAAGTAGATAGCATTGTAAATGCCAGTACTCAAGAAAAAGGCGTTTGAATAACGGCTCAGCCCTGTATTTGAACTCCTTGTTTCCCTCTTCAAGTATGGGAATATGCTAAGGTGGAAAATAGAAATTTTTCTTTGACAGATTTCTTTGACTTACGAGGAATGAATGTGCGTATATAGGAATTTGAAGTCCAGAAGTTAAGGAAAATAAAACCTGTTACTTTCAAGGCTTCCCATGGAAATTTTCTCCTCTCTACAAGGTAACATCGGAATTTTCCTTTCACTGCAACCCAGTGTATCCGAGTGCCTGTGCTTTGTGTGCCAGATACTGTTGAATCTGTGGTAGGTTTAGCTGAAGTACCTAAACAAGGCGTGGTATAGCTTGTATGGTGGGGACCAAGGAGGTGTTTCATCCCCCCGTGCTCTTCTCTCATCGCAAAACATCTAGTGCTGCCTATCCCTGGAGGCATGATCCCAAAGCAGCTCAGATTCAGTAGGAGTCTTTTTGTTCTGTTGGCTCAGGTCCAGAGTCTGAATGCACAATCCAGCTTGGTATGCTGCAGCGTTTCTTCAAGCCAGATGGAGAACTGTGTTGAATGCCCACTGATAATTTTATTAATACCGTTTAGTTATATATTATTGTAAATTTCAGTAGTTCTCTGTGCAAATGAAACAAATTATCCCATGTTCCCCTTTGGCCGGATAACTTTTGTCGGCTCGTTTATGACGCATCCCTGCGCACTCCTTTGTTCTGTTTGCACTTATTTATTATTGCTGCTGCCACAGTCAGGTTATCTCCTTTCTTCTTTTTGATATTTGATACTGCAGACTTTTGATCTCTGGCCCTGGGGAACGTCATTTGTAATTCCCAAGTGCAGAGCCTGCTGTGATGAGAACAGCTATTGTTTATATACCGCTAGTGCAATTCCCTTGCCAGTGGAAAAACCTGTGGTGGGGCAGGAATAGAATATAACTTCTTGCTTCATCAGGCATGGATCACTGTTACTGCAGCGAATCCAGTCATATTGTCAAAGCAAGAAGTGAGAGGGGAAAAAATGGCGAAGATTTCAGATCAATGGCATCCACTACACATGAGCGTGTACTGTGTAACTTCAGGAACGTGTAGTTGGGCTTGGTGACACTTGGTTTTCTACAGTCCCTTGGAAATGATGGAGAGGGAAGCTGAAATTGCAAGCACAAATTCTAGAAGCTGTAATTTTGTTTAATGCACTTGGTGGAAGCCAACTTTACTTCTTCATTTCCCTGTTTTTCCACTTTATCCGAATGGCACCAGAGCAGGCACATGATGCTTGCTAGAGGGAGAATTTCTCCTGTGTCCATCATTGACAATGTTCAGTCACCTGGAGAGGTCATTGCTGGGCAGTGTGATGTTGCAGTTTCAGAAGCACATGTATTCACTGCAGGTTTTGGCTATGGCCTTAGTTAGCAAAGCACTAATATACTGTTAAGGAACTTTTCCCTTTCATTTCCTTGCTTATTCATTCCTTACTGCTGGCAGTTGCTGCTGATGATTAGAAAACTGTAATAAAATATTTTCTGAGTATGTTCCCTACAAATCTTCCAAAGCTCAGTTATCTTTGGTTGTGGTGCAGGAACCTTTGGCACATGTTTTATGTGGGCTGACCGTTTTCATGCAAATCATGTGTCTTACTCTCAGTAAGTGTTGGTGCCTGTTGTTCTCCTATGCTTTGTGTATCCTCTGCATAATAAAGACCACATCAAGGTATTAGCAATAGGCCAAATCCTGCACTGAAGCAAATGGACAATTAGTTGTAATATTTATTTTCTCATGTCTAAGGAGTTCAGGTTTATTTGTGGTGCCAGAGCACCAGCATTTTCTTCATAGTGTGGAATCAGTGAACTCTGGTGTGTGTGTCTGATCAATAAGCTGTTACAGCATGTACCAGCTACATGTTCCTACAAATGTGGTAGTAAAAGCCCTGATATCAGCTTGGGAAAAACAGATAATGGTAATATAGTATTCGCATGAGCAAACTCATTTTTAAGACTCTCATATTCCTTTAACATGCAGCCCATTTTATTGCTGTCTATAGGTGCTGTTTTCTTTAGGCACTGAGGTCACAAGAGGTTTTATTTATGCAGATGACAAATGATTTGGTGTTGCAGGTAGTTTTCTTTTTTATTCTGTAGATGCGGAGGTCGCCACAACCCACATCATCTTTTCTTCATCCAGTAATTTTACATCCTGTACGTTTTTCCTTTTGTTTCCAGATGCAGAGGGAAATTGCTTATACGGGCCGAGACGGCCCGAGCGCTTCCCGCCCCGGATCTGCCACACACCCTTCACATGCGATGCCCAGCTCGCCACCCTCCACCCCGGTGCCCCACTCCATGCCTCCCTCTCCGTCCAGGATCCCCTACGGAGGGGGACGGCCCATGGGTGTGCCAGGCAATGCCACTATCCCCAGGGACCGGCTCTCCAGCGTGCCAGCATCGCGCTCCATATCGCCCAGCCCAAGCGCCATTCTGGAGAGGCGGGACGTGAAGCCAGATGAGGACATGAGTAACAAAAACCTTGCCCTGATCCGAAATGAAGGTCTGTACGGGGACCCCTACTTGTTTCACGAGGGGAGGATGAGTGTGGCCGCACCCCACACCGGACACCCCCTCGATGTCCCCGATCACATTGTAGCCTACCATCGCAGTGCCATGAGGTCATCAAGCACTTACTGTAACCCCTCTATGCCGCCTGAAATGCTGGAGCAGTCCTTGTACAGACAAAAGCCACGAAAGTACCCGGAGAGCCATTTGCCCACGCTCAGCTCTAAAACGCCTCCCGCGTCCCCCCACCGGGTGGCTGACATGCGCATGATCGATATCCATCCGCACCATAGCGCCCACGTTCCCCCCCACGCCATCCAGCCTGACAGGTCTTCCCCCAGCCGCCAGTCCTTCAAAAAGGAGCCGGGACCGCCTGTGTTTGTGGATGCCAAAGTGCGGAGCGCCCTCGGCCTCCCGGGCATGGCTGAGGTGGTGCCGTCTCCCGTCGACAAACAGGCTTTCAGCTATGGGTCTCCTGCGATGCCCAAGGACAAGGAGACAAGGTAAGGCAGAGATGGAGCTTAATTTATGCAAATGAGAAATGTTCCTAATATGCGCATCTTGTGTCGTCGTACACCCGGGGGACGATGTGATGTGTAGGAGGCTGCTGCGCTGGGCTACAGTGTTTATTAGCTGTCTGTCAAGGTAGTTAGTAATTTAGAGGAGATGCGACACCGCCCGTTATTAATCTGAAAGTATTGTCAGCCCATGATGAATCCCTAGTTATTTTCATTTGTGTAAATTTCAGTCATTGGAAAAAATATAATAAAATAAAATGATTAACTAGGATTTTTCTTTCCAGACAACCAGATCATGTTACAAGAACAAATGATGTTCTGTTCCCGCTAATAAGGGAATATATTTCACCCCCGTTAAGAATGACACTCTGATATTACAATTTTGGTTCTTTATGGAGTGGAGTTTTTCTCATCTAGTGTTAGGAAATGGGAAGAATTTATCATTACTGTCTTATCTCCTGTAAAACATGAATTTGCATAAAAATAGGACAGTTGTTTATAATAATGTTCCTCGAGGGGAAACTGCTGAGAAGAGCAAGTCTGTCCCAGGGAAGAAATTGAAACAAGAATGTTGTTCCCAATGATTTTTACCTAGCATCACAAATAGTTGGTGACCTGACTGTTGTTAACTTTTCTGCGCTGAGAATGATGACAATGATCTCTCCTGTCTTTTAAGGACTAGATTCACACAAAGGTCTGTGAAGGCTTCTCCTGCTACAGACCCTGCACTAGGAAAGAAAAATCGTTACCCTGCCAGTCCGTTATTGTGTATGTGTATGAGTTGCTCTAATCTCTAGCGTATTGATTGTGCTGTTAACTTTTATAGAGCTCTTTAGGGAAGTGAAGATGAATAGCTGGAAAATGCTGAGCTCACAAAGGCCAAAGGTAACTACTGACTGCCTTAAACCACTGGGGAGGTACAGAGCTTCATGTGGCCCTCAAACATCCCTTCCATCTCAGCAACTTGATCAACAGTTATTTGCCTCTGACCACACTAGGCAGAAAGAATAACGGGTTGTGAGGTCCCTTGCTGGGGAGAAAATGGAGGATGGGAGAAAATCAGCCATCTTCAAAAAATTATATGATGATATCAAGTTGGAAATTACATTGACACAAGGGGCTATTACAGTCTAGGGTCAGTGAAACCTGATTTGTATCTATTATTTCCAAGAAAAAGATGCATGTACCTGAAATCTCATTTCAAGCATCCAATATTACAAATAGGAAATAATTTGCACTACATTTTCCACTTCTAATTCAAGAGATCAGATCAAAAATTGTACAAGTTTTGTGTCAGGGGACTGATAATGGGGGAGGACACCAACAACTTCCCAGTCTATGCTACTTTCTGTCTTCTCTGGGCATCTCATCTGTTCGCTCTGGTACACAGGCTGTGTATTTGTGAATATACATGTAGTTCTGCAGCTCCTTAAAGGGAGCTTTGCACCAGAAGTTTTAGTTCCAGTCCCAAGATATATTTACAGTGATGAAAATAACATTTGCATAATTACACTTCCAAATAAATACATTACCTTAAAAATTCAGAGTGGTTTTCATTGGCCACATGACATTTAAAAAAATCATTCTGAAAACTGCTCTTAGGTTGTGGTTTTTTTTTTAACCTTGAGAAACTGTGACTTTTAAAAAAATAATTCCAAATACCAAAAGCAATTAATGCAAATTGGTGTGTTTTCTAACCACTGCAATATCAAGAAGTGTTTTTCAGTTTTACAGATAAGAAGTGCTGTACCTTGTTTCAGCTTTGTAATACTTTAATAAACTTTGAAAGCAACCTCTATTGAGATTGTACTAAACTAAATAAGGCACGCTGTGTGTGTCAAGGCTGAGGTGCTCTTTTCATGCTTCAGCAGGGGCTGAGTTGTTACACCTCTGTTATGAAGACCTGAATGGTGAGGTATATAACGGCAGAAAAGCATCCTGTACCTTGTTGTGTAATATTTACAGTTTCCACACATCAGCTGTACAGCTAGTCTTGCTTCTGTGAGTAAGAATATTTTGGGATTGGAGAGATGGAGCTGAATTCATCCTCTGAAACTGTAAAAATGAGATGCTGCTCTGTCATGCACATTACCCACTTGCTGGCAGCTCTGCAAAGAGCCTAAAACCCAGGCTATAGAAAGTCAGTGGTATTGTGGTTAGTCAGCATGTGTGCAGTGTCAGTGGGGTAGCAGTAAAAAGGCAAGTTTGCTTATCTGCTAGCCTTGGTAATACTGAGAAGGGAGGTCTTATGCACTTGTGCACCTAGACAAGAGAGCCTCACCATTCTCACTCATTTAGCACTGCAGATAACTAAGAGGGGGCTGAGGCCTCTATGAGCATCAAACCCATCATCTCAGCACTGTTTTTCCTTCAGTCACTAGTGGAGTGTGCTGAGAAGAAAGGAAATACCTCTTGTACCATCTCTTTTGAGAAATGAACTTGAAGTAGTGCTGCCACAACCTCAGGGACAATGCACAGCTTTAGTATAAAGTGAAGGAAAAATTAAAATGGGCCTTTCTGGACAATGCCAGAAGTTAACTAAATCTCTCTTCCTCCATTAATTCTTCAATTTTTCCAGTCAGTGGCTGAAGTGGGATATATATTTACTTCATCAGAATATCTTGAGTACTTATAGCAGATCAGAGCTCTCACTGAGCACATCTTGGTCTTGTTGAAGAAAATGAGCCTGTTACCTTTAGGGTGTTAAATACAGCAGATTTGGGTCTACCAAAGATGAAAAAGATGAAAACTGGTATCTCCTATCTCTTCTTCTTGGAGTTTCCCATTAATTTTGCATTGCAGACATCAGTCTTGTTAAGCCTGTTATTTAAGTCAGAGTTGAGGGGGATTTAATTGCTTCATGTAATTCTTTCTTTTATCTGTTTTACCTCGGGTATTTTCAAGGTAGCTAATTCCGCTGTATAAAGAACTGAATAAATTCTCACAGTAGTTCATTTACCAGAGGCATTCTATATAAAGCACTTTTAAAACAGTCAAAAGAAACAAGTTCATGGAGATTTCAAAAATTAAAATGTTGTAACAGGTTGTAGCAGTTCATCTTTGAGGAGTCATCGTCCCTTAAATATGAGGTTTACAGGAAGAATGCGTAACTTCTTGCAACTGAGCATAAGCTGTTTAAACCATGACTCACCATCAATTTTGGAAGGCCTGTTTCTGTAGCTTATGGTAGACAGTTCTGAAAGTTACATGGTTCGCTGAACAAAAAATGTGATCACATACACCACTTATGGCTTGCAGTTAGAGATTGAAGGGTAACAGCCATGTTTAGGTTATTGGATATTGTTTCTATCATAAAACCACATATTGCTTGATACTTTAAAGTACGGATGGACACAGCTATGCGTTAGGAAAAAAAAAAAAAAAACAGTCATACTCTGTAAAGCCATGGACAGTGAGGGACAAGAAAGATGAACTTTGCAGACGCACCCTCTCAGACAGTGCTGTGTACTGCCTCTCCCAAAGGCAGGCAGTGGTGTGATTGCTCTGTAGGACTGCAAGTAACCATAGAAATGTGTGCTTGCTGCACCCATTACAGACTATGGCCTGTTGTTTGCAATCTGGAAGCTCCCAGAAAATATCTTGGCAGTTGGAAGCAGTATCACTTTCCAGAGAGACAGAAATGCATCCTCCTTTGTGATGAAACTGGAATAACTGGGCAAAAATGATGGGTGACCAACACAAATGGAGGCAAGGTAAACTGCTGCTTGGCTTCCTTCTGTTGGAGGAATTATTTGTAGGAAAAATGAGATGTGGGCTTTTGGATAAGAATGGAATCATAGAATATCTGAACTGGAAGGGACTAGAATATCTGAACTGGAAGGAACCCACAAGGATCATCGAGTCCAGCTCCCAGGTACCCAGAGGACCACCCGAAAAGTTTGAAAGCACTGTCCAAATGCTTCTTGAACTCCAGAAGGCTCGGTGCCGTGACCACTTCCCTGGGGAGCCTGTCCCAGTGCCCGACCACCCTCTGGGTGCAGAACCTTTCCCTCACACCCAGCCTGACCCTCCCCTGTCCCAGCTCCATGCCGTCCCCTCGGGTCCTGTCGCTGTCCCCAGAGAGCAGAGCTCAGCGCCTGCCCCTCCGCTCCCCTCGTGAGGGAGCTGCAGGCCGCCATGAGGCCTCCCCTCAGCCTGCTCTGCTCTGGGCTGAACAATCCAAATGACTTCAGCCTCTCCCCAGACGTCTGTCAGTTATCAGATAGTATCAAAGCTGATAGCACTTCATAGTCTACATTTCCACATCAGCTTCAAGCTGCAGAAAGATTGAATTTAACCATATTCATAGAAGATTGAAATATTCAGCTGTGCATAATTTTTCCCTTGGGAAGAGAGCAGAATACAGAAGAGTTCTGCTGTTCTCTGCTTCACACCCTTCCAGGAGATCAGCTCTGCTATTTTGGGGGGGAATTTGGGATGAAGTCTGACTGTGCCACTTTCACTTTGTGCTAGAGAAGCCATGGGGAAAAACAACCTACTCCTGTTCCTTTTCTTTTTCAGTGAGATAAAAAAAAAAATCCAATTAAATGTTTCTCTCATAGGGTGATGTAAAAAGAAATGTATTTTTTCCCTGTCTCTGACCTTCTTTTTATTACTACACATACTTCACTTACTGTTTAGCTATAAAATATGAAGTCACTGTAAATCCTTCTCCAGGACAGTGTGCTAATTAGTTTGTGGTGTCAGACTTGGTATGTGAGTATGTCTGTTATGGATGATCACTGCACTGCCTAGGGTAGGATAAGAACATGAACGAACGGTTACACGGCCCAGTTCTAGTTTGTGTCTATACAAAGCATCTTCTCAGTGATGTGAATAATAAGGATGTTCCCAGGAAAAGGAAGAAATATGAAAATTATGCTTAAATAGCATCATAGTATATACCAATTTAGCAATACACTCTACCCAGCTTGGGATTACTTTCAGTTAGCTGCAGGGAATGACATAAAGCCTTAGTGAAGCTGCAGTGAAGAAACCTGGTGATGAAACCTGATGTCTCAGTGCAGAGCCAGAGAGGCAAGGGCTTGTTTTGCTTCTGCTGAATGTGGGGAGTGAGATCCTGAGGCAGGGCCCAAGTGCTTGGGTGTACCTGGGGCTGTGAAACAGGCTGCCAGGAAGAAGAGGGCAGGCAAGGAGCTCATGCCTGCTTTGCTGGCAGAGGTTTGTGTGTGACACAAGCTGAAGCCAAGTCTGTCCAAGAGGCTTGCTAGAGCTGGGAGTTGCTTCTGACCTTGTCTCCTCCTTTCCTCCTTCACCACACCAAGTCTGGATCCCCCAGCATTCACTGGAAAACAATGTGAAACAATGCCCTTTGGTGCCCAGGCCGATAAAAAGCATATTCTTTCCTAAGTGCTGTAGAAGTGACCCTCCCTGCTCTTCCTGGGTGGTGGAGAGATGTGGATTTATCTAGGAAATTAATCTGGGAACAGAGCTGGGCTTCATCCTCTGTGTGCTCCCAGCCGACAAAGAGGCACCAGCAAAGACGGTTTTTCTGCCTGCCCCTCTAGCCTGGTGCTCCACATACCAGCCTGCCCTGTCCACAGGGACACTGGCCTGCCCCATCCATGGGGACAACAGCCTGCCCCACAGCACAGGGACCCCAGCCTGCCCCATCCACAGGGATCTTGGCCTGCCCCATCCATGGGGACAACAGTCTGCCCCACAGCACAGGGACCCCAGCCTGCCCCATCCACAGGGACCTTGGCCTGCCATGTCCATGGGGACACCAGCCGGCCTGGTGCAGGAAGGGATGGTAGTGGCAGGCTGTTCTCCCCACCTTCCCTCTCCTAGAACATAGTGAGAGATAGAGAATATAAAGTTGAGGAACAAAAATATCTGACTGTCACCACAGTGCCAGCATCCCTCAACAGAGGCTGAGGTAAAAGCTGGTTCTCTTCCTCTGAAGCACCTGGCTCTGCTGGGCCACAGCAGTGTCAGAAGCCAGAATGGCTCCATCCCTTCACAGGGGAGCTGGGGTGGCTGTGGAGCCGTCATTGCTGGGCCACGTAGCAGGCAGCGGGATGCCACCAGCTCTCCAGCCACGTCAGCCCAGCATGGCTATGCTGCTGGGCCAGCCACGTCCCTCCCTGCCCCTGCCTCCTGCCGCCCTCAGTCAGACTGCCAGGTCTCTGAAAATCGGCTTGTTTTATTTAATGCCTGAAAGGCGCCTCCTTTCAGACACCTGTTTTTGAAATGTTTGGTGCTAATGGCTGTAATGAGTCTGGGTATTACAGTGAAACGATTAGGGGAAAAATCCTGCCTTGTGTTTAACGGACCGACTCCAGAGCATGTGTAGATTCTTCACATTCTTAATGCTTTTACCATATGAAAAGTAATGTGCTCTGTGCAATTGATTCCAGTGTTTCATTCGTTTTTCATCATCTCCTATCTCTGGAACATCCCTCTCCCTCTTAACAACATATTTTCCTAGATTTCATGGCAAAGGACAAGATCGGCTTTGTGTTGCCATAATCTCATTTGAAGCAGAAAATTGTTTCCAGATTATCGAATGTGGGATGGAAAAAACATCATATTTATGAATTGGTAAAGCAGATAGACTTCCAATTGAGTTTAGTTCCAGGAAGGGTTTGTGATGATTTTCTGGGGGAAAAAAATGTTTTCGTTATTAAGTGTCAAAAATGTTGCATTGAAGTTTGTTAGAATATATTTATCCCAGGGTTTTTGTACTTGTTTTTGTTCCAAAGGTTACTGTAGCCTGAACCGGTTTCTTATTTTAAAACTTGTAACAGTGGAAATTCTGTAACATATTTCTTGGTTTGAAGTGAATTAGGTCAGATTCACTAGTCTTCTCACCACCGCTCAAAATACCTTTCAACATGAAGACAGAAAAGTAAGGAGCGCACGCTGTATTCAATCGCAGTAAGAACGCGTCTGCTAGCTGGGGACTGACTGAACATCCTCTTGTTCCCTCCTTGTGTCTGTTAGCATCTCATTAATTGCTTTGCTGTCCTGTTTTCTCAACGTCTGGTGTCTTGGAGTCTCTCCCAGCTATGGTATCTGCGTGCTATCCCAGAAAAACCTCTATTTCATTCATGGAGAGTGAATGAAATAATTAGCCTGGATAACCTGTCCGGCTAATGAGCTGAGCTGGTTACTCGCTTTGTATCATTTCAGCTTGCCTTTAACTTGTATCAATACCTACGTTTGAGTTTATATGGCCTTATTAATTGGCAGTATTGCTTTGGCCACCAAGCTGCAAACAAATGGTGGTGGGGGTGGCCAGAGCTCAGCTGCTCCCAGGACACCACAGTGGTGACGGGTGGCCCCTGTGGCAGGCCAAATCTGGAGCTGAATGTGCCACCTCTG
The DNA here is from genome assembly GCF_964211835.1 of Anser anser. Taxonomy (NCBI): domain Eukaryota; kingdom Metazoa; phylum Chordata; class Aves; order Anseriformes; family Anatidae; genus Anser; species Anser anser. Next base: position 144,400,025 of record NC_139721.1, read on the forward strand.
ACCATGTGGCCTTTGTCTGTCCCATCTTCATTCATGAGCCATTGCTGCCGGTCTTCTTGCTTTCTGAGAAGTTTCGTTCCCAACCTCTTCCAAAATCACAGCCCGCTGTTAGTGTTTGCTTTGTGTGTTTCCCCAGTCACTTAACTGCTGGCATAGAAGGACACATTTTCAGAAGGTCCTGGCTGAGGTCCCACGCTGACATGTGTCTGCGTTGTGGTGTGTTGCTGATATACTGGCATGTGAAAGTAGGTACCTGTGTGAGCAAAAGGCTGCTGTGGAGCCTACTGCCAAGGAAGTCACCAGGTACCTGACCAGTATGCGCATTCGTGTAAATGATGGGCAAAGACGAACACACAAGCATTAGTCCTTCTATCCAAAAAATGTCATTGTTGTTGCTTAGTGGCCTTTGGTACCTCATGGAAAACACTGAATGTACCTATTACTGTTCTTCTTCCTCTATTTTATTCTGCTTGTTAGGAATTTCTCAGGATGTGTATGCACAAACAAATCTGTTTCAATATCATTGTGCTGCACTGTCTGTGCTCGGTGTTTTGTGCCTGGTCTGTCACACTGCTGTCCTTTCCAGAGCAGACAGTTGCGATGTCAGGTGCAGGGGATTTGGTCTGGGAAATCGTCAGCTTGGGCAGATTAAATGCTTCACAGACAAAAATACTGCTTTGGGGGAAACTGAAAATAGTAACAAGAAGAAGTCTAAAGTTTTTAATCCTGAAACCTTGTACACAGGCAAAACATTTGGCCCAGTGAAGGTAAGAGAGAGAGAGAAAGAAAAAAAATAATAATAATGCTGAAAAAAAATTATTTTAATTAGTTCCAAGAAGCATTAACTGATTGTTTTAGATGCCTTTTTTGTGCAGTCACTAGAATTTTATTATCCGGGTTGCTGTTCTGTTTTTTAACTATGCAGATGTCTTTTTTATTGTCTGTTGCCATGCAAAAGCTGTCCAACCCAAGATACGGTAAGCTGCTGTAACAAGGTATATGCAAACTGATACCAATGAGCCTTTGCACAACTCTGTAGTGTCTTTCCAGTCCTGTGGTAATCATTCACCTAGAAAAACAAGTCTGAAAGCAAATATATCTGGCTTTAACAAACGGTTCTCTTGTCTTACAGAGAGAGGATACAAGCCATGGAGAAACAGATTGCCAGTTTAACTGGTCTTGTTCAGTCTGCGCTTTTTAAAGGGCCAAATACAAGTAATAGCAAAGATGCTTCTAGGTAAAAAAAGAATTCATTAAATCTGTTTCTCTCTAATGATTTTAGTAATCAATCAACAAAAATAGTATTTTAATGTATTAGTAAAAAAAAAAACAAAACCTGAATCATCAATCATTTTAAAGTATCTATATCATCCCCGTGTGAGAATGCTAGGCAGAGAGGAAGAATATGCCAAAGAATAAATGGAGATTAACTGCATTACTCTTCTTTGTGTTAACAAAAGAATTAATGTAGCTACATCTCTGTGCTTTCTGCTGCTTATACCCCATTCCTTGCTTAACTTCTATTAAAAATTGATTTTTTAAAAAAGTAATTCACAAGCTACTGGTGATTTAGATTAAAAGTATATATGCTAAACAAGGCCATTAAATTTACTGATGATAAACTTCACCACAGTTTTATTGTTAGTAAGTTAAATTTATGATTTTTCTTTTTATTGCTTAGTGAGAAGATGATGTTGAAAATTGTGTCCAGCAAAAGCAGCGTTGACGCTACAGGTAAGATAATTCATTTTAAATTTACAACTTCTTCTAGTATATAAATAACTCAAACTTTACCAGCATCCCAGTTTATGGAAATGGCAACTTTACCTTCCACAGCTGAAGTGTCAGAAGTGAAGTTTAAGTTAAGGATATGGGATTCAGTCATGTCTTTGTTAAGAAAGGAATTTCTGACAGGTTGAGGTGGAATGAATTTCACACCTGCACTGAATGGTTTAAATGAGGTACAGAGTTTCTGCATATGGTGAATTTTGCAGTGATTCATCCCACCTATAGTATATATCTGTCTGTACTAACCCCAGATGTATCTAAAATGCTGTAGAAGGCTAAATATTTCATTCCTATTCTGGTCACCTGAACTTTTCTCTAAGGTTATCTTGCCAGGAGATTGCTATGGGTTTGATGTCACTAAGGAATTTAGCAGTCAGCAAGATAGCACTTTCCCTATTTAAGCCGTATTGATCTGTTACTAATTATTAGCATGCTCCTAAACTGTTCTGAGCAAGCATCAATTGTGATGAAGCCAACGTTAGCTGGTCTTAACTTAGCTTCCTACTCAGAGAGCTGCTAAGTGTTTAAAAGATATACTTAAGGCTGTTGTGAAAGTAGATCTCCATGTGATTGGAGCTCTTTGTGTATGGGCTGTTGCTCTAGATGTCTGCAGGGTGGGTGGGTGTGTTTATATGCCTCTTCTTCACCCTTTGTCATGCACTGAATGCAAATAAAGGCAGTTCCCTACTTCCTGGTAATGTTGTTCCCACAGGGTGGTCTCTGCTCTGGCAGGTAGTAAACCACACACATTTATTAGCAAATCTATTATGCTCTTAACTAGCCTTTCTGTTGGAGCTGTTAGTTCACGTTCAGGATTCCTGTTTATCTGGAATTGCAGTACATCCTCCTAACCAACAGAAGTCAAACCGGACCTGGAAACTATCAAGCATATGCAAGAGAGCAAGCTAATGTCCTGGTGCTGGAGCTCTGCTCCTAAGCCATTCTCTGGTCCTGTTCCAACTCTTCCCTTCCTGCTGGCCCCTGGATGGGGAGAGCAATACTTCAGGCTGCGAAGAAATAAGCTGTAATTTATCAGTTTCAGGCAACTTATTGAAAAAAGCCATCATTTTTCAAAACAGCTGCAAAATGCTCTTAGACTTTTCTCTATTTCATTGTCATTATATGCTAAGAATTTATAGTATTTCCCACTTGCATAGCCCTTGTATCATACAAAGAACCTATAAAACAATCAAACGATCTGCACATACATTGCCTTGTTTCCCTCTTTGCATTGTGTGGCTGTTAGGCCTTTCAGCTCTCCTGTGCTTATTCTAATTCAGATAAACACTTGGCAGGGGACACCAAGTTGGAGGTCCTGATCTAAGCAGGCCCTGCTTTGAACGGGAGTTTGGACCAGATGACCTCTAGAGGTTCCCTTTCAACCTAAATTGTTTGTGTATGCATATGTGAATGAATGCATTTTCAACAAAATGAGAAATTAAATAATATTCATTGGAAAAACTGCTCCACACAAAGCAAGGATAGGGATTCTTCAGTCTGTAGGTCATACCCAGCCCAACAGAATAGCATGATTCCTCTGACCAGTAGCCAGTTCATGGTGTCGTTCCAAAAGACTCTTCACTCACTACTTTGTTGTATGACTGAAAGTGTGTCCCTGAGATGACAAAATTACGTATAACAGATGAATGCCCCATCATGGGGGGCAGGAGTGGCCACTTTAATTTACTGTCAAAAGACCAGATCAGTATCTGTCAGGTACTGACAGAGATATTGTCTCTGTCACACAGCCGTGCCCATACGCATCATGTGAGTAAGGATACCACGGTTCAGGTTGTGTAATAGGTGCACTTCTGATCACCTGGGGAGATAGACATAGGGCAGTGGGGCTGGCCATGCAGCCAGTCATGTAGCCATGCAACTGCAAGGATCCCTATCAGCACTCTATAGTTGTAACTCTAGCATCTGCATCCCTAAATCCTGTCCGTCCAGCATGACACAGCCACAGGAAAATCAGAAAATTGAACTATAACAGGTAAAGGGAAACAAGGTGTGATGCTGACCACAATATGCTACTGCTTCAGTATTGTCACCCATATCAGCTAATACTGAGGACTGCATTCCTATATAATAGAATAGTCTGCTTTTGCATCTGCTTTTGAAATTACACATAACGAGGTCTAATAAGTCTCTGCTTACCTGAAAGACATCAACAATCTGTCAGAATATGCAAAACATGCTACAGAATGTTTCTCCTTCGAGTAAGTATGCTTGGGTTTAAACATGCCTGCAGCATCCAGAAACACTCTGCAGACCTCTGTTTTGCTCTCCAGTTCACCCCAATCTTTATTAAGTATAGCCATTAGACAGTCAGCTCTCAAAGTACACAATTCCACTTGACAACTGCACACTGAGATACCAGTTTTAGCAATTTCAAAGACTATTTGAAAGGAAAAGTGGTATAAAATGTTGATTGAGCAGTCCTTTCTAGAGCAGTGGTAAGCAGAAACGTGAATTGCTTCCTATCCTGAACAATAAAACATCTGTGCAGGATAAAATTGACTCATCAATGCTGAACCAACATTGTATTTTGTAGTATGTTTTCTAGTGATGGGAGACATTCATGCAAAAAATAAACAACTAGCTCACTTGGGAAGGAAAAGAAACCAAATTTTCTAAATCCTAGATACTTCTGTATATCTAGACTGTGAATACTCCGTTTGGTATTTTGTATAAATCAAGTAGTTGTATTTAACATGTTTTTGCTTTGGCAGTCTGTAGCAGATTCTGTAGCCTCAAATATTAGAACCTAAACAAAAATGCTTTTCCACTGGGGAAAATAAGCCTGTGATAGTGACTCTGCTGTCTGCATTTCTTATGTTTTGTTGCTTTAGGCTCATTTTTTCATGGGAGTTGGGTTCAAAGAGCAGTAACCTTCCATAGTCGAGCTATGTATCTCCTATTCATGCTAGGATAAACCCCATGACTGAATCCTTATAACCTTTTTCAGTTCTTCAAAAGTGAATGGCATCTAGGGACTCTTCGTTTAGGAACAGCCTGATAGCATGTGACTAAAAAAAAAAAAAAAAAAACAACAGAAACTTACTAGAAAGATTGTCCATGAGATTACTAACAAATATGCTAGGAAATGCTCATCTACTCTCTTTTCTGTCATATTTTGTTCATCAAGTGGTAAGAATGATAGATAGATTCAATTCTGTATCAATTATATCCTGGATTGCAAAGCAAAACAAACAAAATCAATTTGCCATTTGCTGCCTTGGTGGAAGAGGAAGAAGGAGATTTTAGTATATTCTGAAAAGGGTCAAAGGAGTCTTTCTTTCTGTGCTGACATCTCCAGTACAAATCAAGAGAGGGAGATAGAGCAGGGAGAAGTGTTACACATATAGTGCTCAAATTTGATTCCTCACCCTTTGTGACCTGTGCTTGCCGGAGACTTCTTGTCTTCTGTGCACATCTGTGTGCTGCTTTCACATGCGTGACTCTTGTAATGATCTGTGAATTTAAAAAGTTGTCCATATCTGCTTGCTTATCTCATATTCAAAGGTAGATCATGCTAGTTGTTGAACTTGGTCAGCGTTTGCAAGTATAGCATGATCCTGAGTTAATTCTGGATCACCGAGGTGAAGTTGCACACCGATATCTATAGAACATTCTGTTCTTTTAAGGACACTTTGGTGTCTGACCATAACAGCTTGCTAATGATGGAGTTGCAACCTTAACGTTGCATTTGTCTGTTTGTTTAGTGGATTCCAACCAGCCGATAAGGGAACTGAGTAACTGCCACGTCTCCCCAAATGATGTTTTAAAATGTGGCTCTTTGATAAGAATATGAATGATTTAGGAAGAAACACTTCTTGATGTCTTCTGATGGTCTTTTTTTTCTAGCCTGCTTCAAAACAAAATCTTAGCGTTTTAGAAAGAAAACTAAATTCTGGAAAATGGAAGGAGAGCACTGTCTTTGCATGATAGCAAAGGTCAGGTGTCAGGAAGTGGCAGTCCTGTTCCTTGCCTTCCTGAGCCTGGGCAATTACCAAGCCTTTCCCTTTTGCACTGCAGTATTTTTTATTTTCCTCAGGACCCCTTACCTAGCTCCAACAAGGGTTTATTTGAAAAGCTATGCAAGCCAACACTGTTTCTTTCCCTTCAATCCATCTGGCTCTACATCTAATCGCAAAGCTACAGCCTGGGCCTGCTTCCAAATGAGAGCTATACTCCCTAGACGAAGCAGTCCCTCATTCAGCTGCCCTTTTATTCCTTTTTGATGAAAATATGAGTTTCTGAGAAATCAGCTGGTGATCCTCACTGCGCTCCCATGCTCGCTGGGTGAGTGTGGTTGTGTTTCACCCCCTTAGGAGTCCCTTCGTGCTTTGTGGGCTCTGAGCACTGCCTACAGCAGGAACGTTGTAGTAGGAGAGGTACAAGAGGTGGCTGGGGTAGCAGAGGAGGAGGAGGGCTGGTTTGCAGGGAGTAGGACACATTTATTGTTTACAGAAGCAGATCACAGTCCATCTACACTTAGAAGAAAGCAGGCACCTCATCCTCCAAAAATATGCAAATTGACTGGTGTCCAGCATGTGGGGAGAGACTGGAGGGGACTGATTCATGCCTTGGCTGCATAACCACAGAGTTGGGGGCTGAGGTTTTGGAGCTTTTGCTTGAGGCAAAGACTAGCAGAAAGGTAGATGTGCTTTCAAAAATAGTCCAGATTTGTGGCTAGGGATCAGAACTCTTGGAGGCTTATCCACATTTTTCAGACTCTCTGGTGGTTTCTGTCTGTTGGGTTTATGAACTAAATACCCTTTTCTTAAAAAAACGCAAAAAATAGTGCATGTGGGAGAAAGATACATGCTTTGTAGGAAAAAATGTAGTGTACATGTAGACATAAGTATTGGCTTAGATTAGACTGAAGCATGGAGCGGGTACAGAATGACAGTGAACAAGGACTGTTTATTTCTTGAGTGTTTCTTTCTTTTAAACAATTATTTTACAGTCAAAAGAGCGCCGAATCATACTGGAACGTGGCAAAAATGTGCAGCAGCTTGCTCAGCACTGAAATGAAGAGTGCTGTTGTTGAAGCACCGAGCAGATCTAGCAGAAGCTCATTTAGGTAGGGCGTAGCATTACAACGGGCAGCACCAGGCTAGAACAGCTTTTTGTTTGAGCATGTCTCCAGAGACCTGCAGCACCGTATACAGCATGAGTGCAGCCCAAGGGACACGTGCTTTTACTGAAGGGAACTGCAAATGTAGGTACAGCAGGAAACAACGGTTCTTCAGAAACCTTTTAGCCTATTTTTAAATAAAAACAGCTTGGCATAAATTCCTTCCTTTAAAAACGCTTCCTCATGGATGAATTTTGCAAAAGTTATGTTTGAGAAATCCACACCTGTTGGCAAAGGAATAGCAATTTGTTGTTCTGCTGAGCTGTACTCAGGCACATTTGGAGACTTTACTAGCTGACTAGACTACTAGGGATGAGTGCGTGGAGGTAAAACCTACCACTCTTGGGTTCATACTCATTCCAGACAGACAAGATATGTCATTCTCTTCAGTGCACTGAAAATTTGCCTCCAAGAGGCAAAAAAAAAAAGTTTGCAACGCTACATTTGATTTCATCGAACTTGATAGGATGTGTGCCTGTGGGAACAAATGATGACCAAAGTCCTTGTGCACATACATCCATTGACCAGTTATTTTCAGTTTCCTCAGATGTTTGATTTTAATCTCATAGAGAAAGAAGAAAGTGATAGGGGGATGACACAGTGCAGTAATTTGGGGAGCTGCAGCCACACTGTCATATGAGCTTGAGGTGGATCTGACACTGTGATCAGAAAGCTGTGCAGGGCTACATAGTGCTGGGCTTGGAAACTGGAATGCATACTCCTGTCATTTTGCCTGTTGGCAGAGGGGAGGGGAAAGGACACATTAAAAAGACAGTTTGAAGAATATGGGTGTTTAAGTGTGAATTGCCATCAGTCAGCTGTAATAGGACTACTAGCTGATGAACTGGGATTTGATTGTACCCTGTAAATAAAGCTTTTTCCCAGGCTTGAGACTGAAAAGAACAACCTTAATATTGATGCTGTGTGGAAGAACAGCATTACTTAATGAAGAAAGTCTTGTGATGACTCAGCTCACTTACTTGTTTTATGCTGTACTCCCTTGTAAACACAGTCCTAAATAAATGACCATTATTCCATTTCTCTTCTCTTGGTTTAATACCGTAGCTGTTGGACACAGCTGATAGAAATAACACAATCATACTTTAAGCAGCAAAGTAAGATTCTCTGTAGAAACCTTTCCCCCACACTTGGCAGTTTGGCTGAATTAATCAACACATATGCAGTTCAGGAGTCCTGTGAATTTGAATGAACTTGCTCCCAGATGGCTCCTGAGAAGACGTTCCCAAAGCTACTTTCAGCACCGATTTGATTTGCTGCTGTTTTGTGTAATGTGCAGTTATAGCTAATTTTCCTATCTCCACTACATGTGGTAGGAAGCAGTCTTGTGGTAAGACAGTGCTCTGATATGGCTGAGGTTCCAGCACAGACACACTCTGATATTATACAGTGTCTCCAATTACATCGGATGGGGAGATGCCACTGCCCTGAGCACTGGCAACCGTAGTTTTCTTTTCTTGTCCATCCGTGTGAAATGCACGTGAATTCGGTGTGGAGAGGAAGGACCATGTTTGCACCTCCTCTGCTGGTGAGCTCAACCTGTGCTGCTGCTTACTTGCAGGTGCTGCTAACTTACCTGGGGGGAAGAACACATTGGCAACAGTGGAGTCAGCCGTCATCCATCACCCTGCCGGAGCCTCATCGATGCAAGTAAGCCTGCATGGTATGAAACGCAACGTGTCAGATCTGCGGCTGCAGCTGCATCAGATGAAGCAACTACAGGTACGCTTACCTGATAAATGGTAGGAAATTGGGTTGTCAGGAAATGCTCTCCCTCTCCCTCCTTCCCTCTCCCTCTCCCTCCTTCCCTCTCCCTCTCCCTCTCCCTCTCCCTCTCCCTCTCCCTCTCCCTCTCCCTCTCCCTCTCCCTTCCTCTCACCTTTTGTACGTGATTCTAGGTAGCAGAGTTATATAGAAAAGGAGAGACACAATTATCACACATACAAAAGCATATACTGCTCTAGCACATACCACTTGCATAGTCCTAGAGATATAAGAATTAGCTCAATTTAACTAGTGCTGCGCAGATATGGAGAAATAACTTAATTTCTAGCTTAGTTGAATGGCTCTAGACATTAAAGCAGTATTTATGTTACAGTAATATCAAGTCTGTGATTAGTTTGGACCCTGCTATGCTATGTGCTGTATAAACATGTTGGAAGAGCCATGTTCCTGCTCCATACTGTTTATAGTTGAGACAGTTTTTAAGTTCCTGAATAAACAACTTTGATGTAAGGAAACTGAAATGTAGCTGAGGATCAGTAGATATGCATTAAGCCAGCATTTGAGGCCTGTATTTATAGAATCCAGAAGAATAGCCAGCTTGAGCAGCAAGTGGAAATGATGATTTCAAAAGTTACTGCAAAGGTTTGATGCACCCAATGTACATTCACACTTTACCAGCACCTTCTTAACACACATCAACACCTCAGAACCTGCAAGAAACAATAAGAACAATGAAGAGTTAACCAAAATGTTCTGTTGACATACACAGTCAGGTTACCAATGTAAATGTATGCTGCTCATCTCAGGCACCGTGAAAGTAAGCCTATGCAGCTGTAAAAGTCTTCAGCCCTTCTATTAATTGGAAACTGAAAAGCACTGTGTATTGCCTCAGAAGGTGTAAGAAGAGGTAAAGCAATTTCTTGTAGGACAAAGTGGACATCAGGGAAAACTTCAGTACTCTGCCAATCCTCCTTATCTGGAAAGAGACATTGCATGTTTGGTATTGTAGGGCTGCAGCTACTGCTGTTAGTGCCAGGGAGGTTTTGAATATGAGAACAGCACTGCGTCAGACTCCTTTGATTTGCCGATTAATTTTAGAGTAGAATAAAGATAATATGAATCAGGATTTAGACCACATTTTGCCTTCACTTCCTTAACTAAAGGGAATTGAATTATGAACCAGCGTCAGGGCAAGGGAGCAGAAAGTAAACATCAGAGTAAAGAAAATGTGGTGGAGCCTGAAGGTGCTGTGACGAGGTCCTGTGCTCAGTGTGCTGGTAACAAAGAGATGGTAGAATATGTTTGGAGCAAGCAGTTGTGTCAAGCAGGTGACCTCTGCATGTGATACAGCACCCATGCTTTTACTTTTCAGTAAAACTGACTGCCTTAGGGTCTCTGCCCTGGCACGTTATGTATAAGAGGGTATTCCTGCATGTTTGTGCTGCGAGCCGCTGCAGCCCTTCTGTCCTTCTGTAACCCCATGTGCCAAATGCAGCTCTTGGCAAACTCCTGTGATCTGGCCACCAGCTGTGCTTAGTATGTGGCCTTGCAAATTGGAATGGAGGTTGCAAGTGCAGCGCTGGAGGCAGTGAATGTATCTTTCTCACAGGGCCTGCTTGCCAGGGAGGTAGCATTTCCCCAGCTGCAGCTTGTTTCCACAGCCCTGCCTGGGGCAGGATCCTTGCTTTTGATCAGATACAGCATTAGGGCACACGGGAGTGAAGAAACTTGTACCATCTGCGCAAATCGTCGCTGCCAAGGAAGTCTTGAGAAGGAAAAAAGAGGAGCTATCCAGAGTGGGCTCATTAAATCTGGCTAACTTCCCTTATTTCAGAAATGATTGCAAATACATGATAGCATTGTGCCAGTATGACATGGGCAGATTTGTGAGAGTTGGATGGAAGAACCTGTAGCTTAAGGGAAACTTGGGTGTTATATATATACCCAAGTATGAGAGTGCATTTAATGTCATGACTTTCCTGAATGGGTGGAAGTATTTTGAAAAAGAGTTCACAGCTTGTAAGGCAGGAAGTGGTAGTAGTGTTAATAAGTACTGTTTTAAGCTAAAGAATGTTGAAATATCACACTTCTGATGGTAAAAAAAAATGTGCTCCATTTTTTGTAAAATAATTCTAAGTAACAGGGAAATGTATTTTTCTGTTTTTCCAGGTTGTGTGCATAGTATGTGTGACAGTACTTCATATTGTTCAGTTTCTCTGTTTCTCCTGGATAGTCAGTCAGTTTGTTCCTGTTTGTGTGAATTTTTCTTATGGTGACAGACTAAAAGAAACACTTCCAGAGAACTGAAAAAGATGATTGCACAGGCACAGAACTTGGCAGGATAACCAAGTAACAAGAACAGGACATAAAACTATATTTAATATTGTCTGTGGTTCAATTTTGAATTGATGATATCACTGTAAATTCTTACTCATTTGTTTTATAGAACCAGAGAAACACATGATGGAAAAGACCCATTCATTCATGTAGGCTTTGTCTGTTCTGGCAAAATCCTGTTTTTAAAATGTATCCAGCAGGAATCCATCCAGATGAATTGATTCACACACCAGTTAAATGTATATGTTAGCAGATGCAACCAAAAGGCCGGTCTGTTTTACTCCGTGGTTGGATTTTAACCAGAGATTCTTGAAATAAAGACATTTGCATCACGGATGTTGTAAGAGGTTAGATACCTTTCTTGCCAGCCCTCTCCCAACTTCCTTAAAAGCTCAGATTTTCAGAGATGTTCAAGGAAGTCTAGTTTCATGGTACCGTGGAGTTTTCCTCATTGCCAGAGATAGGCAGTAACTCAGCCTGTGTTCTGTACGTTTTTGCTGTTGGTCAGACTGGAGCACGTGATGAGTACAGTGGGGTAGTTCACTCTGCACTCCCATAGTGGCAGGTTTGAAAAGAAACCTTATACCATGTGTTCATGGTGTATTATCATTAGCTTATTTGTACATTGAAACTTTTTTCTGTTCCTGCCTTTCTTTAACTGAACATGTTTTAAGGGGAAGCAGTTAGATCTGATTAAGGTTCAGCTTTAGATATGTGTATGCATGCAAGCTTTTCCCTCAGTAAATTTATTACTTGCAGGAAAATGAGTGCCGCCGAAAGGATAGAAAATGCAATAATAATACTGTCATAAATGGTACGTGATACTCAAATAGTCTCACAAGTGTAACTTTGAATTAGAAATTCAATTATGTTCTGAACTGCGTTATAGAATTGGTGAGACGAGATTTAATCTACGAATGGTAACAAACATTAGGAATTAGGTATTTAGATTCTGCAGAGATCCTGAGCTGCAGGCAGGCAGTCCCTGGTGGTGGGTTTGTGCAGTGGCGTATGTGGAACTTGGTGGCCCAGAAGCCTCTCCCATCACGGCCTGGGATGCTCCTGCTGGACAGGATGTGCTCGTCTCCTAGTGAGGAGCAGGGTTACGAACTAATAGCTGGTTTTCCAGTTACCTGTATCACAAATAATAATTGGTTTAAAGTGAACTAGACTGGTTATCAGGTTGTTTTCAAAGTGGGCGCCAGAGGCAGTGCTGGGGTACTTGTGAGAGAACAGTGATAGATAATGGCTGGAGCAGCTGCTGGAGAAGAGGGACAACGCAGGGGTCTGGGGAGACTGGTGATGCTGGGAGTGAGAGACAGGGGTAATAAATGTAGGAGAAGTTGCTAGAGTTCTAAAAATCATATTATTATTATTTTCTGCTTGCACTTATAAGCCACATTAATTAGCAAGAGATTTTTGTTTGGTAGTGAGAGGAAAACCTGCATTGCATTTCCTTACCCTGACTTGCATTTGACTTTGAAACTTGAACACTGTTTTAACAAAGGTGTGAGTATCTAGAATTATTTATTTGTCTTGTTTTCAAGCAAATGTGAATTACAAAAGGTTGTGCTCTCCTGAACCAGAATAACTCTGGCAGATCCATAAAATGTCTTCCGCTTGAGGTGATGGAGTAACTGGCAGAGGTGGTCTGAGGGACACAAGGCGTGTGCACTTAGGGAGTCTCAGATCTGATGCCTGCTGACAGCAGAAAGATAAGAATCAAGTTCAGTTCCAGAGTGTGGAGGGAAATATGCTGTAGTGGCCCAAGACTGCCTCCTCTCCTCACACAGCTCTTCCCCTCTGCTCCTGCTCACTTTGCTTTGCCCTGCCTAAACCCTTGGTTACTGGTTCCCCTTGGTTCCTTCTTTTTCTCCCTGCACCCATCTGTACCTCTCCCTCCTCACTTTCTGTCCCTGTTCTCCAAATATGAAGAAACCTAGTTTTGCCAGAACTAGCTAGGTGTTGGGTGAATTTTCAAAGAAATGGCAAAAACTTCTCTTTGATACCAAGATGAGTCATTCCCAAACTTCAAGAGCTCACTCCAAGGACTGAAGTTAAGGAGTCCTAAACATACCAGCTTTTTGAAATATTTATGAGTTATATTTTTATTCCCTAATCTTGTTATCAGAAATGGATGAACCTTTAAAACTGAAATTTTCTATCAGTGTTCAAGCACCTTAGCTGTAGATGTCACTATAATAAACATAGACCCTCATAATAAACCAGCGTGTTTGCTGTTGTACACACACGCACACAAAAGCACACAAGCCCCATTTTGGCATGCTGGGAGTCACAGAGCTGAGGAACATGGAGGACTGAAATTCTGGACACCTGAGGCTTAAGTCATGCTGGCCCTTCTTCCTGACCTCAGATAAGTTGTTTCACATTTTCCAAGTCACTTCCCTTTTTCAAATTTCCCTGCTCGTTAAAGAGCTGTGAATAAAATATATGACTGAAGTGGTACATGCTCATTCCCTCATTTATTCATTCATTTATGTTTTCCTTCTTGCCACAATGAAAGAGACATGTGTCTCAGCTGTGCTGGTCTCACTGTCAGAGATTTTAATTTATCAAATCCAAACATTAATCCCATTGTGGGGAAAAATACACATATGCACTGTCTTCAGAAGAATCCAGTCTGGTATAAAGCAGCTGACAATGTTTATAAATCTGTGCTGTTTCAAATGTTTTCCAGCTTCATTTTTTTCCCTCACTGCTTACACTTATGTTGAGCTGAGTTTTGAGCTAACACCTCCTGCTTGTCACAGCCCAGACCCCCCTGAACACTTTCAGTGAAGTGTTACCCTCCCTCTCATCACAGCTGTGTCACTGGAGAGTTGTGTCACTGGCAGAGTCAGGCACAATTTCTGAACAGTCAGGAGGAGAGAACTGAGTTTGTTCCTCTAATTCCTGTACTGATTGGGTAAGAACAACCTGGCAAAGGCTTTTGCTTTTTTTTTCTCTGATTCCCAGAAATTCTCTTAAATCAACTTCAAAAGAAGTCTCGTTGCCTTACACTGTCTTGTATGTAAGCCATTTTTGTGATTCTTCCTATTAGGCAGTGTTTTTACTTATGTTGAAAGCAGTTTGGCTGTTAAGCCTGGATGTTTAGAAGACAGTTGAAGGTTTGATTGCTAGTTCTAAAAATGGAACTGAGTTTCCCAAGGTGTTTTAAAAAATCTTACGGTATGAGATTGCTGCTAGGCTGACAGAGTTGTGTTCTTTTTGCTTATATCCTGAAGTTGTGACTAGATGGAGCCCCTCTGATCAGTTTATGTGAACTTGTTTTCTTACCTGAATTTTGTTCTGCAAACTTAATATCAGTAAAAAAAATTAACACTTCAGATATGAGGCTAGGAAGGCACAAATAGTAGATCTCTTGAGAAAGAATGTGTGAATCTTACATGTCCGGTTTCCAGAAAATTACCATATTTTAAAAGGTGGTTTGGGTGGGTGAGGAAGGTGTTTTATATCACAGATGAGTATGTCTGTCACCAAATCACACTGGATGGCACAGTCCTTCCTCTGCCCCTTGAGAGACTGAAATATTCCATTCTGAGAGTAATAGTATGTTCCAGCTCTTACATTAATATGTGCAATTATCCACTAGGCATGTATGGGCAATACAGTGTATAAAAATAAGAGAGATGTGCAAAGTGGAAGTCAGGCTTTGGGCATTGTCATGAGGCGTGAATAATGCTTGATTCATGGTGGACTGAGCATTATACAGGGGCCACAATCTCTGCAGAAGTTATGCACTGAGAGTGATGTATTGAACCCAACATCTTTTGTTCATCAGCTGACAACAGGAAGTTAGGTATACACATTAGAAGTTAAACAAACGTGGGCTTTTCTCACCTCCAACACTTTCTCATGGAATAATGTCTATAGGTAAAGTTAAAGAGGGAAAGGAGAAGGTAAAAAGTCTCTCTAGCTGTGGGGCTGTTTATCCCAACTTATTTCTGAGCTCTGCAATGTATTCTGTTGCCAGGGATGTCAGTCAAGCAGGAAAAATTGAAGTTGATTTCTTTTGTGCAACAGCTGCAGAACCAGGAGATGCTGAGGGCAATGGTGAAGAAAGCAGAGCTGGAAATCAATGGCAAAATGATTGAAACAGTGAAGAGGCTTGAAGATCCTGTGCAGCGACAGCGCAACCTGGTGGAACAAGAAAGGCAGAAATACCTCAACGAGGAAGAGAGGATTGTAAAGAAATTATGGTGGGTTGAGAAACTCTTAGAATTTGTTGCTTTTGACTGGCCTTTTATTTATTTATTTATTTATTTTTATTCCATAGAGTATTAGTTTTCACCACTGTCTTCAGTGAAACAGAACTTGTGCATGCTGTTGTAGCTATGTTTCCTTGTACTGATATTGGCTGTAAAACTGTGTCTATGTTCTAAAAAGCATTGGCCCCTGACTGGGAGTCCTTTGTAGTGCAGCCTGCTGGACATGTCCCACCAGTATGAAGAGTTTCGGCCACTTTGGAAGTGTGCTGTAAGGAAACAGATGACTGTAAGACACATGACCACCTCCTTCTTCTGAAAGACTCCATCTTAGCTTTCCTCTTTTCCTCTAGAAAGACTAGCTTTCCTCTTCAGATTTACGCATTATATTTTAGGGAAGGAAAGAGGAATTTTATTAAGAACAAATGGATTCAAAAGACGGTAATGAGATTAATTTTCACAGAATGTTTGAAGTTGGAAGGGACCTCTGCAGGTCGTCTGGTTCAACCTCCCTGCTCAGGGCCACCTACATCTGGTTGCCCAACACCATGTCCAGACAGCTTTTGAGTATCTCCAAGGAGGGAGACTCTGCAGCCTCCCTGGGCAACCTGTGCCAGTGCTCTGTCACGCACATAGTGAAGAAGTGTTGTGTGATGTTTAGATAGAAACTCAAGTGCTTCAGTTGGTGCCCATTGCCTCTTGTCCTGTCACTGGTCACCGCTGAAAAGAGCCTAGCTCTACCTTCTTTGCACCCTCCCTTCAGGTATTTGTACACATTGAAAAAAATCCCCCTTGAGCTTTCTTTTTTGTAGGCTGTACTGTCCAAGCTCTCTCAGCCTTCTCTCACAGGAAAGACTCTCCAGTCCCTTCATCATCTTTGTGGTCCTTTGTTGTACTCTCTCCAGTATGTCCATGTTTGTCTTGTACAAGGGACACAGAACTGGACACAATACTTGAGGTGCAGCCTTACCAATGCTGAGCAGAGGGGAAGAATCACCTCTCTTGCTAGTAATACTTTGTCTGATAAAGCCCAGGATACCATTAACCTTCTTTGCAGCAAGGGCACATTGCTGGCTCATGTTCAACTTAGTGTCCACTAGGACACCCAGGTCCTTTGTCTGCTAGGCCGCGTACCTGCTGGGTGGCCCCCAGCATGTCCTGGTGCCTGGGGCTGTTCCTCACCAGGTGCAGGACTTTGCACTTCTTGTTAAAATTCATGAGGTTCCCATCTGCCCATTTCTTGACCCTATCCACATCCCTCTGGGTAGCAGCACGACCCTCTGGCACATCAGCCATTCCTCACAGTTCTGTGTCATCTGCAAACTTGCTGAGGGTACACTGTGCCCCATCATCCAGCTCATAAATGGAGATGTTAAACAGGACTGGACGCTTTATTGACAACTGGGGTATGCCACTATTTTCTGGAATCCAACTAGACTTTGCACCACTGATAACCACCCTCTGAGCTTTAAGTATGAAAGCCAGATTTCATTATTAAGTGCTTCAGCTATTGCATGGTAGAGGCGGGGGAATCTCATAAATAAGGTATTGAAGTTTAATTGCAATCAGCAGTGCCAGTATCCCTCCAAGACTTACTTACTGGGATTCCATACACTAAACTGCAGTTAAAAAGTACCTTGTGTGTGTGTGTGTCTGTGTGTGTGTAAAGACTTTTTGTAAGACTTTTTTTCCCAAAACTTTGGCCTACCATGACTGGTGGGATCCAGTTGTTTGTTTTATTCCATATTTGGAGTCGGTAGGAGACAAAATGAGCTGAAATCAATAAACAGTTTTACTAGTTCTAGTGCTCACATAAGAAGGATGCTATATAATTAATTATTTCTTATTCCTGCATTTAGTTCACACCTGAAGAATTGCCCCATAACACAGAGAAGCTTTATAGTCAGCTTTTCGTTGAAAATTATGAAGAACCACAGGAGTACAATTATTGACAGCCAAGGAAAGTAAATCTTTCCTGTTGATCAATGTGTTGTCATTTGAATAAGATTTGTAATAAACACGGTGCATCTGTAAAGACAGAGCAGAATGTTTCTGAGGATGTATATGCTTTCTGTGAAGAAAAGTTGAGTGTGCAGTAATAGTCCATGCTGGTGTCTATAATCTGCTCAGCTGGTTTGTAGCGTTAACATTGTGTTCTAGTCTCCAGTAATTACTCTCCTGTTCATCACTTTATCCATGTGTATCTCATTGCTTAGTTTCTAGATTGTTTGCTCTCTGTGGAAAGAACCATTTGTGTGATAGTTGTTTATAGCATTGCCTCATAAAAAGGATACTGAGAGAGGTCAAGTGCAATGGTGTTGGTTGTTACAGCTGTTCATTTAGGATACCACTCTGATTGCAATAGGGTTCTGTTTTATCAGTGTTTACAGAGTTTCTGCTGCTTCTGTGCTCAGCTCAGTTATCAAAGGGCAGTGTCCTCATAAAGCAAGTGTCTGTTATCCTCTGCCAATTTACTTTGCAGCTAAGAAACGTTGAATGGGAAAGTATTGTTCATTTGCTAATTTTACAGGAAACTGTCTTAAATCATTCATAAGTTATAAATGTTAGTTCAACCTTTTTAGGCGTATGTTAGAAACAAATATTAAATGATAAAGTTATTTTTCTTCGGTTGTGTCCAATGAGAGTTCTTTGTCATGTGTTTACATGCTTGCAGGATCAGAGCCTGAAAGAAAAAGCACATCTGATGGCAATGCCTTAAGTTCAACAGCTAATAACTGTTAAAAATGAAGAGCATATATCACAAAATTACACACTGAATGTCACTGACAGTATTCAGGAAAAGATTAATGTTCTATATAGGTGCTTTCAGTTAACATAATCTCCCTGCAGATATATAAACAAATGGAAAGCAACGGGGGGGGAAATTTTTTTTTTTAGTCTTTCAACTGTTGCCCTCTTAACCTTTTCTGCATCATAGGACTAAATCAGTAGACTGGGTTCATGCAAGACAGAGTTTAAGGACTTTTGCAATACTTACAGAAGTGTATTTAGCATTCTGTAGTATGAACTTCAGCTCCGTCTAAAGAAATAAAAGGAAAGATCTTTCACTCTCTTTAAATCTCAGCTTTAAAAGCCCTGGTTTTTGCAATTCTGAAACTTATAATCGGGAAACTAAAATAAATAAATAAATAAATAGATAAATAGATAAATAAATAAATAAATTGCTGGTTTCATGCTGTAAACAGCAGAGCTGTCAATGCACACTTCAGAGCAAGCTTTCTGTTCTGCAGCTATTCATGATGATGCCTACAGAAATGTGTCCATGTGTGTCAGTTGCCGCAGGATTACAGAGTTATCTAAAGAAAACCAAGGAACCCTGTTAGAGTGTTCGTACATATGTGTAACAGTGAAACATACACTCAGAATTAACTAATTAGGTATTTTTTCTATCCAGTCTTTTCAGCCAGCATTAGAAATGTCATATATTATACTTCCTGGGTTGCAGATACTAGCCTTAAAATTTACCAGATCAAGGGCAAATTGTGACAATATGACATATTGAGTAATCTAGTATTTATATAATGAGGAACATTTTACAGTTATTAGTAGTTTATTATGTTGTAGATTATTATAAACACTTTAATAGAATTTTTTTTAAAGCGGAGTATTTAAATTACAGTCATCTTTGAACTGCCTCATAGATTCTGTAGTAACTTATAATTTATACTATTGTTAAAAAAAAATCAGACACTTTCGTAAGAATAGCTGTGCTCAGATAGCCACTAGTACCACGTACTTGGGAAGAAATACAGGAAACTGGCAACACGCTCAGAGTGTATCTCCTTTTTTTCAGTGACTTGTAGCTCAGGGGGTTTTCAAGTCAGAGATGGCATCTCATATCCAAAAGCTCTACATGGATTGTTTACCTTTCATGAACTTAAGCATTTTTTAAATTTATCTAATTTTTGCTGTTTACAGCTTTCAGGTTCAAGGAATTCTATAGAGTAACAAATCTCTTTTTTAAATTTTTATTTTTATTTTTTTTTAATCTCCCATCTGTCAAAACCCCCAAACCCTTGAATTATGCAAAGCAGAATATTCACCAGCTCCATGCTAGTCATGATGTTACGAACTCTCCCCACCCCCTTACCTTGATCATGTCTTTTCCAGCCTGAAAAGTGCTGGTTTGCACAGTTACTTCTCATGTAGAAGCTATTCTATACATTTCCTCATCCTGTTATCTTTTTCTGTGCCCTTTCTAACTCTAGAGTACATCTGTGAGATGGGGATGGGGAGAGAGGAGAGCCCTGCACAGGCTGTACCTGATGTGGGCATGCCATGATTTCATGCAGTGGCATGGTGATGGTCCTCCTGTCCTCATGTTCCACCTGAGCTTTCCATTCCAAACCCAGCATCGCACTTATGAGGACTGATTAGCAGTTCAAAGTTCATGATTATGTATAAAAACTTTGGGAGGTTGTTGGGTTTAGTTTGATATTATTTTTTTTTTTGGGTGGTGATAGTGGTTTGTTTGTTTGTTCCTCATCTCATGAGAATTAATTTATATTTATTAGGATTTACTTCAATGTTTGGTTTTCTTCCTGGTCAATTAGATTCAGAAGGTCCATCTGCAGCCGTCTGCAGTCAGCTTTCATTTTCATTCCCCTGAATAATTTAATATTCTTTGGAGATTTTTTGACTATACTATTCATCCTCTTTTCTAAATCATTTATGATATGTTGAAAAGCACCAGCCCTATCACAGATCCCTATGGAACCCACCAGCAAACTCCATTCATTGAATAAGCTGTTCATTGATCCCTTCTCTTTACTTCCATTACTTTATCCATGAGAGAATTTTCCCTCTTGTCCTGCGGCAACTTTTCTTTCTTAAGAACTTTTACTTAGATACCTAGCTGAAAACCTTTTGGGCTGTAGTTTTTCCACATGCTTTTGCTGTTTCCTTCAAAGCACCATCTGGATTTGTGAGACCTTCTCTTTACACAACTCACGTTAACACAATATATTTATCTCTGGGTCCGCTGTTTCTTTATTGTTTATTCTTTGTTATGGTATCTATCAATTACACCGGTCTGGATGTCGGTCTCACCAGAGTACAGATCCTTGGATAGCCCCACCTCCTTTTTAAAAAGTTATTTTTATCGTCTGTGACACTTTCCACTACTCTGGTGCCAAAGCAATTTTAATCAAGAAGTTAGATGCTTAGCACTAATAGTTCAACTGTTTCATCCTTGGGTTGCTGTTGAACTCCAGGGCAAATACCATCTGGTCTGGGTGACTTGTTGCCGTTCTTTTTGTCAGTTTGTTTTGTAACCTGCTCTACTGATACTGCAATCTGAGACAGATCCTCTGATTATTTTTTTTATTTTTATTTTTTGCCTAAAGAAAGATCTCAGCATAAAAGTTTGTCTTAGCTTCTCTCTGTAAAACATAGTTGCAGGAAAATCATTTATCTTGTATTAGCCTTCTGAGACTGCTTTAAGGTGACTGTCTTGTTAATTGGGTTTGCTCAAACAAATCTATAAAGCCAAGTTTTCCCAGTTACATAAAAGAAACACTGGAGACTGCTTCATCTGTTTAAATCTTTGGCTCCTGAAGGCTGAAGTTTCTTTTCTCTTGTAGCTAGCAACTTGAGGCAGCGTAATATGGTATCCCCTGAGCAATTTCAGGATCAGTTGTCTTGTTTGACAGTATCACTGTATGGAACTAAAGGTTTTTGTGGTGATCCTTTCCATTTTTGCTCAGAGAACAAAACGGAAAGAAAGACGTTGTCTTCTAGCTGGAAGTCTTTCCTTTATCCCTGTATTTCCCTCAGTTTATAAGCCTACCAAAACATCCTAGTATTGTTCTTGGTTCATTTCTCTTCTTTCCACCTGTGAACAAACTTAACCTTCTCCCCTTGCCTTTTTCATTGCCTGGTGGATGCAAACATCTGAGAAGCTGCTTTTCCTTTTTTCCTTTCCTTTTTGCTTTGTAATCCACAAAAGGGGGGAGAGGGGCTCAGCCTATGATTCCCAAAGTAGCGCTTCCTCGTCCTGAGCACTGCTGTCAGGGTGTAAAGGATGGGGAGGATGCATGACTGTAGGGCATCGTTCTGGAGGACAGGAGTCTTTGCGCAGCAGTGAATGATGGAGAGCTCTCTCTTTTCCCAGCTCCTTCCCAGTTTATATCTGCACCCTTCTTTACAGCAGAGGCAGACAGGGGGACAGCGGATGCCTTTGTTATTGCAGCCTCTTCCACTGGAAAAAGATCCCGACTAACGTTGCCTTGCTGCCATCGTGTGGTCCCTCACATTGTTTCCTGAAAGTACACTTATGCTAGTGGAAATGGTGACGCTGCATTTCTCAAGGCAGAGTCTTTGGGAGAAGTGGTCTTAAAATGGGAGGAGCATCACTTAACCCCACTTATGTTTGTGATCCGTTCAGAAGCAACTCATGATTCTTAATTCAGAATTGTTTGACAGGTTCTCAGGTTCCTAGGCTTTGGATTGAAATGAGTTCTGTGCTGCATGCATTTAGTGTTCAGATCCTGATACTATTTCTGTTTCTCTGTGCATCAGAAGTACTGCTGTATTGTCATTTATTGTTCCGTGTGCCTGTGTTTCCCCTTTAAGTGACCTAAATGCAGAGTGGTGCTGCAATGGCTTTTCGCCTGTTACTGACCACCTACTCCTCTCTTTTCCTCTTCATATTGCCCATCCATTGAGACGGATCTAGGAAGTGACCTGAATGAAAACGATAATTTTCTGCTGGATTTGCATGGCTGTGCTGGCACAAAAGAAATGTGTGGAAATGCAGGACCCATGCTCGGTGTGGAAGGCGGTCTTACCCTACCCCTTTCCAGGCAATCAGCCCATACCTTTGCTCCCTTACAGCAGCTGCAAAACTTCTACCTGAGTGGATGTGAGAAATGAGGCCCAAAATTAGGTTAAAACCTGACTGTCAGCTCAGAGCTTGCTTTGCATTGTTTTCTAACATGCAATTAAACTGTTTTCAGAATACTTCTGTTAGTGAATTCGGTATCTTAATTGAGGCAGATTTCTTTTAGAACAAATTTTCAAGAGATGGTTCTTCTGAGGTATTCGCATAGGTATTTGCTCTGTTTTTGTCTAGCTGTGCATAATGCACTGCTGGTAGTTTTATAGAGATTCTTTGAGAGATTTTCTTCTGGGTGGAAATTCCAGCTAAAACAATCTGATCTCAACCTTATAAGGAAAAAAATTGTGTCCCTCAAAAAAAAAATATGTGCGTAAATGATTGTGAATATTTATGTGAAGCAAGGAAGTACTGGAAAAGGTATCAAGAAAGATGCTGAGGAAGCACCAGGTGAAGTCTGAGGAAGCGTGGGACAGCACTCGTTGGAAACCAGCCTCTGTGATTCATTTGTTAATCCAAACGCTGACCAAGAGCTGCATACGATGCACACTTGTTGTTTCATTCTGGCTATTTGTGGAAACAGGACGCTGTATCCTGTCTACTACGGATGGGCAGATAAACAGTCCTGCATCAAGGGGCCGTGAGTGCCAGCTTTTTGGGCTGTCACTTCACTGTTGTGCATTCTTTTGCATGTTATTAGCAGTGAGAAAATATAAGGTGCAAACCTGTACTGGATGTTCTGGTATAGCATCTATGTACCCTTCTGCTAGGATTCGCATTCCCAGAGGGCTGGCTGCTGGATGTGTTTCACCACACCATCTGCCCTTTGTAGCACAGCTGCTCTGCACATTTGCAGCATCAGAGAAATCAATGACTGGGGCTGGTTACGAGCCTGGTCCTATGCTGCGGGCATGAGTGTGCAGCAGCCTCATGTCCCCTCCTGGTACCCTGCTGGTTTTTTTTCATCCCGTGGTATCAGATTTAAAGATGCCACAGCTGAGGTTTCTGATTTAGTCCATTCGTTTACATATATTTTATTGTAGTGCAAGTCCTATTTACATTTCATGTTCACTTTCTGTTTTGCCAGTGAGCTGGAGGGATTTGTTGAGGACCTGAAGAGAGACTCCACTGCTTCCAACAAGACAGTGACACTGAAAGATGTTGAAGACGGAGCCTTTCTTTTGAGGCAAGTGGGAGAAGCTGTTGCCACCCTTAAAGGTATGTACTTGTCCTTTTTCCTTTCGGTTATTCTCTTTTGACCACAGTGGCTGAAAACAATTTTGCCTTTGATCTGAAGGCATAAACTTTCACTTCCAATATATTTCAAGTCAGGATTAAAGGGCTTGTTGCATGGCCCCTGAAAAGAGGTTGACAGTCAACTGTTTAACATTCACCCTGTCATCTGTTTTTCCCCAGGGCTTTTATGATTTCCTCTTGAGCCTCATAGTTTTTGTCTTTGCAGGAGAGTTCCCGACATTGCAGAATAAAATGCGTGCGATCCTCCGCATTGAGGTAGAAGCCGTGAGGTTCCTAAAGGAAGAGCCACACAAGCTAGACAGCTTATTGAAACGTGTGCGCAGCATGACAGATATCCTTACAATGCTCAGGAGGTGATTTTTTTTTCCTTCAAGCTAAAGAATTTCCTCAAGCATTTTGGGTTTGTGTTCTCCCCCTCTCCCCAAGGAATGTAGGAATATGTAACTCGTTTGCAGTAATTTATAGATTCTTTCTAGAGCCTTCTGAAGGAAAATCAGATTATCCTTTCCTGTGCTCTGTGCAGTGGTTCTCTTCTGACCAACAGTCTCAGTTGTCCAGAGCTTATGATTGAAAGTAGCTTCCTCTGAACTGAACACTTCCAGATTTGGGAAGTACCTTGACAAGAAAGCTTACAGTGTCACCAGTCCGGTATGTGAGTTAATTAGCTGTAGGCATTTACAGCAATCTAAGTTAATAGAAATATTCTCTGACACTGAAATGTGCATCCCCAAAAATCTAACAGTAAGAAATAACAGGAAAAGATTTGAAGTGGATAAAGAACCTTCTGTAAGAAGTAAATATTTTTCAATATGATTGGGTATCCATTCAAATTCTTTATTCTGTTTTTATGCAAGATAAGTTAGAGAAAGTTGAAATATTAGATAAAATGTGTGTCCACTAAGTGCCAGTGTTTAGCTATGTTTGTCAGAATATATCAGGAGCAGACAACTGCTGAATTATATGAGGCAATAGATACTGGATTTAATCCCTACTCAAAACTCAATGAATTAGGCCAAACTGTCAATGGTCATGGTCTAAATTTTAGTTCCATTACAAGCAAATCTAAGTCATAAGTGTGTTGATGCTACCATTATTCCAAGGAATGTAGGGTTGACACTGTTCCCATATATTCTGGAGCATATATAAAATGAATTTGCCAATACTGGCAGAGGGACAAAATGGTTTATGTAACAGGCCTTCTCAGAGCCATCAATTATTTTTCCAGGTAGATAAACATCCATATCCTTTCGTATTAGCTTCCTTTTCTTAAAAATGACTACAGTTATTTCCTGCCTTATCCTGTTTGGGAAATAAACAATGAGACGAAGTTTTACCAAAAGGTTTTGTTTTTTTTTTTCCCAGCCAAATTACCTGGAAAGTGTCATAAACTCTGTTTTAGTATTGGAAAAACTGATGATATTTGATGGATAGCCAAGCTTTGAGGCTCAGCAATTTCACAGCCAGTTCTTAGAAATGGTTGACTCTGCATCCTTACCTCATTCTAGCCCAAACTTGACAGATAAGACCTTCCTGAAGTACTGCTTAAATGCTTTGTTTTGGCAGTTTGTTAAACTGCTACTTCAGATTCTGTGTAGCTACTGTTTTCTGTGCTAATAGTCTAGGAATTATTTGTTTATCTAGATTTTATGTTTAAAAAAAAAAAGTCAACTGATTTCCATTCTCCCTCTAAAATCAAACCACTGTAACTCATGGTTTGGTAAAAGGAAAGTGCCAATACATTCATGAAGGTTTGTAAACATTTTAAAAGGCAAAAACATCCTACTATGAGTTGCCTCTTTAAAAAACATGAGCCCCTGCCTCTTAGAGAAAACTAAAATCACAGAACTGACAGCATTAGGAAGAGAAAACATCATTCTAATGTTTTTGATACAGTTGGTATTTTGTAGCTTTTCCCTTGCAAAAGCTTGTTGTTAAATATTGCTCATGACCCACCTGGATGCTAACCATGTGCCATGCTGTTGTGTTCAATTTGGCTGGGCAGACATGTTACAGAAGGACTGCTGAGGGGTGTGGATCCCTCCCAAGCTGTGCAATACTCCACTATGGAAAAGGCCACTGCAACTGAAGCTCTGAAAAACCAGGAGGAGCCCAAGCATACCCAGGGACACGCACAGCAAAACCTCACAGCAGTCACCTCAGAGTCCCAGGTATCTTCAGTCAAGTCAGAAGTCGTCCCCTTCTCAACAATGACGGTCCATCACGTGCAGAGCTCTCCTGTTGTCATCCATCAGTCTCAGCATTCATCAGCCCTGGTCAACCATGCCCAGGGCTCACCTGCTGCACCCAGCCACAGTGAAGGCCTGCCAGTGAGCGGCCACTTCTCGGCCACCCCACCGCCCCCCCCCCAGGAACCAGCAATAGGATCCCAGCCCACACAAGGCATGCCATCACCACAGGTCAATGGCAACACCATGCAAAGTCTTTTCATTGAGGAAATTCACAGTGCAAGTACCAGAAACAGAGCTGTATCAATTGAGGTACGGTGTATTCTACTCACCCAGTTGTTGTCTTTTTGGGTCTGAGCTCCCAGTCTCGCTTCTGAGACTGAAGGTGGGATTTTCAAATGCATTATGAGGATTTATATGCTTAACCTCGAACTACACCACGCACTTCTGAAGATACCCTCTGATTTTCAATGCAACAATATAATAACATGTAACCAAAATGAATAGCTGTGTTTTTGTAATAAACTTTATTTAAAAAAAATGAAGAAATACCCTATTTTTGAACAATAACATATGATTCTTTGGCAACACTTGCATTGATGAATTTCATTCATTCTTTAAATCTCCATGTTCCTTATTATGGAGAGGTAAAGATGAAAGAGCGTGAAGTTTCAGTGGTTTCACACAGAGGTACTGAGCAAACCCACAGCTGAACTCTCATGTCTTATTACAAACATGCACTTTAATCACCATGTGATGCAGTAAACCAGCGACCCAGATTTAATTTTTTCCTTTGTTCTTTTAGTGAGCAGTGGCCACTGTCAGTTTGTCTTGTGTTTGTGCCACATCTAGCACAATGGAAGTCGGAACTATTGTTCAATTACAGTTCAATTATCTTCCCTCTAGTTGCTGACTAGAACTGAAAGAATCTATCCATGGTGACCTATGATGTTTACACATGCATTTTTTAAAAAGTGATCACAACAGAA
Organism: Anser anser; assembly: GCF_964211835.1. Classification (NCBI taxonomy): domain Eukaryota; kingdom Metazoa; phylum Chordata; class Aves; order Anseriformes; family Anatidae; genus Anser; species Anser anser. The sequence continues at coordinate 144,426,550 of NC_139721.1, forward strand.
ATCAGAGAGGTAAACTGATCCTTTACTGTTTTTGTCTAGAAAGCAGAAAAGAAATGGGAAGAGAAGAGACAAAACCTGGATCACTATAATGGAAAGGAATTTGAAAAGCTCTTGGAAGAGGCCCAGGCCAACATAATGAAGTCAATTCCCAACTTGGAGATGCCTCCCCAGCCAGCAGTCCTCCCTAAAGGGGATACAGTGGAAAAACCTGAAGTCTCAGGTGAGGTTTGCTATAGCAAATGGTGCTAAGAAGTTGCATATCTGGAAAAGATAATTTGTTTTTCCACTTTCCAAAATGTTTTCAACTTAAAGATTTCTGTGATCTTGATCATACCTGTGAGTAGTCCCTGAAGAATAATGCAGGTGCAGCTGTCAGAATAAAGTATTGTATCACAAAAGCAGTGATTTTGCAGATGCCAGTGTGGGTTACCAGCTGAACACAAATTTCCCCATACTGCGAATGAGTGAGTTTGTCCTACAGAGATGAAGGATCCTCATAAGCAGGAGAGTAAGCGTACACCTTGATTTTGACAGAGATGAGACTTTCTGTATGCTATGCTATATCTAGTATACTGTGCTCAGTTTAGCATTATGGAGGGCTGTGGAAAGAACCACGACTTTGAGCACAAATGATCTTACTGTCAGAAACTTAAGAAGCACTTTTTATAGATGATTCTTATCAAAAGAAAATCAAGACATTCCTGAGGTTTCTGAGGGTAAGGAGGCCTTTTAACTGTGCACAAGTTCTGACACGTTCCAGAAGCTGAAGCTGGAAAAAGCCAGATTAAAAATTAGGTGTCAAATTTTAACATTCAGAGTAACTAATCACTGAAGCTAGTTTAATTATCAACGTATTGGATTCTTTGCCACTTCAAATCTTTAAGTAATAATGCGTCTTTCCCAAAACTTCTATCTGAGCAGCCTTTCAGAAGGAAATGTAAGACCTGCTTGAAAAAATCCTTCAACCTCTGACATGGGAAGTCAGACTGCTTGATCTTAGTGGTCCTTGCTAACCTAATCTTAAGCTATAAATGCTACCAGTGTTTTGGATGAATCCCTCAGAGGTCTGAAAAAGACCATGATGCTACATAACTGAGTTGTCTTGGAGAAGTGGATAGATATGTAAGAATAAATGAAAGTGACTTTTGCAGTAAGGATTCGGTCTGCCCACAGCTATGGTATAGATACACCAAGTTTCAAGTTTAACTTGAGTCTGACTGTGACCCCCTAGCAAAAAAAGCTAGCATCATAATGAATTGATTGAACAGGAGTATCTACCCGACACATGAATCTGCTCAGCAGTTGGTGAGGTCTTGCATAGAAATCCCCAGACTCAATGTTTTGACTTCAAGAAAAACTGAACAAATAGGAAGGAGTCAAGATCACAGTGACGATGATGACCAGAGCTCTGGAAACATGGTCTGTGGGGGACAAAATAGAAAGAATTGGTTTTGCGTAGCATCAGGAAGAGAAGGCTGAGGAAGGACAAAGCAATCTCTAAATACATAAAAAATCTGTTTAAAAAAGAAAAGACCAACTTGCTTTGTGTGGATAGGACAGAAGTAGAAGTTGGCAATTGCAATTGGGAAGATCCAGGTTAGGGATTAGGAAAAGCCTCGTAATAGAAAGGAAAGTGAAGTATTGAAGAAGGCTGCATGAGGCAATGAGGAGGACATCAGAACCCCATCATTGGAGAAATTGGTTTGTGCTAACATAGATCAAGGATTTTGTAGGTATATTCCTTTGTGGAAGGCAGATATAATGGTATAATGCTTTGTGATAGCAGGATTATTGGTTTTCCTTCCAGTCCTGTTTTTTCACAATTTAACATACAAATCCACATGTGAATTTCTTCAAAGTTTAAGGAACAAAGAAGCTGCCCCAGCCAATCGTATTGTTAAACATGTGTCAGCTGCAAAATTCTTATCCAGTTAGAAATGTTAGAAAATGCCCCGTTTGGTCATAGCAATGTCCCTTCCATCTCAGTACTCTGCCTCTGACAGAGGCGACAGAAGATGCTCTTTGTGGGCAGCACAGAAACCTGGCCACTTTCTGCGGTCTGATACTACACCTCCAACTCCCCAATTGATGTTAAAGGGAATATTTCAACCTGCTCCTTTTCATGTCCATTATGGATATGTTTTGACCTTTTATCCATCAATTCCTCTAATCCCTTTTAGAACCATTTGCCTCCCCACTACAGCAAGCTTCAGGAGCTCACTCCCATCCTGCAGAGGAGCTTTCCTTCATCTGTTTTACATTCATCTCCTACCAGCATCACTGAGTTCCCCACAGTTCTCATATTTTGCAGTTTGGCAAACAACACTTCTGCATTCCTTTTGTAAAATCAGGAAGGCAGTGGATGAACCTCGATCATACCCTGGAGGTGCCAGCCTACCCTGCTCCAAACTGCAGACTTGCAGCCTTTCTCATCCCTCCATCAAGGCCAACTGCTCTCTCACCAGGCAGTTTCACTTGCTCTTCTCTACCTCCACTGTGTCCTGGAGCTGTGAGACCAGAGCTTCACGCTGCATTCAAGCTTTTGGGTAGCAGCATTTTGTTCTGGCGTGCCTTTGACACTGACAAGTTGTTGCTCCTTGGATGTTTCTCAACATACAGGCTTAAAATAAATTCTGTTGAACCCTGTAAAATAATTTTGGAATTCTGTCACCATTCAGTGAGGTTACAGGCTAGCCATACAATTAACTTGTGTAATGTTTGGCATAAATAGAAAAAGTCAGTGAAAATATGTACCATATGGGTGCAGTGAGCTGTGACATTTTAAGAAGTGCAGAACACAGCAGCAGAGATGTTTTGTAACTCACATAGTTAACTAATCCACTTCTAGAATAACATTTTGCACTGTGTGTAGCCAGCAGATTTAGGGAGAAAGTTGATGAGATTGAGGCATTTGCCTTCTGTTGTGCATAATGAATCCTGTAATAGTAACATAAATAATTTAAAGGAACTGAAAAACTTTTCCTTAATACCTGATTAAATGTCTCACATGCTACCCAGCTCTCCTATGATTCAAGAAGAAAATTTCAATATGCTACAATCTGATGTAGACTAAAGAACTAGGCAACATAAGAAAAGGGAGACCACCTGCCCCAGTAATATATTGCAGAAGACATTTTGGACAGAAATTAGCACAGTCCTTTGCTGGCTTTGCTGCAGAACCCAGATAGATCACATTACCAGAATATCTTGTCTCAGCAATTCTCCACACAGAACCCAACTAAGAAACTCTTTTTTTTTTCCTTTACAAAGCACAAAACAAAGTTAAATCACACATTTTTTTCACACAGTTTTGCAGATGACTGTGTAAATACTTCTTTAATGTAACTGTAACTCATCTTTGATATCAGGATTGTTCAGCAGAAATTATGGGGACTGTCTCTAGCGTACATTAGAAATTGGGCTCCTTTATCTCCCTTTGCGCCTTCACATGTGAGAACACCCTGATTTTTGGAAGTGCTGAGTGATCAGTAGCTTCCATTACTTACTTGACTACAAAGGCTTCCTCAAGGCAGGCATTATTTTAAGATTATTTTTAAAGACATTGGATGTTTTGGTGCAAGTAGGAAGCTACATAGTGGGAGAAACTAATTCTAGTCTGGATGTACCTGTTGAAGAACTCTTCAGTTCAATGAAATGGCTGGCGATGAACGACTCCCATTTTGTTCACAGAAGTGCTGAGCCGTTTGGCACCAGGGAAGGTTTCATAAAGCCGCATTTTTGATCATGGGTAGTCCCAGACTCAGTGAAATGTATTTATCCATTTGCTCATCTCTCTTTAATAAATACGGGAGAAGAGCTCAGCCAAAGAAAAAAATACTAGAATAAGGTTTTTCCTCATTTTTTTTCCTTCAAATATTTTTTTTCCTTCCCACTTAGATTGGAGAAATGAAATAAATGAAAGAAAATAGAAATTCAGCTTTGAAGTTTCATGCCTTGCCCAGTGTTGTAACATTGACAGTAAGCGCACCCCATTACAATCAAATGGGAGCGGGACTGGCTTTTGAGAACCCGTGCACGTGCCATTGATCATTTCTCTTGGCTGAGTTTCTCCTTCTTGTTTCTCCTTTTGAAGATGGAGATGGAAGTCTCACAAATATGAAATAATTTTTTCGTTGTGCCTTCCATATCTTGCATGCAGACTTACTAAGTGTGAGAAAAACATGCATGTTCTTGCATTCAGAGCCTCTGTATCAGCTTGAGGGTAATAGGTTGAGCCCATTGAAAGGAGCAGAGATTTGCACAGGCCCCACACCACAGTCTGCTGTACACCATCTTAGAGAACAACCTGGCTTTTACAGCAGCAGATTTTACTTTGTGCTGGCAGAGTACGCCTGATGCCGTGAAAACCTTAGTAGTGTGTATTGACAAAAGCAGCAGTCTAATGTAGTGTGCCTCTAGAAAATCACTCTTGTTGCAATCCTGCGAGTCAGTGCCAGATAAGCAGGGAGGGGGGTAATGCAGCAGAGCGTTTCTTTAAGCTTAAGCAGCTTTGAAGAATATTTGATCTAAGAAGAGAACAAAGATGAGGCTGGGTCAGCCAAGGGCTCAAACCCTCCTGAGGGGCCAGCGCATCAGAGGAGCTTGATGCAGCCCCAGGAGCAGACACTTATGCAATAACTTGCCCAGAGAGAATACTTAACCCTAACCAGCTGGGTAATCTGAAAGTAGGAGGTTTTTTCTTTCTGGGTTATGTACATTCCAGCTGTTTATATAACACTGGGTAGCTGCAGAAAGGTCGTTCTCTCACCCTTGAAAACAAACACTGGAAGCAGCGGTGTGAAAACAGTGGCTGCTGCCATGGATGATGCTTAGCCTGGGACCAGGAACACACAGGGACAGGTCACGGGCAGGGAAATGCTGCTGCTGGGAAAATGCTGTCCAGTGGTGGTGGGGAAGAGGAAGTTGCAGCTGGGTGGGGAAGCAGCTGGGTGTGGGGGAAATACCAGTTTGAGAAACTGGTCTTGTCTTGGAAAACTCCCCTCAGAAAGCAAGGGCTGGCTTTGCTCAGATACTGGATTTGGAAAATGAATCACTGTGGGTTATCAAAATGTATATACGGCTGTTACAACTCAAAGCAAAGCTGTGCTTTCCTGCAACAGTCAGAAGTACATAAAGTGAAAACAAATGCTGAAGCATTCAAAGGAGGCTGCAGGGGCACTATCTGTAATCAGGCACCCAGCTGAATCTGCACCCTGTGCTTACCACTGGTCGATTTCCAGAAGTGCGCTGAGCTATCACACCCACCGAGGGCTGAAATCCCAGCTGCAGTGATGTGGGGGACAGGAGTTTTGCTGAACATTTGTGGGTGAAGTGATCTGGTTACGCTGTGCAATTTCTGCGCTGTTTGTTTTTGTTCAAGGAGGTTCTACCTGGATCACAAATGTGTTTCTGTTCATGTATATTCAGCAGCAGAACCTTTTAAGATTTTTTTTTCTTTCTTTCTGGTTGAGGCAGGGCTGCAAATGCTTGTTTCCCTTCTTCACCTATGTTTATTCTGTGCTACCCTGCTTACTTGCAGAAGATGTTCCTGACGCAGACCAGGATAACGATAAGCTGACCAAGTCCCCGCCTCCTCCACCTCCACGCCGCAGTTACCTGCCGGGGTCAGGACTGACCACAACGAGATCAGGAGAGGTCATCTATACAGCCAGGAAAGAGGCTGCTGCTGTCAAGGTTTGATGATTCAGACTCTAGGCAATCAGATTGTTGATGAATGGCTGGCATGGAGGCACATTCCCAGGCTTGGGCTGTGTCTATAAACCACAAAATAAGTTGAGACAGAGCTACGTCCTGGAGAGCTACTGAAGCTGCCTAGCAGGAAACACTGCTGTTAAGCCAAATGATCAAGTAAGGTTTTATCAGTTTTGTTTACAGCAGTCAGCCTTGCTGCACTGATCTCCTAGCAATACAGAAGGCAAGTCACAAGCTGCTTTCATTTAGAGTTGTAAGAAGATTAAAAATAAAAAAGCATGCCTTAAACAGATGGGGAAGATCAGCTCAGAGTTGAGAGCATTTTTTCAGAAATGTTCCAAATTAGTTTTTCTGGGCTTCCTTTTCCCATTCGTTCTGTCCCCTGAAGGAAGTGGAGGGAAGCCCAGGTGAAGAAGCTGTTAATCCTACTCATGTGAAGTAGCAATATCTGCTTAAAAAGGAAGCGTCACCTTGCCACAAGTCCTTTTCAGTGCTGAATTTACTGTGTTTGCTTTTCATCAGAAGGCTCAATTATATTGGCTGTCTGTGCTTTTTCATGCCTTTGTAGGAGTGCAGTGAAGATGCTGGGCAAGTAGCACAATCCAAAACCCCTAAAGAGGATCAGACATTGTCTCGGAACACAGGGCTTGCTGTAGCATCTGCTGTAAAAGACGAAGAGGAAGAGGAAGGAGATAAAATAATGGCAGAATTACAGGTAGGCCTTTGCACTGCACATGCACAAGTATGCCCTTTGGTAATCTGCACTCAGTAACACTTCTGGGGCCTCAGCACAATTTCCAGCTCTGAACATGAAGGAAAGTAGGTCTGCCAGTCTCACCCAGTTCCACTTTTTGTGCTGGATTGTACACATTTAGCAAGCATCACACAAATTTTGTTCAAGAGTTCTGGAGCCGAGAGAGTGCTCAGGAATGCAGAGGTTGCCACTGGAGAACCTCTCAAGACACACAAAGATGGGTCAAGTAAAAAACTGGTGTGTGTTTGTTGTGGTTGCCCCTGGCATAGAATTTCTCACAGTCCCAGACACACAAGGTACTGAGAGTCCATCATTTGTGTTAACACTGGTGGGAATGGGGAATACGGGGTGTGTTCCTGGTGAGCTGTGTTCACTTGTTCTGGGCCATGGCCCAGTGTTTTCTGCAGTGTTTGGCCATTGAATCATCTGCTGTTCCCTGCTGTGTAACTAGTGTATTACTCTGCTAGTGGTATAGAAGTAGTGCTCTCTCGCTGGTCCTTCACTTGGCAGCACATAGGCTGGTTTAGCACAGTGATTGTGATGCTACAGTAAAAGCCAACTATTCCAGCTGCCATCAGTGAGTCCCAGCCTCCTGGGGCACCCTCTGTCCTCTTCCATGTCCTCAGGAGGAAAGGAGATGTGGATCATCTTAACTGGATCGTGTAACTTCTGATGTTTGTGATGGCTCAGAGCACTGTCATGGCATGAGATGTTCCCTGCTGTCCACCAAAAGGCGGGTTTGGTGCTGCCACAGGAGTGTTTGCAAGACAGGTGTGGATATTAAGCAGTGACTGTTTTGTACGATGAGTGCGCCCTGCCCCTCTGCTCAGTTTTCACCCACCAGAGCATCAAACAGCTGGTTTGCAGAGAGCAAGAGCAAGGGTTTACCCTTGTCCCCCATTTGTGTGCTAGTGTCTAACGAGACAGGGAAACTCTGGGCAGTGAAATTGTCTCATTGTCTGATGTCTCAGGGAAAGCATCAACTTGCAGCAGTGAAGTAGAGATGGAAATCTGTGAAGGGAGACTGAGGGGAGCTGTGGAAGAGAAATAGGCTTGCTAGATCAACAAGAAATGCTAGCTTTGAGGATAAGCAATGTTCATTTTAAACAATAATCAAAATACCAGGTACCTCTTAGAAGGCTGACAGGGTGCCATGTTTTAGAAAGGTCAAACTGTTTGATCCAGGAGCTACAAACTGATTAGTCTGATACCAGTCATAGGCAGAGCGAGAAAGCCAGGCTTGGGGTTCAATTAATGAAGAACTAAAGGACAGACATACACTGTGGTTCTTGTTAACACAATGTAATGGAACACGGGGCTGTTCAAAGAAAACAACACTCTTTGATCAGGTAAATGGTTAGACTGATTAAACTTACACGGAGCACTGCGTTCAGCTCTGGGGCTCCCAGCACAGGAAGGACATGGACATATTAGAACGAGTCCAGAGGGCCACGAGGATGGTCAGAGGCCTGGAGCACCTCTCCTATGAAGACAGACTGAGGGAGCTGGGGTTGTTCAGACTGGAGAAGACAAGGCTCTGGGGAGACCTTATAGCGGCCGGCCAGTGCGTAAAGGGGGCCTACAGGAAAGCTGGGGAGGGACTCTGTGTCAGGGGGTGGAGTGATGGGACAAGGGATAATGGCTTTGAGCTAAAAGAAGGTAGGTTTAGATTAGATTACATACAAGGAGGAAATTCTTCACTCAGAGGGTGGTGAGGCTCTGGCCCAGGCTGCCCAGAGAAGCTGTGGATGCCCCATCCCTGGAGGTGTTCAAGGCCAGGCTGGATGGGGCTTTGGGCAACCTGGTCTGGTGGGAGGTGTCCCTGCCCATGGCGGGGTGGGTGGAATTTGATCTTCAAGGTCCCTTCCAACCCAAACCATTCTGTGATTCTGTGATTCTATGATAAAACTGAAATGTATACGTGTAAACATTTTTGTAAATCATTTGATCAACTATCATACAGCATTCTGATTAAAATCTGGCACCATGGAGTATACAAAAAAAAAAAAAAAAGCCAACCTCAAGAGCATTGAGAGCTGTCTGGTTCTGAAAGTGTTGCCCTCAGTGCAGGTGTATATAGTGAGATCTGGAGGGGTCAGCTACTGGCCCAGTGCCACTCTGTATTTTCATCAGCAGCCTGGAAATACATTTAAAATCCTTATTCTTAAAATCAGATTAAATCTTAAAACTGGTGACGTATGAGAGCAGGGATACGATAGCAATCACTTGATGGTCATAATGCATTTGAATTCACTGAAATGTACAGTCTGCATGAGAAACAACAAATACAGGCCAGACCACAACTGCATGTCTTGGGAAGGAGCAGGAGTTGCAGTAACAACTTGAGAGGAGCTCCCAGGTGAGTGCTGTTGCCACAAAGTTAATGTCTGCTTTAGGTGTAGATGTGAGAACAGGGAGTGTTTTTATCTCTGTGTACAGAGGATCAGTGAGGTCAGCGTCCATGACTGTGTCCGTGCATCACCTATTTAAAATGGGTGTTAAGAATATAAAGGTTCAGAAGGGACCTGAGTACACTGTGGAGGTACTTTCATGGGAAGCACCTTTTTAATCTAGCAGAAAAAGGCATAATAATCAGCTGCTGAAGCACAAACATGGACATTCAGATAGATATTTCAGAGCAAAGTTGATATATTAACAAATTACCAAGGGACATGGTGAATTCTTCTAAGGTCAGAAGGACTTTGAGAATGCCTTTGTAGATGAACTCAAAAGCACATCATTGGTCTCATAAATGGGTAAGCTGTGGACAGCCCATACCCTGTATTACAGGGGGAGTAGGACTACTTGTTCTAAGAGTTCTGTCTTAGATACCCTAATCTGGAAACACATAAAAACAGGATGTAATGGAAAACCAGCAGAAACTCTGCACCGTGATTTTTTTGTACTGGATTTTTTCGTTATTTTTCTCTCTCTGATTTTACATAAACATGCAAGAAATATGAGAAGAAGAATTTTTAATTTTGATGAGTTGTTTTTTTTTTTATTTTGATTCTAGTCGGTAGTCTGGGCTATTAATTTCATGAGAGTTGCCAGGAATTAAATAATTTCCATAACAAATGGCATACAAATATAATCTTCTTGTGTTTCACGTTGTGTTTGACTCCCATGAGCACTCCTCCCTCATTCCCCTGGCTGGCAGAGATGTCCCACCTGTGCATCCCACTGATGGCAGTCAGTGGCAGTAGCGACATGCAGAAATCCCAGTGGTGGACATGTGGAGCCAGGACTGCGCAGTAGTGGCAGTGATGGTTCTGCTTCTCTGTATGTGGGAGCCAGCTGGGTAGAGAAACCCAAAGGAAATGGAAAGAGGGTAGCAAAAGGGCTGAAAAGTCCAGGCTCTGTCCTGGGGTAAACACAGTGGGAGGCCGGTGGTCCCCAAGCCCATACGTTGGGCTGTTTCCAGAGCAGGAGGAGCCTGACGGGGACTGCCACCATCTGGAGCATGAGTGAAGGCTGTGGTAGAGACACATCTGAAGTTTTAATAACACTGTACGGGGAGCTGTGTAGCTCTTGCATGATGTGCAATGAAACCGGCAAATGTGGTAGCTGAGTGGACAGCAAGGGATGGGTAAGAGGTATTACATGCCTTCTTTTCTCATTTATTCACCATGCTTGTGGAAGTGGAAGCCTGCTGCTTCCACTTCTTCCTCACCTTTCTGCAGGCAACAGACAGACCACTTCCAGATGACAAAATCTGGAAAATACATGTCAGCGGTGCTCGTCCTATCCATGGAAACAGCAAAGTCTTGCTAATACTCACTGGGAATGGTGGTGAGAAAGCATGAAGGGAGCACAGGAAAAGTGCCTAAGGACAGTAAATGGAATAAAGTGAGCTGAGCTTTGGGCTTTGTTTATTTTAACTCATAAAACTTCAGGTTTCGTCATTAGGTGATGTGTGGTCAAGGCCAAAATGTGTCTGATAAGGATTCTGAGGATGTATCAGTCTCCGGGAAGTGGGTACTGTTCCAAGCCTAACGTTTGTCAGACTTCCTAGTGAAGTTTGGGTAGTTTGCAGCACCACTGTGTGCCTTCATTGCCCCATCAGGGGATGCTGAGGTCAGTGTGATGAGTTTGAGTATGGTCTTGGCAGATTGGTGGGTATGCCCTATTTGTCTTAGTCACATAGTCTAAATCTGCTACATCATGAAGTTGTAAACAGTATCAAGCTGCTGTGCATGTGAAAAACAATTGCTCTGTTTGTAGCTAGTCATCGCCAGACATTTCTGTGTAAAAGCTACTTGGTCTCCTGATAACCTGCAGTATTTATTTCCTAGGCTTTCCAGAAGTGCTCTTTTATGGATGTAAACTCAAACAGTCATGCTGAGCAGTCCAGAAATGATACACATGTTAAAGACATAAGGCCTGGGACTTTAATGCATCACAAGGAAAAGAAGGTAACAAGTGGCGTTTGCAAACATGCCACCCGGTCTTGGCATAACCTTCTTTCCTTACTTTAAAACTAATCTTATATCTCGTGTCCTGTTCTTTCTAACCCCCAACAACCACTGCCCAGTGGTTTCCTTCTTTTTATCCCACTATGGGTCAGAAACACTCAGGTGGAGTGTTATACCGATGTACATTATGCGTCTTATCAGCAGTTACACAAGGATTGCATGAGGTTTTAAGACTCTGGGAAATCAAAGTTAAAAGAGGATCCACCAGTTTCCTCTGAAGAGATGCTCTTCTCAGAAAGTCCTTCCAGTGGTGTTCTGGCAATGGATGTTAAATCATCTCTCCTAGGTCTCGTTCTTGTTTGGGGGAGAGTTAGTGGTTCCTTTCAAGAGCCACTTCAGAGATTTTGTGCTTTATTTTCTTCATTTGTCAATCCTAGTTATTAGATATTCAGAAGTCCCATTTGGTTTACTGGAAGACAGAGTCAAGGTGGTTGGGCCAAATTCACCCTCATGAAAGTTAGGGCCCAAAAATTCACACGTGGACATGAACCCTTGGGACTTACAAGAAATGCCACGTGTCTGGGTCTGTAGCCAAATTGGGGTAGATTTCACAGCTTTGTCTGTACTGGGGATGTCATTTGAGTTGATTGGCATTAGTGGGCAGCCAATATGCAAGATGAAGAATAGGACAAACATTGCTGCCTTTGCAGACTTCTTTTTCCAGCTTAAGGATAATTAATTGAATCATGGTTGGGTTTAGGTGGTCATGCAGGCATGAGAGCTTGTTAGCCAAATGCCAGTTCGCAGTGAAGTGATGTGGTGGGGAAGAAACCACAGCTTTTCAGCACAGCATTTCAACTTCCTAGTGCTTTCTTGTGAGTGTGTGCAAGGTGGAAATAGCGGTAATACCTTCTCCGGTGCACCTTCATGAGTATGAGTAAATCCTCTCCAAGGTTTTTATTGCTAACATTGCACTTCATCCTCCTTCAACAGAAACTGAGGAAGGAGAGGAAAAAATATCTTCGGTAGGTCCTAAAAGCAGGGAAGAACCCAGTTGCCTTAATATAACCATGGTGAGCTGCACAGAGCATTGCAGCTCTAAAGCAGATGGTGACCCCCCTAGATGTTGGTGTCTGATATTTAGTAGCATCAAAGGCCCTCCCCAGCAAAGCCGCTGCTGCCAGGGCTGAGCACTGAACGCAAGGGCTTGGCTTGGAGCTGCTCAAACAGCACTTCTGGTCTAAAGCTGCAAGCACCTGGCTGGGTGCGGGCACAAGTTCATGGCACTGACTAAGAGGAAAAGTTGCTTTGTTGTGTAGTGTATGGCAGTGTTGTGGAGGCGAACGAACAAACCTGTCCCTGTCAGTACAAGTGTCAGAATAAGATCATACTGTTACTTCAAAACGTGGGTTACCACTCAAGACACCACACACGCTGTAGCACAGATGTCTCTTTGAAAGGTGCTGCCAAGTAATTGCCATAAACTGCCATTTATTGGAAAACAGTCCAGGAAATTAAGGTTAATGACATCTGTTTTTGTCATCTGACATGACAGAGTGGTTTACTGACTTTGAATATGGAGCCTTGTGATCATGGTGAACTCATAGAGGAATGAGATGTTTTTCTCTTTGAGAAAAATGAGGTGTTTTTCTCTTTTTAGTAGAAAGGCGACAACTCATAAAACGAGGTATGTTGTACAATGACACCTTGAGATGTTGCACTGATGCTTGGAACAACAGCAACTTGCTAAAAAAAATATAGAGAAGTGGGAATTCAGTGACAGAATCAGGGTAGCCAGGGGCAACGAGTGCCATTAAATGGACTGGCTTAAGTCTGGGATTTGCTCTGGCAGGTAATGGGACTGCTTCAGCAGGTCTGGGCCTGAGGTGACCACAGGCCCTGGGGTTTTGTTCTTACACCCGCTCTCAGCACGAAGTGCAGGTGGCATCAGCCTGCGCAGCAATGCCTCGCTGGCTGTGGCTGGTTTATGCGAGCACTCCTCTTTCTTTAGAAATAAGAGGGACTTCGAGGGAGTCTCGGAGCACCTGCACAGACTTGTTACTTCTGATGTGCCTTCAGTAGGACTGTGACTCTGATTTACTGCTAACTTTCTTGTTTCTGCGTTTTGATAAAAGTTCTTCTGTACAAGATGCTTACACAGTATATAAGAAAATATAACAACAGACGTAGAAAATGTACCTTGTGAGCTCCTGTATGCATTGGAAGTACATGCACTAGCCAACCCGTGGATTTCTGTACCGTCGCTTATTCATCTCAGCTGGCGAGTGACTCTCCTGGCTGACCTTCTGCACATGTTGAAGCTAATATAAGTATAATCCCTCCTTCGTGTGTGTTAAGAGTCAGTTTTTATTCTCAAGCCATGCCTTTGGCTTACTGCCTTCAGTCACCTGATGCCAGATTTGTTTCCTTCCCAGCAAACCATCCTTTGACTGTAGTCTCTCTTGCTGTGGTCACAGATGTGGTGTCTCTTCAGGTCATATCCTCACCCTGATGATTGGTGTTTATCCTAAGCTGCCACTAGCACTTAGCAAAGCAAACCAGAAATAATAAATTAAAAAAAAAGAGCCTGGTATAATGAAACAGCATCTCCAGGAGACCTCATTTAAAAGTAAAGAAAAAGTGTCCCTGAAAGTGTAATTGCTGGGACCATACTGCTTTCAAGCCAGAGGCTGACCTCTCTGCATGCTGTTCAGAGTTGCTTCTAAAAACGAACGTAGCTCGTTTGTCATTCTGCACTCCTAAGGGTGCTGCAGGGTGCCACTGGTAATTCTGAAAGAAGGAGAACTTTTAAGCTGCAGTAGGGATTTAAAAATGCTTGGACTGTGACCATACTAACCGTGATAGAGCAGCACGGCTCAGGTGTGAGCAGCATTAGAAGCAGCAAAATGTTGTAATTTGAACGTCAGCTTTTTCCAGGAGAAAACCTACTTTCAGGGCTATCCAGAGTGTCATTTGGTGCTGTGGTGAGCTGGCAAGCCGGAGCTCCCTGCCGTCAGCCCTTACAACCAGTCTCCCTTTGAAGTGTCCCAGCTGAACGTGCTCAGATACCATGAACCTTTCAACTTCAACCTTATACAAACTAGGTATTTTTTTTTAACTGAGAGGTAAATGGGCCAAGGTAGCACCGTGTTGGAAATAAGGTAACTAGCGTGCCTTGCATGTGCTGGAGGCCTTGTTAAAACAGGAGCCCTAGGTAACAAGCCGTGCTGGCCACATGCATAGCACAGAGCAGTAACGTCCTGCGCTGCTCTGCCAGAATCTGGGATTTTGCCCTGCAGAAATACAGGAGTCAGCTGACAGCTTCAGACATGCCTCTGCAGCAGTAAACCGCGTGGTGAGTTCACAAGGTCTGCGCTTCCCCTGAGAATATGATGATTAATTTTTTGGGGAAAAAAAAAAAAAAGTCCTGTAAAAGTAACAGCCCTGAATAACTGAGTAATCCGACTTTCCCCCTTAGGTGTATGGGGCTACAACAGGATCTCCCACAGATAGTGACCATCCTAAAGAGAAGAGGGAAGGGAAAACTGACGAAGAATTGGGTTCTGATTCATCCAGCACAGATGACAGTAAAATTGGCTTTTCAATGAATGACAGTCCTACCTTTAGCAAGGGTTTGTTTGTAGACAGTAGAGACTATTCTAAGAAAAACCTCCAGAATACGAGCACAAACCTGTCTGGGGCCAGTTTGCCAGAGGACGAAAAACGAAGAGGGGCTCAAGATATTTTAGGATCCCATTTTCCAGCTGTCGAACTGGGAAAACAAAACCCGAGCTATGGACTCTCACGAGACGCTTGCCAGGCCCTGCCGCAGGGCGAAGCCCCGCAGAGCACGGGCAGGCGCGTCCCCGTCAGCAGCGTTGCTCCTCTGCCGAGGCACCCGCCGGAGGCTGCGGGACCCCCTCCTTCCGCCCAGGAGCAAGAAGCTCCCGCAGCCACCACCAGTCAGGTCGTGCTGAGACCCAGGGTGGCGAGAAGTAACAGCACTGAAGAGATGGACTCTCCGGCCAGCTCGCCGAGCGAGGACAGCCCTCCCCCAGAAAACATCGCCTTCATGATCACCAAAACCGCCGTCCAGGTCCTCTCGAGCGGGGAGGTCCACGACATCGTCAGCCGGAAGGGTGGCGATGTGCAGACGGTCAACATCGATGCGAGGAAGGACGTGGCGTCGGAGAAAGGTATCCCAGAGAGCGCGGAAGGCGAGGAGCCCGTAGTCTGCCTGGACAAAAAGCCCGTCATCATCATTTTCGATGAGCCGATGGATATCAGGTCAGCCTATAAGCGGCTCTCTACGATTTTTGAGGAATGCGATGAGGAGCTGGAGAAAATGATGACCGAGGAGAAGATAGAAGAGGAAGAGGAGGAGGAAGAAAATGAAGTGCGTGGCATTTCTAAGAGCCAGAAGGAGGAGCCGCCGGTACTTAATGACAGAAAAGCGATCGCAGAGTATTCGGCAGCCCACGGCCTCAGCGAGCAGTACGTGTTCAGCCTGCAGGCTTCCTCTGACGCTGCAGACACCAGGTCTCCTGCAGAGCAGGAGAGCACAAAGACAAATTTCAGCAAATACAGTCAGATATATGGGCTGCACACCGAAACAAACTCGGACTCTGCTGATCAGTTTGGGAGCAGGCAGGATTCCAAGAAAAAATTTAAGTTTAAATTCCCTAAAAAGCAGCTGGCTGCTCTGACGCAGGCAATACGTACGGGAACCAAGACTGGGAAGAAGACCTTGCAGGTCGTGGTTTATGAAGAGGAGGAGGAAGACGGGACCCTTAAGCAGCACAAGGAAGCCAAGAGGTTTGAAATCACCAGGTCTCAGCCTGAGGACACCGACAGAAGTCCTCCCGGGAAGCAGGAGGCCCCCCCCGGCGCTGCAGTGCCCCTGTCTAGGACTGACGAAATTCGGCAGAACACGTACCGAACGCTAGACAGCCTTGAGCAGACCATAAAGCAGCTGGAAAACACCATCAGTGAAATGAGCCCCAAACCTATCCCTGAAAGCACATACAGCTCTGAGGGCAGCTCTGTCCCCTTCTCTGCCCAGATAGTACCAGAGACCCCGCCCCGAGAGCTTGTAGTGCTGGATGAGAGCCATGCTGCTGTAGAGCCCCCTGCGCCCACCCCAGCCACTGCACGTAAGGTACCTTAGTGCGACAAATCGAAACCCCAGCTGCTTTCTAAAAATCTGCAATAATCACCATTAAACAAGAGGGTCTTGTGATTTGTTTGCTTCCTCTCAGGTGGCTTGTTTGGGCTCCCCACGAGGTGTCTAACAGCTAATAGCCCGTCGGGTTGGTTTACTTTTGCTGCTGATTGGTGATGGGCAAACGCAGGGGAGCTGGGTCAAATAATCTGCTGTGTGACATGACGAGCGGCACTGACACGAGATCCAGTTTGATCAGTAGTTTGAGCAGTTTTCCTCCGTTTGATTCTCGAAATTAACACCTGTGGCGTGAAGCTCCTGAACTTCTCCCTGCATGTAGCCCTGCGGCTTTGTTTTGGCGCATGGTGTGCGGCCTCCCCCCGGAGCACGCCGGTGCTGACGGCGCCTCTCCTTGTCTCCCCTCCCTGCCCCTCCGCTCCTTTCCACAGGGCCCCGGCGCTGCCCCGCAGACGAGCAGGATGCCGGTCCCCATGGCGTCGAAAAGTAGGCAAGGAAGCACGGAGAAAGCAGGCAAACAGCACAAGCTGCAGGACCCACGCCAGTACAGACAGGTAGTTTTACCCTAACCCCGGTGTTTGGATGGACATTTCGTGTTGCTTGTTTATTTAAAACCTCCAGTAACTGACTGTGATGATACCAAATAATGGATGCCTGTCTTTCGAGCGAGGTCTAACTGGACGTCCTGGAGCCTGGGGGCATGACCGTATCTACTGACCTTTTCACCATGCTTGTGCATGCCTGTCTGCAATAAAACACCTGCTGCTTTTTGTTGGGTTTTGTTTTTGTTCTGTTTTTTTTTTTAACCCGTGGTGTTCAGCTGTAACGTTCAGATGTCGACTACCTGCTCACTTCCCCTCCGGTAAGCGCGGCGGTTCCTTAGGACGAGGAATGCTCCTGCTCCGAGCCTTGCCAGGAGGCCGTGGACACTAACCTGTCGGTGTACTAGGTGGCAGTAGCTGCACATTAACTCTCCAGCCGGACATGTCTAGTCACACGTTAATAACCCAGAAGCATGGCCAATGTAGTGAACGGTCTGTAAACCCTAGTTGCACCTCCTCACGAAAGCTTTGTCCGTGCTCTCTCTCTCTCTCTCTCTCTCTCTCTCTCTCTCTCTCTCTCTCTCTCTCTCTCTCTCTCTGCATCCTTCGTTGTGCACTTTGGGGTTTCTACCAGGTCCAGTCCACGGCTGCCAGACTTAGCTCAGGCCTCAAACTGTTAATTCTTACTCTCTGTAGGGCTACTTTCCCAGGTCCTGTTGATTTATCGTGTTACTGGCTTTCTGACAAACTGTCTCCTGCCGTCTTTATTTGCAGGCTAATGGAAGTGCTAAGAAAGCTGGTGGGGACTATAAGGCTACTTCCCCCACCCTACCTGCTTCTAAGATCCCCGCCTTTTCTCCCGCCTCTGGGAAAAACAGCTCTGCCCCTGCTCCTAGCGGTGACAGCCCTAACCCCCCCAATCCGCCCGCTAAAACATCCCTGCCCTCCTCCAACCTCCTCGGCCCCCAGACAGGGCGCATAACGTACTCCACCTCCCTCATCCCCTCTGTCGCTAACGGCTCCTCCAAGCTCCAGAGCCCCGCTCACGCAGGGAAAGGCCACCAGCTCTCCTTCTCGCTGCAGACCCAAAACGGCCGGCCACCCCCTCCTTCCTCCTCTACCTCCCCTCCCTCCTCTACCTCCCCCACTTCACTGACCCAAGGTGTGAAGAGCATCAGGACAATCCACACGCCTAGCTTCACCAGCTACAAGGCGCAGAACGGCAGTGCCAGCAAGTCCACCCCGGCCAAGGAGCCAGCCTAAAGGCTACGCGCAGCGCACGTCCACCGAGGCTTTTTGGTCAAAGAGCTGCAGCCAATATCTTAACCAGGGAGCGTAACCAGTTTGTGATTATTTTTTTTTTATTTTTTTTTTGCTGTACTGCTGGAGGCATAATACTAATCACGTGCTAAATACTGAGTTACTACACTAGATTAGCGTGGAGCTTTTTTTGTAAACCTTTTGTTGCTGTTGTACTGATAACGGAGCGTTTTCTTCCTATAGGCAGCACCTCTGACAAAAAAAAAAAAGTGTGAAGGTGTGTGAGTGAACTCGAGTGCGTGTGCACAGCGGTGTACTGAGCATGGGGAAACGTATGGTGAAAAATTTAGTAAGTTGTTTTGTATAAAGCTATTTTTCATTATGGGGACTAGACGTGAACAGAGATATACTAAAGTGTGATTCTACACAACTGTAAAACAAACTAAAATATTTTTCTTTTATTTTGGTGTTATTTAGCTTTGTTACAGATTTCTATTTTTGTCAACAAATGTCATGGTTCCTTTCGAGATCTTTTTGCCAAAACATTTTGATACTATTGTAATGTACATTTAAAAGTAGTATGCTGGACAGTAAACCTCTACACCAGAAACAGAACAAGACTGCTCCTAGTGTGTACGAGGCAACTCAACCTATTGCACTGCCATTCAGATTATATTTAAGAATTTGCCAAGCCAAGAAAAAAATAAATTGTTTTACACATATAGAGGTAGTTGCTGATTAGTTTGGTTTGGTTTGTTTTTTTTTCCTTAGCTAAATCCACCCTTTTCCTTCAGTTTTGTTTTACTGAGACCTGGTAACCCATTAATGTATTGCATTGTGGATTTTAAAATGTACACTTCTGTACTGTTCTGTATACTGGCAAACTTTTGTACATATCTATATATATATATAAATAAATAAATACTGTATGTGGCTGGGCACATAGAGTAGTTTTACCACACCAAAGTTAATTTTTATGCATGCTTTCAAAATATATATGGGGAAGGGGTGAGAAGGATGGGTATCAGTCAAATAGGAAAAAAAAGCAACAAGCTTGCATAGCTCATGGTTTTGTAAATAAATTTATTTGTATAACACCATAATGTAATATACAGAACTATGATAAGCAAAGATCTTTAAAAAAATAAAGGGCTGCATGCTTATATTTTGTATTTTGTCACTAATAACTTTTAGAGTGGTCTCAAGTAGCTATGTTTGACTTAAAAAGAGAAACTATCAGGAACAAGATTGACTTTATTTTCCCCAGATTAATGCCAGACATCAGTAGTAATTTCAAAACAGAGTGTTTCAACCTTACCTGGACAACAGCTAATTGCTGGAATGCCAGGTTAGAAAGGGAGCAAGAAAATAAAAAGCGTACCTGAGCCTTTGAACCGACTGAATGAGGTATCCATCATCTCACCGACCTATTCCGGTTTCTCTCTGAGGGGGAAGCAGGAATTTTCTTGAAACTCACCTTAAGGCTGATCCCTTGGAAGGTGCCGCCCTTGCAGTGGGGGTAATTAAAGAATGTAAATGTTAAGTCGCGCTTCACAAACACGACACCAAGCGACTCCCAGCAGCAGTTATGCTGTGCTATAGCCACCACTGGCATGGAGGTGAAGGGGACGTGCATACGGAGTGCAGGAGCAGGCTGAGAGCCCAGCACAAGCTGGGTGGCTCAGAGCCGAACCCAAAAGTGTGTGGCACAATTTGGAGCACTCTGCAGTGCCGGATTTCAGCCAGTTCCCTCCCAGACTCTACAAAAAAGCTGCTGGTCTGATGTGCCCCAAGGAACCAATACTTCCTGAAAAATCCTAATATGCCGATACCTGATCCTCAGTGACTCCATGCAAGCAGGGGAGTCCTGGTGTTGATTGCCCCAACCCTTCTCCTCACCCTCTCTGGGCCTGGGGGCCACAGCAGCACCTTCTCTGTATCTCAGCTAGGCACTGAAAGCAGTTGTGTAAACGGCTACGGGTCCCCACACAATCATGGAGCGTGCAGTGGAGGGTAAGGCCGTGCTGTACGCTGTTACTGCCATCGCGGAGCACGCACAACAGCTGCTTCTGGCCTCAGCTACGCTGCAGCGTGCACGTGCTCCAGCAGCAGCTTCGTTTTGCGCCCCTCGGTGCCTCACCCTGTGCTGGGGGGCAGTTGGGAAAGGCAGCCCCCGTTTCAATCTGCACATATCTCACCACCACTGGCACTGCTGTCAGGACCACGGGGCAGTGCTGTTGTCTTTTGGAGGTGACAGCAGCCTCAGCTAGGGACAAGAACCATCACACAGCAACGACTGCACCAGGAGACTGGTTGGAACTGTTTTAAAAATCCAAATGCTGTCACTACCAACACAGTTCAATGCTTTAATTACTTCCCCCTCAGGTCTCAGCTTGGACCCATTTCTAATGACTTGCAGCTCCAAGCAATCTTCAGATCTCAAGTCCTATTCAAGCCTACTTGAATACTTCGGATGATGATTTTTGTTGTTGTTGTTGTTTTTTAAGGGGGGGGGGGGGGAGGCAAAAAGGTCACAAACTGAAAACCAAGAAATTCTGCTTAAGCATTAAAAACAACAAAACTTTTTTACTGTAGGTGTGATCAGATGCTGGCAAAGTGGCACAGAGAGGTTGGGGACCTGAGTGGTCCCAGCACTGAGCCTCCTGCTCTAGCTGTGCCTGCCAGAGCCAGGGGTCCCCAAAGGTCCCCAAAAGTCCCCAAAGGTCCCTGCCAACCTTAACTGCTCTGTGACTCCATGTAGCTCCTTGCAACACTCCACTTGGCCTCCAGAGGAGAAAAAAAAAATAAAAAAAGGAAAAAAAGCATGAAAGGTATAGGCGTAAAGTAACTGCTGTAAGAACAAGCCGTAGCAATAGCTTCTAAAAACACCATCTCCACCACCATGCTGCTTGGAATTTCAGGTGGTCTCAGATTTTGTCGGTCTTCCAATAGCAGAAAAGCTGCAGTGTTTCCCTAGGCTGACGTGCTGGCAGAGCACCGCTCCATGCGCTGCTTCCCTTGGGTGACCTCTGTCATCACCTCTCCCCGAAGCCCCTGACAGGTCACCCCTTGCAACCCCTACAGCAGCTCCATCAGCCCTTCAAGTCAGGGGCTTCCCCAGAGCTCCCTTGCTCCTGCTCTGCCTGCCGGGTTGTCTCCTCCAACCCCTGATTTACACGGAAAGGGCAGGGAGCGGTGCCCCAAACCGCTGTGACCCCTTTCTTACAGCCCCACTGAAGTCCCTGACTTGTCGAGGCACCTGCAGATGGTCGGGGGTCCTACCCTGCGTCCAACTGCTCTGCAGCTTCCCTGCAGCACCAGAAGGCTGCAAGCCTTTAAATTTGTATCCTGGAGCAGTCAGCCGGTGCCATCACGGTTTCTTTAAGGTCTTCATTTTTCAGAAGTTCTTGTGTTCTAATCCAGGCAATGCAATACAACTTTTATGTTCTTATGGCTGGCAGCCATATACCTAGACTCAGCAGTTAAAATCATTAGTCAGGTCATTAAAATCAGTTGTAACAAAAATGAAAATTAAATTATCAAAGTGGCTGTCAAATCAGGACGAGACTGCAGACTCCTAGAACCCCTGATGCACTTCTGTAAGTACGTCGCTTCACCAGGAATCGCCCTGCAGCTTGACCTTGACACTCTACACTCTAATAAGCTTCCGAGGCTAGTTATGGGACAAAACACACCTCTGGGAAAAAGAAAATTACTACTGAAGAACAGTGTTTTAAAAGCAGCACAATACCACATTTTGAAATCCCATGTCCAAATACACCTCACTGTTAGGACTGAAATGAAAATCACCATCAACTACTGCCTGTGCATTTCACAAAACATACCTGCGATGCCTTGCATTTCACATGAACGCTGCTACTGCACCAGTTCCATGTTTGCTCTGGGATAGAAAGGCATTTTAAGTTTGCAAGACCACCACAAGAACATTATTCATGTATGTGAGTTGGTACGAGGTGCAGAGACCAAACACACTGAGAACTTGCACAGATCTTCAGCTGTTCTGTCTGTTGCTTTTACTTCACAGACGATTTGTATAATGGTTTATTGCAAGGAACGGTAACACAGCAGATCAAAGCACGGGACTATCTGCAGTCACTCTGGAAAGAGAAGTCTATGTGAAACCACATCTGCCTACACATCCTGGTTACTATCATTCCTTCTCTTCTCAATAATGGGACAAGCATAAGTTTTTCTATGCTGATGATGTTCATAGCCTATTTATCATCAATACGGGTTTAATCCTCTACTGAGCAAACAACAGGAGCTGGCATGTAAGAGGGGAATAGCCAACGTGATGAATCAGAGATCACACACGGAAGAGTTTTTAGGGTACGAATCTGTCTTCAAATTTGTAACTGTAAGAAGTCCCAAAGCCTTAAGTATTGTTTTGACCAGCAGATACTGGTATTCACTTCTTATGACCTGGGGAGGATTATGGACACATTTCTTCTGTGCTTCAAAAACAGCAAATTAAACATAAAATTACTTGCTATGTCCTGTGGAAATCAGATTAGGTATCAAAATGAAGCTGTGTAAGCAGCTGAACCTCCCTCTCACATGGCAGCTTGTGAACACAGCATTTTAAAACCCAGCACGAGAATAAATTCACGTCACACGAAGAGTCACCAAAACAATTTTATTTCCAGTGTTTAAGTGGGTGTGCACACAGGCATGATACAGGTTTGGATTCATTAGGTCTTCATGCAGAATTATATTCTCAATAAAAGAAACCAGTTCCATCCAGTATCCACTATCTACACGCCTATGTTACAACATTTATATCAAATCTGGTATCTGAAGAAAAGATACACATGTATTATGTACATTTAAGTTACTTATTTTACAGAAAGATTAAAAATTCAAGTCACATAAAACTCAAAATCTGTATTAAAATTGGAAATATAAAACTCCAATATTTACTGGAATGCCTAAGGAATGGAAGCTCTGTAGCCACCTGTGTTAACATTTGTAAAATGTAATGAAACTCGTTAACAGTAAAATGCATTCATTTGTTTGTAATAAGTTTCTCTAATTTAACAATATGGCACCCTAACAAACCAAATGAATTTATGATGAGGCACTTGTTAGTGACTAAACCAAAAGAACGATTTTTCTGCATACTAATGCCAGGCCAACTCTCAGTCAGAAAACCATGTATACACTACACAGCGTGTTGCATCAGATGCTTTGTTCAACATTTGTATGCAGCCATCAAATATACTTTTTCTTAAAATATATATATATGTATATATATACACTTTGACTTTAGTGTTCTTCTGGCTGTGGTAATGCACCGTGAAGACGTTCCACAGAGCATATCGATGAAACCAGCCCAAATGAAGGCTGCGTAACAACAACAGTACAGGAAAATATATATATATATGTACACACACACACATACACACAGTTACTGGGAAGCGTAACATTAAGTTAATGAATTGCTGTAGTGGACATATCTCCCCATTTCAAAGATACTGGTAGAATCGAGATCTAACCACTTGGGTCCCAGACAGTTTATGAGGATGGGCGTCAACTGCTGGGCTGAAGTTGTTTTTGTTCATATTCTGATAACTTTCACCATTTACCTGGTCTGGTGGCTGAAATGGTCCCAAAGGTGGTGTTCTGCTAATCGAAGTCAAGCTGCTGGAGGAGCTGCCTTCATCTGCTTGCATCTCTGCAGATAACGGCAGATCTACCTTTGATACGTCTGCTAAGCTAGTGTTCTCGAGCCTGGGCTTTCCAGTTTCACCCGTATTAAGGTCAGTTGTGCTAGTGCGTAAACGTTCTCGTGCAAGCCAGTCTGAGATTGAGAGGTCCTGGGCTGGACATTTTGGCTTCAACCGATTCACAGCCGAAAGCTCAGATTCCCTTTCTCTGCTTTGACTTGCCTCTTGAGCTTTCCAAGCATTCAGGACACTTATTTCAGCGAAATCCCTCTGTCCTCCAAGTGTATGCCTTCTCCTGATGTTTTTTCTCTTTGCAGTCTCTGCAGAATTAGCTTTTTGATTCCCAACTCCAAACATGTCATCTGCAGACGATTTGAGCCGCAGCTTTAACCTATCTGTAATTTTGAGTCTCCAGGTAGGTTCTTGTTTGTCAGTCTCGCTTCTGGCTGACGTAGCTAAACTGCTCGTTGATCTTCCTTTTTTCATTATGTCAAACATTTTGGTCACAGTAGGCAAGTCCTTCTCACTCTTCGCATCGCCTGAACCCTCACTGTCTGTTTTGTGCCGTGCAGACTTCCTCCTAGACAGTGTGTCACATTCAATGAGCTTGTGTGAGCTAAAAAGTCTGCGACTCTCTAACTTTGGTGTTGAACTTCCCTCGGTACAACTTACTTCACTTTCTTCAGAGTTCCTCCGACTGGTCTTTACCACTTCTGACACCTTCCCCTTGGACAACCTGTCAGCAGCAGCACTGGTGGCAAAGACGGGGAAGTCACTTTCGCTGTCTGTCTCCATAGGACGGCCTTCACTGACCAATTCGCTTCTTTCGTCATCAGCATCTTCTCCCTTGCTTTCTGTCACTGACTGCACCTCAGGGCTCAGCATGCTGGCATCCAAGCCGGTCATATACATCGTAGATGAAGTAGTTGAATAATCGGAGGTGATGGAACTGACATCGGCTGCTAAAAACTCACTGTGTTTAATTTCAGGGCTGGCTACCTTTTTGCACGAGTACCTGTGCTGGGAAGCCTGGGAGGAAGTGCTAAGCATAGTGCCAGAATCAGACACCGTCTCTTCAACCTGGGAAGAGGATTGTGAAATAGGTATTTTAGGGTTGCTCTTCTGTGTGCTTTGCCGACTGCTGAGATTTGGTGATTTTGCACGTTTTTCATGGTAAGGCAGTGAAGGTTCCTCTGGCAGGATACTTTCTTTCTTCAGTGACTTCTTTTCGTCCTTCACAACATTCACATCTTTTTTACTGCTGTTCTCTTTTTCCTTCAGGACAAACATCCTCTGTTTTCTTCCTGCATCTCTTTCCTTTTCATATTCCCCTTTAGCTGTGTCCTCTTTTGCTGTGTCACCACGAGTTTGTTCCGCAAGCTCCTTCTTGAAAAACACATTATCCAACTCATCTTCTGAGCTGCTCGGTTGTGGTTTCTCTTTTGTTTTTTTCCGCTTGCGACTAGCTGCTGCAAAAATGGAGGACACAAGCAGTTCCTTGCTATACTGATCCTTTCCAGAACCCCAAGAACCCTGTTTAAAAAAAAAGAAAAGAAAAAAGGACATAATTAAAAATCATAAAATGTTTCATGCTAATGAATGCTTCTTTAAAAATATCTCCTGAGCTTCAGAGCAGAAACCCTGTCTTTATTCAGGAAATATTTCCATGCTGTTTCTGTAGTCTAAAAGACTCTGCTCAAGTAGTCAGTTTTCACCCAAGAACTCTACTTGTTGAGTCCCTTCAACTTCACAATGGGGAGTTTTTGTGTACAGCTACTTAATTTTTGACTGACTGATAAAGCAGGCTCCATGAAAGCATGACAGCTTTTTCCAAGCTTGTTTTGTAACAGAAAAGTGCTTCACAGATGACGTCCCAAGAGTGTGGTTTCAGCCTCTCCTTTCAAGAAGTCTTACCTACGTGAGAAGGCTAATTTCTTCAACTATTTTTCAGTTATTTTTCACCTTTCAGGTTCTGAGCTTTAAAACCATATCAATTCAATAGCACCAATACAAAGAAAGCTATACAAAACTGAAATTTAGGTGCAAGTACAGAAAATTAACAGTTATTTACTTAAGTTAACATTTACGTTAAGAAGAAACTTATTTAAGTTTCTTCTTGCCCTCCAAGGAATCTGCACTTAGGATCACTCATAAGAAAAAAAAAAAAAAGGGACAAGCCAAATTATTCTATTTTGTAAAATTCATTAAAAACTGTTTCCACCACACTGGCACCACTGCTACCTGCCACCTCAAAGCTGTATACCTTTCCTGCTTACTGCTCCCTTCCTACCTTTACAAAAGTGGCCAGCCTGGGGAAGAACCACCCTGTCTTTGCTGACTAGTGCAGTTTGCACACTACAGACATTCAAAAATAGATAAACAGCAGTGATATCAACTGAAAAGGGCAGTTGCTTACATCAGGGGACCTTTAAAATAGCACCGAAATCTGACATCTGTGTCCAGGACTCAACAAGAACAGCTGAGATGTCAGCTACCTAAACGTCCATGTTCAGAAGTCTAGCCTCTCCCTCTGACTCGAGGAAAGGAAGACTCAACACCAGCAGTGAAGGAGTTATACTCAAAAAGTTTCTGAAATCCCAATCAGCACTTCAGAGGGAGAGATGCTGGGGGAAGAGCTATCATCATGGAAACACTTAACGAAAAAAAAAAACAGAACACTAAGACTTCATTACTGAAAGGACCACCTATTGATTCCAGATACCTTGTTAGAGAATAAGTTGCTCACAAGAAAACGGTATTACCACTTAAATAAAAGAAACCTACATATATCTGTATATAAGCAATTTCATAAAGTAATCATCATAAAGTAATCAAATACCTAGCAGATTTCAGAAGCTTATCATTACATCATTTCACAGAGTGATTTACCTTAGATTTTGCTGAGTCACTAGTAGCTGAATCTGTGGAAAAATTAAAAACAATTCTGCTCAGTTCTGTGCAGTTTTCTTTTTTGTTGCTGCTACAGACAATGCTGGACTTATGGAAAAAGACAAGCACAGAACGAAATGTGAAGCAAATAAAACCAGAACAGAGTGAATAGTCAGAGCTCACAAAGATGCAAGCTGCACCACAGAAAGCCACCGCCATGAAAGGATGCTGTGAATTGTAGGCAGAACCAGCTCAATGATAGGAATGGCAAAGGAGCCCTGTTCTTCTAAATAAAAAAACAGAAATACTAATGTTTATTCAATGTTTTAAGTACACAGCCCCTGCAAAATCGCAGCTGAGACACCTTTTCAGGATTGTACTGCGTACTCTCCTGAGATTCAGGATACACAAAGCAGAATTGAATGTCTTAGCACTGTTGGCTGCCCTAGGTACAAATCGTGGTTTGTGCAGTCGTATTCTTTTTGTGAGACTTGAATTTTTAAAGGAATTAAGTCATATTTTGTGTGTAAAACCCGAATTATAACTCTCTTCACCTGTGACTAGGTATAGGTAAAATTTCAGTTTTACGTCAGCTAGATTTCAGCAGATACCTGTTTTATGCTTTTCTATAAGAAGCGCTATTATGAAATGAAAAATGGACACCATAGTTTCACTGTCTCGCAAAACCCAAGATTGTACAATTACAAAGGGGGTAGGAAGGGGCTAGCGCAATGACTAAAAAAATATGAACTTGGATGCGATCCAGCATTAGGGACTTTCTCCCTCGGAAGAAAGAGCTGAGCCCCCTGCCACACCCCTTTTTGACACATGGCTAATGCTTTATGACTAGAAAGACTGGTAGACCATACCATGCTATTTCTCCTCAGGGTCTGCTTCAGAGATAACAAGAAACAGCAGAAAAACTTTTAAAAAGTAGCATTGATCTGTTTAAAATACTCTTAAACGAAAATTTACAGCACAGATCAACTTGTTTTTTTTCCATTTACAAGAAACGGGGGTTTCTGCAGACAAGGCAGCTACAGTGTGGGC
Source organism: Anser anser (assembly GCF_964211835.1). NCBI lineage: Eukaryota > Metazoa > Chordata > Aves > Anseriformes > Anatidae > Anser > Anser anser. The sequence goes on from NC_139721.1 coordinate 144,454,038, forward strand.
AACAGTCCTCCTTCTTCCTACAGTTCCAGCTGTCCACCAGTGACATCACTGAATCCACTAAAGACATCACCGTGTGATAGACGCCTCCCACTTCGCCTGTTACAACATCCGTATAAAGTGACTGCTTCAGTAAGTGCTGAGCAACCCTTTGAAAACTGAAACAAAAGCTAGAGACGGAGGGAGAACATTTGTGGGATACAACATGCTGGGTTAGTGCAATAGTATAGTGAAAGGAGGGGAGGAGGGAAAAAGTCACCAAAAAAGAGCCTGCAATGCTTGTCCTTAGCCACACAAGAGGATGGCATTCATAAACAGAAGGAAATCAGCTTTAGTATAGACATACTGCAACATACTTATTAAAGTGTCCACCACTTGACAAGAAAATGTAACTCAATTTTTCGCATTCCTAACAAGCAATATTAGAACACCACTGGAGATCATTTTTTTTCTGCCATCACAACAAACCACTTTACAGCAGCGTATCTACTTCACCTCACGATGATGATTGCATGGGTTACTGTGAATAAATAAAATAGTATGTGCAAGCCTCATCTTTTAATGATTATACCCCTGTTAGACAACAAAGTTTTCTAACGTATCATGCATGATTACCAACAATTCAAATCTTTAAAAAGTGTTAATGATCTTTAAGAAAAGAGAAAAACAATTGATTAGTAAAAGAAAATAAGAAGAGAGAGTTACAGTGAGTTTACAGAGTAGGTTATTCTAGCCTATGGACTAACGCTGTCCGGGCAAGAGTTACCTGATACGTCTCCAGGAGATACTCCCGTTCTTCCAATGTTGGTGAGTAAATGATCTATGTTTGGCACTGGCTGAGATTCTACAGTGTTTTCCTCCTGACCTGTTGTCTATAGTTAATAAACAAAGATCTCTTCATCATCGTTTCACAAATAGGTCATTATGATTCAATAGCATTTAGAAAATTGCATTAGTCACCTGAGGACACGCTTTCCTCATGTGTTCTTATTTTCCCATTTTATGTTTTTTATTTTTTTAAACAAATGCGCGGCTTTTTCTTTTAAATAAATTCATTACTGTAAGGGATGGAGAGCTAAAAAGGTGCTTCTAAAGAGCAAACCATACAGTGATGCAATAAGAAATATACAGACATTCTAGAGGGAGCAGAAGCAGATTCTAAACTAAGGCAATTAAAACGCAAATATTTATGCCACAATACTTACAAGGGGCTCTTCAGCATCATCTTCTGTGAAAAACCAGTCATGCTACAATTTAAAATAAATACGGTGAAAACCCCACAAGAAACACAAAACCCAAATGTGGGACAATCAAACAAGGACATTTCTAAAAATGATATCCTGGTGTTCAAAGGATAAATACCAGACCCAAAGTGGCCCAATAAAAGAAAGCTGCTCTGCGTACGATCTTACTTTTTACCTAATGAAATGCATCCACTTACTTTTTGGATGAGTGTTTCTACAATTTTATACTGGTCTGGCATGTGCGTCACCATGTGTGTCATGTTATCATCCGACGTCCTCACAAGTGTTGGACCGAATACTATTGCCAGGTTTCTTGGTTCCATCTAAGAAATGAAGTATTTCCATACATCATATATTTGTAAAGGAGAAAATACAGTAAAATATGGACTAAATATATTAACACTACATTCATAATATTTGAGAACCATTTTAGCCAAGGACAAAGAAATTTTTTTTAATAACACATTATTGACTCAGTTAAGATGTTACACAATAAAAAAAGCTTTCTATCTGTATAGATGAAATGAAGGTATCCAAAACTTCTGCAATTCACAATTCAACCTTCATTAATCCATCACAAGCGAATAGCTCCACAAGCACAGAAAACTCAAGAAGAGTCTATAGACAGGAGACTATTCGTTTTGATTCAAAACACTGATTTTTTTTAATAAAAGGGAAGAAAAAATTTAAAAGACATTGGTAGTTCCCTGCTTTTTTTTTTTCCCTGAAAAAATATTTACATGACACAGAAAAAGTTTAGCTAGTAATCAAATAGCATATTATGCGGGCTGACAAAGAGCTCACTCAATTAACATTTACTTTTGAGGAGGTGGCAGCAACCAATGCTATAGACCCAACATCTACTCATGAGACAGACTCAGACATATCCCAGTCATAACATTAATCATCCACTTTCTTTTAAAGTTACATTTCTGACAAATAATTCCACGAATGCAGAAGCAGAATACTAATCTATTTTTGCTTACTTCTCTGACTTGCTGTTCTGACACAGAAGAAAATAAATACGAGGCAAGGTCCCTGTTCTTTCAAGAAGGAAACTGCAAACAGAATGACCCAAGTCCCTAATGCTCACTTTGACTCGAACTGTGGCCTTTGGCATGTCATGTAATTATAATACCTCATTCATCTAGCCTTACGTATTCTATAGTATTACTATTATTTAAACAGTATTTATACAGTACACTGAAAACATCAAATGATAAATGTTTGCTTTAGGCTTTGCTCTTAATGACATTTGCTATCATTTCCTTATAATGACAACTATAATTACACTAAAGGTTGTGTGTGTGTGTGTGTCTACATAAATACAGATATATCCAAATTTAACTAGCAGGTATTCCTTGCAGAACGGATCTTGGAACCCACCAAATTTTTTTGAATCGTGACATTTTCTGATCTTTTAAATGATTTAACGTTGGCCATGTGTTCATCTATTCTGCATCCACCACACAATTTTTTCCTGTATCCCTGCACGTTGGTAGCCAATAATAAGGCACCATTCACCTGCCCTGAGGTAAGCATCCATAAACACACCCATATCGCACATCTTTGCATTCAGCTACCCTTCCCTGAAAAAAAGGGGATACTATTATTTGCATTTACAGTAGGACTGTAGCATGCACAGAAGCAACTCTACCCCATCCAACGTAGATGACAAAAAGCTATTCTTAATGATTTTAATTAAAAAATCTCTACCATTTATGTCTTTTGCTTTTTCTTAAAACCATCCAAAGCATCTACAAGGTCAAACACTTGAGTTATTACAGCAAGTCCTAGTCTTAGGACACTTTAGGACAGTCCTTGTCCTGGACACCTAGGTGTCCAGGAACCCAAGCTTCACACAAAGCTGATGAAGCCCAGCCTTTGTCAACAGGGTTCATTCAGGTCACAGACATTCACTTCAGTTTTACCCAAACTTTCTACACTCTGACAGATTCCAAAGTCTAATAAAAGTAAGGACTGATCTTGTATTTTGTGAGAGTTTGCACAGTAAAAAGAAGAGCAGATTTTTTTTTAAACAAGGGTGCTACTAGACACCTACTTTCATTTTATTTTCAAAGTCAATTATGCATTCCTATAGGCTTTACATGGAGAGTCTGCAGCATATTAATCGAAAGTGTTTGTTTAAACTCGTTGAAATCCCCAACCAGACACATACACTCACTGGTGTCTAAATGGATTACATGAAATTTACAGACATGGAATATATTTAATATGTAAGCAGTTATTCCCACAAGAATTAACATCAGTTTGAATAAATTTAATTCATGCTAAACATGAATATTTTCAAGGAGTCCTTAGTGTAATCCAAAAATGTTCTCACTCAACACTACTAAGGTCTTAATGTTATCTACAATAAGTTATGGTCTTAATCAGTAGAAAAAATCCTGCAGAAAAACTGCTTCATGAATGTAACACAACAAAGTACATTTTACTTTTGTTTCTGATACCTTGTTCTTTTCAGAGTTCTCTGCTACTGTCTTGAGGTGTGCAGAAAGAAACTTGAGAGTCTCATAATGATGTTCAGGTAGATCATGAATCTGAAACAAACAATCACTATTCAGAACATTAAACATTTAATGCTAATTTTGTAGTATACCTACAACACACCTGATTTCAGCTTACCAGTCTCTTCAGTGTTTTCAGACGTTCAACAGGATCTTCTTTTCTATTGGCATCTATAAAATCTGCATATTTGTCTGTTAAAAAAGCAGAAATTAATCACATACATATTACCTTTGGAACACAAACAAACACAACTGCATAATTTGTTGTGGAAGAGGACTGCATTTGCATCCTCCTCTGAAAAGAGGTGTTGTTTGTTTTTTTTTGGTTGGTTGTTTTTGGTTTAAACTCAGATATGAAAAACAATACTACAGAGGCAACGTGGTTTAAGAAATTGTATTCCCGAAAGTCAAATTCTGCCTTTGCTCTGTTGGTTACTATTTCTAGTGGAACTTTAAAGAAGTAACTTTAAGAATCTGGTTATATCCTCCAAATCAGAGTTAACACCCAAAGCTTGCTTTTCTTCCCTCTCTTAATCCTTCTGGAAACAGTAAAAGAAAAAAAAGTTATAGAACAAAAAAATGAAGATCCTCTTTTTTTTTTTTAGCCTGCCAAAGTGAATATTAAAGTGGATACACTGAAGTATTTTGGCACAGTATTTGAACACTATTTGTAATATCTTCATAATTAGAGAAATTCTGTTTACAGCTGTCATTTTTAATTTATATGATCACTGTGACTCCCTGTTCCTTAAGGCAGAAGGAGAGCACTTATTGCAGAGCTGAGATGATTCCCGCAGATTCTCTCCCAAACCATCTAAAAATTTTAGGACAACCATTCAACAGTATTTCCTACAGACAAAAACATAAGGTAAACAACTCACCATTGGTAAAAAGTGGTTCTGGGAGCTTTCTGAAGAAGGATTTCAGCAAACTGCTTATCACATTCAAGTCTCGCCATTTCTAAACGTTTAGAAGGAAAGGACAGACATGCTTTATATTTCTATAATCATAACACAGCCAGAAGTTTTCAGGAGTTCAAAGTGGAAATACCATGATCGAAGACTTACATCATCATGAACATCTATGTCAGTCATTCCTTTGTTGAGCTCCTCTTGCATACTTGAGATGGCAGCATTATTTCCAGGAACTCTGTAAATACCTGTGTACTCAAGACCTCTTTCTTCAACCAGTTTGCAGCATATATCAACGATCAGTGGAATATACTGAAGGGAAAGAAAAGTTTTAAATAAATTTTTAAAGTATACAAAAAGTATTTAAAAAATCACAATGGAAAGAAAAACTGTAAATACTTTGTTGGTATGAGCTGGGGGACAGTCATCTAGTCTGACACCAAATGTGCCTACAGCAGATGGCTTCTTTTCAAATGTCTTCCGCATAATGCTTGGAATGCCTTTTCTCCATGTCCCCTTGTCTTTTGGTGGGCTTGTCTCATCTTTTTCTTGATAGTAATAATGCACATAAGGAAATAAAGAAAAATAAGAAAAATAAGTCACAAAAGCTACTGTGAATACAGGAAACATTTGCAAAGACAAAGTGACCGTTTTTGTGAGGGTTTTTTTGTTTGTTTTTAGCCCCTTTTTTCCTGGCCAAGTTTGCAAACAACTCGCTAAACATTAGTCTGCCTTAAACATACCTTCTCCTCCTCTTCTGTGATTCAAAAAATACATTTGAATATACCCACACTCAGACAAGCAAGTAGGTAAATGACAAGGTGGTATTTCATCATTCTAAAACTAAAACGTATATAAATTACATTAGAAAAATTAAAACCTACAACATTTACTCGAGTAGGATTAAAAGTCTCTACTGAGCAACAGTGCAACACAAAATTGGTATTAAGTTATACGGCCACATTAACATTTTACATTGTGCAGACCTACTTTCAGTTAATTACTAGGTTGCAGTCACTCCTAAATCATTCCAAACAGGACTCAAACACTTATTTATCCAAAATCACATTAAACATTCAGTTGCTCTGTTTACCTCCACTATACAATTCACATAACAAATTACAATTTCCATTCATCCTGTACTGCAAGACTTCTAATAAAACACTGCTTCCTTCTTATTCAACTATTTCTGGAAATATTCTTTCGGTAAATATAGAATTCACTTAACACCTGCAATTTAGGTTCCATAATCTGCAGCACACAAAATGAGTAGTGCAGTGTTTGTTGGTAAGCTAAAACAGAATTCACTCACAGTTTAAATTCAACATTGAATTGGTCAGAAGTAGCTGATCAAAAGCGATCACTCCAGGAAGTTGCCTAAATTTGTGTGCAGAACCCTTAAAAGCAGTCTGATCAGACACCGTGAATCTACATGTTCTTTGAAAAAGATTTAGCTTGTGACATTTGACAAAGTTCATTCACTAATTTAAGTTTGCAGTGCCAGGCTTTAAGATTCTAGTATTTTAGAACTCAGCAGGTATTAATTTTGTTCTGGGAAAAATACAATAACTGAACTTGTATACTTTAAACAAAAATACAAAAAAAAAATACACTTTTTTCTCTAGTTCTACAGCATATTTAAAATATGAATGTACCTAGCCCTTACCAAGTGAGCTGGAGACCATACTGTGAATTACACACAAACTTATTTCCAAACTTTGGCAAAATTGGTCATAAAAAGCCTAACTCCAGTATTTTCCTACAATTAACGCTACATGGAGCTATAAGGGAAGAAATAAACCACACACACAAAACCTTCCTGAGGATTGAAATAAAAAAACTTTAGGGATCTGAGAAAACTTGAGGTACATCTAACGTTACATCTAGACAACGGAGTTCAAGAACTGAGTTTCTCCAAGCTGCAGCTATAAGCACTAGTAAATATTGGTTTGCATATGTATATTCATGACTTGGAAGAACCTAAATAAATTACCTCAATAGCTTCATACTAGGGCTATAAGGAACTAAAGAAATGAAAAAAACAAACCTTTCGTTATAAGCTTCCTTTCTGACTCATCCTTAGGAGAATGTGGACTCTGGGTCCTCTGTTCTGCTTTAGTTCCAAGTAGAGTTTGTCTGATACTTAGACTCTGACGAGGTGTTTTGGGAGATGGCTCTGTCTTGCTGCTTGAAGAACTGAAGCATGATATGTTACTTCAGTAAAAAGAAGCTAAATAACAAGCATACAAAAACTATTGGCAGCACATAATTTACCTACCTCATCATTGTGCTGTATTCTTTAATCCTTCGACTAATTAGGTCTCTACTAGTGACACCAGTATCCTATAAAATGAATTGAGATCTGCTTTACAATCTTACAAAATACGTCAGTTTTTACTTCCAGAATACAATTACATCTTCCCATCAACAGATCACATATGAAAAATTAACATTGCAGTTCTGCTAAAAATCTAGCGAGCAGTCCTTGGTAACAGTAAGTACAGAACACTTAAAAAACATGAGGAAAATTAAAGTGTGTAATTAAAATACACTAAGGATTGTTTTGGGACAGATACTGGTATGTTATGTATAATAGCGTATGTTTGCCTTGCATTTAGCATTAACTTTTAACTCATAGAAACAACTACATATAGTCAAAGAAACTAACACCTTTCGAAGTTTCCTTTTTCAGTTACTGAGAAACTCATCACACCATGCCACTGCACACACTACTTTACAATGCAAGTCTGAAGATGAAATACATTAGCTCCATACTACAATTATCTTTTGAAAAGTTAGGGATTTTTGACAGATCAGTTTAATATAAAGTTCATCTCCAGTCAAATCAGCAATTATACTAATTCATTTATTTCAAAAGTCTGTTCTCTGATTATCAGTATGTCAGGCTTCTTTTTTCTTTAAATTCAGTATACTTCACTGCCTCGCCTTTCGACTTCTCCTGTATGCTCCTGCACACATTTTGATCAATTAATTGCAAATGATTTCTTTTGTTGAAGTACTAAAAATGATGGTATTTTCTTTTAATCAATTAAAAGACAGGAATGATTACCTCATCATTTAAGTTGCTGTTGTCTTGTATTGCTTTAATCCATGCTAACATATTATCTCTGTCCTCAGCTTGGAACAGATACTCGCAATCTGATGTGGTGAGTCTAAATACATTTTTCCTCTTGGTTTCACAGTATGAGATGTCTATCAAACAAGCATTGATGCTTATAGGTTGTTCTTCTTCAGATGGGGTCATTTGTTCCTTTTTATCCTTGTACAAATAAAGTGAATGACCTCGAAGAACAACATACAATTGTTTCCATGGCCGAATGCTCCCACCAACTCGCTGAAAAATATATAGTAAGTAAGTTTGGTTACTTGTTATAATGAATGTTTCTGCATTACAATCTACTTCTAAGAAGTTATAAAAAGGAAGAATAACCATTTATACCATCCTTACTGATGACTTGTGGAAAGCCTACCCAAAAGTGGGACTAACTAACTGCTCTGTGTTAGAGGAGAGAATTGCTCAATAGCCCGCTCTCCCTGATCACCCATTAAGTGTGAGTTTTCACATGACAGTAGCAAAAAAGAGAACGTGCAGAACTTTGCAAAAGCATTAAAACAAATAGAGCAAAAAACATTTAGTGGATTCTTGCCCGAGTCCTTTAAACATTATTCAAATCACTCCTATTTACATAACACTGCAATTCCAGATTCCTACTTTTCCTTAAGTGTTAACCCATACATGTGCAGGAGGTTAATCTGAACTCAGCTCTACAACATTGATGAAAATCATAGCTTTTTTCATTGTTGGCAAATAGGAAAAAAAAAAAAAAAAACCACCACAAACTACATTTACCAAGGGACTGAATCTTTCTACTTAATTAGTTGTTAGAAATGAGTTTACCTCACAGATGCTCTGAAATATAAAATTAAAACATTTCAGAAAGCAGCCTCTGAAAGAAGATGAGGAATTCACTAATTCACTAACAAACAGGTCTAAAGATTTCTTTAGCCTCACATCCCAGAAACGTTACTGAAAAATGCATAACCAGAAAGCTTCAAGTTTCTTACCTTAGTTTTCCACCAGGTTAGTATTTATGCTAGGTTTAAAAAGAAAAAGTGACAGGTACCTTTCCTTTGTCTGTAACAAGCTGACGAAAATGAAGCCATCCTTCCTTGGAGGCATCACCAAAGACCTCTGAAGAAGAATCTTTTCGGGAACCAGAGTCTTCTGAAGATTTCTGACTGTCTGGGACCTACAGAGAACATCATGGAAGGAACCTCACAGTGTACTTCTAAATACATTTCTCTATGATCTCTACATGCAAGATGAGGCCTGGTAGTGTTCAAGAGGCACTTGGATAATGCCCTTAATAATATACTTTAACTTTTGGTTGGCCCTGAAGTGGTCTCACAGTTGAACTCCATCTTCGTAGGTCCTTTCCAACTGAACTATTCTATTCCAATCCTCACTTTAAAAGCTGACACCATATTTGGCAAAAAGCCTGTAAGAATATCCCCCTCAGAAAATATGATTCCTAATGTTTCCATAGAATAATACAGTGATCTTACACATCCCAAGGATACTTTGGGACACACTGAGAGAGTCTTAGACTCTCGTTAGTAAACTTTTACAGAAGCACATCATAGATATGCTTCATTTAGAGAGGCTGAGGTAAATGAAAATCAAGAACCATGTGGGGAGCCTATAGAACAACAGACCACTTTTACTTATGTGAGGTATATAGCACCAATGAGGGAAAATACCATTAAAATCCGGTATCGAAAATCAATAAAAAATTAAAAATAATTTGAGTAGCAGCAATTCCAATGACCTTTGTGTCTTATTTAATACATCACTTGGTATAGGTTAGTTGTATAATTCATACAACTTGCCACAGTAATATTTATAATTTTTTTAGAGTTGTTATATATATTTACTTACCTTGATCCCCTTTAAACTAGACACATGCTTAATGGATCTGTTGGAACAAAAACAGATGTTAAAGTGAGATTTTGCACACTTTAAAAATATTTTCAAATTAACTGACATTTTTCACGAACTTACGATTTTTCCTCTTCTCTGTAGTCATCCAATCCTTCATCATATGACTTCGATCTCTCCGGTTTTGTGGCAGGCTGGCTATCTAGGACACTAGTCCTGATGGATTCTATAAACAAGCAGAAATTTTTGAGTATGTAGGAACCTGAAACACATTTCTGTAATTGATTTCAAGCAATAAAGAGATTACAATTTTCACACCTGATCTCCAGAGTGTAAAAAGAAAAAAGGAGCATAGAAAGAAAATCAAATCACCACTCACCATGATCATGAGAAAGCTGTCGCCGAATTAAAGGGATTGGAGATGTGGGACTGGAAGGAACAGTTGTTATAGCAGGTGCTTGAGAAGCAGATGCAGAAATAACAGCAGAAGCAGGAATGTGTGCAATATCATGGTCAATACTAGGACTAGTCGGTTCATCTACAAAGGTAATACGTAATAAATTAACATATTAAATGCATGAACCAAATGCTCAAACTAAGTATCTGCCTGAACTTGTCATTACTGGAGTATCAGATTAAGTACCTTAATTTAAGTCTTTCACACAAACATCAAGCATCCAGACAACACATGCTGTTAAATGCTTTTTTAAATAAATCCTTAATTAAGGATGTTAATTATACATTAAAGATAAGGCCAAAGAGCATCATACCTGATCATAGATTTTACTGTGAGACACTCAAATAGGAATTTCGTGCTAAGCTCTTATGATTTTCAAGTACTCTGGTTTTGCTTGTATGCATGTGTGTGAAGAACACACCTGTTACATCAACAGGTCTAAACTCAAGAGACAGCTAAGTACAATTTCCTACAATAAAACATGGGCATTCCAACTACCAGCAGCTATTTGGTTTCAATGAGTGTTCAAATAATAAAGCCAAGATCCAAATCAACAAAACCCATTTGAAACAGGTATCTAGCATCCAGAGAACCAATCCCCCATCCCCCACATATTCAACAAGTATTGATGAACAACACATATATAAACAAATATTCAAATTTTTAAAAGATGGCACCACTACATACCAATTATTTCTTCCACTAATTGTTCATACAAACGATCGCATGCCGCACATGCCCAGCACCTCACAGTCTCAACAGTCACAAGGGTCATCGTGAAAGAGTCCAAAAAGCTTTACGTATTTCTACTATTTAATATGTTTCTGGCAAGATGGAAGAAGCTGAATGATGCATCTTCAACCATTCTGAGAAAAGAGTCGTAACATCTTCTAGCACACATCAGGAGCACGAGAAAAATAATTGTACTTCATCCTCCAGTAGAAGAGAGGGTGGAGAGAAGCAAGTCACGAGCAGGGGCTGGACTGCACTGCCATAATGAATCTGAATGTATCCTAGGTGCTAAGAATTGTGATATGCAGTGCTTCTGAAAAGCCTATTGAAACCAATGAACACTCACAAACAGAGGTTTATTCTTTGCTTTGTGCAAACACAACTGCGTAAGCGGCATTGTGCTTTGCTAACAGTCACTGGCAGTTCTGCTAAAAGCAGCACTTGTGCCATCAAAATTTGGTGAAGTTTAAAACAAGATGGCAAATGATTGACGTACTGAAAGATTTAGCAATGACAGCCCTCTACTTTGTCTGGAGTGGTAAATATAAAAACATATAACTTTAAAAATTGCTGTTATTTTTTAAAAGCATATTTCCCCTCCAAAACTAGCTGCAAACTAAGAACATGAATAAAAAGGGAAAGCAAATTCACAGCAAATTCCTGGCATAAGAATTTAAATAAATTCTAAGTTTTATTTGCATCTAGTGATAAATCGAAGCATTTACATACCTCTCCTATCCAGCAGCTAGGAGATAGGAAGAACCTCGTTCATACGTCCATTTTTGAAACAACAATAACTCATTGTCCTATTGTTGTCTATTTCATTTGCTCAGCTAGCGTGTGGAGAAGCACACTAACATTGACTAATGATTATTTCCACTCACTGAACAACATTAAGGCAGATTATTTCATACCATATAAACTGAAAGTGCTCAGCTTTAAGTTATTTCTGTTACAGACTTCTCTCAAGATGTCACAGCCTCTATTCAAAAAAAAAAAAAAGTTACACAAGTGCTGACATTTGAAATACGTCTGCATGAGCTGGTAACACAAAAGAACTGTGCTCTCCCAGCAAGTCTGGGCAGGGATGCTGCAAGGATCTTGTCCTGCCTGCCTCACAGATGAGACAGAATCCTTCCCTGGGACTGTTTTTCCTATATGCCTACAAACAGGGCTTAGCACAAATGCAATGGTCCCTGACTAGCACATCTGGATGCTGTGCTAATGCAACACAAACCATCTTCATGATGATAAGCCTTTTCTTGCTATCACGGTTGAAATATTTCCCTATTAAGATTTACTACTGGAAAGGCGCTATAAAATTATTTTTCCTCTTTCCTACCTTTTGCAACATCCCAAAGATGCATTTATAGCACATGATCTCATTTGCCTGAATTGTGAGCGTACAGTAAGATTAATTAGCTATATCATTCCTTCAACCAATGCACTTCAGTATCAATATGTGCTGTGAGACAGAAGAATACTTCCAGAATAGCTCAAGATCTTTTCTATATAGGTAGCATCTCAACATCCTTTTCTTTTTTTTTTTATGAACAGAAAAGAATTCCACTCTTGCATCACCAAGTCAGGACAATAAATCATTATAGCTACTTAGAGAAAAGAAGTGAAAATGCTAAGTTCTTTAAAGCTCTTAATAAGAATTTTATCATATGCAGAGAAGTGCTTTATGCAAAGTATTGCCTCTGTAAAAAAAAAATGTACTTATTTGCCAGTTCTTCATATCAAATTTCCCATTTTCCAGTCTACAGATAAAAGTACCAAAAAAGATCAAACTTAAGTTTGCCTAAGACTGAAAATTCTCTTACATTTTTAAGAACTTTATTTCAAGTCTAACAAATTATATATGGTTGTAATCATTTAATCAGGTGATAAAGGCTGTTCCTGAGACACAGTCAGACACCTTCAGACACAGTCAGATATCTTCCTGTTACAAATTGCCCAGTTCTCATTCTCACATGTATTAAGAGAAAACAATGCATTTAAAAAAAAAATATTATGGTGACAGTTCAGCTTACTAAAAAAGAAATAGAATTAAACCTCACAGCATGCTCACAGCACAGCAGAAAAAAAACACTGATGAATTTAATACTCCACTTGTCAGTAGCGATTTGAAGAGTTTGTTCTATTTGTTTTCCTTGGAGGCACGCTAGAAATGGGGAATAAATTCCTATTTTTAAACAACGTTAGCCAGGCAAATGTTCTTCTGTTTCTGCATCAGACCTGAAATCCTCCGAACGATTCCCTCTGCTTCCACACAATCAAATAATGCGCTCGGTGAGTCAGTCACTCCGCTGTCAGCCAGGGATGGTTTGCTAACCAGAGAAAAAGCAGGAAGCCAACCGGGAACCTAACCAGGGTAGAAGTGGGGCACGCAGGCTAACGCCCTGCCACACGCTACCACCGACGTTATTTATTTCACTGGGGATCTAATCCCTGCATGAATCAAAACTGAAGGTGTTTTAGAAAGATGCAAGCTTTAACAGAAGTGTAATGACATCAGTACAGGAGGATAACCGAGTCCCTGCTGAGGCTGAAGGTTAGCTAATAGCAAGCCTTTACGTAACATAAAGTGACTGTCGAACAAACTGTGACGTGTACCATAGAGTTACTGCCGACTGATTCAGTGCACCGTAAACATCGCCACTGCTGTTCAATAAAAAAAAATACTCATAACCTTTATATTTTGACTTTTCTCCTAAGTGTTTTGTCCTATTTGTCTCCATTTTTAGTTTCCTTGACTAATCAGAGAACCCGTGTCACGAAACTCCTTGCCGAGCATGTGGAAGGACCCGTCCTGCTCCATCAGTGGAAATGACGGCGTATGAAACGCTGTGAAGCACGTAGAGCACACAAGCCAGAGGAGAAGCCACACAAAATAATTCTCTTTCAGTCTGCCACCTCGAGGATTACCGGTATCCCTTTGAGTATTTGTAACAAAGAGGTCAAAGTCTGCAGAAGTACTTCAACTTTTAATTCAAGAAAAGGATACAAATACCACTTTTTCCGCATTATTGTCTACGAAGTGACCCAAGAGACCAACCGTCAGAAAACGAGCCAGCGAGACCGCTGCATGGAGGCAGAGCATCCCCAGGGAAAGGGAAGATGCTGCTGGTCTGGGCTGCTCACGTGCCATGGGGAGCACAAGCACGCACCTGGTAAACTGCTATAACTGGTGGTTCTCAGGGAGAGCCTTTCAGTGCAAACACATTTATAGGAGGACTCTGAAAACTTCTAAAAAAAACACAGGAAACACAGCTCCAAAGCTGTGCTCCAAAGGAGCTGAGCTCCAAAGCTCCATAGCTGGTATTAACTCATTTGCTAGCAAAAACAGGGAGAAATTTATGTTGCAAAGTACGTTTCTGTTACCATGCACCCAGAGATCAGGGACCTACAAAGGGTGGGTGCCTCTGTACACAATGCAAGTGAACTGAAAAAATATTAATAATGTTCTTAAATTTACACTGAACAGGCTCAGTACCTACAGGGGCAGGCCTAACAATTTCAGAACAGGATTACACAGGTGAGGAAGTGTGACAGAGGACACTGTCCATGTGTACAGTCCCCGCACCATGCATGAGGAACTAAGGAACAAATAACCCAAGTTTCAAAGGATTTGAAGGAATTAACACCAAAAAAATGCAGAAAAGAAAGCAGAGATCTGTGTCATACCCTACTACAAAATGTCATACTACACTGATATATTACAAATTTATTATTATTGTAGTATTTGTTTGTTTAGACTTGGATCTCCCGAACAGCCCTTCAGGATGAAACATGAAGGTTTTAAAGTAACAACCTGAAAACTCACAACACAAGAGGGGGGCACATTTTGAGAGTCTTAATTATAATCTAAATAAATCGCAGAATTCTTCAGCTGGGAGTGAGCCTCAGAAGGTCACCTAGCCCAACCTCCTCCTCTCCTCTAAGCAGGACTAACACTGAATTCAGACCATGTTCCTCAGGCGTTTTGTCCAGCTGGGCACTAAGTCTCCAAGGATGGAGATCCCACAACCTCCCTGGGAACTTGTTCCACTCATCACCAAATGGTGAATGTTTTTTTCCCCCTTATATCCAGCTGAAACCTCCATGTCTTCAAACAAAGGGTGATAAACTCTTCCTTTAATCTGCTGGCTGTTCTCTTAGTGATGCAGGCCAGGCTGGCTTTAGCCTTCATCACCATCCAGGTGAACTCTGGCTTCCCATCCACACGGAGCTCCAGGTCCTTTTCAGTAGAGCTGTTAAGCAGACAGTCTCCAGCCTGTACCGGGGCAGGAGGTTAGCCTGTCCCTGGGGCAGAACTTAACATTTGCTGTTAATGAATTGAGACATTCCTGTCCTATCATTCCTTTGCACAGAGTCCTTCCAAACAACAGCCCTACCCTAGAGCACATTGACTGCACCACTTAGTTTGGTGGCGTTTGCAGACGTGATGAGTGTATTACGTCTCCTATCTAGGTCACCAATAAAGATAACTAAACAAGACGGACTCTGAAGAACGCCACTTGTAAGCAGCATCCAGGTGGAGTATGAAACCTTAGCCACCATCCTTTACAACTGATAACTCGGTTTGGCGCATTGCAGACCAGATCAAAAGAATTGCTAAAGTCAAGACTGGTGGCACTTTTTGTTCTCCCCTCATTCCCAGATCTAGTCATCTCATTACAAAAGGCAATCAGGTTAGTCAAGCACCATTTCCCCTCGGTAAATCCACACTAATTATTCCCAAACACCTCCTTCATGTGCCCAGAAACAGGTTCCATGAGGACTGACTCCATGATTTTCCTGAGGATTGAAGTAAGGCTGACTGTCTACATTCCCTAGACTGTCCTCCTCATCCTTTTTCAAGATGGGTACACAACATTCCCTTTTCCAATCTCTGGGGCACCTTGTGATCTGTCAAAGATGACAGCATCCTTGCAGTGACATCAGCCAACTCACTCAAAAGCTTCAGATGCATTTCGTTGGGTCTGATGGACTTCCGTGGGTTGAGTTGCACTGGGGCTGTGTTAAGAGTTCCCCATTTTCAAAGTTGTTTATGACTACCTTTTTTTTTTTTTTAAATGAAAGAAAATGGTTTAGTTAACTGAATCATAAAAACATAAGCACAGAGCAAATTCATGAACTAGATTTAGTCTAGGGAAGATAATCATCTTGGACTATCATCAACAGAGAAAGGTGGTTTCTCCCACCTGGGGATTCAAATTGCCTTATCTTTCTTCACTGGTGATAGAAAGTGACTGGAAAAGATTTACTTCCCAAGCCTAAAACCAGCTTTCGTATTTACCCTCCTTCAGACTTGGCGGTCTTGCATGCAGCATCTCATCATCTCAAAAGATTTTTAAAAAGGAACTGTATTATTTAGTAAGTATACTGTAGAGCACATTACCATTTACAACACTAATTTAATTAGAGACTTCATTATAAACTACGTGAGTATACGGCTACAAACCTTAATTCAACAAGTACATAATTTACTGAAGACTATTATCTGATTTAAAGATTCAAATCATAAGAAGTTGGTAACTGAGCAGAAACATACACCCAGTAGAGCTTTAAATTGTTTTTCTGTGAAGAACTTTGAGATAGATGGTGTGCATTTCCGTACACAAAAACGCTCAGCATGCAATTTCGCAACTCCCCACTGAAGAGGATAACGGTATTCTAATACCATGGGCTTTCAGAAAACCACGCTGAAATCTTGGAGTAGGTACGTGCTTAAAGGTGCCTTGTAGTACTCCATGCAATCTTGGTTACTCATCAATCTCATGGAATTGCAACTCCGATTATTCTTTATAAATAACCTTCTGCAGAAGGCTAACTACAGGGAGGTAGCTCACACTGCCTTCTGTCTCCAAAGCAAAGTGCTAAAACAGCCATTACAAATGTTATTTTCCTTCAAGGAAGGCATGGGCATGAAGGCTTCCACACACTGGGCTGGCATTTATCTGACAATCATTACAAAATGTATTCTAAGCATTTGCCTCTCTATTTCTTCAGTAATGCTCTCATAAACAACAAATTATTGCTTTTGGGGTGTAATTTAAAAATGATTCTTACATAGCAATTTTATTCGCTTATGGCGCAAAAGAAGGCACAAAACTGATGTGCCATTAAAAGGATGAAACGCCCTTCTCCTTACTGAAGGACAGGCAGCACTCCCCAGTGCTATGCACTGACCTTGCAGTACCACGCACATTAGAGGCACTCCCTTACCTCCAGCCCTGTGCCACAGTTGTGATACCACAACACCATCGCAATGCACGATGCTACCTAGCCCCAAAGCATTATTCTTAAATAAGGCACATGAAGGCTTTTCAGTCTTGTCTTGTGCCCAGTCCATCCTCTGTCCCTCTCCAGTTAAGTTTCCTGCAGGTCGCTGTGTGCAGCAGTTCCCGCATGGTGCAGCCAAGGGACCAGATCTCTCCCCCATGGCAGCAGGACACCAGGGGTCAGCAAAAGCTGTTTGGGCACTGGCACAACAGAGCACTGGAGGAGGGGACATGGCCTGCAAGGAAAATGAGGACAGGAGATGGACAGGAAGGTTAACAGAGGTTGGTAACAACACCTTCATCCCCACACAGGCAACACAAAGTTCTACCTCAGAGGCACCTTAATTCTGAGAAACTTCAAAAGAAGCTCCATTTAAGCTGAACACAGATGTACTAGTATAGACCTACTGATTCACAAACTTTTTCTGAAAAGCCTGCCAGGAAGACAGTCAAATAAAAAGACTCATGTACGCTATTTCATCTGCAAAGTGAGAAGGCCAGCAACTACCAATAAAAGAAAAATGAACTGTTCGATCAGAAATAAACCATATGGAACTAATTCTGCTATCACACGAAATAGCAGAAAGGACTAATATGTATATCCCAAGAAAGCAGCTTCTTGTAACAGAGCTGGGAAGCTGAGCTGCTGCATCCTTTACTCTTCAAGCAGCAGCAAAAGTTCCAGCAGCTCAAGATTTGAAAGCCTGGAACAGGATTTGGAGAAGATGCACTATGGCCGGGACTCATCACGACTTGCCTTTTACAATCTCATTTTTCTGAGAACTGTTTAAGTTGGGTTTTTTTGTTTGTTTGTTATTTTTTAAGTATTACCAACACTGACAGCACTGACTGCCTTTACAAAGAAGCATTTCACATATTTATTTTACGTAATTATACTCTTGTAGTCAAATGAATATACTGGAAACATGTCTGCACGCTGACCACATTCATTTCTGTAAGCTGCAGAAACACAGGGCGGGATCAAGCCCCCTGAACCACCAAATCCAGTCCTCTGCTACTGTGATTATGTAAATAATATTTATTATAGCGATGGAATTTCACAAAAACAGAAAAAGGCTGGCCTAGATTATTCTTAATGCAAGCTTATCTATGACAATCTGTTTTTTATTTCAGCGTTGAGCGAAATGTATAGCTATCCTTCTCTACAAAGTAATTCTAAAGGTCCCTAATCACAGTATTATCCTGCCACATGATCAAAAATAAAGTACAATTCTGAATATACCTTTTTTTGGCCAAGAAACCTTATAGCATTCCTTTATTACCTGTAATTACTATTTTAAGTTATAATGATAAACTAAGGATGATTTCTACTTTGAAAATGTTACCCTTTACATGTTTCCACTCAATTAAAACTCTTCTAAAAGTTATGAATGATTGTCTTAAAATTTTAGATTTGAATTAGAAGTGGACTTTAAGTTACAGACACATTTTAATGGCATCTAAAACACTAATTTGTAGCTTTGTGTTTTGGCTGTTATATTTCAGAATATCACAATGATTT
Source organism: Anser anser (assembly GCF_964211835.1). Taxonomy (NCBI): domain Eukaryota; kingdom Metazoa; phylum Chordata; class Aves; order Anseriformes; family Anatidae; genus Anser; species Anser anser. Next base: position 144,472,679 of record NC_139721.1, read on the forward strand.
AAAAACTGCTCTTTGGATAAGAAACATGGAAATTTTCAGCCTGGAGCAACAGCAATTTGGCAGGCCACACTGTTAAAAACTGAAAAAAGCAGAGGATTGATGCTTATCTTAGAAACATGGATGACATGTTGAAAACTGTGCCAATGCTATCGCTGAAATAATGGAAGCAAGAGTCCCTCAAAAACGAGCATCTGTCAGCTCTCACTTCAACTGCTACCACATTTATATTTTCAGTTTGGAATGGCAAGCCAGTAATTTGTAGGGAAAAAAACTAATTATCACAATGGCTGAAGATTTTTTTATTCATCTTGACTACTAAGAGTTCTTGCTAAAATTAAAGTTTCCTTAAAACATGCCACATCAACCATATGTCTTCAGCCACCATTTGCCCTTAAGGTATCCACACATTTTGGGCTGACAAGCAATAATCTCTGCTGCAGAAATTTGAGGTTTTCGATTTCTCTCTGCTCAATGTGTGTCTCTTCTTACAAGGAAAACAATATATTTCTTTATTACATGGGGAAAATATTCTTTTTTTTTTCCTAACCTTTCTTTATTCCTTTCATAACCCTTCTTATAGTGCAAGTGTGTATGAACTCATTTTCCAGTTCCAATAATGTAACTGCGTTCTGTTTGCATTTATGTGGTCTTCTTCTGAGCCTAAACATCCTGCAGAGAGGAGCAAAGAGGCAGGGCAAAGAGATGACAAGTACGGCATCTATTTCACTGAAAAAAGGCAGAAAACTCGCTACTCTTTTCAGAAATATTTTGCATAGCTGTCTGAGCTTTCTCTGTAGGCACAAAGAAAGGTAAACCCTCTATAACCCTACTTTCAGTGATACCATCATATGTACAATAAAAATGACTGAAAAGTTCACCTAATGCTAGGCATTTTAGAACCTGAAATGTTCGTTCTAACCTAATCTTCTAATCCCTTGTCTTTTTTTTTTTTTTTTAAGTAGAAGTATTTGGTAACAACAACAAAGAAGTAAAAAGAAGGTTGAGCAGAACTCACTGGAAGTCAGATTAATTTATCCTGCCTGTTAATCAGCAGCTACCCAAATACTTTTACTATGACAGAATTTTGTGGAAAAACATATACTAGTGCACAGAAAAAAAGTACCCACTTTTTGGTTTTGAAAACAACAACAAAAAATACATGAAGACCAGGCTCTAAGAGCAAGGTGAAAGGCGAAGTCTGTCTGTATGTTGATTACTTTATAAAGAAAGCTTTAAAAATAGCGTTCAATGAAATGTTGTGAAGTTTCTGGCAAATCTTTATTTAAATCAATACACAGTATTGGATACCAGATCTTTACTGTAGTAAAAGAGTATGGACACATACATGGAGCACACAGAAAACCACAATTGGCTGAGGAGCGCTGTGAAGTTGTAGATGGAGAGTGCAAAGTACCAACATGCAGCATCACACGTTTGTCCTGTCCTTTCCTAAGGCATCTGGTTCCAGGCAGTCAGAGAGAGGACACTCAGGTTATTTCTACAGCACTTCAGTTACCAAAGTCTGGTCATATATTTTTATCTGGCTAATCTTCTCTCAGTTATTCACAAATTAATAGAGGAATGAAGTGACCTAAAAGCTTTCTAGGGTAAGGACGAACTAGATACTTTCCAAAATGGGACTGCACCTCTGAGGAAAAGTCTATGGGATGCTGCTGTATGCCTGAAAAGTCTGTAATAAGACAACTGTAAACTTGTTTTATTTGAAAAATTATACTCCAAGACGATGCTTAGATTTAGGGTATTTTAAACAGATCTGCTGAGAGTAATTTTTCATGTGACGTCTCACTACAAAACCTGTGCAGAAAAGGACATTCATGCAATAGCATTGGCCAAAGCATTAAAATGTGCTGGTGGACAAACACACGGGATCAGTTTAAGTACTGAAGCGACTTCTCCATTTCACTCATAGGTCTAGTTAACCCAATCTGGGAGATGAATTATCTTTATGGCTTTCTGTGCTAGAATAAACAGTGTAAAAAGAAAAAAAAAATGGTTTCAAGCTGGCTGCAAGTCTCAGACATGCACACGAGATTATGTCTAAGAAACTATGACTATGTCTAAGAAATGTATCAAAATAATTATATTCTGAATCAACTGCTCTAGTTACAAAAATGTTAAGTACTGTTTTAATTTCCATCCAAGTGCAGTTTGACACATCCAAAATAACTTGGTAGATCAGAAACGTAGCATTTGGTGTTCTCTAGCAGAAAAATTAATACAAAGTACAAGTCTGAAAAATGTACACTTAACACCGCAATGCTAAAATAATCACTGATAGAGACAGTGGTATTTTTACTCCTCTGGAGAACAGGTGAGGCAGCTTCTAGGTAAAGGAATAACCTCTCATTAGACTAACCAGTACAGCTTGAAACAATAAGACAACAGCTCAAGAACAGAGCCTTTCCTTGGACGTGAAATAGAAACAGCTTTCAAATAACAATATAACAATAGCCTGCATTTAGTAGCATGTTGAAAGCACCAAAGCTTGCAGTGCCAGGAGGTATTTTTCTTTAAAACAGCGACTTCCCCAAGAACATGTGCTTGCCTGAAGAAGAGTTTGAGCACACGTCTAAATTTTTCAGATCAGTGTCTGTTACAAAACACATCAACCTACTGGCTTTGCTCTGAAGAGGCATTAACAAACACAAACCTATATTTAATCTCCCTGCTTCAGTACAGCATTTTGTGAAAGGACTACGCTGTCAAAAGACAATTCTTAGCACATCATCATAATCTCAGCAAGAAACTGCCGTAAGTGAGCTTGATGGGAAGTCTACTCAGCTTTCTGTCTGTGGCATCAAGGTACTTACGAAGAGATGCTCTCAGATGATCCTGTTGGTGCGCTAGTTCTCTAGAGCAGGTTGGTCACAAAACACTGACATGGAAGCCAACTACTCCTGGCTGAATTTCTACCAAATTCTAATCTGGACATACCCACTGATTTTAATGAGCAGGAAGTAATAACAAAAATAAACACCACAAAGCATTTAAAATACCAATAAAATGTAACCTTGGAAGGTATTTATTCCTCCCAAATTTACATGTGCATGCTACTCAAAAGATCTACTGTACAAATAACTTCAGGTAGTGCTTTTATGAAATTAAACACATCCAATAAAGCCTAACACCACAAACAACGTGTTAATATGAACATAAAGGAAGAAAAGAGGTTGCCAACACTAAGATATATCTTTACTCGAAGTAACATCCTCTCAAATCGCCAGATAGTGGTAGAAGAAAAAAATCCAAGCTGTTCTCCTTTGAAAGAGTTAATCTTTTAACTGAGTTTCAAAGTAGGTTTAGGGCTCTATCTGCCTGATAGGAGGTGGTTAAGCTTAAGCAAGTCTCCTAACAAGTGAAGCTGTAATTAAGCATAATGATAGTGGAACGAGCAAACTGAGAATCAGGCATATTAATTCTACCTTCCTAAGAAGCCCAGCCTTAGCGGCACTTGACACTGCTCCTTGCCAGACAGGGTTATTTCACCCTGAGTTGCAGGAGCTGCGGTGGAAGTTCCCCTTAGCACGTGCACCAGCACAAGAACAGCTCAGGAAGACGGTGGTGAGCAGTGCGGTGGCTCTAGCAGCACCACGTTAGTCTTTGACAAGGGTTGAGGAGGTTTCAGTCCGAGAGGATAAGGACCACATAAGAATTCACAAAATCCCGTGTGGTATTATGCCAGAAGTCTGCAATGGAGAGTTACAACTTTGCTACTTCTGAACTGCTCAGCCACTGCTGGAATGAAACCCAACTGCCGTCTTTAAAGCTCCTTTGAACTTTGTCGCATTTCTCTAAAACCTGGAAGCAAGCCATGGGTAAGAAGAGTTCATTGCAAGTTTTTATTTAAATCAAGCCCAACCTTTTCAGCACAATCTCCTACCATAAAATAGATTGATTTGATTTTCACACGATATTTAAATTGTGCAGGGTTAGAAAACTCCCAGCGAGTACAAATACTGGGCACCACTTTATCCAATGTCTAACATTGATTTTAGGCATATTATTTTAGAAAACACTTGCAAAGACCAGCTATGGGCCTGACAGACTTACGCTAATCCTGGAAGGAAGACAAACGGAGTCCAAAGAAGCGTCCGAAACTACTGGACACCGATACATCCAGTAATCAAAATTACTGCACGCCTCCCATTCAAAAAGGAAGGCCAAATCTGAAAAACATTTGCTAGCTGTTTAAGGAAGCATTTTGGTTAAGTGTTAACAACATTCTGTCAAAAGAACAGAATATTGCAGATTTCTATCCTTCAGTGCTCACAAAGCTCCTTCACTGTTTTGCTCATTTACTTCAATCTGGCGCAGATATCAGAGATAATTCTAGGGGAAAAAAAACACTGCTGCAGATCCAAAGGAGATGACAACTCTGCTAAGACAGTAAAACTAACTCCCTTTAACAGCTTTTCTTATGCTTTTTATGGATTAGGTTTTCACATATATAAGTTTGAGAAGCAAAATTCAGTATTTTTTAAATACTTGTTATACGAAATTCAAGAAAACAGATAGATCAACCTATGTAGAACGTGGTCTGCAGAGATCTAACCTCCAAAGGATTAAACAAGCCAAAACAACAATGAAAAAAAAAAAAGCAGAAAAAGACCAAAACTGAGTACTTAAGTAGAACACAAACTCACTCTGCCACTACAGATGACTCCATTCCTCACACACCCCAAACTATTTCCCTGATCATTTCACTCCTACTTTGAATCCCTCCATAGCTCTAAGATAACTTGAAAGAAAAGAGGACAAGTGCTCAGCCCCCACATTTTAAGCTCCGCAAAATTCCAACCCTTTTTATGTCACAACCCACAGGTGAATCTTTGCATCTTCTCATATTCTGCTTCCATAAATCTTTTAACTCATAACCACTTTAGCTTATTTACTTGCAAATTAACCTAATTTTGTTGATATCCTTTCACCTGAAACAGCTTTCGTGTAAATACATATCTGTTTCAGAAAGCCTTCACCTTACCTATTCAGCTATCCTGAAATCCAGTTTTCCCCACAGATTACCATGACATCCGTATTCTCTCTTTACTGGATTGCACATTTTCTATTATACAGGTAAGAATGTTTTCAAAGGTACTGCAACTGCTAGCTGTCCACACAAATAACATCAGAGCATTATGTGGAGCGCTAACCAGAGTTATGTAACGAAGACTTCTCTAGGGGCTGGGGAATATTCTAGAAAAATTAAAGCACTCTAGACCTTTTTACACTGATACTCCAGGACTCCAAACAAGACATTTTTTTTTTTTCCTCCACTGAAAAATATTTTTAGTTTTTACCATACTAATATTATGCTGGATGAAAAAAGAACCCCCATATCCCTCCACCCCAGGATTTACAGGAGCAGCAGTCAGCTACCTGGCGTGGCGCTCTCCATCATGTTAAACAGAGAAAGGTGCGAGGAATGCTGTAACAGTTTAACTCACCGATAAATGGAATAGAAGCCAAGGAGTCGCCAGGCGGGCTGGAACCTGACGCTTTCCTTTCTTCTATCCTTTTTATGTGGACTTCTCTCCGAGCATCATTAGGTAGCCAACAGGTGGTGTCCGAGGCGGCCTCCTGGTCATTTACAGCAAGAATGTAGGACTGATGCCTCAAAGGCTGGGACGTTTGGTGGCCAGAGGGTGATTTGTCCCGCATGACAACTGTGTCTTTGTCATTGTCCTGAACATCTGTTTGCAGAATTTCAGGCTCGTGGACATCTTCCCTTCCAAAATCGCGACTCTTCTGTCTGATGGAAACATCTATGTTATCAGAGGTAGTTGAGCTCTCACTTGTTTGTTGAACAAGTTTGGCAGAAGCTGGAGACAAAGAGGAGGGCTGGATGGTTTTGCCAGTTTCTGTTTTGTGATCTGGGGCACCTTCTGCTCGGATCCTTGCCTGCTGGTTTAACAAACCGCTCTGATGCATGTGATTTACTGTTCTTTGGTCTTTGCTGGCAACAACATCCAGGCTCTGGTTAAGGGGAAACGATGGTTTTGCTGCATAGGAAGCCGAGCTCTTCACTGAGTTACTTTTTGAACTTCTGGTTGTGAGAGATGGCCTCTCTTGTGAAACAGCTGCAGGCTTTGAAATTCCCCCGGGAGTCTGTAAATCTCGAGAAGGCTGCAACATTTTTATATCCGGTGGAACTTTCTGAAAATGAGAACCAGACAGAGAAGCTCTGCTACCTATTCTCCTGCTGTCTGAAATATAACCACTTGGAGCCACAGAAAAATTCTGACCTCGAAGGGACATATGAAATGCATGTTGCCTAGATCTCTCATAAATACCTCGCCGATCGTCTTGTTCAGTAAACCCTGTCCACTTGTAAGTCTTTCTCCTATCTCCGTTTGTATCTGCAATCTGATTCTCAGAACGGAAGTTTTCTAGCACTTCACCCTGTTTGCTGAGATAATCCCATGAGCGAGCCCTGTGATTCCTAGCACTAATTGAAGGTGAAGTTAGCGTATCTTGTGAAGCACTTCGTGGCCACTCTTTCATCAACACGGGATCTTCAAGTCTCTCCTGGGATACACTTCGCTGCCGGATCTGCACAGACTGGGGAACCCTGTCATGAGAGGTGCTCCTGCGCCGTACCTGTGAAGCGGTGCGATTTGGCACCACTTGATTATAATCAGTCGTATTCTGAGAAGCTGCTCTTAAACTATCCAGCCTTTCCTGTATTGTTCGGGAGCCATACATGTGCATGCGCCTGTTATCGATGTACTCTTTGTAGGTTTTGTAGGTCTTCCAGTCTATGTGCTGGTGGGAGGTTGGAGAACTGTAATGATTAGTAGAGGCAGGGGGCGAGTCTGTGGCTTGAACAGGAGGTCTAGTGCTTGGGATTCCTTCTGGACATACTACATAATTTGAAGCCTTACTCATCGTCCCGGTTGGATCAACTGGCCTCGTTATTGGAGTCTGAGGAAGTACAATGGCAGTGGACACTGAAGAAGATGGTGATGTGGTCCGTGCTTTTAGAGCGGTTTGATCTTTCAAGCCATATCTTATTTCCTCTGTCCTGTGAGACGGACCAGTATGATTATTTCTACAAGATGGCAAGTCTACAGCCTTCTCAGAAGGCACAATAACAGTCCGTACAGTTTCATTGCAAACGCACACAGCTGTATTTGATTTTGCAATGTCTGTTGGTGATGGAGGCACTTGTATTTCCATTCTGTAGGCCCTCTCTGGCTGTGTCAATGCCCGTACTGGTCTACTGACTTGCTGCTTCCCCAGCGAGAAATCCGAAGGTAGCTTGTCACCAGCTTGTGCCATAACAGAAGTGGTGGATGTCAGGCGTGGGTAACATATTGGTGGTGGTTCGGGTATGTTGTGGGCATTACCACTGTAAGCTTCGTTGCCTTTCAGGTAGGCATCTTGGGAATATGCCTGTGGACAGAAGATTAAATGAGCATTAAGTAGTAAAGGAGATGGAAGAGTTCATCTAGCATTTGCACAATCAAACTTCAAGAGATGGAACACAAGTTTGAAATTCACAGTATATGTAATTTTAGATAAAATGTTAGTTTAAAAGGTTAAAAATAGCATTCCATCCTCTTAGTGAGCAGAAACAGAACAAGCAAAATCATTAAATACATCCTCTCCCCCAGCAATTCAACAGCTGAACTGGTGACCAATGCTAGGAAATAGTGCAGGTAGAGCACTGAGGCAGGTTTGCCAAGATCCATGAGCAGAAAACAGTATTTTTCTCCACCTTTATTTTTGCTTTCTGTCACGATGCTTTAAATACCCTCCCCATTTAGGCTCTGCATTGCTGGGATTCAGAATATGACAGCAATTGACAGGTTAAAATGGTGCATATTAAATTCAACTAGCACTAGAAAATTCTCCATTCACTTAATGTATAAAAGAACTCCATTTACTTCCCACAGTGCATGTGAGAAGTACACACAAACATACACACATACACTCCTCTCTCTAAGATGTCTTCTACATAACAGCTACTGTTCCTAAACATAACACGAATCAATTGAAGCAGTACTATCTGTTGTGAGCCAACACCCTATAAGTAATCTTACATTTTAAAGCAGACAGCCAGTACATGGTACACAAATTTTACTGCAAAAATATGAATAATATGCATCATTTTTTATCTTCAAGGTACAAAAGGTATGAAAATCTACAAATATCTACTACTGTCTACGCAATATTAGAACACAAATTAAAATTTCAAATTCATTTTCTTAGTGCATTTATTTGCATCTTTATGTTTGAGCCTGACTCCTGAGAAAAAAAAAGGTGATATATTACACTTAGCATGTTTCAGTAGCCTCCTTTTAGAAAAGCAACACTTATTATTATGAAATTAACAGAGCATACAAAAAAAGTCAATGAGAAGCACACAGCATACCTAAATGACAGCCTATTATTTCAAAACTTTAGCATGACTTTATATTCAGTTTAAACACAATGAAATAAAGAGCCAACGCAGAGCCTGCCAATGCAACTGAAGATTAAAATGATTTCTCAGGGCTTTTACACATTTAGGTGTGGTACAGTATCACAGCATTTCCTCTCCAAACCGTAACATGCTCAATTCCAGAGTATCAACGTGCCCTGTCTTAATACTAGACAGGTTACAAAAGCCCGAGCGCAGCCATAAATTAATACAGAGCAAAGTACAGAGGCGGGCGAGGCATTTAAATACTGCTGCAATAAACGTTATAGTAAGCATTAGTGAACTGCAAAATATTAAAGCACACTGACCAAGTCACAGGCACAAACCACAAATTAAGAGATTAGCATTACAAAGAGAATTCAGCTCAGACTATCTAGCTCATTTCCAACAAACTTGCTATTTCATATTCTTGCTTCTCGCACATCACTTGAGAAAAGCATGCCTTACAAAAATAATCAGAAATGGCTACTGTGCATTTCTTACCAGTGCTGTGACATCCTTTGAAAACTGCAGCTGGCAGAAAACAGGAAAACATAGTAAAAGCTGCTTACAGATGTAAAGACAGAATTATGTTGTCATATTGATGTTGGATACAGCAAGCTAAAAATACAACTACACTGATTTCACTGGAAGGTACCAACAGAGGTAAAGGGCAGTAGAGCAGAAAAAATAACTTCAGCCTCCTTCTGAGCATGTCCATCTCAGGCTTTTTTCTGCTGCTTGCATTTATCCTCTACCCTTACAGAAAACAAAATACATTTGTGCCATTTTGCCTTGGCGCATCCCCACAGCTGCCTGCAGAGAGCTCTGCTTCTATACAACACGACTTCCCTTCCACTACAGCGACATTACTGTCTCTCATTTCCCCTGGGCTGCTACCATCCCTGCTTCCTGGTGACGAAACAACGGCTTTATTATGCCTTTAAACCAGCACACCCCTTCCCCACATATATCTGAACATGACCACAAGCTGTCAGCTGACTGCAGCTGCTTTCATGCTGTACAGCTGAAATTGGAGGAATGATGCTGCAGAAACACTCCACTCATGTGATTTATTCCCCCCTCCCGATCCGTAGTAAAAAAAAAATGAAGCCAGATTACTACTGTATGTGGCACATTGGAGGGAAGGAACGTACAAAGATAAATATTTCTAAATTTCTGAATCTTCAAACAAATGGTTGTATGTAAGAGCTCGATACGGTGTAAGAATAAGAAAAAAAATTGAAAAAATGCCAAAGACCTGGAAAACAGATGGAGTAAGAAACTACTAGCATGCAAGACAAAACCAACCCCCCACCCAAATCAGAAAACAATTACTACTTTATAGAGCTGATAAAACAGTTTCAAACGTGGGATAGACATGTTACACCAAGACAAAACACACTGAGCTTATGCTTTTGTAAAACACGCCCACGACAGACAATGCTTCATTGACTTTGACAGCAGAAAGGCGAAATTCCAAAGCTGGTGTGATCAGATCATAGCTGAGGACTACAAATGAGTATAAAAATCAATTCCTACCTAGGTCTTGACAAAAATCAATCACAGATATTAAAACATCATCTTCAGAGGACAGCATTCTCACAGGGTCCAAAATAAAACTAGCTAGATCCACCACCCCCCTTTCTTTCCCAACAAAGAGCAAGTTTTCATGACTGCAGGTATATTTAAAATATAGTGTTATTAGAAATAAAAGGTTTCAATGTTGGAAAGTATACTTCTTCTTTCAATCTCATTCCACCCAATTTCCAAGGAATCATTAAAACAAAGCTAAGCTTTCCTCCAAGGAAGATAAAAGTTCATAAAGGGCTGTGACATTTCCATAAAGGGATATTTAACCCATGTTTCATAATTCTCACTAAGGACCAAAAGAGAAATTTTGCAACTTATAAAGAAATGCAAAACATCAGAAATGATTTCCTGTTCAAATAAAATCAAGCTGAATGATGCATTATCAGCCTTTTTCTTACAAAATATTTTAACTACTTTAACGAGAAAATGCTTATTTTTTTTAATTACAGTAAAAATGTGGAGTACATCAACATACTTCTTAGCATTTGCACACTATTTAGATACTTAGCATATTTTGCAGCTACATGTATAGTTATACTACATTAATTTAAGTGATTGCAATAGAAAACTTAGTATAAAAGAGTATTTGAGTATGACTTAAATTTAAGCATTTAAAAAAAATAAAAAAAGAAAAAGAAAAACCCAAACAGCCTTCCAACTTGAAATACATTCATAAAATTCAGATTAGTGACACTCCCACTTCAGACACCTACCAAGCTCCTCAAATTCCTACAGGAGCTAAGTACTCTGCAGTTAACCAGAAGTTCCACTGTGATCCAAAAATCAGTCTTGAAATGTTAAGCTCTTTCCCACCTTCTCAAAAACAACCACAAAACAAGCAAACAGAAAACCTGAAATTATGGCAAGCCTACCATACAAACACAACGATTTAGTGTGACATTATCAGCTCTGACGGATAACAGCTCTGCAACCATTTCTAGAAGAAAATTGCTCTTACAGTAAGAATTTAGCGTGCTTCCAGTTAGTGGGTACAATTTCTCTCCCACCTTGCAATCTGCTTTTGTTTGCATCAAGCTTGCAAACTCCTAAGCCTAAGAATGGATTTCTTACTGTGAATTTGTATAGGCATAACCAGTTAAAACCCAAACATGCTAAAGTAACGCACTCATGCCTTATGCAGAACAAATTACTTTAAGCAAATAAAACATTCCACGTGACATTTTATTAACACCCCCCAAAATTTAAGGGAAGGCTTTTGCTCACGTTCATTATTTCCCACTTGATTTTATGCCATGTGATGTCAGAATAATGACAGTCCCTGTACAAGGATTCTTCCTCCTAGCAACAACCATGGCAAATCCCTAGACTTTCAAGAGCCTGAGACAACCTTGTCCTATATCCATTAGTCCAAACCCATAAAAGCATGTAGGCATACACTCAACAACAGGATGAATAAACAGACTCACTTCAACAGAATTCCTCGCAAACTTGGAGATAAGCATTTTGATGAACTAGACATCAATGCATCCGGCAGCTTGGAAGACTGAGCTTGGGGTGTTCTTCCTTCCTTCTGCAACCAGTTCTGCTTTACATTAAGGTTCTTTACTACTTCCTAAATTCTTTTCCGCAGTCCTAATTTACTCAGATTTAGCACAGACAGGAGCAGAACACCAGAAAATGTTTTCAGCTGTCCAAAAATGAAACATTTTCCATTTATAGCTTACTCTAGCAGTGTCTGTAGCACAGCTCAAGTGGTTTCACTTCATTCTGACACCCAACACACACTACAGTCAGGTAACATTTAAATCAAAAACCAGAAAACCATACACTCTCTAAGAGACTTTCTTGTAAATATAGCCTAAACTAGGGTTGGGGGGTATGAAGAAAATTGTATTTTCTCACAGATACACTGTTAAAATAACAAAGTTTAAGTCTCTTCTCCTTTAGGTCAGTGTGTCTTCACACCACACCCCTCCAATTGCATTTGCTGCCAGAGCTTTAGTATTAACCTTCATGCGCATTAATGGCTGCGTCAGCACAAAATCTGAAAGTAAACAAATGCTGCTTATGAAAACATGGCTATTTATTAAAAACCAACCAAACAGAAATATTTCAGTTTCCCAGTGAAATAGCCATGTTGCTCCACTAGGTCTGATGTAACTGGATGGTCTCAGGAAAAACAAGACAATTGGTAAAGTTGACTGAAGCCAGGCCTGTCGTCATCAGCAGCTGGGGCTTATGAAACTCGAGAATAAATTTCCTTACACAAGCCTTTTTTTTTTCCTCCTCTCTTATTTTTAATGCAGGTGCGTCACTGGCAATTTCATAGTAAGTGCAAGGGCTTGAGAGCTGGCAAACTCCACAAAAACTTTGAGTATCAGAAACAACAAAGAAACGATCTTTTCTGCCCAGATTTGCCAGTATACTGAAAAATTTCAAGTCACAAGGTTTGTACCTGACTAGAAATAAGGAGGGAATAAACAGAAGGAAAAAAGATGTGCTTCATCTATCCTTCAGGCACTCTGAGTCATTCCCATCTAGATTTTTTTGTCCCCCAACTACCCACAGCAAGGAATATTTGTGTTCAAATTTGGATCGATTTTGAGCTATCAATACACATCTTCAGTGATCCATAACTTTAATTCTAAGGAAAGATTAAGATGTTAATTAAAAGACAGGCAAGAAGGAAGTAAATTAAGGAAGAGTACAAGATGTAGTTCTTCTCTCTCCCTGTCGCAAAAAGATACATACATAGTTATTAACAGCCCTCTTTTATTTTACTTTTAGCATTATTAATAGAATATCCAATGACATCTTGTGGTAAATGAAACTACAGAGGTCTTTCTGAAACTCTAGGGCAGGTTTTAACAGATTCATAGACTAGTCAGATGTAATGGTGACAGCTAGGAGTATAAGACATCAATCCAGATTCACTTCTGCTACTTCTGGGGGGCACTTCCAATGAAGATTTTTCTTTTCTTTTTAATTATTTGAAATGAAACTGCTGGAGATGGGCTGAAGGTTAGGAAAGATGGATTTCTGAGTAGGTAGCTGGAGAGGGAAATGCCAGAAAATGAAACAGGAAAAATCAGGGTTTGTTAAATACAGTGCGTGTTGTTTTTCATTTATATAAATGTGTGTATACACACAAAAGAGAGACATTTACATATATTTACGTATATGCACAACTATTTACATATTAAGAAGCACTAGTTATAACATCAGCAAGCCATACTAAAAATAACTTTCCAAATATACAGCTCCAATTTAAACAATAGATCATATTAAAGATGCAATTTTAAAAGAGCAGTATTTTAAGTGCCTGACACTTGAAAATTCAGTGCCTTGTAAGCTACACCGTTCTCTACTTACACAAGGAACAATGAGCAACCATGCCAATTCCAACGTGAACATACCTCAAAAAACTGGTTCAAAAATCCTATATGTTAAGGACACCCCAGCACAAAGCCTATAGACAAGAGCTGTAACTAAGATAACTAAGGCTAAACTCTAACTGGGCTCAGCAATTTCAGGTTTCCCTCTGTGGGGAGTACATTTACATCGGTCCTTTGTGTCACAAAGTTTTTGAATGACTGAAGAATGTCATAACTTGACCATTTTTTAGTATTAAATTTGTCATCCAGGAGGCTATAAACCAGCAATAATTCTATTAAATGAACTCAAGAAATGGAATTATTTGCAGTCCACCTAAATGTGTCATCCTGCCTGTATGAAATCAGTGGTACTAATGCATACGAGATGGATAATTTCTCTCAAAAAACAGCTGCCAATGCTACACAACTTTTTCATACGGAGATCAACTTGAAATGCAGATTATAATACAACAGTAATCCTCCTCCTCATGGTCTCAATATGGTTACACACCAACTACAAGTTTTCTTTACACAAAACCTGTAGTGGCGAGACCTGAAAGATTGCTATTCAAAAGATGTCTGATAACCGCAGACTGACATTAATTATGAAACAGCTGAAATCTACAGCAAGAGAGGAATTCTCTGTGGGCCTTTTGGCAATAGGGAAGTATCCCGGTCTACTCTGAAATTTGCAATTCGGGCACTGTTGCCCTTTACAGGTTTTTTGTTTAAAAGTAAAGGCTATCAGTATATCCATCCAAGCCCTTCTTCTGCCATCTCCTTTTGGCAAGCGAAGTGACAAACTGCATTTATTTTCCAGCTGTCCACATTCTGCTTGTGCTTGATAAAAAACACCTCTCCACTTTGTTTCCAAACTTCACTGTTTAAAAAGCGTATTAACAGTTTCAGATTTTCATATAATAGAACAGAATGACAGCTTCCATAAAATTTTCCAGTGTCTCAACTGACATTGTTTCGCATGTGTTCAAAATGTGCACTTCTGTATCTATTACGTAAAATGGAAACCGTTCAAAAAACATCTTTCCAAAGAAAAAATTGGCATCACATAACTGAGCTCCAGTCCTAATTAATTCAGTTCTCTCAGCAGAAACAGAGAAATTTGTTCTGCAATCTACAAAACTAACAAACCACCATTTGTTACGGCTTCTGACCGTCACTTCCTATTGCTTTTCCCCTCCTACGCCCTTTCACTCGCAGCCTCCACCAACCCATCTCCTCCCTGCAAAGGCAGTCCTGGCCCCAACACCTCCACTCCTGATTTCCCTCTTCCATCCAACAGCACTCCCACCTGCCCTACAAACTGAGCAGAAGGTCCCCAGTCATGACACGCTCCCTGGCAGTAAGACAGGTGTTTGTACAACAGGCTGATTTAGTCAGGGACAGGACAAACAGAGCAGCTAGTAGGAGCCTTCAGCCTTGTAAAAAAATGCTTCATCTCCCTAGCTGCTAATGACTAGGTTTCAACCCAATGTTCTGGTCAATGAGTCTAGCAACAACAGGGATATAAGCAGGAGAAAGAATAGGGAGTGACAGCTAAAAGTATTACTGTGATTATTTTATTCCCTTAACAAACAAGTCTAAAATAAGGTATTTCTGAACGTTTTCATTGAGTCTCTGATACACCGTGCTGGGTTCTCATCCTCTATTTTATGTTCTTTGCTCAGGTCAGCGTTTTAACTAAGATGACACCAATGCCAGCCTTCAGCACGGCACGCTGAGGATGTGCACACCGTTAGAGGAGCCACAGACACCTCTCAGACAGCGCAGCTTATTTGAAGTAGCCACTGTAACAGTTCATGTGCCACATTTTGGCAGGTAAGTAGTGCCTATCCCATGCAGTTCAGTAACTGAGTCATAGCTTCACAGGAAATATTGTAGAAATTCAAATGGCTACACATCAAATGCTTAACAAAAAATGAATGGAAATGGGAAAAAATCTTTTATTTCAATATAAATACCAAAAGACTACACACATGAGATATATGATTGTATTACACTTTGATAGGCTTATAACTAAATGAAAATCCAGTATTCCCTCTTTACAAAAAAAAAAAAACAAAAAACTGCATTGCCTCTATAAAGTCCATTTCTTTAAAAAACTACAGTTTTCTATCCCAAATCATTCTGAAGCTACATCTTACTGTCAAAATTTATGGGCTAAGAGATTAAAAGAGTTAATTTTACATGACTGACATGACAGGACAAGGTCTCAGATTAAAATACCTTACCTGTTACAAACATATTTAGTCATGAGCCCACTTGGGAAGAATCACCCTCTGGGATGTACACCAAGTTAAAATAAAGCTCTAGTAAATAAAATATGGAACGGAACTCCTATTTTATGTTCATAATCACTGCATTTAGATCTGTTTTTCATGTACTTGAAGTCCAAAAACTAGAAGCTATAGCTATGGTTTATCTTAAAAAGTTTCCTGACTCCTTTTCCACTGCTAATTAACACAAACTTACTTCTGAGCACTTTTTTTGCTACTTCCCTTTTATCATACCTGCTATTTCTGCATTTCCATCATCTTTGTGACCTGTATTTTCAGCCATTCTTTGTTTTGCCTACAAAGTTAAAGCATTTGCTCCCCCCTCTCACCTCTCCTTTCAGTGTCCTTATCGGTTCACCTGAGTTGCCCATGTACACTTACCTTAAATATTCATAAATACAAATAGAATTTAAAAGTTGGATGACCCAATATGAGTATTTTAGTAGATATCCTGAACACTACAGCTAGAACACCAGTGCTCCTCCTCCTCTTTCCTTCAGTTTTCTCATTCCAGAGTAGCCTGAAAGCCTAAAGGCACAGATCTGGAAGCTACGGATAACTAAGATGGTCCTCTTCACTAAGTTTGCAAAGGTAATCTGCTAAATTCAGCTGCAAGGTTAGACATCTGTGCTCAAATTCTGAAACTCTTCAAGCCAAAAGTAAAGCCGTGTGGAAATTCTTTTATATATA
Source organism: Anser anser (assembly GCF_964211835.1). Taxonomy (NCBI): domain Eukaryota; kingdom Metazoa; phylum Chordata; class Aves; order Anseriformes; family Anatidae; genus Anser; species Anser anser. The sequence continues at coordinate 144,489,013 of NC_139721.1, forward strand.
TTTGTTTCTTTACACAGAATAAGCCAAATCGCCCAAGTACCGATCGGAAGTGATATCTGGAGATCATGCAGTTCAATCTACCATTCAAAGCTGAACTACCACCAACACCCTTGTCAGCCACTGCTTTGTCTAGCTGTGTCTCAAACTTCCACAGATGGCGATGCCATCTGCACTGATTCCAGTGCTATACGACCCTTTCAGAAAAAAAAAAAAAGCATAAAGTGCTACTATATCACACTTCCTGATGCCTAATTTGAACCTTCCAAGCGACTGCTTATGGCTGTCCTCTACTGCGAACAGTTTGTCTCCATCCTCTTGGCAATTGCTCTCTAATTGTGGACTGCTGTTACTTTACTCCTTCCTTTAGCCACCTCTTTACCAGACTAAATCGGAGCTCCTGAACCTCTCCTTGTAGGCTGCATGTTCCAGGAACCTGACCGTCCCTCTAGCTCTCTTCTGAACCTTTTCCAGTTCCTTCCCATCCTTCTCGAGGTACGCATAAAATTCCAGGTACAGCCTCGTAAGCGTGTCAGGTGGTGGAGTGTAACAGCTTCCTCTGCCTGCTGGCTGAGCTGCACACAAGAGCAGTAGTGACTCACGGACCCTGGTGCCCACTGCAACCCCTGCCTTGTTTTCAGCAGGACTCTTGTTCTGCCAGTTGCTTCCACAGTGATGCACGGTGGTTGTTATGCCTGACTCACAGAGTTTTCATGTTCCTCGTTTAATATCACGAGCTGTCTGCTGCTCCAATTCTCAGGAATACCAAAGTCCATCCATACTGAGACTTCGTCATTCATCCTGTCAGCTACTCCCTTCTGCGTCATCCACACACCTGCTCGGTCACCAGCCAGGTCACTGCTGAACAACACTGGCCCCAGCACAGACTGCTAGGGTACTCCTCTCATTACTACATATAAACTGCTGTCAAGCCATTGATTCCCACTCTTACCCACGTTGTAATCCATATAGTCAGTCCATACCCTCTCTTAGTTCCCAAAAGAGAATGGTTATCATGCTTTTGATACCGTCTCTTACTAAAGTCAAGGCAGAGGCAGGAGAAGACAAGACATCAGGTCTTTGTATCAGCTACCTATTTAAGCTAAGTACTCTTAGCTAAGCACTCTTCCAGCCCCTCCTCTCCAGTCACTGGACCTACATTTTCCCTGAGATTCCCACAACTATAATATTTGCAAAACACTGTCTGGTTACCCTTTATAACCCCTGCTTGATTAAGCCCCAGCTGGTCTTTGTCCTCAGATATCTCCACAATGTTTTTGCACTCCTCCTTTGTTCCTTCCTTCCTTTTCAGGTGTGCTCCCTTTTCTTCCCTTTAGTTCATAAGAAGCAATTTGTTTAGATAAGCAGTCTTCCACTGAAATTCCTGAATTTCCAACACAAGATGGCTCTTCCCTGGGCTTGTAAGTCTTATTTAGAAGTCCTTGAAATGCAAAAGAATTCCTAGGAAAATATGCATTTTAAATACATCACTGAATTTTAATTATTTCTTTTTCCATCTGGCAAATAATCCCTTACCGATATTCTAAAGCAAGAAAAATCCAATTCAAAATATAAGTATTCCACTTCAGGTTGTTTATTTTAAACTTATTAATAGTTGATCAAAATACAAAATTAAATGTTTCAAAGTTATCAAAAAAGATCATTTTAAGTAAAAACGATCTCAAATTTGGGAAGGTGCTTGAAAAATTCAGTTGGCAAGCATAATTTTTTGCCATGGACATATCCTTTCCACCAATCCCCGAAGTGACATTTCCAAGATCAAGTCAATGAATGAACGTGACGTGACTGACACTGACTTCACTAATGACAGGATTTCACATGCAACTCCCCTCTAAGTAAGGAGTGCCACAGAGGGCAATGACACCTGGACTGCAACACTTTACTGTTAATATTGATGAATGGATTTGAAGCCCTGTTTTCAGAAAATTCAATACCTCAGCAGGTTCAGACATACACAGACATTTCTGAAGACCAAATTCAAGGTTTATAAATAGTGACCTAAAGGCAGGAACAAGCAACTGTGCTCTTTATGTAGCTAACCCAGCAATAAGTCATTAACACACCAAGCAGACTGCTGAGTACTACAAAACCTACCACACCCAGCATCATTCCTGAATATAATGAAACTGTTTCATCCTTATTGTGCAGGTAGACCTTTCTTTAGCTCCAACTACATTATCCATTAGTGCGGTGTGTTTTTCTATTTTTACCTAATACCTGTATTTGTTATCAAGTTTGCAGTTATACCATCTGAAGATATTTACAGGAAAATTTATGGCACCTGTCAAAACCAAAATTAAATTCCTTAAAATACTATACCAACTTATAGAATGTACTTCAGTGATGAGTGTGTTTTGATTCCTGTATTAATAAGGCTATTGTACTTTGCCATTTATCATTCATTCTGAACTTAAACTGACAGAACGTTACCACTTATGTAAGCTGTAGTTCATTCAGGAATAAGAATTTGCTGAGTCAGTTTATATTTTGTTTAGACATATGATTCACAAAAAAGCTAACACAATGTTAATAAAAAAAAGATTAAAATAGAAAAATAAACCCCCAAAAAAGATACAATTTCTCAGATGAAAAGAAGAAATTGCTTTGTCACAGAGAATGAAAGGAGTAACATTCTATGTTGTTACTCTGAAAACACACTGCATTTTAAGGGTGACCATTCAGCTTTGAGCAAATTTCTTCACCAAGTCTTATAATTAGAACAGTAGATTTTAACTTCCAATGGCTGAAGATTAATTATCACATTCTGGAGAGGAATTACATGCATTTCTTATTTGACTGAAGTTACAGTGGTGCATCATGTCTCTGAAGAATGCTGTTATTTTAGATGTGATTAAATTTCTCCCTCTCTGTGATGTTGTAAAAGGGAGAAAATCATAGGATTCTGTTGTATGATGCCATTCATTTCTATCACCTTTATCTTCAGATGTTGTACCTGTCATCAAAAACTGACACCTTTTCCTCAGTAAAACACGCACTGAAATAGAGACGATGACTTCTAGAAATACTTTTAGTCATCATAACTTTTGACTGCATAGCAAACTGCAGCTATCAGAAGACTTTTCTGATAGGCCTGAGCACGCTCAATGCTCAGTCTTGCAGAACACAGACAACATTTGTCTCTTCATGGCTTTCCTCTAGCAGATGCTATGCAGAACTGACAGTCCTTGAGGCAGGCCCACTTTTATCGAAACAAATGCATCATAGCCAAAAGGAGCATAAATTCCTCTGTGTCATATCATAATCATGTATTGACAAAACGTAAGAGCAGACCAACAGCAGTCAGAAGAAACTCATACAAGTTATAGAGGCTTTTGGAAAATGACAACTCCACCTCAAACTAATCCTCTTTTCACAGTCAGAAAAGGACACTAGAATAAAAAAACATAAATCACAATTCTTCATAAAAAAGCTTCATAAACATACCAACTGAAGGATGTCCTCATCTTTTGGCATAACACTAAGTTCCAATATGCTGTCACTGAAACACAAAAAAAAAACCACCACATATCAACTTTTGTAATGTGAAATGAAGTTTTTTTCCAAAGATGATACATTAACTTCCATCAGAGTCTTAGCAGAAAGAAAAGAATAGAAATCTTTTTTAATACACTAGCTTTACAGATAAGGCAATGTACTTTGACAATTTTATTTCATTATTTACTATTAAGATTCCCAAGATACATTCAATGTTTGGAGCTTCTCTGACAGAACAAGGTAACAAATCTTTAAACACAAGTAAAATTTCCCTCTGTCTTCCACTTAAAGTCTGTTAGCACTATTTAAAATTGCTGGGGATATTCCAAAATAACCAAATCAAACATATTTATCAAATTTGCAGATGTAATCTGGCTGACTGAATTTGTCAGTCTGAATTACTGAAACCAAAAGCAGCACGTTACTTGAAGCGATAAAGATTCTGACGTCTGTACAGGTCAACCAATATAATTCAAGTACATGCAAAATCAGGACATGGAATATAAGATTCCTTGGTTATGCAAAAATATTGCAAAACAGTGAAATCCACAGCTAGTTCATATCAGAAAAAAACTATTTTCACAAGCAAGTATATACTTGTAACAGTAATACAAAACAGCTGAATTCTTTCTCATTTCATCTGAGATAACGTAACACTGTTCACGTTCATTACATGTGAACTGGAACAGGTACAAAGAAGGGCTACGAAAGATTGCTTGTACAGACTATTTTATCTAGACTTGCAAAACAGCAAATTAAGAGATTATACCTGTTATTTAGGAATCTCACAATTCAAAAATGTCACAAGAAGAGAGGATATTTAAAGAAACTGACCAATACCAACACAAGTACCAAAGAACAAAACCTAACTGGACAGATCAAACTAGAACTGAGCTTATCTGTACCAGGCGGTACAATTCACTGCTGAGAAAACACAGAAGTAGCACAGAGACCGGCCACCAATTCTGAGTACATAAAAAAGTCTATGAAAGGACCGAGAAAGATCTCCGTTTCTTCCTCCTGCAGAACGGAAAGTCTCGTCTCGAAGATGTAATGTGCAATTTATTATGCTTTCACATGTGAAAAACGTTTCTATTCTGTGGTTCCTTTTCCATTTGTTACTGGCCACAGACGTAAGGCTGCATTCCAAAACTGCAGAGTAAGGGTGTTAGGTTTCACAATATTCCTAAACCATTATTAATCTTGGAAAAAAACGTGTTCTCCAAACAGCATAGATTAATTTAGCTTTAAAGCCAAAAGTCATTAGTAACAGGTTTACATTTTTCTTTTAAATCTATGCACAGCCAGGAAAAATAAGTCTTCAAAAATGTTTTTACAGTTTTTCAGAATATCGAATTTTAAGACATACAAGAATTATTTTATCCTTTTTGTGTATTTAGAATGTATACAATATTTTGTATTTGTATTTACAATGTATACAATATACAATGTATATCCTGTATATTTACAAAAACATTTCCCATTTTGACTGAATGCATAAACAGCAAAACTACTGTCAAAGAATCATATAAAATAGTGTCCATCAAGAGGGACTTTTGCCTAAATTCTTCAGTATGGGTATTAAACTACTTACCAGCTGTAAAAAAATAAAAATATGAAAGACATACCCTAGTTTGGGGCATTTACAGTGAAGTATTCAAATTTCATTGCTACACATGGGTAGCACATGCATTTTTGTTTAGTCATAGTTCATATTAGGCAGCTTATGGTTTGATATAATCAATGCTTATTTGTAGGATAAACTTTGAAAATTAAAAACTTACATAGCATTGCCCATCTTCAGATACTTTATATATAAATGAAAGTTTCCCACTTATATTTCAACATAGAACACACTTCTTACAGAAGTATAGTGTGCTTTTTAAATACACATTTCTCTTTTAAAAAAAATTAAATCCATTTACACCATTTAACACCTTCTTTAGTAGCCATCCAAAAGAGGGAAGTGGGTCTATTCAGGAACAGCACTTTGTACATCATTCAAACAGCTATTCAATTATTCTACTCCTGTTTGCCTGCAGAACGTTCTGGAGACAATTTGGATCTTCCTACTTTTTATTTTTCAGAGAGCTCTCAGAGTATTCTTCAATTCTGGTATCAAAGAAGGGCGTTAAGGAATACCTTTCAGGTATGGTACTATAACATGCATGTAAATTAGGAACTAGAAAGCATTAATAAAAACCGAGACAGAGAAGAAGTGGCAGCTTACACTAAAATATTAGTTACAGTATTATCAATTCTCAGAGGTATCTATCATGCAAATGACTTTCATTACACAGAGTAAAATTTAAACTTCACTCAGAGGCACCAAACTAAAGCACTATGATGGGTTGTCATCGTTACAACTATTTTCTTGCATTATTTCACATACATTTCTGAATAACCTCAGCACTTTCAAAAAGAGTTTGCAAAAAAAATGGAATAGACTTAATCATTCTAAATCCCTAAATTTCCAAAATCAAAATAACAAAAAAAAAAGCAGTTGGGAAATCAGATTTTTTTTTTAAACAAAGAACAATAAATAATTTATGGAGTTTACATTAGTAATCAGCACATCTCCAAGCTGATTATGTAAACAGATGAGAATAAATTCTTAATGGACCAAACTAACAACTAAATGTAAAGAGTAGGAAATGCAGATTTAAAAATAATCTTAGAACTAATCTTGCAGGAAATGGTTATTTCTGGAAACTCTTTTGAGGTGTGCCATTCATTATCCAGAGGAAATAATCAGTGTAAGCTTAAATTTATTATCTCCAACCAGAGGAAAATAGATAATGTCCTACACAGCTTGAAAACAAAACTTTTCCAAGAACAATACAAAACATGCTTGAATATAGGCCATCAATTAGTCCTACTGGAAGTTATGGGGATCTTTCATCTAAACATCAAAAAGCATCCATTTGGATCTGGCGTGAAGAAGGTGACCAAGTTCTGATGTCTGCAGCATTCTATGATGAGAACAAATATCCGCAACTGAACAATTTTCCAGAAATACAATGAGCTGCTATGGAAATGAAGCTGCTATGGAAATGAAGTAATCTAATTTTTAAAAAATCACAAAGTACAAACCAGTTTCATTGCTCAATAGTGATGCAGATAAAAGCTTTGGTTCTACAAGTTCCTAAACAAGGTAGGTTCAGGACTAAACACGCTATACTTTCAGTGTTTTCATGCACTTCTCCCAAGAATCCATTTCTGGATACTGTTAGAGAGGATACTGACATAAAGAGACAATCAGTTTGATCCAGGATGCTGATGCTGGTACAGGAATGGCATGCTAAAGCAAGATACATGCAACAGAAAGCAATTTCTCTTGCCATGAAATGGTAGGAGCAGCACATGAAACAAAATAATTGATGTGTAGAACAAACTGCTCTGAGTTGAAGAATGTTGTTTTCCAGCAAAGAATGAGAGAGTCCATTCATTAGTCATATGAGAAACTGTTACGTAACAGACATCATTGCCTGTAAGCTACAAGGAAAATGCACCTGACTAATTCCTTAGTCTGAGCTATCTTTCTACATCAGAATTTGTATTTACCTCTTCATCTTAAGAGATTCAGATGAAGATGTCATGATATTTACATTTTCCATAAAACAAAACAAAAGCAAACCACCAACAAGAATAAAAAAAAAAAACACCACAACCCTCAGGGCTAGACATATTTGGCTGTGATCTGCTGTGACAGAATCACAGAATAGTTTGGGTTGGAGGGGAACCTTAAAGATCACCCAGCTCCAACCCCCTGCCATGGGCAGGGACACCTCCCACCAGACCAGGCTGCCCAAAGCCCCATCCAGCCTGGCCTTGAACACCTCCAGGGATGGGGCACCCACAGCCTCCCTGGGCAGCCTGAGCCTCACCATCCTCAAAGGAAGTAATTCCTTCCTAATATCTGATCTACACTTACCCTCTTTTAGTTTAAAGACGTTACTCCTTGTCCCATCACTACACCTCCTGACAAGGAGTCTCCCCCCAGCTTTCCTGTAGGTCCCCTTGAGTTACTGGAAGGCCTCTATAAGGTCTCCCCAGAGCCTCCTCTTCTCCACGCTGAACAACCCCAGCTCTCTCAGCCTCTCTTCATAGGAAGAGAGCATGCTCCAGCCCTCTGACTATCCTTGTGGCCCTCCTCTGGACCTGCTCTAGCAGCCACTGGAAGATAGGATTGGTCTCTAATTTTTGGAAGAAGGTAAGAGATTTCATTACGTGCCTACCAGGTACATCATTCAAAGTAAATAATTACATCCTGTGTCTTAGCTATACACTATTGTACAACTGTGTTTGTAAAGTGTTTGTACAACTACAAAATGAAAGAAGTGATGCGCAGTTAACCATCTCCAGTCTTTCTAAAGGTTACAAAGCAGACAGATTCCATCTTTCCAGCTCTTGCACAGGAGGTACTAATGACACAAAACACATTTCATTTTACCTCACTTATACCTTCTGCTACAGAGTTTTGCCATTTCAAAAAACATGTACCTGGAACTTGCAGATTTTGAGTGAAATCTTGAATAAGATCTGCATTAAAGCAGGAAGATGAGGATCTTATTTTTCCTCCTCCTTCCTGTAAGCATAACTAAGTATTAACACATGAAGATTCACTTAAATTAGAATGTGGTATACAAGATTCATTTGGAAAACATTTTTCCATGCTGGTCATAATACATCTCTTTTCCACATAACATTCCTATACTGGAAGCTTGTTCCTATAGAAGAAAAACAGTAAAAGTGGAGAAGAAAACAAGAAAACAGTAAAAGTGGAGACTGACCTAAAACATGAAAATGAGTTTCTGGATTTATGTACAGACATGATTTAACAAGCCCCTGTGAGTTCGCAAGCAGTAAATATTGCTGTTTCTTCACTTTGTGCAAGGTTTGTAACTTGTTGCAATGTAATGGAAAGATGCAGATGCTGCAGATGTTTTGCAGGTATGTGCTGGTATAGTATTTTTCTTTTACCAGATATGCTGACCTCTAGTTATCAGACCTCATAAGGTAGATTTTTCTGATTTTCATTTTAAACAGAACAACGTGTTTATGTGGCCCTTATCAGCCTATTTTAAGTTTATACGACCTTCCTCTATAGCACTCTGTGATTTGGTTACAGGGGACAAGGACTGACATAAACAGACTTTGGCACAATATAGCACACCCAATTTTAAGCCTTTTTCAGCATTCAGTATGTTTACAGAAACAAATACATACAACAGTGTGTACTAGGGAAAATTTTAAAATACGATTGCTTTTTCAGAACCACCATAAGTAGTCATTTCCTGCTTAGTATAAAAAGTGTGACACACAATTGAATACTAGAATCTTACCTGTTCTGTATCAAAGCAATGACTTGAGAATATGTCTTCCCAATAACACTTTCTCCGTTGACTTTTATAATTCTGTCACCTGTAAAGGGAAAAATTACACCTTAAATCAACTTGACTTTTTTTTTCCTTGTTTTCATTTTGCACTTCTGTATCTCACAACAAGCAACATCAATACATTAAATTCAAGGTTAGTCCTCTTTAAAAATGAGAAAAGAAGAAAATGGAAGATGCGCAATAAAATTATATGTAAACATATATAGGTAGTCAAATTCCTACACTTTTCACAGGACATCTTCAGATGAGGTATCTTATTAAAACTTCCAAGTCACCTAGAAAATCATAGAAAGAAAACCACAAGCAGGCATAAGCTATATCAGAGGCTCACTTAAGCATCCCATCTTCAAAGTAAAGTTTCCCACGGGTGATACCACGTACCAAAAACTCCATCTAATTCTCAAGCAAATCCTCAGTAGATATTTCATTCCAAACAAAACCAAATATTAACTCAGAACACTAACAAGGATATTAAAGGAAAACTGTACATTTCATACTTCTTTCCTCTGAGAAAAAAAATAAATAATGTGCTCCAGGTTCTTCCTTCCTCAAAATAATATGGGTTGCTTCCAAGACACTACTGGTTCTTCAGTACCTCACATACAGCATAATGGGTTATTTCTTATCCATATAGATCGATCTTTAGACCTAATATCACTTTTATCAGGTTTCTCCTAATAGTTTGTTGTACCTTCTTCATTCAGAGTTTCATTCTCACCATAAATTAAGTGGCACATATATCACCGCAAAAACATGAAAAGGATTTTCACCTTGTGAGCTACTTTCAACTTTTCATGAAGAACTCATCCCATTCCTTCAACAAAAAGAGCATTCGTGTCATCTCTGATCAGAAGAACAGAAAAGTACGTTGAATTTACTAATGAGGAGAAAATGGTCTCTAAAAGGATTACAGATGGGGGGACTATAGAAAGCTGCTGAAAGAAGTATTGAAAAAAGTATCCATGCAAAGTGAGCCAAAGGGAATGGCTTTTTCTAGCACTGTTTTAGAAATTGAAAGCTTTTTGTGTGCTTCTGGTGTGACCAAATCAAAGACAATGAAAAAGAAGTTCACTCTAAAGACTCAGCCTGACTCAGTGGCAATAATGCTCTAAACACGTTTCCTCTGTGAGGTTCCCTATACAGACCCCATGGAGTTTCAGACTTACCAACCCACGTGGATCTGCTGACTGTTTTTGATTTGGTGATAACGTAACCATGCAACTAACTTGGTACAATATTTTCAACTTCATACAAGTTTGTGTGCTGCTTTTAAGCTGCTTATCACCCTTTTCTTCACCTGAAAGACCCCTCTCAGTTTTTTCTCTTCCTTCCTAAGCTATGAAAGGAACATTGGTGGCAACATTTAATGATTACTATCAGTCTTGGTGATTGCTAGGTATCTGCAACATATGGTAATCCCCTTCCCTGTGTTGTACACATACAGACACCCTAAGCAATTAGGCTGAAAAGCTCAGTTTTCATTAAAATGAAGTTAATTTTGAAATATTTGACATTACACCAAAATACATCCTTACAAAAAGCTGCAGGAGACAGAAATGTTATGGTTTGTACCAAAAAAATATTCTCTCTAAACCATGTCCTATTAGGTCATATGGCAAGACTTCTTCAAATTGCATCAGATTCTTCCCTGGAACTTAAAACTGGCTTTTTTCCAGGCTGTTCTGGAACTTGCCCACAGATGTAGATCTTCACTCAGTATCCCCATTGAAAAATATAATTAGGAATACCTTGCAAGTAGGTCATATTAACTTACCTACTTTTATGCAGTGTTTATTTTTCAAAGAACACAGCAATGAAATAAGGCTACTTGAAGCACACACCCAGTGAACCGGAACAGGAACCTGCCAAAAAGCCCTCAAGTGGGGCACACTGCAAAACTGGCTACTTGAAAGAAGTGGTGGCAGCCAACTCTGCAGAACACGATTTTGCTCCATTTCAGGGGAAGGCATAAAAGGAAAGGCTAGTGCCTGTAGTGCAAAACAGGGTATAGAAGCATGAAGGCTTTTTCTCATATAATTTTTCTCATATCAATCCAGAGGTTCATTAAAAAACTTTGATCATAAGTGTTTAAACACACTTAAAACAGCTCCTGTTCTGTACACGTTATAGTCCTTCATATTCTTGCTTGTACATAAATCACTGCATAAAGATCAAGGTATTGGAAGCATGGATCTGCTTTGGCTGTCTGTACTTCGATAACAATAATTATCTAATACTTACATTTGGAACTCACAGATATGTTATTTTTAATTAAATGTATCAGATATTAAATATGGGAAATATGATCTTTCTAACTGTAGCCAAGATAAACTTAAAAGAGCATTCAAAAATACTCAAAAGGAGTTGTCTTACTTTTAAGATATTGTACCCTCTTCCCTCAAATTTACAAGAGCACACCATGCTTTCTGGTGACTAGCAGGCAGGTAAGCTCCTGAAACACAGCTTACTGATTCTGGGTAGTCAAGCTTGGGTTAAGATTGCCAGTATTACGTAGTAAAGGACCCTGCAGCAATGAAATAAGAGCTGAAAAGCATAACTACCTAAACTAGTATTAGATTTTTCGAGCTTCTTCCTTCCATGATGTAACTATAAAATAAAGCCAAGTTGCATAAAAAATAAATAAAATCAAAACATAGATAATTGTACAAAATAAATATATAGTGTCTGTATTAGAAGTTAAGCAATCTACCTTGCTGATCATTCCCTGAGTGCTTTATAATGTAATTTCAAGACAGAGATACAGTAATATTTCAACCTCAAGTTTTAAACAAGAAATAGTGGCATGACCTAATTAGATACAATGACTACCAGTGTTTTTAAAATATTCCAGTACATTAAAAATATTTTATGCATGTATTTTTTGTTCTTCATTCTGGGCTCCTAAAATCTCTTCTATGCCTAAAGATAAAAATATTCTCTACAGATTTCATCTCTTTCAATTTGGCAAACACTGAACAGAGTAGAAATTAACATGGCTCCTCTGTACAAATTCAACATATGCTGCATTTTATCAAGCCAAAACATTTCTTTATATAATAGCATTAAAATAATGCCAAAGTAACCCTCCTCTAAATAACCACTTACGGAAGAGTTAAAAAAGAAAAATACCACATGCTGTAAAATAGGATCTAGAATTGTTTTTAAATTGCAGATCATCCTAGAATGTTTGTATTTCTTTAGAAGGAAACATACAAAAATTATCCTATTACAGACAAATGCATGTATACAACTGTTTAAAAAAAAAAAAATCAACATCCCTCTAGGTCTACAAACTAGCTTCCTTTCACAGAATGCATGTTTTGCCATGTTTTTAAGAAAAACGCGTGTTTGTAGTGGTATCCATCTACATAACTTATTGTACTTTTATCACTTCTAAGACATCCCCCTCTAACATAGGGTTTTTTTCCTTCAGCTCTTAAGTAAGGGTGTGACAAAGTACCTAGCATTTCACAAAAAACATACTGCCTGCTCCAGGAATTAGAGATTAAATTAAACAACTGAACAAAATTTAGTAAGGCAGCCTTGGATTATTCTCATTTCACTTAAAGGAGATAAAATAATTTAAAGGACAAAAACCTGTATGTCTTGAGGTTATTAATATGTAACAAAGCACAAGAAATAGCAGCTTACATGTGTCATTTTATTATCTTACAACTACGAACAAGTATACGAGACTAGTAAGACTTTTATGCCTTAATAAGTATTACACAGCACCTCCTGAGAGAACACAATGGTGCTTTTGAGATGAAAAACACTTCATCACAATTCAAAAGAGGGGTTTTGGAATTCTTAAAAAATGTTTAATGGTAGACAAAATTATATGTAGAAGCTTAAAACGTATATGTATTTTTACACCATGTACACGAACATGCAGAAGAATGGTACCTGTGCAGAGTCCAGCTTCAAAAGCAGGTCCGCCCTCTTTAACTTGTTTAACAAATATGGTATCCATTGGCTCCAGTCTATTCCTTTGTTTTCCTGAGGAAAAAAAAAAAAAAAAGGTATTTCTTTAAGTCTTGAATTATACTGCTTTACAATGTTTTCATTTTAAAGAATTATTTTGAAACGTTATCCAGACATGTTCATCAATACACTGAATACCAAAATCTAATTTGGGGGAAGGGAAGGAAGAGATACAACTTAGCGATGGCACTTGGTAGGTCAGGTTGATGATCTGTTAAACTTGAACTTGAAGGTCTTTTCCAACCTAGATAATTCTATCTATGACTATACAGACAGCATTTCTTCTCACTATGCTAAAGATCTTTTAGGTGTCAGGGCAGAGGAAGGGCAAAAATGCTCACAATTATGAACTTAAACTTGTGAATATGTTATGTTAAATGTTTATTTTTTTTCTTTTTTTTTTTTCCTCCCCAGATTCATTTCATGATGTCTTTGCTGCTTTATCATCATGCTGATGCCTACACTGTTCAGTAAGAAATACTCCTTCCTCTTCTGGATTCCTATCTTGCTTAAGATAAAGCCAGGGTAAGAATTAGTAGTGCAAATTGAAAAAATAAAACCTTAAAATTTTTCCCTAGAAGTGAGAACCATAAAACTGATTTATGGTCCTCAAGGAACTGAAACACTGATTTTCTAACCATATTTTTCAGATGCTCCAAGATTAAAGTTTTCTTGTAAATTTATTGAAATTCAAAAGGCAACATATACTTCAAATTAAATTATGTCTGCACATGAACTGTACACATCTGTATATACACGATATAAACCTAAAGTTAGCCTGCAGTAGTTAGAAAGCCTGTATCTTATCTTCTCGCCTTCTCAGCATACAATTAATTTTTATGCTTCCAGGAACACAGGCACCTTGTGCTTTTACAGGCATTTACTAAGCAATTCTCAACTGAAGTAGCCATTGCTTCTGAATATCTGAATATCTGAATAAGATGTGGAGGAGAAAGGGAGGCAGAAGAACGCAGTTAAACAAATACAAATGAAAAACCAGCACGGTTACACTGCAGACTAAAATACAGTGATGCCGTCCTGAGCTACATCTGCATATAAACAGAGTAAGCCATCTCACAGCTCCTACGCAGCTTCGCTAGTTTAATTTTTCATGCCAGGAGCTGAAAAGAAACAAAAATAAAAATTTTCAAACTTTATTTCCAGTCTGCCAGCAGACTGCTGCAGAATAAACTAAGTTCAGGGCAAAGTGTAACCTGTCTCCCCTGACAGTTCTAATCTATGCAGTAAAAAACAGAGGAGCGTTACAGAACCAGTGGTAGAACCTTGAATGTTACAGCCAGAGAAACACATACCATGCCCGTGCTAGCCATAAGCACCCTGGTCCCCCCCCAGTTCCCTACACCCCTATACCACCACCGTCTGGAGGCTGCATGATAAGCCAGCCTGGGAGCTGATACGGACTGAAAATAAGCCGGGTCTGGGTGGATCGTGTTCAGGTTTCCCAGGAAGCCCTGGCATTAAGGAGAGGGTGGTGTAAGCTGCAGAAGAAGTAGGAAGAGCAATAGCAAATAAAGAGATTACTTAGAACTGGCACTGCTGATAAAAGAAACACTCCCTGAAACTACAGCTACAGGTTCTGACCACTTCTTCAGTGACGTTTTGTTGATCAGACACAAACGGCACTGCTTTGGGCAGCACTGACACTACAGCTTAAATATTGCACCTGGTCATGTTTCCTAAGCCACATTCTCTTTCTCAGTTGTTGACCGAATATAAATGAGGTGTCCCCCTTATCACTTTTTTTGGCTTCATTTCCATATGGGGAAAGTTTATTATCTAAAGAATTTCAATAAACTGCACAAAACCTGGCTTCCCTCTGAATCTCATTCACAATTTTCAAGTACAAGTTTGAGCCCAATGCCTTCCTTTTGTAGCCCTCTCAGTGTCCTGCCACCTTACCAAAAACCAGTTCTAAATGGCCTTCTCAAAATAACTCTGAACGGGTGGAGAATAAACAAAAAGTTGACTTGATAAGATCAGCTAGTTATTACATACAACACAACTGAATTATAAATCAAAAAAACAGCTGGCAGTTCAGTCCCCAAATACTTTAAAATTTGATTAGCAGGACGCAGCTACAAGACATACAAAATGCTCTTTGTGAAGCAAAGCTAATATCTGTCATTATCAATCTGCTGATTTAAACAGACACTGAACACAAGGCAGGTCTCATCCTTTAAGAGGCAGGAACATTACAGCGAATTTAGACAAGCTCAAAGAATAATTTACCCCAGATACTATGAACAAAAGGTAGCTTCAGAGTGAACAGTTAAAATACAACCTTTTATAGGACCAAACACCCTTCCCAGTGTTGCCACGTCATGTGTTACTGAAGAGATACAATCCCAACGGTGACAATAAAAAGTAATGGAGCTCCCATGGGACGTGTAATTTGAAACAATCAATACCTTACCCAACGTAGAACCACAGGATGGTTTGGGTTGGAAGGGACCTTAAAGATCAATCCAGTTCCAACCCCCTGCCATGGGCAGGGACACCTCCCACCAGACCAGGTTGCCCAAAGCCCCATCCAGCCTGGCCTTGAACACCTCCAGGGATGGGGCATCCACAGCTTCTCTGGGCACTCTCTGAGTAAATAATTTATTCCTTATATCTAATCTAAATCTCCCCTCTTTTAGTTTAAAGCCATTATCCCTTGTCCCATCACTCCACCCCCTGACACAGAGTCCCTCCCCAGCTTTCCTGTAGGCCGCCTTTAGGCACTGGCAGGCCGCTGTAAGGCCTCCCTGGGGCCTTCTCTTCTCCAGGCTGAACAACCCCAGCTCCCTCAGCCTGTCTTTGTAGGAGAGGTGCTCCAGCCCTCTGACCATCCTCGTGGCCCTCCTCTGAACCTGCTCTAACAGGTACAAATCCTTCTTGTGCTGGGGGCCCCAGAGCTGAACGCAGAACTCCAGGTGAGATCTCACAAGAGCAAGGTACAGGGGGAGAATCACTTCCCTTGACCTACTGGTCACTCTTATTTTGATGCAGCCCAGGATCCAGTTGGCATTCTGGGCTGTCCATGTCCTTCTCCCCGGAGCTGTTTGTTCTCAACCCAGTCATCGCCCAGCCTGTATTCATGCTTGGGATTGCCCCAGCCCAGGTTCAGCACCTTGCACTTGGACTTGTTGAACCTCATTAGGTTCACATAGGCCCACTTCTCAAGCTTGTCCAAGTCCCTTTGTGTGGCATCCGTTCCTTCTGTGGTACCACCTGCACCACTCAGCTTGGACAGACCCCTGAGGGACCCCACTTACCACCAGCCTCCACCTGGACACAGAGCCACTGACCACCACTCTTTGGACATGGCCTTTAAGCCAACCCTTTAGCCACTCAATGGACCACGCTTCAAATCTGATTTAGAGATCAGGGTGTCATGTGTGACCATGTCAAAGGCCTTACAGAAATCCAGGTGGATGACATCTGTTGGTATTCCCTTGTTGACTGATGCAGTCACTCCATCAGTGTTTCAAATGTGATGGAGAGAGGCTTGGTAACTACATCAACCAGTTCCATCGGGACCCTGGGATGCATGCCATCAGGGCCCATAGTCTTGTACCTACTGTATTTCATCAGGTGGTCTCAAACCTGTTCTTCCCTTACAGTGAGAGAGACTTTGCTTCCTCAGCCTCTGCCTAGAGGTTCAAGGACTTGAGAAGTCCTCAAGAACTTCTTGAGGGAAGCCTGACTGCCAGTGAAGACCAAGGCAAAGAAGTTGTTGAGTACCTCAGCCTTTTCCAGGTCTCCCTTCTCATTTATCAGAGGGGGAATACTCCCCTTGACCTTTTTTTTCTGACCTGCCTTCCCTAGGCAGGTCAGGGCTAGTGATCTACTTACTGCTCGTTTGCTTAGCGCTCAAATGCTACTTCATAGCTTGTGCTTGCCCGAATACACAAAGCGACAGGTCAAGCACCTAGATTATTCCCATTCAATACTAGACAGAAGACCTTTAATACAGGTACCACTTCTGAGTTGGAGAAAAAATTGAACCCATTTATGAAGGCCAGAGACTGAAGGTTTCCCTGAATGTATGATTTCTGACTAACCTGCTGGCAGAACACCGGCAGCTACACAAAGAAGTTCTTCAACACTACAGGCAGTCACTGGGGGTTTTCACAACTGTTTCACAGACCAACTTGCAAAGCTGATAACATCGTAAGCATAGTTCTTTGTCCTACGTGCAGAAGGAGGTTATGTTGAACACATTCTCCTTCCCAGAAAAATGCACAGACACCTTAAAGATTACGATCAAATTTGGGGAAAAAAAATAGGCTAACAGGTTTACCATGTTGTTTGCATTTGCAGGTTCATTTTACAGGTCAGTAATATCCATGTACAAGTAAAGGCAAGAAGAAAACCTTGGACTCCAAAGCTCTGGAGATGAATACATGCTCTGCATTTCTCCTTTAGTCGTTTGCATACTTGGATACAACCCAAAACTTCTTTCCTTCAGTAAGCACATAAATGAACTTCCTTCAATGTGTAGTCTCAAAGCATATGCTTGTATTTTAAGTTTGAAATTCAAGCAAAGCTAAAAAAAATGTTTTCTGGCAGTAGCAGCTAATGATAGTTTCTTCAGACCAGCTTAAGGGAAATAAATCTTGTAGATGTGCATCACAGTCATCACAGTACTAAATTTCAAGTAAAATTGGTAATCTAATAATCTGTCAGGTCTCAAGACTTAACACTCCCATTTAACAAATTGATTTTTAAAAAAGGAATTGATCCTAGCAGGAAATATTACAGCTGTAATATTTAAATAAGGCAGCGCTCCCTTATACCATCACACATCAAGGTCAGAGCACAAACTATTCTGAAGCAGAGCAAGGAAACGTTTACTGAAACGCTAAACAAGACTGGCTTATCTCTGTGCCTGAAGCTGAGTTAAACTGTTTGGAAATCGTCCACTAAAGTTACTCTTACTGAAATTATGATGTGAATTACTGCCCAAGAACGCTTTTACATGGCAAGAGATGGAAATCCTATGTAATGTAACAGCAACAAAACTAGCCAAGCCTTTTATGTAGCACTAACAAGCAATGCACAATTAAGCTGCAGAAGGGACTGCTTGGCAACTATTACTTAAGTACACGCCGTTTTTGCAGTGTGCATTCACTTAATCACTTTTCTTCACTGTAATGACTTTTGTTTGGGGACCAACATCCAATAAGTAAATCAATATATCATAGTACCTCTTTAACAGATACCTGTTATATAAAGCAACCATCCATGGCTTAGATCTAAGTAATTAATTATTAGTGATTAAAAAATTAAGGTCCCTCAGTTAAGAAGTTACATTTTCTTGTTCACATTTTTCACATCATGAAGTTTTAGCATGAATAAAGTACACTCAGAGGTCAAAAGCCAAGGAGGAAACAAAGATTTATTTTACAATCAGCATGCCTCATTCGTTATGAGGAATTAAGCCTCTTCTTGCCACAAGCTGCCAATAGCCAATACTACTTTCTGGCTTGTCAGAGACAGAGGTTTGTGTGCATCAGACAAGACAAGACAAAGGCATTCCCTTACCAATTTCCTCTGAATTTAAACTCCCTCTGGAGGAGCACAACACCCAACGCACCGGGACCTCAGAACGTCTCAGCATGAAGGAGCATCTTCCAGCTCTCAGTTGTCCATAAGAGTAAATTAAATAAATAAATACAATACTCCCAGAGCACCTGATTTTAAAAACCCTTTTTGGATGTGATTCTCATTCAGGTAACAGCGGGAGCTTTACACAGTAGATGGATGTCCGTTCAGACTCTCTCAGAACTGACCTTTCTGACATCACTAATTAAATGCGCAATTCCACCACCACGCCACCGCCCACATCCTCTGGGCACAGAAATGCTTACAGTTGAAAACTGCTTAAAGCAGTGAAACCTATTGTAGCCTAATATATGCTCATCACTGACTCCCCGACTAGACCACTAAAACTAACTTTAACTGGAATAGAAACAATCCGTGCTGTCCTTGCAGGAGCAAGGAGGCATCACCACCTGCACTTCAATACAGCCAGCTTCAGAGAAAACTCCAGCCCAGCCTATCCTTCCACAGCACACATTAGCCTTCAGCATGACAAAGCAAACTGCTATAGCACAGACCAACATCTTGCCTGTATCCCAGCATCAGGCAAAAACAAGACGCTGCCCAAACCATGAGCCTGAACTGACCTCCTTCCAAGATCCACCACCCAGAGCACAGGATCAGCATTACTTGTTCACTAAGTTCTCCAGCTCCATACTACAGTGTCAGATTAGATTCACAATTTTCCTAATATCGAATTGTCTAATTTTTTATTTTTAGCATATCAGCAATTCCTTACAAGGCAATACAGCAAACAGTAAAGCAGCTTGTAACTACTAGCCTGTCATGCATCTAGCCTTATTTGCCAGTGTTTTCCCAATGCTCATTGCTGCATACTGCTTTGCCTCCTCCCTGCTCCTCTGTACATTCATAAATAACTTAATTAAGCATTATGTTGCAGGCTATCAACAAATAAGACAATTTTTCCCCAAATCTTCAACTGCAAGTAAAAACAAAACAGAAAAAACAAGACATTATGCACATGAAAGAACAGGCAAAAGATGTGAGCTGCTAGGAACACACACAAGCAGGGAAGCAGTACAGATGGAAAGCCCGACTTCTGTGAACAACAATTTCATATATATTTAATTTCTCCAGAAGTGCAGCTATGAACAGAGGTGAAGTTTTACATAAGAGTAATAAAAAAACCAGAAGCACGTGAAATGGCTAAGTATACAAGTTAACTGACCAGAAACTGAAAAACAGCCCATAAAGACAAAAAAAGTGCATAAAACACAAAAGTCTCTAGCCTGAGTAAACGGTCACCATTCAGGGTAGGTTGCAGTTCACGTTAACATCCAGGCAGTAAGGTAATTTTGCTAACAGAGCAGAGCAAATATTCCTTGCAGCACAAAAACCTCCCTCGAAATTATGTTATTGAAATGAAAATGTGACTTTAGAGAAGGTAACTTTGAACTTTTACTGAACTTTTACTTCAGATACTCAGCATCATCAAAAATAAGGAAATAAAAAGAATATTTAGAAGGTAGTTCATTAGAGGCTTTAGAAGGCTCAGGGCAGAAATTCACTGGCTGAAACAAAGGTACTATGGACTCAGGAGAGTCTTTACATTGAAGTCATTAGTCTAAACAACAAAAGTTAAGAAAATTGGTCTTAAGTGTTCATAATTGTATGCAAATCTTGTAATTAGACAACAATTTTCATCTGAATAATAATAATTGTTACCTTCAGTAACATGTAAGATCAAAGTAGAATCTACAGAATCACAAGTGTAATGCATCTTGTTTCAACTGATGTTCCAATTAATGTCAAATCAAATTACAGCATTTCTTCACAATGCAAATATTTATCATCATTTACGATCTAACCTCTACGCTACCTGGATCGACTAGCTGAGACTACAAGTCAGTGCCACCTCCGCAGTCCAACAGGAGGAAAATTTCACACTGTGAAGTCAAAAGGAAGCTTTCCTGCCAAATGTCTGGAATACCACAAGTGGCAGAGAGGAATACACTCCTACCATAGCCACCTGATTTGCAAAATAATAAAATTCTAATGTGCTCATTTCTCCCTGATGGAAAGGGAATTCAAAAGATGACTATTTTGAAACAGAGCACTAGAATTAAAGAACTGTTAGCGTTTGTACCTGATTTACACTTGGGGGTCACAAACACCGAAACTTCTCCTACCTCCCCAGAACTAGACCTAGAAATTAATTTTGTCCAGCTGCCAGTTCTGGCTTCGTCTGCTAAAATGCTAGGCTGGAATACTGCTACTGCAAGGAACACACCTAGCATTACACCAAATATCGTAACCTTCATTTTTTTTTAGGCTACACTTTGCAGACCAGAGTTACTATTCTGCTCTATGATGTATCTGGAAAAGAAAAGAACGTGGCAGAAGTGATATTATCAAATCCACTGACACACGGTAAGCAACAAGCACATCACTTCTCTGTAGTCATTAAACTTCTGATATGAGACAGTCAGATAAAAACCATCTGAGTCGCAGACAACAAAGAGCACCTCTCTGACAAAACTCTTATATTTTGATAAAAACGAAAAGCTATTGCTGACATCTCTCTTCTTTCTCTTTGACCTGCAGAGCACAAACCTGCAAGTGTTTAGGGACACAGCATAACATGGTTCTTTCTTACAAAGTCTCTCCTAAGAATCTGCTTTTTAACAACATGCTGGTTCTCCTCTTCAAGGCACCTGTAACGTGCTTAGGAATCCTCAGAACACGGGAACAGAATAAAAGCCACGAAGTTTTGTTAACTATTTGCAGAACACTTTTTGAAACAAAAGATCTAAAAATAAAAAATAACGAGAACAACAAAAAAGGGAAAAAGAAAAAAAAACAGAAAACGAAATTCTGTCAAACATCTGTCCCTCTAACCGAACAGTTGCAGGTGGCTGTGCTGGGTATTGCCCCTGGCCCTCTGCTCAGCAGGTAGAAAAGGTGACTTTCATTTTTATACTGTATCCCCCGCCTTGTGAAACAGCTTAATTATTAGGACAGGCTTTTATGTACACCTGACTCAAGGGCGAGGAAACATTTCTCTGGAGCATGAAAACTTAATTACGCTCCTGGATATCCAAGGCATTTGCACTCCGTATGTTTCAACTCAGATCAGAGTGGCACTGATTCTCGGGGCGCCTTCCAGGCAAATGGAGGAAAAATAGGCATGGCTACAGTGGGGCAAATGTTTCTAAATGATTACAGAACCAAAAAACCTGCTACTCATTTCCCAAGCTTCTCAAAAAGGGATTGCTCGATGTACAGCAGAACTTAGATTTAATTAAATATCTGTTAAAAATTAAGTCCTTAAAACTGCCAGGATTACATTTAACAGTGCAGCTAAAGACAATTTTGGATTTTATAATCTGCAAACTGCATTTCTTGCATAGTGAGCATTTCTCTACTAGCAATCTGTTACAGAAAAGGAGCCCAAAGGTCCCAGTCAGGCCCCAACAGAGCTTAATTCCACCGACTGTAAAGCATGAAGTAATTCAACTAAAAACACTAAACAAAACACAGTGCCAAGGATGAGCCTCTAAATGAGGACAGTAACGAGTAAAATAGTGTTGTTGAGTTGTTTAGCTTTGAAACACCTGGCATTCAATTCTGCGATTCAGGAAAAATACATTCTGTTATTATTTAAAACTCCTCTCGTATTTTGATTAGGCAACTCAACGATGGTATTTCTTCTTTTGCTTACTCTTCTCTTCAACCGTTTGACTAACACAGCCTCAACTCCATTCTCAAGAGAGAGGGAGACAGGAGAGAATCATCTGGCATTTTTATGAAAGACATAACAGTTTCAGCTTAAATACAGACTTGCTCAAAAAGTGTATTTTCCCACTGCATTAGTCATCAATATTATGGTTTTTTTTTCTTTCTTCCTAATTCTCTCAAATCTAAAATGAAACCTTCTGAAGTTTCAAATTTAACCTGTGACGAAGCAGTCTAGAATACTTCATGAAGTTCTCATATACACATAGCTCACAGCACACAGCACGACTGAGCTTGGAGGCCATCTGGTCCAGCCTCCCAGCCCAAGCAAGGCCACCTAGAGCAAGCTGCCCCCAGCCGTGCCCAGATAGCAAACACAGCCATTCAGGTTATACCTGTTGTACCCAACCTACAGAGTCTCCTGATAATCCATGGGAATTACATTGACCTAGTAAAAATCTTAAGAGCCGCATAAAAGAGGAATTATCAGGCTCTCATCTCTGTCAAAAATTAATCTAGCCCTCTCACAGCATTCTCATCATTCAGTGGTAAAAAAAAATAAAGTTGGATTAAAGATGCACAAAAAATAGCAATTTGCTATGGTACTACCTACCTCTTTTCCTCTCACTCCCACCCCATTATCGTATACCTTAAGACTGTATCATCCCAGCAATCTATTGACCTTTCCAAATACTTGCCTTCACATTCAGTCTCTTGTCCCTTATTTACCCTGTTCTCATCATCACAGGCTCAATTAGTTTATTTCATAACACACTGAGCTTTAATAGACAATGATGTTAGAAACTGTGGGGATTAAATTAAACCTTGGGAGGATGCAAACCACATTACAGAAATAGTCTGTTTAAAGAAATAAAACATCAAAACCACACGAAGCATTATATAAGCAGCAGGAAGGAATAAGAAGCCTTTCCTGATTTTTTTTCTGCTATTCCCCCAAACGTTCTGCATCAAATCTGACTTTCACAGAGCTGAAGGAGCTTGGGTTATAAATTGCAACTTTTTAGCTTAGAAAATTGAAGGACAAACTTTAATCCAAAGTTAGGCACATCAAAACAATGTCTGGTGATTGCAATTTAACAATCCAGAAATGCCAGTGGAAACAGATGTCTGAAGCCTCACTAGAAGGTGCACAGCATTTATAGTCTCTACAGAAAAGGAGACTGAGCAATATACCTAACCTACCTTTCATTTTGCTGGGAAGATAAGCTGCTAGTTGCTATAGATACCTCTACATAGAAACAGGAGATAAAGCGAGAACATTGTATTAAAGAAATGATACTAGATCATATTGATACTAGACTTCCTGACACTGCATCAAACATAATATAGCTTAGTTCTCATAACAAAGATGAAATTCATTTACGATACTAGTACTATATCCTTAGAACTGTTCATTTTAGTCATGATCCACATTTAAAAAAAAC
This sequence comes from Anser anser, assembly GCF_964211835.1. Classification (NCBI taxonomy): domain Eukaryota; kingdom Metazoa; phylum Chordata; class Aves; order Anseriformes; family Anatidae; genus Anser; species Anser anser. Next base: position 144,512,657 of record NC_139721.1, read on the forward strand.
ATATACATTTTAGAACAAGCTACAAAAAAATGACCTAACCACTCAATATGTACTAAAAACTTGTATTTGGCCAACTATCATTTCAAGGAGCCTTTGAAGGATGAAATGTTCACCATGTCAAATACACAATGAAATGGCTCAAAAGGAGATGGCTTCCCCTTTCACCACTTGCCACATACTGACAGAGCAAACTACATGTGTTTTATATAAGCACACATATAGATTTATAGATATTTTTCAGCTTGTCTCCAAAGATTCCTACAAAGATCTTCTGCAAGATTTTGTCTGTGAGATACTTCTTTTAAATAAAAATTTCTAATAGCGAGAAACTCCTAAAAACTGGAAGAATGCTGATGGTATACTATCCTCAAAACACACAAAAAACATACTTCCAAGTTAATACAGGACGGCTGGTGTTAACAGAATCCACTAAGAAAGATCTACGTAATCTAATAGGTTGCATCTGTCAGAAAAGCATTTTAGCTGAAGACAACAAGAAATCTTCACTCTAAGCTGACAGCAGAAAAGTGACAATTTTGCACTGGAACAGGGCTTCACAAAAATGAACAGCTTGAAACCCCTCAGCTTAAGTCTTTGACAGAGGAAAGCCCAAGTGAATTACCATCTACAGACTCTAAAAGAAAAATATTTAAGATATTTTCACTGTTGAAGCACAGCTTCAGAGACCCAAGTTTTCTGGACAAATGTGGAGGAAAATACCTAAAGTTTGCCACTAGATGGCTCCTCTGTATGACCCCCCAAGGCACTGCAAGCCTGTTCTCCAGCTGTCGAAGCAGAACCAGGGCTTCAGCAGTGCCAGCAGCCAAATACACACCTTGCAACTCTGAAGCAGCTCCGCTTAACTTTCCAGTGTTAATTACTCAAAGAATCCTTTCGATAATCCTTCGGAGAATTTCAGGCATACCTGCTTTTGCTAAATTAATCTGATGTTGTATGAAAAATAAGATGAATACTTTTCGTGGTTTTTCACAAACAAACCACTCTCCTCACTTGAGAAAAGGAACAACTTACAGCAATGTCAATAGGAACAGCGTAACAACCCTTCCCCTCCACTCAAGGTCACACTAGATGTTGGGAAAAGTCTTAACACTTTTGGTCCCGTTTTGTTATTTTTAAGGTAGGATACATGATTTTAAGGTAGGATACACAAAACTGGTAGGTTGAGTTCAAGTGACACCTATAACCACTGACTCAGTCATTTCTTCCCTTTCCATACACAACACAAGCTCAACTTTTCTGTTAATTAGCATATTATCTTATCCAAGTATGCTTTGTGCCCTCTGATCTGTATTTCAAGGCATACAATGTACTAAGGTGCTATAAACACGCAGCAGTTGAGCTATGATTCATAGCTTAAATAGCTAAACAAAAATTTCCAGACAGTAATCTTGCTCCCACCTGTGCAGGTCTCACAACAAACCAAGTAAATGCTTGTTCACTGCTGTCCCTCTACTGAAAAACAGACCCCAGATGAGCATCTAAGGCAAAAAGACCCCCAACCATGCCTTTAGCCGATCCACCTCTCCCTATAAGAAGGATTTTGTCAAACTTCTTCCTCTCCAACACAAGTGACACCTCCCAGTCACGTTTGGCAGAGCAGTAACTTCATTCCCTTCCTAACAGGATTTCTCTTCATTCATTTTGACGAACAGGGGAAAAAAAAAGGTGGCAGCAGATCTGGGAGGCAGAAGGGGAGCTAAGAGGAATTGGAAGGCACTGACTTCTCACTGTTTAACAAACAGGTAAAGGCAAATGAGCAACACCAGGAGAATGAAATGCGTAAGTGCATCTCCCCCTCACCCCCTGGAAAAGAGTAAGAAAATTCAGTTACATTTGAACTTCCTAGAATGCTTCAAATATGTGACAGGTACACAAAAAGCCTGGAACAAAAGTTCAGAGATGCTCTCTGCCTTCGAGCTAAATGAGATTTTTAGGTGCATGTTGAAGCTAGGTAATGTTCTCAACTACAACGTAAAGCAGATTGCAACCCCCCAGTAAAATCAGCATTCCCTCTGTGCAGTTTCTGAACAAAGGTATCCAGGTTTACACAGGCCCACCCTCAAACAACTGCACTGGATCGCCACATTAAGTACAAACCAAAGCACTGCACATTACACTCACCCTGCAACTAATCCTGCATCCTTTGAATACCTCACAATCATGACAGAATGGGAAAAATGGAACGTAGAACTGGGCTCTCCACCCGAAAACCTAATTTCCTCACCCAAATCAACACATTTGTTATCCCTGAAATGAAATAAAGAGATACCAGCACAAAGGAGAGGTATGGATGAGAAAACACCTAAATGCAGAATTTAAATTGAGACTAAGACAGCTCCAATTTGTAAAAATAAGTTAATCAAATTTTAAAAAAGACAGCAGACAGAAGCAACGTGACACAGGGAAAGCTATGAAAAAGGAGGGGAACTGACAGACAACCTTGAAGAAAGTGATTTTTTTTCCATTCCTCCTAAATCAAGTGCTAGATTTTATTCACACATCTGACATCATTGAAACGTATTCCATGGATCTCAAAACGTACATGAAAATGACAAAGTACTGAAAATGATGAAATAAATCAGTCCTATTAAATACTGAAGATACTATTACTAGGTTGATAGTACTTTTTATTATTATCATTTCTTAAACGGTTGTATGCCACACGTAGGCACTTTTTATCATCAGTCTCAACACTAGGCTTACATATTTCTGTGTCATTTCTATTACAGTCAGTTACAACAGAAATCAAATTTCATACCGGCTGCTCTTAGACGCACCATACAGCAACTGTTTTTTAAAAAACACATCTATAATAAATACAGAAAGCAGACCCAACCTATTTGTAGTACTCTGAGCAGCTGAACTGTGGGGCTAAAATGCAGATCGATTTAAAACTTTGTTTTAAAAAAAGTTTAAAACTTTGGCACTAAGAAGGGAACACAGCTGGTTTCTTGCCTTCTCAAACACATGACAAAATAATAGGTTGCTCGGAGAAGCCGTGGATGCCCCATCCCTGGAGGTGTTCAAAGCCAGGCTGGATGGGGCTTTGGGCAACCTGGTCTGGTGGGAGGCGTCCCTGCCCATGGCAGGGGGTTGGGACTGGATGGGATTTAAGGTCCCTTCCAACCCAAACCATTCTGTGATTCTGCAATATGCTGGGCGCAAGCGATACATACAGCATGTGTTGTAGTAATCTGCAGCAAATGCATAAACTAAATAGGTAAAGCTAAAAGACTTTTTTTCCTTTTGCTCTGATGCCACACAACTCCCTAAAGAGCTTGAAAGTCATACTTAGTAATTTTACATTTACAATTACCATTTTACATTTTAAACTCTTAGGTAGTTAGTGAAGTATATTACATAGCTCGAGATAAATGCTCAACATATTGAACCTATAAAAGAATGAAAAGAAAACATACCTTGTCTATTTCCATTCTCTTCATCCTAAGGAAAAAGAAAGAGGGCACATTAAAAATTCACTAAATGGAAATAATACATAGGCATCTGTAAGCTATGAGGATTTGAAGTGAACGGTATTAAGGCTTTCATTCTGAAATTGTAGCATAATCCCTGTTTACAAAAAAAATAAACTGTTCCATGAAACATCCCCACAGAAACAACTTGAAAGGCACTATCTGATAACAAATGTACAAAAAAAAAAACCAAAACACTGTCATGAAGCCTAATACTGCATTGTGTGTTTTTGCAAGTATGTTTCCACCCTGAAAAGCCAGGCAGAAGAGATTATACTTTCATCATCTACAAAGTTAAATAATATGCTAGAGTTCTTTAATACTTACAAAAAAATTGTAAGTAAGCTCTGAATATTCTTCCTGAAATTTGAAATATCAAGTTTGTTTTGCCCTCAGTGATTCTGCTTACAGAAAAATATCTTCCCCAAATTCTATTTTGGAAAAACTTTGAAGATTTTCCTTCTGGTTAACGCACTGTATTTACAAACCTAACTAACATGCATCAATTAATCCTTCAAATAAAACCCTCTACAACTAGAATGTACTGATGGAGAAGGGCATGCTTAAAATAGCATATGATTACTTATTTCAGCTTTCTTGTCAGTACTTTAATATGGATGAGTGGCTTTTGAAAGAGCATAGCTAATTTCTTCTTCAGCAAAAATCTACCATTTTAACTTTCTAAAATGGTTAAAACATGGAAATGTGCTTTTTTTTCCCCTGAAGTGTGACTTCATGGACTAATACATTTTCCACCTAAATACAGTTCCTTAGACTAATATGCATTACTTGTAAAGTATTTCTAACATTTTACTTCACCTTTGCTAATTAAAACAGCCTCACCCTAAAGGAAACAAGGAGCAGGGGATGATCAGAGAAGTAATCTTCACCTATACGTTTCCTCCCACTTTTAAATGGATCAATTCCATATTTCTAACTTTTCATAGTAAACGCAAATCACTTTTGCATATTAAATATTCCCAAAGAAATTGCATGTTGATCTGAGTATACTATTCAAGAGAAGACGACTTGCTGAGAGAGAGACCTAGATACAAATACTGTATTACATAATGAGGATGAGACAGAAGTCTTTCCTAGGTGTAAGGCATTTCTTTCACGACATATAAAAGTGGAGTACAGCCTGCACCTCAAAACATTACAATAGCACAGAAGTTATCAGAATGCCTGCTGGAGCTTTAAAAGAAACCACGCAAGTGTCAAACGAACAAAAAGAGTGAATTAACAGAGATCTGGTACTGATTTGGCTTTTCAGAGGTCATGACAATCAATGGCCATTATCACCCCAACTCTGGTAGCAGCAAACAGCATATCCTTATGAATAGTCCTGTCTGCTCTACACTTTGGTAAAAATGCCATACTATTTGACAAATGCTGTTAAAATTTACCATTATATCCTTTGAACACCTGTAACAGTCAGTTGGTTTTCAACTAGGTATGATCACCCAAAAGAACAGCAGCAAAGAATTAGATGAGGCTAATATCTGCATGTCTCTAATTTCCACCCGATCTATCAAGTGAGAAAACATCTTTAGGACCCTGAACATCAGAGCTCATATATATATGGATCATACCTAGGGCAGGCTACCTTGTCTAATGCTATCAACAAAAAGTTATGGAAGGGGAAAGTTAGTTAATATAAAATTGCCAGCATATGAGAGACACTGTACTGGGTTTGTCAGTTTGTCACCCAGCATGCAAAGGTGTGTTAAAAGAAACACCTGCAAAACATTAGTTTTTCATTGTACCCAGCCAATGAACTCGGGCCTTTAAAAATGGAATGCTTTATAATGCAAATGTTTCGGAATTAGCTTTCTCTCCTACATTTACCTTTTACGCTTTGCAAGGTGTTAGAATATGCAGCTTCCACACCTAAAGCAAATATATTCATTTATCACTTCACAGCTTCTCAGACTGATTCAGTTTGTACAATGTAATTCATATGCAAAGAAGTGTTGCTGACTAACAAATCCTAATAATCATCCGATGTTCAACGCATAACGTAGGCTTCTTGTAACGTTATCTTAAGAAATCCTCCACATACTATTCACGTAATGAAAAGGAGACATGAGAATCAAGGAGGATACATAATGGCTTATTCCTGAACATGGAGCTATTCCCCGTGTACTGTTTGGAGTGCGGCCCCACGCAAGCACAGCCAAGCACTTTTGCCAAAACACAACACGTTGACTGCAGTCTCAGTTTACAAGATCATCTTTCACCTCGTCCTTCACCCAGGGCTGCCCCTCCCAACAGAGCTACCAAATCATACTTTCTTCCACTGCCTTTCACTGCCGTAATTACTATAAATCAGCTAATAGATTAGATTAAGAAACAGGCACAACAAGGGGGGTATTTACAGGAGTATATTCACTGTTAAGTTCCACCTTCTTTCCTTTATGTGTCACTTTAAACTTACAGTTAATTAGCCATTTTGTGAAATACACAAGAACTTATCACAATATCCTGAATTTGGCCTAGACTTCCTGTACTATGTGTATACTGAACATTAAATGAAAGAAATTAAAAGAAAGTCTGCAGTTGCTAGCAACCTATAACCTTAAATATAATATACTAGTAGTCAGTATCAAAGCATGTAGGGATGTTGCCCTAAATTGGTTACAACCAGTTGTGTTCAATCCCTTTACAGACTGCAAGATGGAAATGTAACTTCCAGTCAGATGGAAATGTAAATGAAGAAAACAAAGCGTTAAGGAAGCCTCTCATGTGCCGTTTTTCAGGTCGTCGTCACCTTGTCACTAAGTTGTTTTATGCTCATTCTCACCCTGCTTATTCAGGCGGTACACAAGTGGCAGCCCGTACCCCGGGTGGCAGTGCCAGTTAGAGCACTGGTTCTAGCTGTCTAGACAAGAATAGGAATTTCTCACTGGTGACAACAGAGGTCTGCAAAAGGTAGATGCCAAGCTTTGTACACCTAAGGTCTAGAAATATCTGCAACTAGAGCTTGCCATTGCCCCTTCCTAAACCCTACATCTCCTGGTTTAACACAACTCCACTTACTTTATTCAGGCCTTAAACAGTTCATTTCAGAAAAATGAGTAGCATCACTAAGAACAAAAAGTTTTAGTACTACTGTGTTTTTTTTTAACCAATCTAAACCAAAATAAACCCTTTTATTAGACTATCAACTATAACACTAACCCTCTTAAATTCAAACAAAAATCCAATTTTCAAATACATCCAGGCAGAGAACAGAAATGAGATTATTTTTTCTTTACATGAAGAAACACCCACTCTTCCCCACTCTGCATCATCTGAGGAGAGTTCTTTGCATCCAAGAAAATTCACCCCACTGCCTTTCCAAGTTGCAGCCTCCTTTGGCCTGTAGGAAGCTTTTCTTTCCATTGCCATGGACTTTCCAGCTGTGGTCTGATTTTTACCACACCCTGCAGTCTAGAAGCTTTATGCTCTGTCCTTGAGAAAATTCAGTGTTCCCCCCATGTGAGGATTCTTTTCTTCTCCACAAAGGACTTCACCTGACCATGTTAACAGCTTTTCAGATGAGTTTCTAATTCTCTTTACTGCCACTACCAATTAATGTTGACTTGCAGAAAGGTTAAGAAGTATTAGAACAAGACTACCTTGAAAGAAATCAAAGCTACAACGCGAAGCCTTCCCCAAGGTAAACAAAGACCTCTGTGCCGATCTAGAGGGAAAGCGAGAGCATCAAGTTGCCACTTGAAATAACGAAGACTGTGACAATGAGAAACTTGTAGGGGATTGAGTAACTGGCTGTTATGTCAATGGCACCTTCAATTTCCAGCTGTAACCTCTACCTTACATCAGAGGTAACCGCACACATTCTCTGATGTAAGGAAGGGACAAGGTTGCTCGATGATGTAAAGCAGTCATAAAGCCAGATCACAGTTCCTATTTTCATACTATCAAAAAACAGAAGCACCTCCTCCTCCCAAGACCCTTACACTTTTGGTCAGTAAGAAAAGAGAGATGAATGATACTTGAGCTTAGAATCAATGACAGAGTCTACAATTAGCCAGTAACCAATATGATCTTTGTTCAAATAGTGGTGGCACAGAAATCAGATTTGCCTCATAGAATCAGGCTGACAGCAAATGAAATTCATGCTTTACATAACTTAGGTACACAGACATCTATAAAAGCCACCTTATTAAGACCCAGGAGTAATAATTTTGCACATCTGTTACCTTCTCTGCTGTCTCACGGACATTAAAAGGAAGAAGAGAATATAATGGTTCAGGTTAATTTACAGAAGTGCTTACCAGGGCTCTGTGCAAATGAATTTTATAATCCTTAGAGGTGACTGAATGCCTGAATATAGGTATTACATCAATCCAACAATCCCATGATTTTCTTTTCAAAAACCAGCCAGAAAAGGGGGAATGAATTACCCAGATTCTGCCATACCAGAGGAGAAACAGACGTAAAAAGGGTGCAAAGAGCTTTTGAGCAGGAAAAGAGGGAGCTAGAACCTCAAGATACATTTCAAGATCTACAGGCATAAGCTCAGTATTGTATTGTTTGGGTCTCTGTCTCAGGAACCATCAGAAGCAAATGAGAAGACAATGGATGACATTGCCTCCCTCCTCCCCCCCAAGTTTATTTGCCCTCCCTCGTGCATATGTCATTTTGCACGTGGAAATAGTATCATCTGTATGAGTAGATCTCTGAGAAATCCAGGAGAAAACCAATCTAATCACTTCTCGGTTAAGGAGTTGAATCCTGCTCATGCTGTCTATTTTTACCTAGAATGCAAATATGGGTTATCAGGAGATGCTAACAAGTGCACGTAATCATCTGTCCAGCTCAGCTAAGGCTTCCCCACTCTCCTTCACGTTGGAATTTAACTAAGGATTGCTCTTGGCTGACTCTCTATAACCTCTGTTGAAGAACAGAAACTTTGGGATGACCTAATAGAGCTAATAGTCTCATTTAAAGTTAGCTTCAGTGACTCTGTGTTAAGGGGAAAAACGCTGGGCGCAAGTGCCTGCTGTAGCTGAAGTTAACTGGAAAAGCGTACCAACTTTCCCCTGGAAAGATTTTTCTATTTGAAACAACTCTTATAGCCACTGAAGATAAGCAAAACAGACAACTTTAGCTAAAGACAATTAGAGACACATGAATCAATTATCTGTCTGAAATGAGCGTTTTGAAACTCATTCCCCCATCTTAACATCAACCTAGTTCTCTGCCTAACCGGCAAAGCAGAAGAAATCTCAGAGGTAGGGCGTATCATGAGAACTTGCATATTTGATTAAAATAAGCAAATGTTATTTGAACTCAGTAGAATAAAAAATCCCTTCTTGATACTCAAATCTCTATTCAACAGTTTCTCAGTACCAGGCACTACAGCAACTTCCAATAGGTTCAGTCACGTAGGGAAATACAGACAGCCTTTAAACGAGGCAGACTGATTAGCTGCTTAACATTTTAAAATAATTGCTTTAAATAAAACCTATAGAGTATTTTAACACCATTTCTCATGAAGTTAGGAAAGTTGTTCTTCAGTTTAGGCCAGTATATATTTGTCTCTTGACTAAAAGGGAGCTGCAAGAGTCTTGTCCTTTTCTGCAGAAAGAACGTAATAAAGAGAAAAAAAAAAAGGTCTTTCTAACATCCATCAGTTTTAAGATATTCACAAACTATGGTAAACTAATTAATTTTTCCAGGCTGTTCTTTCAGGATGATGGTATAACAGATTTCAATTCTGGAGAGAGAAAACAGAAACAAATAAAAAAATCCCACAACCCACACCCCATCCTTGAAGCATACGCTTTAAAAGGTATACAAATTAATGACACTGGCTTTAGGTAAATAAATAGTCACTTACTTTAAAAGAAAACTGAACTGCAGATTCTGGAGGGTAAACTATGAAGTGTCTTAAAGTGAAGCCAAAACCCTGAGATGTCCTCCTTAACACGACGGTTTTTGGACCAGGCCAAGAGAAAGTTTCTTCTTCCTCTGATGGTGATATAGCTTCACTCTGCTCTTTTCCATCTTTATTTTTTGATGCCTGAAAGAAAAGAGACACACAAAGATACTAAGTGTAAGTTATAATTCGGATATTTTTAAGAGTATTCTTGTGCACCTGAAAACAATTTTTTTCCCTCCACATTCAAAATAGATTGATTACCAATGACGTTTTCTTAAGATACATGTCTTGTAAAGCAGCATCCTTCTAGCATTACACCTCTCTGGTCATATCACTTACACAATTCTTAAATTTTAAATTAAATTACACATTAAGAAACTTTATGTTCAACAGTTTAAAGTTGAAATGAACCTCAAGGAATGTGTACAGATTATGTATTTTATTTGCTTTCTAGTTTACTTGGATACAAATTAAGCATGCTTTCTTTTTGTCTTCTGCGACTCCATTTCTGGCCACACAGAGCTCACAGGCATACAAACACACCAACTCCTTTTCCTGACTTCAAATGCAGGCATGATTTTCTCAGCTAGTAACTCCTCACTTAAACAACTGAAATAACTGAAGAATGCATGAAATTGGTTAGGCTTCTTTAGTGAGACACACGTTTTCTCATTATCTTTGATTTCACCTGCTTGTTGTCTGGCTGTGTTTTCTTTTCCCGCCTCAGCTGCTTTCTCTGAACAATTCAGTATTCCAGCACTACACACAAGTAAAAAGGCCTGATTTCCTACTACAGTTATACTGGAATCCCAGCTCTCTGTTAGAAACAAGACATTTTGTTCCTTTCTTAAGGGTAATTCTATATACCCATGACTCAGAAATATATGATTATGAAAAAATATTTTTATTATTAAAAATATTTATCTTCTCAGCCTTATATGAAATCTTTCATTTTAAAGTGCATGCCACATCATTCATAAAATCTGAACCAAAAGCTGAAGACATACAAAGAGAGCATGCAAAAACCCTATGACCCTCCTCTAAATATTCTAGTTCAACGATGCGTGAAACAAATTTAGATACCAGAGCCTATAGCCTATTCAAAAGGTATTCAAACAGAAATAATAGTCTTCTTGTCCTTCTGTAGCTCTGTTGCTGGGGCTCAGCAACTGGCTGATACGTGTCAGAATTTACTGCTTGGTTTTCTTCCTAGACTGCTCCAAAATAATCCCTTACAGCTGGGATTTGAAAAATGCAGCAGTGCTTATTGGTAAGGTGGGCCCAGCCAACTCCAATCAATACCTACAGAGAACACAAAACGTTTTGACTTCCACCATGACAGCAATGGGTGTCACGAGGGAACTTCTGCAACTACTTGGTGGGATACTTAACTCTGCATTCGGGTGTGTAAAACCAAACGTGCTTCTACACGGCTGCTACGGACAGCTCAGAAAACCCGTACCTTGTTTAGAGCTGCAGGGAGGCCAAAGGAATACCACTCAGTGCTTCAAAGACCAGCCTCCCTGCCTCCGATCATCCTGTGCTCAGGGAGGAAAAACATACAAATGGCAAAGGGTCTTGGTGCTATGCACACGCTGAGAAACGGAGCCGCTTATGGAACACAAAACTGGGAGAATCCCGAACAGCCCCACGGGGCTCTGCTCCTCTGAACATGAAAGATTATTTTCGGATTTTTGGAAAGAAATATAAGAAACTCAGTCTCAGCCTAGTCGACCACCTAGTCCTTGTCAATCACCTTCATTCTTGTTTTGCAGTATTCGTGTAGAACAGAAAAGACTGAAATTAGGTGACTAATGAATGAAAAATTAGTCTGAACTGTGGAACTGACGAGGCTGGCTTTAGTTTAATCTTTGCATTGCTTGAACTTTAAGTTAAATGCTACATAACCCTTTAGCCTGACTACGAGGTCAGTTATTGAGGTGTTTCCCACCAATCTCTTCAGCTTCTCAACTTTTTCTCATTTTTGCACGAATGAACGTACTTTCTCGGTCTTCCATTCTCATGGCACGAGTGGAAAATTGCATGATTGAAAATGATGACTTCAGTCTTATTAAAATGGCAAAACAAGTAGCTCACAATAAAAATCATTGGCTTCAACATCATGACAGCAACTTCCTCTACTAAGTGACTAGCAAGCAGAAATCCACCTATTTACCCCTTCTCTGTCACCATTTTTTCTCCTCTCACGTTTTTATAGGCAACACTTGGAGAAATTTTGAACGATCAAAAAAATACAGGTACACAAGATCAAAAAAACTTTAATAAGCAAATATCTGTCATTAAGAATACATAAACAGCAAACCTAATTCTGAGAATCATTCAGGATGGAAAAAACTGAAAAGATCATCTAGTCCAACCTTTAACCTAGTACTGAAGTCCACCACTAAACCATGCTACTAAGTTCTACATCTACACGTTTCCTGAAGACCTCCAGGGATGGCAACTCAACCTCTTCCCTGGGCAGCCTGCTGCAGTATTTCACAACCCTTTCCCTAACAAAATTTCTCCTAATATCCAACCTAAACCTCCCCTGGTGCAACCTGAGGCCATTTCCCCTCGTCTTGTCACTTGGTGCTCAAGAGAAGAGTGCAATCCCCACCTCTCTATAGACAAGGGCAAAATGCAGCACTGAGAAGCAGAGGACTAATATATTTGCCCTTTTTTTTCCCCTGATTAGCCTACAGGTAGTTGTGGTAGGTATTACAACTGATCACTGTGGTTTACTTACAGCCCTACTGTAACCCAGGATCAAAATGCAGCCAAACTTCCCTAGGTCTGAGGGGTGGGAGACGTAGTATTTGATTCAAGTGAGAAACAAACCTCTCATTCCCCTGCAATTTCAAGTAAACTTTTACCACTCACGCAAGTTGCTGAACTAACAGCTGCCCATAAACACCAGTACTCCACTGGCAAGTCATCGTTTCCTGAAAGAACGGGCCAGAAGTTAAAGGTTATCATCATGCCATCCTTGGACCGCCCGCGAGGTCTGCCAACAGTTCAAGAGAAAAGGTCAGTATTAATAATAAATGTGGGACGTGGTCAGTAACAGCAACTCTGAGCCGCCACTACGAACAAAAACGAATCTGAATTACAAAGAAAAGAGCCAACATCTGTTGAGTCACCCCGTGAATGGTCCAACCACAGCACGCCCACCAGCAATATCCCTTGCCAGGGAAGGCTTTTAAAAGGAACAAGCAAAGTTTTCAAAAACACAAACAAAACAAGGGTGCAAGACAGCAAGCAAGAAACAGATGATGTTTTGCACAGGCAAGAATGTTACTGAAAGCAGGGATCCTACGTGGTGTTTCTTGTGAGCCAAAAGTGATAGTAATCAAGTTACAAACACGTAGATAACTCATATCCTTAAGGTGATTTGTCTTTAGAGGAGACTGATGTGAATTTCAAGAAAACGAAATACATATGCTTTATTTTCATTTCACATAAAATCTAACAAACAGAAGATTGTTTTGCTGTATTCCTTACTAAAGATCTGGATGCTTGATTCAGTAAAACACTGAATCTCTACAGATTCAACATTCAATGTGAAAGTCAGAACGCATACAATTAAGTTCAAGGACTGAAGAATCCCAGGCTACTAAAAATGATTCAAGCATCATTTCCCTCAGGATTGCTTCATATGAGCTTTTTACACAAAGTATCTCAAAACATCATTTCCTGTTACAGGCAATTACAAGGACATATAGCAGATGCTTAAATGCACTATAAAAAGCATTCTGTGCTTTGAATATTGCCTTTAACCCTGTTTTTCTGAGCGATGAAAGCATCCACGAAAAATCATACGGCACCTTAAAGAAGTGCATGAATCACCAGGAGCTTAACACAGTCTACAGAATTATGTAAAAATGGTAAATATGATTATTTAGAACCATCTATGTTATGTCCAAATAAAAGTAAATCTCAAAACAGTAATTTCACATTTCATCGGTATAAAATTTAAAAAGAAAACACACAACTTGCATGGCTTCCAAAGCCTCTCTCATTTTCTGGCTTCTAAACAATTTACGGATAGATCTGTATAAATAACATGCTAAAAACAGTCCAGTCCAGTGACAGTCATAAGCAATTGCAATACAAACTATCAGTTGTCTTCTTGGCTGTCTAAACAGATAAATAGGTATGCTTTGAGCTCTGAATACTATCTTCATAGATGAATAATAGGGAACGTAGTAAGCAATTACACATTGGACTATCAATCCTTGAAAAAACATGAAAAACAATTTAAAGTTGGTGTGAGTAATGTGAATCACTGAATCACTCATTTTCATCCATATTTTATCTTTGTATTTGGCACACAATTTCAAAATTATTTCCCAAGTCACTTGGGACTGGCTTGGCATTCACATTTACTCTAGTTATCTGGTTCTAACTTTTTTCTTTAATCATCCAGACCACTTCACAAATGAATTATGTAAATAAAAATCTCATTGTAAGCGTGTTTGTTTGCCAAACTAGATTTTCTGGAGCCTAAATCTTGATTAAGAAAATAAACAAAAAATAAAAAGCCAAGAACACCAGACTGACTGGTGGAGTCACCTACCAACAGCTCAATAAGCACAGGTCGCCTCCTGCTTCAGAAGGATTTTGCCATGCTCGTCTACCAAGAAACGTGCTACCTGAAACAGCAGCTTGGCTAGATGTGCATGCGCTGAACAGAAAATGGATTGGTGTCACTCGATTTTTCTGATTCAACAGGCACCAAATAATATATTTTTTTTTTAAATCACCATTGACATAAGCCAGAACCAAAAAGGATTTTGAACATTATCAAATCCACAATTGCCCTAAGACAGTAAGAGGATATTCCAAATGCTGTAATAAATGTTGGGCTTGCTTAGAAACAGTGGTATTTCTTGTATCAGGTCATTTATTTGCCCTATTTTTTGTAACCAAGTAGCTATCATTTAGCTAACTGCCCTATTACACCTGCAATTTCAAAGAAAAAAGGACTTTGCTAGCAAATTGATTTTACTTTATGTGACAGAAAGTGTAAAAAGTCTTTTAAAAGGTAATGGGGAGGGGAAAAAAAGGTTCCTTTCTGGCTAAGACTAAAGAACAGAAGGAAAAACTACCTATATGGGAAGAAAATCTTGTTAGCCACAGAACAATGGGAGATTTCACTGCAAGTCAGACCTTCTTTAATAATCAGATTCCTCCAGTGATGGTTTTCAAACAAAATTATAACAAGCCACTGACCCTTTTAGTCTCAACCACGCAGAGAACTTCAAATCACTTTGATAGAAGCTGACAAAAAGTTGCATGAAGATATCCCTCAAAAAAATAGTACTACTTTTCTGGTACATCCACCTGCTCAGAAATAATGAACCAAAGAACTGTATTCGTGCCCAGAGGACATCATGTTCCCTTTACCCTTTATCATCTTCTGTAGTCAAAGAACTAGGCTTCTGAACACAAGAGATCTCAGGCAGAGTAAAATGCTCAATCCACTGGAGAACATGTGGTTCCCTGGACCTGCGATGCTCGGTTAACGGTCAGACTCTATGATCTTAGAGGTCTTTTCCAACCTAAATGATTCTGTGATAAGGGACAAGTATAACCCCCAAAATACACAGCTCCTGGGCGTTCTTGAAACAGACAACACTAAAAAAAAAGCAAAACATTTTAGAAAGACAGATGTTTAACACAGAAGGTTATACAACTTGTCTTTGAGATCCATCATCACCACCCTTATTTGCAGTATAGGTAGGCATATCCAGCACTCAAAAAGGAAGCCAGACAATTATTTATACCCGTACCACCTCAAAAGTGGCCATACTTCTTACACATTTTCCACACTATGGGCAAATTCAGGCAGTACTCCATTAAAACCACCACTGCCCTGAGAAAAGCCTCGTGGCCAACATACACAGAACAACCGTGACAAGCGTTGAACGTGTAGGCTGAAAGCTCTTGCTGCTCTTCACACAAAATCACAAGCTCTATGCCTTTTGACTGCTGAAATGAGGACTGCAAGTGAAGAGGTTTGGCTAAGAGTGAATACATCAAAATCCATGATCACATTCCGAAACTGTCTCAATCCATAGCAAGATAAGGTACTTCTAGTGTTTTTTAACCAGATTGGAACGTAAAAATAACATTTTATTCAAAAGTAAATCATTCTCAGTGAAAGGAAATTAATTACTAATACAAGGTTGACACCTCAAGCAAATTCATCCTCCCAGTATCCAGGAAATAGCTTTGTCCTTGAAGCAAACAAAATGAGTTCAATCACTTTCAGCCTCAGCAACACATTCATCTCTTCACTGAAAAATCCCTGCAAGTAGATGAGCAGGAAAACCAGAAAGCAGAAACCCCCAAACCTACATAATTCCAGTCCTCTGTGTCAAATATGCACTTGTCCTAACTTCTGACTTTAATGCTAGACAAAATCCTGCAGTCTTCCCCCGAAACAGATAAGGAAGGATGTAGGGGAGGATAGATGTTCAGGCAGGAAATGGAACTTGGCTAACGTCCTGTCCGCACGTGAGTCTTCCATTGTTTTCTGTCCTTGCAAGGTAAGCTACAAGGTGTAACCATCAGCACCTCCAAACCCACAGTGATGGTAGGAAACCTGTTTCCCAAACTAGCGTGACATAAGAAATCACAAAGATCTGAGATGTATCACCTTGGATGCTAGCTAAGACCAAAAAAAGGCATCTAAAATTAAAAAAAAAAAAAAAGTCTTTTTTTTTTAGTATTTAATTGATGTTTTTCTTAACAGCTATACACGCTACAGACTTAAGAAACCTTAAGCTGAACTCCAAAGATACCCACAGTATTCTATGCGGAACACCAGCTTCCTTCTCTACTAACACCAAAATTAGACTCTGCAGTTTATTAACGAATCATCCCAAACACTTCAGTATTTTGATTGTCCAACTAGAATGTTCATATTTGCATGCTACCTCAAAGCTACCCTTCACAATATGTGAGCAGTAAGAAAATATATGTATATGATTATTAAATACTGCTTAATTTACTTACAGAATTAAGCTTAGGGCAGATGCATAATAAACATGAATTAGCTGCAGCTACCTGCATGAACATCTCCACAGGGCTTCTCTCTCCAGGTAACCAGACATCAAGAGACAGCTTTGAGGCTAGAAACAAGGCTGTATATGTAAAGCTTCTGTCTTAAATACTACCTTTTCAAAAAAAAAAAAAAAAACAAGCACAAAAAAAAAAGCAACACACCAGCACATACAACAAACTTGCATAATTGCTGACATTTACTATATACCAACTTGTACTTTTTAGTAACGCTCAAAGTAGACGTGACTGCAACGCAGCAACCCAGAGTGAAAGTAGTTCAGGATGAACAAGTCTTTATCTACAGGAGCGATACTGTAACAGCATAATCAGCAGGAACTGAAGCACCCAGCAGCTTGAGGCACGTAAACATACTGAAGCACAGAAGAGGAGAGTTATTCCTACACGAGGACATCCCTCAGTACTCCTCCACTCTCGCAGAGTGGGCCATGAGGAGATGGAACCCACCCAACACACAGTGCTGGGCCTAGCGACGGGTTGAGCAAGAGATACGAGAAGATACCTGACCCCATGCTGTGCATTTTAGTGCTATATGTATTTAAGAAAGCTGCAGGAAGGACTCAGATGCCCAATGAGAGTAATTGCCGAGCCCATTTCCAGCAGGTACCAAGAGGAGGCTGCCTTGCCACGAAGCACCTGAAACTGGAAATGAAGATGTAAACAAGCCCTCAAAGCTCAAATAATCAGACAGCTGCAAAACTGCTCTCACCACAAGAAAAAAAAAAAAGAGATGTGGAGATAAATGGAGCATGAGTCATCACATGCAACTGTTAGTAAACAGCACTCAGGTAGATAAAATCGGCCCAGTCAGGGCCCTCTCTTCAGGACAACTGCTAATAGCAAAAGACAGCCCGCTTTTGGAACCGGGAAGCACAGCTCTTCTTTCACAGAAGCTCTTCACGAAGGAAGAAAAAATGCAAAAACAGTCTTCAGAGCATGACTTCTCCAGATCCACGGCTTAGAGAACGTGTGAGTTCTCAGAGTCCCCAGGGGACCCGCTCACCTCTTACAGGCGGAGTGGGGGATGGCCGCTGAGGCTCCCCAGCACCGACACTGCTCAACTGCAGCTGAGGAGGATGCAGGAACCGGGAAGGCCTGCAAAGGCCAGCACACCCAACCAGCTCTCCAAAACAAGATCTGAACCTTTCAAGACTCCAGACAGTTACTACAAAGAACGGTATCAGTCCAACCAGGAGAACCAAAACAAATTACTAGGAGTTTAAGGGCAAAGATGGGCAATGCCCATGTTTCTCATGTGCACCCCTCACCCAGCCTGGGAAGTTGGGCCCTGAGTGAGGTGGTGAGGCAGTCTCTGTGGGCAGATCTCCCCCACTCAGCCCTACGAGGGGTCTCGCTGATGGCCATAAGGAGCTGAGATGGTTCAGAGCAAGGCAGTAAAGATGAAAGGAGCACTGGATAAAGCGAAGGCCCGGGAGGCAGGCCACCTCCAGGTGCCACACTCACAGCAGCCCGCTCTGTTGTTTCAATGTTCTGCCCAGGTGGCCACAGCGACAGGTCAGTGTTGGGGGAATAACCAGAGTGAATTTAGGTATTTGCTATGAGATAGCCCTGGCAGCAAACCTGCCACCTCCTCCTTCTAGGAACGTGAACCCCACCCAGACGAAGTGCCGGGCCTAGAATAATCCTTCAATTCATACTGAAGGCCGTGGCCACCTGCCTGCAGCAGAGATCAGCAGACACACCACACACAGTTGGAAATTTCTCAGAAGTGACTGACCCAGTCTAATAAAACACATTAACGATGTCCTCAAACCAAGGCCAGGTAAGGAGAAAGGCTCAAGAGAGCAATATAGGCCAGCTCCAGAGGCATGAAGTAAGTGGGAAAGCTGCAACCCTTCAAAACCAAAGCTTGTGCCAGCGCAGCAGATGGCTGCTCGCACAGGGAAGGAGACATCGCTGCTGCCGTGCAGGGTGCAGAGCTGCCTCGGGGTGGAAGGAGATGGACAGAGGGACGTGTGCTTCTGTGTACTTCTATAACTGCCATTGCAGTAAACACAGTCAAAGGAGAAATGGTATTTTTGAGAGGATTTCAGTCCTCAAAAAGGTCAAGGCACACACCAAAAAAAGCAAACAGCAAAAACCTCCCCACGTGCAGCTTGTTACCCAAGCTGAAGTTTGCCTTACTGTGCTCTACTGTTCACGAAAGGCTGCTCTGTGAAGCAGTTGATGCTTACGTCAGTCTCACCCCTACTCCACAAGACCTGAAAAGCAAAGCTGAAGGCTACCTGCAGCAACCTCTGCCTTTCTCCCTCACCTTAAAACGCTCTCACATTTAAATCACAGTTTTTTCCCCCGAGATCAAATACAGGAAAACAAGAAGGGTTAGAAGAAGCCTGTAGCTGAAAAACTCCATCTTCTCTGTTTGAAATCAAGTCCCTCCACTGCAACACATAAATGACTAGCTTTACACTGGCAAAGCACTCAAAGATGCAGGAACATGTGACAATCTGAAAACAGATGATCACAAAAATGGCACTTCTGTTAACTGAAAAGTTCTCAGTGTGCTATTTTCCTGGCTCTGGGTTAAATGCAGAAACACCAATTGGCTCTCTAAGGGGAGCCCAGCTGGACCTACTTGCTTGAATGAAAGGAGCGTGCAGCTCTCCAGGCCAGGGGAGATCCAGAAACAGTTTTCCTACTTTGCAGCAGGGAGAGCACAAACCTACTCACTCTGGTTAGAGCTGACCTAGCACTTTATGCAGAGCAAGCTCTGGTTTTCCCATACAGCAGTTCTGACACCTGGATTTTTTGCACTGTGCTTTGACTTCACCAAGAGCAAGATCATGTTTGGCACGACTAGCGCTCCATCGCAGCTCAGACTTGACTCAAAACTTCTCCAGTTAGCACCTAGCATCTTCATTATCTAGATGAAGGCATAAACTTATCTGATCCTCCTTTAAGTATCAGACACTTGTAAGTTTAGCATACTTCAGCTCCTTAAGGGTTTTAATTTTAACACACATATATACACACTACGAAAATATACTATATTGTGCATCCATCTCTATATTTACATGTATACATGGAGATATATACATACACATTTGTAGTAGGTTGTGCACATTGTAAAACAGTAATGCTTTAACTACGATCTTTTCAAAACCTAATTAAGTGCAAATAACTGCATTTAGCTCATACCTTCTTCTTTCCACACAGTGACTGCCAATTTCAAGCAATACCACCAAGAAGCAGAGGCAAAATACAGGGATTTACTTCACGGGTCTGAGATGCAAACTGTTTCCGCATTGTTTTTGCTCGTATCTTGCAATTAGTATTTAGAATAATAAACACACATTTCATAGTATTAAATGTAGTCAGAAAAACATTAAAAACAAAAAAGAAATTGAGAGCTTCCTTGTTTTCTTATAGGCTCATTAGCAAAAGCCTCCCCTCTTAACAGCTACATCCTCCTTAAACTGGAAAGAAAGGAAACATCTGCAGGGCTGGTAGCATAACAGCAAAATGTCATGTGATCTTAATTTAGCTAAATCAGAGCTTTTCCTTCTCTACTTGTTCTGCCCCTGCTTGTTAAGAATAGGAAATGCTTTGTCTTTACCTTAGAGTCTGATCTGGAAATATCAGAGACAGGAGACTGAGAAAGCAAACTTTCTTAGCGTCGAAGCAAAGCTTGAGGTTACTCTGTGCATGATAAAAACTGTCTTAGTAGTCTGACAGAAGCGATCAACAGAGGTTGCACAGAGTCACGGCCTGTCAGCAGCTGCCTTACGCTGCTTCTTTCAGCCTAGGGGAACTTTCTGACAGACCCAAGAATACAAGCTGTCCACGACCCTCTCCGCTTCCTACAAATGGGGAGAGAACATTAAGTTCTCTCGTTGCCAACATCCCCAGCCAAGTGTGTTACTGCAAAGTTAGGAGCTAGCTTGGACAACGTTTGTATACTCTTTTGCTTTCTGGAATAACACAGACTTTATCAGACACACCACATACCAGATAGTTTTCACTACATTTTCACCAGACTCTATTATGGCATACCTATTCACACATGCTAAATAGTTCTGCAGAAGCTCTTAAGAAGAGCAAAATCACCGCACACTATAAAACCTGATTCACTCTGAGCCCATTGCAGTAATCAGATGCAGCACAGCTTTAAAGGCAGCCATGAAACCACCTACACACTTCCTCCAGCTCACACTGTTTCTGCTTGCCAAGGGCTATGGCTTGGTTAAACAAATCATCAGCTCTGCCGGGACCCTGGCCAAACCAGCCAAGAGAGCACCCACTTTTCCACAGCCTCTGTCCCTCCAGCAAACCTCTGGACTTAGACCGGGCTACTCCATGGTGCAGCTACAACGCTGAGCAAGGGCTTTACTTTGTGGGCTCGGCGGTGGGACAGAAACGCACCTTACGCTGCTCTCTAACGCAGGTATGAGGTTGATCTTCTTACAGAAGCTACTGATCTTTCCAACGTAAATAGACTCATTCCTGCTTTAAAGATATGAAATCAAAAGACTAGCTGCACCACTTCATCTGCATAAATGCGTTGTCATAACTGCTGGTAACTCAACTGGTTCAGACATAAGATGTGAACATCTTCAACTTTGCAATGCTGCAGTTTTACTTAAAATTTTGTTCCATGTGCAACATGAACGTCTGACCTGCCCAATGCCAAAAGGAAGCCATTGGAAGATCAGGGAATTGACCCGCAATGTCAAAATCCAGACTGTCACCCTAAATATAGCAACTCACTTCCAACAGCCATTTCAGATTCAATCCTGTTGGCAGAAGACTTACCTCCTCTCATGGGAAGAGTTTTAAGAACTGACTTGAGGGAAGAACTATTCAGATCAAGTCTAAACTTCCTAAGAAAGATTTAATACAGAGAACATGGCTCAAAAACACCACAAAACTTGTAAGACAACATTTCAAGATTCTTTACACCCCTGAATACACAGCTTCCCGCCTCAGAAGCAGACACCTCTAGATATATAGTTAAAGCTACAAGCTTTAACACTGGGTAAATATGGAAACTAATAAATTCCTGCAGGCACAAACACACCACTTAAATATAATCCTGGTCCCATGTTTTAAGATATTTGAATATAGTATATAATGCACAAATTAATATACTGCAAGTTTTAAAAGCCTTAAACTCTAAAGTAAAAAGGTTTGTGTATAAATCAGCACACGCAGATGTAAAGCTACATAACTCACTCATGTTAAAATATTTCAAAACCCTAAATTTGTAATCTACTGTGCATATAGGACAGAAAAGCAGCTTTTTCAGTGAACAATTTAATTTACTAAGATATAATACTTAGGAAGCTGCTTAAAAAAAGTCTGTGAAGTCATTAACTTGAAAAAAAATCTGAAATCTGTATGTCAACAGAGATGAGATATCACTAAGAGGATAAAGAGGAGAAAGTTGTCCACAGGATTTTCAGTTTAGCTGCAAATCCAGAAGCTTTCAAACACTGCCCTACCACCATGCGATGATAAGCGATCTACATTATTTCCTCACGGTTTGCAGAGAACATGTCAGTAAGAATGGTAAATGCCGATGACTAAATCCACATTTGTATCTGTCTGGAGAACGGGGTGGAGGGCAGTGGAGAAACCTATTTTAACAAAAATTCACTTGCTTTTTTAAGAACTACTTGTCCTTGCATGCCTATTACCACGGCTTGAATTGCTCACTCTTGCTGAGTTACTTCCCGGTACTTCTGAACATTACAAATGTTTCTCCAACAGCAATGTGAATTCCCACAATGAGTAAAGCCACCAGCTATTTCCTGCAGTGTTTTACACCTTTTACTCAACAAAACTGAAAACATTACACCCTGCACTGCTATGAGGCAAGATTTTTATCATATTCCCTCCCTCCCTGAGGCAGGAGCTAAACAGAAGAGTACAATAAGATATCATATCACATTTCTAAACTGTTATCAGCTGCAAATATCTGAAAGGAATGCAACCACCTTTATTATTTCATCCTCCAAGTGACACATTCAGAAGACTGAAAAGCTTTTTTTTTTTTTAAATGTTATCTGAGATTCTCCAGAGGAAGGGAATAGCTGCAGTGCAGCAGCCGATGCAGTGCTGCTGCGTCCTCAGGCTTGAAGGCGATGCGATAGCTGAGCCTGCGCTGCAATGTCTCATTCACACACACTGCTATACAGAAAAAGCCTGTGATAGTGAACTCAAGTTAAAACAAAATTTACAAGATCTTGGCCGCTATAGTGCCACAACACTCAAACTTATTTCTCAAAGACTGTGTTGATGTCAGTGGAAGCTCCTCCAAACCCAGCAGCTTCAATGGCCAGGCACTCGGTACAATGAAACCGCCCGACCAGCTGTGAGTTGATGGAACGCTGCAGAATGCCTGCCTTTGGCTGAGAAACCTAAGATTAAGTATTCGGATGGCTGAAAGCACATTATTGTTACTTTTAGAGGTTAGGATACAGCAATAAAATAAAGAAAACAGTAGACAGGCATTGCTCAGGTAGGAATCTGGAGCCCATGAGAACCTGGGAAGACCTGCTCTCCTCAAACCAGGAACAGCCTGCTTAGAGCACGCTGCTGAGCTGAGCTCTTTGCTGGCCTGAAGACCTACGTTCAGTTCACCACCTACTATTCCCTCATCTAACACCTGAAGGCAAAGCACTTGTGATACAAGGAGAAAAAACTGTAAACTACTCAATTTATTTTTGAAGACATTCCCTTTTTTTCTTAAGGGAGAACACTAAAAATTCTTAGTTTATCAGTGTCACCAGACTATATTAATTACAGGATTAATCATCTATGACACTGTAGGATCCCACTTACAAATCCCCTCATACACATACAAGCTTTCTACCTGCTACTCTTTGACTATTTCTAAATCTGTATTCATGCTGAAGTTCTAGATTGCCCGTTCAGACTCCCACTCTTAGATCTACCCCGTGTTTCACAAGACCATCACAGACAACACAAAAAAGCAGCAAGACGTTTCACTACTCTGCAGTAACTCATTTTAAGAAAGATCGGAAGTAATGAAGCTGTCCCGTAAAGATGAAAATCTGCAATTAATTCAGTTTGGTTTTGTACTCTTTACTGGGAGACAAGAAGGCTTCTGATTTATTATTCATGGATCACCCTGCGAAAGCCACGTAGCCATCAATCCCAGCCAAGGTTTGGGCTAAAAAAATGAAATTTTTCATTGAAAAACATGATTTCTGACTCGGATTCCTAATTTAGTCCTGACCTCTGCATATTCTTTGAAAACATAACGTTCTAAAACACACAACACCTTGCTATATTGGAGTACAAAAGGCACCTGTCTCATGTTACAGCAACTCTCACGCTGTATCATGAAGGTACTTTTTGTAAAATCTGTATTAACATGGTGGGCATGTATTAACATTCCTGCCTCTTACATATTTGTTCCCTTCCTGTTCTAAAAAAACAGACTTTGGGAACTCTACATTGGGGGAGAGGAGCAGGGTGTGTGCCAGCAGAACAAACAAAACAACCCTGAAGAACAACTCTATAATCTGATTCAAGAAATCATTAGCGATAAACAAACAATTAAGCTCATTTTTATTTTCTCCTTGAATATACACTTCTGACAGCCATTTAGGAGGAAATATGTTGTCTCAGAAGGCAAGCCTTCAACTCAGCTCTCAGATGACAATTTGTAATCCACTCCCTGATGTTTTACTGGGGTCACGATGGATAAAAATCACCTAAGCAGCTGCATAGCTCCTGCTAATTCAAGGACGCCATATGCCAAACTGGAGCAGTTCCACTTCAGAAGGAGCTGTTAGCTCGGGCTGCACAGGTCACCCACCTCCATTCTCACCAGCAGGCTTCTCCAGCACTGCTAGGTGGAGGATTTGGAAAGCGACACTGCTGCATAAAGCAGGAGGCATCTCTCTCTCTCCAGGGCTGACAGCATTCACTTCTTACATGGCATCTCAGTGGTCTCTTCCTGATCGGTAATACCCCATAAATGAACAAACAAGTTCATTTCAAAGAAAAAACAACAGCAGTAACTCACTAAAATGTGCAGTTCACAGGGATTTTAATTTCAGGGGAAGAAAAAAACACACACAGCAATCATATATTCTGCTTATCTAATAAAAAAATAGTAAAAACAAACAGTTCAGCAACATGTCTACCTTAAGCATGCAAGTAGTTTCAAGTATATTGACCTAAGGCCTGGTTTTCTTTCCAGCTTTTGGGTTATGTGAAATCTGCCTTGGGTGGTTTGGTTTTTTTTTCGTTTATTATTTTGGTTCTTAGCAGTTCATTTCAGTTTATTACTCAAAATGAAACACACACACACACACAATGCCCCTTTCCCTTCCCCCTACTTGTGTCAAACTCCTTTTAAAATTTCACGGGACTGTCCACATCATGAGCCAGGCGTTTTCTTGCTTCTTGATTTCTGAAGTACAGGAAGCTATTAGCCAGGTTGAGTTTGTCTATACAGATGAATGTAAGCAATTACCTATGTAAGCAAGCTAGACCAAACTTAGTGAGACAGCTCAGCATCTGAAAATTAAGACTGGAAGAAAGCCTCAGTTTGTCTCTGATTTTTTTAATTCACCAGATGAGGCTTCTTTTAACCCATAACATTAAGGAGATGACTCAAAAGAAGAAGGCATCAACAGACCTATATGTATAGTGGGAATGTTTCTGAATCACTTGCCTCTAGTTACTGTACTGAAACTGCAACTTTTTTCTTTTAAAGTGCTTATCTTCTCCTTAACGCTGTAGGAGAATACAATAAATTCTCCTCAGTGACTAAATGTTATGTGAGAAATACAGGTAACACCTAGAGTACCCTGAAAGTAGTATTACAACAGCACAGCACTATTTTAAATCCTTAGTAAGTGGATTCTATTTACAAACAAGCTTTCAAAATCCAGGCAGGTTTTTTTTTCCCTCCAGTTGTGCAGGAAATAAGTCAATTAGACTTACAGCTGTCCATATTAAGGACTGAATAACATCCTGTGGTCATTTATTTTATCCTGCATGTTCACAAAAGAGTACACAAAAAACCTCCACTCACATCATTTTTTCTCACATCCATGATAAAGTATTTTCAAACAACCAAGATGTTTGAGTCCCATTAAAGCTGGGGAAAAAATCAGCTTTAAATTTATTTACGCTGCAGATGACCCTGGCACGTCTCCCCTTTCCTGTATGTGATACATCTCTTTTTGTGCAACTCCTGAAGCAAATCTCCCTCAAAGGTCAAGACTTTAACAGAACAACCTAAAGTACTCCAAGTGTTAAAAAAAAAAAAAAGCTTTTATATAGTTAAAAGCATGTTTTATATAGCCAATAACTCTAGGAAATGCCTTAGTACATAGCAATACTTTTAATCCTACGTTTTCCATAGGATGGGGGGGGTGGGGAAAAGAGATGGACCGGAGCCTTCCCTCCCCCCCCCAGTTATAAATTATATAATCATATTAAAATATGTAAGGATAAGAAAACAACCGACCTGGCCACTCCAAGCACAATAGAGGTTACATATGAAGCTCCAGTTGTGGTTGATCACGCAGTCCAAAATCTTGAACCGGGCCATGTCCTGCTATAGCGCAGACTGCTGCTGTGCTCTGACTCAGCTTTTGCTGTGTGCTACCGAGGATGCGAGAGCTATGCAGTAATGACATTCAGGAACAAGGACCTTCTTTCCTGCTCAGCCTCCCTTCCCACCCCAGCCATGTGTCAACTCAACGAGATAAACTGACAGAACTGCCTAACGTTCCTCAAAACGACACTTCCGAAACTGTCAAACTATGCATTCTTGGGGGGGGGGGGGGAAAGAGGGAAATAAGAACAAGTACAGTTCGAGTGTACCTTTTTGTATTTCCTTTAGTGAGATTTCTTAGGATGTTCTTTTTTTTTTTTTCCTGTTGCTGCTGATAACAGTCTGAATCTCAATAAATTAGAACAATAATTCATACAATAAATCTTAAACCTGCTTAGGCACAGCTGTGATGACGGATGCTGTGTTTTCTTGAGATCCGAAAGCTTATACTGTGTTTTAAACACAGCACAATACGAGCAACTTCTCAGCAGCCAAGTTTTACAGAAGTCATAGAGGTTCATCGCCTTCATGTTCTTAAATGGCAGGCTCCCTTTAAACCATCAGTGCTGACAGCACTGCTCAGAAACGCTGCCTGCATTTCGTACCGAAGGACAGCGGCCGCCCCATTGATAGGGGAATGGACGATGGAGCAGTGGGATCCTGAGAGACTGCAGAAGTGCTGGATGTTTCCTTCTTCCTTTACACAGTTCTCTTTTGCAATTTGTGAACAACCCTATCTCAGATACACATCTCGCCTTCTGTCTTGACTGTTCTACCTTGTGCACCCTCTTCCCCTTCAAACAAGAGATTCAGAAGTACAGGAGACCTGTTTCCACAGAAACATACCCATTTTGTTTGATGGTCACACGAACCATCAGACTTGTCACAGAAAACAACTTGAATTATTCTGAGGTTTAAACACCACAGCTAGCTAACAAACCTTTCAGGAAGTCAGACAGTTCTATCTGTAGCTCCAAATAATTTAAAACTAGGATGTTATTTGTTGAAAGCACATTAGGGTCCCAAGCACCTGCCCAGTGACAAGAAAGGACCCCAGCACTCTGACCCCAAGCCGAGGAAGGAGCAGAAAGAGCCCCACAGGGCACAACCCTCAGGTCCCCCCAGACCCAGCTAAGGAAAATACAAGAGAAGCGATGTGGATGAGCAGGAGGGAAGCATTCTGTTTGCATCAGCATTCGTGCATTGCCTCAAGGAAGAACATCTGCAATATGCAAAAGAGTTTTCAGTCTTGAGAAAGTATTGAGCAAGGGCAACAGGACCAGGTGGCCAATTCACCCTTTGCTTTAGTAACAGCCAAGCTACTGAAAAGTACTTCAAACGTGAAAGAAAATTCATGCTACAAAAGCAGTCTGGAAGTAAAACAAACTTGTACACAAGGGCCAAACAAATGGCTTGGCCAAGTAGTAGCTTGTAACTTTGGAGCAGTTACACAAATAAGGTCTCGTTTGTTTTAACTGAACCACACAAAAAAACTTGTTCTAATTTCTCATCCCAGGGGCCCTGGGAATTAATGCCAGGGTCCAAGCAAATCTCTTCCCTTCTCACCAACACGAGGAGTCTGAGGACTGCCAGGACACAGTTGTGTACAACAAATCTATGTCGTTTACGATGTAAATGGCAGAGATCTTCTATTATCACTACAATTATGAAAGAGGGAGAAGAGCAGTATCAATGTGACACTGCACAAAATGAATATAGTCTCAGAAAAAAGTACTTAGATTGGGAAAAGAGCTTGAGACATTAAAAGCATAAAAACTCCTTGTACAAGTTAAACAACCAGCACTGAAGCAGCCAGTGCTGACAAGTGGCTAGAAGACATGTCCTGCTTAGCAACTATTACTAGGTGGAACAGACAGACTTCCTCACGGCACACATCCTAACTATGCAAGCCTGAGAGATGTGGGAGAGGGAGGATGTTTGGGAAGGTCCTGCTGAGCGGGGGATCCTGCAGAGATGCCAGAGCAGAGTGAGGCCGCGAGGCATCCAGGAAGGAGCTGGCAGCCTGCAGGAGCAGCAGGCAGGGATGCTGGCAGAACCCGAGGGGCAGCCTGCACCCGGCTGAGAAGCGGCTGCACGTCACTTGCACTGTGGAAAAACGCGGTCATCAGCTGCGCAGGGTGGAGGGAAGAAGGGAAAGGAGATCTGGAAATCTGAGGCACGTTTGCTGGTTTATAACAAAAGCCATCAGCCAGTTTTTAAGCGGTATTTTGGTCTGATTCTGTAACAGCCTCATTATTACATACTTTAAGACGGATAAAGTACTATGCAGTATTTATTCCTTCGAAAGTATTTAAACTCGTAGTAAATAGCCAACATGGTATTTTATAACTCTACTGTACAGTTTGATATAAAAAAGTCGGTCAAACCTCAAAAAACAAATTTGTGCAACACTTCCCATAAAATCAACAGCCCTTATTAACCTGTTACTTTTTGGCAGTAATTTTCAAAGTTTTAAGGAAATTCTGACACATACAACCCCCCAGTCTGGCCAGGGCTTATGTAATACTTACTGCAATTCACACTGAAGTGTCTAAATCCTTCAGATAAAAACAAATTACAACAGAAAGAAGTAGGAAAACATTCTCAGAAACAATCAGTATGGGCCTGAATTTGTTGTCGACAACAATCAGTATCAAAATGCTTTTAAACTTCAATGGGCATGGAATGAGATGAGGACTGAAGTTTCTGCAAGCCTGAGTCTTTATTTAAAGTCCCTTAGATAAAGGATGAGCTCAGAAACTGCTACAAGAGCAGCACCCTCAATAGTTGTTTTTATTCCTTAAAATAACTTCTTTCTTAAAATTTCCTTCTAAATCTGCCTGTGTACTTGTAAATTTGATCTGCCAGTACTGAAAACCATTCCTGACAATCTCCAACTAGCCTGATGACTGCTCCTACTTACAAGAAAATCTCCTTCCTGGTACAAGGTTAAATCAAATTCCACTGCCTTAGCATTACTCAATTCCTACCTTATTTCAGAACAGAATAGAATTTTCTTCACAAATTACTGTTACACGTTTGCTGGAAGACCTTCTGTATTCCTCCTAGGCACAGCTTTGCTGAGAAGACTCTGCTCTGAAGATTCTTGTGCAACTGTGCAGGAATTTATGGAATTGCCTTCACGTAGGCACACAGTAAACAGAGTACTTCCCTTTCTGTTCTCAACACACAATTTACTAGTGCCTTCCTTAAAAAAAAAAAGAAAAAAGTTCATTGAAAAAAATCAATATAACCTATTGTGAACTTTTTCTTTTTAAAGTTTTGAATGGTTTTGGTCAAAACTTAAGAACAAGGCTTCCACACTGACTTTCACACCGGAGCACAAGAAGGTCAGCACAGCATTGAAAGATGCACTCACACTGGCAGAGAATGACAGCAGACACATACCAATGGCAGTAGGCTCCAAAGGTCTCAACATTCACCTGCCCAGGGTGCTCCCTGCCAGACATTAAGCTTTGACTGAAACAAGATGACAACGACACAGATGATTTAAGCAGGGTTTTGAAGTTCTACAGCTTTAATGGTCTGCATAAAATAATGAAGAGACCATTTAAAATTCCAGGAATATAAACTCTTGAAGCTCAATTATGCGCTAGTTTAAAATTATAAACTAAGAAAATAACCATCCAAAGCCTCACATATTCTCAAAGACTACCTGCCACAAAGTCTGCTGTTTCATCCCAGTGTTAAAAAGGATGAGGTTTGGGATCTCAGTGTTTTGAGGTAACCAAGTTAAACCCAGGTCAGAAACATAACTCTATTAGTTCTCAAAATCTGTCAGTCTCATATCCAAATTCTGCAAGATTAGAAAGGAAGAGACAAGATTTTGCTAAAGTATTTGCCCCTTTTGCCCCTTAAGTATCTAGACTTCTACCTAAAACTGCAGTGAGCTTTCTGAAACAGCAACAGGCAGCTCAGCTAACAGAAAGGGAAGGCTTCATTTCCAAATGAATCCAGGCTCTTTTTGCATACAAACAGACGTGCAGGCTGCACACAGAGATCCACCACAACATCAGCAGAGAGGCACGGAAATGTTTGAAAGGCATCTTCAGGAAGAAGGCAGTAAGAAAACTTGGAAATGGGAAAAGGGGAGTAACTTATTTTGTTAGAATTACTCTTAAACAGAAGAATTTATTACTACCACTAAACAACGTAGCAGCTCTTGCCTGAAAGTTGTCAAAACCATCCCTCTGAGGCATCAGAGACAGTTTTCAAGCAATAATACTACACACTGGTAGCAACTAGCAATCAATGCCTAAGTGCCTTGGAATTGCACCATTTGATATTTGAGGAGTGAGAGGAGAGACATCAGGTGATGAAACTGGCCTGATCCTGCCTGCTACTGGCTTACAGGTCCCAAAACACAGTTCAGTACTTGGAGTACCAAACTCCTTAAAGAGGTAAATCCTTTATTAAGAAAACCCTTCTTCCCCCCCATTAAGCCAACAGCATTAATTCTAGACAGACTCTCAGGACAGGACATTCCTATGCAAGAATGTACATTGTATTTTTACATAAACTAATACATAAAAATGACTCTAAGGTTATCTTTTAGAGTCAGACGTGGAAAATGTACTTTAGGAAGTGATGACTGGACTGAGAAGACAAGTGAACTGAGAAAGTCCCATTACAAGCAAAGTTACTACTTCACCTATCCAGTTTAGGACCAGCACTCCTGCAGTCGGTGACAGGCATTTCACTGGCACTACCACACAATATCACCACAAAGGCTTCGCGGTGCTCTGCACACAGTAACTAGTGCTTTCTTCCTTGAAATGGCATTTTAGCGGCTTCAAAAAGAAAACAAACTATGCACACGCACAAACAACAAATGCAAACAGAGCATCTTCCCTGGTTCCTCCTTTCTCCCACATCAGAGAACACGTTTTCAAGTCTGGAAAGCAATTATTTTCACCAGGAGTTACAAGGTCCTAGAAAGGCCAAGTTTTGTTCACTCTTGTTGTTTCAAAGGTAGATGCGGTAGAAGCCTTCGGCAGTACCTCGGGGTTCCCTTAGCTGCTGCAATCATACAGTGGCCACTTGAAAGAATTTCAAGAGCAACTGAAACGTGTTTGAGGTTGCCAACACAGTCTAGACTCTTAATGAGGATGGTGAAGCTCCAGAGGAAGTCCGGCTTGTTTTAGTCAATGAAATTGAGAAGTGAATAAGAACAAAAAGGAAAAGCATGTCTGAAAAAAAAGAAAGAGACACTATTTCCATTGCTCAGCTCAAAAGACTTACAATGAGAAAGGCTCTTACAAAACGAGTCAAGAGCAGGAAGAGGCTGAAATACGATTTCCATTCTGAATTCTTTCCTATCACTGGAATTCTTATCAAAAGCTATGAACACTAAAAAAGGAAAAAAAAACAATACATACCAAAACCATCTCTCTCCATATTAAAAAAATCTGGTGTGTTTCCTTCCCCCTGTATCAACTTCTTTTTAGGACGCAATACAGTTAAGAACACTATAAACACAACAGATATCCCCAGGGGGGAAGAAATGCAAGTGTAGGACAGCTGGTACAGGCTTTGTAAGACGTTCATACCAGTCTGGTACAACTCTCCTAGCAGCCCCAATACTACAAAACCATGAAGTACACAGGACTTAATGCTGTTCCATCAGAAATCAAGAGCGAAAGAAAGTAACTGAGGTTGGTATAAATGCAGTTTTATTTCTGCACGAATGCAACTTTTACCTTCTAATCAACATATAAGCTCATTAGATGAATCAAAATACGTATTTGTGAGATTAATTCTGTAATACCCCCCACAAACAAAATCAGTTTCCAAATCATGCTGAGTTGTTTCTAATAACATTTTAGAAGATGTTACTAATGCAGAATGAGGTCCTCATCAATTTGGATGCAAGAGGATTTCTGAAGAGTTAGGGAGACATTCCCATACAATTTCTCCATTATCCTGTTTCTTTTCAAGGAGGATATGGGACAGCAATATTGATCTGAAGACTGTTAAGATCAAGTCATGGCAGACAGAAAACTCCTTTTCCCTTGAGCTACCAGTTCACAAGCTGAAGTACTGCCTGCTTGCTTAGAGTTTAGCTTCAGATGGCCATTGTCAGTAAACTGTTTTGGTGTTTCCTTACTCCTACCAATTTCTGTTTTTGGCGTGATACAAAATGCATTCTCTCTTCCCCTTCATCTAACCTCTTTTTACAGATTTCTTCGTTTGTTTTAGAGAATAGGTATCCAAAATAAGAACTGTGTTTTTACTAATTTCAGATACAGGAAAGTATCATTTTCTAAATTTTTCCACAAAAATGAATATTTTACAGAAAAAACACCATACAAGTCCCTAAACTGAACCCTAGTAAGGGTGCTGGGAATCTTTATAAACTGGACGAAAGCTTCTACCACTGCTCTGTTTCAGAAATGCCCGGCCATGTTTAATGGTGACTGAGTACGCAATACGAATCAATACATACTCTTACACAAAGTATGCTTCTATGATACCATTAAGCACTTCTGTAGCATTTGCCACGTTAACAAGATCAAACTTGTGAGAACGCAAAGGTTTTGTCAAACTATCACGTTTGCAAGCGTATTTGTTAACTGTGCTTTAAGTTGCATTAGTCTTTTCACCTGGTTATTTTACATTATCTCCACAAAAAGAAGAAACGCACCATGACTTATTTTGAGCTTTTTCTCCATGGTTACTTTTTCCTGCCTGACCAAAACACTGTGACAAAAATAGCACAATGCTTATTGCTACCGTAACATACCACCAGCACTGAATTTGTCATCACGAAAGCGATGACTGCAAGCTGCATTACTAAGCACGTCTAGATTGCACGTGTGTTTCCAGAAAACATCCTGTACGCAGTGACAAGGATGCAGTCATTGATCAGGAAGGTTTCAAGTTTTTCTTCCCCTGGAACAATGGTAAAAGAAACTAAACTACACCACATCAACTCATACGCCTTTGGTACCAACAGCGGAAGGACTTTCTTGCAGTGAAGCTTTTCTGTTTACACCTAAACATGTACGCTCCTGCTGGTACAGCCTTCTAGCATCTACTGCAACAGCACAGAAGCAGAACTGAAAGACTCACTGCTACGATCCAATCTGAACACACCAGAGTCCAAGACTGGCTCGAGCCCTACCAGGGGTGCAATTCTCAGAGAGATACTTCCTGTTGTCTCCATATTCCTCGCTGTGCTGCACTTCTGTGTGACCAGCTCTGCTATTTTCTGCTCCCAGCCCAAAGGCAGAACTGAGTTACTTGCCTGCCCAACACTGGGCTTCAGAATCCTGAAACTTCCATTTTGAGAAGAAGATCCTTATGTACATTAGTGCATATATAAACACAAGGGAAAACGTAGTCTTAGCTCTGGTGATTATAAAGAAAATCCTTTAAATGCACCAGGACATTTATTTACACAGAAAATCTGTTATAATACAGTTAAGTCATCTCAATAATCTAGCAATCTCTAGATAGAAGATTTGGATAATTTGGATGAAGCTAATCACCAAGTGTGACCACAGTGAAGCACCTTAAATTATAGCCCAATATCCTCTTACTGAGACCCGTGGGGTGCTCAGGAGGCTGAAGTTTTTGTGTACCGAAGACAGGAACAGAGAACTGCTTGAGCTCCTCACAAGAGGATCCCAAAAAGCAAGCCCTACCTCACACTGCATCAGAAGACATTTGCCAGCCTGATCTGAACAAAAGTATACTCCTGCGTTCTCCAAATTAAGACTGTAAGAAGTTTTAGAGTCAAAATTAAAAATTATCACCATTGGCACAAACAAAAGCTATTCAACACTAAGACACCATCAATAAAACATCCAGAGTTGAGTTGGTATATAAGATCTCAGGATTTCACTAGGTGATCTGCTTCAGAACAAAACTTCCACCTCCCACGGGGATAATAATCGGCAGCAGACTGTTCTTCCACACAAAATAGAGATTTCAAAGTTCAGAAGCCTCATTTAATATACCGTTAAACTAGCTGAGCTCCTCCTGAAGCCAGCTAAAATGAGGAAATAAAATCTTCATTAAAATAAAATTACCAGAGCATGTATTGAGCAACCTGAATTTCTCAGCTGGAAAAATAATCTCCTCTGCCTTCCCTCTTCCCTGCCCTCCTCTTCCCTCAGCTGGCAGGCAGTCCACTAGTGGAACAAGAAGTGACACTTCAGAGCTGTCAGTCAGAAGGGTAAGCTCCAAAGCAAAGCCGAAGTCTAACCTTAACTACAGGTTGGGTTTCATAACATGTCTGTCACTTAACTGCCAATTCCTTACATTGATCAGACAAGAATGATATCCCTGACTGAGCTGAGGAAAAAAAAAAAAACTTGAAAATCAGTTTTGTTATGCTAGAAAATGTACTATATAATGTTATTCGTCTTATTTTTCATGGAACATCTCTATTTTGCTATACTAAACGTGCGTCTTCCCCCCCATGAGCGTACTGCAGTAACGAAAGCACGTTCATGTGAAATGACAACTTACCCTTGCAGATGGTCAATCACCAACAAAGATTTGCCACCTGAACTAGTAGAGCACTATTTTTAATGATGTTAAGTCCACAACATGTTTTTGCACGATTTAGCTACAGCTTTCCCTTTCCCCGTAACTTTATACAATCCTATCGTTTTTACTTCCCCTATTGCTCCAAATGCAGCCACGTAGGAAAAAAAATGAAAAAGGCAAAAGAAGAGACCAGGATTTTATATAATCATAAACTAACTATAATCATTAAGCAAACACCATTTTCACGTCAAGAAATAGAAGACATTATAAGCTCATTCTGCTTCCATTCCAACAAAAAAAAAAAAAAGCCTGGGCGAGGGCAGCCACCTTGCAGCCCGCGGGGCCCAGGAATCCCAAACACTCTCCTTGGCCGCCACACCACAAGCGACCTCAAAGCACTCTCCCCAGGAGCCTTTCCAAACGCCTCTCTGCTGTTCCCACCTGTGGCCTCATAAATTTAAGGCTAGAGCACAACTGGCACGTTTTTAACGCTGCTTGAATGCTGCACAGAAAGGTGCCTCTTTGAAGCATTAACAGCACCGCATTACTCACTGCGCTTTGAAGCATCACCCTTAAACATTACAGCAGCACCCACAGTTTCAAGCAAGTTTTAAAAACATGACAGTAAAAAAAACACAAAACTATCACTGACAGCTGGGAACGTGTAAGAAGAGAGTCCTTAAGAGAACTCTGCCGTTGACTGGAAGCCTACAGCTCGCTGAGGGGGAAGCAAGGGCTGCTTTGCTGGCACGTTCCCGTCCCTGTACCCATGGACGGCTTCTAAGATGTTAGAGTACTGCAGAGCAACATTCTTCACATCTGCACTTCCAGTTTTGCTTTGTAGGGGAATAAAGTATTCAGTAGCGTATGTAAGCTAAGGGCCAGATTTTGAAAACTTGTTGAAGGATTTGTCATATTGGTTACGGCCAACCTAATGCAGTGCAAAGAACCAGTACCATGCTCCAGCTACAGAACCCAGCAGAGGAGGAAGTACTGCCACTTGTCACTCGTAGGTGTGGAAGAGTTAAAATATAATAATTAAAAAAAAAAGCTTAATTAGTGAGTCACCTCTTTGACTGTTATGTCTGGCTTTATTTTCTAACTGCCCCCAAATTTAAGTGAGTTCAGTCCCAGAGGCTAGCATAAAATTTTGACTCAATTTATTGACTATATTGACTATTGGCTATACTCCCCATTTGGTTGAAGATAAGGCGTCTTCAAACAGAAATCAAATACCTCTGCCCTCTGCACACCATGGTTACAAATAAAATTTGAATTTACACCCTATAGCCTTGCTTCCATACACTGTGTTTTCAGAGGTTCAAACTCTAGTCTTTGAAAAAATAACTCAAATGTTAAGCTCTGTAAATGCCACCTGTCTAATCATCTCTTTAGGCAATTGAAAGAAATTCAAAATTCCAAATTTAACTTCAGTTTCTCCATCATTTTTTCATGTAGACCAAGCCCAGCTTTGCTCAGTGTTATCAGATCAGTCACCTGAGGTATTCTGAAACTACCTTTAATTGTTTCCAGCATTTTTTGTTGGATAAGATACGTGCACTTGATCAAAGCTCTTTCCCACCGTTGCGCAAGTTTTTGCCCTCTCACTAATTCATGTAAAGGTGGATTGACTCACAGAAGAAGATGCGCTTTAAAACAATTCCAACATTTTTCCAGCAAGCTTTGGAATTCTAAGAAGGTTTAAAGTTTATTTTAACAACAAATTTGAAATATCAAGTTACCACATGAGTAACAGAACTGATTTTGGACTCATGCATCTCGAATCTCCCCCTCATTGCCTTTCTTCCCCCATATGGGAGGAAAAAATAACTTTTTTGGCTAGGCTGCAGTCATTCCTGAGCTGCCTGGCCACCAGCTTTCCCCCAGCTCACCTTCAGCAAGAAGCATTAATCCGAGTTTGTCTTCCACCCAGCTACTGACATGCTCCACGTTGCCAGGCACCTTCTATGTCTTTTGCTGTCTTTGTATTTGGCCAAAATTGGCCAATGAGTTCAAGAGTAACTGCAGAGAAATTAACAGATGGGCAGACTGATGGCGTGCACAAAAAAACATACTCAAGATATTATTTTTTTTTTTTTTACTTCTTCACTTCACGCCATTACATCACTCCCTTCCTACCATGTCTTTTGCCCGAAGAACACAGGCCCTGCATTTTCAGCTGTACTGCCCTCCGCTCCTTCCACATCCAGCTATTACACAAGCCACATTCCATAACTTTTTTTGGACATTAAATCATTCTCTTCCCTATTCATATTTCTTCCATAATCCCGCAGTAGTATCACTGTCCTACAGCAGTGTAGGAATTGTGATTTTTCTCATCAGAAGTAACAAGGAAACTTGCAGTACTGCAGGCTAGTGTTTAATACATTTCATTCCTCATGTTCGTCTGAATTCTTTGTAACACCACAAACATCAGAAGTGATTAAGTCAAAAAGGGCCTGCAGCCCTATTCTTGTCAAAAAATTATATGAGTGCAGGTGGAACAACAGACAAGTTTTTCTGATCATCATTCATTTTCTAACTGGTTAAATTCCACTTTTCTCCCCATTTTCCAACTGTCTGTAAGGAACAAAAAAAAAAAAAAAGAAGAAGAAAGCTTTTCTATAGAGCAAAAACTCAAACTCAGAAAATATAGGCACAGCAAAAGGTGCCATTGCACCTAACATCATGGAACATAGCTCCTGAAGCTGCATTTACGGAGCATGAGGACTTCGGTTCCTACCTCAGCAATGGGCAGACCAAGCATCTCGTAAGGAAATTCAGAACGAAGTACTGACTAGACAGATGCTAAAAGCAGCAATGCGTTCTATGCTGAAGAAAGGAGTACATCTGAAGTCTCACCTGTTTCTGGAGTTCAGACAACTGAACATATTTTTAGACAGAGTATAAAAAGCACTATGTAAAAGTAAGCATTACTGTAATGCCTGATCAAAAGCCAGAAGCCAGGTGTCTGAATTTGTCCATATATAACAAGCAATTACTTGTGGCATGAAAGAGACTTGACATGATTCTTAATTCTTCCTTAACACTGGAATTGAAAACCTTTTTATTTCTTAACCACAGGATAAAAGAAACTTTTTATGACAAAAACAAACAGTATGCAAAATACAACTGTAGCACTGGTAAAGACCTGTTCTTCCTCAACTAGGAGCACTGCCCCATTATATTTGCAGAGGAAGTCAATGGCTTCACCCTCTAGCCTCAAAATTTCAATTACACTATGAACCCAGGGTAATTTTCTGTGGTTACCACTAAAGGGAAATACACTGATTGCAGAAAACCACAGAATCAACACACTTAGCACCGCAGGGATGGTATCTAAGTAGATCTTGGTAATAATGTGTCGCCTAGAATTACGTTTTTAAACCTCGCTTTGCTGGCGTCACAACTCATCAATCCAAAATTCTGGAAAAAAAAGTTCAGCATACCCTCTGAAAGCTGAGACGAGCACAGTGATGTTATTTTCCCTCAACACAACATGCAAGAGCACAAGTAGGCAGCATCTTACAAACAGAAGCTTGCTTGTATTAGCACTTTAACTAAAACGCATGGAATTCATCAGCATAAAAAGTATTTAATGATAAACAAACTTCGCTTACAAAATGACCTCCGAAACCAACACAAAAAACCTACACCATGCATGCAAGGCTTGTACGATGGGCTTGGCCAACCTAGCAGCTTGCTGCTTATGAGGGGAAAAAAGGGGAGGGAAGGAGGTCCTGTGCTCTGCCCCATCCCATCACATAATACCACACCTCTCACTGATTTTGAGCTTTCCTGACACTTCAGTGTTCTGAAGCCCTGCAAACAAAGGGTCTCTGTGGGAAGGACATCTGAGCATACTTTGGCTTTGGGAGAAAAAGCAAACTGCAGCACGAGACCAGAAACCAGCGCAACAGCAGCAAGGTGGGAAGCCCCCAGGTCTTGAGGAGCCAGAGCCTCCTCAAAATAATGCCAGAGACACAGCCAGGCCTCAGAGTAGAGGGAAGAAAAATTTCCTAGGGTCTAGAGAAAACTGATCCCTGAGCAGAAGTAATCTGTTCAACTCATAAAAATAAATACATAAATAAATGAAAGCCTCACCTGAAACTAATTCCAGAAGCAAGGACCTATTCTGTTCCAGTCAGTGAAGAGAATGGTTGACAACTTCTAATTCCATCTAATGATTTTTTCTGATCAACTTTG
This sequence comes from Anser anser, assembly GCF_964211835.1. NCBI lineage: Eukaryota > Metazoa > Chordata > Aves > Anseriformes > Anatidae > Anser > Anser anser. The sequence continues at coordinate 144,551,415 of NC_139721.1, forward strand.
TAAATGGGAGGAAAGTGTGTAAAATCACACTTTGAGCTTAAAGATAATTTGAGGTGATCCCTTATGAGAGGGCTTGGCAGAGCCATACCAAAACTCTGCCCAGCGAGGTTCCACCACACTACATTGGAAGTTACTCACAAGCCCACCCCAACCCTGCCGACAAATACCCATGTAGCTTTACTGTTTTTTGGAAACTAGTCGTAACAGTCATGGAAGTGATCTCACTAATAAAATGAAGGAAAAGCATGGTACCTGTGGTACAAAGGCCTAAATCATGTATAACTCCATCATCACCACGTGTCATTCTTAGAAGCATGCTGATCTCAGAATCATCTTTTCTACTCCTTATTCCTGAGACATTCCCCAGATTTCCAGAAGAGAAAGACAGACACTAAAAGCACAGTGAGGCAATTCCCCCACATAAGGTTAAATAAATAAAAATAATCGTCTAGAAAGCAGATTCACACCTTCACTTTATTTGAGCGCTGATTCTGCAAACAAGTAGTTAAATACAGGAGCTACACAGGCATGATAACTCTTAACTGAGAAAGTCAACTGGATTTTCATTTTCCTTATCAGAACTTCACCCTCTGAGGTGAGGTGATAAAAGAGAAGCCATAAATGGGATGTAATCACCACTCTAGTCAAAACTCACGCTGGAAGAAAAGCCATCTCCTCCTCAGTCCTCGCACTGAACTTCGAGAAGACAGACTTAATACCAAGATGAATCATCTGTGGGGGTTTTTCTCCTATCCCTGAAACACCTTCATCTCCAAAATAGACGCCACCCACAGTAGTCCAAAACAGCACAACTCTGCTGAGCTTCATCTCATAAAGCACCACACAGGTGGGCCTCAGAAAGAAGTCAAACTACATGCGATAAGAGAACGCGGTGTTTTGCAGTCAATCTGATTCTATTTTCCTATCACGTGAAAAGAACTCTATAGGCTTGGACAGCTGCACTTTCCTGCCTTTAACATATAAAGAAATACCTAATTTTTATTTGAAAATACATGCCAGTGAATTTTTTTCCACATAACAGAACAGAAGCTTATTTAGAGAAAGAAAATCACTGTCCATGGAGACCACTGGGTGGGGGGGAGCAGCTATGAGGACTTTGCCCAGTCAAGCGGTAAAGGTCTCTGAGGAGGAAGGTTCTGGACTCCAGCAGCCCATCCCAGAGGCCCGCCGTCCTCCACAAAAAGCTTCTTTCCTGGTATTCAGTTGGAGTTTCCCTTACTGCAACTGCTCCCTATTGCCCTTTCAAGGTACCTTTGAGGAAAGTCTGACTGTCCCTTCCATAATGCCCCTTCAAGTGGCTGAAAACCCCAACCTGAGCACCAAAAGGCTCCTCTGCCTTCCCTGCTCCAGGCTAGGCCACGCCAGCTCTCCAGGCCTCCTCTCTGCCAGGCTCTCCAGCCCCTGAACACGTCACCCGTCCTGTCTGTCACATTGAAGGGAGGGCCAAACTCCAGGCACTGTGTGCTGGGAGAAGCCCGACGAGTGCCAAGCATATAGGGAATTACAGCAACATGCTTTGAAGATGACGGAGTGCAAGAGTTATGAACAACAAACATGACCAACCATACCACTGTGCTGCACACGTAGACCAACGAGAATTACACCACCAGTGCTGCCCACAGCAGCTGTATGCCTGCTTGTTTCCCTTCAGTTGTAGACCAACAAGAATTACACCACCAGTGCTGCCCACAGCAGCTGTATGCCTGCTTGTTTCCCTTCAGTTGTTTCCTCCATCCCCTCCAGAGCTTCCAAAGCAGCATGTAATACCACAGCCTCTCTCAAGTCTTTTACCTATTTAAAGAGATAATTAATTCTTCACCACACACTAAATAATGGAAAGAAACTCCAGCAACGCAGGAAAGTAACTGTTCAGAAGGAAGAGCAGAGGATGAGTAAGGTGACAGAGGGTGTCAGTGATCTGCACTTTTAGGCTACTCAGCACAAGTGATGGACAACATACAACGGTAACCAAATACTCCAAAGAATGTGAATGATCCATCCCTTTAATATTTGTCACAGGTTAAAAACCTCTCCCTCTGCTCTGAGTACAAAATACAGAATATTTGTCCTGAATAACAGATTGCCCTCCTGCATAAACTGAATACAGCTGATGGTTGAATTTTTTTTATTATTTTTTTTTCAACTGAAAAATTGAGGGCTACAACGGAAAACTAATGAGAAAGGTAAAAATCTCACCCTTATATAGGCTCTGAGCAAATATGAAATAGATACAGTAGCACCTGAAATCTCAAATTCCTAATAATTAAGTTTTTCTTACAGATTTCTATTTTTAGTGAGATATAAACAAGTCTTCAACTAACAAAAACCTAATCAAGACTGAATCAAACTACGTAAGCCAGAAATCCAGGTGCACAAAGCCAGGAAGCAGCACATAAAACAACCTGAACCAGTATACTTCAAAAAACTAAAACGCTATTCACCCACCATCAAATTTTCTATGAGTGAAAAAAAATACTGCTCAAAATGCTATTACAATATTGCAGGCAGTTTAAGTGAGCTACATGCTAAGTCTAAAATTAACATGCCAGTGAAACCTAACGAAATTAGAGTTCCAAGAAAAACATACAATTTTAACAAGCACGTCCTAGATCACTAACAATCCATCAGACTTCTGTCAGCGTGTGGCAGAATACTAATATTACATCCAGAAATCCTATGAAACAAGTTATCGATTTGATTTTGAATGTTGGAGTTTTCAAAGAAAAACTTTCATAGCTGAATGTGTAGACTACAAGAAAAAATACATGTAGCAGAAACCTATAAACAGGCAAGATGTTTGCAGTGGAAAACTATAGGTACTACGTAACAAACAGCAAGTCACAAATTCAATTCCAAGTTGCTTCTGTTTCAGCAGTAAGTAGGTCTTGATCCTTTAAAAAAATCACTTTGTGTCATATTAAGTTCACATTATATCTTAGGAATGCCTTTTACCAATCTTACCGCAGGGTTGGCGTGCACACTGCGACCTATCAATCATGAAACTACTACACACAGGCTAAGCTCTTCATTACATAAGTGACAGCAGTAAGACTGTGCAAAAACACATGGAACTAGAGAAGTGACTCTCTTCTGGAGCTTTTTGTATTCATTTTTACTATGTCTGTAAAAGGATGTTCTATTGGCTAGCATTGTTCTTCAAGTGAGATTTATTTATTCTTTAATTACTATTTTGCTGCTTCAGATCAAATGGCAGATGTCCCAAAATCTATAAACGTATGGGAGTGTTTGTACAGAGTATCGTATGTCAAACAGCCACATAAAACATGCACACCACTAACATACAGCAAGAGCTGAAGAGATGGCAAAATTCAGCAAATTACTTCCAATCAGATTTTGAATACGTAACAGACATAAAACAGTAACTAAAAGTTACTGAATAGCAGGAATTTAAGTTGCTGTTTCAGTTTTATTTAATAGTCCTTTACCAAGCCTCCTCACTAATTTCCTTACTAATTTTATATTCTGGCATTTAAATTTTGTTTTATGACGAAAAAGATTAATGCTCTAATGCAACTTCCTCTTCTCAGAATTTAATTCCCCTGCGTGAGTTCCTGGTCAACAACCTCTAAGGGCAGTTCCTTTTTGCTTTGTACAAAAAAACAATTCAGAATGAATTCATAAAAATGTAATAAAAATACTCTGGAAAAAAGGTTTCAGTTGTAGAGCCTGGGATCTCAGTCCCAGCATTGTCCTGTATCAGATGTCAACCTAAGCAAGCCATGCAAAAGCATCTTTGCCAACAGGCTGGCCGAACAGACGGGGAGAGCTTTGGACTATGGCCAACAGGGACAGGAGATGACAACCAAGCAGTAAGCCCTGGACTTCAAGAGAGCAGGACTGTTCAGGATCAGCACAGAAGAATCCCAAGGGAGACCATCCCAAAGAGAAGAGGGGTCCAGGAGAGCTGCCTGACTTGCATGGATGTCTTCCTCCAAGCTCAGAACAGCCCATACCAACGTGCAGGAAATCAAGGACGCCTGCATAGATGGACAAGGAGCTTCTGGCTGAACTCAAAAGAAAGAGGCATACAAAGAGCTGAAACAAGACCCAGATGATCCAGAAGAAAGGCAGAGACACTGTCTGAACACACAGTGATGGACTTAGGGATAGCAAAGTCCACCTGGAGTTGAATCTGGAAGGAACTTGAAGTGCAACAAGAAAGGTTTCCAAGCACACGAAGGACAAGAAGGTGGATTTTTGAATGGAAAATCATGCTTAACCAACCTGACAGCTATTTGCAAGGAGATGACTAGCTTGGTGAAAGAGGGAAGAGCAGTGGATGTTGTTTATCTCCACTTCAGAGCAGCTTTTGACACCGCCTCCCAGAAACAAACAGATGAAGTACAGGCTAGATAAATGGACAGTGAGCTGGAATGAAAACTGGCTGAACTGCCAAGGCTGAAGGGGTTGTGACCAACAGCAAGAGGTCCAGCTGGAGGCCAGCCTCTAGCGGCGTGCCCCAGAGGCCGATACCGGGGCCAAGACTGTTTAATCTCTTCACTGATGACCTGGACCATCAGGCAGAGCGTGCCCTCAGCCAAGTCTGCAGATGATACAAAAGTGGGAGGAGTGGCTGATGCACCAGATGGGTATGCTGCCATTCAGGTGGACAGCGACAGGCTAGAGAAACAGGCAAACCAGAACCTCATGAAACTCAAAGGGAAATGTCACGTCCTGCACTTTGGGAGGAATAGCCCCCAAGCACCAGCATAGGCCTGGGGCCAATCACTTGAAAAACAGCCTCACCTAAAAGGTCCCAGGGCTCCTAATGGTCAACAGGTTGAACATAATTCACCGATATGCCCTCACAGCGAAGGAGGCCCACAACCTCCTGGACCCCAGACAGAGCACTGCCACCGCATGGAGGGAAGCGACTCTTCCCTTCTACTCAGCACTAAGATCACATCTGGAGCACTGTGTCCAATTCTTGTGTCCTCCCAGTAAAGGACTGGTGCGGACATACTGAAATGAGTGGCCATGAACATAATTAAAGGACTGAAGGCACCTGTCACATGAGAAAAGGCTGAGAGTTGGAGTTGTTTTAGCCTAGAGAGGCCTGGTGGACAAAGAAGGAATTTATCCCTGTGTATAAATACCTGAGGAGGTGGAGGGGGGGGGTAGTAAAGAATAAGGAGGCAGTGGTGCCAACTGAAGTGACAAGAGGCAATGGGCAAACTGAAACAGGAAATCCGATTTGAAGAAAAACTTTTACCATAAGGGCAACTGAACATCAGAAGAGGCTGCCCTAAGAGGAATCTCCACTCTGTGAGACAAAAGCAGGCGGTACACAGCCCTAGACATGCTCCAGCTGTCAGTGCTTTGAGGCTGATGGTTCATCCAAAGGATCTCCAGAAGCACCTTCCAACCTCAGAGATTTAATGATTCTGAGAAAGTTGTTTTTAATTCCAGATTTCATTTTCAATGGTGCAAATGCATCATGCAACAGCTAATGCACAACTGGTAGCTACAGAGAAATCAGGTTCAGACTTGGCTGTGTTTTTTTTTCTCCCCCGTTATGTTCTGGTTCGTTCTCTAACAGACTGTTCATGTACAATACAGTTTCCCTGATAATATGAAGTGTAAAGGTGTATTCTTCTTTGTCACCCTCATCTAGTTTTACCAGAATTATGCTACTCACACAAGTGTCATCCTTTTCTCAAACTTCTGGCTTCAGCAATCACTTGCAGGATCTGCAGTTACAACATATAATCACGTGTGCACAGAGACAGGAGGAGGAAACAGAGGAGAAAACTCACTTTGATACTGATCTCAGAGAGCCAGAAGCTCCTGAGTCACAAAAAGGTCTAATACCAAGAACTAACTGCATCAGGTATTACAGTGGTTTCCAGGCTCCGAATTTCTAAGTAGGCTTTTTAACAAGGTGTATTCTCACAGTAATACAACTCATTATTCATACACCAACAGGAGATGGGAAAAAAATGCATCGAATATTTAGAGATGGCTACAAAGAGCTGCCAAAGGATTACACAACTGGAGAACAGATAAAATGCAGTTGCAATAAAAAAAACCTAAAAGCAGTATTTCCTAACACAGCATTAGTACATTCTTACTACTTTCCCAACTCAATGCTTAGGTAGCACCTCGAACCATCCACTGTTGTTTCCAGGTGAGATACTTATACCCTTTGCACACAAGGCTTCTATAAGATTCATTTATCATATATTAGAATTTTGCTTTCATAAAGTTGAGAAAAAACAGGGAAGAGGTAATTCTCTTAAAACAGGCAGATTTTGTTGATGCTGGAATGAGACACCAGATGAAATAAAATTTGAGGAAATATCTACAGCTCCTTCAAGTTGCAGACATTAAAAAAACAGTCTTTATTCTTTCTAGATTTCCTATAAAGGGAAGAAGAAAAAAGCTAGTCTTTTTAAAGATAGCTACTTGCAGGATTGTATCAACTCTTCCATCCTGAAACAAACACCTATTCCATGGCTTGTTCAAATAATTTCATAATTCACCTCCCCCTTTTTTTTTATTTTTGTTTGTTTTTACAACACACTCCACATTTTCAGAGGTTTTTTTTCCTAGCTAACCTCACACCAGGTTTTAGATGTTTTATGTATCTTTAGATTATAAAAATAAAGAAAACTTGTACTTGAAGCATACTCTGATGTTGGCTTCTCTATGAAAAGCATATGTTTAGATGCCTAGGGTATCTGTACTTAAATCTAGCACTCATTCCCTGTAAACAAGGTTTGCAGAAAGTATATGATGCAAACTCCTTATATTCTAGCGCACAACACAAAAAAGCAGTCAGCTTTATTTAAAGAAAAGTAACAGAACAGGCACAACTGGTTTTCTCAGGAATTAAGTTTTTTATTTCCAAAAGCCCATTTATTAGAACTGCTGACCCAAAGCCTGCTGAAATCCGTAAGAATCTTCAGTTGAAAGGACTTACATTTTTTATTTTATGAAGTTATATCGAAGGAACAACATCATTTTCAGTTATTTCAGCATTTAATTTAGATTGCAAGTACTTTTTTCCCTCCAATTTTAAGGGATTTTTATTAATATAAAGCACCACATGAGGTTTTCCCACCCATACATTTTCACAAACATCTGAAATCATCTGTACTAAGAAACAGAAGTATTCTGGACTGCAAACATTTTAATGCAATAAATGACTGAACGTCTGGGAACTGGATGGAACTCAAAGTACAAAACACCCTACCGGAACAGTAAAGCCTCCACTACCACTAGTAACAGCAGTATGTAAAATAACGTAACAGTGAAGAAACAGGGTTGTAAAAGTAAAAGCAGCCCAGAAAGGCTTTGCTACAGAGTAAGAATTAATTGGAAGATATTTCTGTAGTAAAAATTTAGTGACATTCTAGAAGACAACTAGTCCTATTCCTTTCCCAAAGGAGGGAAGAAGGAAGAAACCAAGTTCTTCGAAGAGACAATCGTGTTAAGGGCTAAATACAAGACAAAAAACCACCATCGCTCTGCTCCTCATGGCTTGGAAAGTTTAGTAATCCTCATTTGAGAACATATTTTTGTAATCCCTGCTTTCTTGCTCACCAAGTAGAGAAGACTACAAGAGCCTTCCAAGGAACGAAAGCTCATGGTATCCTGGGCCCGAAGAAGCAAAGAGAAATCTGCCAGGCCAGATTATCCAAGGGGGGGAAGCAACCACAGCATTAACTGAACTTAAGGTCAAGTCACTCCCACAAATCCTGTTCTTAATCTCACACATAATACCTTTCCATCAACTCATCCGGTGGCATTAATGGCTTGAGTTAAAAACACTTTGAAACATTATGATTCACCCTTCTGGCACGACCCAAAAGGAGACAGACATTATAGTGCTTCACCTCCCTCACAGCAGACACACAACGTTACATACAAAATTCTGTTTCCAAACTTCTGGTTCCCACTCTGAGTTGACAAAGAGCCTGGAGACAAGCACTATGTCACCGACTGATGTTGCATCATCCACAGACCAAGCGACGGACAACCGGCCATGAAATGGATAAAAAGGTTAACATGCTGAGGGAAGTGTGGGAGGAATCTTCTTCCCAAATAAACACCCACCAGATGACGCAAAAAAACAAGCATCACGATGGTCAAAGAGGTAAGTCTTGAACTGAACAGAAGATCTCTTCCAGAATTTTTGGAATTTAGGTTTACACAATTCCCCAGTTCAATTTAAATACGAGAAAAATGATTGCCTGCATACATGTTTACCAGTGAGAACTGTTTACCCTGTACACGCCTTGCTGACTAACCATCTCGTACTACCACTGTCTCTGCTCACTCACCTTGAAGAATTTAGTTGCTGAGAGTCATGAATCACTAATTACATGAGTAGAAACCATCATCGCCATAGAAGCCTTTAAACATTTTAGGCTTCAAATAAAAACATTTAGCCTTAAAAACAGCAACATGGGCTGGGGGGCACAGGGCAGTTTGTTGCTCTGCCCACCCACAAAAGACAAAAAGCACAACTCAACAAAACCATTTTGTGGCCACCTCATTTCATAGTCCTTTAGGTAAGGGATTAACCCCTTAATCTGCTTGAGAACTGCTTTTAAGGACTGGTGAAGGGGAGAAGTTGCTTTTTGCCAGGTACAGCTTCTGCCTCTGGTATATTCCGCAGCTGCACACCAGCAACCCTTGAAGCTACGCAGGTTGCTGAACAGTCCCTCGAAGAGCCACTTCCTTTCCTTAAGCTGGTACCACAGGCCTGGAGTGGAAGAGGAGTGCAGGAAACTCTTCTACGGCAGTCAGAAGACCCAGTTGCCTGAAGACCCTTCACTGAAGGAGAATGGAGTTTTCTACTGGTTCCTAGGGATCTACTGGGCTTACTGCTGCAAAACTTGCAAGATACGGAATCAAGAATAAACTCTTGCAATGTAATGCAGCCCAATAAAAGAAATAATGGAGAAAACAGACAAAAATACTGGCATGACTGTAAGCAAGTAGAAAAGAAATATGAAAACTATAACAACATGCTTCACTTCTGCATACAAGCCACACCATCACCTTGGTTTCTCTTGAAGCTGGGAGAGGCTGGAGGAACAGATAGGGCAAACACGCAAGCAGGTAATTAGGCATTTCATTTTAACTACTACAAACTGGGAGGCATTAGACACATATGGCGTAACAATAATTAATAGCAACTTTTACAAAAGCGAGCAAAAGCAAGCACTAAGTTTGATATCTAGCCTGAGCCTTTAAGAATCAAAAATAGGTCAAAATCCCAAACATTTGAAAAGCTGCATTTCCTGTTGCTAATAGCAAACAGCCACCGTGCTTCAGCATGCTTCGTACAGAACCACAGTCTCAAGGCCTGAACACGGGAGGAATTCTGATAAGCTACCATGGAACTGGCATCAGAAGGTACGATAACACCTGTAGATCAGATCAAAGGTCCACCTAGCCTGTCTCCAGTGGTGACCAACGCAGACAGTTGCAGACAATTAGGGAAGAACACAAGAGCAAGCACCACTAGAACACTCTCCCATCTTCAATCATTTACAAATTCCTACTTCATTCCACTACAAGGGGATTTAGAAGCCCTCAAAGTATTGCTCTTCTAAAAACTTATCCTGGTTATCCTTTAGCTTACATACACACCTTTAGCTTCCAAAATATTATCATGAATAGTATCATTTTTAATTAACTATTATGCATAAGGGCTACCATCTTTCGCCTGTTCTCACTCCACCACACTCATCTGACACCCACAACTTCTCATATATAGTAAAAAGCTGGCCCACATAAATGCAAAAGAGGTCAAGAAGGCTACAGTGCAGAATCACAGAATATCCTGAGTTGGCAGGGACCCACAAGGATCATCAAGTCCAACTCCTGGATCCACACAGGACCACCCCACAACCAGACCACGTGTTTGAGAGCGTTGTCCAAATGCTTCTTGAACTCCGGCAGCTCGGTGCCGTGACCACTGCCCCGGGGAGCCTGTCTCAGTGCCCAGCCACCCCCTTGGCAAAGAGCCTTCTCCTGACATCTCAAGTTCTCTCTCCAGCTCCAGACTCCTCTTTCCCAAACTGTGAAGTCCTAGCTTCCTTAATTGTTTTTGGCGGACAGGCAACTCCATGTGCTCAATTACCATAGCTGCCCTTTGTCTTGAGACTTTTCTGGTTGTACTGTTATTTCTGAGATGGAGAAAAATGGAGAGGGAAGCCACAGAACAAGACCTAGACACTCTAGTTCCAATTGTACCATGTCTCCACAAAGGAAAACAGAAAAATAAGCACTTTACTATCCCACTGTCATTCAACTCATGAAAACAGCAGAAAGCTACCAGACCTTCTTAGCTATACAGCTGAATCATTCTCAGACAAAATGCAAACAGAGAAAAAACTATTCAAAACCACCTGTAAAGTCATAAAGAAAAGAACAGCTAGAGGGCGTGGGCTCTGAAATGCTACTAGCATTGGCTTGTATCCATTATACAACACTGTTTTGTAATACTTCATACAGAAAAAGCCTTTGTTCCACAACTGAGCTGCAAGGACCATTCCAGTCAGGTATGGAGTTTTTAAAATAATAATCAACATTTTTATTATTATTATTCTAAATGCGAACAAAAGAGATGCAATTAATGAGCTTGCAAGATTACTTCCATGACATCAGGGTCAGAACACCAGCCTACCAAGCTATTTATGGCTGCTGAATTCCTCTACCTTCTGATTCTAGCACAGATTGCTAGAAACATTGAAGATTATTCACACAAACTTGTTTCTCTGTTCTAGCTTTCCTCTCAATGCCAATTTGCAGAGACGAGACACTCTGATGTCCTAGGAACAGTTCAACAGCCATTCGTTCTCACTTTCTTGACGCCAGAAAGGAAATCACGTTCAAATCCCACCTCACAGGTAGTTCTAAACCTTCTCCAACAAATTTAAATAAAAAAACACCAGACTGTATTCAGACCAAACCCATACAAAAACAGGGCAAAGTACGCAGAATGGAGCAGGAGGCCTGTAAAATTGCCATGAAAATTGATTACTCCAGGCGAAGTTTACTTACCCACCTTTTACCATGGTGACTGAGGATAATAAAATTTAAAAACACATGCAAGAAGGGACAAGTAGGATTTTACAACCACTGATGAATAAGAAATGTATGTGGCTACACATGGGAATACTTTTCACCATAATCATGGGCTCCCTATTAAAGTTACATCAAAATTGGAAAGCTGAGAAGAAAAGCACAGCAACAATAACAAAGCCTTAACTGCAGCGAGACTGCCTGCTGCTACGTGAACACTGAGGCATTCCTCCCTAAACTTAACCCTAATCAGATCTTTATCTTAAAAAAAAAAAAAAAACAGGTCAGAACTTAAAGGTAGTAAGAGCCACCTGGTTGAAGTGCACATACTAGATCTGCTGCTTCTTTTGCTGGCCCAAACAACAACAAAATGTTTTGGTTCTCAATTCTTGCATCATAAGGAAATTTGATGGTTCTGCATACCCATGCTAGCACCGAATGAACCCTGGCCTTTTTAAATAATCTAAACCCAAGGACATTCAAGTTTAAATCAAGTTTAAACATGCCTAAACTACAACAGACCCAAGGTTTAATTAAAGAATTGTGTTAAAATATCATTTATGTTTCTCAGGAAATCAACCACTTCCATGCTTCATTACAACAGGGCAGTCCTTGGACGAGCGTGGTGTTTTCTTCAAAAGTAAGTTGAACTGCATTAAAGTTTTGAAATGAATGTTACTTTTGTTTTATAAACTAGTTTTTCCAACTACAACTCTTCAACATAGCACATGGAAAGTTTTAATTAACTGTAGTTCTCACAACTGAGAAGTCTGTCCCAATACCATGAACGTATCATTGTATAGACTGCATCTGTCACAAGCCGAATAATCCGTACGGGATTTCTGAGAGTTTAATTGTTCGCCTTGAGCTCGTCCCAGGGTCAGAACAGGCAGCACTCATGACACCTATTCACATCCAATGTTAAATCTCGTAGGAAATTTATCTGTATTTTAACCCTTTCTGCACTCACACTTAAAAAAGTACACAGAAAGCTGAAGTAGAGGACATCTATATGTTCAATACTAATTTCAAGATGGTTTAAGCAGCCTTTTTTTTTTTTTTTTAATTCCCCAAGAGTTTACATCCTCTGAGATTCTCAGCTTCTCAATGTGAAAAGTCCCATATACTTCGAAGAAAAACTAGAACATAAGAGGGGACAACAAAATAGTTTCTTAAATGGCAAGTCATTTGCATTTGAATTTAAATAGGGAATAGTACTCCATTAAAAGTATACGAAGTATACAAAGGCATAACTAGGAGGGCACACTACCACTCCAATCAGTAAAAACAAGATCACTTCAGAAACAGGCTCACATTTCTCCTTTCAATTGATTTGCACCAACTACAACCATTACTCAGAAGCATGTAACATCTTTCTTCTCAGTAAGATTTAAAGCTTTCTATTTTATTTCTCTTTCCTGCCCTTCCAAGCAGGAAAACAGCACAAACCTCAAAATTAAAAATAAGGAAGATTAGGTCATCTAGGCAGCCCATTGATGTCAGCGCAAGATCATTCCCCACAGTGTATTTGCTGTGCTTAATGCATTCCATACAGTGTGTCCTAACACATTATGCAAATGACACTTACATAAAAGAAAATCGTCTATCTCAAAGCGCACCCCTCCGCCAACAGCCGATCTGTAATTAGCCATGTCCCCTAAGGAGGCACCTCATTCACTGGGAGCAAAGCAGCAGCTGCTGGCAGAAGGAAATAAGGAAAAATTCAAACAAAAATAAGCCCACAAGCTACACTCCCAAAGGTAGACGCTCACGGTGGCAAGCGAGAGTCAAAATCTAAACAGCTGTCTGTATTTTTCCCGAATGCCCACACAGCACCTTTCATGCTCAGCACCAAGTATTTACTATCATGATCTGTATCAGGCTCTCTCAAACACTATGCTGCTTAGGGAGCTACAATTACAGCTCGCAGCACTCTGCTCATAAACACCTTCTGAACTGCAAGTTTTTGTGCAAAAAATCGACAGAAAATATAAAGCAACAACAGTTCCCACTGAACACAATTCATTGATGACATTCAAAACTATAATAGAGTATACTTATTCAGAAAGATGCTATAGTTCTATCTCCACGATCTAAAGAGACTCAAAGAGCAAGGCACATATCTTTGCCTAGCTTCTACTTTCCTATCAGCAAGTGACCCAGTCTCTAAGCTCTTATCATCATCTTCCCAGATGAGATTTATTCAAGACTACCAGCAGCAATAAAACAGTAAACTCAGAAAATTGTTTCACCATTACTAAAACAAGAAGATAAACAACAACTCAGGGAGTAGCTAGAGTTCCCATGTAAAGAGAGTAAGAGAAAAATGCATTTCGCCCTGGTTTGAAAGCAACACAAAAGACAAAAACACAACAGAAGAAGCCTCCCAATTGAAAAGTCTCAAAGTATTTAAGAACCGCATACATAAAACAGCTTATCCCACCTCGCAAGCATAAGATTAAAAGAACTCTTTCTTTAGGCACTTGCAGGTTTACAAGACGTGTCGAACTTCTGATATGAACACAGTCAAAGTCTGTCTGATGTTGCTGTTCCCACCCATCACCTGGGCTTACACTTCTACTGTATACATCTACTGCTGAGTGATGGGGAAAAAATACCATGACTCCGTAACAATACTGAAAGTGACAAGACAAAAATGGAGTTGGACAGGAGATATACAGTATTTACAGTAACCTGCATTCTGTGTAAATAAACCGGTGAAGTGTGACATGATCATCCCCATTCATCCACCAATCTGACCAGACAGCACAGCTCTCATTCACTGTTTATCTATTATGCTTGGCACAACATATTATTTAGTAGATATATTTCCTATTATGGGAGGCAGACAAACTCTTCCTCTGTAGCAAGGCACTGAATTCAAGGATTTGATGAGATCATAGGATCTGATGTCTCTACAACGGAGGAGTCATACCTAACAGCTCATCAGCCTGACGTCTGGAGTCCTGTCCAGTAACACACAGCTTCAACGCCAACTACGAAGCCCCGCCATTTACAGTACAGCTAAGCCAGGCTTTTTAGAAACAATGACCCCTTATTAACAACAGGATATAAATCCGTTTTCATTTAACATCATTTCCTAAGTTTTTATATTCTGCTTCCTAGCCTCTGCAATTGAACGTACAAACAACGGCAATGAAGAATAACACAAAACCACTGAATGCTAGAATAGCTTCATTTTTCTCCATCTTCCAGTTGCTAAAGAAAAAAAAAAAGAGACCAGCAACAAGTACCCAGATATATTGCCAACAGGTTAGCCAAACACTGCAACGCAAATTTCCTCAGGAAAAGATACAGAAAGTTTTTCTTTTTATAGCGCTCAGAGGTTGCACACACTCATATTCTCATCATCATCTACACAGTAACATACGCCTGCATTCACAAATTTAAAACTCAGCTTTTACTCTTTGCAGAGCCAATACTCTTCTGCTGAGCTACGTTTTAGTCATCCACCTACAGGAAGACATTTTCGTACATTCAAATAGTACAAGACCATAGATGCATAAAGTGCATAAGTGTCATGAGATGCCTTCTCTTCCCCAATAGTTCGCTCAGTTGTTTTTGGTATATGCAAGTAAACAACACAGACAAGAAATAATACATCAGAAGTAGCGGAGATGTTATTTTCACATTCAGTTTAATGATAGGAATTTTTGTTAAAAGTGCTTATAAAAGGAAAAAACTCAGATCGGTGTTGTAATGTTTGCTACAACTGCTAAAGAGAAACATTTTAGGGACAGCTCACTTTAATGCTTTTATAAGTTATCTGGACACAGGACTTAAATATACCCTAAGTTTACAGATGACGCTAAATTAGCTGTTGACTAAGGAGAAGCTGCTGACTCCCTCAACGGTAGAGAGGCCTTGCAGAAATCTTGATAAATTAGAGGGCTGGGCGATCTCCAACCACGTGAAATTTAACGAGGGCAAGAGCCGGATTCTGCACCCGGCAAGGGGCAACCCCGGCTGTACACAGACTGGGGGCGAGAGGCTGGAGAGCAGCCCCGCGGAAAGGGGCCTGGGGGCTCTGGTGGAGGCCGGCTGGCCACGAGCCAGCGGTGTGCCCTGGCAGCCAGGAGGGCCAGCCGTGCCCTGGGGTGCGCCAGGGAGGGCATAAAGCTGTCAGAGAGCCTCCGAGGGAGGGCTGCCGAGGTGGTGAGGGGTCTGGAGGGGAAGGCGTACGAGGAGCGGCTGAGGGCCCTGGGTTTGCTCAGCCCAGAGCAGAGCAGGCTGAGGGGAGGCCTCATGGCGGCCTGCAGCTCCCTCACGAGGGGAGCGGAGGGGCAGGCGCTGAGCTCTGCTCTCTGGGGACAGCGACAGGACCCGAGGGGACGGCATGGAGCTGGGACAGGGGAGGGTCAGGCTGGGTGTGAGGGAAAGGTTCTGCACCCAGAGATGGTCGGGCACTGGGACAGGATCCCCAGGGTAGTGCTCACGTCACCGAGCTGCCAGAGTTCAAGAAGTGTTTGGACAGTGCTCTCAGACATGGGGTTTGGTTTTGGGGTGGTCCTGTGTGGAGCCAGGATCCTTGTGGGTCCCTGCCAACTCAGAATGTTCTATGATTTACCTTATAAAACATACTACATACAGTAAATGCACTTATTTTGAACTGATACAGCTCAAAGCATTCTTCAATCCATCACGCTTCTCTTCTAAAAATTCTTGTTTTTCAAGCAATTATCTAAGTGGTGCAATCAACAAAGGCGTCTTTTGGAGAAGAAGAAAGTCACTTTTACAAAAACATCAAACGCATCTACATTTGAAGGCACATCCCTTCCTTTTCTTGAAGGAAATTAACTGTTTACTGCTTTATGTTGTCACTTACAAATACATAACATTTCCCCATGGAAGAGGTCCACGTTCCACCAAATTACCTTAGGCATTCTCCAGCATAAATGAGAGCAGAAGCCAGTGTTAGGCTTGCATGACTAAAAAGGATTTGACTAAAGCTTTCTCAGTAGTTAAAATCACCACTCTCTGGTAACAGTGGTATTTATATTGCGTTTATTCTCCCTTGACACGATGTTTGCACAGAGCTCTCTATCACCACAAGTAATATGCATTTCTAATGGTAGTACACAATACAAAATTCAAACTCATTTTACATATAAAACTTTATGAAAGCCATTCTCAGATTTTGAGTTTTTTACATTATGGTTGAACCTCATTATACATTATGGTCATGCCTCTACGCATCAAGTACAGAGAAAGCACTGGTCTCCAAAGATACCGAGTTCCAGAGCAGCTTACACATTCACAGGCATAATTATGTAAAGACTGAAACACAGAACCTAACTACAGCCTTCCAGCGCTTGTGCTTCTACAGTAGAGACACTTAACACCTGGGTGTCACCACTCTGAGCCTACCAATGTCATCCCAACCAGGCTGCTAAAATAGCAAGCACAGTCTACTAATTATTGTTAGTGAAAATGCCAATCATTTTCTATTTTTACTGTCATCATTGCCCTTCTCTGGTTCCTGACCCTTCCAGTTTACGCAGTTCTGCTCTCTCTGATAAGGTGTAAGAGAAAAATATTGTGGCGTTTTCTCCCCGTTTCTTTTTAACCACAAATACTGAATTTCTAAAAATACTGAAGAAACTAAGTTTTCTTTTACTGGAGCCTATGGAAATGTACTCCCTAGTTACCATCAAATGCTGAAACTCCCAGGAATCTCTAAAGACAGTCTACTATGCCTAACAATTCAGCTGTTAAGCCAGAAAAAAAAGACAAAAAAAAGCACCATGCTCCAAATTTCTTTGCAGTATTAGGTATTTCCAGTAACAAAAATCTGAATGTATATGTGCTCTGAGTTCCAACAGAAAAAAATATCAAAAACTCCTAATAAAATTTATTTGATAAAGTAATTTAGTGTTCATAAATGGAGGAAACTATTGTTCACCACAAAAAAAATTACCTTTTAAAGCTACAAACATTCAAAAGTGTTTAAATGTATGGATGAAAAAATATTAACCACAATTTCATTTCAATACAGATAACAGCAAGCTACACCACAAACTGATTTAGTAATTCTTTTGAAGTAAATGCAAAACAGTGGGAACGGAAAACCAAAAAGAGCACTTTTTTCATGCTTTTCTAAGCAGGGAAAGAAATTTTAAACTTACACTAACAAAAAAGGCAGTTCCAGTCTCGAATCTGGACAGGGCTATAAATGTGATGTTGTGACTAGCATAGCACTGCCTGTACCTCAACAGGGCTTAATCACAACAGCAAAACACTGCTACAACCTGACAAAATGGAGATAGTATATGCCTAATAATCTAAAAGCCAGAAAAAGCAGACTCTCACTTATCTGTCCTTATGAACACAAGCTCAGCGATTCTTGTACCCATTTGCAAATGTGTGTCAGATTTCAAAAAGAATGGCAAACAGCCCTGAGAGTCCCTGGCCCTCTCTGCCAGCTCCCCCAAGAGCCCAGAATATGTGATCTGTCCCTTTGAACAGGCGCTGTATGTTCAGATGGGAGCCTGCAAGCCTGAATGCGTCATCTTTGTTCTCAAAAATCATTTCAGTGAAGGGGCTCTGTAGCGAGAAAGACTTCCAGGTGCAGTGTCAAGGAAAAAGAAAAAAAAAGTGAAAATAAAAAAAGTAGAAATCATGACAAGGCATGATAAAATATATATATATATATCAGAGTAAACAGGCATCCAGACAAAAAAATTATCTACCCATATATGCATTACCCAAAGGAGTCAAATTGTATGTCCACAATTTTCCCACCTCTGTGTTATAAAGATACACACTCGTTTCTTACTCAGAAGTTCCTTTTATTTGTACAATCAGTGATCTCGAAGACATAGGACAAGTTCTGTTCTTATCAAGCCCCAGTGTTTATAGCTGTACACTTCCAAAGCCTTTATCTGACTGGAAATCCTAGGTTCTCGTGCAACTGCCTTGCCCATTATGAACACAAGCTATGCTTGGGGTCCTCCTCCTGACATCTTGCTGTGCGTACAGGTCTACAGCTAAACATTATTACATGGACACGGAGTTAATACTGCATGACAACGTGAACAACATATGGGAGATAGTGTGCCAAAAACAAATCATTTCCCAAAATTCCCAATACCTTGCATGTCAAGTATTAACACACTATAAAATCCTACAACAGCAGGAACTTCTTTGCAAATTCAAGACTCCTTTTTACAGTAATTTCACCAAGTGTTTTCTGATCTTTTTTCAGGGGAAAAGAGGTTCTCAGTGATCAACACAAGTCCTATTTTGGAGTTAAAGGGATTTGTTCACACCAGTACTGCACACAGTAACCATTTCATCAGCTGAACTCAGCAGATCACAAACCACAACCCCTCACTCTCTCGGCATTTTACACCAATCTATGAAAAAATATAAAGAAATAAATTGTACTTTAAACCATGCAGGAATACGTGCACTAAAGGAACTAAGAACGCATTACGACCTCAATTAGGCATTCATGAGGGCTATCTTCATTCAAGCAAAGATTATTTGAGGCCTGCTGTGATTAAGGCAGTCATCAGTGTAAGTGCATGTTTTCTAGCAGTTAAATGTTAACTGCAACACAGAAATACCAGGTACAACAACAGGCAGCGCAGCCCATTTTGCAATTCCATACCTATTAGTAGTCCCCGGTTAGACAGCTCTAAGATGAGCTCCAAAAGTGCCAGAGGCCTCATTAGGGCTTACCACAGTAGGGAGAGGTGGATTATGACAAGAGCGCCAGTGCCAAAAGACCAACAGTCTCAACACGACAGAATTAAAAAGCAGATTTTCACTTTTACACTTGGCCATGTGGCTTCTACTCTCTTCCCACACTATTTAAATAGTATTAAAGGATACATTCCCCAAAAATGGCCTTGTTTTCAGTCACATTCAAAAAAGGATTTCAATAACAACATATAAAATCGACATACAAATTAACAAGCATAATTCATCACTAAGTCTTAAATCTTAGTGTCTTCTGTTTTTACTTAAACCCCCCATTTTGTCCTCACCTAACCCACCTGCTTTAAGAGACTGTGTGACTCTCTTAATTGAGGCAACGGCAGTGAAGAAAATCTTACACCACCACCATATGTGCCACTTCAAAATCAAGGCAAAAAGGTGAACTGAGGATAGAGATAAAACCTGGCACTTTTGAAATAAAAAACTTTCATTTTTGAACTCTGTAGGTTTAATAGTAGGTTTAATGAACTCTGTAGGTTTAATACAATCTACTGTATTCCGATTTCAGCAAACAAAAGGGGACCATCTACATAAAGGACACCCATTCCACAGCTCTACCCAGATTCAAGTCAGCTTTCTGTCACGAGCATAACACGCCTCAAGTTAGAAAAATACAAAAGCAAGTTCGTAAATAAAGTTTAAGACAGATCTTGGAGCAACTTGGCCGGAGCCGTTACATCTGTTTCGCTGGATGTGAACTCCCGGTCGTTTCGCAGATATTTATGACTATTAATAGCCAGCTCGGAGGGAGGCATTAGACAGAGTTCTTCGCTAAAAACCAAGGGTTTGCTTGTCCAAACATGCAACGGTGCCACCATAAGGCACGCCGTCAAGTTTTTAAACTGAACTCCCGGCGAAACGCTGCGGCCGGAGACACGTCTAACGCAAACCGCTGCCTGCAGGCAGGGCTGGAGGAGTTGCCTACAAAGGGAGCTCGGCGCCAGGCCGGTATTTCTAGGGGGAGGCACCCGGGGACACTGAGGGGGTCTTCGGATGGGGCAGCAGGGGGGGACCCACGGCAAGCGGGGAAGGGCCGGGGCCGCCACATCGCTCCCAGCGCCCACGTCCCAGCGGCTGCGGGGCGGGCGGGCAGGAAGAGAGGGAGAGGGCGGGAGGGAGGGAGGGAGGGAAGGAGGGAGAGGGGGCGGCCATTAAGCCCGCTCCAGCCAAGCCGTTCCCCGCGGCAGGAGGGAGGGAGGGAGGCAGGCGGCCCGGCCCGGCCCGGCCCCGCAGCCCCGCACCCGCGTCCCGCCCGCTCCTACCTGGCCGCTGCCGCCCGGGGGGGGCTCGGTGTCTCCATCTCCGCCGGGCGGCCCCGCTGCCCACCGGGTCGCCATTATTTCAGTTCCCGGCTACAAAGGAGGGGCGAGTCCTCTGGAGCCCACATCGGGGATGGGAAGAAGGGAAGGGAGCCGGCGGGGGAGGCAACGCCGAAGCCGCTCGCACACACCCAGCGCGGCCACGCCGCCGACGAGCCCGGGCCGGCCCCGCCGCCGGGGGTGGGGGCTCGGCCCCGTCACGCAGCGGCCATGGGGCAGAGCGCCGGGACGGCCCCGGGGCTTCAGCCGCGCTGCCCCGCTTCTGGCTTCATGGCTGGAGCCGGAGAGAGAGAAAGAGAGAGAGAAAAGAGCGGAGGTGTCAGTCCCCGGCGCGGAGCCGCCGCCACCCGTCCCTTGTTAGGCTAATTGCACTCGCTCGTCATCTTCCTCTTCCTCCAACTCCTCCTATCCACAGCCCCAGCCGCGGGGAGGAGAGGGAGGCGGAGGCGGGAGGCGCCCGCTCCTTCCCTCCCTCCCTCCTTCCCTCCCTCCCCGCCGCACGCGGGCTGGCGGCGGCACGGGGCGAGCCGCCCGGGGCAGGGCCGGGCCGGGCCGGGGAAGGGAGGCGGAGGGCGGGGAGCGCGCCCCGGGGCCGGGCCCTCCCGTCCCGTCCCGGCGGCTCCGCGCCGCCTGAACTTTGCTCAACTCGCCGAGGGGGGCCCGCAGCCACCCAAACCCCGTCTGGGAAGCGGCGACAAAAGAGCTCGGCGAGGCCAAGCCCCGCTGCTCCCGCAGCCGCGCTTTTGTTCCCCGCTTCCCAGCCAGCGCCCTGCTTCCCTCCCCCCCCCAGCTACGTCGCCGGGGCCGGCGGCGATCAGACCACCGCGCCCCGCCCGCCGCCCCTCCCTCGGGCCTCCCTCGCCACCGCCGGGCCGCTCCCCCCCGCCGGTCCCCCGCCGTCAGGCATTGCCAGCTGCGCCGCCCCGGCCACCTGGGCACCGGCCGCGGAGCGGGGGAGCCGCGCCTCGCCCGTCCCCGCCGCCCCTCCGGGGCCTCCGCGGTGCCCCAGCGCCGCTCGCCCCGGCCTCGCCTCTCCCCGGCCCTGAGGGGCACTGTCCCCGCCGCCGGCCCCCTCTTACTCTCATACAGCTCCGGCCCCTTCGGCGGCTCTCGTCGCCGTCCCCTTTCCCCCGCCTCCGGGCCGGCGGTTTCTGTTCCCTCCAAAAATCCGCCCTCCTCCTCCTCAGACGACACCGAGAGGGCAGGAGCTGGCTGCCGCCGCCCGCCCCGCCGTGTGGAGCGCGGAGCGGCGGGCCCCGCGCTTCTCTTCTCCTCCCCACCAGCTTTTTCGGGTTCCTCACGGGAATAATCGCCCTTTTTCTGCCCTGGCGAAGGATTTAGCGCTTCTGTGGCAGGCCTCGTCCTGCACCTGGTCCTTGCGCTCCCGGGGGCTCCGAGACAGGGTCAGGCTGGTGCCCCGCAGCCTGAGGGCTGGAAGGAGACTGGCCGCGGTGTCTCGGTGAAGGCACCGAAAGTAAACGTGTCCCCTGTGTCTCCTGCTTCTGTGTTACCACTGTGAGACCTTTTTATTTTTATTTTTATTTTTTTGTTGTTGTTTTTCCTGTTCTAGAACAGCGACTGGACAACTGAAGTCTCTGTGAAAGGGAGCTACGAAGAATAAAGTGACTTGTATGAAATGGTAAAGATCTCGTCTCGTTTGTGCCCTCAAAACAATGTGCTGGTGTTTTGTGGTTTTATTTATTTACCTAGCTATTCTCAGTGACCTCAGAAAGGAGGTGACTGGCCTGCTTATCCAGCAACCACTCCCATCACAGCAGGTAGGAATACTGGCTTCCTAAGAACTGAGAAGAGTCTGGACGTCCAAATGGTGATTCTCGTCAACTGGTCATATCTACTGTCTACTGAATGTAAAAGTATATTACAACACAAATCTCGTCATCCTGATTTAGATGCCTACCTACAATTCCATGTGATTCCATGGATTTCTGTAGATGTATATACAGCTAAAACATGTAGTAGTTTCTGAAGTCAATGTGTGAAGGGAATGTTAGCCCCCATTTTCAGGTTCTCATAAATTTCTGATGTTAAAGACTACTTAGTGGCTGAACCTGACCTGGACCAGAGATCACATACACATATTTTAATTAAGCATGTTGCTGCCCAGCTAGCAACTCACAGGATCATTTTGTCAAGCTCCCTGATAATTTCTCATTGACATACAACATTTTACAGTTTATTTGCCACCCAAACCCTGAGCAAACTTATAATACCATCCAGTCCATGGTTGCCAAGAAGTTGAAAAGATCAGAGTTAAAATCACCTGATATTTTTAAGGGGTGAGGAAGGGGAACAATTACAGCACTTTCGCTGTTTGGAAGCTATTATCAAATAAAGCCAAGAACTGTTGCTGTCTCCTTGGCTGCATACTGCTCTCTGCACTTTAGTCATTGTGTCAACCAGCAGAACATCATTGAAAATCTATTATGTATATAAAATAACTTCCATGTATTCATGATCATCACTTTTCCTATGGGAGCTACAGACTCCAAATCTAAATTAGCATCATAACTAATATCCATGTAGAAAGTTGTCAGATTTATAAAATGTCTCAGAGATATTTAAACATGAATAGACTATCTGAGCAATCATTTAGTATCTAGCAAGTCTCTATTTATATCAGCAGAGCTACATCGA
The DNA here is from genome assembly GCF_964211835.1 of Anser anser. Taxonomy (NCBI): domain Eukaryota; kingdom Metazoa; phylum Chordata; class Aves; order Anseriformes; family Anatidae; genus Anser; species Anser anser. The sequence continues at coordinate 144,574,214 of NC_139721.1, forward strand.
TACAGTGACAAATCTTCCATTTTTACTTTTCTTACATTGCCAATCAAATTCTCTAGCTTTAGCTCTCAAAATATACAAGTGAGGCGAAAATATCACAGAGGAAAATGTAATTCTCGAATCACAAATTATTTCATGGCTTGGCTAAGGAAATATATCTTCTTATTAACTCTGGGAAGGTTATATTTGTGTAATTATCAAAAGAATATTTATACATATTTATACTACCAAATCTTCATTAAAATATATGTACTTCATTTTCTTCCTCATAATCACAGTTTTCTATTTTTTGTGGCAGATGTTTTTTGCCTGGGGGACTGGGCTATCTTTAGGACTTTCATGTGCTGTTATTTTTCACTCTAAATACGGTGTCATAGTTGCAACAGGAAAACTTACAGAAGGAGGCAAGCTTTCAGAAACAAGCTCGTTATCTCAGATTCATAACACACAAGCAGAATCTCAGAGTCTCCTAGCCACCTTTGAAACTGATTTAATAAAAGAGGTTGCAAAAGCAGAATTAGGGTAACCGAGAGCTATAATTTCACTTTCTCACCTTCTAGTCTGAAGGTGTTGACATATATTCTGTTAGCAGACAGCTGCAGCAGCTTAAAGTGTTAGCACCATCCTACTGTTTATTATCACTCCTTGCTAAAGAGTATCATCCCCACAGGAGAGCTGGTGCAGATATCTCTGAGCGCATCTCAGCCACTTCAGTGCAAAGTCTAGCAGCTCCGCTTGAATTGCGGAGGCAGGCAGAGTTAAGCCTACGCTGCCGTCCAGGGGCTGAGGCGTGCTCGGTTGTTCTGTGGTGCCAGTTCTGCTGGGTCTGCGATGACACAAATATGGGGCTGTATCTTCTTAAGATCGCATTTGCCAAATGAACACGTCGATATCTTGAGAACACAGAAATTCTAAAGGCTAAATTTTGGATATCAAAATTTACTTGGGTGGGTAGACCAGAGGACTGAAACTCATTACATGAAATATGCTTGAGGTACCTGCCCCCTGCCCACATGGTACTTAGCATCTACCTCTGGCAGAGCCCAAGGGCCTGCCTTTCTCTCACACCTATGACATGTTTAGATATCTAAACTGCACACAGCTTGTGGTGATGTAACTCGCTTCCCAAGAAGCCATGTTGTCCATGCCATCCCAAAGGCCCTCTCCTCTTTCACCACGTGCAGCCCACCATGATCTGCCAGAACTGAGGTGCCACGAGCAGCGAGTTGGCTCAGCTGTGGGTAGTCCCAAATGTCCTATCCTTGGGTTAGAGAGAAATGCAAGTGCAGAGAAACAGAGGATAAAGTGAGAGCAGGTTTCTTACAGGAATTTTTAGATTAGATTAGTGTGGAGTACCTGGTAGGGTAGATTAGATAGGGAGTAGTGGGAGATAAGAGTACACCCTGGGTATTTTGTGCTGGGGTAGGGGGAAGACTGAGGAGTTAAGTCTGAGGAGTTAAATAAGAAAAGGTCCAATTTTAAAGGACCTGGTATTGGAAATGAAAGGTAGAGTGAGTGGGAAGAGATAGGATTCTAAGCGAGTAGACATTTGCACTGACGTTTGCCCTCAAAAATTGTCGCTTATGGGAGCTGTTGAGGTAACGCTTCCCACCACAGACCCCAGCTGCTTAAATCTCACAGGCAGGGTCTGCTTTGATAGGGTCAGGCTGAACATGGACACCTCTGCAGTTTCTCTGTTTCAGAGAAGGCTACTGCCTCCCTGGCAGCCTTTGTGAGCACCACGGCGAGCAGCCTGGCTACGGACTTCTTTCAGCACATGGCCAGGGCACCGACATCCATCTAACAGCTTCCATGCTCCAGAGGATGTTGACTGGTGCCCTACATGAGGATGATTCATTACATTTTCCCCAGAATAGGAGATCAAAAAATGCACGATGAACACATTTTTCATTATCTGATATATCCAAGATACTGCAGCTGGAATACAGTTCCTTCCTAGACATATAAAAGCCTTCTGTGAAATCACGAGTAGAGCCACACAGTAATCTAACCATTGTCTGCAATCGTATTTGCTTTACAGATTTCTGCATTAAGATTCCTGTGATTCAGCCATGATGCATGCAACTGTTTCCCATCCAGCACTAAAACATTATTCATCCTAGATATTATTGGTGATGGCTGTTTTGTTAGTAATTGTACCCTAATACTCCCATCTCACTCTATGGTCTTTCCTATCACCTATATTCTGGCTGCAGAGATTAATCTCATTGCTGCCCTGCCTACGCCTTGGCTCCCACGTGTACACTGAACTATGACCAAAGTGCCTCCTTGCTTTTATTTCAGTCTTCACAGGAGATCACACCTACCTCACTTGGCCCTGGATGCTGATGCTTTTCAAGTGCTGCAGAGCACTGCCAAGAGGAACTGAAGCCAGCCTGCCACTGGGTCTGTGGTAAGAGATTTTGGCGTCCCGAAGCTTCAGCAGTGCTGTCTCCACCAGTCACAGTCTGCTATGCAATATCCCCTACAAGTAATTCCATTTTGAGTGCATACTGCATTCTGCATGGCTTAGTCCCCAGGTATAATCTCTGCCTAGCTAAAGCTGTGATGAAGAGGAAGCATGGCCTACTGGAAAGCCAGAGAGGAAGCTGAAGTGATGGGGTGTGCGTCTTGAGAGTGGTAAGGTGTCTTACCACAAAAAGAAAAATGTGTTGAAGACATGGTGAAAAATGTATAGCACAGTCTCCAAACTGGGCTGTGAGGCTGATTGCCAACAGTGCCCATGAATAACGAGATGTGCAGAGCAGGTACTAGGCAAGGCTTGACAAGCATTGGGTTAAACAAACAGTACTGTGACTTCTTGGGCACGGAAGCAGACCAGAGCCAGCATCACCAGGCTCGCTGAATACAGGTGAGGAGGAGAAAAAGGGTATTTTTGCCTCGCTTGTATATTTTGAGAGCTAAAGCTAGAGAATTTGATTGGCAACGCAGCCTCTTGCCTTCCCCTCAGATCCTTCCTCCTGCCATAGCTGAGAATGACTTGAGGCAATGAGACAGCTTGAGTGTGATATCACATAAATGCATGGCAGCTTCAGGACCGTGAAGCGAAGATCACTGCTAGGTGTGCTCAGGGAGGCTGTGGGGAATATTTCTGGCTGTGCTCTCAGGACCCATGTCCCCTGCACTGTAGCCATTGAGTAGAGATGTGCATGGGAAGGGGCAGTCATCTGTGCAAAAGCTACTAGAGACTGCTTTCCCTGGCTTTATTTCCTATGCTGTGCCAGGGCAATTCCCCAACCCACTGCTTTGAGGACACCTCAGCTTCTTTCCAGAAACAGCATGAGACTGCAGAACCTTCCCCGCAGGGCGAGTGATGGTTCTGGTCTCCTGACCTGAAATATTTGTAGAAACGGTCAAGTTGCCTCCTCCCATACCAGCTGTGGGATGATGTGGTGGATGGGAGGAGTGGTGGTTTGCCAGGCATCATGGTTTGGGGTCAGGTTTCTCTGAGGTAGAAAGCTGGATCTTACCTTTCGGAGCTACCCAAAGATATCTTTTATCCAGGCTGTGTATGGCTGTTGTTTGCTGGCCCTTTTTGTTCTTCTCCAAGGTATCTGGAGATCTGATCCAAGAACATCTGTACGTGTGTGCATGTGCCTCCAACACCTTTTCTTTTGCAAATAGGAGGCGTGATGTGACCACAACAACAGCAGTGTTTGTCAGCACAGACTAAAAGCCAGTTTGGAAGAGGAGACAATGAGCTGCTTATTCTTGGAATATTTTGTGTTTGAGAATACCAACAGAGTAGCCATGTGGCTTCTGGCAGTTGTTTTGGAAACCAGGCAGTTACTCTACGAGAAGCAGCATCTCAGCTGGTGTGTCCCCCAGTCTTCAGCATAGTCTTCTCAGATAACAAAGTTGAGGCATGAAGGGAGAGCTGCCTCTCTCAGGATACTGCTCCTCACGCAGTCTGGGTGACAATGTCCGAGGCCCCAAGAGAAGCCAGGATTTCACGGAGAGATGATTGCTCCTCCTGGCCAGCATCACTGAAGCATCACCAAACAGAAGGCTGCGTGCAGGTAAGAGGCCTGCGGTACTTCATTTCCCCCCGGAGCAAGGATGACCGAGTAGTAAGGCAGGTTATTCTTCCGTGTGTGTCCAAAACAGAGATGGTGAGAAGTTTTGGGTGTGCTGTGCATTCACACCCAAGTACTTATTAATCGGCCACATGTGCATGTATATAGTTTCTTTGAACTGGACCCAGAGGTGTCTGTGTGAGGCTACCAAAGTGTGTGAAGGCAGGCTGATTTTTACCCTTTACAGCAGTAAGCCTCAGTTGTTCGCTCTAAAAGCAGACTTGGTACTCTGTAAAGAAGTATGACATTGTTCAAGCCTGCAGGAATTTAACATCATCCAGACAGAGACAAAAACAAATTCAAGTATAATTCAGTGTGCCCAGGGGAATTAGCTGCAGTGTAAAATCTGAGCAAACAGATTATGACGAGGAGGAGCACAGCAGAACTAGCTTTACTTTTAGCTCGAGTTCCTAGCAATGAAAAGCTACTGAAACACTTAGAAACCATAAGCAAAGCAAAACTCTTGTTTTTCTCGTTTTGGAAACTGTCACTGTGGAATAACAACTTGTTTCTGAAAATGCCATGCATGTTGTTTACAGCAAGATTTCCTAATTTTGTAAAGGGCTAGAGGGAAAAAATATCACTCCCATCTTTTCTGCATTCACTTGAACTATCAGCAGTCTTTCATTTGTTTTAAATCAGAGGAGCCAGAGTCTAACAGATAAAGTCATCAGCCTCAGTCCTGTTGAGAGTTTATTCACTTTAGGTCAAACAATGTTAACTTGTTTTAGAAAGCCAGCAGGGACTGTTAGAAGTGCAGCATTTTCCCTCAAAACCATCCCCTCCCACACACACATAAGTTTAAAGAGTTCAACACAATGAACATCCAATCTATTTAAAATTGGCCATGACAGAAAAGATTTAATTGCTCAAATGGTAAAGAAAAGTGAAACGACAATTTGGGTTACCTTGGCCCCTCTGCTGAAATAACAGCTTTGTCTTTGGTTCTCTGCCTTGGTCTGCTGAGAGGTGATAAATCAGCCCTATTTTGTAAAATGTTTAGTTTAACTACTTAACTGACAATTTAGGTGGAAGTAGCTGGTGATGAATTGACAACAGTGTTATCACTCTGTCCTTGCTTTATCACGTCAGCAGCAGCTTGATCTGCTGATCAGTGAGACTGCTGTAGTAGCACAGAGGTGGGAACAGCTGTCTCCAAAATTCAGGCTGCCCGTCTTGTATTTCTTCTGACTGTCCACAACTTCCCTCCAAAGGGACAAGGTGTGACAGCTTCCTCCTGAGCCCTGGCATTTGACAGGTCTTCCCCTAGAGATGGGGCTGGGTCAAGATAGCTTTCAGGCACTGAGCAGATCAGGAAGAAAAATAATGCATTTATATCATCGTAATATATTCCTTTCATTAGAACCCTCCCTCCTTCCAACAGTGATGTGCTCCACCCAAAGGCAATATATCAGTTGCTGCTTTCTTATTTTGCCCACTCTGTCCAAAGAGCTTTTACTTCACTTTGAGCTCATCACAACATCACTGACAGATACCTTGCAGAAACCAGGTACTCACCTCTAAATCTGACTCCACTTGCTGCTACTTATGCCGACCGCTGCTCAGCTCTCTTTTCACAGAAGAGAGACACAAGAGATGCTCTCTGGGACAGCAGGAGCCATCTAAAGGCCAGAAGGTCTCTAAACCTGTAAGCTGATTGCTATTTATGGGGACTAGGCTCTGAAAATGATACTACATTCTTATTCTTCCTTTTTTTTTTTTCCCACTGTTTTCCCAACACCTATCTTCCTGCTCTGGCTTTTAAGTAGTGAGATAGAAAATGGGGAAACAGCAACCAGGAAAGCATGACACCCCTCACCCCTCCCAAAGGAAAAAAAAATGTGGGGGAAACTGGATTGTATTTGTATCTCTATGGTGTGGATTTTCCCGAATAGGCTGGATTAGGAATATGTTTGGTAGTTTAACAGAGCTAATCCGTCACCATAGCTTCCTGGAAGGAGTCTTATAAATTTCCCAGAAAGCTACATCCAGCCTCCAGAGAGAGGATTATCTGTGGATGATGCTTTCAAGGAGACGAAAATATTGGACCTTATTCCCTTTCAGTCTTCTACAAACCCTTTGAACAAAAGTCAAATTCTACAGTAGGTGCTGGCTGATCAGAATTAGATATACTATGTAATGAGTGATTTCTGCTCTAGTTTTAGCAAACAGCTGAGACAACTGTGGGCAGGAGGAGCACCTGGAGCTGGGTTCAGGTTCCAGGTGACTCATCTGCCTGGATGGGAAAAAAAAAATAAAAAAAAGAAACCCAGCCATGTGAATGATTACATCTAAGGAACATAAGGAACAGAAATGCTCATTTATTTTAAACAAGCCATGTTAAACAAGCCATGTTGACTGACTGCCTATGCAAACTTTAATATATAAAAAAGAAAAATGCATTTGAACTTGCTGGAGAAAGCATTGAATATAACATGTTTCCAAACTAATTGTCACACTGGGCGTTTTGTCCCTGTTAGGAATGGATTTAGAGATGCAAATCTAGACAGAAATCAATCCAGAAATCCAATCAGCAATAACATAACGCTGTCAGAAGTCAAAATGAAAGTAATGAGCTAAAAAACAAAGCCACGTTTACAGAGTGTTTTCAGCCCAGCCTTCTGCTAAGACACCCTCAGATGTTCATTTCAGAACTGCTTTCCCAGAAGAAAGCAGCAGCCAAATATTTTAACTCATTAGATATACTTGAATTCTTCAGCGCAGCATTGGGCTGTTTCGCATGCACCAGACTCCAAATGGCTCCATGTGGATGCAAAGTATGTCCACACAAAGGTCATTTGCAGGATTAGACCAAAGCATTACAAGGGAAGCAAGGGGAAACGGTCCAAGTTAATTTAATTCTCAAGGCAGTCCTTAAGCCCTAAACACAAGCCTAAAACACAAAACAAACTCTGAGCACAGCAATGCAAAGCATTTCCCCCCCAAAAAAATATAAGGACAGGGCTTAATCTTTTTGATACAGTAAGAGTGGTCTTTGCTTTTCATCAGGTGGGGGTGGACTATCAGATTGCAGGGCCATACAGGTGCCTGAGGTGAGGGCCACAAGCATTATCCAACTTCTATAAAGGTAATTAGCCTTAATAACTGGGTCTGGTTAATATAAAAAAAGAAACCCAAAGGGAAAAGCCTCCGTATTCCTGTTTGCTCTTCTCCTTTCCAAACCTGTAGCACCGGCCGCAGGAGCAGCAGGCTCCAATCCATTTCCCCTAAGCTGTGTCAGGACTCCTCCTTTGGAGACATCGTTATGGTTTAGAGAAATCCTGATGAAAGCCAGAGAAAAAGCAAAGATTTGTACCAGTCATCATTTGTCAAACTTCTCTGTTCACTAAGACTTTTTGTGTGTGTGTGCTGTGTTTATAGCTTCCATGTTTATTTAATCTGCTTTCCTTTATTTATTGTGTTTCTTTTACAAAGAAACACTTGCAACAGCATTGCCAGCCCAATGATTCTCTTAATACCTAGCAATGTTGCCTCTTGAAATGCGTGATACCTCTGAAGGACAAAAGAGTTAAAGAAAAATAAACAGATTACTGCAACTTTGAGCATTTCAAAACAGAGGTAAATAACAGCTGTGCACAGCTCAAGTCCCCTTCCAATACTTAGCTGCTGTAGCGAAGGGACGAACCGAGTGGAAACACTGCAACAGTCATCTTTTGGCTTTTCCTCCTGCGAGATGTTTCCTGACTCCAGCTCAGAGGATTGTGCTCTTCTTGGTCGTGACAAAATTGGTTGTGCAAGGGCAAAGAGTGAGGCACGCTGCTTGTAGGATGCTCCGTGCCACTGCCTCCTGAAGGCAGCCAGCGCAGGCAGCGGCCTCCTCTAGCTGCACCTAAAGGCAGAGGGTTATTTCACAGACAGCTGGGCTGGTGAAGTTCTCCCCGACACATGAATAACACTGGATGTGGTTTTACACAGTTCTTCAAAGCCAGAGGATAACAAACCACTTTCTTTGCCCCTGTGACTGTTTTCTGCTACTCTGCATTGAAAGAGGGCATAGAGACAACTCGGCCAGCCTGGAGGTGGGCACTTCTGGGCGAGGGGCTAGGGCCATGAGACAACTTCTTGCAGCATCCATCCCATACAGAAGCAGTGCTGGAGCACCTTATTCCTGTCAGATATGGCCTCCACTTCAGAGTAGGCCGGCAGATTGCTGTAGGCTGTGTTGGGGCTCTCTTGCCTCTCTTCAACAGCCAGCAGATCCACTTAGTCACTACATGTTTTGGTTCTTCTCAGATAAGTGCCAGAGCTTTATTCTTACGGTCTAGACTATTGTAGTTTTTGCTCATTTTACATTAGCTCCCTCCAAGGCTTTTCAGCCTCTGCTCATACAGTTTCCGTTGACTATGCACAGGATACGTGCAGAATCTAGAAGTTGTTCAGAGTATTGGCTGGAAATGCTTTAATTAAGTGGCTCTCACACTCCCTCTCTCCTTCTGGCTTTTAATGAAAATACTTGCTTTTGGTTCCAATTCAGAGCAGGAGCACTGCTGAAATATTGAAAATATTGATGGATTGGTACAGCATATGCCGGGTACTCTCTTCCCAAAATAAGAGCATCTTATTCCCCTTTAGCTCAGTGCACCCTTCAGGTTAAGAGTGAGGAGCTCTTGTTATGGATAAAGCTGTTCCAACATGGCTCCGAGTGCGAGCACATCCTTGCGAATCTGGCTGCAGTAGGGCTCTCATTCTAGGCAAACAAGGAGCCTAATAACGCAAACTTCTGACACCCCGAGGCAAATAAAATTTTCTGCATGCCTTGTGCTCTCTCCTCCAAGCGCGCTAGACACCAAGGGCGGTATCCATGGCACCTGATTTTACCCACGTATAAATTATTCATTTGATCTGAGCTCGTCATCTAGGCTCTCTTAATAGTCAATGAAGTCGCAGAAGCTGACAAGAAACGTTCACACCACTCTTCTAAGAGGGATTGCTTCGGCTTTTTGTTTCTCTTCACTGACTGTTGGGAGAGCCTGAACTTCTGTAACTGCAATGAGTTATTATTAGCCCGTTTTCTTTTTTTTCACCCTCATATTGTGGGAATAACAATGAAAGTAACACTTTATTCCTGTGTATAAAACAACAACCTTTCGATGAGGATAAGCAGACTGCTGTGCAACTCTGTTCTGCATAACTGCTGGTATACAAGTATCAATTATTTCTATATTAAGAAATACGCATGACACAAGTTAACATTAAAGCCTTCATCCGAATGTGTAGTGGAAATTTTCACCTGGTAGCATTGCTGTTAACCAAGTGGATTAAGTGAAACATTTCAATTACATTAATTAGGTATTTCCTAATTCTTTGGCTTATCACTTTATAAATTGCAGTGCTGTTCTGCAGGGTGAGAGCAACAGTGTGACTGTGCTACAGGATCGGCATTACTAGAGATTTGCTTTTGGTAAGGAAGGGCTTTTTATTCTAAACAAAGCGCCAGGGCCAGTATTTTGAAAGCTTCTGTAAAAGAAAATATTGATTTTCAATTTAGTTTCATCCATCATGTTACAAAACTTAGCAGTCTGTCTGTCGCAGAGGATACCAGGGATGTTTGTGGCCCTGGAAACAGTCTGCCTGGTGCACGTCATTTTTATTGATACAGAAATCAGACCCATTTAATACTGATAAAGAATTGAGCGGTGGTGTCCACTAGCATAAGAAATAATTAGAAAATCCATTGCACAACTGACTTATACACAAGCCCAGAAAAAACTATACTATTGAGCCATGATATAACTGACCTCTATTGAGGTGAAGAGTTAGGCATTACACACTGCCAAATGTGTTAAAACTGAACTCAGATCTTGTCTACAGTCTAACAAGGGTTGTTTTTTTGCTGTTGTTCATTGGAGATCTATTACATATGGCAGCACAGTAGAAAGATCTGCAGTACAGATATTCTCTGAAGTGTTCTGTAGCAGGGAGTGCCTAACACCTTATTGTTGGTTATTGTTAGCTGGAGATCCGTCCCTTCCATATAACTGGAGCTGAGAACCAAAGCCTCCCTACAACAGATTATTTTCCAGCCCTTGTGGCTGTAGAGACAGCCTTTGAGTGTGACTTGAACTTAGACCAGTGCAATTACTCTCCTGATGCTGCCAGCAAACAGCATGGAACAATAACTTTGTTATCCAAGAACTGCCACATTTATCACAGCCGGGATGTTAATTTAGGAAGCGAATACAACTCAGCATTTTAACAGCATTTCTACGGTAGGGCTGAGTGTATTGGAAGGTATGCCAGAAGTCAAGGGTGCTGTTGATTAGGGCTGTGGGTTTAAAGGGGAAGAAACGAAGTTTTGGAAAGGATGTGCCAGTGGGATCAAAGACGGACTTAGTCTTGTGAGCATTAGCACAGCAGAAACTATGATTCAGGGCCCCATCCAACACATGTAGAAAGCATTTGGCAGCAAGAAATGCTTGAGGAGAAACCCTTGTATTTCAAAGGGTGCCAGAACGCTGAAGTAGCTGGTTTAAGGCCTCTGTGGATCATGTGGTGGCAGATCCCGCAAAGCCCTCCAGAGCTTTTGCACATCTCGCCGTGTGTTCTCCTTTATCTACTTGCCTTTGGTTCAAGAAGTAGCCTCCCACGCGTTCCCGAGTACCAAAATTACAGCCACCCACTTGCTCCTCGTAAAGGGCTCTGGTTCTTCTGTGACAGCCGTTGGGACGGGGCACTGGGGGCGGCCTGCGGCTCCCAGAGAGTGGGGAAGTGCGGTGGTGTGGCTGAAGGATGATCTGACGTGGCTATTTATCTTTATTTCAACACATATGCATACAAAATAATGAATATAGTGCTGGATATACTGCTCATTTTCCTACTTAATTGTAAGAATCCCCCCCTTTTCATCTTCCTATGAGATTGACATCAGACTGCTGCTGTGTCACAAGACTGCAAAATGCAGTTTTGTTTTTGTAAGACACTTCCCATCTTGATCAGCAGGATTTACAGTAGAACACCCTCATCAACAAAGTCAAGCAAACCAAGCCTGTGGGTAGACCAGGCCTCATTACTCCTTTCACAAAACTGCTGTGGTACGATCACCTACAAAGCCCCGAGGGCCTGTGCGACACCAGTAGCGTGTTAGATATCCCACCCCATCTTCATTGCAAACTTCATGATTTTCCATTTCTGTGGAGAAATCCCTCCAAGCATGGGAGCCAATCTCTAGTCACGTGACCGATCATACATGTAGCCCATAATTACAGAGCTTGTATTCGGTGAGCAATGCTTGCAATGTGCATTTCATCTGCTATGTAGTTGGATGGAAGTACATGGCTCCATCCTTATTTCAGCCTAAAAGCATGCAAGTGTTTAGCGCTGAACCAGAAGGATATCTTTTCCTGTTGTACCTCCAAAGTAGTTCTGTTATGCAGATCTGCTCCTAAACTAGCACATAGATGTCACTTAGAGACAGGTTGTAATGGGAAACATTTGGGTTTTGGCTAGATTAGTGCATTTAAATGGATCAATGATGAGATGCAGCTGCAGGGTGGAGGCTCTTTAAAAGCTGCACTTCTCATTGCCAAATATAATGAAATACGGATGACTTCCAGCTAACTTATTGTTGATCTTCATATGAGGGAAATTTTGCAACATGAGTATTTGATACTGTAAAGCTACACTGTGGAGAATAAAAAATAAAAAATAAATTAAAAAAAAAGAAAGATATACAGGAATTATGAACATAAGACATAAAGGGAGGAAGCAAAAGCTGACAGAATAGGTAACATAAATGTGAAATGAGTTGGAGACAATCAAAAATGAGTGGGAAATAAGAAGTGTTAAAACTTCATGAACAAGAGATGAAAAGAATGGAAAATACAACAGATAAAAGGAGTAATAAGGAAATGGTCAGTAAAATAATTATTGCAAGCGATCACAATTACTGATACAAAGAAGAAAATTCTTCAGGGAATAAACTGTGAAGCTACACAAATTCAGAGCGAAGAAAGTGAGCCTGATTCTGAACTGATAACTTTTACCAAAAGAGGTAAAATAATTTATTTTTTTTGCTATGCTCTACTTGCAGCTCCTGTTTCAGATTGTATTACTTACCTAAACTTACCTGTTCAAATATATATGAAAAGGAGACTCAAAGTAGTTCAGATCAATCTCGCTTCCCAAGTCATTTCATTTCTCCATCTGTATATCTACCACAGCCGTTATCAGTTTATTTACTTTGTCTCTGATTGTAAGATGGGAAACTCTTAGGCATCCCGTGGTAATCCAACAACCGTTCAAAAAATACAGCCTTTTGCCAGCTGAGAAAAAGAACATTCTGCATGGAGTCACTCAGCCGAAAAAGAAACAACACCAAAAAAAAGCGCCTGACCTGTTGTCCTCTTCAGCAAACTGTAGAAAATGAAAACAGTTCTAGAGATAACAGAAGTCAATTTTTATCAGATCCTTAAATTTGCAGACAGCTATGCGTGTGATTTTAGTCAAAAGAAATCCTCAAAATGTGACCCAGTCTGGGTTGAGCTTTCTTCAGCACTTCAGTCCAAAAAAAATGCATTGCAGTAGACTTCAGTTGATAAGAAATCTATCTGTGTGTGGAGAAAAAGGGAAACTGTGGACTAACTGCTCCGAGTTGGATAACCTGCAGCTTTACATAACAAAAGGCTTAAAAAGTGTAAATGGACAAGAAGGTCCCTTGTAGCTTCCCTGAACTTGCCTCATCGCGTTTTCCAAGTTTTTGCACAACTGTTGTTGGCCTGCTCTTTTTGAGACCTGGAAACCTGAATCGTTTATGGGAAATAATATAATTCTGGGGCCAAATCCTACCTCCGTTAACTGTACGTGGAGCTGGACTGCCCCTCACGTGCAGTTGAGTGAACCAGGACAGCAGATGCTGTTTCTAGCAAGCAGCTCTTGAGAGGTTAGTGGGCTGACAGTCCCTGTAACATAACAGCAAGGCTGTATAAAGTGGTTCACATTTAAATTGCTTCAGCTCTGCCATCTAGGGGAGCTCAGCCCAACAGGGTACCAGGCAGGGGAGGTAGTGAGGAGTCAGTCCAAAACAAAGGAGATTTTTGACAGAAAACTCTTATGACAGACCCCAGCCAGGTCTGCAACAAGGGAAGGAACCGGGCCCAAAGGGTGTCTGCGAGCAACACCAGCAAGCTCAAGCTGTAACACGACCACAACAGAGAAAAATGATCGGTCAGAGTCACATCAGCATTTCAGCCTGACTGTGATGAGGAGGACACAGTGCAGCTGCAGGGCTGGCAGTCTCGAGTGACCAGACCCTAAACAAGGCGGATTGTTTAATTTCAAAAGACGAGGAACTGAGACCAAAACAGTCTTTCAAAACCACCTAGTTCATCCCCTTCTGATTCCAACTGGGTTGTTCCCAGTCCTCTGTTTTTTAGTGATTTATCTGGTCTAATTTTAAATTACTCAAGAGATGGAGTTTCCACCACTTCCCATGGGAAATTAGTCCATGCATGGCCTGATAGCCATGGCCAGAATATTTTCCTGATGTTCAACCTTCAGTGGTTTCCCTTTGTTCAGTTTAATCTCATTACTCCCCGTTATTCCCCACTGGCCAGTGCAGAGCAGTCAGACCCTCTTTTTTGTACTTGCACCTTCACAATCGGATACGGTTGTCTTTAGGAAAATCCAATAGGCTTGATTATGTATTATTCACAGTCAGATACAGTTGTCTTTAGGAAAATCCAAGAGCCTTGATTATATATTATTCACCTTTTCAAATGCAGAGGTAAAACAAAAATATGAACCCTTTGTTCATGTAGGATAGAATAAGTTAGTTTTACAGGATGTTTTCAAGACTTAGTCTGCGTCCACTCACCAACTAGCTGAGACCTGCCCAGGTCTTTTAAGATACAGTGACTGATGACCCCACACAAACCTCCTTCCTACCTCTTTCAGAACTATGGGAACACATTATACAAGGTGGGAGTAACAGATGTGGGAAACTAAAATCAGTTATCTATAATAAGGGGACACAGAAACTGAGGAGTTGCAGGAAAATGTGTTTAGTGGAGTGGTGTTAAAAAAGATTACCAAAAATATCTCAGTGTGGGTGCTGCATTAGCTTGGCTTAGGAAATACCAGACAGGAGCATTGCAATTAATGCCAGAGAGACAAGTCAAAATTTTAGCTCTGAAAGAACATGACAAGTCTGAAGGAGAAATACTGGTGAATCATAAGCACGGAAAAAGTTGTTGAAATTTTATTTATGGTGAGATTCTTCAGAGGCGAAGCACAGAGAGGGAAGAAAAGGTGACAAAACAGCTATTTCTTGAATGCGCAGAAAGTGCTGGAAAGAGAATGAAGATCCCTTAATACTTTGTAAGAAAGATTAAAGACAAAGAAGCTGAAATACAACTGTGGAAGCCAAATAAAAGCATGAAGAGTAACCTGATCAAATCTCTTGAAAGCAGGAGACAGATCAGAGGAGGGACCAGAAGTATTAGCCAGAAGGAAATCAATAGAGGCTTTTGTGAGACCCTTAGGAGATAACTGGGCTTTGCGGAAGCTTGGGTTGCAAGGCAGCATCGACAGAACAGCCTGTTCCTTGTTAGCCTTAGTCATAAGAAAGCTGCTGAGAGAGATGCAGTATTCCTCGCCTTCCCCCACAAGCTCCTGTGTTTAATATACCAGTGTTTCAGAAGCAACAGTTTAAAATTAAAACCAAAGACTCATCTTACCTCCAGTTCTGAACTTTGTGGTAGTCATAAGCCAGGGACGCTGATTCAGTGGAGCACAAGGGGCAGAAGCCAAATCAGGGAAGACCTAGGTCAGAACTGAAGAGGAAAAAAAACCTGTAAGCAATGATTGTAGATGTGCTGCTCACAGAGCAGAGCCACAGCAAGGAGGAGAGAGCACCTGCATGGGCAAGAGGAGTCAAGGACAAGTTTCTTAAGGTGGGAGAGACTAAAATATCCTTGGGAAGCATTGCTCCTCGCACCTATAAACATGCTGTTTTCTCTCTCACAGTGAATCCATCAAGGAGGCAGCAAGAGAGCATTACTTAGATCATGGATAATGACTGTAATTCTGTGGCACTGACATTATCAAGGGCTGCTCAGGCAGCATGTGCACAAGCTCCAGGCTTGTGTCATTTGAACACTACTGAAACTGTAAAAAGCGTTCAGATATTAAGTAGGACAGAAACCAGTTGTTATGGGCTCAGGCATGCCAGGGAAACTGCATTGCATTCCCGCCCATCTGGACTGCAGCGAGGTGCAAAAGGAGATATTCTCGCTTATCTTTGTGAGCTAAGTGTAAAGTTATTGTTGTTAGGTGATGTGCTAGTGATAGAAATGGGATGAACTTGTCTGGAGACAGCAGAGCCTCCTTTCAGCTCACTCAATTCAGATAACGCCAAAGAGAAAGACAGTCAGTCCCTAGCCAAAGACATCCACATCCAGAGGTATATTTTAAAATGTGCAAGGCATTCAGATTTTGAGTTTTAGATGTTTAATACAAATATCCTCTCTTGCAATAGATGACATTTGCAATGTATGTTTAAAAATGAATTTTCTCTATTATCTCTTGCCTTTTTTTTCTTACTCTTTTTTTTCTTACTGTAGTCTCTTGTTTGGTTGTTGTTTTTTTTTAGTGTCTTTTCTTTTTCCCTGCCTCCCCATTTCCTGAGTTTCCCCTTTTCTTCTCTCTGTCAGTCATTCTTTGCACTTTCTTTTTTTCCCTACTCTTTCATTAGTCTTTCCTCCCCGCACCATTCATAGCTGGACAGGTAGGACTCCCCATAAACTTGCTTTCTGTCTACTCTTTCCACTATTGCAGTTATCACTCTATCCCGAGGGGGAAGAGCACAAAGAGAAGAATGCAGACATGTGCTGGACCCAAGTTAATTTCTTAAATCATTCTGAGAGATTTCCCCTTTCACTGTCAGTGTGTCACTAAATGGATTTGACCATGTTGTACCCTCTCACCCTGTCCCCAGTCTGAATAATCAAGTCAAAAAGACCTGTAGTTACTGTGTACTTTCACCTAACCTGCTGACAGCTACAGGAAAACCTATATATGTTATAGCTGGTGTGCCCCATGACACTACAGACCATGTGGACAGATTTTGAGGTTTTAATATGGTACATTACGCAGTTTGAATTCAAAAACCTTGGACAAGCTGAAGCGCCTGGTGGCCTCATCGGGGTGGCCAACACTCCATCTCTCAGGCAGGTATGAAGAAAGACTGAGAAATGGCAAATAACATCTCAGATTTAACTTCTTAAAAAGAAAATAGATACGGAGTTATGCTGATAGGTAAGATGTGGGGGGATTAGGAGCTGTCAGGGTATGTCATTTTTTTATAATCTGGAAAGGAACAATACAAATATAAAAATATTGTATAGGCCAAAATCTAGCAATCTTTGTTAATTCTGCATTTTGTGCTGACTCCACCTAAGCCATTTGTCTAGATTTTATTTGGCTAGGCTGTAGCGGCGTGGTATGCAATTTCACTTAGTTATCCATTTTCAGGATCAGCCTTCAGCTCAGAAAGATAAGAGAAATGTCAAGACAGAAAGCAAGAATCTGTGATTCACAAGATGTCACATGCTTTGGTTTCTTGACTGAAATTTCTGAAATGAGAACCACCTGCTCCTGGTAGTAATGAAGGATCTCTGATTGGAAAGTCAAACAGCTATTTCGGTAGAGTCTGGGAGAAAGAAAAAAAAAAAGCTACAATTAAGAAATTCTGCCAGAAGCTTCAGCAACGGTCCTATGAGACCAGAAAGGAAGTACAGCAGATCCTTCAGTCTGAGAGTACAGCAGAAGACAGCTAGTTCCAGTAAAATCAAGACAAACCAGAATTAAAAATGAAAAAAAAAAAAGATAGTAAAAGACATGCAGCAAGATAAAAAGGAGATAGTATAAAGAAGAGGCCAAGGTGCAGCAAGCAGAGCATGATCGAGCAGTTGAGCAAGGAGGTGAGGAGCTGAACCCTAGCACAACTTGCCGTTCCTACAGTGTGGGCATCACCTCAGGGTGCTGCTGTTTGACAGGACACTGCCACGTGCACTGCCACCACCGGGTGTGAGAAGCTGTCGGTGCTAGGGCTCCTTCAGCGGCTTGCTATCCTGTCATGGCACTCTCTCTATCAGCTCGAAAGTCGAGCCGATACGCATCTCTAAAATCAGGGCTGTAGCCTCTCGGTTTTTGGAACAAAACCTAAGACTGTGTGCTTGCCCACATCACATATTTATGTCAGGAAAGCCAGCTTAGAAATGTCTGCAAAGGGCCAGCTTGTAACGCTCTTATCTAAAGTAGTACTTTACCCTTGGATGTCACCACATTCAACTGTCCACTTGATGAGATGAACCTCCGCTTTTTTCAGGAGCAACTTGAAAATATGAATAAAAGGGAAGATGATATCCAGAAAGAATGAGAGGGACAGAGCCTGACCTCGAGTGATATGCAGAATCTGGGTGGGAGGTGCTGAAAACACACAACTGTTACTTTCGGGGTAGATGCAAAAGAACTGAAATAAATGTAAATTAATATGTCATGAGAGCTCAGATGGAATGGCCTGGCACAAACCAAGCCTGTGGTTAGTTTAATCATCTATCCATCTCACCCCTGGTAAATCAGGGTCAGGAAACAATGAGAGGGTCGGGGACTGTTTGCGCTGTTGTTTGCTGCCTGCCTGCCTGAAGGAATGTTGGAGGAATGTGCCAAGAATCCGGCTTTGTCAGGGAAAAAGTTCTCATTTCTGAAAAGACTGACAGACCTTTACAGAGAAAGAGAAGCGAGACGACACGTCGGCGAAGAGCACCGAGACCAGAAGCAGGGAGGGCTTCTGGAGGTTCCTGCGGGTGCTGGAAGCACTAAACACAGCAGGAGAGGCACGAGGTGTCAGGCTGCCACCCTCCCCTGCCCCGTGGGCAGGAGCGGGGCTGGGCCTGTGGCACTTGAGCACATCCTATGGCACCTGGGCACATCCTGTGGCACTTGGGCACGGCCTACGTTGCCTGGACATGGCCTATGGCACCTGGGCATGGCCTATGGCACCTGGGCATGGCCTATGGTGCCTGGGCACGGCCTACGGCTTGCACAGGGGCTCAGAAGTCAGTGGCAGCAACCCCAGGGCTGCTGAGGTAACCGCAGGCTGCAACGCCCTGAGGCGGGCCACGTGTAGCTGTACTTCATCGGGCTCTGGAGTCGCCACGAAAATCGGGGCCAGCGCTGAGATGAGGCCCCGCGTACGTTTAACGCTATTGGCATGGCCAGAAGGGCTCATGTGATGAGGGAGATTCTTCTAAAGCCAGTCGTTCTCACTTTAAGGCTGACATACCATGCCATAAAATGTCACTGGAGCAAGAGAAAATAATTTCCTGGTTGCTAAAATAATTCAGCATCTAGATGGGAGCACTGTGGTGCACTATCCAAGATAAACAGGGAGAGAAAATGCAAGTGAATGTGCTGCAGAAAGCACGAAGAAGGGCAAAAAGAAATTTGGTTTGGGTGAGCAATCCAGATGCTACCTTTGAAATGCACTGCTTGGAAGGAGGAGAACTGAGCCTCCTTAGAAAAAACCCAAATTATGAGCATTCCCTTAGCTGCAGTTTCTAAAGTCAGTAAAGTAGAGATGAAGAAGGAAATCAAGCAGGGATCCTGTGACTGACTGAAAAAGCTGAACGCAGGAGTTCTGGCAGAGCTTTGGAAAAAAAAAAAAAGGAGAGAGAGAAAATGGGAAATAGAAAAATACCTTTTAGCTGAGACTTCATTAAAAACAGATATAAAAATACCCTTTTTTATTCTAAGCTGTTTTTCTATATCCACATTTCTCCTAATGATTATTATAGGAATATTATACATACATAAGAACGTTTTGTCTTTCATAAAGCAATTAATGCAGACAGGGAAACATGAATTTGTAATTGCATATTTTAAAACTAACTTTTAAAGAAAGTCTGGTATTATGACTTTGCTTTAAACTAACTCAGAATAGTGAGGGAAACTTCCCGGGATTTGTTTTCACCTTCAGTAAACCTATAGACAAAAGATCAAACTGTACAAACTATAAATGTTTGCTTTCCTGGAGTGAGTCATTAGAAGACATTTGAAAATATGTGGAAGATTTTTTTCAAAGTATGTCAAGACAGAGGTAAGCTCCCCCCCCCCCAAAAAAAAAAAAAAAAAAACACTCCACAACTAAATTCTTAATTAATTGTTCATAATTTTGCAGACCCTCATCTGTTAGCTATTATTTAGGTTATGGCTAAATACAGTACTGGGACTAGAGGGACTATAGGAGTGAAAGCAGCAGCTCAGCTCCTCTCACCAGCAGTGAGAGGGCATTAGCCAGGCCCTGCTGCCCTAGCATTAAAGTGTCTTGTAATTTTCGTTAAACCTAAACAAGGAAATCATCTACTTACCTCATTTTCAAAATCCTTCGCATCCACCTAATTATTTCGGCTGGAGCCACAGGCTTGCAAAGGTCTTTGTAGTCAGGAATAGGATTTTTGGCCCATAAAACACCCAAACACCCAGAGGTGTTTTTTTTTGGTTTGTTTTATTTATTTATTTATTTTAATTTTTTTTAATCAGTGAAAAGCTAACTCCTACATTTTACAGTTTTAAACTGTGATCCCATCTGCTTTAACGTTGAGTGCTGAGCTGGGAAAACTCCAGGAGACCTCAGCGAGATGCTGAAGATGACATTGCGTGTTGAGTTGTGGTCTCCTCTCTGCCACGGGAGCCTTCAGTGATGACTCCAGGAGGACGCTGGTGGATGAATATTTGGTAAGCCTTACCAAGAGGTGCACGACTGCATCTCCATCCCATTTGGTAATGTATTAAATGTTAAACCAAAAATTTAAATTCTCAGAGTTAACAGCAGTACAAGCATTCCTACCTTTAGGCTGATGCCATTACACTGGCAGGCTAGAGGACTGTTTGGAACAACATTCACGTGGAAAATGACAGTGTTTTCATACTATTTTCATACATAAACCTATATTAACTAAAAACTGTGGCTCTGAACTTAGCAGGGGCTTAACTCAGGGCGTATGAACAGTTGTATACAGTCAGTCTGCAGGAATGGGGCCCACATGCTGTGGAGTTATTTTCCTATTCAAATACACAGAACACATGCTTCTTGTTCCTGAATAGCTTTACATACAATTTTCACAACCTATTTTTACTTCGCAAAATGTTGTTGTCCTTCTGTGTAAAACAATTTAAATGTCTCAGAGACGGCTGAAGCTGAGACAGCGTAAACACAGTTTGAGGAATGGAAAATAACACCAGTAAGGCTGCGCCCGTCCGAAGAATTCGGATCATCCTGAGGCAGTGCCATGACGTACCTTGACTTCCTTCTTCCCTTTTGCACAGGAAATGTGTTCTTGTATTTGACTCTTTTTCTATAAATAAATGGAACATAATCAGGAAAACACTCACTAGCTTTGGATTCCACTTTGTGACCCATGTGGAGAAATATCAAAATATTTTGATGCATATTTTGGCTAGGCTGCTGCAAGATACTGTGAAGGCCTGACAGAATCAACTGCATGCCAGACCTGACCTGGATAAACCGTTTCTTGCTCTCTTCCAAATAACGCAGCTGGAAATACCACCATGGAGCGGGATGTTGGTTGTGCAGATCCATGTGGCCATGGGCAGATCCCTCCCCAGCTACAGGCCACTGGCAGCCAGGATGCTGCTGCAGCCCTGGAAACATGCGAAATGTGGCTTGGCGATGCTGGTGGTACACGGGGTTCTCTCTGTGCCTTGCAAGCTGGTTAGCTTCTCCATTCTGATAATTGTGGACACAAATCCAAGGACTTTTCCTCCCTGAATTATTTGCTTCTTTTCTTAAAATCTCTCATGAAAGACCAGTATCTGCCTGCCAGGGGTAGTGTCTCAGCTGTTCTTGGGGTGTGATCTCCCTAGGGGTGGCCAAACTCACCCATGTGTGTGCCACATCTCCAAATTCACATTCACCTGATCATCCTTCACCTGGCTCCCTGCACCTGCAGAGCTCATAAGCTGTTTTCTAATCAACATGGACTAGAAAGAATTGGGAGAAAGGGAAGTAAAGAAGATTGAAGGAATGAGGTAAAGCTTGAGATGGGAAAACCTAAAAGCCTCCGAAAATAAGATGGAGAGACTATGAGCAACAACACTGGGATCTAGTCAGATGAACTAACATAGGTGTCTAATTTGTTTGATTAAAGATGAAGAGAGATTCAGACTGACTTTACAGAACTGACTGCCTCATACATGTAGCTTAGGCAAAATAGTATTTAGAAGCTTAAATTGGGTGTTTGTAGTTAAAAGTTTGAATGCAGTAAATAGCATCACGCTATTTCCAAAATGCCTTTTGGAGGAAGATAAACAATTTCAGTTTATTACAGTTTTCTTTCCCATATGGAACAAGTGGGCCCAGGACCAAACAGTCTCTCAGCAGAAACCTTCCATCTCCATACTCACTCAGCAGGTCATATTTAACCGATTTCAGTATCCTTCCTGTACGCTCACTAGTGGACTCCTTCCAATCAATGTTCTACAGTTAGAGCTTGTAATGACACTTCATTTTTTACCCTCTCTGACTCTGCTCCTCGTGCTACTGTTGAATATTTCTGTCTCTGGTCTGCCTTTGGTGTCATGAAAGCTGTCTGCTTTTTGTCTCTCCGTGCAACTGTTTAGGCTGAGCTATGATTTCCACAATTTAAATTTTGAGCACTCTCACCTCATTCCAAATTTCCTAAGAAAACACAGAAACATTGCTCCAGTAACTCTAATGAAAAAGCAAACAAATCAATCAATTAAGCAACACTCGTATAATTCAGAAAGACAAAGAGATATTCACTCCTGAATCAAAGAATGACACAATTGTACTTGCCACTCCTTTTTATTCTCGTAGCTCCTATTTTCATCTACAGTTTTCTTATTGCATTATTGCATTTCCCAGTCTATCCAGATTAGGCTACAAACACATTTTCAAGGGTACATAACCACTGAAGGATGCAGCTAGGCACCTACCCACACAGGTGAAAGTACTTTAAGTTCTCTTGGCTGTAAGAGCTTTCAAAACTCTGGCCCTAAGCATCTCAGAACAAGGGCTTATCTTTTTCTGAAAAACAAAAAAAGTCTGTGAGTGTCATTAAAAACTGAGTCTGGCAAGAGTTTGGTTAAAAGACAAGGCAAAGGAGAGAATACCACATAAAAACAGGGCATACTCGATCAAACTGCAGAAAAACAATCCACGGAAAAAAGATCAATACTTCTAATAATTTAGGAAAATAAAATAACTGCGAAAAGACACTTGAGGATAACTGTTTTCTGGCATGGCTTCCAAAATATTTGCTAAGTTCCATTATTTTTCTGTGCAATTTCAATAGCTGTAAAAGCATAGCACTGATCTTCCAGCAATAGACTTGTCCCTTGTCAAGCCTTATGACTTAACAACACTGACAAATGCAGAAAGTTTTACTAATAGTAGGACCAATGGATTTTGAAACATATATAGCAATGATTTACTTTAATGAAATTTTGTATCCTGAAATGAGATTTTCTTAGCATTATCAGAGGTTCAATCATGCAGGTCTAAAAGAAACTACAGGGTCACAATAATACAAGTCATTTTTGTCTCTTTCTGCTATGGAAAAAAGGGGAAATCTTTCAGCCACTCCCGAAACCAAACTAAAGGTCAAGCTTTGAATGGTATCCAAACCTTTTTCTCTCTCAGTATTACAAATAAATTGCTGCACTGCAAACTCTGGTAGTTTGTCAGTACTTCTCTGCTCTGTGCAACAGCAGAAGGAACAAGGCATGGCAGCAAAGTACTTAACCGGGTCTAAGTTTTTGCAGATTTGGAACCCGTGATCCAAAATAACCAGTGGTAACAGTGAAAGGTGTGAATACAGAAAGGACAGAAAGGAAGGCATGGACGGAAAGGAAGGCAGTGCCAGCCCAGGCTTCCTGGCGGAGCACAGACAAGGAGCCAAACTGCAGCCAACAGCCCTCAAGGGGCTTGCAGAGCCTCACCCGGAACCAGTCTCTCTGCTTCCCTTTTTAAAGAATAATGACTCTTCTCGCTGGAGCAACCATCTTTTCAGCAACATAAATGAGAACCTCTCTAATTTGTTAGCGCTCTCTTCTATTTTGGTTATCTATTAAATGATGAGAGGGGAAAAAAAGTGCAGAATATTGCTCTTCTTAACAAAAAAAATATCATTTTAACGCTTCACAATAATCCCTCATTCAAATTTGTGTCTCTCAATCAGGCTTTTCTAGCTTCAGGAACATGTTGCAATGTTCCACACTTCTCTGATGGCAAACACACCAGCCCTTCCCTAGTGGTACGAACACTCCTGGTTTGGGCACTGACATAGCTGCATGTGGCTGACTTCCCGGAGTAAGGTATAAAACATCAGTGAGTAATTGTGAAAGGTGGATGAAATGAGGGAGCAAGCTTTTATTTTTCCTCCACTTCTCTGTCTCTCTCAGATGGGTACAGTGCCTGACACAGTGCTTCTCTCACCTATGAGGTTTCAAACGGGACCACTGAAATAAGCAATTACCTCAGCAGAGGCTGGCTCGTCCTCAGTTATCTTCTGCTCTCTCTGGTGAGTACAGACAGGGCCAACTTTTGGAAGAATTATCTGAGGTGATACATTCCTACATGAACTTTTATGTGTAAATTTCTCCCTCCAATCTAAGAAGGAAAATAAATTAAGATACCTTTCAGAATATGCCTAGATATTGCATTCATTTCAGCTCTTACATGTAGACAATCAGAGTTTCTGGAAAACATTTAATAAGGGAAGGGAGGGGAAAGGAAGGCAAAGATGTTCCTAAACTGATGGTTTTACAAAAGGGAAAGAGAACCTCTATCTCTTGCTATGCTACCCTGTATTTTTACTTTTGAGATTGTCATCTTATTTTTAACTGAAACTGAAAATTAAAGTATTCTGAGTAGCTAGAGTCAATTACAGTCTTCATGTGTACCAAGTTTGATTACAATAGAGGATTTCAGTGCTATTTTATCTGAAGAAAATACAAATGCAAACATGTACAGAGAAGTTGATTAGGCCTTTATCTTCTTCAGTCTAAAGAAATATTAAAATTGATAATTCCAATACTTTCACTGAAATAAATGTTATTCTCACCACAGAGCAATAAGGATGGCTCATGTCAGAAATACATCTCCAAGTTAAGCATTTTACCGTGTATGAATAGTGATGATCTGACACTTTCCCAGATCTGAAACTGTTTTGCAGCTGATACCACATACAGGTCTTTGGTTGGTTTGTTTGTTTGTTTAAGCAAATGTTGGAATTTCACATGGAAATTTAATTACAGAACACATTAGGACTAACATAGGATGTTCAGGAAATATAACATTAACAGTAAGCAAACAAAAAGCAGATGCTATTTTCTACTTTGTTCAACTATGAATACAAGTATGCAGCAGCAAACTGAATTGAAAATTTAAATTACAGACCTTTCGAACTATTTAAATTCCCTTCTTTTAAGCACAAACTGCTAGATAGTCAGACCATATCTACACTAAGTAGCATGAAATCCTAAATGGTTTGTAGTTAACCAAGACTCTGCCTACTTCGGCTTTCTGTCCAGAAAATCACTTTCAGATATTTTGGAATTGGACCAGATGTAACCATGAATGAATTGAACGAAATCTAAAACCTGATGCCTGCTAAACATTTATGTAACCTGAAACCACATTACTGCCCATATTAATTTGTATTCAATGCGTAGGGAAAGGATGCTGACTTTAGAGTGCATGCAAAGAAAAACTGAGACAAAAATGAATGGCCGCCAAATACATAAACATGATGTCCAGAAAATAACAGATTGCATAGAACATCCTCTCTCTTCTTCAGTAACAAATGTTGCTGAACTGATTAAAAACAAAAAAACAAAACCATCGCTTTGTGGGTCATAGGGTACAACTGCGACTGAAAAAAATGCTTAGTGGTCTTTTAGTTCAAGAACTTTGCGACACACGGAATCAACACTGCTACTAAACAACCACAGGAAAGAAGTATGTTTTTTTTAAACTAGCTGAGAAGAATGAAGAAAATAGACCCAACATTAATCAGACATGTATAATTAACCTGTTCCCTCATTAACACTAATGATGTTTTGGAATCAGATTATTAAAGTAAATGAAAATTAATTTTTTAGATGGATGTGCTTCAAGCAGAGAATAATGTGGAATGGCAACTGAGACATCAGGACATGCTTGGATATATAAAGGTACAAGATTCAAATATGACATTAGAAGAGAAAAACACTTCTTGTTCACAGTGCAATTGCACATATAAATTCGCTAATGAAATCCATAGAGTGATTTATCATAATGTTAAAAATGTGACGTCAGGAGGAAATAAAATTAACTTCAATTTTTTTCCTTACCTTTTGTATAATTATGTTATTTTCTATTAGGTATGTGGATTTTAACAATCTGAATCTTCCAATGAAACAACTTTGACACAGTCTGAATTACGAGTATCTGTAGCACTTCAAATTTTCCCACTACTTTCACAATAATTCACCTGTTAGATTCCTTTGTGGGTGCTGCTGAAGGCTGATCATAGTACAAGGCAAATTGGATTGTGTCTTTTTAAGAGAGGAAAAATTGAAATAACCTCATGGACCTCCTGGCTTAAGCCTAAGCATGTCTGCCTACCCAAAGTGACAATAATAGTAAATCCAGGGAAAACAGACACATTATGAAAAACTTTAACACTCTCATAAAGGAAACTTTTTCCAGAGGCTGTGTGGGTGTGCTTTCTTCTCTAAGACAGAAGAAAGTTATTCTGTGAAGAAAAGCTCTTCAACAGAAATCTTTAAAAATATAGGTTAAAAGAGTAAAGAAGAAAGGGTTAAAACATTAGCAACCACAATAAATCTGTGATCTTACTTCGTGTCATTAACGTCATGGATTTTATCCAAATAAAAATAGTTTGTGAGTCACACATACGTAAGGTATGTTTAAATTACCAGTTAAATGCATACTTTTGAAGCGCTTTTAAGGGACGTGCAAAATATGCTAAAGCGGGAAAATAAACAACTGTGCACAGTAACAAGTGTTCTTATTTTTTTTTATTAGTTTAAAGGAAACTGAAGCTAATAACAATATGCCTCTTACAGTTCAGAGCAAAGCTATTGGTATACAGCTACTTTGCATTTGCTTCTCTCAGGAAGTCATTGAGGACAGTTGCATACGGTACAGAACTAAACTCTTCAAACTCGATACAGCGTGAAAGAAGGGATCTCTAGTCTACAGCATCCACAGGTTAACTTGTTTTCTGGATTTTCCTATACTTTTTTTTTTTCCCTTTGTTTCATACTAGTCTTCAGTGTTGTCAGTTCTATATTCCTAAAGAAGACAAATGGCTACAGAAAGTTTCAACTCAGGCTATGAAAATCAAACAATAACTGAGTAATTGTTTAACATGAAGCTTTTGTGCTTAATGAGGTTTAATTAAAATAATATACTCAGAACACTATGTTAGTCTGTGGACCTGCTCGTGTCCTGCAGAAGTCAAAGGGCACTGCTCAGAAATTGAAGCCTTCCTAGCATTGTTTCCTCTTGATTAAAATTCAACACGTTAAACACAGCCGATTAGATCCATGCCCACATCACATACCAGAAGCAAGATATCTTCCAAGTTCAGATCAACTGTGTCTTGCAAAGGCCCATTGTGCACCAATACTCCAGTTCAGTGCATTCTGAGAGTTGAAACTTCTGTTTGGAAGGGGCAATAATGGACTGCCAGAAGTCATACAGCATACAGCTTCAGCTGAAACTTCTGAATTGTGCAATTAAATAAAAATCATGTTTTCAGTTTGGCAGCAGAGTATGTGACCAAGACTAAAGGGATGCTGAAGTTCCTAAAATTCTGCCTAACACATAAACCTAACACAAAATGGCACTTCTGAAAAATCTTACGTGACGCATAAGAACACATAATGTGAAGTACCTTAATTGCAACGGGTAGCATGATGGGCTGAATGAAGAAAACGCATTCACAATGAGAGTTGAGGCAGACAAATTATTAGTCAAAAGGCATCTTATACTGCAATTTCAGTACTTAAAAAGTGTAATAACTTTAAAAGCCCTCTACTTCACATTGTAGAAGCTCCCACTTCTGTCTATGTTAATCGGTATCTCTAGAGTAAACCCCTTATTACACTGAGTTGACAGAAACACAAGTCGGTTGAACTGCTCTTCTGGGAGATGCTTGAAAGAGCGCAGTCAAATTTCGGCTTCACTGAGCTTACAGATCTTCAGGTGAGGATGTTACTGCTTCAGACTCTGTATTTCGCTTTGCCGTGATCGTTGATAACACATATGTGCTGAAAAAAATACCACACTGATTGCAACAGCATAGTTGATTACATCATTAATTATTAATGAATTGCTCAGAAATAATTTTGCTTGTCCAATCCGGTAACCTTGCCATTACTCCTCCCTCTCCAGAGACCTGAAATTGAATTCTGATTTCACTTTCTAGCTGCAGTGAGTTCTTCCACTTGCAATTCCCTGCTTTCAGCTCCACCCCTGGGAAGATCACAGGAAGCAATGGCAAGGCTGGGAATGCTTGCACCTTTTTTCCATCATCATCTCACTGAGAAAAGGGGCAGGCAACATAGCAGTAAAATGCCCCAGTTGTCTGAACCGTAGCTGTATTTCACTTTTTCTGCTGTCACTGCATTTACTGGGAGTTGTGGAACCGTGAAGTCCCAGGCTCACAGAAGATGGAAGCATGACAGAAGTGACAACTTCTGCTCTTAGTGGGTGAGAGATGGGAATGAACCACCCACAGTGCTAAGCAGTGACTCCTCTGGATTATCTAAGGTTTTACAAGGAGTTCTACACTCACTAGAAGGATCCCAACCATGGCATAAGACCCAAGGATAAGGCAAATAACAAGGCCTTTAAGACGCCCCAAAAAAGTAAAATAGAGATTTCTGTTTTTTCTTAAATAAACTTACGTTCAGATCTCTGAAGTGCTCGTTGTAGTCTAAGGCATAACCAACCACAAATAAATCTGGAATTTCAAATCCGTAATCTGTATTGGGACAAATAACAAATACCCTAAATACAAGACAGGTGGCTACTGCATAGCCCTTAAATTAACCTGTTGGTCCTCTGACCAGAAAACGGCATATATGTGTAGCTAGTTCAGGTTATGTTACTTCTGGCTTAGAAACCAGAGTCAGCAAGTAGCAGAATCCACAGTTCCAGCTCACAGACTATTTGTGACAGGCATGTGAACAGTCAGGGGAGAGTAGGAGACTTGTTTACAATTATCAGTGGCACAACAGACACGTTATGGAAGGAAGCCAAAATCAGAGCAGAAAAGTTCTGCCTAGGTTGGGCAGCTCCATTCGTGTATGCATGTGATGACAACTGTCCACTGAGGATGAAAAAAGGTATAATCTTAATTCAGAAGTTACTTACAAAGTTATGAAGAGGTTTATCTATTTTCTTCTGAGAGTAGGCAAAGCTATTATGCGTATTATCCTACTAAAACGTGTCAAATGCTTCTTAAATTAAAGCCCCGATCTCATGAAGACTCATGCACACGCTTAACAAAGTAAATGCATGCAGCGTAGCTGAATCATACAACTCACACACTTCAAGCTAATCATAGCCATGTATCTTTATGAGTGTGAAGTTTTGTGCAGTATCAGCACTATATAAAATGAGTTAGACTCTTTCCAAGTTGTTCATTATGTAACTAGAGAAAAACACAACCAAAACCAAAATTTTTGCATAAGGTTTTTTACAGCATTAAAAATTTACAACTACTCAAGAGAAGATTTTTATTTGCTTGTTAAAAATTATGGGTAACAGACACTTTGAATCACAAATTTGGGCAGGTGAGGAAATGCCATAGCTCTGTTAGAGATTTAAAGGGTGAGCTCTGCTATTTTATAAAATGCATCACAAATAAACAAGCAAGTGGTTAAAATCTGTTTCATTTTACAAAATATTACATAAAAATATTAAGCTGTCCTTCATGGAGTCATTTTATTGTATTTTTTTATATGTTTAATGAATCCAGTAAAATGGATACTTTAATTTACTGGATTAAATTCTAAATGTAAAAAAAATGCTGTATAAAAATTGCACAACCAAATGTTTGTGTCACAATTCAGATTATTGGGCTTAAACTGCAGGGCCATGCCCAACCTTGATTAACTTCTGCTTCATGAAGTTTCCCCTCTCTCCCACATCCCAGATCTAGACCCTTGATGCTACCTCCTGGTACCCACCTGCCTACTCTCCTTCTACCCTCCTCCCCAGCTCAGCTGTGACCAGAGCCTTCTTCGGCAGCAAATACTGCTCGATCTCTTCTAGGTGAATCTATTTTTCCAGTATTTAGTCACATGCCTGTTATTACATCATTTATTCTGATGAATCTAAAATGACAATAGCTTGGTATAGCCCCATTTATGGCTTCATCTAAGCCCAGTACAAGTACCAGTATTTCAGAGAGAAGTGGTGTTGGTATGATACAAATAGAGCAGCAGGAGAAAGCTTGAAAAGCCCATTTTATCTTTTGGTTTTGGCGGGGAGGGATTTGATTATATTATTGTTTACCCTTTAAATGATAATGCTTCTTAAAAATAATTTTTAAAATTACATTATTCTATTATAAAAATATAAGTGAATAATTAGTTCACCATGAAAAAGCATTTGTGTTCAGATGGAGTCCTGCAGCTCCTCTAAAGAGACGTAGTGAGGAAGGAAAAGGAAGAAAGGGACTTTCTCTTTCATGTATTTTGGCAGAGACAGAAGATAGAGCACCCACCTTTCATAGGCAACATTTAACCCTTCCGTAACTTCCTGATAGAGTTACTGCTCTTCAGAAAACATCAGACTATTAAGGAGGCTGGGCTTAAATCACAATCATAGGAATCCTTCCATTGCATCCCATCTCCCCCTGACAACTGATATTTTACAACGCTTCTAGGAGGCTGCAGAATGATATGAAGGGCAAGTGACAGAATAATGGTAACTTCTTGTACAGTGATGTAAAGATTTTCACAACAACACTTACAGTCTGGTCTGTACCCATCAGGCCGAGATGTTCTTTTCACCAACAAACTGCAATTAAGAACAAAATAAAAAAAATCCAGATATTCATCTGAATAACATGCGTAAAAACCTAGCCCCTTTGTCAAAAAGCTTCTGAGCCATATGAATCACTGTTCTTTTTCTGCTTCTCCTTCGACAGTATCCTAATGGCAGGGAAGAAACTGGGTGTGTTTCCCTTCAAAATCTATCAGTGCCAGTCTTGAAACGGCTGAAGGGGTCATTGCCACTGCAGAACAATACAAAAGCATTTCCTCTCCTTTCCTCCACCCTCTTCTTAGTGACTCAGGCAGCTTCTCTGCGGAGCTCCCAATGCGATGCTGCAGCACAGAATTAAAACAGGATCTTGGAATGGGAATCTCCGCTGGGAAATATGTTGGGCCAGACCAATTAATTACTAAGTTTTGTGATCGTTTTACTCACCTCGCAACTTTAATCATTTTTGGTTTGTATTTTTCTATATTATTAAGCAGAACCTTCATAGTCCTTCCAGTTCCAACAATATCCTTACAAAACATTAAAAACACAACAAGTTAAAAACAAAGGAAAGCTGAAACAAGGAAATTTGAACAATGACTGGGAAATTCCATATTCTTATTTTGTGGAAATTATGTATTTCTCCTAGTACATTGTGAGCCACATCCAAAAAGGGGTGTAATTGAGCTCACACTCTTTGAAGCAAGCACCTTGTACTCATAAAATAAAGACATAAAGGACTGTCCACTTCCTCTTGAAAAGAGCTGTTTCTAGTACTTGGGATACTGCAAGGGATTGTAGAAAAATTTATTGGGAAGTGCAAGTATGCAGGGATCAGACTTTTCATATTTTATCCTCAAGCCTACAGTATGTGAACACCTCTCCATCTCAGGGCTAAATCTGCCCTATTTATTGTTTCTTAGACCAGCACAAGTGAGTATTCTCCAGATCTCATTTGGAGATCTCTTGTACATACCTGGCTACACAACTGAACACCACTGGAGAGCAGCTGTTGAACCTGAACTCTATGGCTGTGTATATTTCATTAGCAAAACCTTGCCTCTGCTCCTCAGCTACCTATGAGCATTAACAGAATTTGCTGCAGACATTTTTCATTTCTGTTACAGCGGTTATCATTAATGAATATGGAGCTCCCACCAGTTATTCAGGTCACAGTCATTTCTATGCCTGATGACTTTTTTCCCCTCCTTTGCTATGAAAAGACATTCCAGCAGCTGTGCATTTCCTTCATCATGCCACCCAGCCTACTTCTCACACAAGCAGACTGGGCCTGAAATGCCAGCCAGGTCCTGACACGCTCTCTAAACATCCCGGTTGCTTTCCTGACATTTTAAAACAGAATCACCTACATTATTTATTAAGAAAGATTTTGCAGCACCAGTGAGGTGACACACATTCTTTTTCTCTACAACTGAACATCGTTGATTTACATCAGCAACATCTCTGTGATGGATCTCCCCAGGGGACGCTCCAGGGTGCAGTGCTAATGAGCAGGAGTCATGGGGACTTGAGAGAATGACTGACGTTCTCATCCAGCATGTGAACAACCCTGAAGTTGTAAAGCATGTGTAGGGCTACGCTACCATTTCACAGTCACGCTATGGGGAAGTTTATGGCATCATTGCAGTTGATTCACTGTCCTCCAAGGAACAGAACGACTTGCAGAACAGGAGCTCACGAAGCCATAAAAATACCACACCAAGTGACGCAGAAAGTGACTGCTGGGTATCACAACGAGAGTACAAATTAGAGTGCCTGCAGTGTAGTTTGATCCCTCGTGCAATTGCAAGAAGACTGAGATGTTATTAAGCAAATCAACTCTTCTTCCTCTTCACCACTTCCCAGCCAAAGAAGTCTAAACACAGTTGTGTTTTACCTAGACTTTACTATGTGACTTTCTCCAAGTACAATATGACAGAATAAACACCCAACTTACCTCTACAATTAAAACATTCTGCAAGAAAAAAGAAGAAGAAAGAAAAAGCTGTTACACAATATTCACAAACTAAAAGAAACAAATGTTTGAAAAAGTGAAATGAAGATAGGTCCGTGTGCATATGTACAACAGGGCACGACACAAAAAGCCTTCCTGTTTCACTTCTGTGCCCTGGATAAGAGCCAGCCACAAAGAGCTGGCAGTCAGGGCCTATGACTTTATTCATCTCTGTCTAGATTATCTGCCTTGTGCAAGAATGGATGTAGCTTGGGAAAATACAGCTAGATGTAGGAAATCCAAATGGGATGAACTGCACTTCATGCTGGTGTGTCCAGCAGTGTACTACAGTGTACCCAATAGTTTACTAAAATACTATTTCCCAACATTAATATGAAGATACAGCAATAATATTTTCACCCTGAAATAAATGTTCTTCCTCTCCCCACTCCCAAAACCTCACAGTAAAGGATTACATGGTGAGCTGTACCACCCATTCTCAGACCGTGCAGCACCCCTTTCTCTTCAAATACTGCTGCTGAAACCAGCAGTGTCACTGGAAGAGGAGGGGAGCAGTCCAACCAAAAGCAGTGATGCCAGCCTTATAACAGCATGATCACACAGGCTGATCTTTTTGCTGAAATGGCTCATAACTGCTCAAGGAGTCACAGTATCTAAGGTGACTTCTGTTCTTCTATTAAAAGCAATAATAAGAAATAAGTATCTACTTATTACTCGTTATCATATGCATGTTCAAAGCGATAGCGCTCTCGTATGGTCTTGGCATTAAGATTACTTTCCGAGGTAGAATGTACGATAGCAAAAGGAAAGTTTTTTTCACATATATCTATGTATGTATCTTACACATATGTGCACATTACGCAGATAGTTTCATATCCATGCAGCATTCACCAGACTAGCTGACACTCCACTTCCTTTCTATCAAGCCTGCTGACTTTGCTACGTACACAAGAAGGAGGCTGTCTAACTTTCTTTTCAGCCACACAATCCTAAAGCTGAGAGTTCCGAGAAAGACTCAAACACCATGGAGAAGGAGTGTGTGACGGGAGTGTGCTTATAGACAGCACGGCTTTGACAGTTTCATTAACTGGTAGCAATTTTTTTTTGTTAATCTGCAAAATAGAACTGATTAATACACACCACACATATATACATCGGTATGTATATATATACATACACACACACGTATTCAGATTGCAGTCCCTCCTAACAATCACAGTACTTGGTAGGGAGACGTGGCATGCTTCATGCACGCAACCATAGATATGCAGACTATGTTACCACGCACCATATAATCCCTGGATGCTTCTGAAATGGCAAAACACTTGGTCAAGTTGTGGAGGGAGCTCCCCGCAGCAGTTCAGCCGATGTCAGCAATGGAGCTATCGCTCAAGAAAGCCACTAACTTAGACTGAGCTCTGATGGAATGTGTGTTAATCCCGGAGGGTGGCTCCTTTTCGGTGTTTTCATAACAGGTTTCGCTGGTGGTTATCCTGCTCGGCACTCCTGACTTTCAACCTCCCAGAAGCTGACAAAAACAACTCTGGATCTGAAAGACCTAAACCTGCGGAGCTAAAAAGTCAAAGGCCTCCTAACAACGAAAGCCCAAAGATGTCCTGCCTCTAGAAACTTCTTCCTTCGAGAAAGAATGGAAATAAGTCAATCCCCTAGATAAAATGAAGAGACCAAATCCATGCTCAGGAGAAGCTTACGGCAGGCTTACAGGAAGCCTTCCTTCCTAAAGGAAGCCACGTGGATCTGAAAGAGTATGGCTCTCATCTGGTTTCCTGGATGAATTCGTAATCAGGAAAAAAACCTTTTCCAAGGCCTAGTCCAGGACATCTGGGTCTGAGGCATAAGCAGATCACTTGGCTCAGTCAGTGGACACCTGAAGATGACGTGCAGGAGTAACAGTTTAACCATCTCCCATACATGCAACTGTCATATTTGTATCTATGTATGTGTGACACACAGAGAGCAGAAGAGTGGACAGGTATGCAGAGAGGTGTAGGAAAGAGCCTCACCAGAACTAAAGCTGGAAACGAGCTCCTTTAGTACCAGCAAACAGACCAGGATGACTGCAGCTGGCATCTGGTGGGAGAGGCTGACATGACAACACAGCCTGGCATCCTGACTCACTCTGCCAGTTTGGTGCACCTCCTGCTGCTCCTCATGCCGCTGACAAGAACTTCCCTCCCAGAGGAAAAGCACAGATCTGGTGACAAGATCCATCCAGCAGGTATGGCGTGAGACGAGACACGCCGAAACGGGCACGGCAGAGGATGCAGCATCCTGCATTTGCGGTCCCTGTCAGGTGCTGCAGGTTGCTCCCCAGCTGAAGGGTAGCTGGCAAGGCAGGGGCCCCACCAGCCAGGACCCAGCCCCGAGCCCAGATCCAACAAAGAGTGTAGATCATCAGGCATGTCATGGTGAAGAGGCAGGTCCGAGGGCAAGCTGGGCTGTCAATCCACGGGTTGGGATCAGGTCCAGTGAGAGTAACCAGGGTTAAACACAGCCCGCTGATACCAGACCGGTCTGCAGTCCAAGGTCCAAGGTTAAGCTGGGAAGCCGGTCTGTGAGTCAGTCCTGGTCAGCGGGGTCCATAAAGAGGCACAGGCGTGGCTGGAGCTGCCCTGAACATCAGTACTCACACAGCGCGGGTCAGGCACGGACTGAAAGCCTGGGGCTGAGCTGAACTGGAGCTCCTGTGTCCACAGGTGTGGGAAGGAGCCCTCAGTGAGGCTGGTCAGGACCATTAAGGTTTATTAAGTGCACTCTGGGCCCTGACAGATTTCAGAGAAAAGCATAGTCCTGGGATGTTTTTTGTAACTGTAGCTGCTTCAGCTATCCTATCATGAGCAGCAAGATAGATTCTCTTGCTTACTTGCAAGCAGAAATAAATAAATAAATAAATAAATAAATAAATAAACAAACAAACAAACAAATAAATAAATAAATAAAAGAATGAGGGGACAGCAGCCTCCCTAACCATGGAAATGGGATTAAACCAATAGGGAGGAACAGACCTTACTAATTAACTCCTGAGGGGAAAAAAAAAAAAAAAAAAAAAGCAGACGTTAATAGAAAGCAGGGCTGAGGATACCTTGAAAGGTCATCAAGAAGATTTTTGATAGCCTTGGCCCAAAGAATCAACTTAACCTACTGCTCACAGATATCTGCTTTACCTGTTCTTGAACATGGTGAGGACTTCAGAACTTCCTCAGGTAATGGGCCTCAGTGCCTCATTATCTAAGAGCAAAAATACAGTTAGAAAACGTCTGTTGTTATTTGACCTGAATATGTTTTGCTGTGGACACAGAAATTAAATTTTCTTTCTTCCATGCTTGAAGACAGATATATTTCTTGTTTCCTCTTCTCCATTTTAAACTGTCCCTATTTATTAAACATTTTCTCACGAGTTAAATTTTCCAGATCCCTGAATATTCTTTTTTTTTCTCCGCTTGAACCTGTCCAGCTGGTCAGAATCCTTCTCCAATTGTGGTGCCCCAAACCAGAAAGAAGGCTTTTCAAGCCTTGAGAAGAATAAAAGAGCCACTTTGTATGCCTTACAAATAATCTTCCTTTCTACAAATTCCAATACAGTGGTTACATCTTAACGTAAACGTATGCTGCTGCCTCATGTTCAACTTGGGAACTACCTATCATCTCCAGCCCAGAACTGTTGCTTAGTCAGTCCTTCCCCCCTAGCACTTACGCAAAAGATGACTTCTATAAAAACACAGAAGTTAGTATTCATCTTTATTATCGTTACATGTCATTCTTTGAGTCAAACTCTTAAAATAACTTCTTAAGATCATAATCCTACCTAGTAGTATTTTTCCAGGTAGTATCATTAGCATGAAATGCTAATCCAGTCTTCTAAATCATGAATTAAATATTATATAGTCCCTGGAGAATGTGCTTTAATTCATCCAGTCTGACGATGAAGCATAATTAACAGTTTCTTGAGAACAGCTTTCCAACCAGTTGTACATCCATCTAATACAAATTTCATCTAGTCTACATTTCCTTATCACAAATGACTCATATGAAGCAAAGAAGATGAACGTGGAATCAGACATCCCTGAAGGACTTGTCTGGCCACAAGAGTGATAGTCACCTCCACAAAACTTCAGCTGAAGGGTAAGATCTCATATTGATTAATTATCTTGAGAAGGAATGATGTTGGTGGACCCTGAAATTCTCTGCCCAGTGCTCTGTTATCCTTACCACTTCCTACTCATATTCAGTAAGTCCAAGAGCTGTAAATAATGTGCACTGGGAGATTTGGTTCTTTGAAAGTCCCTTTAATCAGGTGGCTGTCTGGCTTAGGAAACACAGATAGTCTGGTTTGTATTATGCACATTCTCATTATTGCCAAAATGTTAATGAGAATTTTCTATGCTATGGAGACACCCTGTATGTAAAGACTTTGTAGTGGAAAAGCCACTATAAAATACTGAGATATGAAAACAGTTTGTGTATATAAGCAAGCAGGCATCCTGATGGAGAATGATGCATTACTCCCCATTTTGATTAGGCAGCAGGGTTACTGTGACTGATACCATACTTAACTTGTGCTTGTGACTGAGGGCATTCAAAATGGTTTGTCAGCCTCTGGTACCAGAAACCAGTTCCTTGAAAACTAGGGGATGTACTGGGAAACTGGCTGTATTGCTGCCTGTCCTCTGCCTTTCTCCCGCTGAAGTAGGCTCCTGCTAGAGGGGCTCCAGGAAAGGGATGGCATTGCAGAGTAGCAGGAAAACAATCCGCAAAGGAAGGTTTTGACACACAGTGTATTCAAGAGCAGGTAGTGGCGATGTGCAACCACAACTGGCTGAAATGGATTCGCTTATCCTTGAGCAGATGGATAGGAGAAGATAAAAGAAGAATGCAGTGGATGTGACAAATTGCTACACTATCAGTAATGTCACCATCATCCTAAATGCACAGTGGGCTGCATCCAGCATCCTTTGGGAAAGGTCACAGGTGTGAGCAGGTCCTGTGCAGCTTCACCATGAAATCCACCCATGAGTTGGTGGGCAGGAGACCGGTAAAACTCATCAGCTCGAGGAGCCACTACAGCGACTGACAGCTGGAACAAACGATGTGATGCTAAAGGACACTGTAGAAAAGGTCTTTTTCCAAGTATATGTAAATGTTTGAGACTCTTGTTCCACATAGATCAAAGCTGTTTTGTCCTTTCAGATACAGCTGTGGTGATTGCAGAGGAGGAAACCACATGAAAAGAAAAGTAATCTGGCCTTCTGGCATGCATTTGATATTTTCTATCTATTTTTGGAGCTTGGAGAACAGGAAGCGGGAATATTTAGTGACACGTTGACTAGACTGAAGATGGCTTAATTTCTGAGTAGAGCCATCTTCACCAATACGAACTGTGAAGTATGTCCAGAAATCTAACAGCAGTTCTAATATATCTGACAGTCAGACACACAGAGAACAGTCATTTTTCAAAATATGTCCTTGAAATACTTCTCACAGCCTAAATAAAGAAGGGACAGTGGCTCAACTCTCAAAGACATGGAAAAACCCTTCTACTCAGTCATTACAAAAGAATCAGTAGTTTTCATTGCTGATGGCTCAGAGGAATGGTATGGAGCTGATAGATACGGATGACTGTGATTCGTGCTGTCTTTATAGCTTTTCCTACCAGGTAGTAGGCTGGTGCAATAAATACTCTGCGTTTTTTGAATGCAGGAGGGAGAGGGTTTCTGAGAAGCTTAAATTTTTCCAGTTTTGAGTGACCAGGGTGCACACAACTTCTGATTCTACATATGGATATTTGCACTGAGTAGGAATAATATTTGCAGTGTGAACTGGATCTACACAAAGATAAAATTTGCTTTCATATCTGTTTTTTAGGCAGTAGTAGAAATGATTCATTGCAGCATGGACATCTGGAAAAAGCAGGATGTTTTTGACAATATTAGATGTAAAATGAAGTAGCAATCATTTCTACTTCCTGCTTTCAATGGGAATCTGTCTCTCATGTTAAAAAGACAGGTTCACTTTTATAACAATTTCCAATGTATTTGTGAATTTTAAAATTAATAGGGAAACCTGAAAGAACTGAGCAGCAGTCTTCTCTGGTCTACTGCCTTTCAAAGCCACATGAGCTAATGCACAGCGAGAAAGTAGCTTGATATTACAACACACTTAAGAAAAATCCAGACTTGTGATAAGCTGAAAAATACTCCAGCCCTGAGTCAATACATTCCTATTGTTTACCTTCCCACAGGTCAATAACAAAGGGAACAATGTCAGCTAACAAGACCAAGCAGAGTAATGCGATCATGTATACCTCCTGCCTGACAGTAGTAAGTACTATGGAAACTAGTTTTCACCTTCTTGGAAAAGAATAACTTTTTTTTGTTTGTTTTCTAGATTTTGACTTCATGTTCTATTTAGAAGCTTAATTTCAAAGAAAAAAAAATCCTATGCTTTGAAACAGGTAGTGAATAAGCGTTTGAGGGAAAGCTTGTCTTTATATTCACATAAAATACAAAATTTTAACAGAGCAAAATGCCAAGTTGTAAATTTAAAAAGGAGGAGCTTTTCCTGGAAAGCTGATACTCTACTTAAATAACCAAATAAACAACAATACTTAATGCAATACTACAGCTAACAGGTCAAACACAGTCCTTGCATGTATAGCAAGAAACTCAGGTAGGTACCCAAAAAGAATATATTCTCCTTAAATGTCTCCGTATAAAATCAATAGAACAACATGCACACACATTTGAAAAAATAAAACCTATTAAAAAATAGAAGTAACTTAAAACTGAGAAAAGCAAAATGATTTGAAACCTGGGAAAAACACCTTACAGTGAAATATGGTTTGTAGCAGGAAGTAATAGCTTTTATTTAATTAACAGCCCTGTTCCCAGTGGGAGAACATTTTTCACAAAAGAACTTTGACCTCTCAGCCCACAACCTCAAAGAGACCACAAAATACCTTCAACAGCTGAGCCTGGGAACAAAAATTCAGAACTGCTGTATGCACCAGAAATTGTGGACTCGATAAAATACTGGGTTTATGGCACGTTATCATCTTCCACGGCAGCTGACCTCCAACTCATTTATCAGTGTTCCACAGCTGTTAATTTGCTCTCTTATTTTAGCTCAGAGAAATTCTTAACATTTTTATCTGCCTCTTTGGTCATAGGGCAGGTGATCATGTAGGGCAATCACCATTTTCTCCCAAACTGACTGTCTAACTGATTACCCCATTAGGTTAAAATTAAGAATTACTCCCAGTCTTGGCTTGAAGTCTGCCAGTTCTGTTCATACGAACAGAACGATCTGCACGCTTGAAATTCTGTTTCTTCCAAGTATATCCACTGGCCTAATATTAATTCCCAGTTGTTAATTCTACCTTCAAACCTGCCTCATTTACATCCTACAGTATGCCAGCACTTTACAACAGGCTCCCAATGCGTTGCTTTGTCAGATGGTCTCCAGAGGACCCTTCCAACCTCAACCATTCTGCGATTCTGTGACTTCAAAATAATTGGTAGCTCAAAAGAGAAACTGTGGCCCCATTGAAGAAATTGGTGGGTGGGACCCTTCAGTTTGAATTATCCAGAAGTTCAGACAAAAATGTAATGGTGCTTTTGGATCTTAACATCCGGGTATCTCTAAACAAAGCTTTGTGATTAGGCCAAATAAGTGTACTGCAGGGAAACAAAAAAAAAAAAAAAGAAGAAAGAAAGAAAAGAACTTGCCCTACTACGGCAAGATTTGCAGAATTCTTAAGGTAGTAGTTCAAAAGGAGAGATTTACTTAAGTCTTGTAAAGCTCACAGAAGGTAATCAGGTAGCAAGGTTAAAAGAAAGATAAAGAACTTTTTCACATGCATCTCAAACATGAAACTCTTTGCTGCAGGATCTTGTAGGACTATCAGCGGCATAACTGGAATTACACAGAGATGAGACAGATATGGATAGTAATTTTAGCACTGGATCTATTCAAAATGATAGCCCAGATTTAACTTTGATTTAGGAAGTCTATATACTAGTTATGTTTCATGTATCCTTTCCCTACTATGATTCCAGTTGGCTGCTGCTGAGGATGTGACACAAGCCTAGACAGACCTTTCGTCTTGCATAGTATGGCAGTAATGGTGGTCTGATGAGGGGAGAAAATACATGGAAATTGCAACTGATGGAAATACTTTCCCCATAAGTCCCCATTGGTGTCCTGAGTTCCTTCCTCTCTCCTTTTTACACAGAACTATGCTTCAACTCCTTGGGGATATGCGTTACATATTGTTAGTTACACCAGCTTATAAAGTATGCATGAATAAACAACTGCTGGAAACAGTGATTTATTTTATACATCCACTTCCACAGATAAAAGCATATTCTTAAAAAAAATACAAAAGACTGAAAAAAAAAAAAAAGATACAGTCCCTCTTTGCCTTTGTGTATTTCTTTTTTGGGAGGTGGAGGGCTACAGAGCAGTATATTTTCATTCCCTTTAGTTCAATTTCCATTCGAAAGTCTGCATTTTCATTTAGATTATTTCTAAAGGCACTTTCTTTTCCTGTGTGCTCTCTGCCATCAAAAGATACATACATTGATAATGTAGTTGTTCAAAGTGAATTGCTAACCTATTATCAGCTTACTTATCATACCTACAGTACCAGCTCTTTTAGCTTTGTATTTGGGCAACCTCAGGTCCCATTGGTTAAACAAGACCTTGTATGACAACTTCAGTTGGGTTTGAAGAAACCGTGACAGGGCTGAAAAATCATCAACAAACAACAGCTAAACGATAATGCATCAGGTCTCAGTGAAGAGGTCTAAAGGAAGCTACAAGGACGGCTGTTAGAACTGGAATCATTTAACAGTGTGCACAGGAAAGAAATCCACATGTACTAACACCTCGTCAAGATGATAGAAAATAATGAGAGACTTCTGAGAGAGTAGACATTTAAGTGGGAGCTTTTAATGAGGTTCCAGAAAAGGTCATGAATTTCTGATTTTAATCTCTTCTGCTGAGCTGATCCACAGCTTAGGGCATCCTGAAAAGACAGACATTGTAACTCAAAAATGCTTCTTTTTTAAAAAAATTCAATTTGGTCGGTGTTAGCTGCTGGTGGGAACAACTCGGTGAGTGCATTAGGAGCCTATGTACTCAGACTCCAGCTGCTTAAAGCCTGTAAAACTAGTTCAGTATCTCAAGGATTTAACAGAGTAGGGGACGTAATGGAGGGAATGATGATGTGCTCTGACAGAGTTTGTGTTCTTAGAGAGCACTGCGGTGTTGAATGCTGCACACGCACATGCTTTGCTTGCAGACATCTTCACAGCATGCTTCTGTTGAGCGTTAGAAGTAGAGCAAATTACCATAATCAATGAAAGTTAATGCAGAAATAGATCATACTCTCCTT
Source organism: Anser anser (assembly GCF_964211835.1). Classification (NCBI taxonomy): domain Eukaryota; kingdom Metazoa; phylum Chordata; class Aves; order Anseriformes; family Anatidae; genus Anser; species Anser anser. The sequence goes on from NC_139721.1 coordinate 144,615,763, forward strand.
TCTCTTACTTGAAGGAAAATACATAATCTTCTGATAGGCTGAAATTGGAAGGGGATTTTTTTGACAAAGGTGAGATCAATAGAATTATCAACTTTGCCTTTTGATATAAAGGCAAATGAGGCCACCAAGCCCTTGTTAAAAATGGGACAGGAAGTTTGGGAAGTTCCCTTTGTACATTTTTTCCTCCAGAGCAAGAGCAAAAAAAGTAAATAATGATGAGCACTACAGGAGATTACCTAAGAAGGAAGTGCAAAGAAAGGTGATTGACTATGGGAAAAAAAATACAGAGTGTCTTTTGCTATGGAAAAAGCAGTTAAGGATGGCAATTGTCAGAAGAGTAGATAGATTAAAATCTAATTAAGAAAAAAACAGAATGACAAAAGTGACTAAAGATGGCAGGCAAGTAAAGGTACAGAAGATGTGAAATGCTTCAAAATATGCAAAATCAGCCTCTGGAAAGATGAAACAGGTAAGACTGAATGTATGATAGGAATACAGTACAATATACAGATGTAAATACATACAGAGATGTGAAGACAACTCGGGACATGACTACTGCAGAAGTGTACAGTGGATTTTGTATATCTTTACTGTCATATGAATGATCTCTTGTGCTGTTAAAATACTGACATATAAATAATCTCTCATGGCATTATTTTGTTTCTGCAAACTTAAGGGCATTATTCCAGAAAGGAATACATACAGGGAGAGTGTAACTGTATTGAAGACAGTGAATATTGAATGAGAAAAAATAATAATAAATGCAGAACCAACAGAAGTCTAAGGAACAAACGTGGAATGGTGAATGAAAGTATAATATGTATTTTAAATCCAGAGAATAAAACTCCATGTTACTGCTGCTATGTGGATCATTTACTGATACTGAAATGGTACCGTAATTAAGAGAATGCTAAAGAAACAATTCAAAGTTTGCTAGAAACTATGACAAGCAGAGAAGATGACTGAATAAAATAAGAGAGGAAATGAGGGAAATTAGTGTTGAAAAGAAAGTGAGATTGCCTTATGCTCCTGGAACACGACAAGTGGGGCAAGAAAATGATAGACAGTGGATAAATTGATTTGGGTGAGACGTAGATAAAGGAAGTTTAGAGATTTTCTAAGACACATCCTGCCTGAAGGAAGTGGGGACTACTGAATGGTGGATATCTTCCTCTGAGTGAAACCTCTTTTTGATATGAGCTGATCAGTTGTTTTAGGGAGCGCATTACAATAGTGATGGAATGATGCTCAAACTAATGCAATGTAGTGCATAGAGAATACAAGACATTCACTTTCTTTTTTCTTGATCTCTACTACCTTCTATGCTTCTCTGAAAATGCCCAAACCAATGGCTGTCAACATGATGTGTTTAGTATGAATAAGGGGAATAGTCCTTCATAAAGAAAATAAACATTGATCCATATTACAGACAGCTAGAATATCAGAAATTTGTGGATTCCATAATTATATCATACTAACTAGGTAGCTACTTTGTTTTACTTAAAAATTCTTATTAAGCTAACAAATAAGAATGATTAATTTTGTTCAGATTCTCTGTTACATAGAAATAGCGATAATTACAAATATTATGGATCTAACTTTGAAAATAAATACATTATCCAAATGAAACGAGTATATAATTGTAAACATATAAATTGTAAGTTTTTGATCTTGTCCAACTTGTCTCATTTGAATAGAGACAAGTCAAAACAGTATAGGAACTTTTTTGAAAGGTTATAGGACATTACATACAGAACAATATACAGAGTATCTCCTGCCAGTAGCGACTTTGGACTATATAACCAACTCCAAAACTCCTGGGTGTAATGCCTTCTGAGCTCCATAATTGCCACAATTCTGGATATCAGATTAAAATGATAATTCCATTTCCCTTCAACAAAGACACAAACCCTAAGTAATTTACAGCATATTAAGACAAAACATACATACAAATATAAGAGGTAAATGGCAACGATAACTCATAACACTGGTACAGCTGGATCTACTGAAATTTCTAGATGTTCTAAAATTTGTTTTGTTTAAATGCCACAAATACTTTAAAATGTTATGAATTATTACAGCATTATTCAGTATGATTACAGTATTAATGCTGAACATGGTTATATCATTTGTTCTTTTACCTAATCTGTAAATTTTCATTACCATCTCACTTTGAAACAGTGCCTCTAGTTTTCTGGACAGCTACTAATTACCTCCTGTTTTCAAAATTTATTCATCTTTACAAACATTAATGATAATTTTTACCCAAATGAGCATTTTAACTTTAGAGCAATTGAAAGCTAAGCAGCTACTTAACTATGAAATCAGTTCTACTGAGATATTTTATGTTCACTACTTACGTCATTAAAGAAGAGATTTTGAAATTATATTTTTTCTGCAAAGAAATGAATAGTTACAAAGCATTAGAGTTTTAAGCTATATCAGGACTCATTTTTCAAGTACCTTTATTAATGATTCATATCATGGAAATCTTAATTTTTGCCTCTATGACCTTCTTCGTGGAAGACGAAATTCAAATTGTGTGTTACTTTTTTTTCGCTCAACAGTTTGTGTCTGTATGCTAACTCTCTCTCTCTCTCTGAATATTTTTTCTTTTTCATGGCTTGGGTCATTACACTTTTTTTTTTTTTCCAGGCTTTTAATACTTCTAAAACAAAAGCTTTTTCTGTAGAGGTACAGAGGAGAGATTCTTCCCTCTGAAAAGCCATTACCTTTAACAGCTTCTTTTTAATTTTCTTAATTTTTTTTTTTGCTTTCTCTAAGCTTTCTCAGAAAAAAAAAAAAGATTGGTATAGAATAGCATGTTCATAATTATAATCTTTTTTTTTCCCCAATAATAGGTAACATACATGAATTAATTGTTCACTAAGACGACTACTGAATAGCCGAAGTTCCACATATTATTACTTAATGAAGAGCACTTTAAGATTCAAATCTCAGAATCTTTTGTCTGCAGTTTTCAGAATTGTTAAAGTTATTTATGGTCTTGAGCCTTACAGGAAGTTAACGGAACTTATATTCTGAACCCGTGCAGACATTTTAGAAAACACTTGCCATGATCATTAAGTTAATATGGTTTCACCTAGCATATTAATTTTTCAATATAATTACATTCTTTCTATTATAAGTATTCCAAGCAGGCAGAAGAAGCACCCAGCTCCGTTAGAAGCAAGGAAGTTGAATTCTACCAGTAAGTCTTCCACTAATTCATTCAGTGACTTTCAAGTAGTTACTAAAGCCAGCAGTTTAAAAAACTAGCAGCTAAACTAAGGTACTAAAAAACACTTCAAGGAAAGATTTACACTGACTGTAGGAGGCTCTGAATCAATCCACCAAAGGCTGATTAGTAAAATGTGCCAAACGCTTCCACTAATTGCTTAAGTCAACAACAGATGGAGGAATTGGCATCTGTGGACATAAGGCCACTCCTTCATACATCCAACTTTAGACGCACAAGTCTGAACGTTTGAGCTCAAGCCTTGTGTCCCAGTTCTTCAATCAGTAAAACAAGTCTTAAGAAAATCCCATTTTCACATCTTATAGTGAAAATGCTATTTCCTTATTCACCCGTCAGCTGTGTCACAGAGACAACCACACATACAACCAACCTCTGTGGGTGCCCTTTCAGGAACTCTGCTCTCCGTCCCATCCAACCCTCCTGTCCTGCTCCGCTTCAGCCTCTCCACACCCAGCTTCTATAATGGGGCTCTTTCCCTGATCAGCCACCCCTGTCGTTCCCAAACCAGCCCCTTCACACTTACCCAGGATCCCAAACTCCTCACCCAACAATCCAAATCACCCTCACCCAAGTACCGTCCAGCCTCCCAACACCAAATATTCTGTCCCCGTTCCAGACCTGGGAAGGCACTGCCAACAGGAAAAGGTCACTGGGATTTTCAATGTAAGTAAACACTGTGCTTCATTTTTGGAAAGAACAGAACTATCGGGGCTGAAATTTTCCTTCTCTTTCATACACATATGCACACACAAGTACACAAAAGTCCTGATAATACAGAAAATCATATTTTGTCCCAGTGAACTCAAATTATGTTAGAAAAATTGCATCTGGAAATGATATAAATAACTGAAAACAGGATCTGTCTCACCAGGCTCTCATCATGAAAATTTGGGTTTGGAAGATAGGGAAGAGGAGCTGGCCTGGAAACTAAGAAAGAGCTTGGACTATCTGGGAAAGAGAAATGTCAGGTGCACTGCCAGCTCTGCCTACGAAGTAGAGAAGCATTGGCAAAACCATCGCAGAAGAACAGGTTACTCCAGTGACTGGATATTAGAAAGCAGCAAACGAATTACTGTTTCACAAGAACAAGATGAATGCTTTCATGATAATTTGCAAAAAACAACTACCCAACAGAATTTAGAAGTGTAATTTGAGGATGTACCTATCACAAAAATATTCTGAGTATACTAACTTTTTTTTAAATTTAAGTTCTAGTTGCATCAAAGTCTATTGAATATTAATGAAATATTTAAAATTTAGTTCTTCTACTCATTTTCTTGCGTGCTACAGTACAAGGCAAATGAGTGCTAGCTCATTTGAGTGTTTTGAAGAAACTGATGTTATTTACTGCCATCTAATACAAGAGTAACTGCACGTACAGTACAAATAACAAAACAAGTATTATGTTGCCTTAATGCATAAGTAAAGAATCCATTTGTGACCATTTTCCACATAGACCATTTGCCTAATGAAATCAGCCTTCCTTCCTCTTCAAAGTACTGCTTTGTATTATCATGGTTGGATGAAAATAGCCTTTTCACTGACTCAAACCACTCTCTCTATTTCATTACCACAATGTCCAATCATAGTGCAAAGCAAATTCAGTCATACAGACAGTCTGACGTTGAAATAAAAAATCCCATTTGATTAGCTGAGTGAAAGGTTCCATTTTTTTACAGTAGGCGAAATTATATTAAACTCCCTGTGTGTTGAATTTGACAGGGATACTCAAAGCGCACTTTACATACATGCACCCTCTGGGGGCAGAAAAAAAAAAGTCCAGAACCTAAACTAGCTCTGGGGAAGCGTTCCAGCACAAAGTTTGCCCACAATATCACTGATGATGCATGTGCAACTATTTGGCAAATCCCTACCCTACTAGGACGGAGGGGATACATTCTGACCTTTTGGGGCATCTGCAATCTGAAAGCAATGGCATTACAGCAATCTAATAGAGATGAACATATTTCTTTGATTGCGGTATTAGTGTCTGGCTTGAAACTGAGAGTTCATGTGCAAAATTACACAGCTTTTCTCAACTGCTTTTAGTGGATGCGTTTTCTTTCTGAAATTCAAAATCAACAAACCTTTCCAGTCAGCTTTGAAAGATCGTCTCCTCCTATTATCTGCATGTCTTGCATAGACTGATCGTTCTGAAAGAAGAAAGACAAAACTTTGATATTGGATGTAACTGTATAAAAGTATAAACATGTTAATGTATTTTTTTATCTCTTACATTCTTGACTACTAATATTTTTTAATGATTATTAGTACCGGTGCATGAGAGAAAGACATTCATTCCCATGATTTCTATCATCTCCCAGTTGTGTTTAAACTAACATCAGTCTCCAGGCTTACTGAACTAGAAAGAGTTGCATTTTTTAGTTTTTACTTTTTTTAAATAAGTGATGTTCCTTTGCTTGCTACTTCTTAGTATGAAAAGTGTAAAGCAACATATTTGTCCCTTCCAAAACAGGAAAACAGCAGCGTCTCAACACTTGACAAAACACCTGTAAGCACATACTTTTTTTGGAACAGTTTTTATAAACACAGGCAAAATGTGCCTTTATCTGTCACTCACATGGAGAACTTAGCTATTATAGAAGAAATTTGTCCATTTTTTTGTTCTGGAAAATGTTTTTCAAACAATTATCACTTGCTATCAAGACAAGTTTCAGCATGCATGTGTATGGCCATACAGTTTCAAGAGTTTTATTTATTTATTTATTTCAATTAACTCATATAAAATCCTTGAGATCATTTCAGTAAAACAAAATACTGTCAAACTAATCTCAACAGAATAGTATGCTTTCATTTTCCTACTAGCAAAGGTATTAAAAAAAAAAAAGTAAAACTTTTTCTTTAGATAAATTTGTTTTACAGACATTTCTAGTGGAAATTCATCCCAACTGAAAATTTCTCAAACCATCTCTAGTTCAAAATCATTAACAGCAGCACACAACTCTAAGATAAATTAAGGGAGTTCTACTTTAAAGGAAGACAGAACAGGCCTTAAAGTAGGTAGCAAATTAAAACGTATTTAGTCGTGGTATGGCTGTATGAATTTTCCAGAGAAAGCAAGAGCAAAAATAAGTAATGCTTTTTTTTTTTAGAAATTGGTGCATGTGCTAATCTAATCTCCTTACCCACAGGGAGACAGGGTTAGTCCAATTTTAATAATAGCTGCAGTACCACAATGTGACCCTGCAGCTTACCAATAACATCAGAAAGCTTTATCATTACAGACAAGTGCTGAAAATGCAACTTTGGCATACTTTTGCTTTTATTTCATAAATAAACCCAATGCTGCGAAGTCAAACTCTTTTCCACAAATAAGCAGCGAGGCAGCAGGACTTAGGAGGCAGATGAGGATTTACTGGTGGACCTAGGGGTTTGTAGCTCTTCTCCTCATGGGGCAGCACCAGCAGCAAAGGCATGTGAATGCTGGGCAGGCTGTATGCCTCTGCCGTCCTCCCATGCAGCTGAAAATCTCACCTGCCCGTGCTCCCAGCCCGGGCAGCTCACTCCTTCAAGCACTCCGACAGCCCCAGGAACCATGCATGGTCCCCATGAGCACGGGTTCTCTAAATGAATACAGCCTCCCTGAGGAACAGCAAGTAATGGTCGCAGCATTGTCCAGATGAGAATTTCTCCAGGCTCGCACAGCGCAGACCCACCAAAATGAGTTCCCTTTTGCTCAGACTCCACTCCCATAAAAAATCCCACACCACAGCTTTGTATGAGGTCCATAGCAGTCATTGCCTAAAAAGACAGTTTTTAGACCTGCTTTTACTTTTTCTGCACCAGATTTAGGAGCTCTGGATATTTTTCATGCTGCTCAGATTTGTTTCCTGGGAAACAGAGCTAGAGCTGGAATGAAGGTTACATCCATATGTTTCCTAGTATAATGTTCAACATTTCTCTTATTTTTGTAAGGAAAGACAGAAAAATAACAAACCAAGCAACTTATTCCTCAGAAGGCTATCTTAAAACTAAATAATAAGTGGAGATAGGGAACATTTTAAGTTCAGCCTTAAAAGCATAAGCCTTTTGTTGTAGAGCAGTCCAGGTCATTCTTCAAAAGTCAGGGACGTATTCAGGTCAAGTCTACTATTAGACTATAAAAAGCGGATTCTAATATCTGTCATGGTGTGTGTAACCAAGGCAGTGACAAAATATTTTTTCATTTCCAAATGAGAAAGACTGGAATTTCTGTAACAACCAACACATAGCAATGACTGAAGAGGCAGTTTGCCCTCAGTTGCTAGTGGAAAAAGAGAGAGAGAAAAAAGAGAGAGAGAGAAAGAGAGCAGTGAGGTGCAACAATTAATGAATTTATTTATTTTTAATTAAAAAAAAAATCTCTTCCAGCAGTCTTTACAGCAACACTGTTCCCCTTGCATTTGGTATTTCTGGCTTCAGCTGAAAGGAAGATGCTGAAATAGCAACTTCATTGCTGGCGACCAGTTAAGCAAACACAAAAGCCATTGAGAGCCGGGGGATCAGAGCATCCCCCCAGTCTGCGTGGTTACACATTGGGTGTTGTGACACAACTGCACACAGTTATGAAAATCTTTGTGTTCTGACTGGAGAATGAGCGCTATCAGAGGACAGGGCAGAATATTCACTGTGCCTAAAAACCATATAGAAAAATGCATCTCAGAACGTTTCAGCCAAGACGCTTTCAAGAAATATGGAAAAAATGACCTGCATCGCACAGCAGAGCTATTCTATTGCCAAAGGGAAAAAAAAAAAAAGGGGGAAAAAAAAAAGGGAAAAAAAAAATGGTTCATTGACTTTAATGCCATTTAGAAGTACCTCTAAATTTATCAATTAACTTGTAGTGTAAAATACCTACCTGCCAAGTAGCAGGACTCAATGCCACAGTGTCACGTTGCAGCTCTCACAGTGTTCATACAGGGAATGTGCACACTATGGTTGCCATAGGAACCTCTCGGTGCTTTTTCCTAAATTCTCAGTATATAATCTCAAAATAACACTGCACTAAATGTTAAGCATAAAGTACAATAAATGTCAGAAAGAAAAAGAATCTACTGATTCATTCATAGCTCTTACTGTCAATTCAGAACTGTTTGTTTAATTTTCATACTCTCAAGTCATTCAGAGCTTCTTTTTCCTTTGGGAGACATTCAATACTTTAACATAACCGATATGATTGAGTCTACAAGACTTCTAATAAACGCAAATACCTGAATTAAAGGTTTGCTTTCAATCTCCCAGAGCTCCTCAGGATTTGCTTTCTAACATCTTTAAACCCTATCAACACAATTTTTGCTGTTAAATGCTTGAGACTAAATATAACGTCCCAGATAGACAACTCAAAACCGTACTATGTTTTGGTTTATGCAGCAAACAATTCATCGCATTTGTTCTTAATAAACCATAATGCATTTTATGTTACCCCTACATCACATCACATACTGTGTTTAATACTGCATTTCCGTTTCTTCTGCATTTAATAAATCTGCATTTTCCCAGGATAAATCTCAATGTATTTGTTTTTACTTGCCGTGTTGTGCTTTTTCACCTGTTCACCTTTGTTCTCTAATGTTATTTCCTGCAGACCTTGTCAATATGCATCTTCAGATCCTATGAATACCTAATGACTGAAAGCCAGAATGTTGCTACTTTCACCTCCATTGTTCACAGCATGCAAGATAAAAAACTTTGACTTTCTATGTTGATTGGAAGTATAGATATTTAAATTCCATCTATACTAAGTCATGTCTTTTGAACTGGGTGGGGCACAGAATTATTACATCTCACATCTCCTGAGATCAACACTTGGACACAGTTCAAGTTACAAGTGAAATGAGTTGGGTGGTCTCAGGAAAATTTATTATAAACAGCATTGCTCATCTGAAAATTGCACCAAACTGTGAACATCTGTTACTCTTCTAAAGAAACAGAATCTGGAGTACATTAATACTGGGCTCAGTGAAACAAAGATTCTTTAATCATGGCAAAAAAGTAGTTCTGACAAAACAGTTTAAGTGCACAACTAAATTATGAAATGACACCAAAGCATTATTGCACATATCACACATATAGTTACCGTAGTCTGCACTGTTCGTATGTTACCTCTTGGGAAAAGATGTGATTATTTTCTTCCCCCAAAATTAATTGGAGACACTGCTAAGAGAGAAGGATGTGACCTTCAGGCCTGTTCACCAGCAGGCTTGGTCCAACACGTCCACCAAAGCAGAGCTGAGTTCAGTCTACACGTTCACTTAGGCCTCATCTTTTTGTTTTCCATTAAGACTGTCACTAACTGCGTGTTATTTATGCTACTGCTGTTCTCTCAGGGTGACCCATGATCTTGAAATATCTTCATTAAAAATAGGATTACCCTGTCCCTAATTCAGGCACCTCGAAGTTAAGACTTCAAAATCTATGCTGCTCATCCTGGGCTCCGCTTCATGATCCTTCACTGCAGAAAACCAGACAGATCAGGGAAATCATCTGTTTCACCACATGGGAAATCCACAGCAAATAACTCACACCTAGACATCTAATTGTCAGACATCTGAAGTTAGCTGAAATGAATCCCAGCTTAAGAGAATGACATCAATATTTTCTTCTTACAAACCTCACTGAGCGCTCAGAAAGAAATTATTTTCAATCACATTTACCACAGGCATATAAGAAGCAATGATCTTGACTATCTTCCATTAGTTACATCCTGAACTATCCACTTAGGCTCTCTCTCACACAAACACAATTCCCCTTGGTACAATTATGGGTTAATTTGCTTGCACGTTTACTCAAAGGTTTCATTTTAATCTGGGTGAAGTATATTTGAGGAGAGATTTCAACAGATACAATCAATCTAGTATTTCTCCCCACGTGCCGAGAAAAATATTAGCAACCAGTCTTTGCAGATTTTTTGCAAAAACATTATACTGGATGATTAATGGGACTCCACAGTCTCAACTTCTCAGAACAAAAATATAGGTTTATCCATAGGGTTTACCCACCACATAATGAAAACAAGTGGATTTCATGTGTGGGGTTTATGATCTGGAAGAATGGAGTTTCAGCGAGCCTCAACAAAACAGTAAATTGTGTTTGATACTGGTGGAAAGACAGCAGCTGGGCTGGCTGTGAGAACAGCTCCTTTGAAGGGGATCTGAACAGCTACATGTTGAATGGCACTGAGGGAACAAGGTGGATGGCATTAAAGCCAAAGGGGAGATGACATTTACCGGGGTAATGAATGACGAGGATTTGAACAAAATTCTTGGTAGTTCAAAGAAAAACTGAGAATCTGAAACCTTATATGGAGGACAAAACTGGCTTATGAAACGGCTACAGTTTCAGAGACATGGCTGTGTCCAAGACAATGGCTAAAACACACTGCTGAAGCTGAAATTGAAAATGACAGAAAACCCAAGCAGAACCTTGGCACAGGAAGTAACAGATATGTTTTTCACTTAAGAAAAAACATAGCGCCATAGCGCTCAGAGGAAAACAGAGGCAGATATGATAAGAATTTACTCTTCAGTTCAATCCTTCAAAAATGAAACCACAGAAGCAATGTTTCTCACAGAACTTTTAAACAGAGAATTATTACTTCTATATGAGTTAGCTGCAGCAAACGGATTCATAATATAACCAAGCTTTCTCCATTAAAAATAGTGCTGCAGAAATTAGTTGCAAGTATTTGCAGCATTTAGATAGATGTATCTGCGATTACAAAGACTTCTGCTTTGAAATTATGTATGTTTCAATAATTACAATATCCTTTGCTATATGACCATGCTCTATCATCTCTGTCATGACCATAAGAATTACAATGAAAAATTTGATGTTCCAGTTTGGATGTAGACATCCTAGTATGAAATTTACTTGCTTTGCAGCCTGCCTCCTGAGAAGTGCTTCAGTATGTTAATATGTTGGTCTGAGAAGTGTCAGTATGATATCTACATCATCTATTAGCCTATTTTGACTACTGGGTAAAGTCAAACTGGCATATAAAATATAGGCTATGAAATTATACTCAATATTTCAGCAGAAGTAAGAACATCAGTGGTGTGGTAATACATAAGGTGCTGTACTTACAAGCATATACTATCAGTTGATATCATTTTGGATTTCTTCAACGAAGAAAACAGCTAAGAATGAAGGACCTCAGGAGTGTAGGCCAGATCATGGACTGTCAGGGGTTTCATGGCAGGAAACTAGGACTATCTATGCTTAAGAAGCAACATTCAGAGGACTAGTAAGTACTGCTAAGTTGGAGATTGTGCAAATGGGAATGGAAATGATATGGATCACTCCCTGGTAAAGACTGGGGAGAAAGCATGCCTTCCCTAACCCCGAATCAAATATGTACCAAAGTGCAGACTGAAACCTCCAGGGCACACCCACATTCAAAATAATCAAGTGCCAGGTCACTGATATATGTGTAGGAGGTGCTTTAAATACCTTGCAAACAAGTAAAGGATACTGAACCAACTGGAAATCAAATACAGTAAACTGGCACACTCCCACTGTCAGAACATCTTTATCACACGGGAACAGTAAAAGCACGTTTATACGGAGGCACTGATGGTTCTGTATGTCTCTGTTAGCTTTAAAGTTGAGGCTACAATGCCTTCCTGAGCTGCTTGGTAACTATATCACAAACTATGCTGCACTGAGACCTGTCTTATTGCCAGCATAACCTGAGATAGTTAATTTTAAACTGGTATTGGTATATCTATCTGAGCTCCAGTTGCTATAATGTAAGACATACCTGTACATCTCTACGGTTACATCTACAAGCTAACTAATTTCACCTATTCTTTTTCCTCCAAGTTGTTATTCCTTAACAGAAAGCTCCATCACACAGGTTTGGAAGCACTTCAAATTCAGGCTCGTCTATCCAGTTCCAGGGAAGGCCAGAGCTCTGCAATGAGGAAGTAGGCTTTGGACAGAGAAACACAAACAATGAATTTACTTACAGCAAGGTACTACCCCTCGTCAGCTCACATGTGCTAACGCATGTATATGCTGCTTCTCTGCTATAAAGGCAAGATAGATCCCTCAGCTTAACTCAGGGCAACAGTGACTTATTAAACTTAATAAATTGGAATGTTTATAATCATCTGCTCACATATTCAGTAATTTCTTGTATACAAGGACTCCTGCATACTTTCTAAGTATTTAATCCAAAGGAGGTAAGGTATTTTGAAACAGACATGATGTAGCTGGTACTATAAATTCATCCCTTACAGAGAGGCTTCCATGGTGATTCTCTGGTATCTAATAAAGCAGAAACCGCCATTGAAGCTTTTCCCCTCCTGGTAAAGGCATTTGGAATTGACCTCTCTTGGGTATACTCTCAGACATCAACAGAGGTGAACTGACATGCAATATTAATACCGTTAATATAGGTTAATACAGATTATAACTGTAATTAACTATATATTTGCTAGGGATAGATATTAAAAGACGTACATTCTTTACATTTTTTTTTTTCTGGAGGCATGTGCTCGACACTCTATTTCCATCTATCAATAAGTTCTGTAGATATACAGAATAAAGAAATATTCAAATATTTTCAAACAGAGAAAGAATTCTAAATATGTGAGTGCATACATGATCTAGCCCTGTAGTTTTATTGCATGTAAAACTCCCCTTAAAATCCTTGAACAAAGACATAACTTCAGCTATATTGGCACAAACTACTGGAGAAGGGTCAAACTACTGGAAATGGCAATAGAATTTAGAACAGTTAACTTTGCTATTAGCGATCATAAAAATTATTTTCACATTTTCTTTTCCGGTTTAGCAATTAGGTTTTACATATTTCCTTGGTATTGGTTCAATGGGTTATTTTGTTTAAGAATAAGGCAGTAAGACTGCAGTACCACATATACCCATATGCCACAAACAGCACCTGTACACTTAAAAAGATCAGCAAGAAATGAAATCCAGAACATGCAATACTAAATTTTTTGAAACATACACAAAAGAAAACCACAAAATATCTTAAAATCTCAGCTGAGTTCACAGTGTACTCCAAGGCTTTCTTACACTATTAACTTGTTTTTATTCTGTAAAAAAACAAAAAACACATTTAAAACATAGAAATAAAATCTGCATATGTTCCAGGATGAGAAATTGTACAACTGCACAGGGCTGTTCAATCAAAGGGAGATTCAGACCACTACTTTGTCTCTAGAGATGAGAGGCAGAGCAAATTTAAAACGTTCAGGCAAAATAAAAATTCAGGAAGTGTATCTGCCAGAACTGCCTTAATCCTACTCAGGCGCTCATTTTGGACTGCCAGGAGACATTACTAAGGGTGCTCACCTTCTGTGATAATAATGTAATAAAATCCCACACTCATGGAATAGGTGACTTGGGCTTCTTTCTTAGCTTTCAAAAAAACACCATAAGCTAAAGAGTGCAGGGGGACTCTTCCTCCTGTTACTACACCACGGTAAGGCAAAAATCAAAAAGAACATCAAGCAACCTATGGCTAACTATACTGGACTCATCTAGGAAAAGGTCAGTGTTGGTTTAAGCCCACGCTAACTAGAGTATCTGTCTTTTACCCAGTTATTGTTTATCATTGTATACATGACCATTACAGCGACAGGACTAGAAGTCACATTTACCAGCACCAACAGAGGGGCTCAGTACCCCAGCTGGGACACTACGCGGTGTACCGTCTTACCCCATGTTTTCAATTGTGCTGAAGAGTAACACACGAAAGTAAATGAACATTGTGAAAAAATGTATACCAAGTTTGTAGCTCTAAACTAAAAAACCCTGTCCCTTGAGGGTTTCTGAGAGGACAAGGGAAAACAGCTTTCACTGAACTAAGCATAAAGTACTGACCTCCTGACCCCGACTATCAGCAGTTTCTAGGATTTGGTGATAAAAGGAAGGAAGGAGAAGAACCTTCAAATCTGTCAAATACCCATAGGCTGAGACAACAGATAGCTATAAGCAAATTCTCAAGAGATGATACTGATAAAAACCTCAAATGCTTAATCCCTTCCAGCAACCTGAAGTCTTGTGTATCCCTGACTATTACAACTCGGTAGCTCTCTTTCATACCGTGTTCAGTCCCTTGCTAGTGACGACTTGGAAACTTTTGACAACATGCATAACCTTCATCAAGTATTTTTTTTCAAGGTTATTTTCTATCGCTCCTGCTGTATTTCAATATTCTAACTTTTGTTTATCAAAGGAAGAGGGAAACAAATTTCGTATCTGTCACACTGATAAGCACTGCAATAATAGAGTACTTCTCATTATTGCTGTATTCCTTTAAAGCAACCTTTTTGGTTTATGCCTTACAGCACCCCTGGGGTGTGGCACCGCATGAACATCACACATGCTATGATCTGTTTTAAGAAACAGCGTGTACGGGATGCCAGCAGAAGAGAGTCATAGAATTCCTTGGGAAAATTAGAAGCCTCAGGCTTCTTTTAATTAATTTTGCCCCATTTCAGATCTTAATTAAAAAAACCACACACTAAATGGTATTATTAGCATCCAAATAAGTAATCAAGGTGATGCTCTGCCAATGGATAAACATATTATGGTACTTTCAAACTTGCCAGATCTTATTTGTACAGCAGGATTAGCAACCATCATTTTCTGGACATTTCTTAGAGGTAAGAGCCCATCTCCCTTCACTGCAAAAACCTATGAAGCAGTCAGAAAATACAGATTCCAGTCTCTCCTAATGATGACATACAGTGTTGCTGCAAATGTCATGATTTAGCGGTGGCTTGCTACATTTTTGGCAGAATATGAAACAAAATATTTTACTGAGACTGAACTTCAATTTTTTAGGCTTTGTAACAAACCGCTGCTTTACAACAAATCCTGTATCCAGGGGAACTTTCGAATCTAACTTTTTGCAACGATGACCTCTTGAGTGCTTTTGAATGAAATCCCTTGATGCTTTGAATATGTTCTAAAAGTGAACAATTTTAAAAACATCCACGGTCTCAAATGTTAAGATGTTCCAGAAGGCTGGATTGCTTAGAAATACCAAAGATTTAAGCTCATGAAGAAAACATTTTAAAATGTTAAGAAAAATGAACTTCAAATCTAAAACTTCATTTATACATAGTAGCCGTACCCTCTGTAACATAATATAATCTAAAACATTTATTTCAATTTGGAAAACATTTTTCAAAAGAAAACATTACAGCTTGTTAGAAAAATGTGACCCTTGGGGGAGACAAATTTCTCCAGAAAGATTAGCGAAAATCTCTCAAAGACTTTGCATTAGACCTGAAGTCCAGCAGAACAGAGTATCAACCCACAATACATGAATACTGTATTTTATTTTTTTTCAGTTAGGAAGAAGAATTCCACAGCTAAAAATCACAAAGCAGTATAAAGGAAGGCAGTACCTAAGTGGGGAACAATGGCTAAAAACGAAAGGTATCTTGAGAAGACAAGTAATTACTAGCTGCAATATGTCCCATAAATGCCTTAAAACAATACTTTGATAGTGCTGGAGAGCTTCAGGACAGCTCAGTACCACCCTGCCTTCACGGCCACATCTGCTCTCATTCTGTCCCCATGGCAATCAGACCGCTTCCTACTCAGTTCTCCCCCGGCTGATCTGTTTGGTTCCCCCAAATCTTTCAGATGAGTCACCGAAACACTTACTCATACTTCAAAAAAATCCCTAAGACTTCAGATGGTGTTAACATATTTAAGTGGTGTGTAGGTGTATTATCTGATGCAGAAAGTTACAGAGATCACCTCTCTATGAGCAAGTTTTACATTACAGATGAACTTGATAAACTGACTGTATCCTGGCTTATAATGACCTTTCCTGAGCTACGCTCACAGATCAACGCCTACTTATATTATTAGTAACACTTCAACCCTTAAACAGTGTCCAACAGGAAAATACTGTATGTTTTAATTAAAAATAACTTAAATCAGAAACACTTTATTCCTCCTTATGTTCAAGAGAGCTTTGAGCAAGTGATGGTTTCAAGCTCTCGTATGTCACAACTCTGCAAGCAAGTTAAATGGAAGCTGTGGATGTCTAGGAGAGCATCTGCCTCCAAACCGCAACACTGAGCATTAAGGTCACAGTTTATTATGTTATAGCATAGCCTTCTGCAGCCTGCCTTGGAACTGTATGAAAGGAGGATCGGTTCTCTGAAAACAATCAGGGTTGATCCATGCTCCCTCTGACCCCTCTGAGGCGCACCTCAGATAAAGAAGTGGTGGGGTCTGAGGCTTGCCGCGCTGCACCCTGGCAATGAGGATCCCCAGACCACGGGCAGACTTCTCTCTCCAGCAGGAGCTGTGCTCACTACAGACCTTACTGCTCACAGGCTGTCCCCAGCCGCTTGCAACTCTCCCTCCGGCAGGGGCTACCGGCAGGCTGAGCTGCACGCGTGCAGCTGGTTCAGTGAAAACGAACCCAGCCAGCCGGAGTGGTTCAGATACGAAGCCTCTGGTACCCGGTCTCACCTGGGCTGAGACAGGTCGGGATGAGCCCAGAAACACCTGAGCTGGCAAGCGTGCCAGCATGAGGGCACCGCACTCGATGAAGAATGAACATCATCGTCGCCCCAACTGTTGGTGCAGAAAATCAGAAAGAAGGCCCATTTCCACAGTCTTAGTTTTTACACCAAACCATGAACTAACTATACCTGGTGTAATGCAGATGTACCTGGCGTGAGAGTATATTCTCAAAGTTGTCTGGATCATCCTGTTACACTAACAACATCAGCCACGCTTTTACCAATGGGGCTGACGTTTTCCTCATTAAATTTCTGTAAATTTCTTAAAAAAATATTCAACCAGTTGCAAGAACAAGCTTTTGGGACAACTTCCACTACTAATACCTTTTCAGCTATTTCTCTGAAAAGCTTGAGTGTCTCTGAGGCTGACACTTTGCAGCAAGACACTGCTGAATGTAGAAGTGTTTTTTGTCTCCCTCATGAAAATCTTTCTGTTTTTAAACTAGTCTTAACACGTGGAAAAAGAACATTTGGACACAGGAAGACCGCGAATTCTAGCAACTCCAAACATTCTCCCTGCACAACATATGATCTCTTCCCACTGTTCTTCACCTTATTAAGCATCTCAGGTCTTACTAAGTTTCAGAAAATGATGAAAGCATCAGAAATACAGAGCTAGTTACAGATACAGAGAAGTGCCTGCTTAAGACTTGGCAGCACCTTCAGCTTGGAACTGTAAAGGACGTTTTACTCACTAGTTTTAACAGGTCTGAGCATTTCACAGAGCTTTTACTCAAAAAGACATTACTGCTTGAGGATCCAAATACCATTTTATCCATGGAAAAGTACACCGAGGTAGGATCCCTCAGGCAACGCTAGGAGCAGAAATCTAGTTGCAAGCCTCCCATGTTTAACTTGTCCATACGACAGACATCCACTTGGCAGAACCGTCTATAACCACTACAACACATTTGTCGGAACAGCTACAAGTTAAGGGCCATATCCTTGACACTGGTAGCTTCTGTGGACTAAAGACAAGACATTTTTGTTTTCCATACGCTTCTAAAAGAATGTAATCCTGCAAAATTCTAATCTCTGCACAGGTGCTCACTGTCTGCAGTTGCAAGCTATGCACCTGAAGAAGGTTAAGAGAATATTTCAGATTTTTTTGTTTGTTTGTTTTACTGTCTACTACATGGACAGCCCCTACAAATTAAGTAAATAAAGCTCATTTTGCCTACAACAAATATTTATTTGCCTGTCAAACTGACCATTTTCAGAAAATATGGAGTTCAATCTTGTGAAATTTTTGCAAAATTTGGCCTTAAAGTTCGTAGGAATTAATTCTACCAGGTAGGCTCCAATTTCTAATTTTTCCATGGCTGCTCAACATCAAGGAAGATGAAATGGACATCAGCTAAAATGTGTGAATGAAGCAAAATAAAAGGAACTCACAACCTGCCCATGACAAAGCCTGTAACTACAAAAGCTAATGTCGATTCCATCTCAGGACGTGCACTTTACTTGGGAGATCATAAGCTGTGTTTTCATGACATGTAGGTATGGAGATAAAACAATCATCATAACACTGGTGAAGAGTTTGGGTATTAGATGTAAATCATTAAATCCAAGCAGTACACTTAGTCGTTTCTTTTGTGTTGTTAAATTAATAAAGTCATTAAGAAGTTACTTGCTTTTTAGGGTACAGATTACAATGCATTGTTTTTAGATGTAAATGTAAAATTCACACTGGCCTTGAAAAAAACAAGTTCCACATAGTAAAATAATATTGAATAGGAACAGGCTATTAAGCAAAGAATGGATATATATTTTACACAGTTCATTACTGTAGTTATAGTCTGATGTCTCACGCTGCTCTGCTTTTCAAGATGTAAGTATTTAGCAATGGCATATGAGAAGTAAAGCTACAAGGCAGAAAAATAAACTATTTTACTACATTTATCAACTCGCTTTCAACTTACTCATTATAAAATCTCTGTTTCCTTACTCCTACAGTAGAGTGGTTTAGCAAAACTATTTACTGAAATGGCCCCGTATAGACAAAAACATTCAGATTTCTACTAAACAATACTTGTTTTGTTGCTTGTTTTCAGAGTTTTGCAGCACTAATGGTCGTATTTATGCCAAGATTAATAACCAACAGTTGTAAATATATTTCAAACAACTGGAGGCTGAAGAGGAAACAGATCATATCAATGGATTTGTTTGTGAACAGATTTCAATGCAACCATTGTGCGTGGATTACAATTTGAGGTCACATTTTTTTATTAGTTATGTTCTGGAAACCATAAATAATGTATTAATTTTAAAGGATTACATGAATTGGCTCAATCCACATAACCCACTGCAAGTTTCCTCCAAGTGACTAGCAAACAACATTCCTTTGAAGCTCATTCATATTTTTCAGGGTGATTTTCAACAATACCTTCTTGCCACCGGAATATGAAAAATGCACTTCTAAAATCTGCAATTCAGGCACTATACGGAAAACAGATCAATATTCTGTAATAATCTGTGCTTGACATGTAATTTTAACTATCATACATTATCTGATTATCACAATTCATCTACTATTCTCTTGAAGAAGTGCACTACACAAGTTCAAAATAACAGAGATGATTGGTCTTCTGTCCCATTAGTCCACACAAGGATAACCAAAGAAATCACGAAAGTCTAAAGGAAAATATCTCACTCCTTGTTCAGCTCACCATGCTTCTCACAGGAAAAGCTATGCCACTAAGACTCACCTGTCCTTCCCCAAAACATACGGCTTACTATCATACTTTCTTTGTATCATGTAATAATTCTGAGAATGAAACAGACAGCTATGGATAATGATAAGGGAAAAATAAACATTTCAGAGGAACGTGTAGCAATACATGTAACAGACACGCTGGTCTGCCCAATACAAGCATGGGTGTTTCTCCTTTCTCCCACCAGCCCCTGCTACCAGTTTTAACCACAACTCTTAGCCTGTTTTTTTTCTTTCCATTTTTGCTTCCATCATCTGTCCACCAAAGAAGTCCTAATTCACATGTATTTACTTTCTCTTCTGCTGAGAGGCTGCTAAAAACTTCTCAAGCATATCTACGGACTCTGTATGCTTCCTCTACTCATCTACTAAATGTTTTCAATTCCTTTCCAGAATTGAGCTTTGGTTTAGAGATCACATTTGGCATACCCGTGGGACAGGACATTGTTGTTGTACCTATAAACTTGAGGAGCCAGAACATCTTCTGTCTCAAGATCTAATTGAGCCTTTACCTTTATTAGCCTGTCCTAAATTGTCTCTTCCACATTGAACAAAGAGACACTCTTATTGTTGTTCAGGAACACTATACTATTCTGCATGAAAAACAGATATGCTTTAAATAAGAAAACTGATAGGATCCTGTTAACCTTCACTTCTTTACAGAAAGTCTAAGATTTGGGTGACCTCACACTATGTTTTTTTACTAAAACACATCCCCTTTAGCCCTTTTGTATGTGACATCCGTCTTCTATTCCTTTGCTCACTCTCTCTTCTTCTTCATCTTCAAACATTCTTTCATGTCTTGTCCTATCCATTAATCTGTAAGCATCTTAGTGAAACAACCTCCAGCTTCCTCTGTTGCACTTCCCACCGGATTTTTCTGAATTAGTTCTTTAATCTGCTGAAGCTCTCAACATCACAAATATATTAAAGAATTTCTGGATCCATATTTCTTAACTCTCCCACTGGTGTCATACTGTCCTTACGTGACATTTGCAAGCCCATCCTCTTTCTTCAATACTTTTCATTCCTGATTTCAACCTACCATGTTTCTGAAAATACTTTTGAATTCTTCTATCAATCTGAAACTCTCATCACTTTTCAACTCCCTGTGTAGGAGTGATCACTCAGGAAAAAATTCAATATGGTGAAATTGAATATATTAGATATTATTCTTCCACTCAAAAATCTCTGCAGTGAATTCCACTGTTCCTAACTTATACCATATTCAAGTCCAATTTCTTAGAACTTGGTATCTAAGATGTTGCCAAATTCTTTCAGTTCTTACATCACTGTTTCCAGAATACATCATTTTCCCCTAAAACTTGGCATGCAGCTTATCCATACCTGCACCGTATTTCATGAAAGGACTATGCTAGCACTTCTTTGTCTAGCCACTATACTTACTGCCTCACTACTCTTAAAACTCAGAACTGCTGTTTCTCATTCAAATTTCACCATTGGATTTTATTTTCCTTTCCATCTACGTCTTGAATCTTACCCTACAGTATCTACACACTACTTCCGTATGTTTATCTGAATAATCATATTTCCTAACTCTCACCTTGGTATTTTCTTTTAATTTGCCCATTGTGCTGGAAGCTTGTAAAGTCACCATACAGCCTCTAATCAAATCCCCAGGTAAACTATCTCCTTATTTTGAGCTTATGTAAAAAAAAAAAAATACAAAAAAAATACAATAAGTTTATCACACCACTTGTTAAGTCTACAAGAAACTGCATTTTTCAAAGAATTTGTCATATTTCTATGGAGGGTGCCACTCCATGCATCTTCCAGACACAATTCTTTCCCATTTCATAATTAATCTTTTATACATTTATTAATAATTTTTACTTAAGAGAAATCAAAAAGCCTTCAAATCTAAGTTAGCACAACGTAATTGGTGTTTTTGTTTTCTTTTGTTTTCTGTAAATGGTGTATTTCTGGATTTACAGATATAAACTTTTCTTACAAATTAAGCATACCTGATTATTTTTTTTTTTACTGATCTACATTTGAGCCTGTAATTTTCTGTCTGTGCGTATAAGCTTCTTAACTTTCTGTACTGCATCATTTTGGCATTCCAGTAGGGGAAAAAAAAAAGAAATGGAAAAATACAGTTCAGTTTCTAGAGGAAGCAAAAATATGCTTTCAGATAAGGCTAAAACCTCCACATTCAGTTACAGGAATTTTATTAAAGGTCTAAGAACTAATACTGATGTGTGTAGAACATAAACAGTGTAACTACATGATTTTTAAGCTATGGTTTCCTATGTCAGATTTCCTCTGAAAATAATAAACTAACAGTATTTCCCCACATTACCTGTATATAAACAAGATTCAGTAATCTGACATGCCAATTTGAGATACTGAAACAAGACAGTACTTGTAAACCATGGGAAATTTTCTCATAAAAATGTCCAGGCTCGTAAACCAAATAAAACCATCCTTACTCTAGAAGTACATGCAGCCACTCATATCACTAAATATAGTAAGCTTTTTTAAAAATCAAATTATTTGCATGAAGAAGTCTAAATAAGAATCGATATTACAACTTTCAGCAGCTTAATATGAAAGTAGATCTTAACACCTTAATTAAATGTCTAAACTCTAGAATATGATGACAGGTCTGAAAAACAAAGACCCATGTAAAGTTGGTCTCATTTGTAGTCTCTGTTTATTTGAAATCATCTCTGTATGCTAGACATCAAAATACAACATTTTCCACTGCTACTTGACAGCTAAGATGTACTTTCACTGATGCCAACATCTGACTTCGGATCACAAATACAGCCCATTTTTGCTACACAATTAAACCAAGAATACCCCCTTTAAATTACAACCTCTAAAAATCAACTAACCTTTCAGTACTGAAGCTGGAATGAGACAATTCAAAATCTCATGAATTTGAGCTGAAGTTAATTGTTGCATTTAAACAGCTGGAGGGGGGTGAGGGGAGAAGACATATCTGAAGGAAGTATACTGAGAGCAGCAGGACTCCCTTTAGGAGAGAAATTGGTAACAGTTAGTAAAAGGAAGCAAGATAAATTACATGAGAAGAACAGTGTCTGTAAAATGAAAGAGAGATTAAAAAAAAAAAAAAAAGGATCAAAAGTAATAATAAGCCTTAAGAAAATGTGGAACAGAAAAGGCAAAAGGAAGGAAAAGAATGGAATTGGTGATGCTCCAAGACTTCATGTAGAGTCTTACTCTTAAACCTGTAATTTTTTGCCTCTTATTGAATTGTAAAACACTGTGAGAGGTATGCTATTACAGAATAAACTGACACGGAGGGTCTGGGAGTCTCATATAAAGCTTTCCACGCTTTTGTGGTAGAGATCTCCTCTCACTTACTGGTTATGGGTTAGTGTTGCTAATAAGTGTTGACTTTTCATAGAGGAAAGAAATTTTAAAACTTTGGTATCCTCATACTGGATAAGAGACACCCAATAAGAAAAACATGGACATTACCTATAATGCCAGGTGCAAAGTTAAAAACAAAACAAAACAAAACAAACAAACAAACAAAAAGCATTTAAATAATTCTACTGTTCTTTAAGCAGTAGTATTGAAGCACTATCATTACCACAGTGAAAAAAAATTCTATAATTTCTATGTGCCTTCATGTGAGACAAACATAACATTTTGCTTTATTTATTAGTTCTGTAATACTGCTAAATAGCTAGAAATTGTACAATCTTTACCTTGTACATGTCCTTCACTGACCTGACTAGTTCTTGAAACAGAAGACACAGGACGAAAGCCTAACCAAATGGTGTCAAAAGGCTCTCATCCTGTGATAGGGAAAAAAAAACTTGGGCTGGATTTGTAAAAGTTAGGAAAAGCTTATGGTCACTGAGGTCAGAGCAAAATGCCAACCAACCAGCCTCTGCCTGTGGAGCAGACATACAGCTATTCCAGGAGCTATTGGACTCAGCAAATTGCATTTATGCTCAGAGAGAAACTGTATTACCACTCCATTTATTTGGTGTACTTCCTCAGACATTTCTAGGACAACTTCTAGAAATGCTCTCCCACTATGGAGTGTGAACTACAAGGTGGAATATAAATTTGTACAGCTTATGCAAATAGAAATCATAATCACGCACTCTAAAAAGATGCAGGTCATCTCATTAGCATTGCCTCATGGAAGCAAATGAATCATTACTGCATAATTTCTTCAGAAGATAACAGGAAGTCTTGATCCTTTCCTCAACACTGGGTTTGGTTCAACGCCTTATTTCATTTTCTTATAAAGCACTATCATCATCTAGTGGTATATTTTGCTACTATGTAAACTGCATGCTATGAAGAGTAAAACACTTCATTTACTTAGCATTAAACATTTAGAATATGCCATAGATTTATCATCTTGCAGTTACGCCAAACTATAGAAGGGCGGGGGGAACGGAACATGAAGTAACGAGAAACAAACTTGAACAGAACTGTTCAGGATTTCAGGAATAACATGCAGACATTTTACAGGATGGAAACTTGAATAATTTTTTGTCCAAAAGTGATGACAGACTAAATAAAAAATACAGCTTGAAGACGCTTCGTATCATCACTCATACTATTCATAAAGTATAAAGGGACATGAACAAATATCTTGGAAAAAAAACCTCACAATTTTTTCAAACAAAAACATTTTTCAAATTGTTTTTCTTGTAGTTTGAAAAAAAAATCCCATTTACAAAAGCCCACTATTTATTACAAATATACAACCAGAATTTACATAAGTAAGTTGTTGACTTACGTGGTAACTTTTCAGTCTAACAAAATCGACTTTCATGGAGATGAACCTTTCTGAATTTCTGCTGAGATTTTTAATGTGCTCCACAAGGTCAGCACAGAACTTGTAGCCACCTTTGAGTACACAGAGAACCACAATATCATTGTCTCCAATGTCTTGCATAATATCTTTAGCCAATCTTTCTGTCCTGAGGCAAAAAAATAAGGATAAAATAACATTAGATGTGGATACTCTAAGTTTACAGTATGCAAAATAGTGTAATGAGAATATATCTTGACCTACAGTTGGCCTAAGCATCTTGACTTGAATGGCTTTGGATCAAGTTCACAACAGGCAGATAAGGAGTGTTGGATGCAAGATGCAAAGTGTGTGAATCGAACTAGACAAACTTAAACACATTAAATCCCCAGTTACAGAAAAGGGAGTAACACATCTAGTGAGTATATTGAATTCATAAGCATTTCAGAGACTTTAGGGTAATAAGTGAAACACTGACTTCAGTTTTATCTCGCAGAAAACCTCAACGTGCATTATTTCTGTAAAATCACATTTTACATGTAAAATTCTCATTTTAAATGGCTTTGATTTCTAAAGAGCAAGGTAGATGGTATTATAGATCTAAAATGGGTACAAGGTCTTTACTAGACATAAAATATCAACATATTTATATTTTATCAAAATATAAAATCAACAGAAAAGAGAAAAATGACATTTGATGTTCTGAGGAAAAACAGCTCAGTGCATTATTTTCTTTAAATACGTTTTTTCTGGAAAGTTGTTTGATAGGCCTCTGAATTCATTCTGCTGGAGTACGAAAAAAAACAATGGAGTTCAATGCTCACTTCAAACAAATTTATAGTGAACATCAAGAGAAATGAAGTTGTAACATATTTATTTAAAAAGAGGAATTAAGAGTCAGTTGACCTTAAACAAGAGATGGAAAATTCAAGATGATGGTAACTTAAAAGGCTATGAAAGACAGCTTGTGTGTAAAAACAAATACAGGAGTCATTACTCTTCTTTGTGATGGATGTTTACAATCTTCTTTCAAGGAGTTCCAACAATTTCAGTACTTGCAACTGGCTGTTTAAATGTGGTAGGTAGAAAGCTGCAGGCTGAAAATGTCCCATGAAATTCCATTCAGATGTTCCCAATTCTTTGTTAAAAATTACTCAGAACAATAACTGAGTATGAACACTGAGATGGACTACCACAAATATCAAAGCACCATAGATGCCTACGCTGAGAGCATACAGGAGCTACTGTAAGATAAGAAATGAGAGGTGATCAACCTTTCCCATTGCCACTCTTCAAACACAGATTCTGGACTGACACAGTCTACGCCCCAGCCTTATCTTGGGCTAGCTACACAGCTTAAATGGCAGAAGTCAATGGTGCAGTCTGGAACAACTGGGTTATCTACATGAACAATCTGTAGTAGGGAATTGTTAAAGTTGTACGTAATTAAAAGTAGTTTTTTCCTCCATTTTATATTAAGAACACAAGACAGGGCACAAGTGGGACAGTCAAGTATTACTATATTCAAAGCTTTTTACTTGCCCTTCCACGGTTGGTTCATCCCTCTTGTGTGTAAACACTCCAACGCCAGTTTCACTACATGATCACAATCTCTTTTTTGTGGGACCCCTGTCTCACTCAATGCCCAAATCAGAAACTAAGTGAAAGAAATTAGATAATGAATTGCAAAAGACAACTACGTGTCTAGCATTTCCTACCTCCTAACATTTTTTTTACTTCCCAAATTACATAAAAAGTATTTTTATAATTGATAATACAATTTATAATTGATAATACAATATTTTAGAACAAATGTTATATATACACTATTTGTGGATCACAGGCTTTACAAAAAAAGAATGAACAAAGTATTGGTCAAAAGAACTGACCAAAATATTTATTTAGTAACAAACCACACATACCTGTCAACAATAATGCCATGAGGAATGAGCACATATTCCAGATCTCCATAGTAGTGCTGAGGATAAGTGAACAAATCCAGACTGTATCCGGGCCAATTGTCTGAAATCTGAGTATTAAATAATACTGTTAGGAATACTTCATGGTGTTTGACAATATATAGCTGATGTAAAACCATTGCTTTAGTATACTGTATTGAATTAATAGTATGACACACTCTGTTTCATATATGCTGGCACTCAAATCATAAACTTCAAAATTATGTAATCAGTGGTTACTATTTCACTTTTCCCATTTGTCATTTTGCTTCTCAGTATACCTCAGAAATTAAATGTTTGTTTGTTTTTTCCACAGAAAATGGCAAAATTCACCTGAAATTATAAACAGCATGACATAAAGGGGAAATAATTCTAAACGAGTGGCAAGTTTAAGTTTCTTACTACTTTCAAACTGGAAAACCTTGTAAGCAAGTAAGTTAAAAGTAAGATTACCAGAAAGAAAGGATTTTCCAATGAGGATTAGCAGGCATAAATCATATATTAAAACTGTGAATTTCTGTTTTCGAGGTATTTTTAAAGTCACATTAATAAAAATTCTACAGATGAAAGCGTACATAGGGAGAGTAGACGATGTGGTCCGTGGGCTGTGTCTGTACAAATCAGTAGAAGACCGTATGTCTTGCCAAAGGCAAGGTTCCTAATTTAGATAAGTCATCAAACATAAACTATTACCAAGTGTTCATATTTCA
Source organism: Anser anser (assembly GCF_964211835.1). Taxonomy (NCBI): domain Eukaryota; kingdom Metazoa; phylum Chordata; class Aves; order Anseriformes; family Anatidae; genus Anser; species Anser anser. Next base: position 144,642,697 of record NC_139721.1, read on the forward strand.
CCTCACTGTCAGCTAGTCTGCAGAACCATACATACATTTACAGCAAAAAATATTTTTCAGATTGAATACGTGTTAGCGTCATAACTGTCAGAATACAGAAATTGGGAGATACTATAGAATGCGATGGCAGTAGAGATTATGTAGGGCAAAAATCAGCCAGAAGGCAAGGGCTTCAGAAAGTTGTGAAGATGCAAAGTCATCACCACGTTTCTAAGAAAAACAAAAAAACTAGGCAAACTCCCCACAATTTTCACAGTTCTGTATGAAAGACAAGACCTGCAGGCTCACGAGGTTTCTTGGAAACATTAAAAACTTTTGCTTTGTTATTGATTCAGCAAAAAAAGTGACACCTAACAAGCTTTTTTTTTTTTTTTGTACAACCACATTCATCAAGTAACATATTGGCTTTCTCCTTGACCACATGAACACTGATTAGCAGGATACATGGTGAGAGACTTGCCACTGTGAATTGCACATCTTAATGGCATTTCTGCTGAATAGGGCCTTTAAATGCCTGTCACTGAACCTCTGCTTACGATTTCATCTGGCAGAGCAATAACCCATGTCGCAGAAGTACCTAGGGTAACACAACGTATTGGATGCCGAGCTGTTCCTCCAGCCCTGTAGCCTTGTTGAACTTACCCCCAGCTCTGCCTAGTGCTGTCCTGTAACAGTGCCGTGTCTCATGGATTTGTGTTTGCTTGGGTTTTATTGCATGTTCAGTGTCAGCTACAGACACCTAGATGGCCAGGTTTTCGAGCTCTGCCGAACAGTTTCTGTATTCAGAAAAATACTTTGTTGGTAACTACTACATTTGCACATAAAGAGTGTGACTCAGAGATCACTGGAATCAATGAAAGCTTTCCCCTGGCTTACACCAGCCTTGAAACTACACGTAGGAAAAAAAGTTACTTAATTCTGTTCCTCGTCTCCATAGAAACAGGAGAGGATAAATATACTCCTTGGCAAGGATTTTAATGAGAGGCAAATCTTGCTCCAAAAACACTGCTGCAGAAGGCCTGGGAAGCCTATTTTCCTATCTTCATTTTCAGCACATAGGGGTGGCTGACACTTTTAAAATATTTTGTAGCAATGAACTGTCTGGCATGGTTTCCTGCAAAAGCACTTTAACATAAAAGGAAACAATTTCAGATAGTGCTTTAAATTACATAAGTACTATAAGCACCCGCTAAGAACCCATGTCAGTATCGGTTATTTAGGCATCATTCTCATCAAATTACATGTTTTTGAGCATGGTGCTGAAGATCAAACTAAATGAATTGAAACTGCCTCAGAATTCATACAAATCAATAGGTTTTACTTCAGCTACAATCTGTCCTTTCTGGCACAGAGTTGGTACAAAATCCTTATCCTTCTATCTATCCTACTGGTTTTCATGAATAAAAAACCATAAGCTACATCACCTTGCAAGAATAAAGAAGTTCTCATTTACAAGATTAAATTCATATGTACTTTCTAACTAATTGCTTTTTAAAGTAATACGCCTATTCCACATTCTTTTATTTCTTAAAAAACCAGGCACTTCCCAACAATAAGCCTTAAAAATTCTAATTTACCCCAAAGCTAATCACAGTGTTATGCTACAGGATAATTTTCAGGTAACTGTAACTTTTGATGGGCATTTTACCTGTGAATTGTGTGACTATCCTCAGTTTAATAACTGAGTATCAAAAAAATGCCCATCCCAAATTAAATTCAACTTCCATTTACTTCTGGCTTTAATACTTGGAAATGTCAAGGAAATATTTATGATTGCTTTGTCCAGATAAATAAACACATATACTAAATATATTGGTACACAAGTGTGTAAAAAAAAAAAAAAAAGAGCTATTTCTGAAGTTCAGGTTTGGCATGTTCAAGCAGCCCAGCAGAAATTCTTCAGTGAGTCTCTACAAAGTTGATGTGAACATATACAAATAAGAATGTAAATACATGGTGATACCTGAAAGGCTTCCTTCCATGAGAGAGAAAATGGAGAAATTCTAAAGATAGCTTTGGAAGAACTTTGCCAGCTTTGCTGTCTACCAATGTGGGCACACATGAGGTTTAAGCACTGTACTTCCTTTAAAGATCTGGATTCTGGTTTGGTATGAAATGGGAGAGCTGAGCACAAAGCCAGGTCCAGCTTCACAAATGTAAACAAAATCATGCTGCACTGGCCTTACTTGTGGTTGTTTTCTCTGGGGGTGTGTGCGCACGCTGGTGTGTACCAAGCACAAGAAATGAAGTTAGTACAGCAGAGCACAGTGATGAACATCCACCTCCTCCTCTGCAACGTCCTCATGTTGCTTTGATGCTAAGCAATCACATGTTCAACCCGGCATTTATCGCACTGGTGTCAGGAGAGGTGTTAGGGGATGCAGGGCGGCTCCAGACACAGCTCAGGCACAGAGTGAGGGGCTCCTCGGTGGGGAGGTGGTGGGTCTCTGTCGTGGTTGTGTCCCCTGGCTGCTGCCCGTGCCAAGCCCTCAGCTCTGGGCTGCTGCTCTCTAACTCGGTTAAAATCCCACCACTGCGATAAAATAAAAGCATTCCTAAAGTGGTGGCGATAACCCACAGAATGGTTGAGGTTGGAGGGAACCTCTGGAGACCGTCTGGTCCAACCCCTGCTAGCAGGTCGCCTGGAGCACACTGCACAGGATGGCATCCAGGCATCTGGGGTTTGAATATCTCCAGAGAAGGAGACTCCACAGCCTCCCTGGGCAGCCTGTGCCAGGGCTCTGTCACCCTCACAGCGAAGAATCTGTCAGCCTGGCATCTGCTTTATGGGGGGGGGGATCTCATTAATCACTCAGAATAATGAGCACAGTCCTTTACTTTTGTATAACCGATTTATCCCCAAACCCTCCAAACGTGCTGCTGAAGTCCACGCAGCAAGGTAAGGAACACCCAGAGGTGCTCGAAGGCGTCCCACCACTTCGGTGGGAGCCAGGCGTCTCTGGGGATCTTGAGCTCAGCTCCTCGAAGCAACCTGGTGAAAGCGACAGCCCGGAGCCAGCGGGGCCGGGCAGGACGCGGGGGACCGGGCGGCAGCGCATGGCGGCGGGCGGGAAGGAAGAAAGGAAGGAGAGGAGGAAGGGAAGGAGGAAGGAAGGGCGGCGGGGTAGCGGGAGGGGTCGCGAAGGGCCGGGCCGGGCCGAGCCGGGCCGGGCGATGCTCGCATTTACCACAACGCCGCGGCCTCCGCCTCCCCGCTCCGCCGCGCCGCCGCCGCCCGGCCCGGCCATCTTCCGAGGGGCTGCGGCGGGGCGGGGCTGAGCGGGGCCGGGCCGGGCCGGGGCTGGGGCTGGGGACGGGGCCGGCGGGCCCCGGGCTGTGGAGGGGTACGAGGGAAGGAGGGAGGGGGTAGGCGGCGGAGGTGGGGGGCTGTGTGCTGCTTGGGAAAGGGAACTCTGCAGGGTTTGAGCTGAAACGTGCCTCGTTGCGAACGAGGAAGCGGCGCAGAGTTAGCTTTGTCGACAGAGCGTGGCCGGAGCTGGAAGTGGTTACAGGAGCCCGGCTCCAAGGGGCAGAGTTAGGGCGGGCTGGCAGGACGCAGGCGGTGTGGTGAAGGGGGCTGGCAGAGCCTGGTAAGAGGCCTGGGCTGAAGGAGTGAGGTGGACACAACTAAACTGGCGTGGCTTAAGCTGACGTTTTAACAGGTTTTCACTTATAGGGGAGAAAAAAAGGATGCCAAAACCAAAACTGGTGCAAGTTTGTCAGCCTTGCTTCCCGTCTTTGATAACTTCCCAGCTGATTGATGCTCCTTCTTCCCCACCATTACACAGGTGCTGGAGTAAGTGGCGGCTTCCCGATGCCTTCAGCCCACCGCAGCATTTGTCGTGCTGGCTGTTTGTTAGGAGAGCAGCTCAGGAGCCACGCTGCCTGCTGCCTTCCCTCATCTGCTTCTGTAAAAATGGTTAATAGGGTCCTTTCACTGCCTCACAGATGAGAAGGAGCTTGTTTCCAGAAGTATTGTACTTTCCTAAAAGTGAAAGTTGGTTATAACTTCCAGTATTTATCTTTTAAATATAGAAGTGGTAGAATTCTGCCATTCCTATAGCAGAAATTATTAAAGGAAGAAAAAGCTGGGTTTAAGGCAGACCTGGGCATAATGAAATATGCCTAGTGATACCTGAGCAGTTATCACAGACCATGTAGGAAGGCATTTCAGTTTGGCACACTGCTTTCTAGAATGTAGTTACAGAGACTTAGAGACCGCAAGTCATAACAGGTGGATCCAGAGAACACCGTGGGTGTGTCTAAATCAGGAGCATGGCGTCCAGCACGGCTGCCTTTTAGGTGCATCCTCTTACTGCATTCCCACTTACATTAGAAATGACAGGACAATTAATACTTTAGGAATCTGGTGTTAAGAATATTTTTATAAATGAATCTACAATTACAGTCTGGTTAAATACTATAATAATTTAAAATGCTCTTGCTACAGGCGCTTTGGTTCTTATGTTTAGCCAGATCTGTTTGCTTTTTAATGCGTTAAGGATCTACTCTTAACTATTGCTACAATTGACAATATATCTCAAAGAACAGAGGACCACATTTACAAAGTGAGGGAGGCCAACTCCAGACCATATCTGTTTTGGATGTGATCTCTGTATATGAAGACTGAGGTATGCTGCAAAAAGATGGTTCATGTTCACAGTGCTTTAAAATAAACTTAAGAAAAGGTCATGAATTTGATAAAGATCATATACAGATTTGCACAAACCTACGCAGAGTAAATACTATTTCTGTAAAATATATTGGAGAGCTTCATAATGGGTAAAATCCCTAAATACTTTTGCATTTCAATTGCATTTCAAATGCCACTGATTTGTGCCCACAAGCTCTTTACAAGATCTAAAGATTCTTCTTGCTTGGAAGTAAGCTTCTAAAGCCCACGTTTGTCCTAAAGCTAATACAATCTGATTCAGTTACTACATGTTACATATGAAGCTGCTGTTAAATAAACATTATAGATCTGAGCTCTATAGTTTTGAAGCTACTTATATTACAGCTGGGATTTCAGATTAATTTTGCCACTGTTGTATGCCTACTGGTTTCTTCTGCCATCTGGACTACTTGGGGGTACTACTAGAGTTTTCTGCCTCTTTTTAAACCACATTCTTTATCAGACCACAGGAATACAAGAGTTTGTTCAAACTACACCACAGAAGGAACCCCACAGGCAGAAGTTTAAAGATTTGGAAAAGATTATGATCAAGACACTAAAAAATAAATTCCTCTGGCATTGTGCTGAAAAACTTAAGCAGGAAATGTTTGTCCGGTCAAGGTTGTTCTGTCAAGGTTGGACGACTGCATTTTGTCAAGTCTTCTTTTGGTATTCTCTTCCAGTAGTTTCACAGGGCTCACTCCAGAAGTGCAATGAAGTGTCAAGCTAATAACAAATAAATAAGAATATGTAAATGAAAAACTAGATAAATTTAGCGGGGACATAGTTGGAAGGGTAGTGCTAATAACAACAACCATCAATCTGCTCCTGCATGTAAGATTATTCATTAGCATAAAATGTAATAGTTTGGGAGTTTTTTTTTAGTTTTGTTGCAAATGTGACAAATTCATGGATCTGTAAACCCACAGAATTAACAGAAATCAGAATTAATTAGGTTCTTTGTGCATGACGGGAATGAAACTGCTAAGGATTTTGCTGTGGAGCTATATGTTCTTACTGGCTATTTACATTGTTTTTCTACAGTCTGATCTGATTTAGAATGAATGAATTTTCAGTAGATTTTCAAACCCTTCTTAATTATGGTCAAAATGTGGTTAGTTAAAACACGGTATTAGGGCCTTAACTGTAAAAAAGAATGTAAGCATTCAGAAGAGCTTTTCTGTTTTGTTTAGCTGTTTGTTCATAAACTAAAAATAGGAGGAAAAGAGTAAACACTTTCAGACATACAACCATGGGAGATGATCAAAGGGGAAAGGAACAAAGAAAATAGGGTAGAACAGTGAACTCATACTAACAAGTAGGTCTGGACACATAGCCAAAAAACATAAAGGAGCAGATGGAAAAAGCGACACACAAAGAAACAAAGCAGAGTTAGGACTTATATGCAAATCCCTTGTGAACAGTATTTATATCTTGAGCCTTCACAAAACTAACTTTATAATTTCAGTTACACATCTTTTCCGCTCTTAGCCTGTTACTGATGAAAGCAGCACATGTTCCACAACTCTAATGTAAAGAAATACTGAAAACAGAAGATTGGGGGCAGGGGTATAATCCAGAAAACGGTCCAAGACAAACATTATCACATGGTTACCTGTTAGCCTTTGCAACTCCATTATGTATTCCCCTCCCAAGAAGTTATAATAAACATTTGACTACTCAATTTGATATGTAAACACCCAAAATAAACAAGAAAAGCATGAAAATCCAGAATATTTCAAGAGGTATGGTTTACCTAGGTGGAAGCTTGCCAATTAGGGGATGAAGTAAGAGCTCTTATTCTGGTTCTGCCTGTTGCTGCAGCTGTTATGTCAACAGCAGAACTGTAAATAATCTCATGAGGCACAAACCGGCAGTTGTTACAAGATAAGTGATCCCCCTCCACCCCCACCCCAATTGTTGCAGAAAAAGATGCTTACCTTTTAGGTAAAATGCTCGCTGAAGACAATATGAAAAACAAAGTCAAGCAGATACAGTACTTTAGGGTATGTTGAAAACAATTTAGAATTTCTTTTATATCCAGCTTTAATATATTCCAGAATTTTGAGTTCTTTTGCATTACCTGAGGCAGTTACCAAGTCCATAGGTGACCGTTGAAGACCACAAGGGCAGAAAAACTATTTGCCAGATTGTTATGGATGTCTGTGAGAACATAAAGCAGTATTTTAAACTGTTTCCCTATATTCAAGAACCTAGGGAGATGGTAGGAAAAGCTGTCCAATTAGATAGAGCCAGGTAGCATCCTACAATCCGTAGCAGTATAGGTGCTATACTTTGCCTTCGTGACTGCTGCACTATAGCAGCTATTGGAGTGGCACTGCAAGCTGGAACGTAGCTTCTGTCCATGTCAAATTCAGCAGAATTAGCACCTTTGGGAACTGGAAAATTCAGCTTTAAAGCAATTTCAGCATCTAAGATCCACAAGTGAAACTCAGAGCATTTACCTATCACAGTTAACCTGTACTGAGTCTACAAGACTGACTCAGGCTTAATTTGATAATTTTTTTATCAAGAAAATGGCTAAAAGCTGACATTCAGATGTTAGTCTGTTTTATATTTTTTATAACTTTTAAATCTGTGTTAGGTACTGCTTGACAGACTTTGGGGCTTTGACTTATTTGGTCCACGATAAACATCTTTAATACAAAACTATATTTTTGTTTGTTATTAATCTCACTCTGCCAGACTAGAGCAACTAGATCTTCACTTTGTAATTTCCTGGCTTCTGAAGATACTCTTCCTGCTTTTCAGGTTCATGTTATTAATATAGAGTTCTTCATAGCTGAAATAAATGCAAACAAAAATTTCCTTTTGTCCTTTAATACTAGTATAAACTTTATTTCCTTCATAATATTATGCAAATATTTCTCCTAACCAGCTATTGAGAAGTATTGACATTTGAATGATAAAAGATCATTTTCAAGAAACGTTGTTCACATCATATCCTGTGACAAATTCATGATGCACAGCTATGAAAACAAGTCAGGAAATTGTAAATATGTAGTGAGTCGCACCCAATGTATTGAATTTAACTGGTAGCGTTTGTTCTCCTTTTAAAAGAGGTTGTTCACTTGAGTTGTCCCTCTTTTTTTCCCCTCTAAATAAACTACAAGAAATTTGAGAAAATCCACAAAACAGAAGATTTCTTAATGCTTTATATGAGTAAATGACTAACAGTTTAAGGGCTTTTTTTTTTCTTTTTTTTTTTTTTTCCCCAAAATAGCTCAGTCTTCTTTGATGTAATTTTGTATACTTCACAGCTTGCTTAGAATAAACATTGCAGTAACAAAAGTGCATTGAGAAGCAGAATCTGGTCCAGCAAGTTCTCCTGTAGCACAGGCCTGCTAAATGCGCACGGCTGGCCAACCACCGAACTCTTTAGCTGCACAGAATGAACCCACACCCTGAGAGCACTGGAATGCTGCGTTAAGACCATTTGCTCATTTTATTGTTTGTGTAAAAGACAGACCATCCCCCTTGAGCAAACAGCAAAATGGGGTTGCTTCTTCGCTCTGTAGTACTTGGGGCCACGTGTTCAACACTACTGATTTTTTTTCCTCTGAAGAGAGAATTATTACATTGCTTCCTGAACATTAATATGTCCCTCCAAGCAATGCTGGAACAATTCTAGAGGTACCTGTTCATCTTTACAACTGCTTTGTGAGTTAAAGGGTTGAGTCGCCTACATTTTCCACGTGGGGACTGACACCTAGCAAGAGTGAACTGAACATTAATTTCATTAATCTTGAGTGACCGTATTGAGACAATAGTTTTCAAATTATTATTTAGTGCTGTGCAGGTTCAAATCATAGCTTCTATTAACTTCAGGCATACTTATCCTGTATGTAAAACATGCAGTCTCTAATTGCGGCACTTGGGAACCCCAAAAATGCAGAACTGCATTGTTAAAGGCTACCAGTGAAAAAGCCAGGTATAAGTAATTTACCATTGCATTTCAAACCATTTCTGTGACAAAGACATGACTAAATCATATTGCTCCAGGGAATAACTTAAGTGCCTTAAATTTTTCTTCCTAGAACTCCTACTTTCCGATTGCTGAAACAAACGAGATGAGAGTTCTTGGAAAACAGATCCTTTTGGTAAACAATTTGAATCCATTCCCTTTATTGCGTGGTCTTGATTCATCCCCAGATGATCGTATTTATTGTTATTATAAGCACCTAGGAGCCCTACTTATGGACAAATATTCTATTGTGTCAGACACTATGAGAAGAGAGAAGAAGATTATCCACACCACAGATAACTTTCAGTCTAAGCAGAGGAGAACAAAAGGCTGCAGAGTGCCAGAGGAGTTAAAGGAAACTGCACTGGTCAACACGATAAAACTAATCTCAGTTTACCAGCAGCTTGGCTGTTGTTAAATTCTTGGTAGGCATCACTGGAAAGAAACATTTGAGGAAGGAATTGAAGACAAAGTTGCCCCGGTGTTTGTGTGAACTTCTCCATGCTGTGGAGTCAATGTGAAGTAATGGAATAATGATTTAACAACACAGGCTAGTACTGTGATCGAACAAAAGTTCGTCATCACAGGAGCATCAAGATCAGCCTATGTGAATGTAAACTACTGTTTGGCTATGCTCCCTCATCTACAACCATTTGTTCGAGGTACAGTGTAGGAAAAAAATAGATATATTTTTTATAACTTGGTGAAACAGCAGTCATGTTTACCTCAGGACCCTTTAAGCAGCAAAGAAAGAACACAAACAAGAAACCCAACTCACCTTGTGTTCATACCATAATGCCACTGCTTAGCCTGAAGGATGAAAACCTGAGTTTACTCACACTCTGTTTACATAACATTACATAACAAAAAAGAGCTGGAGCAAGATCAAGGCAGAAAGAAAAAAACAAAACACAACCTAGGAATTCAGCGGTTGAGTATAAATGACTACCTCTGATACCCACTCGCAGGGAGCAATGGCCAGTCCTCGTGAGTTTGGTCGGGCGCAATATACGTCTAGTTACGGAGGTGAATGATCACAATCGGCTGCTGGACTCAGCAGCTGGCTTCCCTGACTACGGGAAATCTCAGGGAACCTTAATAATAGGTTTTGCCATCAGGCTCTCCTGTAATTATATTCTTAATATTATGAGCACCATAAGACCGAGGATGAAAGCATTGACTAGGACTAGCATTTATCTAGACCTCCCATTAATCTGCATATAGGTGAAGTTTTCTTATCTGAACAATGTCTGGCTTCATTAGTGTTGAAATTGCCCGATACGTTGTTTTCCCTGAAACATATGGCAGCAAAAGGACTAGATTTCAGCTTTGTGGCAGACTGATCACAACAGCAGTTTGTGATGCCAAATTTTTTTTACAAAACTATACAACAGGCCAGAATGCGCCCTCCTATAAAAAAAATAAAAAATAATAAAAAAAATAGAACACGTAGAGACTGAGGAAAATGAAATTGTTGAGGAATTTCTCCCGTATTATTTCTCCCATAGAAATTCACCCTTACTATTTCATGAGGGGAATAAGGTTACCCCTCTGCGAGGAAGGTTTTGAGGAGCTACCCTCAGACATAGTGCCTAGGCGTGCATGCAGATCCTGAGAAAACAGCGCTTTGAGTCCAGCCACATGGAGCCCATCTGCTTCTACCAGCTCTGATGCTTGCTCGAGGCAGCTCTATCAGAGCCATGCAATCAGGAACTCCCTGTGTTTGTGATGATGCCGTATCTGATTCCTTACTTCCTGAATATAAATGGTTTCATTCTGAAAAACAGCCAGTCAGATATTTATCATAATTTCATGTTGCTATATTTAAAAAATAGATGCACAGTTTGTCATGCACAACTTTCAACAGGAAATATTTTCAATTTGTGGCACCATAACTCTTACTGACCAATGGAGAATTGATACCCTCTTTAGTGTGTTTTATGGTGGCTATCCAATATAGTACTGACTATTTAAAAATACCAGGTTGAAAAAATGACTATTAAGTATCATAAGTATTTTGATTATGTTCTTTCTCATTATTTAATTGTCAATAATTGACTGGTGAATTTAGAGAATGTTTCAACTGGTAATGCTACCTTTGCCTGTGAACAGAACTCCCATAATGGTGGCTGGTTTTTCAGAATGAAGTTAAAACTGTATTACAGAAAGGTACAAGTCCCACAGCTTCTGTGATTTAGTTCTGTTTTACTGATAGCTGATAATAAACAATTCTGCTGAAATTTCACTTCTATGTTTGCAAGAATGTATTGAATTTCTGAAGACTAAACCCTATTCTAGTCAGGACTGGTATATATTCTACAGTCCATCTGTGAGGGTGAAACACCTGGAAATTATGATCTGGAAAGTCAAGGTGTAGAAAAATAAAATAAAATAAAATAAAATAAAATAAAATAAAATAAAATAAAATAAAATAAAATAAAATAAAATAAAATAAAATAAATCATCCATTCTAAGTACAGTTGTTTCTAGGAAAGCATTTGATCCATCTTGAGTCTGCTTTAGTTTCCCATCAAATTTTTTAATCACGTGCCAACTGTCACAGTCAGTAGAAAGGTTACCATTGGCAGCAGTAAGTTTGAATTACATACTTAACACATTTGCTTAGTTACACAACTTGCCTCCTCAGCAAGTGCTCAGAATATATTGAAAACCTCAGAAAAAACCTCCAGCAGCTTGTGTCACTATAAAAATGCCATAAAGTCAAGCTGGGGGAGGTTGGAAGATCCTGCTGAAGAAAATCTATAGAACTGTAAATAAAATCAAAGTTACAAGAAGCATTTTAATGTTGAAATGTTAAGGAATGTCTGAGATGACATGCTTTTATATGCTAGGTTTTTGTTATATTTTGTTTTTAAACCAAGAAGATAGTTTAGAATGTTTTCTAACTACAGAACATTATAATTTCCCTTAGTTTATAAATACCCCAGTAAAAGTTCCACTCTCAGGTCTGCACACCAGGTCTCAACCTGAGCTGCCTCTAGGGAGTTCCACACAATACCATAGCAAGGACCTACAGTTCTGAAGATACAGGTTGGAGAAAGGCGGCCCTGTAAGAATAGTCAGAGATTTGCTTATATTATTATTTAATATCTTTTATGAAGGAACAAATCTATCAGATTAATTGAGTTAATTCATAATTTTTCTTTAGTTATAATGACAAGCACACGTTAGTTGACTCAAACATTACACCTTCAATTACTGGCATTTCCTGAAGGTATAAATACAGAGTTACATTCTTTGGATTCTGTAAATTTATGTTACCAGAGCTAAATGGTGAGAATATTATCCTTCCCTGTGTACTTTAAAAGGTTTTCATTTTAATACATTTTTCCATAATCATTAGTGTTGATATAAGGTCTCATAGAATACACATCCAAATAAGTGTGGGCTAGTTGCTTTTTCTAACTTTTGGGATACACAATCACCAGCATTTTCATAAAGTTAGTACTGATGATAAAGGGAAGATCCAAATCCAGATCCTCAGCATAACTCAGCCAAATGGTCTAAAAAAAATGAGACTGAGGCAGTGGGAATGCATGCTGTTTTGAAGTCAAAAGCTGCCTTTTTATCTTAAGCCACAAAAACCAGCCATGTTTGGTTATATTGCATTTCTTAAGAAATTATCTTGTACTTCATTAGCAGATAATGTGGCATGTTATTAAGTGATTATAGTCAGTGTGGTTTTGTTAAAATATATAGTATGATTTTTTTTTGAGTAAACAGTAAATGAATTTCATATTTTTTGAAACCACAGTTTTCTTTCAGCTTATTTTATACCTTTCAAAAATAGACATTATTGCTTTACTATAAGTTAGAAACAACAAAATACACATTCCTGCTCACCCCAAGCTTTCTTAGTGTATGTCATAGACAAGTTTAAGATGCACAAGAAATATAACCTAGAATCACTGTGAAGTCTTCAAGGTCCTTTCCGGACAGATTTATGAAATTAACTAATGCACATGAAAATTTGTCTTTTAATAGTTTATTTAAAATTCTTGACATCATCCTCTGCTGCTGTCAGATATTATGAAGTCACAACAGCTGCTGATGGAAATAATTAAAATAATACAGAAAAAGCTGTGTTCTGAAGTAAAGGTTAAGCAGTAGGAAAGAAAAGCATTTTTTCTTTTTATGGAAATAATTGCAGTACACTATGTCAGTATCATTTCTGCCTAGGTCATGACTCACATAGTAATACATTGTTTTCATTCTAACTTTACACATATAAAAGCAATCAGAACACATTTTTGTACTTTAGTTGTAGATTTAATATAGTATTATGGTGTTCTTTTTTACAGCAGCATACCAAGCTACATGTGGTATCCATATTGCATAAGTTCCTATATTATTATAGGCTTCTGCTACAAAATTCGTTTTTGGTAACAAAAAATGAATACACAAAATGTTATGTAGAAGCCAAGCCATTTAGAAATACAATCGCTCAAGCTTTTAAGTAAAGCACAACAGCTCTTTAATAACTAGACCAGAAGCCATCCCACCCTGAAGTTGTATTTACCAAGCTGTCTTCAGCAGTCAATTATTCCACTTAGTTTTGGCTACGCAGGGACAGAAGTGCTCCAAACATACAAAAGAGTATTTCTTATGCTTTTTGTATGATATTTATAGACATTTTAGTAGTTGATAAAAATTACAAAGAATAATAGATTAAAATCATGTTTATACACTTGAAGTTATATTAAACATTTTATTTGAAAAACCTGTGAATTATGTAGATGAGAATTAACTATATGTAACAACTTTTATAAGAAGCTACATACTTATATTAGTTGAATATTACCTTCTTCTGAATAGTTGAAAGTTTCAATTTCTTTTGAGCTTTTAGTGTTTTGTTTTTTTTTTCTTGGAAGGACGGGGGTATAGAAAGAGAAAAGAGGCAATATCTGAAAAACAGTCCTTACTCATTTGCAATGTAGATAACTTTGTGCTTCTCAATTACATCTATGTCATGCTCCAGTTGTTTCATCTGTGATTCCAGCTTTTCTTTGCGCAACTTCTTGGGTATGGTGTCTATTTCCACCGAAAGACACTGAAATTCATGGTGCACTTCCTCCCAGTTCTTTTTCAGCCCCTAGTGCCATCACAAGAAAAGGAAATACATGAGAAAAATGTACTTCGTTAAGAATAATATGCACATTGCAAGGTTTTTTTTTTTTTTAATTGTCTTTAAGTGTCACAGCAATGTTAAAACAATAGATAAATATATGAATAGTGTTTAATCATCTTAAATAGTTGGACTAAATCAATTAAATGCTTAAAAGTCAGGGTAGCTGCAACAGAAATAATTTTGACTCATTTTGATATAATATAAGGAATGATCTTCAAAAAACCCTGTGCTTTGGAGAGAAAAAATTAGTCTTTAGTAGGCAACAACCAAGTAATCATCAAACTAGCCCATGAAGGAGGAGCTACAAAAATTCTAAACTGACAAAGTATATCAGTGTGACTAACAGTCAGCTCCACAGCCTACCAGGAACTCAAGGAAGACTCTACACTTCATTTCCAGTCCTGTGTATCTTCAAGAAAAAAACTGTATAAAGTTAACAAAGAGTGAAGCTTCCTTATGCTATGTAAGAAACTTTCTATGCTGCCAATAATGGACAGGTAGGCAACTTTAAATGCTCTATTGTATCTAAATCTAGTATGCTCACTGAGGAACTTCTAGGGTTCATAAAAGCTCCCCCAAAACTCATGTCACTCAAATGACTACTTTTCTCCAAAATGCAACAGGAACTATTTTATAAACTTCACCACAGAAACCACTCCCCTCATAAACAGCAACCTTGCTGCTGCAGATACCACTGCATCGCACATGGTGCTACTGACCTTAAGAGATCACAAGAATACCAGTGCTTGGAAATCCAGCCCAAATTCAATGGCATTCTCACACAGTTTGCCTCACCACCAGCTTCTATTCCAGCAACTGAAACCTTCTTCAGACCAAGGGCACCTAACTGATCTCACAGTATTTTAACTGTTATGAGCTATTTAGAAGAAATTCTAAATAATTGCATTCCCTTCCTAATCTACATCTACAATAACATACACATGCAACTTCTTTATAATTTGGACTAAAAAAAATGTAGCTGTCACTGACCCTATCACCAAAAATTTAAACAACTGCCACCTTTCTGGAGTGAGGCTACACAAAGAACTACTAAAGTGAACTGTATCTGCCACATATAAAAGCCCAGGACTAAAAACCTGCCTCAAACAAACAAACAAAAAGCAATAATCTGAAACATACTCAATAAAATTTAAAACTTGCCTTTACATCCTCACAATTAGTGCAACACATGCTCTTACTTTCTCTTCGAAAGAGTATGACCAAAATCTGCACATCCTGTATATTGCCTATACCACAGCTGAGCGTAGGTTATTCAATGCACAAACATCCTCAAGAAGACTGTATGCGTGAACTTAATAATCACACCTACTATAAGGAACTCATACAGCAATCAGCAAGCAATACAATATGGTTATCGGTGAGAGAACACTTTTCCAAAACAACTTCATTTTTTTGGCTCTCAGTTTTGTTTCCTTAGGGGATATCACAAAATATCTTCAGAAATGAAGAACTGAAGTTAATCTCCCAGGAACTACATTTTCAACTCTCCTCTGTGATTCAACTGATACGCTAATTTCATGGCACACTGTGATTTCCAAATTCAGGTCCTTCTTCTCCACTATTCATCTTTTCTCCCAGACTTGATTATTACCTTGCTGAAGTCCCATTTACAAGAATTATTCTTAATCCTAGCTTTGAATCTGTTGCTTCCGTTTTAGATCTCAAGGACTCTTGTGCCTAAAAACTTGTCTGATTTGGTCCACTGTATGAATGGATTTAAGAGGAAAAATGCCCTTTCCCTGCAAATGCCTACTAAGCATAACATACATTTTAATATGCACTGATATTTTACTAATTCAAAGCAGTGTATTTGTTGCACAGAAATTCATATTTTTTTGTATATTCATACCAGGTATTGACTTGGTGTTGCCTATAGAGGTTATTCCAACAATCTTCATATACAAATACCTACCTAAATTTAAAAACTCTGTCTCAACACATGAAAGAAGAGCAATGTGCAAGGCTGTTTATTTACTGTCTTGTAATGCTACTTGTCTTTTAATCTAAGGTTGTAAAGCACTTATATAAGGCTTCTAGTCTACCAGGCCTAAAGTTTACTTTACAGATATATAGTCATGAAAATAAATACAGTATTTCTGATATTTTGAAAGAAAAGTCATTCAAAACTTTTTGAATAATTCTACTTTCTCTATATCAGTAAAAACTGGTTTGGAAATCATTGAAAACAGTGGGGTTTAAAACACATTAGAACATCCACTCATCACAACTTACTCCATCCCTGTAGAGCGAAGAGATCAAAAGCAGTTCAAAATTCCCTTTGTAAAAATCTCCCTCACAGCTCTTCCAACAGCAATGTAATATGCTGACCACTACTGCTCTGGGCTAGACCACAAACTGAAGATCTAACTCTATATAAGGAATTCTAATACACCCTGGATCAGTGAGAAATATGTACTGCATTTATCAACATTCTCTTTTATTCTCATGAAAGTTCAACCAAAGTAAGCATAATGGATATGTAGTTCAAAAATGTTGGCTCAAATTACTTCCATTTATTTTTGTAGGTTCATAAGGTTTGATTTTGTTCTCAGACATCTATTGCCACATATTCTTTCAAATCAGATAGTGCACATGTGTTCAATAGCAATGTCAATTATTTTAAAAGACAGGATTTCCCATGTGTCTACAGCTGAGCACTGGGTAGAAGTCTCATACCCTGAGGACACTAATTCCTCCTGAAGATATATCTATGTAAGTCATCTGGCCCATGACTGTTTTTGAAAAATTTAAAATAAAAAATTTTAAAGAAAATACTGATTTAACAAAAATAATCCCCCCCCTTTTTTTTTAATTAAAAAAAAAAGATTTCTGCTCACTCTTGTATTTTAATAATAAAGAACATAATTTTAATCAAACAAAATCAGATCTGTGAGCAGCTGTACTCACATGCCTTCTTTCACACATATTTTTGCTGCACAGCCAACTTGCTGGACCATCAGGCTGTCCCATGCCTTCCTCACCGTAACAGTATGTTCATCTTCCCCCTTGCTGTTATATTCCTTATACTGTGGTCAATGCAATACCCTCACTTCTCTCCCAGTTAATCTTTGCAAGTAAGTTAGACACTGGGTTTTGTCTCTAGTTATTCTGCTGATTTTTTTTGTGGGAATTTAGCATCTTCGAGATGTCAATCCACCTGCTAATTTGCTTCAGATGTCTGCCAAGATCCAAAGGCATTAAGGAACAGACCGACAAACAGATACCACAGTAATGTAAGCCTAATCTTCATAGGAAATTTGGCTAAAAAGTGGTTATGAGAAATTCCAGTTTAAAAATTGGATATAATTTTAAAATGTTTATTTTCTCTTTTTGTCTTCTTTTTTACTTCTCTATATCTTTTTATGGCATTATTTAATTTTAGAAAGACTTGTACAATAAAACTTTCTGAAAGACAGTATACAAAAGAGCTTGACAAAATAGAATTTTCCAGTCATTGTTCTACATATATATTGCAATTTAATTCTGTTTGCTGGTTTTGCCACATTTAAAAGCATAGCCTTATGTTTTAGCCAGTGAGGTCATGAGATGAAGACAGAAACTGCCAATAAATGTAGCAATGATGATATATATCAGGAAAAAAAAAAAGAAAAAAGCATGATTTGTATTTTTTATCATTCACAAGTAGAGAGTCAGAACTGTCTCCAGATCCATATAGGTTATTTTCTGCATTTCTTTAAGTTTCACTGAAATTCCAAGTAATTAAAGAGGACATGAATCTAACAGAATTGAAGTACCTGTAAAACCGGACTAAAATTATAGATAGATCAGCTCCCTTCAGCTCAATTTGCAACTGTTCTATAGCTCCATCTAGTGAAAAAGTAGGTAATTCGTTTGCCTTGCTTAAAGATCTAATTTTATTTTATTAGTCATATTGACTTACATTACCTCATTAATCTTATGTACATGTTACTAATTATACTACGTCAAAATATGCACCTGTAGAAGATTTTCCCTTTCTTCATCAGATAACTGCTTCATGGCTTTTTCCTTGAGATACTCCAAGACATGGGTCTCATGTTCTTTCTGAGCTCTCTTCATTTCTTCAGTTCTCTGTGTCACATATTTTGGTGTAATGCCATAATCCTATAAGTGCAAGAAGAAGTGTCTTAATGTGCTTTAAAGAAGAAAACAAAGACATACCTGTGATCTATAGTTTTACAAAGACCGTTTGAAATGGAATTTTGTTCCACTGAGCAATAAAATTTTAAATCACCATGTTTTTAGAAGTATGAAATGTAATTCTCTTCATAGTCTGAGAAAGACATATAAAGAAATCCCTTCGTGTTTTTTTTTTCAAAACTTCATAAGAGAATCCAGAAACCAAAACATTTATTTATTCAAACTGATGCTTGAGTGAGGAGTTTGAAATTTGTTAATGACAGAAAGCTAGTTTACATTTTACATGGTGCCAAGTTCTACTGTCTGGAATGCACATTCCTTGGATACTTTCTTTGAAAAGTCTTCCAGTATCCTGTTTTTTGCTGAAACATAGCATGCCACAGAAGATACTGAACAATGTTAACAAGATAGGAATGACAGACTATCTCATAATGGATATGGCAGATTTGTGTCTCTGGGAGGAAAAAAAAATTCTGAATATCCCAGATGCACTTGGGGTACACATCTATTTTGCCTTATCCTTTACTAAATGAAGCCTATCTAGCTGTCTCAGAAGGTACCTGAGTCTACCTTGTTTCTACCAAATGCTAAATGATTCACAAATCTTTTAGTGTAGGGTAGCACTCTATGTTAGCCAAACAAAGGTATCACAAGGGCTGCTTGTTCATGTTTTTGCATCTGCTGTTATAAGCTACGTGATATATCTTGTCTTTTTTTGCATAACACTCAGTCATGAATGGACTGTGGAGCTTGGAGAAGACTGACCCTGAAGACATGCCAGTTCTCTCAACTCTTGCTTTTTAGAGTTGTCTCGCATGGGGTCCTGCTTACTAGTTCCCTGAGTAAGCTGATGTCTGTTCTCCTGAAGTACAGGGTCTGTACACTATCACCTGTCTCCCTGAGGAACAGAGGATCTTGAACTACTTAATGGCTTTACAGCCTAGGTTACCACTGATCATTACACCACTGATCAGTTCTTCCTGGTTTGCAAGTAGCAGAATTAGAAGAGCATGACCAATAGTTGGCTCATTCACCATCTGTGTTAAGGAGCTGTTGCTGACATGCTCCAGGAACCTTTGGATTGCTTTCATCCTACTGTGTTGGTCTTTCAGCAGATATCAAGGAGGGTGAAGTCTTCCATGAGAATGTCTGCTTGTGATCTGAAGACTTCCTCAAGTTGTTTAAAGAGATTCCATCCAGTTCCTCACCTGACTAGATGGTCTGGAACAACCATGCTTGTGATGCTTACTGGCCTTTCCTCTGATTCTGATCCATGAGCTCGTCCAGCCTGTTGGCAATTCCATAGAAGAGTTCCATAAATTTGAACCGCTCCTGCAGCCAAAGGGCAAGCACTTCTCTTCTTAAAAGAGTTAGCGTGCAGCCATCCATCCACAGGACTCCAGGCAGAAGAGCTTCCCACCATGTCTCCATTATTCCGATGATGTTAGCTCTGAACCTGCACACAGAGCTCTAGCTTCTTCTGTTGCTCTCGCAGATTGTGTACAACTGTGTACTGACACTTGAGGAAGACCCTCTTCCAAAGAGTTTGATCTGTCCTTCTGACCTTCTCACTCCCCCTACCCTGCCCTATGTACTTATCATCCTGACCTCTGTTCCTTGATTGAACTGTAAGCTTTTAATACCACCTCCAGTTAAAAGCCCTTCTAACGAGGTTAGCAAAGATGTTGTCAATAATATCCTCACCCTGTTTTGTCCAATAGGCCCTATCTCTTCGCCAGCATCTCTGAAAGACTGCTGAGTGAGCAGAAGTTGAAGAAATTGAGTCCAGCTCTTTGTGTCTCTATTAGTTACTCCCTGGGTTCCCAATGCAACACATTTGTTATTGCTTTAGCAGCATCATTCTGAAAAATTTTTGCTGAGAGCATAAGCAAGTGAATACAGAGCAAAGGCAAGTAACAACTCTAGTGCCAGTGATTTCTCCTTGGTGAATTTCAAAGGTCTACCACAAAGAGCAGTGGTATTTAAATATCTAAAAAACACATAAACGTTTCATAGGAGAATGCAATAAAGAATCTAAAAATAGGCATTGCTACTAGTATTTTCACTATAATTTAATAAAACTTACCTTTTTTTTAATATATTTTGGAACAAGTCCTGAAGTTTCAAGCAGATATTTGTCTCCTTGTCTTCTATCAACATAAATAGGTTGAGGCTTTTTAGGCAATCCTGTGATAGCAGCAACTGCATTTGTATTTATAAAATTCTTTTTACTCTGAATTCCCATAACTGGGTGATCTGTCCTCCGTGGGACTGATAATGCAGGCAATTTCTTACTATCCTGTTCTTTTTTTCCTGTGAATTAAGCATGTAAACATTCTCAGTGATAACCTTAAAGAGCTTTGCAATTTAATGTTATTACATTTTTGAAGAGAGAAAAATTATGTACAAAATTACATAAAAACAGAAAGCAACTGTATCTACGCTGAAAGGATTGTTGGGGAACGTACTATAATGAAAACTAGTAGGCTTGTTGGGAATAATAGAAGTTACATAGCTTAGGAAATACTATGCTGTTTTGTAGATGAGTTTTCATAGACTATGCCACTCATTACCTCTTAACTGCAGTAGCATGAGACTTGTTTAAAATGTAATTAAAACTACTTTTATCAGAGATGCTCATTGTCAAGACCCTGAGAGCACTAGTAGATCCTAACCAGCCCCACCTGGTGCATCCACCCCACAGCCCAGGAGCCCCATTTCAGCTCAGCCCTGGGCTGTCAGTCCGTGGCTTAGCTGGCTCGCAGGCGTGCCTGCCCTTAGCCCTACTCCTGAAGAGCTGTGTGGTATCAGAGGGTGGACCTGGCCTGCTACCCCACTTTGCCTAGGCCATCGATAAGGCCCATTTTTCATCACCACCCCACTCTGCTTGCACACCTCTGCTGTGCTGGGCCTGCTGCTGTAGGTGAGGTCATTGCCCAGCCGGCGCTGTGGTCACCCTTAATTGCTGGCTCACCTTCCCTTAGGGAGTAGTCGTGTTCTCACTCTTCCATGACGCTCATAAACAACTTCTTGTAATCCTTTCTCCAGAGAACACAAGAACCCTTGCCTTTTTAGTGTAATCTTTTCTTCAATGTACCAACAGAAGGTCAGCAGCCTCCTGAGTAGTCTCACTTCAGGTGAATGATAAAAGACAATTCATTCCCCACCTTATTTCCCAACAGATACAGCCCTAACTTACGGTCATTATCAGAGAGAACTCAGAAGAAGCTACAATCGTTTGACTCAGGCTGTCTGAGTTCGTGTTCTTCTTTGACAGAAAATAAGTCTGTAACATCACGTGACAGAGCTCGTTCCTGCAACAGCTGGCTCCTGATACTGGCCCTAAGAACCAGGGGTTTTCCGGGATTTGTTTTTACAACCTGATAGCTTGCCATAACTTAGTACTGCAGGACACAGACTTAAATCTGTTTCTCCGAGGATGTTACTTTGGAAACCAGCATCTCAGTGAGCACCTGCTCACCCTTACCTGCAGAACACTTGTTTGGGAGGCACTGCTACTTCTAGAGCCAGCAACAGAGTTTGCTTAAAATGAATGCCAGGGCCCAGTAATAAAACAAGATTCAGCTGAAGATTAGGAAACATACTTTTTGTAGGGAATTGCTGAATAATCAAACTCTAGAAGAATGACATTATCCCAGACTTCAGGGGAAAAAAAAATCAATCTTTCAGTTCTGTCCTTGCAACCTACTTTTTAACTAGATGGATCAGTTTTCAAGGTGGCACAGATATCATAAACAAAATACCATAATCCCTCATAGATAACTGGTTAGGTTCAAAAGTCTCATGCTTTAAAAGAGGTCATTAAGCAATGTAACTTTTCTGACATAAGTATGAAACTCCATCCAACAAAGATATAAGAACTTTCTGAGTTAATGATGCAGTTCCTTCTCAAGATCTCTTAGGATCTAATCGTAGTTATGAAATTACTAGTTTGGATGGAAGCTATGATGTGTCATAGTCATTTTGAGGTTCTAGTACATTGACTCCAAGTGCAAACACCCAAGTACATGTTGCTGTTATGAAGTTCTGAATCAGCAAGTTGAAACAGAAATATTGTGAGCTGCTTTTCTAAGAAAAATGGGTCAGAGTGCTCAATCTCAAAATATAGCCTGTTTGTAGCAGTTAACATAATTTTACAATAGAAATACTTAAAAGAATCTTATGGACAGCTGCAAGTTATTGGTGAACTGGTTAGATTTCCTGTGCTCATCTAAAACACTAGTGTAGTAATTTAACTTCTTGAGCTTGGAAGCATTAATGCTCAGATGCCATTAGGTATTATATTCTGGTACAGTGAATGCTGTTCAACTTCCCTGAAAAAGTGAAGACCTAATTTGAAAACCACTCAGGATGCCTACAGGACCTAAGGGACCAAAGCTTACCTTAAGGTTCTAATAATCTGTATTGTCTGAGGCATTAAGCCTCCAAGGCCTCCTGTGATAGCCTGTATTTTCAGAGCTAAAGTCATTTGTAAGTACCACGCAAGTTTGGGTGCTGACTCACAGAGTCTCTTACACAGCAGTTTTTAATATTGTACTTCAAGTTCTTCTGTTTTTTTTTTGTTTTGTTTTGTTTTGTTTTTTTCCAAGCTAAAAACAATTTCTAAATTTCTAATTCTAATTTCTAAAACTTTCTAATTCAATTACAAGTTCTGACAGCAACGTACTTACAACTCTAGCAGTACTAAGAAGGTCATTCCACCCTTGCAGAGTTGGCCATGAAGCTGAACATAAGAACTGCCAACTCCTCATACCCAGTATTATGGTTTGTGCCTGAAAATAGGATGGTGGAAAACTGGTTCTTTGCAATAAAATATTCCATTTTTTTTATTTCTCTAACGAGCAGCCCTCAAAAAAAAAAAAAGTTCTATGCTTTGAACACTGCCAATTTAATGCTACAGGATTAAGAGCCAACAGTGAATACTGAAGAATAAAAGCTGTATGTTGGTGATAACATCAAGACAGACACACATACCTACTCCATGTCTTCAAGCACTAGAAACAATTAGTTCTATTTTAATATGCCTGTTAATATTATATACTTTATTATTAATGATCGGTTGCAGGAAAGAATGACATACGAATCTAAATTACATAACTGTAAATTGAAACATCAGCAGGATAGAACATACCATCAACATATTTTCCATATTTAAATAGCTGCAGGCAAAAGAGAGATAATTTTTCTTTATATTTCACCCGGCTTTGTACCATGACAGAAAATGCTCACTGTATTTACTAATCACATATAAAATCTCCTTTTTGCTTGTTTTAGTATTTTATGCGATAAATAAGAGAAACATTTTTGTGAAAAAGCAAATTAATTTCAGTAGCATAGAGGCTATAAATGGAACAACAGAAACAACCCCAGCTTACAAAAATCATTTAAAATTAAATAAATGAAACAAAACAGATCCTCCATAACTAAAAATATTATTTTCAATATTAATATTATCAATTCTAATATAATAAAAAATACATTGCCTTTCACATATTTAATGTATGCACTTACTCGCTGGTAGCTTGGGTTCCTTTGAATGTTTCTTCAGAAAGTTTTTTGGAGATGGCACCGCAACTTTTGCTGGCCCCATAGTTTTCCACTGAGCTTTACTTTTCTCTGTTTCATGTTTCACAGATGGTCTAAATGTTGATATATACCTTTGGTGTTAAACAATAAGCATAAAGAAGTTAAAGGTCAGAAAATTATTAAAAATACCTCTTCAAAGAATACACATTTTTGCCGTAGTTCATGCCAGAAGGCTGAGCTATTTTGTTTTGTACTCCCCAAACAAAGGCCATCATCATTCATATAACCTCCATCCTAAAACTACGCTCAGCACCACACTGAGAAGTTGTACTTCTGATTCTGAAGCTAGCTTGCTTCTTCGTTCTCCTCTTGTGTCTCCAAGGCCAGTATTATCACAATCTAGGAAACAGTTCCTGTATCATATAAATATTGAACAAAGACATTCTGAAGCTCAGCACTGCTTTGAATATTGCTTACTAAGTCTGACAAAAACATGAATTCATTATTTTTATTAGGTTATATGTTACACACTTTGGTCTTTGATTTTTAACTACATTTTGAAAAAAATATTTGTTTAGATGGCTTTTTGTTTTGTTCAAAAATGCATCCTAAATATGTAGTTGTTGTGCATCTACAAGAAAATATTAATCATGAGCCTACTTTGTTGGATTTTCTACATTTGAAAATCTGTAGTCTGAGGAAGATGCAAACACCAACGTATCTCATGTTTCAGAACCTGCAGTTGCAGTAGGACCTTGCATAACAGTAATTAAACATAACAGAGGAAAAAAAAGCTCAGTTGGCTTCAAAAGGTATGAGATCTGTATTGATAATGAGAACATTCAACGTTTCATTCTGTGGAATGAAACGTATTTTAGAGGTACGTAAAACCTCATGCTTCAGAAAACACTTCAAACATTGTTGAGAGTTGGACAGAATGTCCTTGAACATCACCTTATCTTATTAACGTCTAGCCACTGTATCACTGTCTGAGTGCTCCTGTTGAACCATTTGTTATATGTTATTAAAAGAGATTTGATACACAGCAAACTCTGTATTTCTTAAATGGCACAGACCTGAACTACGAGCCCGAACTACTGTCATCTGTCGTGGTTTTGGCATTGACTTAGAAGGCTAACATGAAAATCACAGCATCTCAGACATGAAAAGACGTATGCACACACTACTGTTTTGGTGTCATGTTGCATATGGCGCTGCACTTTCCACTTTAATCAAAAGTATGCAAACGTGCTGTGAAAGAAGGCAAATGCTGGTCATTAGCTGACCAGCAGTGATTTGCCTCCATCTGAAACATTGCTTGCATGGACACTTTCCTGAAGAAGCAGAACTCAGGAAGTTAAGGCTACTTCAAGTACCTTTTAAAATTTGTTCATCTTTAGGAAACGTGTCATATTAATCATGTACATAAGATTACATATAGTTTCAGAAATAGCCTATAATTATATGGGAGGATTTTTTTGTGTGTATGTGTGTTAAATTCATGCCAAACAGCCATATTTTAGGCATGAACCCACCACATTCAGAAACTACTGTTTTCCTCACCATTTCGTAAGAGTAGTATTGTAGCCACACATTAGAGAAAGGTAATGACTTTATGATGACTTACTTATTTTGAGGAGTTTGACCTATTAGTATTCACACTGTCTTGAAAACAGAAAGTGAATGAGAAGGTATTGAGATTACTGCATACTGGCATAAAGTTTAAAGCTGTCTTTTAACATTGCCTTTTGTAGACGGCTATAGGCATTCTTTTTGGACAAAGAGTTGTGGCAGTTGCATGTTTTCAGTGACTGCTGACACATTACCAAAACAGTAGATAAATGGTGTCATGCAGCAATAACAGATGGCTAGAGAGGGCTGCAAGTAAGAAAACGTGGTTATGGGGGACTTCAGAATCTTAATCCATTCAGCATTTGGTAAGGGGAAAAAAGACAATATATTTGTAAGAAGACAGTGAGTTCCTTAGGCCTCCCCTTGGTATATCAAAGTTGGGAAAAATGTAGATGCTTGCACTGGTTTCATGCCTAGTATCCAGCCAGCTGAGATTGAATTATATATGATCTCATTTTTAAAAAGACCCCAGATTTTGTATGCATTAAAAAAAAATGTTCAAGTCATGCTGTTAACCAGTTCTGACACTGTTGTTACCAGCTGGGTACTTGGCACATTGCAAAGTAAAACAGGAGGTGAGGTGACAAAATGTAAATCAATGAGATGTGAAGGGGATTTAGTCTGACTGTGTACAACCCAAAGAATCCCTTGCCCATATTGAACCTAATGGACTATGGTCATGCAGTATCTAAATCCCTGAGAGGAATTAAGACAGGAGAGGACCTGGTGTGCTGCTTGCCTTCCATAATGTTGTTTCACTGGACTCTGCCTGACAGAGGTATCCTTCATTCACACTGGAAATCAAAAAGGATGTACCATCTATTTTTTATATGGTGTATAAAGGTTCAGATCTAGAAATCTGGCAAGTCTGAACACTTTTACCTGAAAAGCATTCAGACTTCGTACCTTTGTTCTAACAAATGCCACAGATATTGCTATTCATTTTAAAGCTACCGAGTTATAGCCTGGGTTCACATTTCACTCAAAATGCTACATGTAACAGTGTTCTTTCATACAAATAGCAGGAACCTGAAAATACAACATGTACATCAAATATGAACTTCACAGAAACTCTCAGAGGATTAATACTAGGCGGGCAGAAGGCATTTTTAATGCTTTTAAGGTAAGGGGTGAGAAGGAAGCAAAAGAAATGATGTCGGAAGACACACCTGACGCATGAGAATGCAGGTGTGACACAGAAAAAAACTGAAAAAAAAGAGCTTTTCAGCTGCTTACTGAAAAATCATTAAAAGTGCGAACAACAAAGATGTCACGCAATTCCTGTGCGTGGGACAGTTGGCTTCGCAGCTTCTTTGTCACCGAGCGAGGTGGCACCGAAGGCACCAAACTGAATCATCATCAGCTCATGGAGCAGGCAGCAAACCCTCAGATGCCAGCCGGTGACTCATCAAGAGGCGCGATAACTCCTCAAAAACTCAAATTTTTTTAGTTACCTGCAAAAAAACTCAATTTTTTTTAAAGTTACCTGCAAAAAAATCGATTTGTTATTATTTTTTAAAGTTACCCACAAAATAAAGCACTACAGCGCCTTGCCAGAGCCGGTGCTCTCCGCCCCACGTACCTGGGCGGCTTGGCGGGCCGCTCCTGCAGGCGGGGCAGGAGGTTATAGATGCTCTCCGGGGCCGCCATCTTGTGGCCCAGCGTCGCGGCTGCGGTTGCCAGGGAAACGCGTTGCTAGGTGACAGCGCGCCGAGTGGGCGGGGCTACGCCATCACTCCCCCCACCCTCCCAGGCACGCTCGGTGGGCTGCGCAGGCGCGCTTGGCGGAGGTGAAGCTGGCAGCGGCGCGCGTGCGCCCGGACTGAGGGCGGGCAGGCGGGGTGCTGAGGGGAGAGCAGGGTGGCCGCGCATGCGCGGTGTGTGTGGAGGAGCCGGGGTTGGGGGGGGGCCGTACGTGAGGGGCCTGGCCCGGCCGGGGGAGGCTTCGTGAGGGAGGGGGTGGTGGCGGCTGTGGTGTGAGACCGTCGTCGCGACCTGTTGGGGCTGCCCTGTCTTGTTTTTCTCTTTTACAGACTTCGCAGCGCCCAGAAGCGAGCGTGGTCCCTTCGCGACGGTGAACAGGACTCTTAAAGCTGCCGCAGTGCCCTCAGATAATGTTTTGGAAACCTCCCGTGGGTGTCTGTGCCCCACGGAGCGGGAGCTCCCGTGGCAGTTAAGGTCTGTCCCCAACACACGCTTTCTGCCTCCTCGCTGTGCCGTGATGGCCGTGCTGCAGCCGCTCGGGGGGTGTGTGAGTGAGCCTGCCACCTCCAGTGGCTGTGAGGGATAGGGGCACTGGTCACCAGGCTTTTGTGCGTGGTAACCTGTGGGCTTCTTCACCCGTGGGTGGTTTTCCTTGAGGAAATGAGGTGAAGAGTGTGCACACAGGTTACTTCTTTCAGGATTTTGGCCTGTGGAAAGGTTGAAGTTGGTTTACTTTAGGATTTTTTTACTTTACATAAAAACTCTGAGAAGAGTCAGAGGGAATTTTTTCCGTGTTTTTGAGGCATGATTATTCCTTATTTTGACCTACCTTGAGGTGTTCAACAGCTGCCAACCGCCTCTGACTTTCGTGGTCTCTGGATTTTAACCATACCTCGTGTCTCTGCAAACTTTGTGTACGTACCGATAACTAAGGGTAATTTTCACTTGAATTCCTGTCATCAGTTGTGGCTGTTAAAATTTTGGTTATCTGCTAGTGATATGTAGGTGCCCTCAGCAGTCCAAGTGGAGGGTTGAGGTGTACTGTCAAAACTTCATTGGAGGTATGGTTATAAGCCCTGCTTCAATAAATAAAATAAAATAAAACAACACAAAAACCTGTTGGTAGAAGTAGCAGTAACTAAAGGTGGTTGGTTTGGTGCTGTAAGCTGGTAAACTCCCCTAGACGTGAAGTCTAATTCGAGTTGCTTTTACAGTAAAGCTTTGCCACTGGCATAAAAATGGTTGCAAGCTTGTTTGCATGTATACTTCATGTGGGTACAAAATTAGATTAAACTGTAGTAGGTTAAACTGTCTGAGCAGCTGAATAAAATTCCCTGCAAATTTCTGCACCAAATTAACTGAGTTGATTTCAAACAATCCCTTAGACTGCTTGTAAGTTTATGTAAACATGGCAAGCATGTAACCAGAGAAATCTGTTTCTAGTTCCTTTCTTGTCTACAGCTCTAATGTTGAGTGTTTAGTCCCTACAACAAGTCCCTATGTTGTAGATTGATAAAGCAGTCCAGATGTTATATCCTGCAGCCGTGTAGTGTGTACCGAGTGACTATACCTGAAAGTGAATCTGTAGTGCAACTAGACATGTAGACAGGTCACTATGCTTGGCATGATTTGTATGCCTGTAGTTCATAAATAAGGTTTGAAGTGATTCTTATGTTCAAGAAAAAAAAATCACTAAAATACTGCCTCTAACTCCTTTTTGAATCCTGAACATATTTACATCTGGAAGTTGAAATATCTCTTTCCAGCCCTGTAGCTCTGTATGTTTGTACTTACTACAGTGCATTGTAATTACAGTATGGCTTTATCATGATGCTGATTGTCACAACTACTCTTTACAGATTTTTTTATCTTTTAAATAACTATTACAAAAACCTCTGCATCTACACATTCCGTGCTCAGCTTTACTCTGATGTACACCTTGGAATTACAGCATGTTTATTGTGTCACAGCACAGGGTGCAAACACAGAATCGAATGACATTTCAGGTACTTGTTTGCAAGCTCATCTCTATACAGAAGTAAGTGAGTGGAAAGATTTAGATGATGAGAAGTGCTTTGACTTTGTAACATAAGCTAATAGTTTGGTAAGAATAAAAGATCTAGGAATGTAGAGCAACATCTAGAGCAAGGAGCATCTGGAAGTGAAGACTTTTTGTGGTTTTCTCTTACAAAACCTGAGCCTCTGTCGTTTTTGAAGTTGGAGTGACCTGTGTCTCTGAAGTCATTTGATATTACCCACTGTGATAGGGAACAGCAGGGTTCAAGGACTCTGATAACTGTAGATGTAGTTTAACCCTGAGTAGGTCTTTGGAAGATGGTAGGTTTCCCATTTGGTGCTCACCTGCCTTCTGCAACTGTAGGCCTGCTTCTGCTCTCTGCTGTGCTAAAGCACTGTTGGACTGGAGACCATCTAGAGAAAAGGCTCTGAATGGCTGGAAGATTTGGCAGTTTATAGTGAATTGTTCTATTTAGTCTGTCCTGATTAACACAGAAAAACACTTCATCATTAAAAATTATTTTTCTGGACAAAGTAACTGGTATATAAACAAAAAAACAAACAAACAAAAAAACCACCAACCATTGTGAAGCAAGTAGCTTGCAGCTAGACTGAGTCTTTAAAATGTAGTTACTAGAAATTGCTGATTGCAGTTTTGTTTATGTGTTACGGTGTCAGGAGGGAATAAAAAGTGCAACCTGAAGCTTAGTCAAGCATTTCTGTCCTGCATATTGTAATGGCTATTCACTAATGCAATCTTAAATAAAAATATTGGTTTTACGTATGTTACATTTTTTTAAAGAATTGATGAATAACCCAAGAGGTGAAATTTTACATCTAAAATTATATTAATTTCCTGAAAGAATGGTCCGTGTTGTTTTTCTTTAAACATTTTAGACATGAACAGTAAAGAAATAATAACAACAAAGTTGTTTGCCTACCTACACTGAAAAATGACTCGGTAGCAATTTTCTGTACAAATTTGTGTGGATTTTCTCCCCGAGCCCTCTTCTATTGAGATTTTGAGTCCTTCACCCTTTTGCTCTAAACATCACACAACGTATCATGTTCTGCAACTCCAGTTGATACTGGCATTGATTTCTGTAAGCAAACAAAGTAATGTATTGGGAGTGTCTTGCTTAGTCTGTGTTGACGATGCTGCTTTCCTAGTGCCTTTTTTGAGAGTAGAGTGTCTTCATGATGTTGTCTTTTTCTCTCTCCCACTTTACACCAAATACGCCCGATGCAATTCCATTATAGGCTTTCTTGACAAATCGCTTGGTCTGTCATCCCATCAGAAGAGAACTGGATGCAACTCTTCCAGCCTTGCTGTTGCCCAAGTGTGTGAGTTTTTGTTGTATTTAAGAGGGTATTGCAATTTTTAAATTTATTTTTTAGAAAGGAAATAAAAGACATCTTGGGAGGTGTGAAAAGACAGCATTTACAATTCTGATTACACAAGGGTAATTTAATTAACCTTTGTTATTTGTGAATGTGTACTTCTAAATAAGTGTACTAGAAGAAAAACTAATTGATTTTGAATTCCTATGAATGATATTATTTGCAGATAGTATTGTAGTGTTAGGTTTGGATATCTTTATTTAACCTGAGGATATGGACTGTTTGAAGTTGGATTTGTCAGTGGAGGTGAGCTGTAACTATGTAGGAGAGGGGAATGAACGATCTTATATACAGCCCTGGCACTGAAAAAATCATAACTGGATTTGTGTTTTAATTCTTGTTCTGAATTTTATATCCTTTAGGGTTTTTTTGTAGATGTTTGCTGAACAACTAATTTATATTTTTTTCTTTTTGAAGCAGTTAAGTGGATTGTCAAGTTGGCTTGGAAAAAAAACAGCAGCAGAAGATGTTTCATGTTGTAAAGTATCAGCCTTTGAGACTGATAACCCAAAGCAGTCTTTCTGGCATGTGTTTAAAACTGATGTTTTCAAGACCTGTAGCGTTTGCACAGATATGGAAGTCGTGGTTCTCAAGCCATTCTCTTGTTGGAAACAAAAATATTATCCTGATGGGACCTCCGGGTGCTGGGAAAACAACAGTTGGGAGAATAGTAGGTCAGAAACTGGATTGCCCTGTCATAGATATAGATGACGATGTCCTTGAAACAACCTGGAATATGAGTGTGTCGGAAAAGCTGCAGGATGTTGGTAATGAGCAATTTTTAGAGGAGGAAGGAAAAGCCCTGTTGAAGTTCTCAGCATCTGGAAGTGTCATTTCCCTTACTGGGTCCAATCCGATGCATGCTGCTGGCATGCAGCATGTGAAGAAAAATGGAATAGTTGTGTATCTGGATGTGCCCGCAGCAGTTATTATGGGCAGGCTGAAGTCAATGAAGGTGGATCGCATTGTGGGCCAGGGGCCTGACACTTCTCTCAAGGACATCCTTCAGTTTAGGAAGCAGTTCTACAAAAGGTGGTATGACATCCGCGTTCTTTGTGGAGGGGATGTGGCAGCAGAGGTTGTGGCAGATAAGGTACTTGATGCTGTGAAGAGATACCAAAACTCAGAACTGGAAACTTACATTTCAACTAGGTCTAGTAGGTCTGGAAGGAGCACACAAAAAGACACTCACAAGTATTTCAGTGACGTTGTTATTGAGGGCTTAGCCCCTGATGGAGGGCTCTTTGTTCCTGAGAGAGGACTTCCAAAATTCACTGCCGAAGAGTGGCAAAGCCTAATAGAAGCAACGTATGCTGAAAGAGCCCAGGTGGTACTTGAGAGATGTATACATCCTGCTGATATTCCTGCATCGAAACTGGGAGAAATTATTGCCACTGCTTATGGAGAAAACTTCTCTTGTTCTAAAATTGCCCCAGTTAGGCATTTGACAGGCAATCAGTTTCTCCTTGAGTTATTTCATGGACCAACAGCTTCATTTAAAGATTTTGCCTTACAGATGATGCCGCACATATTTGCGTACTGCATTCCCAGGAGCTGCAATTACTTGGTTCTGGTAGCTACTTCTGGTGACACAGGGAGTGCTGTCCTGGATGGCTTCAGTCGTCTCCATGACACTGACAAACAGAGAATTGCTGTCATGAGTTTTTTTCCTGAGGATGGAGTAAGCCCCATTCAAAAATCACAGATGATTGGCTGTCAGAAGGAAAACGCCTGGTCCATAGGCGTCAAATCCGATTTTGATTTTTGCCAGACAGCTATAAAACAAATCTTTACCAATTCTGATTACACCGGTTTTCTTACAGTGGAATATGGCACAGCTTTAGCAGCAGCAAACTCCATAAACTGGGCACGACTGCTTCCGCAGATAGTTTATCATGCCTCTGCATACCTTGATCTTGTTCAGCAAGATATTATTGCTTTTGGAAGTCCTGTAGATGTTTGCATTCCTACAGGGAACTTTGGCAACATATTAGCTGCTTTGTATGCTAAAATTATGGGAATCCCTATTAGAAAATGCATTTGTGCTTCCAATGGAAACAACGTTTTGACTGACTTTATACAAACAGGTATCTATGATTTGAGGGGAAGAAAGTTAGTTCCGACTTTCTCACCAGCAGTAGATATTTTGAAGTCCTCCAATCTTGAGCGGTACTTGCACCTGATCGCTGATGGTGATGGACAACTGGTGACACAATTGTACAACCAGCTGGAAAATCAGGGCCACTTTCAGCTGCGGAAAGATCTCCTTGAAAAGCTTCAGCAGGACTTGGTGGCTGGCTGGTGCTCTGAGGACGACTGTCTCGCTGCCATTCACTCAGTATACAGCACCACGGGATATATTTTGGATACACACACAGCTGTTGCTAAAGTAGTTGCAGATCGATTACAAGACAGAACTTGCCCAATTATTATTTCATCTACAGCTCATTATTCGAAGTTTGCACCTGCTATCTTGAGGGCCTTGAGGATTGCGGAAATAAAGCAGAACCCATTAAGTCAGCTTCACTTGCTGAGTTCTTACAGCCCTCTGCCTCCAGTCCACTGGGGCCTATTAGAGACACTGAAAAAGAATGAGAATGAGGATCACCAGGTCTGTGCTGCTGATCTCAGTGTGCTGATGTCCCGTATAGAAACCTTAATTCAAAATCATTTTATGAAAGTTTTCTGAGCAACTGGTCAGACATCCACTGTGTCAATTGTGTGCTTTAACCATCCGCATGCTTTAATAAAGTCACGATTCGTCTGGCCTGTGTCCAGGCCACAGCGTAACATCTGCAGGGTTATATTCAATTGTCTTCAGCAGTATTTTTAAGTAATGCATGTGAGATTTGTAGTAGTGCTGAAGGGTTCTGAACTGAGAGGACAGAAGCCTGGAGTACTCTTTTGCAGGCCACGCATACTAGAGACAGCAGCTGTGCAGTTTTTCCTTGGCAGTGCTGTCCCCTTCACAAGCCTGGAGCATTCTCCCCTGAAGGAGGAAGGTAATGAAGTCTGACCTTTCTGAAACAGATAGCTGTCGTTTTGGTGCAAGAATGATGGGATCACTTGGCCAGGGGGTGAGTGGTTAAACTGAAACATAATATGATAGTGATGATGTTCAAATGTTACTAATGAGGGTTGATTTCACTATGAAGATTAAAGTATACTTGTGTTATTAATCCTTGAACCATGCAATTTGATGGTATGCTGTCGCCTTATACAGTGTGTTTTTGTGTGTGTTGTGAGGCCAACATTCATGCAAAAAGTCTGGTTATTTGGTTTTTCAGATAGTAACACCCCCTGATATTTTCCTGTATAAAATAGAATCCTTCATTCAATATTTATAATTTTTGAGATGTGACTCTTTCTCCAATGTACTGTAGTCTTTCCTAGATCTCTTCTATTTCAGTTTTCAACTTCTGAATACTCTTCTAGTGTTATAATTTGTTAGCGTTAGCAGCAGTCTCCTTAGATAAGATCCAAACTTAAGTATTTATTTACATTGATTTCTTGTATTCCATTTTTTATCTTAGAGGTCATGTAGCTTTCTTATTCTAATTACCTCTGTTATCAATTTTTTTTAGAGTAATTTCTTTGACATTCAATTCATGCAAAGCATGAATTACATTACGAAGAAAACTTCTCAGAGTTCTTGATATCTCATCAAGGAAAAGTGAAGGATGAATTTCAGTGTCTGGCTAGTGCAATAGCATCAGAGGTATTCATTGTTTAACCTGAAATAGATCTGTGCTACCAATCTGTTTTTGCTAATGATGACCTCTTTATTTATTTATTTATCAGAAAACAGAGCAGGTTGCCTTAGGAGATCATGTGGTTATGGGCAAACTTACTCTGTTAACTGTAGATTATATTTCACAAGGGTTTAAAATATAACTAGATTTCACAGTATGAGAAATGATAAAATGATGACTGGCAAGTTTTGAATGTTATCCAGTTACAGGTAAGAAGGTAAAAGTTCTGAGGAGTGAGGACGTACAGCTATGGGAGGCTGTGGTTCCCACCAAGACGCAAAAAGGGAAAGGTACTGGCAAGAGGGTTGGTAATTGGTAACGTTTTTGCCTCTTTGAGAGTCAACACCTCACAGATGTCAGAACTCATTAGGGGCTTTGATCAGTTGCCAAAATACAGACACAAGATAATGCTAATAGAATCATTCCACCCCCTTTCCTTGTGTGTCTGCTCGTATTTCTTGTCACAGTAGAGATGAAGAAAACACCATCCAACAAACTACTTGAAAAAATTCTCAGTTTATGTAAAGTGTTCCAGTGTAAGCTAAAAGACCCAAGCATGATTCTACAATGTGCATTTGCCCCAGTGATACGTTATATAATAAAGTTGTATGTAGCTGATAAAGGTGTGACACAATAGCCCTTCAGATTCTGCCATTCTTGGATGCTTTTTGAGGATCTTTCTTGTTACTTTCTCTGTTCAGACCTTGCTTCTTATTTCTGCAATAACTTCGGAAAATCATTTTTGTAACATGAGAATGACCAATTGTTATTTTTTTTAAAAAAAAGCCTGTAAGGAAAATGTTGCATAAATATGTTGCCAAAATAAAAGAATTGTGTAGGTAATTAGTGCTCATCCACCTTTCATTTCTGAATGTATCAACTTGATTCTTATATTAGTCCCAAGTGGGAAAAAAAAAAAGTAATGCCCTCACTGTATATGCTCAGTACAAAACATGAATTCTAAATCTTAAAAATAAATAAATAAAATAATAATCCTGGAATGGGAATTGGTTTCATCTGGAAGGTGGAAATTCTGTAGTACCGGGTTCCACAGGGTTTGATACCATTTGTCATGGCAGAGCAATTTGTCACACACAGTTACAGTACATTCTAGAAATACCTACAAAGAAGAGCTTGTTTTCATGGAAAGTACCTAAAAGAGAAAAGTTGAGATTCTAAACAAGATTAGGCTAGGAGGCTATGACCTACCTTGCAATAGTTGATTATTAGATAAAACAGTAAGAACTAAACTACATGTCTAACAGAAGATTTATTTTGGCGTGACTCAAGCAATTGATATTTCAAAGTTCATGGTTGTAACTCAAGCTTGGTTTGAAGGAAAAAGTAAAATTCCTAGTTAATATTTTCATACCCTGTGAACCTGTAGCAGTTGATATGGTTACTTGAATCAAATAAGTACAGAAATGAGCAGTTGTACTTAAGGGTTTTTAATGTGAAAGTAAGTAAAGATAGTGATTAAAGAGCATATATGGTCTTCGTACATTTCTCAGAATATCTAAACTCATTAACAATACAATATTTAATTGTTTAAAAAAAATAAGAATTGGGCTTTGTCATACCTTAAATGAACTATTTTTGTGTGCCACATCTGCTTGTAGATCCTATTAATGGGTGCTATTAAAATACCGCAGTAATGTCGCGATCCCAAATCTGCAAGGTATTTGTGACCAGGTGCTGATGCTGTGTTGTGGCAGCACAGTCCTCTGTCTTGCTTCAACCTGCTGGGCCTGGAGGAACGGGAGAGGAGAAGAAATTTCTAGCGTGCTCACTGCTGTGACTGGCTGTGGGGGTATAGGGTAGGACAGCGAGGGAAGCAATCCTTGCCCTTTCCCAGCCCAGCTTCTCTAAATGTCATTCAGCAAAATACTGTAGTTCAACAAACATTGTGCAGGTTTTTTTTTCTTGCTATCTGTGTTACAAAAGATTCAAAGGTCACTAACTGTTAAGAGTGAAAGCAAGTACTGTTTTTTGTCATTTGCAGACATTGTACACATTGAATTTTGTCATGTAATATTTTTTATTAACTTCTTTAGGTGAACTAAATAATGAACAAAAGCAAATCTACATTTTAATGGTTAGTAGGATTCTCAAAGCTATTTGGGCTTGGTGTACAGTTTGCTCCTATTTGCCTAAAGATGGGATTTTGCAGTCTAAATCAATGTCAGCCAGGTTTACAGAGAGTGTGAGCATGTATATATCCACATATTTACTAGCTTTGTTGGCCTGGAGTGATAGCATAGCTTTAGTTAAGCTATTTTCTGTATAGATAAATCTTTGCTGAACGCTGATGCCACATGAAAAATCTTAAAGGCAAATGTAGCAAGGAACAGTTTGTAATGCCTATATTTATACTTTCTATTATAAAAATATTTATGTGGAAAATACTTCGTGTTTCTTGCAGACTTACCAGCTGCTCATTACTTGCCTTTATAGAATCATAAAGGTTGGAAAAGACCTCCAAGATCATCTGGCCCAACCGTCCCCCTACTACCAATGTCACCCACTAAACCATGTCCCTAAGCACTGCGTCCAAACACTCCTTGAACACCCCCAGGGACGGTGACACCACCACCTCCCTGGGCAACCCGTTCCAGTGCCTGACTGCTCTTTCTGAGAAGAAATGTCTCCTAATTTCCAACCTGAACCTCCCCTGGCACAACTTGAGGCTATTCCCCTGTGAGAAGAGGCCGACCCCCAGCCCCACACCTTCCTTCCAGGTAGTTGTAGAGAGCAATGAGGTCTCCCCTGAGCCTCCTCTTCCCCAGACTAAACAACCCCAGCTCCCTCAGCTGCTCCTCACAGGACTTGTGTCCCAGGCCCTTCACCAGCTTCGTAGCCCTTCTCTGGACACGCTCCAGGGCCTCGATGTCCTTCTTGTAGTGAGGGGCCCAAAGCTGAACACAGCACTCAAGGTGTGGCCTGGTCCTACTTCTCATGATGACAGTGATTTTTGGTAAAGTGTCAACAGAGCAGTTAGGGTTGATTTCAGAAGAGAATTCTGTTTTCTTAATGTCTTAGAATTTAAAAAGAATTGCTAGTTATGTCTTTGAGATGATGGGATATTTTAGCAGATGGAACTCTGAATGGAAGAGTCTTGTTTTTTAAGACATCAGCTTTGCTCTTTAAAGACATCAAGAGTGCACATTGTTGTTAAGTACGTCATGTTTGGCATGCCTCAAGTATGTGTGTGGTTGTTTGTATCTACTGTGTTCCTTCTAAATAAATACTGCAGGATCCATGATGTAGCATTTTCTTTACAAGTATATTCTTACCAGTTTGATACAAAGGAAGTCCTCTGAGAGAGGTAGTTTCAGAATTTGATATTCTTAAATCTCAAAAAATGTGCTCCTTCATGTGTTTACCTGAATGCTAGCCATGTGGTAATTGATCTAGTGATCTCCCTTTGCTGAGACTGACAGATGTGAGATAATTCACAGCATCCTGGAAGGAAAGTATGTAAAAAAAAAATAATAAAAATAACACACACACGCACACACAAAACAAACAAAAAAAAACCACAGAACAATGAAACACACACAAAAAAAAAAAAACCAAAACCACAAAAATAGCAAATGTCTAATACCAAATGTCTTATTTGGATTGCACCACAGATTTAACTGGTGCTGCGTGGAAAGTCTGTCCTCTGCAGAATTTTTATTGAAAATGAAATGTATTAGAGTTACATCTTTCTCTTATTCATGGTTACTTCAATGGAGGTGATAAACTGGTTGTCTGGTAACGGCTTAGAGAGCAGTGCTTTGGTACTCCAAACACTTGGAGTATGATTTCTCATACTCCAAACACTTGGAGTATGATTTCAAGGTTCTGCGTATTATACCCATACTTTTGAATGGTTGAAATGCTAATACAATGAGCTTTGAATTTCAGTAAATTAACGTGAACAAACAGATAATTCGGAATGTACATTAGCACTTTGAGAAGAATGTAAATGTTACTGTGTTTTTTCATAATACTTAAAATGTGCGCAGCATGCTCATCAAAAGTGGGAAGCTGTTGCTTCAGCAAGATCTGTCAGAATGCAGCAGACTAAAAAGTATCAGTCACAGTGTTGCTCTCCAACTTAGGTATTATATCTGTTGAGGATCTTCAGGTGTACAGGTGGATCTAAACAGTTTTTGCCTTTTATTCCAGAAGAATTTATTCTCTGATGGCTCTTAAAGGTGATCTCTGGTTCTTCCATGACTGGTGTAATAAAATGGATGCAAGGTTCAGAATAGAGCACAGAATAGGAGGCTAATGCATAGGAAATAAAGTGGTAAGTGATTGACAGAATTAAGAAAGCACCTGATTTACTTGTTTATGTACAATTTAACAAAGTGGAGAAACCACAGTATTTTCTCCTGTGCTACAAAAGAATGCATTTTTTTCATACAAAGCGTATCTTAAGCTTTACAAAATCAATTACATAGCAGAGAAATTTTTGCTCTAATATTTTATTTAGATATTTCATAACTGCTATTTGGAATACCCTTAGATTTTCAAATCTAGATTCAAATCTTAGATTTTCTTTTAAATAACTCACTGCTATAGGAACATGTAAAGTATTATCACCCAATTTAAAATTCATCATGACGCTAATTGAGATCTGAAAATATAATTCTGAAAGGACAGCTGTGACTGCGCAGATTTGTTACATGAGTTCAGTCAGGATTTGGTTATTAATCATCAGTTTGTTAAGAACACAAAGGAAGACTTAACAATGAGTGCTCAAGTCTGCGATGCCACAAAATTTAAATACCGAGGAGCCACTTAAACAGAGTAAGATGAATTATTTAGTAGGGAGCTGTGAAAAATCTGCATTTCAGTGTGGCCTAAAGTAGAACAGCGTCTCTAGGAGCAGAGGCTTGAGGTCATACTTACCAAACAGACCACTGTGTTGTAGGAAATGCTGACTTTGAAGAGTGCCTGGAGGTGGGGTGCACGCTTAGCTGAACTTGAATTGTCAGCATGCCTTGTGGCCAAACGGACCAGTGAGATTTTCAGGTCTAGAAATGGGAATGTTGACAGGGAGGTAATACTGCTGTCTGTATTTCACTTTGATATAACCTTTTACAAGAATGCTGTGCCTAACTTTTCCAGTAATACTGGAAAATTGGACAGAAAAGAGTTGTAAGAGTAATAAAAAGATTAAAAATGCAAAGTCATGAGAGTCTTGGTAAATAGAATCTGCTTAAGTTTAATGAAAGGAAAGATAGCCTAGAAGAAAATTATTGAAGCAAAAGCTTGTTAATAAAATAAAGGTCTCTTCAGTCTAGCAGAGAAGGAGTGATCCAGTGATTGTAAATACAGCTAGACACGTCGCAAGAAGTAAAGGCAGTTAACAGAATGGTAAAGGTTTCTCTAGTCTGGAAGTACCAGACGATTTTCTGAAAAGATGTGATTTGATAGAGGAGAAATTCAGGCGAGCCAGATCCACGTTACGCAAGAGGTCAAGCTAAATAATCACAGCAGTCCTTTTTGGCTGCCCCAGGAGTAACTTACATGCTAACAGAAGTATGAACAATATTTCACAGAGGCCTGCCTGAGCGTTAAAAGATTGCAAACTCATTTCAGTTCTGCTCTACTGTTACCAGTACAAAGAACAAGCTGTGCTCTAAATGGGCTACTGGATATGTTTAGCCTTGTTCTTTCTGTCACTAGAGAATTGCAAATGGTCTACTAATGCACATCCTGACTTGACTCATGGCTATTAGGATATGGCTCATTAGTTTTAAATTTCATTATACAATGTGTTGTGATGGTTTGTGTAATGCATACTTTCATTATGAAAATTATGTGAACATACATCGTAGGGAATTGCCTATGAAAATGTCAGCTGTATTGAATGCAGCTATTGATTATTTGTTTTTCTAGGCTTTTAAAAATTAGATGTCTCTTAAAGATTATTAGATGCTTTTGGACCCCTTCTTTCTATTCTTGTTTACCTGGCATTTCTCTGTGCTTTAGTGAGCAATTTGTGATCCAACAGCCATTTTCAATTCATTTTGAGCTCACGATAAGATCTATTTAAGACAAATTGAAACATCCAGTGTTTCCTTTTTATAGTTCAACTTGACCTTTTATATAGCAACCAGAGATGTTCCATAAAGCCTGGAGGAGGTAGCGTGTGCAAAGGGTTCTTTTCTAGAAATGTTTTGAGAAAAATGCTGGTATTTTCTTACATTTTAAACTAATCCACTAAATTTTATCTAAATAGAGTAGGCATTTAGTGGGCTTTTTTTTACTAAATGCATGTGGCAATCTGTTTCTGTTTAAAATGCTAATAAATGCATACCATCTCCTAATGAAAGTTGTGCTCCCTGCATAATTAATTAGCATTGTATACAGATGAGGAAGGGAAATCCATATTCACAGACATTTTCATCCAGAATGGGTAATAAATGAATAGTGTAGATTTTGAAAGGTCATATACGAATAGCCCATTTCTGTATAAATGATATTTTGCAGGTAAAAATTTAGCTAAGTTTACCTGGAGTCGTTGTTATATACAGCTTTTAACCACAAGGTGGCATTCCTAACAGAAGTTTGCTAGACAGTTTTCTGCAGTTTTTGAAGGCTATCAAATTAAAAGCTATCATAAGCACTTGTAATGTTATACAAGCCTTTTATGTTCTCATTTTTTTAGGAAACCTAATTAATAGAAATTTGACTAAAACTCTTTTGTAAGAAACCTTCGTGTTCATTGATATGTGGGATACACAGAAATATATGATGGTTCCAGGTCAAAGAAACACATTAATTCATAGCATTGTATACTGTTAGAGACTTTTCAACTGTAAATCTTCAATCAATTTTGCTTTAATACAAACAAATAGAAACAATTCTGTAATATCTAACTAAAGAGTGCAAGTAATGCCATTATCTTATATGCAAACCCCATTTCTTTGGGCTTTAGAATGTGATGTAGGATATGGGGCTTGTATTGAGTTTTGGGATAAGAAAGAGCAGATAACTGTATTCGAAGAAAACCACAGTATAAATACTGTGTCCTGCTGTGCAGGGGAGGATTATTCATAGCTTAATGTTGAAATGACCAACCAATGTATTTTCAAATACTCGTCATTCAGACTTAATAACAGAGCCCACAGGCAGCTCTGCTTTCTTTCAGGCTTTATCTTTTTCAGTTTATTATTATCTTTGCGTGCTAAACGCCAATACTCTGTTATTCTTTTTTTTTTCAATTAAATGCAAGCATGAACAGAGCATAATACAACTTACTAAACCAATACAAATACACTAGGGACATGCTTATTATACTTACATTTCTTTTTCTGTGGTTAAAGTCCTCATGTTACCTTGCTTATTTTTGCTGACTCTGTAAGATCAGACCTGAGCTAAGTAATCATTTATATTTCCATTCTAGCTAGTGCCCTAGTTGCTTTGGTTTGGAAAAAAGACATTACCTTAAGTTCATGCTGAAACTGGAATCAAATGCAGTTTGAGTATTTTTTTTTTCAAGTCTATTTCAAGTCAACAGAGAGAGCTATAATAGACCAAATTTCTTTGTCTTGATGGTTTTAGATTTGTGGTAGAGAAACTTTTGTGGTCTTAGAATATCTTCTCTAATGCTTATGTACATTTCCTACTAATCCTTCTGCTCCATGTGCCACTCGCACTGATGCATCAGCCCCTCTGGTTTTGGTTCCTGTTGTTTACCACAGCTGAGCAGACAGAGAAGTGGCTGCCTCCGTTCCTGACACTAATGACAATCTTCGCTGAGTGAGCGGGTACTGCTTTGACATTCAGCAGCTGTTCTTTTCCTTAACGTGCTGTTATACCTGTATCATCTCCGAGGTGGCTGTGCAAAACAGAATATGAAATACTGTCTGCTGAAAACAATTGTCAGAAAAAAAAATGTTTTCGTAGTTATCAGGTTGGTAGAAACTACCTGCTGGTAGGACATGGCACAAGGACCTTGTGAGCTAATTGTATGTGGAGCTGACTACCAGTAAAAATTTTAGGTCTGAACATCTCTGACTTGCTGCACATTTTCAAGAAGTGTGGTGAAATGGAAATGACTATTTCAAGGATGTGGAAAAGGCAGTAGGAAGAAACTTATACATAATAGTTATGAAATCAACGTTGATGAGCAAGTAAATGATTTGTAATACTGATTTGTTGCCATTACTCTTCAAGTTAAATTACACACAGAATTTTATTTTCCATGATTTGGAATGGCACTAGGTGAGTAGATGTGGACAGGTTTCCATGGAGAAGAGCAAGAAGCATGTCCTACAGAGGAGGTTTTTAAAAAAGGAAAACCCCAAATACTAAGGAAAGCAACATTCTCTGCTCCCAAGGGCTGATGGTTGGCATGTGGAAAGGGCTCATCCTGGAGGACAGTCAGTAAGCAGAAGTACACAACTTAACAGGTGAAATGGGTTAGTCAAGGCAAAAGCATAGGTTAGGGTCCCCAGAAATGCCACAATGAGCAGGATGCGATGGACCCAGCCATTGGAAATCAGTGATCTCAGCCATTGCTGATGCTGCTTCTGGGACATCTTACGATGTCAGATCAGATGGATATGTACTCCAGTTCCCAGAAAGGGGGAAATAATGAAACCAAACTTGTCCTTTTGCCTGAGGATCTCTCAATTACGTGACAGCCACGGTGAGATCATATAACCAGGCCCTTGCATATAATGCTGTCAGAAAAAATGGCCACAATGGCTGCTGTC
Organism: Anser anser; assembly: GCF_964211835.1. Taxonomy (NCBI): domain Eukaryota; kingdom Metazoa; phylum Chordata; class Aves; order Anseriformes; family Anatidae; genus Anser; species Anser anser. Next base: position 144,685,436 of record NC_139721.1, read on the forward strand.
AAACAGTAGGACTAATATTTCATGAAGGATCTGCAAATTGCTTTGCTAGTACAAAGTACGTCAGGGGCTAATTTAATGCAGCTTATTGTTTGTGAGAGGTTGGTTATGAACGTTTGGATTGCATCTTATATAACTGCTGCTGGATAAGCATTGCTATGAATAAGTGTGAACTGGGAAAGAAAAATGTGATATTGGGAATAGTAACCACAACCATTATTGCTTCCCGTATGTAACAAACATGCCTAGGGCAAGCAAGCACAATTACCGATAGAAGCTGTGTTTGTTCATGCAAGTGATTTTATTGTTCTGAGTGATTTATCACTCTGGGTTACATTTTTGATGAAAGATTTTTCTGGAATAATCGTACTGCAAATGGAATCTTCAGTAAGTGGCCAGGATTGCCTGCTGGAAGGAAGTTGGGTTTATGAAGTTCTTCCATGAGGTTTTTAAGAAGGCAGGGTACAAAGGGTCATGGTGCAACACGATTTGCTTTCACAAGCTGGTAACTTCACGTCTTTCACACTCTCTCTATAACATCCTCAGTCTTGGAAATCTAGAAATACATGTTTTTGAAAATAGTCAAGTTACCGTAAAATAATCCCAAACTATGCTTTGTGTAAGTACTCGCACCGTTGTATTTTAGCTATGACTGAAGCAGTATGTGGGAGTCTCTGAATGTACATTGGGTGCTGAAGATACGACTACTGGAAACAGAAAGGCAACCCTCATGTTCCTTTATGAAAAGTAAGGAGAAGTTACATTTTTGAGCTGTTAAAATTAACTTTCAAGTCTGGATTGCAGGACGTGTGCAGCACCTGAATCGCCAGCACCTCTGTTCCTCATGCCCCTTCATCGCTGGTGGTAAAGCTCCTACTGATTCATTTATGTTGTGAAAAGACATGGTTGTAAGCACTGGTCCCTTCCCTCTCTACAGCACCTGAGTAGAAAACAGGCACAATTATCTGCTCTATTCCTTTTGCCTGACAGTGGAATTACTTTACTAAAGATGTCATAAACGGTCGACCTAATACACAGTCAATCTCTTTTGCAAACGCAGAGTGGCAAAGCTGAGCCAGAAGATCCCGAGTGCCAAGTGAACTTTCCTGCTCTGCACAGAACCGCTGCGAAAGCTAGATGGAAACTACTTCACAAACTACTAAGATCTCTCTAGTGCCCGGCATCATAAATTGTTACTCATTTCCGCAAGGCACAGCTGACAGCTGACAGCGGGAAATGAAGAAACAAAAACTACATTTCTTTTTTTTTTTTTTTTTTATTCCATCCAAAATGAAATTTGCCTTCTGTGAGCACTTAGCTCGTTGTGCCAAGCTTAGGAGGTGAAGAGTGGGTCTGCTACCTCCTGGTGGGGGCTGGTTGTTGGTAATTTTCAGTCAGTTCAGGGGCAGCCGAAGCCACATCTCTAGTGATGAGTTTTTGTTCCTTGTATTAATTGCATGATCTGCTTCACTGATCAAATTGTGTATAAATGGAACAGCCTAAAAGTAATTGTACAGCTGAGAAGCTGACAAGTTATTGTGCCTTATGGCTACTGCAGCCATGTGGTAAGGACCAACAAGACAAAAATTGGTATCTTTAACCTCCCGTATCCCCTAACTTTCCCCGATGAGCTTCCTGTCACCTTAATTTGTCTTTTTGATCAAATTATGATAGCAACTTTTTTATCTGGTGGCCTCCAATTTCCCAGAGACAACTGCCCAGTCCGTCCCATGTTCCTCATTTTCCTGCTGTTGGTGCTGTATTTCCTTTCCTTCCCCCTCCATTTTCATATCTGATGTTGGTAATGATGATGTGGTTTGTAGGTCTGTTTTTCCAGGGTAGGGAGATGAATATGAAGAAGAAATAAGCCACATAACAGCAACGTTTGGAGTGTCATTGAGACCGCCTTGATAATTTTTCTTTGCTTGCAAAGCAGATGTCTGTAACACACACAAACTCTTCACCATCGCATATTATCATGAAGCCATTTTAGCATAATCATTTTTAATTTATGTATTTCCTCTCCACAGAAGAATTTAAAATTACTCTTTGTAGAGTAAATTTAGCTCTCTATTACAACTTAAAATACCAGAATAGTATTGTTTAAAAAAAGCAAACAAACACAAATACATGTCTTGCAATAGGAATTTTGTGGTTAATACAATTAAATTTCTTTCAGGCTGCTAGCTTGGACTGCAAATCAAGAGTTTTATTTCCCTTCTTTGATCAGGTATCCCTTGAAACGTTCACACCTAAGTTCTGAGAACTGCGCTGTTGTTAACTCTGCTTTTGATGGCTATCAGCAGGATTTTACCAGTTCTGAACGGAAGGAAAGGTGTATGTACGCAACAATTTTCAGTGAATGTATGTACGCAACAATTTTCAGTGAAAAGAAACACCAGAAGATGTTATTTTGTTACTGCAACGTGACCTAAGAGCAGAAGAGGCAAATATTCATGAATGCACTGATATTTGAAAAGCTGCTATCTTTCTCAGAAAGCTTGAAAGTGGTAATTTTTGCAGCTCTTCCTTTTGTTCAGAGTGATTAGGGTATGCTTTATTCCTTTCCTGCTTTCCTCCTCCCCAAATTTGTAAGTAAATGACACAAAAGAGAAGAGCTATTTTTAAAATCAGACTTCAATATATTGAAGGCAAGTAGGGGGGGAAAGCAGTAAAAATCAGATCTAATGAACAGGCAGAAGCTGGACACAGTTCGACCATGTGCTTATGAATAAAAGCCCAAGATTGGAATTCTGACCCCTTGAACAATTCATTTAAATAGGGCCATGGCGATAACACAGGCCACCTCCAGCCTTAATATCTCACTAAAAAAGTGGAGCTCTGGTTTTCTTGAGAGACTTGTGTAAAATCCTGCTGTGACTAAGCCAGATACCAGGGAAACAGCTTATTTATTTATTTATTTATTTATTCCCCCCCCCCCGCTTTGGCAATAATTCTAAGATAAAGAAAAAAGAAAGCTTTGATTTTTTTTTTTTTAACTCAGAAATTGTTTTTTAACATGGGATGAGCATTCAGACTTTATCAGTCTGTTTAACTGGCGCTGTGTGACTTCTTCCTGATCGTGGAGGTTCTCAGGTTGTCTTGTTCTGTTTGCTCTGTGTTTTGAGAGACGGAAAACCTGAGAAAATGTATACATACGCACAAAAAATATAAAGTATATGCATATAGGTGATACATATTTCAGTACGCACAGAATATCATGTCCATTGTGAAAGTCATCGTGCGTGATGCATCTCGGAAGCCGTGCCGAAAGAAGCGTGTGTCCCGGTGGGCACCAGGCTGCCACGTCCGCGGGCTCAGGTGGGATGAGGCAGTCGGCCCCAGGGACACCACGCTGGGTGACAGGGCTCCAAACAGCAGCTGCAAAAGTGACGAGAGCATCACCGCACAGCTCTGGCACTCTCTGTGGCTCCCCTGCATGCACCATGCCCGACTGCCTGCCATTTTGGTTACCCCAGCGGGTGCAGCACTGCTCCGTTCAGCAGCAGCACCGTACGGCTCCTGGTGTTCGCCAGAGCCTTGCTGGACTCGCTCTTGGAGTCATCAAAACCCTGCCTCTGGCCTCCGCAGTGCCTTGCTGCACAGGTAGAAGGGGCTGCAGCTTTGGTTCTTCACCTGCTTGACATCTTTCGTGAACACTTGCTACCGCCTATTGATTTTTATGCACCTTGACAAACGTGTTGCTCAGATAAGACAACCTGTGAGGACTTGCAATGATTGCCTTGGTTGTTTTGACAGCACTGAGATACTTTTCTTATGGAATATAAAAGCTGCACTGCTAATAAGAAGCAACAGAAGCCACCTCGCGTGCTTTTCTCTTTCTCCCCTCCCTTTTCCACATTTTTTCTGCACTGTTCCTCACCTCATCCGCTCCCTCTTGAACTGTCTGAGCAACCCTTCTCCAGTCAGCCTCTCATCAAACAGAAGTGCCTCTTGGTGCCCTTCACCCCTTGCCCCCACTTCCCGCAGACAAATAACATGGATCCCGTCGGCCCCGAGGCTCACCTGCCCCGGGTGGCCCTGGTGCAGCAGGGAGCACCAGCCCCCCGCCCACCCCTGCCTGCACCCCGCTCGGCGTCAGGTCTGCGGGAGGGAACAAAATCCCCTGGTGGGAGCGTGACTGAGGCCTGTCTTTCCCAGCACGCTCACTCCTGCCAGCACCTTACTTCTTGTCACCAGTCTCCATTCGTGTCCCTTCTCAAACCAGGTGAGTCAGGCAGGGGGAAGGACACGGGACTAAGAGAGACTGCCTGGAGAGTTTAGGCTGGACTGCAAGTATAAATTGGTTCCATCTACTTTCATTTTTATTTTTCATTTTTATTTTTGCTTTTAAATGAAGGTGCAAACACAAAATGGATGGCGATTTAGCTGCTCCCGAGTCAGTTCTGAGGACCAGGTTTAAAATGGGGTTTATCTCTGCTTTTGCTTAGGGCATCCATTCCGGCCTATACTCCACGTTACACTTCATTCACTAGAAACAATCAGACAAATCCTGATACGTTTTTATTGTGGGATATAATGACACTGTGTGGATTTCAGCTGTAACTTCAGATGCAGGAACAATACTTGCTGCTTGCCAACTGTTATTCAAAGGAAAACCTTAATGGTTGGAAAAAAGAAACGTTCAGGGAGATCAGAGATACGAATTTGTAATTGAAGTGATTAAGAAATTCCTTCAGCGTGTTCTTAACAAAAGAGAGGAATAAACAAGTGATGGAAAACCAACCCAGAGGCAGGCACAGAATACAGGAAAGTGATCATATGTTAGGAAGAAAGGTCATAACTCGTTAATGTAGTGAACTTGTTTGAGGATATTAATGTTATGGTGTACAAGGGGAGTGCAATAGCTTTTTAGAGCATTTGGCAAAATTTCAGATCAGAGTACAATGTTCGTGATGCAGAGTGATGGGGTAAGTGGAAAGTTGGCTCCTGAGGTTGATAACGGTGTACAAAGCAGGAAACAAAAAGCAGCTGTAAAAAGGAGTTCTTTTTTTTTTTTTTTTTTTTTAATTTTTTATCTGGGAAGAAATTAGGCAGTTGTGCTGGAAGGCTCGTTATTACAGAGGGATGCGACCTCAGCTTGGCCTATAAACTTTGTTCTTGGGTGATTTTCCCTCCGCAGCCATACAACAGCCCACGAATGCCAAGTGCAAAGCATCAGTGCGACATGACGGGGAGAGGTCTCTGAAACTGCAACGTGTGAACTAGATTTAGGCAAAAGACGGGGAAATATGTCCTGTGAACTGCCCTGCCAGCTTGATTAAATCTCTCAGAGCCTGGAGAAGTGTGGCTTCATGCAGAAGACAGAGATAAAGGCTTCCTAGTCCTGCTGCGAGCTCCTTCTCTGTAATGTCTGCTGCTGCCCAGGCTCCTCTAAGCAGCTCGGTCTGTGTTTGGTGTAAGCTGAAGCCAGAGGTTGTTGCATGGTTATTCTAGCATTTATTCTTCGGTGTTTGTTGAGCAAGTAGGCAAAAGGCATGTTTTGAAGGGACTTGTAGCAGTCTGGCAACTGGAAAATAAATGATCCTCTTCTGCAGCCCACTGTGTGACACCCTGCTGGCCTTAGCTGCCTCCTCTGAACTTGGATTTGCTAAATTCCCAGCCGCGTCTGGGCTTGGAGAACACATTATGTAGCACAAAGGAGAGCAGGTGGTCCTGCGCAGCCCTGTTTGTGCTCAGCCTGGTCCAAGACATTGGCTTTTGGGGGGGCAGAGATCTGCGGGCGTACACACAATTCATCACCGGTGTTTCTGACAGACGGTGAGGGGCTGCTCCAGCTGCTGCTCGGCTTCAGATGGGCTTTGAAATATAGGCGGGTTGAAGGACGTGTGAGTTTTTCTTTCATGATAACAAAAATAAGCATTTTGTTCTCCTATCTGTACAGTTAAGACAATTTCCTACAAGCGGTGATAATTCCAGAGCAGTTTCTGCCTTGTGCTTGATACATAAATGAGGTGATTATTTTTGGTAATGCTGCTTTATTTTATTATTATAACAGAGAAAATCGCAGCTAATTTTCTGTTTGCTGAGGTTTTTAATGCATCCTCTGCATTAAAACACCTTGAGTCATCAGACAAAGGGGAAATAACGCATTGCTGTGAGACAAAACCAGCGGTCCCCACTGGAGTAGACCATCCAGAGATCTGCCTCTTGCTCTCAGTAGCAGCCCTTATGCCACAAATAAATAAATAAATAAATAAAATTTAAAAAGTAGCTCACAGGCTATGATGGAAGATGCAGCTGAGAATGTACTTTCTGTGTTTTCCAGGCACTTTTAGAGAAAACTAGGAAGATTAACTCCTAATTTATCAAGGTTTTGCAAACCTGTAAATGGCAAGGCTGACTTTGAGGATGTGGTCCTGGAGAGGCCACATGCTGCCACATGCAGCCTCAGAAATAGGGCTGCCCCCCCCCAAAGCATCACCTGCATGGGATCTGGGGACCCCCATGGCTGCTGCACTGAGCATGGGGCTGAGCCCTGCTCCCCAGCACTGCCCTGTCCCATCCTGTCCTCCTTGTCATGGTACCACTGTGTCTGCCTGTGGTAGGTGTGGTAGCCTACACTGCTGAGAGCCCTTGAGCCAGCCTGGGTATTTAGGGAAGAAAATAGCAGAAAACAATTAATAGATAAGGCAATATTTTATTTTGTAATAAATATTTAGAATACAGTTTCCAAACTTCATTTAAAAGTATATTGCAAGGAGAATCTGAACTTCCCTTGTAAATAATAAAGATCATGTTGTCCATTGGAAATAAAATCTGTAGCTTCTTTGAAGCTTGTTTGTTCAAGCAGACTGTGAATTTTTCGTTTCTCACCCATTGCCTGACCACCTGGGTTACTGTGCAACATCAGCGTCTGCATCTGTATAATGGGAGTAGCACTGCTGTGCATCTTTGGAGAAGAAACTGGGGTTTCAGAATAAAGGGGTGATTTAAATGCTGCACTTTACTTTACGTGATAGATCTGCAATCTGATTAAAGTGAGTTGTGAGACTACCGTGGAACACAGTGGGAGCAAGATTGGATTATTGCAAAATGCAGACTGGAAATTAATTACATATTTATTAACTTTAAAATAATTATCTTTGACATTCTCTGTTAACCCTTTCATTATTGTCTTACACAGGCTAAAAGCCAGATACCCAACAAGTGACTCCGCATAAATGTGAACATGGACAGGACATGCTCATCTTTCTTTTCAAAGCAATTAAAATTCTCATTCACTCTTTCCATCTCTCTCATTCTTGCCACGTGTAATGAAGCAGAAAGACAACAAGGGACACGGTCACTGGGGATGCTTGTCAAGTCTGTGACAAGCCACAGAATTTCCCTATTAATATCACTTGTGAAAACTTTGACAAAGAAATGCTGCGGTTCCAAGGTCAAGTATTCAGCTGTGAGGAAATAACCATGTCATAACTTCCCAGGCCACCTTAGCTCAGTTTCAAGATATATAGCCCTTACAATGTTTAATTATAGTATTTTATTTCATTATCACAGATAATAACCTCTTCTAGGTCTAACTGATACTATCGGAGGAGTTTATCCTCAATATGAAACATTTAAGCCAGAAATGTATCAATTTATGTCTCAAAACTAAAAGAAAATGAAAATAGGATATTGTGTTTATAATCCTGACACCAAGGAGTGATCTATGTTTGTTTATTCTGTGTTTCCCTGTTTTTACTCTCCACAAAAGCCTCCGTTTTTTCTCTTTTCTCCTATTTCAGCCTGCTTCCAGCGTTCTGCTTCCTTTTTTTTCTTTTTTTCTCCTCCCTCCCCCCCACTTCAGTGTGTTCTCTGTGGCAGCTGAAACGCTGTGATTTGGGCACAGGCCACTTCACCAGGAAGACATTTCAGGAGGAAAATCAGCATTAACCAGACTATTTTATAGTGGTTAAAAATGTTCTAGTGCCATTAGAGCACAGCAGCTGTACAAAACTTCTGGTAATCATAGGTCTGAGCCATCTGAGGCCTAGAGGGAAGTCCCCATCCCATTTTGGGAACAATTTCCCCACAGAAAATGGCAGTGGCTGCAGAGGTTTCAGCCAGAGATCTGGATGGTGCACCCTGAGCATACGTATATTTATGTAGGCCTGGGTCATCTCCTGAGGACACATCATACAGGGTTTTTTATTAGAACACACCAAGGAAAGATTTGAGGTAAATTCCTGCTTGCCTTAAGTTTCAAAGGTGAATTCAACTTGGCATGGCAGACCCATGGTCAGGATAACCCATGGAGGAGAGCGTGGCGTCCTGTCTCTGCTCGTCCCCCACATTTCACTGGAAATAGAGTGACCAAAGTGTCCTTCCAGGGAATCCCCAGCCACACCGCTCCACCACTGACTCGCAAATCAGCAAGCTCCTTAGCCAGCTGTAAGGGTTCATCCTTGCTAGCTGGAGTTCGAGGATTTTATTTTGTTCCAGAGACAAGAAAAAGGCAGGGTGGTTTTAGATCATGTCGGAGAGGGAAGGTATGGAGTGGGTGGTCAAACCTGGTTAGGCCTTGGCTGGCCTGAGAGCAGGAGGTGTAAGGAAACGCCTTTTTCAAAGCCTTGCTGGTGAGAGAGGTCAAGCATCTCATCAGGTCTCCCTTCGCCTTTTGTCAGCAGCTCAGCAGTCACTGCAGAGGGAATAGGCCGGTGGTAAAAAGTGGAGCCCTGCACTGCGCATACCGAGCAATTCTTCACGTCAGCCCCCGGGGCACAGGCCTGCAAGAGAGCCACCGGAGATGACTTGCCATGAAACAGCCAGTCCCAGTCTTGTCTACATGAAAAAGCACAAATAAATAATAGAAAAAAAAGCACAAATAAATAATAGAAATAGTCTACCTAGCAAAGTTGCACCTTTTTGATTCTTGAGTGGAAAAGCTGATTTTCCACCGATGTGGAAAATCATGAAGATTTTTGAATCTACCTAGGGGAAAAGGAGAAAATCCAATAGTTTAAAACCTTTTTCTGGTAAAGATTTACCTTATGTTTTCAAAAGCAATGAGAACTTCTCTGAATAGGTAGAAAGATGTCACTATTCACAAGTTTGTGTGGGAAAAAAAAGGAGTTTGCATATCTTTCCTTTCAAAGATTTAATTGCTTTTAAGTGCTCCGGTTCCTGACTATTTTCAAAGGAGACTTTGAAAGGATGACGGTGTCTGTCCAACATCCAGGGGATGCTCCTGCTGGCTAAGGGTTGCTGCAGACCTACATCTGGAGCCACGTGAGTAGCAGAGAGGTGGCACATTGGGCAACAGACAGAGCCACCCGCAGCAGAACAGGTTTTTCTTTACCTGAATATGAGCACCATGCGTGCCTAGGTCTCTGCTGTGGTCAATTTGGGGGTTTCTTGCAGAGTAGTGGTTTACAAAAGGCTGGTTAGAGATAATGAAAATGATCACATGAAAACAAGCGGCACCGCGGTGGGAAATCAGTCCTTTTAACAAGCTGTGGCAGTAACAGATGAAGCAAAGCAGCCCTCTCTGGCTCAGCAGCTTGGTTGCGGAATTGCTCTCACAAGGGGGCCGAGCGCACGTTGTGCAGCAGTACAACACCTCAAAAAGAGAAAATGCAGCTCTCCTGGGGGGCTTGCATGGTGTGGCGTGGCTCTGAGCTTGGGAAGTGATGCACACGGTGCCCTTCCAGCCATGTGGTGGTACAGGAAGGCTTTCATGAGTTTTGCCAACTGACCATGTTCTACTCTTGTAGCCTAAATGATGCCGAAGGAGCCCATGTGCTGCCCTGGCGTGAGGCTCTGCTGGGGGAACGGAGACCCTCAGGTGCTGCTGCTGCCAGGCATGCTGGGGCTCAGGAGGGAGCATCCAGAGATGAGACGAGCCCCGGGGCACGCTCTTATTCCTGTTTTTCCCTGCTGAAAACTGTCCCCAGCAGCCATCTGCCACCACCCGGCTGGGTGCAATGGCTTTGGGGGAAGCACCTGACTCCCTTGCCCTGGGCTAATGGCATATTGTGGGTGCTTTTGGGAAGGCAGATGAGATTTTTGATGCCCCTGGATGCATGAAGAGAACTGATTATTTTGCCCGCGCTGCACACGTCGGTTCATCTGCTGTGTTTTTGAGGGGGAACTTGCCACCCCATGTGGTATTGCTGTACATCTGCCCCATTTGAGAGAGCTGAGGTGCTGGTCTTTCTGAAGGCATCAGAGAATAGGCTTTTAAAGGGGCACCACTGGTTACATGAGTTACTGTTTTCCTGAGAATGCACAACGTGCTATAGATACTCATAAAAATTTGGATTAATACCCTAAAATCAGTTAACATTATTTCCCTTCCCTTCCCTTCCCTTCCCTTCCCTTCCCTTCCCTTCCCTTCCCTTCCCTTCCCTTCCCTTCCCTTCCCTTCCCTTCCCTTCCCTTCCCTTCCCTTCCCTTCCCTTCCCTTCCCTTCCCTTCCCTTCCCTTCCCTTCCCTTCCCTTCCCTTCCCTTCCCTTCCCTTCCCTTCCCTTCCCTTCCCTTCCCTTCCCTTCCCTTCCCTTCCCTTCCCTTCTTTATTAATCTTTAGCTTGCTGGTTTTGATCCTACAGAGCTCATACACACACGTTACTATTAGTATGTCAGGATCGAAGATAGAAAGAAAGAAACTCTACCACGGTCTCTTTTCACCCTCCCTTCAGGATGCTGCGACCTAGTCTGTACTCTGGAGGGCACAGCTTTTTGTTATCAATGGGGAGGATGCCCGGTGCTTTTTTAATAGCACGTGTGAGACTGGAATTGCTCATTAACATTCCTTCCCACCTTGGTGCCCAGAGTTTGCTGTGGGCTGCACTGAAATTTGACTGTCTGTGTCAATAGCGTCTGGCTGCTCAGCGTCTCCAGCCTGGGAGGGCCCTGTTATCCTTTTTTGACCCTGCCTCAGAATACTTGCAGGACTGTATTGGGATGCTTTCCAAGTTTCAGCATCTTCACTTTATGGATTTAATGGCCTCACCAGTTTTATCTGCTTCAGTTTCTCTCTCTCTCTTTTTTTCATCTCATTTATCTTAGTTACATTTAGTTAATTGAGACTAATGTTTTGTTGAAAAATCTCTCTCCGAGTCCCCAAGCTGAGCTTTTGAAGTGAATAGATTCGGGTAAAAATTTGCAAATGAGCTATTAATATTGCCACAGCAAAGATACTCTCTTCACCCATCATTTCCACATCAGCCTGGAGGGGATTCCCTTTTCTGAACTGATACTCAAGCAGTTGCCAGCATCGCTTTCCTCTTTCCGTACTTTTCTGTGGGGCTCTACATCTGTGTATTGGGTTTATGTGGCAAGGCTTTGGTGGTGGTGGGCTGCAGGGGTGGCCTCTGTGAGCAGAGCCCAGCAGCTGCCCCATGTTAGAAAAGGGCCTGTTCCAGCTGGCTCCAAGGGGACCCAACACTGGCCAGAGCAGAGCCAATAAACAATGTTGTTTGCACCTCTGTGAGAGCAGATTTCAGAAAAGGTAAAAACAAACAAACAAAAAACAAAACTGCTGCACAACAGCAGCTGGGAGAGAAGAGTGAGAAAACATTGAGAGAAGCAGCCCCGCAGCCCCCAAGTTGAGTGCAGCAGGAGGGCAGGAGGTGCACCAGGCAGGCAGCAGCAGTTCCCCTGCGGCCTGTGGAGAGGCCCCTGGTGGAGCAGGCTGTCCCCCTGCAGCCCATGGGTCCCACACGGAGCAGATCTCCACGCTGCAGCCCGTGGAGGAGCCCCCGGCGGAGCAGGTGGATGTGGCCTGGAGGAGGCTGCGGCCCATGGAGAGCCCCCGCAGGAGCAGGCCCCGGGCCGGAGCTGCAGCCCGTGGAGAGGAGCCCCCGCAGGAGCAGGGGGTCTGGGGGGAGCTGCCGCCCGTGGGGGACCCGTGCTGGAGCAGTTTGCTCCCGGGGGATGGACCCCGTGGTACGGAGCCGTGTGGGAGCAGTTCCTGAAGAGCTGCTGCCTGTGGGCAGCCCCCGCAGGATCAGTTCGGGAAGGACGGCATCCCGTGGGAGGGACCCCATGGGGAGCAGGGGCAGAGAGGGACCGTGAAGGGATGGCGGGGACGAAGCGTCAGGGAGTGACCGCAGCCCCCATGCCCTGTTCCCCTGCACCACTCAGGGGGAGGAGGTAGAAGAGAGTGGATGGCAGGAAGGTGTTTTCATTTCTCACTGCTCTTGTCTGCTAGTGATAGGTAATAAATTTTATTAATCTCCCTATGCTGAGTCTTGTTTTGCCCATGACAATAATCATTGAGTGATCTCCCTGTCCTTATCTCAACCCTTGAGCTCTTCCCATCATATTTTCTCCTCCTTTTCCTTTGAGGAGGGGAAGTGAGAGCGGTTTTGGTAGAGCTCGGCTGCCCAGCTGAGTAAAACCACCACAGTCTGTAAGCCTGGTCTGCTTGGGGCTGCTGTTCTGGAGCAATCTTACCTCTGAAAATGAGCCTCTCTTGTATTGGGATTTATCCCAAAAGAGGAGAAAATGTGTCTTTTACCTCTGGCTTCTTAATGCCATTTTATAAATGAATGCATCCTTATTTGGCTTTTCAGTTTGAGTATCACCTGATACAGTTTGGGAAGAGGAGATGGTAGTTAATCTGTAGTTAATCTGGAGCTGGAGAAATGCCATTGGCACCAGCTAAAGGTCTTCCTTAGATCTTTAGGGGCCGTACCTTGTGCAGGTCCTGCCTGTTTTCATTTCCTGAATCAAGTGTGAGTGCACAATTAGATAAAAGTAGCAAGACATTTGGAAAAAAATTGGATCCACACAAAGGGAAGAAAGATGTCATAATGTTTGGTCTTGTATTTGACTGGGTAACCAATTGGTCAAATCGACAAGAGTTACAGCTCAAGCTGAAAATCTAATTGCCTGAAATTGGAAGAGAACCTGAGGGACACAGCTCCATCTTAAAATAACAAGTCATTTTATCTGGGGAGAGACAGGAGACAGACCCAGTCCGGTCAGAGAACGTGGCTGTGGGACGTGGTGCCTCCTTGAGGGTGGACACCTCGGGCAAGGTCCAGCTGGGAAGCAGGGCTGACAGATGGCCATGCTGCTGTCCTGTGCTGGGCAGCATTTTTGCTGCTTGATGGAGACGCAAACATCACATCTCCTATGAAGAAAGACCGAGAGAGCTGAGGATGCTCAGCAGGAAGAAGAGAAGGCTCCGAGGAGACCTCATTGCAGCTTTTCAATACTCAAAGGGGACTTATAAAAAAGATGGAGAGTGACTTTTTGCTCAGGCAGACAATGGTAGGACAAGGAGGAGTAGCTTTAAACTAAAAGAAAGGAGATTTAGATCAGATGTTAGGAGGAAATTCTTCACTCAGAGGGTGGTGAGGCACTGGCACAGGCTGCCCAGAGAAGCTGTGGGTGCCCCATCCCTGGAGGTGTTCAAGGCCAGGCTGGATGGGGCTTTGGGCAACCCGGTCTGGTGGAAGGTGTCCCTGCTCATGGCAGGGGGTTGGAACTGGGTGGTCTTTAAGGTCCCTTCCAACCCAAAACATTCTGTGATTCTACGGTGTCCAAATTCTCAGGCTGTGTCTCAGTGGATTGCAGAGCGCTCCTTGCTGCCAGCTGGATGCTGTGACACGTGTCTTTAGGCAATGGGATGCCTCGTCCGGGAAAAAAGTCTTATGCCTCTGCTTCCAATATCATTCAAGATTAATTCTGTTCATTCTGCAGGGTGAGATCATCCGCGTAACCCTCTTGCTGGTCTCCCCAGATGACACCTTTGCTCTCTGGAGGGACTGGGGTTGGTACCAAGCCCCAGGACAGGGGTCCAAGCAATGCCAGTGGGAGTTCACTGCGCAGAGCAGGCTTCTTTCCTGGCAAGGCACGGGAAGTTATGTGAGCAGCCAGACCAGAGGTGAGGTTAGGTTGCTGTTCCTTGTGCTCATTTCCTCTGCTGGCACACATTAGCTGGCAAACTGTGAGGCGTTGCTAATACTTCCAACCCAAAGCATTCTACTTCTGTCATGACTTTTGATCATGGCTGTTTCCTGTAGGATATTCCCAGCCTCAAAAAGAGGGAAACCTCACTGAATCCTGCCATCTCCAAAAGCAAAAGATTTGCTTTAAGCCAGGAAATCGGCTTTGCATTGCTATAAGGAGGTGTTGAATGAATAGGATATGATAAGTAGGTTGGTATTGATGTGTACTGGTATGGTATTTACCAAGTAATATTACATTATATTAGGACTAAGGAAGCTCAGGTCACTACTCCCTGGCCTCATCCTCATACTGATGGAACCAGGCAATGCCATGAAATGACACATGAAGGAAAATAAATCTCAATATTTTCAGAATCGTGCTCTGAAATATGTGTACTTATTGATACCCCGAATTAAATATCTCAGAGGGATAGGGTGTTTTTTTTTAGAAATTGTTGATCATGTTCCAACTCTGAACATAAAGCTCCCAGCAGTTCAGGCATGGCGAGTATGTACTGCTCTATATTTAGGTATCTGGATGTGAAATCCCTGGCCATGATCTCCAAACTGACTTCATAAAAACACACAGCTCATCCTTGCCTTTTTTTTGCTCTGTAGATATAATTTTGATGATGAAGGAAAACAGCCCTATTTTACAGGAATCTCAGGAATGAGATGGCATTTTTTTGAATAGTTGTTTATTATTATTATTGTTATTATTTAAAGCCCAACAGAGCACTGAAGCTTTTGGCCTTCAGAAATACAATAAAGTATTAAACTTTATTTATTTAAACTTAAGTTTATTATTTAAACTTAAACACTGAAACAATTGTACTCTTTGCTCATGGCTTTGGGCTTTCAACGTTGTGTTTGGAGAGGAGCTATTTATGGGCTATCAAACAAGGTGCTGGAAGAAAGGAATTTAAAGCGTGTCCTTGAGCACTTTGGAGGAGCTTTGCAGATTGGGAACAAGAACTCGTGTCCACCCTCGTGCCTCCCCGTGAGGCTGCCAAGGAAGGAAGCCTGGTTTGCCCCTGCCTGCGTGCCACCGTGTGTTCGTCCCCTGTGTGCAGTGACATGGGGACACGCAGGGGAAGGGAGCCTCTGCTTCGTGTTCAAGATGTCTCACTTCTTCACCTCGGTGCTGTTCTCTACGGAAAGGAAGAGTCACAAAGCTTTACACCGTGATTTTGAGATGGGTCCTAGAGGAGGACATGAGTGTGTGTTCCACAGGGGAAAAGCCCGATCAAAACAGGGCCATGCCATTATTTCATCGCACTGGGGAAATGTGCAGTGATGTTCAAAGCATGATAAGGCAATATTCATATGGACATTTCTTAAACACAATGTAGATGAGAATTGTGCAGCTGGAAAGGGGCTGTCAGAGCCCTGCACAGCTGCAGGATGAGTGCAGTGAACCACTGTCACTGCCTGCCCGTGGGGAAACACGGGGGAAGAAGGGACCCAGCTGTTGAAAGGACGGTACCAGCCCACGAACCAGCACGTGCAGAGGATCTGAAGTGTATTTATGTCAGAAAGTTCCTACACAGAGGAACTGGGTCCCCTGAAGCTGAGGTCTTGCACTAAGCCCTCCAAGCTATTCACAGAGCAAATGCTTTGCTGTTTAGCCAAGGTTGAGAGGCTGGTGGCTGGAGGGGATGGCACAATCTGGGCTGTGTGACAGCAGAGGACGGGACTTAGTGACCCGGCTTTCTCCTCTGGGTCTCTGCTCTTCTCTGCTCTCAAGGAGAGCTGCCCCTTCCACCCCAATAACACATTTCCAAATACTCAGCATTTCTGATCTTGCTTATCCTCAATGAGTGTAAATCCTAAGCCGTCTGTTTAATAAGCAAAGGCACCATCCTTATCAAAACCAAATAAATCAGGATCTCACTGCAGCACAGCAACATAACTCTCAGACAGTTGGTATTTATGCTGTGTTGTCCTGGTGTTGTGTAGCTCAGTGGGAATTGGTTGCAGTATTAAGATGCTTCTGTCGAGGCCAGGCTCTTGTTCTTTGAAGATGCTCCGGGGTGCCTCAGGGGCATGCTTCCACCTTAAGCTCCTTCGTGCTCCAGATGATCACTTCTGGGTAGCTGGGAAAAGTGGTGGCCAAGGATGGAAATTGGCTCTCCAGACCCCAAAGTCCTACTGTGGAGCTGAGGGGAGAAAGAGGGCTCTGCATACGGCACAGGTCGCCTACCAAGGGCTACAGCAGGAGCAGACATTTCCCCTTCTCCTGCCCGGCCAAAGGCTGACCCCAGGAAGGGCTGTGAATTCTGCACCTGAATCTGAGTTTGTTTTGCCATTCATGGCAGCCTTTCCTTTCTGAGGAGGACCTGAGGAACTAAGAAAAGGCTTTGAGCTCTGGCTGGTATCCCATGAGCCAAGGAGATGTCCTGGGGTTATTCGATGTCCAGAAATCCTGCCAGGCTGAGGAGATATCTGTGCTGCTTTTTCAAGGGCAGAAGAAGATCAGTGGCTGAAAGAACAGATCTCCTGACATTGCAGGGATGACATTTGCTGTATGACATTACACAAATTTAAAATAATTAGGTGTGAGGTCTCTGCTTGAGGTCTCGTGTGCTTCCACGGGGCAGCAATTGCTCCCGCTGGGCAGCAGCAGCATTGCCCAGGTCCTCGCCGTGCGTTCGCTGCTGACAAAATTCATAAGAGTCTTCCAGATTTCCTGCCTTACACTAATTGAACTAACTGAATTTATCACCTGCCAAACTGAGCAGCGAAATCTAGTTTTTTATCTGTCACAGATCAGACGAGGGTGGAAAAAAAGGCTCATTGCTTTCTCCCCAGGACCGCAGGAGCTCTCTGCATTTCACCCGCTGACCACTGACCGACAGGCCGCTCGCTCTGTCTTCATAGCTGTCCAGTGCTGTTCCAGGCGCTGTCTCATCAGTGATCGATCACATCAAGAGGAGGGAGGATGTGGTTTCGAGACCTTGAACGCCCTTCGTTCTCAGGCTGCTTTCCCCTTCTGCCATGCAGCGTGGGCTCTCCAGTTGCCTCGTGGATGAAACGATCTCATTATGTGATTTCAAAGAGCGGGATGGAGCGCAGCCACCTGCTTTCTCAGAAAGGGAGCCTCATCAGCTTTCCCAGAATTGACAGAGCACATGCAAGAGGGATGTCTGCATCCCTGAAAACCTCACTTTAAAGATGTAGCAGCAAGATTTCTTTGCCTGGACAGGAGTGAAACAGAGCAGCCCTTTGCCTCCTGCTCTTTCTCTCTCCTTCCCTTTATTTCCCCTTTTCCCGGGCTTTTTTATTTCTGACATATTTCCAGACTAGGGCCATTCATCCCTTGCCAACGTGTTTATTGCAGCATTCGTAAGACCGTGTGGATGAATGGGTATAAATCCCAATGGGGAGACTTTGCCTCTGGAGTAACAGGAGCTTTTTGCTTTCTAGTGCACAGCAGTGTGGTTAAGGAACGGAGTCCTTGATCCTGGGATCAGACTGCTCCTGGGGGAGTTTTACCGATGCAGCTGCAGTGGTTTGCAGGGCCAGGCTGGCACACAGAATCACAGAGTATCTTGAGTTGGGAGGGACCCACAAGGATCATCGAGTCCAACTCCTGGCTCCACACAGGACCACCCCAAAACCAGGCCCTATGTCTGAGAGCGTTGTCCAAACGCTTCTTGAACTCCGGTAGCTCGGTGCCGTGACCACTGCCCTGGGGATCCTGTCCCAGTGCCCGACCACCCTCTGGGTGCAGAACCTTTCCCTAACACCCAGCCTGACCCTCCCCTGGCCCAGCTCCGTGCTGTTCCCTCGGGTCCCAGCACACCCCCACCCACTGGAGCTGCTGTCTCAGAGGAGGTGCAGGTCTGGGACCCCCAAAACAGATGGGGACAGGGCCAAGGAGCTTGGCTGGGCACCCGCGGCCCCCCAGCTGGTGTGTGGTGGGGAAGGGCCACGTCCAGGAAGGGCAGCAGGGCCCGGCCGGGGCTGTCTGCCTTTGGTGAAACAAACCATAATTTTGACCATCATTTTTCTCATGGGAGTATCTACTGCCTCTGAAAATGGGTGATGTTACCAGCGTGTTTTATACAGACCATTACGGAGCTACCTGATCTGGCTGGAAATGGACGCCTGTGAGGTTTTGTGTTTCAGTGCCATCCTCCACCCCTCCTTCTGCTCCATAAAACAAGCACTGCTAGAGCCACAGCTGTACCCATGTCCTGTAGGGTGCCTGTTATCTTTTTAATCAACATCAGAGTATATTTGCTTGGCTTACAGAAAAGATTTTTTCAATGCAGAGGTTGCAAACTGAACCTGTGGGTTTGAAAGCCGGGCTACTTTTCTGCAGCGTGCACCCATCGGTAGCTGAGAGGCAGAAGACAGCATTTGGTTTTTCTGATGGTGCAAAGGGCAGATGGACTCCGCTGCCCTCCTCTTGTGGTATTGGCTTTGTGGGGCCAGCAAATATATATATAAACATTTTGTGGGGAATGTGGCTAGGTAAAGCAGGAGAGAGCATGCTCTTGCAGGAATAAAGTGCTATTTCATGAGATTTTTATCCTAACACTTTTTTTTTTTTAAATTGCTGTTGGTTTAATCCTTGCTATTGCTTTCACTTGGGAGCTGAAGAGTTGCTGGACAGATTATGTAAAGCATGCAGTCTCACAAGACAGCTTTTTTAAACATTCCCAGAGCTATTATATAAACTATCCTTTTCTCACAGCATCCTAAGTTTAGTCTTTGTTGTCTCCTCCTGTGATCTTCAGGACAGTTACTGTTTAATTATTGATATTTACAGCGTGTCAGCAGTTACGTGGTGCTGCAGTTCTGCAGGTAATCCTTGTACACCTATAGTCAGGGAGGAAAATATTTGTATTACGATGAGTTGTAAAATGATGTAAAATGCTGTTTCCTTTTGCAGATCTGCTGGGAAGGCTGTGCTGGCTCGTTTCTCTTTGTGCTCAGCAGAGCCCATGCCCGGATCATTACAGCCGAGGCCCCGAGCTGCACGCGAGCAGCAGTACCAGCCTGCCTTCCCTTTCAGAAGCTTCCCTTCCTCCAGCTGAGTCCCGCAAGTGGCAGCGTTAGCTTTTGGTAAAAACGTGGCTGAGGTGCCTGGTGAAACAGTCTCACGTTAGGGCTCAGCCAGCCTGGCGGTCTTTCTTGCAAGCAGGTTTTGTTGGGTTGGGATTTTACGCAGGTGGATGGGTGGGGAGCCATTCCCCAAAAATGTCCCATCGCTGCACACCAGCTCACACATCATAAAAATGGGCTTCCAAACAGAGCCCCAGTGACCTCCGCTGATAGACTGCTTTGGATGCTGGCTGACAAGGTTAATTGACTCACCTTGGGCCACCAGCTTTCTCCCAGGACACGTTATTTTCCTCAGTCAGACTTGAGTAATGGTAAGCCTTTGAGAACGGCACTTCCAGAAACGAAGGGCCTGCTGAGAGAGCTGTTAGTCATCCCTATCCGGGAGAGAAGGGACGGCTGCTCTCACAGCTCCTGCGTCTCTGCAGTGACGGGGGACTCAGAGACTCAGAGACTCAAAGACTTCGTCTCTGCTCTCCGAGGACAGGGCCGTGGGGAGGCTGTGCTGAACCCGGCCTCTCCTCTTCCTCTGCCTCTTCCTCTTCGAGGAGAGCTAAGGGCAGGTCTGTGTGTTTCTGAAGTGCCAGCTCTCTGCTCTCTCCGTAGAGAAATCGTGGTTTTGTTTTTAAAAGCTGTTTATTTTTAAGAAGTAATGACTAATAAGCCCCCCTGCATTTTTCTAATGATGTCTGACATGTTTTATTTTGGCAAATAGCTGGAGCTATTTGCTTCCCCTGACGGATGATCTGGCCCCGTGTCTGAGAGAGCTGTGAAGCAGGCTCTGAATGCCTGGCAGGAGCTATCCTCACTCTGTGACAGCGTAGTGCTCCCTGCCTGTGGGCACGAAAAATCCCAGAGCACATTTTGGAGAATGTCATGGCTGGATTTCACCTTAGGAAGCTCTTCCTCTATGGTTTTAGTACGGTTTCTCATATTCTTTCCAAATCTTTGTCTGCTTTTCCATGGCAATGAGGACATCTCCCGAGAAGGTATTGAATGCGGTACCCAAGTGTGCAATCCAGTGCTGGGAAATGGCTAGGGCTGTACCCAACTGGGTGTATCGTCTGTCCTACACAGGCATGTGAGAGCATCACCCCACGGCTTCTCTTTGATCCTGATATATCTGCAGAAGGAAGGAAGCAGCCTTGCTCCAAACACCTCTTCACACAAAGTACAGTGTCATCTTGCATTTCTGTGTAACTCGTAGCTCTCTTCAATCAAAGTTTTGAGCTCGTTCTGTGGTCCACGGGTTCCTTTGCTGGAATTTCCTATTAATTAGCAAAATACCTGCCCTCCAGAAAAACTGGCAGTCATCTGCCTGTCCGAGGTACCTGAATTTCTGCCAAACTGTCCATCTCGTGCCTTCTTTGCATAATGCACTCTATTACCGTGCATGCTTAATACGGCATCATTGTCTGGGAAATGGCATTTGCCTTTTGCCTTGACAGGCGTTTGACAGTATCTCACCACCTTTCCTATTATTTCCCCGTCACAAGTTTTACCCGTAATGAGGCTGAGAATAGGGGCTGCTTTGCACTTATCACAGACGTTGTCACAAATAAACTTCTCCCTGGCTTCTTGGAAAGACCCACCAGCACCGGGTGGTGTGGCTGTCACTGCCGGGTCTCTCCAGGATCGCGGCGCTCCGATGATCAGCAGAGTCCTGCGGTGCTGCAGGAGGATGCGTCTCTGCAAAGCAAAGGAGTTTCTGCAGGAGGAACGGCTCCTCTGATATTTTCACTCTCTGTACTATTCGTGCAGGTGTTAATGACTCAGTTTTTGTTCCTAAGCTGTGATTTTCTGTGCTTTTTGCTAGAGCCCATATGTGATGAAAGAGGGCACCTCCCAGGTTGGTTAAAATTCTTTTTTTGAGAGAGAGACATGTATTAGCTTGCTTACCAAATATGTAGTGTTACTTACCAAAAGTAAAAATAACATTAAATTTAATATCTCTCCTGTTTTTAAAACACTCTAGGCAAATTCTCAGTCAAGAGCTAATTACAATTTCAGCTTCAGAAATTTTCTGTTTCTTCTTCCATCAACAGAATTGACCTTGTAGGGGACATACAGAGAGGGTGATGATGTTGACAGGTGCTGAAATTAACAGCAGATTCCCAAGAGCATTTCCTACACATTTTTCAGTAAAAGAAAACCAGAAACAAAAAGCATTAAAACCTTTTAGAAGCCAGAATATTTATTCCAACCCCATCAAAGGTCTCCTAATTCAGAACACACCACGTAGCTTATTGATTGCACTACAGAGCCTGTAATTTTCTTCAGACTACAAAAAGTTGTGAATAACCGAGGGCACAAGAAATTTTGCTTGATGATGCACTGCTGGTTGAAGTCAGATGTGAAACGGCTCTCAGCTTCCTGTTGTCACGTGTAAAACATTACATAAAGCCTAAGGGAAAATGCATGTTTGCTTTTCTCAGAATTTAGGGTTAAGAAGCTGCTGAAACAATACTTTTTAACTCATGCTTGTATACAAATTTAGAGAGATTTCCCTTTTTAATGATAGACCAGATACATGTCGTCTCGGTGACAGATAGCTAAGGCTCCTGGCTGGTACAATAATGTTTGTCAAATAAATGGCAGCGGAAAAGGGCTTGCAGTAGTCTCTCTGCCAACAAAATGTGTTTTGCCAGCCCTGTAGGTGGCTGACGGCCGGCAGCTCCGAATGGGGACAGTTATACAATAATAACTCGGCTCTATCACGGGCGATGCTCGTCTATGCAAATGTCGCTGTAATGAATCCAATTAGGTTTCTCTGCATGCAGAAATAAGCTGAACTAGCTGCATCTAATCTGGCTGGCTAGAGGACCGGGGAGCACGGCTGCCGGGGGGCACACAAAGCTGGCAGAGCCCAGCCTGGATGCTCCCAGAGCCGGGGGCTGGCGACACGGGGAGCACCAGGGGACAGCACGGCGGCAACCCTGCGTAGTAAATAATTATCCATTTTGTATATTCAAGCATCTATTTTTCACTTTTTCTAAGGTTAGGTTATTGCTTTCTCTTGGGACAGGTAATCATGAAAACCCTCTGTCACTCTTTTTGGGTGTTTCCAGCAAATTTCCCGAGTGCAGCAGAGGACAGATGCTGCTGCGCGCTGAGGCTGCTTGTGCAGCCGTCGTGAATGAAACGTTTCCGCACTTAATGAAGGAGGGGGTGTCACTTATTAAAGAAGTTTTCCTTTGGGGCCTCCTGAATATTCATGACGTGCCGGTTCCTGCTGATCAATGTTTCTGCTGCCTCGATTAATCAGCTGATCCTGCCAAGAGGTTAAATGGTCTGCAGCGCTGCCAGCAAGCGGCCGGCAGCAGGGGAAGGGGCGCAGGGTGCTTGCCGTGGGACGTGGAGAAGAGATGAAGACCCATCTGCCATGGCTTTGCCTTGTGTAACAGCCTTCGTGTCACCTAACCTGATAATCACACAATTGGGGTTTTAGGCCAGGCAGTGAAAAGTGGGTAAACCCTGCAGGGATCTGAGTAAACACAGGTAAACTCCATTTAGCCGCACTGACACCGCTGGCCCTGATTCTCAATGAACAGATTGCCTTAAAATCATGAGGATTTCTGTGTGATATGTTGGTGCTCATTTTTGTTTGTCTCCCAAGCTGGGGATTTGCCCGATTCATATGCCAAAAGCAACAATGCATTCCCAGGGCACACCGGAGCAATTTCACAGCTCTCCTGCACCCATTGGAGGTTCCCGCCCTGCCAAGAGGTCCTCTCGATGTACCCAGCACAGGTACTGTCAGTCCCACGGTTGGATTTGTCTCCTTCACACCATCAGGGCAGCTGAGTTTTCCGTGGCCTGGCTGCGTGCTTGCAGGGCACAGCATCTCCACCTCTGATGTTTCGTGGCACATCTCTTCCCAGCTTCTGGGTGGTTTAGCTCATCTTTGCAGGTGAAATGGAAACACATGGGAGATTCATACCTGGCTGCGGGGGACCAGCTGAGGAGGTAAGAAGCCGCCTTTCACAGTCTTGAATGTTGAATGCCCCTTCCAAGTCTGGCTCTGCTGGGCACCATTGGAACTGCTCAACTACAGGGCACGGCTGGCTGTGCCAGTCTGCCCTACAGCCAGCTCCCCAGGCCCAAATCCCCCTGGCTTACTTCAGCCTGACACTGAATTTGTTATGCAGGTTTCGTTATTTGGTGTGGATGAAAGCAGACATACCCCTGCCTGCTGGTCAGCCACAAGGTGCAGTGGGAATCCAGCGGTCAGAGGCCAGAGACCTGTGATCCCCCTTTATACGGTTAAATTGCTTCCCTATACATCGCACCATAATTTATCCTATCAGCTTTCCTATTCCCACGATGCAATTTTCTAATGGCTTAATTATTTTATCCATATGCTAAACATGTGCTAAGCAGGATCCTGTCGTTAGCAGCTGTTGACCTGTAAACCTGAGATGCAAGGAAGAGAGCCCAAGGAGTGCACTCCAAAGAAATGATGCACTCACTGCTGCAGACTGAAAGGAATTTTACCTTTAATCTTGAACACATGATGAAAGGAGTAGAAAAAGGACAAAGTAATACTGCTAAGGCAAAAGACTTTCTATAAGGCTTCAGTAGTAAACTTCTGATAACAGACATGAGAGTGGGAATTATAGCTGAAAGCTCTCAATCCTACCTTAAAGATCACTCTGTGATAAGGTGGCAAGTTCTCCAGCAGGGGAGAAATCTTGCCTGAACTTACCTGGGCTCTAAGAAAGCTCCCAGGCCATCTGCAGATAGGAATTTTCCCTTGAACATGAGCTCAGATATGGGTTGAGTTTTTCTTTCATTATCATATCTCCGATAACAAATGATCCTTATCTTTTTAAAGCCAGCAGCTATACCTCCTTGCTGTTTGCAGTCCAGATTCTTTCTGTTCATCCAGCAGACAGAACATCATGGTTTATCTCCCACTTCTGACACGCCAGCCTCCAATGCTTTCCTGTTACTTTTCCTGTTAATAATATATCCTATTAGCCTAAATTAATATGGTTGAAGTCGGGAGGAGATTTGTGGTAATATTTATTTATCTTGTTCTATCTCTTCTGGTTTAAATTATTTCAAAATTATTTTCCAAAATCTAACACATTGTGTCACACAATAGTAGTTAAGGTTATTCATGAAGTGTGTACAACAATATGTACAGCTCATGTATGTCTTCTAATGTCTTACGTAGACATTTCCTAGTGTACATGTCCTGCTCAAGACAGCACCACAGTTGTCTTGTCTAGACCTTTATCAGCTCTTTGAGGGACCACAGACAGGCATCACTTCTAACAGCTTCCCTGTCACTCTCTCAAGCAAATCACTACTTCATTTGTGCAGATACATCAATAAGACTTCACAATTTTAGGGCTTTGGAGCACCGCTTTTACCTGTCATGTAACCCTCGATCAATGTTACCAGCTGTTTAAAGTCTTCCCAACAAGGAGTCACTGTCTACCTTTCTTCACCTGGCCACCATCACTGCTGAAGAAGTTCTCCATTGGAGTGGGACATTGGCACATACCCTGGCATCTAGTCCCTAGAAGAACTGGAAAGACAATGGCAAGAAAGGCAGATCAGCCTCCCCAAATGAAGTTTGCAATTTTATATGCAGTTGCTATTGCATACTGAGTGTTTGTAATAGAAGTCTAATTGGAATTCATAAATTGCTTGCAGACAGCTTCCCAAAAGATTACTTATCATCAATCTGCCAGTATAAATGACTGACCAAGGTACACGGAAAGTTGGCATAAGATATAAAAATCAATCTTATATCCCTTTCATCAGGCTTGGTGGCACAATCTGACAATTTTCCACAGAAAATCAATAGCAATAATAGATGTCTCATTAGCGGCCTTCTCAGTGTTGCTGATCTGGCTTCTTTTGTAGGACAAAAATGTTGGCTGGAGTATTTTTTCTTTCACAGACACTTTCAAGGGATCTGGAAATATCAGAAATGAGCTAATTGTCCAAATTACCGTTAGAAGATTTCTTCAGAAAACATCCAGTCTACTTTACAAGGATCCGGGCTAACTTTCCAGGGCCTAGTTCTGTAGCTCAGCGTCTGCTTTCTCGCAGAAATAATTTTCTGTCCAGAATCTGGCATTGCAATTCTCTTGAGCCTTTTCTAGGAAACTGATGATAAAATGAACAAAATTATTTTCCCTCTTTGCTCTATTAAAGACCCACTCAGCCCCATCAGCAGACGCTTCTTACAAGCTAACAAAGAGCAAACCAACCTTCTTCTTCCCATGCGGCTGAGCCAGGCGGGGAAGCTTTCAGGCAGGGCTGTGTACCCTCAGCTTTGCCATCATTGCTGTTCCTCCAAAGGGGGTTTCCTTCCTCTGGCCTGGCGCTGTGGACAGACTGTCCTGCCACCGACCTTGGTCAGCACCTCCTTTGCTCTGCTGCACAGTGCCTGTCCTTGGAGAATCTTCTTGTACGGAGCTGGTTGAACCATGAAATGTGTAACTGCACTGAGGAGCTCGTTGCTATCAGATTGAAGAAAGATCTTTGAAGAACAGGCTGATGCTGTTCAGCACTGCTCAGCAACAGAAAACACACTGGTGTGATACCAGTGCTGTTCTAGCCACAGGTGCAGAGCACAGCACTGTATGGGCTGCTGTGGGGAAAGCTAACTCCATCCCAGCCAGACCCAGTGCATTTGGCTGGCAGACAGACATGTCATCTTGCATGGGAGGCGTGAAGAAAATCACCTGAGATTTTTCAGGATCTTCCTATTGCTCTTTCAGCCTCCCCATGGGATAATAACAAAACAGAAAATTCTCTGCTTTAAGATCTTGTCTTAACCAACTTGTACATGCTATCTTGGAAGAACAGCAATTGCTCCACTAGGTTAACAGTTTCAAACAGATGCTGGTTCTTTACAAATTACCTGCTGTCCAGAGCTGCTTATGAGCAACACATTGGCAATAACTCTACTTGCATGAAGAGGAAAACAGCCATGTGTCCACAAAAGAATCTCCTTGTTTATCCAGATGCAAATCAGAGCTACTGATGGGATCCCCAAGTGCCGTTTAGTGGGAGAATCCTCTCCATCAGCTTTTATTTTACAGAGAGCCCTTCCTTTATTGGTTACGCACACCATGCTCAGAGCAGTGCACAAGAGCAGTCTCACCCACTGAGCCTGGGCTGCGGAGCTGCCCAGTGCTGCAGAGGCTCCACAGCCAGACAGGGCATTATTTGTATTGTATTGTATTGTATTGTATTGTATTGTATTGTATTGTACTGTATTCCATTCCATTCCATTCTATGGAGCAGGGCACCCATCTCCCAGCTTTTTGAAAACTGGATTGTTCACAGGAAAATGGCTTCTCCCACAGTGGAGAAGGCACGTGCTCCTTTTTGTGTACATCTCTTGAACCACCCTCTGCACAGGCAACAGCAATTATATTTACTATGCTAATCCTTGGCCAGTCTCTTCCATGATTTGGTGAGGAATGACAGGGGTATCATGATGAGTTGCTACACTTGCTTCTGAGCTAGCATTTGCTGCAAGAAATGGAAGCATTTGCACCTCTAGTGCTCGGCATACTCAGGTAGGGTTACATACACATCGTGATTTGAAGATCACCTCTGAAAACAATAAAAATAAATTAAAGTTGTTTGGAAAAGGCTCTTTTTCACAATGATAACACAGACTTTTTAACTTGGGTGGTTTAAAGGCTCCCCAGAAGGTTGCGTTGGAGTGGGTGCAGCAGTGAGTGGCTCTGCTGGGGGGGACAGTTGGGTCTTAGCAAAGACCAGCTCTGCATCTGAGGTACGGATACGGGTGGTCAGCACCCTGGCCTGGACGCCTGTCAGTGAGCTCAGTGCTGGGAGAGCGAGGACAAAAATGCACAGATTATTGTCAGTTTATTTTAAAACGCTCCTGCCTCTCTCAGCGGCCACGGTTGCTGCAGGGCACGCAGCAGGGCCTCAGCCAAGGTCACCCAGCAGAGCATCACGAGAGGGGAGCAGAGCGGGGGCACGGCACCTCCCCGCATCACTGTCTGATTGCTGCCTTCACAGGGCTGGAGACCTTCTCGACCTACATAAACTGTCTGAATTTCGAATTTCACTGACAAATTGAACATCCTCACCAACAGCGCTTCTGAAGCTCAAGTCCTCAAATCTTTTTTCCATTTCCTGCTCGATCATGTGTATGCACCAGGCGGTGGCTGCCCCATTTTCACCTCACATCGGTGCATGTCTGGGATGACCGCAATATTTCCGAGGAATATAAGGCTGTTATATTTTCCCAGCTGGGAATCAAGGGCAGAGCATCAAGCTACTGGTAAAGAAGGGCTCCCTGAGAGGCCGCATTCTCCTGTTCCCCAGCAGCTCTCAGCAGAATAAGCCAAAGAGATTTCCAGGGAAATGAATGCAGTACCACTCCACTTTCCCTGTTTGCCTCCAAAACTCCTGTTCACAGCTATTTTTTTAAGGGGGTCGTAACCTGCCAAGGATTCAAGGATGCTTCTGCAAGGGCAGTGGAGTTAGAGGAGAGGGGAAGACCCAGGAGCAAGTGCGGAGAAGCAGGACCCCTGTGTGGCTGTCCCATGGCTGCATCAGTCTCCTTTTTCCTTAGTAGATGCTATGGGATGCCAGTGGTGGCTGATTTTCTCACCTTGTCCTCAGGAAGCAAAGAGAGCAACACACCTTACCTGGAGTAGGAAGAAAGGATAGGGCATTGCAATGGGAAACCTGCTGGCTGCGATGTACAGAGTAGGAGGAACCAGAGAAGAAAAGTTACTGCAGTTTACAGCTTACAGACCAGGCAGTAATTTGTAAGGCATTTTCATATCCTTCAGTGCAAAGGCATGCATATGCGACACCCAGTCAGGAATATAAATGGTAAAAATAATTAGGAAGGTAAGACGTGTAGTTTCAGTAACACTATTTAAAAACAATAACAACCTCGATTTAATCCCAAAAGTTCTGTGGTCAATCCTGATATTTCATTTCTAAGCATTCTTGAGAGAGAATTTTAAAAGCTCATTGACTAATTCACTGCCTTCTATTTCAGGAGAGCCTTGAGAGATGCTGCTAATGAAGACAAATGAAGGAAAAGGAACTTGACCCTGGAGTATGAAATTTTGCTCATTAACTCGTGCTTCCAATTGGCTGATTGATATTATTTTGATGTAGATGGGGTAATTAATGACAGGAAGTAATGCAGCAGGATATGAGTTGTGTGGAATGCACTTCAGTCAATCTACCTTTTATTATGTCTTGGTTTATTTATGTGCACTACATTTGTTATGCCACTGCCCGATGCAGTCACCACCTTCATTCGGAATTTCCTTTACTTAATTGTTTTCTTTGTTCTTTTATGCTATTTTGGGAATTTTTTGTTTATGTTTCTGTATGTAATTTCCTAGTCTGTTTTTAGTAGTATGAGGATGCACTTTCCTGGCCATAAGGAATGTGAAACATTCAGCATGTGAAACATTTCTTACAATAGAAATTGCCATCGACACAAGCTATACTTCCTTCCTACTTCATTGGACAGGCTATTGGTATTGCCAGTAAATTACTTGTCACGAATCTCCTCTGTACTCTCACTTACATTATTTCTTTGTCCCAGAAGGAAATCAGCAAAATCTGAAATTTTTAACCCTTTTTTTTTTTTTTTTTGGAGTGGGATGCGGTGCAAAAGGGTATGCCAGAACTTTTTAAAACTACACATGCTCCTGGGAAGGAAGTTGTCCTATGGTTTGAGCCAAAGGATTTTAAAACAGTAAAATACCACTGTGCTTATGATTTAGCTTCTTGATGTGTGAATAATGCATGTCACCAAAGAAAAAGATGAGCTAAAAATACTGAGTAATGTGAATTGACCCTTGGAACGATCCTATAAATGTTTATGCATGTGAATAATTTTACACAAGCTTACTAAGGTGATAAGAGAATATGCCCAAGAAAAGTCATTGACCTGAATGTTTGTTTGAAGGATCAGGCTGTCATTATGAATATGTTTACCCAGATCCCTTAAAGAAAACTTGTGTGATCATGTTTTGTGTGTCTATCAACCTGTCTTTTGCCTCCTGAACCTTTGGATCCTTTGGTGTAAACCTGGTACTTATACTTGAGATCATACAATGAAGCTTCTTATATAGTACGTGACTTAAAAAATAATAACATTTTAACAAAGAATAATGTTATTTTATGCAGGATGCAAAGCAGAACATTGAAGAAAGAGCCAAAAATTGGTGCTTACATCTTGGTGCTACATGGCAGTTGCCTATGTGTACATCTCCAAATCCAGGGAACTGGGACAGCTCGTTTGTGAGTGAGGGAGAGGAAAATGACCTCACATGTCCTGTAAAGAAAAGCGTTCAGGTGAGCAATTATCAGACAATAGCTGATGCTCTGGAATTTCCTCTGACAATGGCAATTTGTTCTCTTGCATGTTCTCACGGCATTAAAGAGAAGTTGGGAGGACCAGGTACTCCGGCCTACTGAGAGTGACAGTGTGGTGGTTCAGGAGTGCGTTGCCTTTAGATTACAAAAGTAACTTTTGCCATTCCAGACTGCCCCATCCTGCTCAGGTCAACCACAAACATCCTCCGGAGGATGAACATACTCTGGGACATAAAAATGAGATTGTAACTCCTGGAGACACCCAGTGCTGGCACCAGGGTCTTGGCTAGGTACAGAGTGACTGAGTGACTGCTCATCACTCTCCTATACCTAGACATGGCATTCAGTTGTTGTCTTAGACCATGACGCAGTGCTTCACCCCAGAACTGTCTGCATCCCTCACTTTTTATAAATGAAAAAACGTTAGGAAGAAAAAAAATCTCCCTTTAAAATGATTTAATCCATTGGAATATCCTCAGACTGATTCACATATAGGCTCAGAAACGGATCATTAAATGATCTCATTCTTTAGCCTGTTTCAAGGAGCTAATAACTCCTTTAAAGTTCATAATATAATACCCTTATAATGAATATTACTCTGTGTGGGCTATTTTTATGTGATAATAACAACCTGAAGGGAAAGTTCATCATGGTGGAAATATATAATGTAGCTAAGAGAAAGAAAGCTCTCACTCTCTCCAGTGAGAACTGCAGAAAGGATGAAGCAGAGAAGTTTTATCGTTCAGCATTTACTGAAAACATGTTGACTGTTTGTTTGAAGCGAGGGGAATGGCCAGCCAGCTGGCAGCCTTCTGAAAGCCTGCGTGTCTCTTCTGAGCAGATGGTGCAAAGCAGAACCTGAACACAAAGACTTCTTGGTTTGTCTTAGGTGCTCAGAAATTTGCTTCAAGGCACAAATGTGGACTGCTCTACGACCACTGCCACTGCTGTCAGAGAAATAGTTAGGGTAGGAAGCATTTTAACATGGGGAAGAGAGCATTTCGTACAAAGCATTTGTTTTCCTATTGAAATAAACCTGGTTCTGTGATCTCTGTGCCCCAGCACCAAATCCAATAAAAACTCTACCCCTCTGGTAGACTTTGCTGTCTCTTCCAGCTTCTCCTGCTCCCCTCCACCCTCCCAGAGCACCCGTCTTTCCCATTCCCTACAATCTCCACGCCATGATCTGCCCTCATTTATTCTCTGTAACTCAAACTCATCCCATCTCCTTCGAATCAGAACTCTCATTTTACTTTTTCTCCTTTTCTTCTCTAATGATCATTTATGAGTTAACTTATTGTTGTGGTTTAACCCGGCTGGCAGCTAAACACCACACAGCCGTTCGCTCACCCTCCCCCCTCCCTCTCTGGGATGGGGGAGAGAAACGGGAAAGTGAAGCCTGTGAGTTCAGATAAAGACAGTTTATTAAGACAGGAATATAATAATAACAATAATAATAATAATAGTGATAATGAAAATAGTCTTAATAATAATAATGTGTACGAAACAAGTGATGCACAATGCAATTGCTCAGCACCCGTTGACCGATGCCCAGCCTATCCCCGAGCAGCCGGCCCCCCCACCCCGGCCAGCCACCCCTATATATTGTTTAGCATGACGCCAGATGGTATGGAATACCCCTTTGGCCAGTTTGGGTCAGCTGTCCTGGGTCTGTCCCCTCCCAGCTCCTGCTGCACCCCCAGCCTGCTCGCTGGCAGGACAGAGCGAGAAGCCGAAAAGTCCTTGGCCTGGTGTAAACACTGCTCTGCAACAATTAAAACATCAGCATGTTATCAGCGCTCTTCTCATCCTAATCCAAAACACAGCACCCTACCAGCTACTATGAGGGAAAATTAACTCTG
The DNA here is from genome assembly GCF_964211835.1 of Anser anser. Classification (NCBI taxonomy): domain Eukaryota; kingdom Metazoa; phylum Chordata; class Aves; order Anseriformes; family Anatidae; genus Anser; species Anser anser. The sequence continues at coordinate 144,716,623 of NC_139721.1, forward strand.
TCCTAACTGGAACCAGGACACTTATGCACATTAGAGCTTATGTGAAGATAATAAATGTTCTGGGATAATTACTGCTGTAAACTGTCCTGGTTATAACCCCCTCAAAAGTGCAGGCCAATTGCTGAAACTTTATATTATATGATCTGGAAACATGAAGCTCCCATGGCCAACTATTGATCTCTTTAGGTAATCAGTCTGATGGATGTAAAGGCTGTAGTTAAAACTCTGTGGCATTTCTGACTTTTTGTCAGAAATGCTAAAATTATTGTTGATAATTGGCCACTCTCTTTTAAGAGTGGGATTCACTGTCTGCTGTTTCTGTAGTAAGAAAATACCTGTAATCAGGCAGACCTCATTGCTCATAACACCCCTAGTCCCGGCACAGCAGCCTGATGTTTAACAGGAAAAACACTGATTTCTCCAGGAACTGAAGCCACTGCTCTGCCAGAGGCACAAATGCTTAGAAACTGGACTAGGTAACAGAGCTCCCCCTAATGTTGTTTTGATATCATACATCCCCCAGGCAGGCCAGGCAGGCGAGGGGGGTTCGGGTGCTCAGGGTGATGTACCTGGACGAGGAGACTCTGCTACCAGCCCCAAAGGTGCTGGCTTGGCCCACTCTTAATGCTGGGCCCTGTCTGAGTTTAATGATCACTCCTGCTGCTAAGACCCCTAGGAAAAGGTCTTCATAGCTCCTCAGGTTGCTAACTATAAAACAGGAACAAAGTAGAAGCTGTATTTCTAGCCCACCTCTAAGGATTAAAGGCAAATTCCATTCACTGACATGCCAGAGGTCCTTCACTACTGAAGGTCCCAGGGTTATGGCTCAGGTAGAGTTTTTCAGCTGCTCTGTTAGTCTTTGAGTGCAGCTTTATGTAATGTTTCTTTAATCTGCCTCGAGTATCTCAGGCAGGATGGCTGCTTTTATTATAACCAGAGAGCCCCATGGCAGATCCTGGTAGCTTTTTTTCCCCTTTTTTTTTCTTCATTTTTCCTTTTTAAACTTCCATCCACAAAAAGATATGGAAAAGGTTGTTGTTTATGGGGAATAAAATCCACCATCTTACATGTACTCAAGCACCTATCTCAAATGCTCAGTGAAAAACTTTGACAATCCTTTAATAGACAGAGGTTATTTAATGGAGTACGCCTGTTTCCATGCAAAGGTCCAAAAGCTTACGAAAGCCCAGAAGTCAGATGTGGCACAGATGAATTTAAGAAATGCATGTATCTTGTCGGGTGGGTGACATTCTGGGTGGGTTTTGAGGCTGGGTTGGGTAAATGAGGGGAGTTACACTGCCTGTTGGCAGAGCTTGATCTGAAATACTGTTGCAATGTGAGAAATACCGCAGAGACTTTTTAAGAAAAGCCCAAAAGAAATGACTCGGGGTAGAAGCACCACACCCCAGCCAAATGTCCCTGCTGTGTCCCATACAGAGGAGGGATGCCGTGGGGCTCAGTTAGCGCAACCCCACTGGGACTAAGCATCCTCAGCTGAAGAAAATGTGCAACAAATTCTGGATGCTAATCTTAGCATTAATATTTTGAGTAAACATGACAATATGGGACCTACCAAAAGAAGGAGACCGGACAAGTTTTTAAAAGACTTATCTGACTTTGTGTGACTTGAGAGCAAAATCTGAACTGAAGCTGGAGATGAGGGAATCTTGAGTGGAAGAACTGGTGTTGCTTATTCCCTTGGATTTATCTGTCATGATAAAAATGGTGTTTAAGCATTTATAGTTCTTTCAGATTAATTTCTAAACTGGTTTCGCAAAGTAGAAAAGACTCTCTGGTAAGATTTATAATCAACATCAGGGCAAAGGTTCACGTTGTGACTTTAATACTCCCTAAGTGTGTTTATGTGGATACCTGCAGATGAATACCCACCCTGACAAGTCCTGCCTACAACTCAGAGCAAGTTCTCACAAGGGACTATTCAACTTGCTCTGTTGCCCTTTGGAGCACCCTCATCTCCAGCAGTACTGCCAGGATCCATGAAGTTATTGTAAGGGAATGGCAAGCTTATCATTAGCTGCAACCTTTGTCACAGAAAAAACTTCGACAGGACTCTTAGAAAAGGCTATCTGATGAGAGAAAGGCATCTGATGAGAGAAAAAATCTGTCCAAATGGGAATTTTTTTATGGAGAGGTATGAACACTATGGCCTGAGGAAAGATGCAAAAGGTGTGAACAAATCAAAGGGTAAAATAAGTGCTATAAAATCTTGTCTTGCAAACATTACACCAGGGATCCCAGATATTACTTTTCCTTAACACTCGCATTTTTCCTCTGTCAGTGCTTTCAATGTGATCTAATGCTGCACATCCTGAAAGGTCACTGGTTGTAGGTGGATTTATATAGTCCTATATTTCAAATAGAAATACACCCTTGAACTTTGTGTGTTTGCCCCTTTATATGTCTTCAGGAAATTCTAGAAGTGAAATACTAATGGGTAACACAAATCCTGTGTTAGCCCAATCCAGGGAAAGAAAGGCTGAAAGTGGATATGTGCAAAATGTAAATGGTATCTGCAAAGTGAATAGTTCTCCATGTCCACTGTGCTGGCACAAGAAAAACAGGTACACGCTGCAAGGGATGGCAAGGTCAGGGGACAGGGGTCAGGCTGCTTGGGAAGGGTGTGGAAGCTCACCCACAAAGGGACTGTGAGAAATGATTTAATCCAGGAACACTAAGTATAAATTCAATGTGCATTTGAGTGACAAAAGTGAGAACAGCAGGGCAAGGATTTAGAGAAATAATGATTTTCAAAACTGACACAGAGGTACAGACATGGAAAAAGATGAACTGAGCACCATAGCCTCAGGGCTAGACAAAATTGACTGGCACTAAACCCAAGGATGAATAAGAAATTCTGGGACATAAATCTATTTCAATGCTATAACTCACCAGGATCTAGAGAACTGTGCACTAATTTTAACATTGTTGGCAATCTGGTATTCTTTGATGTTGAAAGAAAATTTCCTATGAAACAGAACTAGCTAACGGGGCCCTTTTGCCTCTGGGATAAAAAGGAAGGGAGAAGCAGTATAGAAAAGATTAAAAATGATGCGGGGAAAGCTATGAAAGGCACCAGGAAGCCCAGCTAAAGACCAGACTATGCAAATGCAGACCAGATGTAGAATGAGAAGCGGTGGCATGGAGGATGACAGGTGTTGCACAGAGATGAATAGCTCCTGGGAAGATTAAGAGTGGCCGCTGCTTACAAAAAAGAAAAAAAAAAAAAGGCATGCAGGGTGCTGGTGAATTCTAAAGATGTGGGAAATGAATATGAAATGACAGGGAAAGGAAGTCAGTGAAGAAGATAACTAAGAGGAAAAGGGAAAAGGAATGAGGGGAAGAAGAAAGAACTATGAGATTTCAAACATTTACTATCATAAGTTCTCTCTTCACAATATAAAGTGCCATTACCTGAACCATCAGAAGACAGGAAAAGAAGGGAGATAGCAAAGATGGAGAATCACCAGGAATTTGCAAGACTTGAAGGAGACAAGAATTTACAAAAGACTTGAAGGGTTCAGATGGCAAGAAACGGAGGATGGGGAGAGGTGGTGGACTGGCAAAACTGAATGCGGGAAAAGGATCAAAGAAGAAACATCCAAGAGCTGGGTGCAAATGAGAATGCAGAGAGGGAGAGAGAGCCTGTTTAGAGAGGTGTGGCTGAGCCCAAAGTGAACCTATGGGGTGAGAATGGGGAAGACTGCTGCCCAGGATGTGCTCCTGCCCTGCACAGGCGGCCCCCAGCAGGACCAAACCTCCAAGGGATGGGGATGTTGGACGGGCTCTGAGAGGACACCACCACCTTCCTCATCCTCACTACAAATGAGGTGGCTTCCAGCAGGATATGGCCTGCTGAGCTGCTGAGTGGGGTTGTGAGCTAAAATCCTGTTCAGGTAAATGCAGCATCATCACACCACTGCCAAAGCCAAAGGTAAACATTGCAGCTGATGAGAAGATGCAGGACTGAGTGCAAGTGGCATAAATGTAAAATATAGGCATAATGCATATTCCTGGGGTAGCAGCAATGGAAACAGACTTTGTATCATTCCAGTGTGCCGAACATGGAGCCTGTCTTCTGTTTGCAATGGGAATCTATCATGTCTGATGGCCTAGAGGAAAGTGACAGGCGAACATCTGCAGCCGTGGCAAGCACAGCAGAGCTGGCCAGCAGCTACCCACCTTTACGGAGCTCGCTGTGTGCAGAAAAAAATAAAAGCATCACAAGGTTGAGTCAGAAAATGCGTCCTGTAACTAAACTGGCTTAACCCTTGCCTCTCAGCACTGCGATCTTCGTTAATATCCAGCAGGCACTGACCTGGGCATAACGGGAGCGCCGGAGGAGCTCTTCCACCCGCCTCGTCCCAGGCTCCTTCCCAGCTGTGTGAGCCACCTGCACGCTCCTCTTCTGCTCACAAAGGATTGCTGTGACATCGCCACAGCTCAGCAACGGGGTCTCGTGGATTAAAAATGTAGGTGGGACGAGGGGGTTGAGTACAAGAGGAACGTGGCCGAGACAGTGCCATGGGGTGCAGAGTGCGTGCCTGTATGTGTGTGTGTGCACAGGAGCACACGGGGGTGCGATGGAAGAGAGGAAAGCAGGGAACCAGATCAGTATCAGAGAGTCAGAGCTATTAAACAGAATATGAAGATAAGGGAAGAAAATAGATTTTTTTTTAGTGTTGGATTATTTTTGTAACATGCGATATTTCAAGTTACCTGGTGTGTTTGGTGTGTGGCACTTCATTAGTACAAAAGCTTTGCCATTCCTAACAAAGAAATGGGCAGTAGGAGATGCACTAAGCCATGTCTGTGTCACCCTGCATGGTGTCCCCCCCTCCTTTAACAGTGCCTGGGGCTCAGACAGGTCTTGGTGCACCACAGGGTGGGACTGCTGCGAAACGAGCTCCTAAAGACTGGTCCCTTCTGGCTGAGCCTGGGGGAGGATGGCCCTGGGATGCTGAGAGCCTGCAGAGTGCAGTACGATGGGTTTTGAGCAGGTGAGGAGAATTTTACCCAACAGGCACCAAAATGACAGGCGATTTTTTTTTTTCATTCAGACAGAGATTGAGCAAGGAAACTCCTGCTGCCTTAAATCACAGAGGTGGTCGGACTTGGACCAGCTGCAGGCAGCTGATTTTTATTTTTGTGAGAGACACCACTCTTTGCATACACTACAACACTTTGCAGGCTCTGAAGACATCCTTTCTCTTCCCATTTTTAGTGTGATAGAGCCCTAAAACCATCTTGCCTTCATTCTTCAATCATCATTTGCTGTGATTGTTTCTATATGGCCTTTGTTGAGATTAAAATGACAAAGTTACAGGATTTTTTTTTAGAGTCAGGGAGAAGGCTAGAAAAGCTGATTTTAGCTTTAGGGAAAGAATGAACTCACCAAGTTTTGCAGCTGATTTTTACAGAGAAACATTTATTCACAAACTATTTGAGCATATTTAATTAAAAAAAAATTAAACTCCCTTAAGTACAATATTTCTGCCTTAAATAAAACTACAGAAATTCAGATGGAATGGCTGGAAGAGGAAAAAAATTATCAAGTCTCATTTGCTTTCCCTTACTGCTTCTTGTTGGCTCACTGAGCACATCCACCTTTTCATCAAGATGGTCACTCAAATTTTGTTCTGCTCTGGTTGTTACAGAGCATCACAGACCCTGCACATCTTCGGAAAAACCTTTCCTCCCTCCTTCTCCCAGAGTGTTAAACTGCCATCTTGTAAGATGAACTAACCTTGCAATTTGGTATTAAAATAAATCGCTCCGAGTCATTTTTACAGCAGGAACAAAATATAAGAAATGAGCGCTGATACACCCACACAAATACACATACATGCACGCACTCCCACGCGCAGCCATCCCGAGCGAAGGCTGAATCCCAGCTTCTGTACAAATCTGATCTGTGTTGTGCTGGGTTCGGATTTGAAATCTGTAGGTTTTGTGGAAAATGCCTCAGAACAGTGTGCAGGGCAGTGATAACACATTCACAGAAGGGCAGTATAAATAGCAGATATGACTGGATAAGATGGCTGATAAGTTCTGGCTTATCCACCAGAAGATGCCTCCCCTCCCGCTTGTGGAAAAAAAAAGGATGCTTTGCATATTTTTTAACAGAACTCCTTGAGATTCGTGAAGAAAAAGAAGTAAAATGTTCTGAATTGTCCAAGTCTAAGGAGCCCAAGTTTCACTTTCCAAGATGATTTATAACAAAAATGAATCAGTGGTGCAGAGGTTGCTTACACTTGCTGAAAAAAATTATCCCCAAATAATTGATACCACGAGCAAAGCTGAAAGTTATGTAACTTGTAGGCACAGCGGGGTAAAACTAGAAGATATTCTCTTGCAAGTAATCAAAAAAGACATTGACATGAACTGTCCTCAACACATGAAGGGTACCTACATCCACAGATCCTGTCCGGAAGCATGGGATGGATGCATTTGAGCTGTCTTTGCGGTACTGCCCAGCTGCTGCTTCAATCCACGTAATGTGCACCAAGGGCAGTCAGGGTGGGGGACTTAGGACTTACAGTGTTGAGAGCTATCCATAACTTCCACACTCTTTCAACATGTGTTTGCAAAGGACAACATCAGTCCAGTGCAGAACTTGATAGCGTCTCTTGTCTGCAGAAGACAGTATGTGAACGTCATGTACACAATACCTGGATTTTATTCACATCGAAAATTATGATTTGTATCAGGCGGGTATCAATACTCTATCAGTTGAAGATTGTATACCACCAAAATATCTTTGAAGCTAAAATTTAACATGCAACTCATACTTTTGGTTTTACTTTGTTAGTTGAATTACCTTAGAAAAGAAATTGAGATAATGAATACAAAAAACGAACCACTGACAGTAATATTTTTTAGGGAGACACGCTGCAGAATGAGGTTAGATGAGTAGAAAAACTGTTATTCTTTTCTATTTCTGTGAAGTAGCTTTTTTATTTTTTTTTCCTCATGGGAAATCATTACTCTTTCTGGAGAAGGTAAATTGAAATGTTCCTCTGAAATAGCTTTCCTCTTGAAAATAGTGGCTGAATCCTTCCTCCACCTCCTCAACATTAGCTTCCAATCTTGTTGGAAACCAGTGATTTGTGGAATCAGCGGGGACCAGGCACTTTCTCCTGAGTGTCGTCCTTGCTCAGCTGAGCCATAGACTCAAGTGTCTCCAGTTTTACAGAAATTTGCAGAGATTTTCTTCTGCTCTTTGACTGCCATTCATTTTGATGAGGATTCTAGGGCAACAAAGGATTGACTGAAAAGATTACTTCAACCACAGAGTTTTTTCTGAGTTCAAAGACCAAAAAACTCCTGTCCCCACAAGGCCTCTTCACCATCCCTATGAAGGATGTAGCTGTCTGCATCATTACTGACTCCAGGTCACAGCGACCAGTGATCCCCACCAGGAAACACACCACAGATGAAAGCAATGGGCATTAGTGGTGACAGTGGGGATCTTCAAGTGTATTCATCTGGTTTGCTCTTACCCAGTATCTTCCGTGGTATTTTGTGCCTGTCTCTTCAGCACCGGGACTCCTGAGGCTCGATCAGCCCTGCCGAATTCCCACCCCAGCACTGCTGTGGCAATGGCTGCGAGATATTGCTCCTCTGCTGGCTTTGCTTTATGTGCTCGGTGCAACTATTGAAAACCTTGCCCTAGGGTCATCCAGCTGTGTGCTCCCTTGTCCATTAAAGCAGCTTTCATAAAACAAAAAGATAGGTGCTTTGGAGCCTTTTATGTAGGACAAGAAGCTGTATATTTTTATTATTATTATTTTCACTCTACTGCCTTCCAGCATATTACCTTTCTCTTCCAGCCTGTAGCCTGGCTGACATTGAGAGCCTCCCTTTTTACAAATGATTACAAAAAATCCTTAAAACTATTTTAAAAGTGTTCAGAACTAGGAATTTCCTTGGCTTTTCTTTCTCCTTGTTTCTCTGATATCATCAGTATTTCTCTCTCATTCACTGGTAACAGGAGTCAGAGTATCTACCACATCTCACCTCTGGCTTTACTTCACTGTTGAAATAAGAGAGAGGGTTATCTGTCTCTTAAAAACCAAGAAGAAAAATGAAAAGCAACATTTTAGAGTTTATTCTGAATTCTTTATCAGCGTAGAAGCAAGGGCTGCCTCAGACCTCAAGGTCCATGATCAGAAGCTTCTGCTATTTATCGCTTATTTCAAGTGGACAGCCAGGGAAAGATGCATCAAACAGCATAGCTGTTAAAAGGCTAATACCCACTTAACAGCACAGCATACAGCAACCATTTCCAAACAGAACTTATTTTGAGATTGTGATTTAGCTCCCAATTAATTCAGATGATTCTTCCCTTTGAAGCTTATTTTCATTAGCTGACATCTGCAGATTCTTAGTACAAAATGTAACAGGATGTAGGTTTTTGAAACATTTTAATAGGAATTCTGGATTTTGCCTTCTGCATGTCAGGCGAGTGGGCAAATACTCATCTATATAAATCCATATAATTTCATTGGCTTCAGTAGAGATATGCAAATCTACATCAGATGACAATTTGTTCTATTTTATGTAGCTGAAAGCAAATGCAAGATGATTTTAGTTTTGTAAAGTATTTGGAAAAAGTAATTGGTTGAATAACTGGGAGGTTGAATAACCGAATCCAGACATACAGTCAAATCCCAAGTAGTTACTGTGCCATCATATGGTGAGTCACACCTGTGAAAGTTCAGAAAAGTGCTGTAAATCCTAAGCAGAGAGAAAAGAAGGATTAAAACAACGGAGAATTTTATCAGCATTTATCCAGTATCCTGGGTTAGGATAGGAGGGTAAGACTTTAGCAGGATAGCGAGCATCCATGATTTACTGCTTGATAAAATAATTAGATTTGCTGAGATATTATTGGAAATACTATAGATGTTATGCTTGCCATAAGAGAACAAAGAAACCCACCTTGTCCGTGCTCTTACCCTGTAGGTTATTCTTGCCAGTTGCTAGTTCTGAAGGATGCATATGAAGCTGTTAGGAAGCCCTGTATTGACTAAGATGTCCAGTATAATCCATTGGCTCATTACTGAAGGTAAGGTGCTCATGGGAAACTTAGTTCCTCAATATTACATGTTCTAGTGAGATCTTATTTTCCCAATACTTATAATTATTTCAAACTTTGCCTTTTGGGTGATTTTTCCTTTACCCCATCTCAGTGCAATTAGCTTTTATTCATTTTTTGCCTGCTCTGTCCTGGCTCTGAGCAGCTGCCAGTCTGTTGCTGGGCTGCCTTCCCGAAGCTGTGCTTGAGGCGCTGAATTCAGCTCTGCATTTTGCTGACAGGCTGGGGATTTAGGCTGGCTCTTAGGTGTAGCACCGACTAAAACACCACATTCTCCTTTTGGATACAGTGCTGAGCCTTTTATCATTATTAGGGGTGTTGTACACTTACTGTCCTTATATTAGCACGACATTTATACTGGAAATGATCTTTGGGGAAGTGGGATTCATTCTGCGAGGGCAGGTCAGGTACCGCTGTTGTCATTTATTCAATTTTCTGCTCTCTGCCTTCATTGCCAAAGACATTTCTGTTTTTTCTTTATTTTAATTTAAAATAAAAGTAATTCATGGAGACAGGCTCAGGGATCTGACTGCTATTGGTAAGTGTTCTGAGCTGTGATTTTTCTTTCAGCAGCATAAGTGCATCACTCTGTGTGCAGCAGACTATGAAGGCACCAGCAGCCCTTAGCATACGTGAACGTTTCCTGACATTAAAGTCACTTCTGTAAGGTACAAGCAGAACAGTTTGTGTTTGCAACCTAACTTCAGCGCTCCCTTATCTTTTCCCAAATGTGAACAAGCTTACAAAGTTTTTGAATAGCATTTTTGTAAAATGCAGAGTCTGCATCTGCATATTAGATACATCTGCATATCAGATGCAAGTTCTCCATAAACAATTGGGAGTCAATGACATGGATTTTTTTGTCTGCCAGACAATTTGCTCCTAACCTAGAATAACACTTTCTGTTAGAGATAAGATGTGATCTTTCAAACATATACCAGCACTTTGCATTTCAAGTGTTTGGGAGGAAGATTCTAAAGTTGGAAAAAAATCATATTATGTATTTTAAGAAAAAGAGAAGAGGGGATTACAAAGCGGAGCTCGTAGAATAAAGATCTCCAAAAGGACTATTAGGCTACTTTATAGTCAGCACCTTAAAAATAATTAATTGATTGAAATTAGCTACTGTGGGATTGTCAAGAAAAGTCCATACAAAACAAATTAAGTTTCTTCTTTGACTCATAACTGGCCTCAGGAATAGCAATGAAGCAGCAGATGTGCTATGTGTCTGCATCAGTAACATTTATTACATACCTAGAACGAGGTTTTCAGAAGTAAGCTAAGGAAATATTGTATAGGTAGGTCATGAAGTGTGTAAGTGTTTGCCTCTAAAGCCATTCTCAAAATGTAAGTAACAGTTATGTACCATGAAACTGGGAGGAGGTTTCAAGTAGGCTCCTGAAGGGATCTGATCTCTATTAAATAGGTTAACGAACAAAATGAATAATGAAATAAAGAGTCATAAAATAAGCAGATGACTATAAGAAACAATGAGATAGTTAAAGCATTTTGAGGAACAGGTTTGGAATTAAAGATAATCTTGAAAAATCCACAAGATGGCCTAAAATCAGCAGGATAAAATTCAACAAAGACAAGTGCAAAGCACTACCCAGAGGAAGGAGAGATCAAACCCTTAAATAAAAACAGACAGTGGATAACTAGGAAGAACAATGTTTTGAAAGGTTATGAGGATTATATTGGATTACAAACTCAAATACTGGTCAATACTGTGGTGAAGGTGAAAAAGCAGGCTGACCTCAGCGTGGGGGGTATTGACTGAGAATTTTTTGTAGCCTGCAGAAGAGGCATAAGGGGGCCTCGTCTGGGGCACCAGGACCAATGACAGTTTTAAGAAGCGTAGTCTGCTAGGAAATTTGATTAATTTAGCCTAGGGGAAGGAAAAAAGAGAGTAAGTCAAGGTGGTCTTTTTCAGACAGACACATCCAATGGTGACTGTGCTCTAAGAGGAAGAAAGTAAAGGACAAAAGAACCAAAGAAGACTTGGATTATATAAGGCAATCCACCCACCCTACACTTGGTGCTAAGGCGATGAAAACCTGCAACAAGGTAGTTAGGGTCTCTGTGGGGTCTACCTGACTGGAAGTTCTTTGAGAGAAAGGTAGAAAATCTGCTGCCAGAGATGGACTTGCTCTACGCAGTCCTGCCCCAGTGCAGAAAGGCTGTACTGGGAAACCTTGTTGAGACTCCTTCAAGCCCAGGATTTCTAAGGAAATGTCCAGGGGGGTTGAATTTCGCACTGCAAGTGAGCAGTAGTCAACAGGTAAGCTCTTGCGGCTTTTGTCATCAAGTTCTAGATAACAACACTTGTACTCTGCATTTTGGCTACTTTTTTTTTTCTTTTTTTTTCCCTGCAATATTCAGGTGGTGGTTTTAATTCATTTGCGAGTGAAAACAAGATAATATGGAAGCCTGGTCTCCAGTACATTCACTAGCACTTTTGCCAGCCACTACAATAAACTCAGCATCACTCCTAGCCCCCACGTACTCTGCACTGTGTATTAAAACCTCACGGCACAGTGCTCACCACCACCAGTACTTCCATTTCTGTCCTGTCATTTCGAGTCCCTCAACTCCAGCCCCCTCTGCTTCTGCTGTTCCCTGCCTGCTGTGCACCGAGGAAGAGCACACAATCCAGCTGTTTTGGGACATATTGATGTTTATTGGCCAATATGAGTGGTCAAAAGAGAACCAAAGACCAAAGAGAACATATATCTGCGGAATTCACTATGCAGCCCTCCCCTGAGTATGAAAACTAATGTGGGTTTCTTTCTTTGATCCAGCTGCGAGCTTCACAATGTTTGTAGAAACCTGAGGAAGCTTTCAGACCTTCACACCTCTGCCAAACAGCTGAAATCTACTAATGGGATCAGAAGTTATTGGCAGACAGAGGGGGTTCAACGGTCAGACAAAAATATGACTGCAAGTGCATTATTTCTTTAGTTAATCAAGCAAAAAGTAAGAATACTTTTGTTAAAAAAAATCTATATTTTGTGTTTCTGATTGCCACAATCAATGATGCTGATAAACATTTTCTTTCTGTTTTGAGAGAGATACAACATAGTATTCTGGAAGTTTCAGCATTTATTGAGCATAGTCTGTATATCACCTAATTAGCTTAGGACAGAAATTAATAAATGAGTATTTAATTTGTTCTGATTTGTTTAAACAATGCAATACTTTCTACACTTCTAGCATTTCCAATAGTCCAGATAAACCAAGATCTTGTGTACAGGCCATATTTGGAAAAAGTAGGTTACAGTTACTGTAGTCTATTAAAAACCACTAACATTTTGCACTGCTATTTTTTCTGCACTGTAATTAGATTCAGGTTGAGCTCATGCAATATCTAAATGCAGACTCCTAGCTCGATAGCTAATAGAATCAAACGAGACCCTTCACATACTGGCATTTTGTTTGCAACAACCGTGGTAGTTGTAACAGCTCAGAGGAGCAGGAGAACGGTCAGATGCCTCTCGATTCCCCACTGGAGGATGGCCTGAGGCAGCTCTGCTGGCAGAACTGAGGCAGAAGCACAGCAAACATTGTTCAGCCACAGTAATTGTGTATCCTGGGGACTCCCAGTCCGTTTTCGCATTGTACTGGTCACAGCTGAACAGGTTTCTAACACCGCCAACACATTACAAATGACAGGCCAGAGTCATTACTGCGTTTTAATGCTAAAATAAAAATACAATGATCAAAGTTTCCTACATCTCTTCCAATCCTTTCTAACATGTAATTAAACATGTAAAAAACATGTAAAACTTTGTAAATAAATAAAAATGTAAATAAAATATTTGGTCGTTTCCTTCATCTAAGAGGATGCTGTCTTTCCATCCTGCCCTGTATCTGGGCAATGAACGGTAGGCTTCGAGTCCTGCGACATAGTTTTTACAAAGCTGTAAGTAGATGCATGCTTGCAGTGGCTTAAAAACTGTTTGTGTCTCATTTTAGATGTGGCTGTACACAATAGCTGTTTGGGAGCCGGTCTGAAGGGACCGTGGGAGGAGGCCCTGGGGGATGAGAAAGGCTCTTTGACTCCTCTGTGATGCAGAGGCAGAACAGCCGCCCTGGCACCCTCGGCGCGAAGGCCCTCCACCTCTCGTCTTCTCCCCATGCCTCATGAACACAGGCAGCACAAACAGCAACCCAGTGGAACGGGACGGCTGAAGCCTTCTGCCTCCAGCTGTCCCCAGGAGAGGAGGGAACCGGCAGCAGCTGGAGTCGTGCCCTGCCCCATCTGGCTCCTGGCAAACCTGTGTGCTGAGAAGAAGAGCTGCTGGGGGGTGTTCGTGAAGGAAAAGGGGGTGTGGGAGTGGTGGGTGCTACTGGAGAAGGGTGTTTGGGAGGACTGTGAGGAGATCGGGAAACAGAAGGAACTTAATATGCTAAGTACATTAAAAGGATACTTGATTATCGCTGGCCGTTTAGCAGGTGCAATTTCGGTAGGTATTAATGGTCAGGCTCCAGGAGGGGAAGTGCACTCCCATCAGGCAGCTGACCTTTAGAGCAGCCTGCGGCAGTGAAGAGAACCAGCACAGGCACACTGATAAAAAAAATGCTTGTTTATTTATTTGTCACTGATACCTCACCAAGTAAACGATTCCACATTAGCTTAGCTCAATCCTAACAGCTGCTCCTTTCAAAAGCCCCTTTTCTCACTTATCCGCAGCAAATGATGCATCTTCAGGTATTTGTTCAGTGCAGACTCCGAAGCACAGACTCCCTGTGCTGTGCTAAACTGTAAATACCCGTTTCTGAGCTGCTCAGCATATGCGGTTTCTAAATAATCTCATAGGCTATTCACTTGAGGGAAAGTTCATTACATGTAAATTATTCTTTAACAGTGAATATCGATTGCAAAAACACGGACCACAAAATTAATTTACCCTTAGCTGTATTAGACTGACTATTCCTTATAGTTTCAAATAATTCTAAAATAAGAGGATGCTTTAAGGAGCAGATATATCTTGTCAGCGGTTTAAAATTAGATCATATATTCTGCATGACTGAAATCTGCTCCTTATAGGATGTGCATGCACATGTGTGTGTGGGAGAGGGGAAAGAAAAGGATCTTTTTACTACTCTTCTCATCTGCACTCTTCAATTCCAAAAGGGAATTTTAGATTAAACCAGAAGGGAATTAATTGTAATTGAAAGGTTTTGTTGCGGACAATCTCCTCTAAAATTCACCCTTTGCAAACTGCCTCCTGTCACGAACCCCTAAGGTAAAAGTAAGATGTTAAGCAGGTGGATAACTTCGCATCGAAGAAAATGGAAAGTTAAGCAGGGTTTATTTATTTATTTATTTATTTTGGTGCTACATCTGTACTGCTGATCATGCCAGCCCTATAACCGATGGATTATTTGGAAAGGCCTAACTGCGTGTTCAGTACTTTCGGGTGCTCCCAAAGGCTACGTTTTGGGGGAGCAGGAGGACAGCGGGATGATCGGCCAGCTCTGCCTCCACTCTAAGCCAGTGCCCTGCAGGTCAGCCCTGAAAACCGCGGGCCTGTGGGCTCCACTTCGAAGACAGAAGTAGGAATTAGCGCTGCGGAGGAGGATGACGGGCAGTGCCCGAGCAGGCCTGGGTGACACAAGCGGCAGCCCCACACGAGGGGACGGGGCAGCACCTGAAGGAGCCCCCTGCTGAGGGGGCGCCCCTCGCCTCGCCTCAGGGGCACCAGCCCACAGCGTGACTTTAACGCCCGCCGCCCCCTCGCCCCCCTCAGCCCCTCCGCTTCCCGCCGGGGAGCCGCGGCCGCTCCGCGCCCGGCCGCCAGGCGTCGCCGCCACGCTCCCCGCGGCGGGGCCCCCGCCCCGAGCCGACCCCCGCCTCCTCGGGCGGGCGGCCGCTGCCAGCGGGCGGCTCCTCCGCCTCCGCCCCGAGCCGGGCCGGGCCGGGCCGGGCCGGGCCAGCGGGCGGCAGGTGAGGCGAGCTGCCTCGACGCCTCTCCGCTGCGCCGCCTCCTCCTCCTCCCTCCAGCGCCGTCCTCCCGCCCCGCGAATGGCTGCCGGCTGACTGGCAGCCGAGGCGGCCACACGGGGCGGCAGCCGCCCGGCGCACACCTATAAGGACCGGCGGGGAGGGAGGGAAGGGGGCGCCCGGCGGTGAGGGGCTGGCTGTGGCGGAGCTCCGCGGCGGTGTGCGGGGAGAAGCAGAGCGCTCCAAGCAGCCGCCGTGCCCCGTGGTCCCGGTGAAGCCGGCAGCGAGGGGGCAGTCCCTCAGCGCAGCCCCCACGCCTTCCTCCTCCTCCTCCTCGTCTCCGGCAGCGGCGCCCGAAGGATGCGGAGCGGCGGGGCGCGGGCGGCGGCGGGGCGCCGCGGGGGGACCCGCTGCTGCTGCGCCGGGCGCCGCCGCCCCTGCGCGCTGCGCTGGGCAGCGCCTCAGTGAGCGCCGTGGCCGCGGCCGTCCGGGCTCGCTGCTGCCGCCGTCGCCGCTCCCGTCGCCGGAGGGGCTGCGAGCAGCCCCGCTCCGCTCCGAGCCGGCGGCGGGGGCCGCCACAGGTGCCTCGGGGCCGGGGGCTGCCCCCCGCCGTGCTGCCGCTCGGGCGCCGCCGAGCCCCCGTCGCCCTGCGCCGCGGCTGCCTATGCGGAGCGCGGCTTGAGTGACTCCGCCGTGCCCGCGCGACCGGCGCTGCCCCGGGGACATGGCTCTGCTCCGGCTGCTGCTGCTCCTGCTCCTGGCCCCGCGGGGGCTCGGCGCCGCGGCCAGCCCCGGGCAGGCGGCGCAGGGCCGGGAGCGGGCGGCCAGAGGCAGGCAGGCTGTTTACAACCACATCAAGAGCCGGGAGCCTCCTCCGGCTCCGCGGAGCCGCTCTACGGAGAGCACCATCTTGGCGCAGCGGCTCGCCGAGGAGGTGCCTCAGGACGTGGCCTCGTTCCTCTACACGGGCGACTCCCGGGAGCTGCGGCGTGCCAACTGCTCCGGCAGGTACGAGCTGGCCAGCCTGGCCGGCAAGTCGCGCTTCACCTCGCACCCGTCCCTGCACGGCGCCCTGGACACCCTCACCCATGCCACCAACTTCCTCAGCATGATCCTCCAGAGCAATAAGTCGCGGGAGCAGAACTTGCAGGAGGACCTGGAGTGGTACCGAGCCTTGATCAGGAGCCTCCTGGAGGGGGACCCCAACATCTCCAGGGCAGCTATCACCTTCAGCACGGAGCCTTTCTCCTCGACCCCCCAGGTTTTCCTCCAGGCCAGCAGGCACGAGAGCCAGATCCTCTTGCAGGACTTGTCCTCCTCGGCTCACCGCCTGGCTAACGCCTCCCTAGAGACAGAGTGGTTCCACAGCCTGAAGCGCAAGTGGAGGCCGCACCTGCACAGGAAGGTCTTGAACGCCGGCCCCAAAACTTTGGAGAACAGCTGGAAGAGGCGAGAGAGCTTCACGGCGGATAAGAACCACATCAGGTGGTCCTCGCCTTACCTGGAGTGTGAGAATGGGAATTACAAACCCGGCTGGTTAGTGACTCTCTCGGCAGCTTTCTATGGACTGCGACCAAACCTTCTCCCCGAGTTCAGGTAGGAGGAGGGCTCCTCTGCTCGCTCCCTATTCGGAAGGGGGTAAGGTGGGCTTCCCAATTCTGCCCGCTCCTCGGGAAGGTTGCGCTGTGCCTCTGCTGTGTGACCTGATCAACCCTTCCCCGACCGGCTGCTCAGTCACACCGCAGTGCAACCTCAGGCCTTCCTGTTGAGCGTCACCTTCATGTGTCTTAGGGAGCTGTTGCTCAGGAGAATTGCTTCTATCTCAGTCTGTAAAACAGGGTTTTCTTTAACTGCTCTTACTGAAACAGGTGTGCATGTGGGTTATGTGCCGGGCATGTTTCTGGAGGAGAGAAGATAGCAGGAGCTGCCAGTTGCAGATTACTTCTTTGCAAAAGATCTTTACCGAGCTGTTATTTCTTACTTTGCTGCAGAACTAAAAGTAGCTCAACCCTAGCTGTGATTTTTAACCAGCTGGGAAACAATGTTGTCATGCTGCTAAACTGCAGTTTCTGGTCTTCAGTGCACATCCACTGTGGGGTGCTCAAGCCTGGTCAGTGTGTAGGTGATTGTTTGCCACTTGCCACTGCAGGTTTCTCACAGTGCATGTGGTTACAACCTAAACCAGCAGTTGGGAAGCTTTTCTTGGGGCATTTTTTTGTAGGACCCCCACCCCATTGCGAAGCTGTGTAGATGATACCTGGCACATGTGAAGAATTGCTTGTTTTCTACTGCTGTTATTTCCAGGAGTTTGCCACCAGGCTGTGACTAGCAGAGAGGAGGATATGGAAGGGCTATTCTTATACCTTGTTTTAACAGCGAAAAAAGATGCAATGAGAGCAACCTGTGGGGTATGATATGTCAGATTTTTGCACTGGCATGCTTGTAGTGGGGATCACGTGTAATTCTGCTGGGGAATGCCCACTGCCCCGAAGCAGCTTTAGTGAAGCAGCTCTAGTCCCTCAGGAAGTGAGGGAAGAGCACAGAATTTGCTTTGTGCTGTGATTCAGCGGTGGGTGAAGACCGTTAAAAACACAGTGGAAATGGAAGAGATTTTGCCACCCTCGAGTGCCCAGGCAATTGTGTATATGAACACTGGCTTTCTTGGCTTAGTTTGAAATCCAGTGGGATCAAGCAGGTATGAATGCAGTCATGTATTCTCATTTAAAAAAACAACAAACTTGAATATAGAGTGGATGATTATGTATGAAATTACCTTTTGCTCTTCACACTTCTGGGGCTTGTAGGCTTAGGGTAGAATGAGCTCATCTGCAGTCTGTTGCTGAATTCCTTCCTCTCAAGACCAAAAGCCAAGAAAAGCTGTACTGCAGAGCTCTCCTGGACCCCAGCAGGGGATCCAGAAAAGTTCAGGGAACTTCTCAAAGTTTGAAATATTTGAACAAACTTGAGGATGCAGATGAAAGCTAGTGTAGGCAGATATTCTCTTGGTGGGGATGGAAGTTCATGTAACCTGAAGAACCTTTAGGCTGGAGGTGGGGTTGCAGCCACCAACTAAATATCTGAGAAATTAGACCTTGACATGAAATCTAACAGCTTTGTTACCTTCAGCTGAAAGAAGAGCAGGTTTCTTAAGCAGCAGAGACCGAGATTCAACTTCATCTCTGTGCCAAGCTCTTGTGATGCCAGGAAGCATCTCGGTGGTGTAGGTTTCTGCTGTGGTAGCTCATGCACAGGACACACCAGGTCCACTTGGCAGTAACCCTGGCCAACCAAGGCTACCAGTAGGGGTCCTCCTGGGCGCAGTACAAGGCACTGCCTGTTTTCCTGATCTTCTTGGCCTCCATTTACCATGTGGGATTCACCTCAGTTAAGGAAACAATAATTTGTTGTAACTCAGATATTTTGAAGGGCATCTTTTAGGCACATTTAAGCATGGAGAACTTAATTTTCATTTAAGAGATATTGCAATGGGGTATTGTATAAGTGTTGTGTTACTGTGTACTGCTGTGGGATTGAACAGTTAGGACAAAACCAACAAAGATTTGTGTCAAACCCAGAGATGAGTTGATAAACATTTCTAAGAATCTCAGCATGTTTTACTGAGACAACTTGCAACTCCATAAGAAAGCAGGTGAAAAAAGTGTGTGTATATGTGTATATATGTATCTTGGCAAAGTTAAATGATGGTTCCAGTGTTTCTAGTTTGAGATATGTTACATGAAAGATGGCCTTCTAATAGGCTTATGTGAAATGTTGAGAAGATAACTCTGCAGCTACATAGAAAATACTAAAACCAAGATAAACTTCTCCCAAGACTTGTGGGACATCTTAACAGTTACACAATATTTTTAGTACCTGATAGGTGTGCAGCCTCAGAAGGAGCTCTGAAGAGGATAAACGGTCTGAAATATAAGCATGTAAAATAAAAATGCAAGATCTAATAGAGCAATTAGTACTAATGTTCTAATAACTACACGGTCCCTCATGAAATAAGCCTTATTTCCCCTCACCATCTGTCTGTCAGTGACACAATGGTTTAACTTTAAATTCCTATTTAAGGCCCATATGGTAAAAAGCAGCATGTATTTTAGTCTCCATCTTTTTCAAAAGCCACGTTGGTTCTCTCAATGAAATATCCCTGAACCATCTGTTAGGAACTCTTAATGGCTCAGTTTACATGCTCCTTCCATTTAATAAGGATCACTTTAATGGGATCACTGATGGTACTTCAGTGTGTGCCCCTTTAATACTCCTCTTACAGTTCACGTACTTTCTTCTTTGCTGACATTTATTAGGTTTATGGCATGCTACATTAGAGTAACAGATTCATGAACTCATTTTCTTCATGGAAAAAGTGTCTTTTCAAGCTATAGAAGGAAAAGCTGTTGCCCCTACCTTTTGGTGTATCTTCTGTCCCAGTAGCAGATGGGTACATTGCACAATATAGTAATGGGAAGAGTTTTATGAAGATGAGACTAATAATTACTACTGGTTCTGTTCAACACATGCTACTACTGCAGTACTGTCAGCAGTGAGTTTCTGCAAGTGCAGTCGCAAGCAAAGCATCGCCTCTACGTGGTGAAGGGTTGTGCCTTCTGTCAAAGGATGCGACTGTTACAGGCACAGGGCTGTTGCAAACAGCTAGCTATTAGTCTTTAATTTTGTACTCCCCCATATACTTCTCCCTTCACATGAGATGGAAGCCAAACTGTGAAGTGAAAGCCAAGAAGAAGGTCTTTTTAGTCATCTTGACAAGGTTATAGGAGGCCAACTACTGAGATAAGCGGAGAAACCAAAGACATGTTGATTGTGCTGGTGAACGTATCGCAAGCTGTCTGAGGCCAGTGGCACCATATCAGTGGTGCTGCCTTTGCACTGCTTCTTAGCGGTGCTTGCTGGTGTCTCGTCTGCTTTCCCTGGCCTTTGTTCTGCCCAAAAGGAAGGGAGGCGATGTTCCCATCCGCTTAGCGAATGCAGTGCAGACTCATTTCGAAGTGAGGAGAGGATTCGCAGAGACTGGAGGTAATGTGTTGGTGACAGTACCCATTCCCTCCTCCTTCCTTCCAAAGTCTACGCTGATGCAGTCTGCAGCTGGAGTTCAACATCTGATGCGTCTAATTGCTCTACAGCTCTTGTGCTGCACAGGGTAGAGCACTGGTAGCGGTTGCTGTTAGTGACCCTCCTCTGCTACTTTCTGTCGTACGGTGACACGGAGCCACGTCCTGCAGCCCACGGTGACCCGGCTGGACTCCGCAGCCCTGCTGTGGAAGCAGGAGGGTGTGAAAAGCTTCGCCTCGTGGCTGTGTTCCGTTTGCTAAAAGCACTCGCTTGGCCCCCGGAGGGGAAATGGGAGGCTCTCATTGCTTCAGCACTCTGGTGGGTGGGGAGGGTTACTCCTTGATCTGGAAGGAAAGTGTGCAAGTAGTCTGCTACTAGGAGCATATGAGTATGAGTGTTTTTGTTCCTTTTTTTAAAAAAAAAAAAAAAAAACAACACTCTCCTAGGTCACTGAGTCCAATCTCCTGCTGACCAAAGCCCACTTAATGTAATCAGTTGACTCAACTTCATCTTAAAAAGGTAGCTTTCCCTCTTGGCTCTCCACTTTGCTGGCCTGATGGGTTGGGATAGCTTCTTCTGATTTCTGATCTAAATTTATTCAGTTAAATATCCATTTGTTCCTGCTCCAGAGCTGCCTTCTGGCTGAAATAGCTGTCTGCAGACATTTACTGCCCTGACCTATTTATAGGCAGCAGCAGGTCCTTCTCCACCTTTGGTTACTGGACTGAAGAAACCAGCCTTCTCCAGCCTCCTGTCAGGAGCTCTCTGTTGCCATGGTCCCTATTTTCGAGTCCTGTTCCAGCGTTCCTTGAATATGGTTAGTCAGATCCGTGTGCAATGTTTCAGCCTCGTGCGATGACATCAATTACTCCCAAACTCTGATGTATGAGCTGTTGCTCTTGCGGTTCAGAACGTTCTCTTGTGTGCTGCTCTCATTTTCTTTACTGTCGTCGTGCAGTATGTCAGCGTTTTGGGAAGTGGTCCTTGCTCGCTTTTTTTCATCTAGGAGGCCTGAATCCCTTTAGGATAAAGGAGCGGTTCTGCCTCTCCCTGTTCCAGCAAGGTCGTGTTTCACCAAATACAGGGCAGCATTTGCAATCAGGTCTCTCAAGGACTGCTGTGAGGATGCAATGGCATAATGGCTGTTTTGGCAGAAAGGAACGTACTCAACAAGATGAGTAAGGTTTTGTTTTTTTTTTTGTTGTTTTTGAACAATGCTGTGTTCTGCAATAGCTGTGGATACCTTCATTCTGAAGTTTGGCTGAATCAACTGTTGTTTCCTAATATTTTTTTCTTCCTGACATTTATTCCTTCTCTCTTAATTATTTGAAAGGTATTCCTTGGTGCAAAGATTAATCTTTATTGCACAGTTCAATTCAGCTGTTTTTTTTTTTTCATCCCTAAAGGCAGTGTAATGTAATGATTTCCACTGTACTATTAAAAATTACTCAAACCACTCTAGGGTTATCCCATAATGGGGTGCTTAGTTAAGGAAACATTACTGAAGGCAAATTCTACCACAAAGGTAGAACTACCTATGACAAGTAATTTCTTAGGGAATATACTTCTGCTAAATTTTTCACAGGTGTTAAATTGGTAAAATAACCATAAAAGTAGACATAAAAAGAGAGAGTTTCAGAACTTGTAACTTCTTTGTCTTAAATATGATTTAAGCTCTGACTTTAACCACCTCTTTTAAAAAAAAAAAGTTTCCCCGTGGATTTTCAATCTAGTCTCAGTACTGAACTTGGAAAACAAAATTCATTTTAATTGTTTAAGGAAGATTACTAAATGTTGTGGCATCATATGTTAGTTATGTAATCTTGAAAATATTTTAAAATGGTGAGGCTGACATCTCCTTCTATACCATGCCCTGGCCCATATAACATGATTGAAAGTGTGGGTGGATTTAGAACAGATTTTAAAAATGAAAAGGAATAATTTATTTCCTCGAACTAAAAGTTTTGGAT
The DNA here is from genome assembly GCF_964211835.1 of Anser anser. Lineage (NCBI taxonomy): Eukaryota > Metazoa > Chordata > Aves > Anseriformes > Anatidae > Anser > Anser anser. Next base: position 144,738,734 of record NC_139721.1, read on the forward strand.
TTATATATGGATTTATATTTCTGAAAAGAACAAAGAAATATCTACTTAGTATGATTTACTGTTGATTAAAGAACCCCGCCCCCCCCCCAGTATTTTTTAAATGTTCTCTAGACAATCAGTGACGTACGTGCCTCTTACGTATTAGGTCACGGATGAGAATAAACTAGACAATCATGGAAGAAAAAGGAACAAGGAGTAGGGAATTCGTTTTGGAAACATGATTTGGATTTCTTCACTGTTGGAGAAACAGTGGGGTATTTGAAGAAAGAAGCTAAATATGACCAGGAGAGGACTGAAACACGTACTGTGTTTGTGACAACACTTATGTAGCGCGTGGTAAGTTGGAATAAAAGGAATGAGCTTTTTGGGTCAAACTGCTACTTCCAATCCTCTGTTCCCTACCTGTATCCTCCTTGGGTAAGGCTTCCAGCACAGCAGGCTATCAAAGGTCTTTTGAAGGGAATGGGCATGTGACAGTTCTTACTATCGGAGATGCAGCTCCAGGCCTGTCACCTCCTATTCTGTCTATTCATGAACCTGAGCTGAGATTGAGAAATGTTCCCAAAGATAAGAACAGAAGTATTGCTGTTAGGTCAGATGAAAGGCTTATCTAGTTTTGTCTCCAAAAGCAGCTTCTGGCAGGCACTTAGGAAGCAATATAAGAAGTGTTCATGTATCTTGGTTATATTCCAGTTACAAATAATAAGCAATACAAAATCTTTGCCTTTCAGACCGCATCTGAAAGGGCATTGATAGTAGGTATGGATTGAACTGACCTTCATAATTTACATTTATTTTTAACCCATTTTTGTCTTTACAATATAATTTGGCTCTGGTTTCCGTAATATAATTGAGCTGTTTAAAGAGCAATTATTACTTTCTATTTTTAAATTTGCTGTGTGATAAATTTATTTGGACATCCATGATCCTTGTCTTAGAAAAACACTTTTGCAGCATTCTTGATTCAACTTATCCGGACCAGTCAGATTTAGTTGTGGTGTATGCTATATATTTTTATCACCTGCAAAGTTTGTCAGGGCTCACCTATTTTTGGTTGCTTGTAAACCTGTTGAGCAAAGCAGGGATGACTGTGGTGCCCAGCTTGTTAACATCCTACAGGTGAGAGCTGACCTCCTGTCACACTGATACTCTCCAGAATGGCTGAGCAGTGGGAGCTTCCTTGGCTCTAAAAGAGTGTAGTGATTAAAACATAGTTTGCTTTCTGTAAAGGCTCTATCAACTGAGTTCTTTTCAGATCATGATTGTCTACTGGCCTTACAGATTTTATTTTGGACTGCCTTTTTCTGAGGTATTTGACAAGTTTTTGGTTATTTTGGTTAGATTTTATGCTTCTAACATGCTGATCCTATAGTATTTCTTGTTTTTTGTCTTGCTGTCTTGCCTGAGTTTGTGCTCTTCCAGGTTCCTTTATTTGAACATTGGTTTCCACTTTTCACTTCTAAAATTCCCTTGCTATCTTGTAGATCTTTAGTGTTAGAAGTGCAGCTGTAGTTAGGCTGAAGTCATCTCTCCTGTGTAGGATCCTTCTCATTCAAAGCTCTTCTTGTTCCTAGCCTCTTCTTATATCACTTTCTGTGCTTGAGGCCCTTTCTCTCCACCTGTCTTGTTGACCTTATGGATAGTAATGGGCATATTTGAAAAATGTCTGTTTCTTGTTGAACGGTCTAAACTTGGTTCCAAGACCTTTTTTCATAAGCAGAATCTAATGTAAGTGGTACCCCACCGTTGCTGACACTGCGGCGTTCCTAAATGAGGTGGTGCCTGGTCACAGAATTTAGACACTAGCAGTACTTAAACACAAATCCTCCAGCAAAAGTATCACCACCCCTCAAAGTATCTAGGAAATTCTTCAACTAAAATGCAGGGAAGTCCTCAGGCAGCACTGCATGCCATAAATCTGAAGGCTGAATTGAATACAAAATAATTCTGCAGACAACAGAGGATTCAGCTTTAAGTATTCCACCCTTGTAGTACTCTTCCAAATGGCCTACAGGGATTTTCTTTGCAGGTGAATCCTAATTCATGTGCCCACACTGTTATACTGCACTCTTCAGTTAAGTTTATTTTTAGTGAAAGCTGTTCCTTCTGTGGAAGTGGGCTGAAAAACAGCAGTCATGCTATGGCTAAGGAATCAGGCAAGTCTGTCTGTCCTATCACTAACAAATTAGTGATAACTGAATGACCAAACCAAAATCATGTTATATGTAATATCCCAGTAGGCTTGTGTGAATCTGGTGGTTACATTGCAGTGTAAAGGTAATAATAGTTCTAGGGACATCGAGGTGATGTAGAATCCCGAATCTTAACTTTTGAAAATAACTTTGAACAAGCAGAAGCTGTTGATTACCAGTAAGACGTTTACAGCTTAAGGTCACTTGTGAATTTGACAGCGGGATTTTCTTGGGTGGCCAAAGACACTTTGAAGTGGACTCAGGTGTCAGGTAGCGTGCAACATTTGAAAATTAGCATTCTTGAATGAGCCAGTTTCCAAAATGAGAAGGCACAGAGGTTTCCAACCTGAAAACCTTTGCTATGCTAATTACAGTATGCATTTATCTAGATGTGTGTGGATTTGCAAATTTGGGACATCAGTAGAGAATTCATTTTTCGCATTTCACTGTTGTTTGGTAAGGAAGATTTTTTGAAGGACAGCTTGTGGGGGGTGAATGAATACGGTAATAAGAATTTAGGAAGGCATTTAGATTTGAGGGATGATGTCCGCTTCAGCATGTGGTAACCACACCTGATAGATACCTTTATTGTGGCCGGTGAGGGCCCTGTGGCATTTGTTTGTCTCTTTAAACCCACCACAGTGATTTTGTTTTTCCCCTAGTTTCTAATGCAACACATTATGAGGAAGGTTACATTCTACTGAGGTGTGCAGGATTCATGCTTAGACAGGATTTGTCATCAGTCAAATGAAATATATATGGTTTTGCTGGTGCTTTTGAAAGGCTTCATTATAACTTGGAGATATTTTTCCCCGCAACCTTTAATGTTAAAGGATCTGCTACTGTGTATGGTTCTCTTTATTCCTAAATTTCAGAAGGCTTCTCTGATTCTACAATTAATAGGCTTTAATGCTGTTGATATTTACTGCTTATTACAGAACTGATTATAGTAAGAATCTTATTCATACATTTGCTATCAGCTTCTCCTATTTGCTTGCGATGCTTACAGACACAGCAATAAGTGAACAAACCTAGAAGACAAATTTTGAATGCCTGTTTAGCTGAGCTATGATGACCTCTGTGCCAAAAGCTTCCGAAGATCTAGAGGACAAAGATACTGTTTATCACCATTTAAATGCAGGCAGGCTGTTCTGTGCAGCTCTGGCTTGAGCTGGATGGGAGAAAGGGCAGATGTTCCTTCTGTTTTTTTACGGTGAGACAGTACAGGCAAAAAATTCTTCTGTTGATACAGGTTTTACAACACGTTGTTACAATGAAATATTATAACTACTGAAACTATCAAGATAGCTGGTAGGCTGGGAAAATAAGCTTAAATCAATTTCTGGCACAGATTTTGAGGCAAACAGAATGCCAACAAACAGTGGTACTGGAAATTAAGACAGACACGAAAGCCTCTTAAATCAAACCTCTGACCCAACAAAATCCTTGATGACATACTTCTTCAATGATTATCTGTTACGTACGATTCAACCAATTCTTCATCTGTAGTTGTCCAAAATGTTAAAGACGAACCTGTAATCTTTAGGTCTTTTTTTTTGTGTAAGGACTGTAAAATTGTGGCGGAAAACAAATATTTATAGTTATAAAGAGATTAACAAAATATACTTACTTGCCAGATGGTCCACAATTACCAGTAATATTGTTATTAACTTATCACGGTGGCTCGGGTTCAGCCAGGCAGCACTGTCAGTGTGGATGAATGTGTTATGCTGACAAACTGAGTCGACTGTCATACAGTTGACGTTTGTCTTGATCACTTCTGTTGAGATAGCAGAGCTGCAATTATTTCCAGTTAGTCCAATAAATGTAACACTTACAGGTAGTTGGTCTGTATACATAATAGGAGGATGTGTTCTTCCATATGTTCCGTTTTCCGAATGCTGAATCAAAAATAACTGAAAATGTGGGTGTCTAGCCGGGCTGTGCCAGCTACTGTATTAATCACAGATGAATTTCAGAAATACAGCATCATGTACATATTGGTGTACCCTACGTGTAATGTTGGTGGGGTGCGAGTCTGAGACGGTGTTTTCAAATGGCAAAGCATCCCAAATGAATGCAGTAAAAGTCTGTACCATCATGATGCCTTTCGTAAATGCCACACGTACACTTAAACTTTTTTCTTTTGAAAGCATCATGTATCATTAAGTAGTTGCAAGAGCCTGGTACTACCTCAGCAGGACTGTGATGTCACCATGAGCCGAGCAAATTGCGGAGGTACAGTGAAGAAGGGTTAAAATGTGCCGTGAGGGAAGACAGTGGAAAGCTGTAGTATTTTTTAACTCTCAGGAGAGATCTTCACGGTCCTGCTTCTGGACTGCACTGTTCTTCCTTCCTGTGGATTTTCACCACAAACTCATAAAGCCCTGGGAAAAGGAAAAAGCAGAGCGGTGTAACTGTATCGGAAATTCAGGTTGTGCTGCAGAACTGCAGACAAGAGAAGGTAGAAAGGATAGAAATGTCTGTACCGAGATCTTGAAGACTGGGCTTTGTGGAAAGGCAAGTGTTCTTGTAAGAAGTTTTAACATGAGAATTCAAATGGAAAATTCATTGTTTCAAATGAAAGCACTTTGTAGTGTTCCTGGATAAAGTGTTGTGGAAATAATTTGAAAATAGGTAACTGTCAGGCCTCTGACTGAACAGCCACAAAAAACTAACAAAACTCAAACATGAAATGGAAGTGCACGAGAGGTGGAAACAGGGTCAGGTAACCCTAATATGGAGACACCGAGCATGGATGGGGTTAGGGAAACCAAAGCCCATCTGGGGTTGGATCTGACAAGAAGTGTGAAGGGCAACAAGAAACACTTTTGTAAGCACATTGTTAGCAAAATTAGGGCTGGGGAAAAGGTGGGCCTGCTGCTGAAGTGGACGCTTGGCCTTGGACAGGTAACACGGAAATGGCCAGTGATACCACTTAGCAAACTCTAGCTCTGTGTGTGTGCTTTGTAACTATTCCTCTGGCCCCAGCAGTGATTAGTTTACCCTTCATTTTCATTTTGTCTCTTTCCAGAAGCCTTTGTAGAGGGAAAGGAGAGTTGCCTCTTTGACCAGTTAAAAACAAATGCATGTAAGGGAAACACTTTCCCTGTGAAGGAACTGAAGGCCTACTTTCCTAAGGTGTTTGGGGAATCTCCCAGGTGAACCTGTTGCAGTCCTAATAAGGATAGATCAACATTTTTTATCCCACCATATGAACTATTTTCTTTAGAGTAGTCAATGATGACCTAATGCTTGAGAGACCCTTACCAAAGTGCCTTGTGTATAACATGAACTGAGAAGGCAGGCACTTGCCTTAGTCCTGGGCCCGCTGCCTGCTTCATGCACTTGAGCTCTTCACACCTCTATGCAAGCAAAGTGAAGTCATTAACTTGCAGAGCAGGTCCTGTCCCTGGCCTACATGTTAGTATTTGCATTCAGAAAAGTCCAGAAAACATCAGAAACGCACCTGGTGGGGTCTGTATGTGACCTGTTGAGGAGTTAGTTACATCTGCTTACTCTATGTACTCCAGGAACAACTGAGGCAGGTATCTTCTTACCAGGTTAAGGTAAACTTGTAACCCACCAACATAAACATTTTAGGAAGCATTAGTGTGTACGGTGTGGCAGCTTTTCCCCCTGAGGCCAGTGGTTACCTGGAACCATGGAAAAAGCAATTGGGAGGGGAGGAACTGTAGTTTTAGCATTCCCTGAGGAGGCTGATGTTCAAAACAAGTGTGGAAATGCACAGAGCTAGGAACGAAAATTATTTTTGCATATTCCAAAAGCATGGTGTGTGCTATTTCAAGCTGAATTTGCCAGAACATGCTTAGACGTTTCAAGTGATTTCTAAGTGTGTCCAGTATCAGATTGTGTAGATTCCAGGCAGGAGACAGAGGGAGGGGGTTGAAGAGCATCTGTATGAGCTTCCTATTTAGGCACATAGATTCCTAATGCAGTCTTCCTCTGATCACTAAAATGATGAGCTTGTGTTTCTCCAGTGACTATCTAGCATGTCTGAGGATGAATGTCCAGATATAGCTAGTGTGGACACTTTGATCTTGGTCATACTGGTGTCAGATAGGAGGGAGCAGTATTGTCCTGTTTTGAGCAAGCTCACCCTTACCCCTGTTCTGATTTTGTTTACAAGTGACCCCTCGATGGCTCTGTAGCATTATTATTTATCATTACAGTTCTTAATATATATTGTGCTATAGCTAAAAGAGTCAATGTGCTTTGAGGTGGGCAAGGATGGCCATGTCTTTGGTCTTTGAGAGCTCTTGGGAAAATCTTGTGGTGCATCCCAAGGCCTGGGAAAGAGATCTCTGAAAAGTATGACTATGGTATGTTGAATCTGAGTAAGCTCTGAAAGTTAAGAACTGTTTGTACAGTGCCTCTGGAAGACCTAGAGAATGGCATTTTAAGAAATGATTTAAAGCATTTTGGTACCATTGATGTAGTTGTGACTACAGCTTGTATGTTAGGCAATTTGTTTCTGAAATCTGACATTAGCAAATTAAGAGGTAATGTTGCACCATTTCTGTCTGCGGTGAAGGTAAGGATTAGTAGCTGGGAGGGTAGTCCACTGCCTGTGAAAGGGTGGTGGTGGTTGTGCCATGCAAGGTCGTATGGTGGAAATCAAAGCTTTTGTCTGAAGTGACTGAAACTGTTGACTTAAAAGAAGTGGTACCCTAGACTTACAAAGTCAGTACGGAGCGTTTATCGGTTCTGAGTGAGTCTCTTACGACCTACCAAAATTCGCATACCAACATTTTTGCCAAGTCCAGAGCAGTCACAGCTACTCTCACAAGCTGATGCTATAAATGTTCCACATCTAAAGTCATCTTGGAGATTATTTTAGAGAAAATGAGGAAATTGTTGGAGGTTTTTTTTTTTAGAAATGCAACTCCAAACTTACAGCTTTTGTTTTCATGTGGTGATTTCTGAGGTTTTTTTTATAAAATGGAGCACTGGGTTTGAAATCGGTTGTTAGCTGTTCATTCACAAAAATTTAAGGGAAACTTTTGATGAGGAAAACACAAATGTTCTTGGTGTCCAACTAAAATAGTTCAGACAGTCGTCAAGGACTTGTGTTTGAAGGAAGCATTTTTTCTTGGCTTTGTAGGCATCAGTGGCCTACTCCTGGACTGTGCTGCCCTTTCAGTGGCTTGCATCTCTGTGAGAGGAACTAAAGTGCTGTTTTATCAGCGCAGTCGTGCAGACGTGGAGAGAGAGAGGGGTCTGGGTGAGTGCTGGTGGAGGCTGCTGGGCAGCAGCTGGGGCTTTAGAGCAATGGAGGGGCCTTGCTTTGAGAAGGGTCCTTGGTGGGGACCGTTTGGGTGGGATTTCTCCCTGGGGTGTGCAGATGCGATGGGATTGGCCCCATGTGATCCCCTAAGGCCAGGGAAAACAGGCAAAGTCTTACAGATTATCCTTCGCAACAGAGATGCGGGTATACCGGGGCAAAAGTAGTTTGCAGGTGGCTGTAACTTTCTGCAACTGAGGAAGAGTGGAAATATAAGGCATTTTTAGGATGAAGAGGGTAGTGCTAGCCATTAGCATGTTGCAGACTTGGTTAAGCAAAGAGAACGTGGATGGCCCTGATTTTATTTTTTGTTATCGCTTCCTCCTCATGAAATCACTGGAGGGTTGGGGTGTGTCCAGGGACAGTACAGAAGACTTTTTGCGCAATTGTTTTGTCAAACAGCATTCCCTGGAGTAAAAGGGAGGCTGTTGGTGTCACCTGGCGTGGCACTCACGTATGGTTCTGGGTGCTTCCTGGCCCCAGCGCTCAGCGTGCCCTCCGGGCTGGCTGGTGAGGCTGCTGGTGTCTGAGACAGAGCAGGTCACTCATTGTGCTTATTTTAGTTCTTTGCTGCATCGTAAAATGTGAAGGGCGTTAAATTATTTGAGTGTGCAACTTATTCATACCTGCCACCTTACATCTATTGAGTACGTGAGATTTGCAGATTTCGTGCCATAATGCAACTCGGTGAGGTCTAACATGAATATGTCTCTGCGAGCATGGCTTTGGGAGCACAAAACTCCTCGTTTCTCTTCTCAGACATATCAAATCCCATATTTAGAGGAAAAATGAAGTTCTGCTTTGCAGGTTATAGCACCATAAAGAAGTTTGGTGTATTTCTGTAGTCACCGTGTTCAAGGCTGTTTTCTCTTTTTCAGAGGTGTCGTTAAAGTGGACATAAATCTGCAGAAGGTGGATATCGACCAGTGCTCGAGTGAGGGGTGGTTCTCGGGAACGCACAGATGTCATCTCAACAACTCCGAGGTACGTTTGTAAGGAACCGAGTTAAACCTTAACAGGGAGTTATGGTATGAATAACTTTGAATATACTATGAATAACTATACTATGAATAACTTTCTATAGTATAAATGCTAGCTATTTTATAGACTCTAAATGTGGTTTATAGCCTGAAAAGACCTTCCTGTGCAAGGTGTTATGGTATGCATGAGTTTCAGGAATGGCTGCAGTTTAGGAATATTGGCATTAAAGCAGAAGCTAAGTTACTGTGCAGAAATATAAACTATAGGAACAGAATATCAGTGAAATGATTCATGAAGTTCTTGCGAGTCAATCAAAAACCATTATTTTACATTCAAAGTTAAAATAAACTTTTAATGTGTGTATCGCTTTTGACTGGACAGCCTTGTAAAATGCAGTAGAAGTGGCTGAAATGCTGGTACTGTTTATTCGGAGAAGCTTGGTCTCTTGCAAGAATGATACAGAATAACAAAATTGGATGCTATAATTCTTTTTTAATAGAAATGCCAACATTTTGACAGAGCTGACTAAATGTTTCCGTTCAACTCCTTCCTGCTTCCCCTTTCTTCTGAAGGCCTGTGTCTGGCTCCGTCTGTCAATGTATCATAGATCATTCAGCTTGGCAAATCATATGTATGCAATGAAACTTAAAAACAAAATATATTCAGTGATTTTTTTGATTACATATAATGTTGTTTTCAAAGGTGCGCATTTGTTATCTGTGAGACTGTGCTCTTCGTGTACTTCTGTACTTTCAGAAAGCACAAAGCACAGGGGAAGCTGAAAGCTGAAAGAAATTTGAAAATTGAATCAAATTAGGAGTTGTTTACCAAACTACTCATAAAATGCTGTTTTATCCAAACCAAAGCTAAATTTAGGAAAAGAGTTTGTTTTGAAGAATTCATCAGTTAACATTTTTGAGCAAGAAAAACTCAGAATTGTTGTAAACATCTTTTTTGGTATTTTTCACTTATTTTTTTCTTAAAATATATACAAAATGAGAAATCAAATGTTGTTTGGTAAATAAAAACTAAATAAATATTTCTGCAAATGGATGTTTTTCTTTGTCAATTAGTTTTTGACTTCTAAATTCAAGGAAACGCTTTTCAATATCTCATGTTTCCTCCTAGAAGAAAATACTGTTCTGAGATCTGATAAACCTTATTTTTTTAGTATATGCTAGTTATCCTATACATGACTATGTATTTTGACGAGTGCTCCTCCTTTTCCTAACGTCTTATGAGTGGAAATGTCAGCAGAGGGGTGGGATGGTAAGTTACGTTTCTTCCTGCAGCTAAGAAAAGGGAGGGGGAAAAGAAATCTTATGAGAAGACCAAGAAAAACACGTGTAAAAGTAAAATGGAAATAATGAAGAACGATCACTGGCGAGCCTTAATGCACCTTTGGACTGGTTCAAAGCCCACTGTTTGCTGTAATGGGTTCTGAATCATGCTCTGTGTTCTTAACGTTAAGCAAAACACAATCTGAGTGAAACCATGCTGGAGGTAATTTCAAAATTAGACCCTTTTTTTCCAAATCTGAGTTCTTAACTGTGCGTCCTAGAGGGAAGAATGCAAAAAGCTACTCCCTCTTGAAATAAGGTGCATGGCATGGAGTGTTGAGGCAGGGATGGTGTCTCCAGAAGCTATGAGCCAGGGCTGGGTTCTCTGCAGTCTGGGCTTCACTCTCCTCCTGAGAGCATGGAGGGTGTTTCGTACCCGCTGAGGGAGAGAATAACACTTTTTTTGTTTCACCGAAAATGTGAAATGTACATTACAGATTAGCTCTTCGTGCTGGGATATTGGGCTGATGTTACAAAGAATGTTCTATTTTTCATACTAGAAAGATGCATGGTTTTATTTTAGTAAGCTTACTGCATAAATAAAATGTGTTCTGTTCTGCTTCTGCTCTACTTCTACACAAGAAAAAAGAATGTCCTTGGCTGCTCCGCCAATTTTGCTACCTAGACCTTCATGGCATATCAAAGCCACTTAGGCATCTAGTGACACCTAGATGTAGATGCTTAAATGTGGGTGTCTTAACCTCAGATTTGAATCCCTCCTTTCTCTACTAAAGCACAGATAAGCAACGTTACTCACAGGAACAGTTGTTCTTTAATGAGCGATGCTGTAATATGTCAGCTGGGCTAATGTTCACAGCTTACGGTGTTAATAACATGGGTGAGGAAATGAATGCCACTGCATGAACAGCTTTTCAACTTGTATGTAGAGCAGAAACCTCTCATCTGTCCTTGACATTTATTAGTGTTAAATCAGCAAGGGTCTCATGGCTGAAAGAAGGTAATGCCAGACCAAAATGCAGCTTATCAGCAGGGAGTGCTTTTCCTTACTGCATCTGAAGAGGATGAGACTCCTTGCCTAATAACAGTGACACTGGGGATGGGGAGTTGCTAGGAATAATCTATGGAGAATCTCCGTTTCCTCTGTGGTCTCTTTAGGAGGGGACTTCTGTTTTCTATACAAACAGATCCCATATGCTGCTTTTCACACTTTGTTTAAATAGAATCTGCGCTGTAGAGTAAGGGTAGGTTACATAGCTGTGCAGTAATGCTTTCCATACAGCTTGTCTTATTCTTATAAATGCTAATGAAATGATGTTGCCCATCCTTTCTTTCATCTTCTTAGATGAAAACACAGAAGCACCTGCTGATGCTGGAATGCTTTGTCACGGATTACAAAGCCAGTCTCAAGCAGAGTAAAGAAAGGGAGCACAGATTTAAGTTTGTTAGACCCTGCTTCATCTTTTTAATTTTGTTGAATGACTTGAGCGTTCAGAGATGCGTTGTTTTTTCACAGACCCTTTGGTAAGCCTTTGCCTTAGTGAAGTTCCCAGTTGTCTCTGGAAGTCTGGTTACTGCACTGCCCTTACTGCTAGGCCAGGTACCGGTGCCAGTAAGTCTAAGGCATAAAGCTCAGTATTTCAGAGAGATAAATCTCTTCTTCCTTGTCTAACACTACAAAAATATGGCAAGTGACAGAGAAGGGAAAGGGGGTGACCGGAGAAAAGAAAACAATTTACAAGTTCCGAAAAGGCTTCTTTATTTTGTATTATTTCAGTTTTGTAGCGGCTAATATTTCCTAGATGCTTCAGGTAAATTTTCCTACTTTCTGTGCTGTCCTAAAGTGTTTTTCTTCCAAACAAAAATGAGTTTAGAGAGAAAGAGGTGCATTACGGCAAATGTAAACGTGCTGGGCGGTGAATAAACCAGAGGTCTTTATGTGCTAAGGCTAAAACAACAAGAACAACAACAACAAAAAAGATGGTTCCTAATGTCTAAGAGAAAACGAAGGTATTTCTGCTCAAAATACTGAGTTGCCTTTATGCGCTCTGGCACAGAATCATTAGAAAATGATCCTAATTTGTGACACTGTGATTTAGCTTTGGGAGGTCTCAAATCTAACCTGATTGTGTGATGGAATAATTGTAGTGCTCTTCCTTGCTTGAAAGAAAAATAGTGTGTGGTTGGGGAATTGAAGATTATTACTACTCAAATAAAGAAAATGCCTAGACATCCTATTTCTCCTTTAACCACTATCTGTCGTAGGTGTTCCTTAGGACGTGGAATGTTGACTCTTAAGTACCTTGCTTTATCTATGGTGCACTCAAATTGAATTCTAAAAGCAAACTCTGGGAACAGGGACTGAAAGCTTAGATTCCACCGCTTTTAAATTGGCTACCAAGGTCCCTAGTATACAGTCATATTTTTTTCCTGACTTGCTCTCTTCTGTGCCCATCCCTGATTTCATAGCAGCCTAGATGAACTGGGAGAACAGTGGCTGCCTCCTCCAACCTTTGGATGATGAGGCAGGCAGATGGTGAGGCTTTGCATGATGAAGCCAAACTGTAAAAGTGACGAAAGCCTGCTTCAGTTTCTTTTTTAATCATATCAGCCAAAAAGGAAGGGGGCTGTGGCTAGGTGCTCTGTTCTTGGCCTGGGGTAAGAAAGGACAACCCATGGTGAAGCACAGAGCTGTGTTCTCCTTTCTGCCTTCTTCCCTGAACAAATACACAGGTAATTTGCAGTGGGTGAGGTGGGTAATATGTGCAAGACAAGAAATAATCAAATGAGTTGGGTAGGGAACAAAATATTAAAGATAATTCTGAAATTAACAGGAAAAATAACAAATAGAATGTGCTTTCATTGTACAGACAAGGCTGGTTATGAGGGTAAGAGCATGCATTTTTAATGTTTGAAAGACTTAAAGATTTTTCTCTTAATATACAAGGTTATCTCCCCATACGTTCTGTCAGCAACTGCTTCCACCTTTAGTTAATGACTTTAGAGTCCTTGTTGAGACACTGACAAAATCAAGTCAGAGGTATGTTTGAAGAAATCAGCTGGCGTAGCACGTTGAGCTTGGCCGAACACTTCCAGCCAGCAGCATCAGCCTGTGAAAACTGCAGTGGCTTCCACGCCGTTCCCCCAGCCTTAATGAGACTGCCAACAGCTTGCACTGTGAGGCAGGCTCAGCTGACATCTCTCTGGGTTGCAACAGTATTCCACAAATGACAGCGTGCAAAAATATCTAGAGGGAATGAGAGAGGCAGAGTAAACAAAAAAAGCTTCATTGCTGTCTGTATATAGTGTGTGTATATTTGTGTTTGTAGGAAAATGCATAGGCCTACTGTGTGTGTATTTATTCTGCACAAACACAACCAATGGAGGATGGAAACATGAGAGCAATACAGTCAAATTTTTTTCCTGTTTAGCAGGCAAAAACGGTGGTGGCCATTGTGTTTCACTGTAGTGTACACAGCATTGAAGGAGACCAACAAAAAAAGGTGGGGAAGGCTGGGGAGGGGTGTGTGAGGTTAAAAATACAAGTGTAATGGGGATTGTTTCTCCCAGTGAGTTGGGAGAAAGGAAAAACAGTGCTTTCCAGGTTTTCCAAACAGATGCTTTCTGGTGCCCTTGTCAACCTGGGAAAAAGACATTTAATGCACGTATTCTGTGGGAGGGGAAGCCTGACAAGAGGTTAAAAGACATAACCAAGTGGGTCATATCTAGTGACATTGATTTTGCTTACTACTTGCATGAATTTTCTCTCCATTAGGAAAAATATAGTCAGAATGAGAAGAATGTAAAGAACGTGTACGTTGATGATGCAATCTGACAGTGAGCAGGGTTTACAGGATATAGTTAACTTTTAATTTGGAAGTAATCATCATCCCTGGAGTTACAGATTGCATTCAAGATACAGCAGGAGAAGTACCAGCATAGAGAGCGTACGTGAGGTGATATTTCCCTTTAGAAAAAAACAAGATCTTTAGTGGTAGAATATAATTACTAAATACTGCATCAAATCCTGGGCCAAAGGGGAAATCTAAGGTAGGAAGGGAGAAGCTCAGATTAGTACACAGATAAAGAAAAAATAGCTAGCACTTTTTGCTTTCAGAAGCAGAAAGGAGTGTCTGTCCTGTCAGACTGATGGCTGCTCTTGCCATTCAGCGTGTCTGAAGAGCATGCAGTAGACACAAAGAGCATTTAGGATGCTGTTTTAAAAATAACTTTGCATCGTGTGCATTCATGGGAAAAGTCCCTTCATGACAGTATACCACATCTAATCTGGTACTCCTCCAGCCACCCTTACATTAAATAAGGTAAAGGTTTGTCAGAGCTTTCAGTGATAAACAAGGTGCTATGAAAACCAACTTTCAGTGTAAAGAGCAGTCAGGTTGCTTAGCTACAGCTATCTTTGCCTTTTCAGAAAAAAAAATCTTAAATGACTCTGTTTTGAAGAGTTACTCTTGGTTTTCTGTGTGTTCTCCTAAAGAAGAAAACCTTTGTAATGTTTCCTTTCATCTTAGCAGTATTAACGAGCATCTAAATTTGTCCAAGTCAGTTCTATTTGCAGTGCTTTTCCTTTCCCCAGATTAAAAAGTGAAAAGCTGTAGATGACTGAGTGCTGTCTGACAAAAATTAAAATAGCATAGATGTATCTTTTTTTTTTTTTAGTTGATAGGCAATCGTTGCATGGCATCGATTACTGGTAGTTCTTTCACATCTATTGGTACAGCTTTCAGATCTTTCTCTGCTGGACATACCATCATTATACTGGGCAACACCAATCAGCTGAACTGGTGAGCCAGTCCTTGCAGGATATGGTGCGCTGTTTTAAAAAGTGAAGTAAAAAGAAGTTAGCCTTGCTGGATTTGCAGAACACTGACATGCCATCACAGAGGTCTGGGCCCTGTAAGCTTATTTCATTTCATGCGGATATGGGAATCGAGTGATCCTTACACCTTCATTCTTGGGAAGGAGCAGTAGCTAGTATTTAGGGTCCCTTAGTCTTTGTCTTCAGATTCTTGTTTTCTTACTGCTGTTTTTTTCTTCCTTAAGGTGAAATGATTGAACTTTGTAGGAGGAAAAAAAAAGGCAAACAAAAACTCTATAGTAAGGGGCACTTGTATGAGGTTAGGTGGCTCAAGGGATTGGGGATAGGAGTGTTTCCCACCTCCCTTCCCAATTACAGATTTTAGCTCTGTTTTTGCAGGTGTGCTTTGAAGAGAATCTGAGAGTGTGTGAAAAAGCCCGTGTAACGGCTGTAGATGGTGGGGGAATAAGTTTTCCCCTTGTGTTTGGGAAGGAAAGAGGTAATGGCCCAGGTATCTAGTTAGCTGGTGGGACATGGACAAAATGTGCCTGGTAGGAGCAAAGGAGAAGTCACAGAGGGAGGATGGGCACAGGAGCTCGTCCTTGGAGAGAGACTGAGAAACTAACATTCTGTGGCTGGGGCATGAAACTGCAGGTCAAGGTCTATCCAAGGCCACAGAAAACCTTACAGCAAGGAGCCTTGGGACTATAGCCAGGCTGGACTATTCTCCTTTGGGAAACTGGCTGAGTTACCCTTCCCACACATGAAGTGATGGTAGCTTTGTCAAATCTAGTATAAATGGAGCAGAGCTTCATCCAGGAGTTTCATTTGTTACCAGCATATTCAGAGGTCTGTACAATATCTGAAAAATCACAATCACAGAATGGTTGAGGTTGGAAGGGACCTTTGAAGATCATCTTGTCCAACCCCCTCTGCCCAGCAGGGTCATCTAGAGCACGTTGTGCAAGATGACATCCAGGTGGGTTTTGAATATCTGCAGAGAAGGAGACTCCACAACCTCCCTGGGCAGCC
The DNA here is from genome assembly GCF_964211835.1 of Anser anser. Classification (NCBI taxonomy): domain Eukaryota; kingdom Metazoa; phylum Chordata; class Aves; order Anseriformes; family Anatidae; genus Anser; species Anser anser. Next base: position 144,754,358 of record NC_139721.1, read on the forward strand.
TGTTCCAGTGCTCTGTCACTGTCACAGTAAAGAAGTGCCTGTCCCTAAGCATTAAGCATGATTCGATAAATAGATGGTAATTTGGTACCAAAGCATTTGGTCCATCCTACGTGAGATTGAATATGTGTATCTTTAAGGACATGCAAGTACTCCAGTATCTTGTGAGATAACATAAAGACCGTTACCCCCATCTTACAGCTCAGACACAGGCAAAATATTACCTCAGCTGATAGACATCCTGATGACTCAAACTGATGTGTGACTTCCAGGTGTGCAAATTACCCTCTCAAGTTTGGTTTCTGCACAGTTACATAGAGTATGTGAGTCGCAAGGGAGTCATGGTGTTCTCCAGCCAGGGCCCAGTCTGGGTTGTCTTTGGAGAGGGGTTTTGGAGTGTGGACAGCATGCCTCCACCCCACACTTTAGATGCCTACAGGATGAGTAAGCATCCTGATGTATTTTTGTAAACCTGTGTCTGAATGGATTTTCTTACCGATCTTCAGTTCTGACAGAATGGTCAAAAATGAACAAGCCACCCAAACCCCTCTTAGATAAACACAAAACTGCGGCACTTCTTGTCATAGCAGAGGGTGCCTACTTCACGTGAACCACGCAGACGGTTCCTGAATTGGATACTTAGCTATTTGTGTACTCAGGCCATATAATGCAGAAGGCTTTCTGTTTGTGAAAAGTCAAAATTCTGCTTGAGCAAATATTCTACAGCGAATTATTTTTATTGAAAAAACGTGGGCTTGAGAGAGTAGATAATGCTCTGACTAAACCAATGGAAGAAGATTGTCTCTCTTATCATAACATTTTTATTAAATGTAGCAACTGCTTCTCCTGCTTTTTTTATACTTCATGATACCTGCACAAGAGACAAGTTTAATTTAGCCTTAAGGAGAAAGTTCGTTCCTTTTTTTCTGTAACTATTCTACTTTTTCTATAAAATTAGACTGAACACATATTAAAGATCCCAAGATGAAAAACTAAAGAAAGTAGCTGCGGAATTTTCATATTCAAAGCCATAGCAATAGCTTTAATGGAAACTCATATAGTTTTATTTTTTTTTTGAGTGCCGTTTTATAGCAGTGGATATTAAAATACCATTACTTTTGTTGGTGACTTCTGGTAGAAGGTGAATGGCTTCTTTTCTCAGTGTCTTTTTGCAAATGCAGAAGTGCTTTTTTGTTTGTCTATGCTTTTATTTAGCTACCAGTAATTCATATCATTTGTTCTTGTTTGCATTTTCCAGTACTGCAAACTGATGGCTATCAGGTCGTCCATGCACTGGGCAGCTGCTAATCTCCTAGAAATTTGGCACTGTATTTGCTAAACTGCTTAATAATCTTTTTTTTTGGTGCCTCCTCATTGCTTTGTCTCCTTATCTTGTTTCAGATCATGAATATATTAAGCACTGTCCCTAATATGGGAATGCAGAGTGTTTGATTTTTACTCTTTATCTTTTTGAATATTTTTCTTTTTTGTTCTGGCTAGTTTATAACCTATTACTGAGCTTCATCTTATTAATGCCTTTCTTCTTCATTCATCTCATGCAAGGGTTTTACTCTTATTTCTTCAGTGAATAAGTAGAAAAAGAAAAAAAAAAACTTCTCAACATCTTGTGCACATGAATTATTGAAGATATTTACTGTCTTGGATTCTTCCTTTACGCAGAAGAGATGGTGAGGAAAAGTAGATTTTACTGTAGAAACAGATGGGACAATCTTCTATTTGTAATATTACATTGTTTTCTGTTCATAACAAGATGAGAATTCCTCTGCGGCTAAACTCAGCCCCTAGATTTGCCACAACTGTTGTTTACAGGGAAATCAATTTCTATTTTCTTGCATAAAATAGATAGCAGGGTTTGCTTATGGAGTTCTACTCTGCCAGAGTATAGTAGTTGCTTTCCACCCTCCATTCCATCTAATCATTGCTTATTTTTTCATCTTTCAAATATAGTTATCTGGGAAAAAAGTAATATTCATGGAGTTGTGTAACTCTGCATTCTGATTTAGGTGAAGAGAGTCCTGTAACTTTCATCCAAAACATTTGAAAATAAAGCTAACATGGTTAGTCTGACCTAAGAAGCAAACTGAGCTTTCACTAGAGCTGAGAAATTGAATTAGTGGCGACTTATTTGAATAGTTTTTGGGTATGTATATTCGTTTACATCTGTCTGTGCGTATGTATACACATCATATTCACAGGCATGCATGCCTACGTGTGCACACATAGGGAATGTGAACAATCGTTACTTGCACTGGATGATGACTGCTCCGTGATGAGATGTTACAGAGGGTTGGGAGGTACTACTCCTTGTTTAGCACATGGCCCCATGCTCTGGTACAGGCTGTGGGGGCTGAGCAGCTGGTAAGTAGCTCTGCAGAAAAAGCCCGAGAGGCCCTGGTGGCACCAAGCTGACCATGAGGCAGTGGTGTGCACTAGCGGCAAAGAAAGTCAACAGCTTCCTGGCCTGCATTAGAGGCACTGCTGGCAGGTGGAGAGAGGTGATCCTTCTCCTCTACTTAGCACTGGTGAGGCCACACCTGGAGCGCTGGGTCTAGTTCTGGGCTCCCCCATACATGAGAGACGTGGACGTGCTGAAGAGAGTTCAGTAAAGGGCCACAGAGATGACGGAAGGCTTGGAGCATGTGTGTTGTGTGAGGAGAGACAAGGCATCTCATCTACGTGTATAAATATATACACGTAATATATATACATGTAAATATATACATGTTTTCAACAAAAGGTATGAATACCTTTGAGTATTTTGAGAATTGAGATGGAGCCAGCCTTGCTACTATTCAGAGACAGGATAAGAACCAATAGGCACAACTGAAACAGAAAGAAAACTTTAATTTTCCACACCATGATAAAGTCCTGTTGCATTGTAATGGAAAACCTCTTGATGATAACATGTTGTGTAAGTCTAGAAACCTATCTACCAGTCAAAGCCCTGCCAAAAAGCATCATTTTTTCCTCTTGAAAGGTTTAGAAACCTTTAATACGTTTTGCCAATTCAATCACTAATCATATGCATCTAACATTGTTGAATAGTTGTTGTGTATTTTAGCATAGACAAAACAGAGAAATCATGTGTGTTTCTAGATGAAATAAAATCTAGTGACTATTTACATATAAGTTGGTGTTCCAGTACTGGCTAAGAGTGTCAGCTGTGGGCTGGGACCCTGTTGTATGTGACATTGCGCAAACAGAGCAAATATTTGCCCTGTAGAGCTTAAACTCCTGATTTCATATTGTTCTAGAGCTCTGCAAAGTGAATACTGCGTTATGTTACCTGAGGGAGGCATTTCTTGGTGGTTCACCTACAACGACTTCTGTGGATAACTAGGAGGATGCTTGTTTGAAATGTCTAAATAAAATGCTTTAACCATCTCAATATGAATATTTTGGAAGATTTCTTAAACAAATAAACAATCAAGATTGGTGTTTTTTTTTTCTTGGGACTAGTGAACTTTAATTTTGAAGTTTGCATTTTCTTGCAGGATAGGACTGCATAATGATGATTGCTTTCTAAGGGGCCACTTTATTGCTACAGTCTATGTAATTATGAAAAGCGATTTTTATGAAACATTACTTAGCCACTTAAAGAAGAATTATTTTTAGAGGTTTAATACATTTTTCTGTTACGTTTCTTTTCCACAGGTGATTGAGTTGCCTGTAATTATATACCAGTAGATTATTTTAGCTACTTTCTAATATTATTCAACAGAGATGATGCATTGTCATTTTTGTTACAAGTGTAACCTAAAAATATTTTCTTCATTGTACGCGGTTATAAGGAGTCCCATTTTGTATCTTTATCATGCTATTGTACTGCACCAAATTTTAGAGTATTTTCCCTATTTTTCTATATCTTGATTATCATGGTGTTAGATGATGAAAATGTTGGAATACCTGGAATAGATGATGCACAAACTTTGAAATCAACATCTTACTAAATTTTCCCTACCTCTTGACTTAGTTTTGTTTAGGTGTGTATATATATGTATTTCAATTTAAAATTTCAAAAGAAGAAATGAATTTTTCTTCTTTTCAATTGCTTTACTCCTCTCTACATTGACTACCCAGTGAAATACTTCGGAGTTTATCTCAGCTTTTCCGTCTAGTTCATACTTCTGATCTCTTCAAAGGTATTTCCTATTAATTCTGTTTTCTTGCTGTCTTTTAGTGCCTCTAGTAAATTAGCTGTAATACAGGTGTGTGTTTCAGCCTGGAAGAGCAAAGGCCATGAACCTTCCCCACCCACATGCACAGAGGAGGGTGGAGGTGTGAACCTGGAAGCATTTCTTTGTGTTGTTTCTTTAGCCATTACAGCCATGAGTGCAAATATTTGCACTGCTAACCATGAAAACCAAATCCAAACGCAGTCCAGTCTGCTCTCTGTGGCTTACGGCTGCAGACCGGGAACCTTTCTGGAAGATGTGTGTTAGTCATTCCCATGCTCCTGGGCTCAGGGCAGAGGTGTTTTGTTTGAAGCAGTGTGGTCTGTGCTATAGAGTTGATCAGATTATATTATCTAATACTCCCCGTTGGCTTGAAATATATTCTATAAAGTCACAGAAGTGCTGAATCATTTCATTGTGTGTACCTTTGATCTTATTACTATTTCAATTGCTGAGGGTTTTTGAAGTATAGTAAATTGTCTCCTCCTCTTTGATGTCTCTTGTAAACTAAATTGGCTGAGAGTCTTCCAAACCCAGACAATTATACAACAGTGCAGTGTGATTTTATTTAGTCTAACCCCATTAGTGAGCTTTCTGCTTCAGAGCTGGTTTCTCTTCTGCTTCAACCACTCATATTTGCGAAGTTTTTACCAATAACAACTTGACTAACGCACATGGGGGGGGGGGGGGGGAACAACTTAAAAACCTTAAAACTTTTCACTACTCTGTAATGAATTTCGAGAAGATGGGAATAAAGGTGATTGCTTTGAAACTGCTTGTGGCTCGACTCTGCAGCAGAGCTGTGAGCAGTCAAGGGGCTGTGCAGGAATGAGGGGTTTGTATTAGTGATGTCAGCTCTCCCTCTATGCTGTGAGGGGTAGCAGCATCTGGCTCATTGCATCAGCAGCTTGTGTCTATTTTTGAACCAGTTCTGCTCACACACGTGAAAACTATTCTTAACATAGCAGAACAAAAATAGAGGTGTAGTAGAAGATGCTTTGTTTTTCCTTCATGCATCTTTATCAGATTTGTTAACTCAGTGGACAGTTAACAGCCTAATTCTTGTTAAGCTTGACTGTAGTGAAAGTCGGTGAAGGATGTCCAATGCGTCTCTTGACAATTTTCCTTGTGCCTTCTTAAGCTTCCCTGCTACATTTTGATTACAGAATCAATCTTGTGTATATTTGCTACATCACGTCTTGTGGAGAGAGACTAACCAATGCTTTGCAGCCCTGCGGAAGTCTGCAAGCCTGGTGGGGAGAAGCGCCGGACGGGTCACATTTCTCTCTTCCCCGAAAACAGCCTGTATGAAGGAAAACAACAAGGAGAGCTTGGATGCTTGCCTGAGACTGCCTGTTTGGCATTTGGAGAGGAAAAGCTACAGACGTGAACTGAGTGAACCTTTTTTAGAATAGATGTAAGAATTGTGGAGCCTTATAATAAGAGCCTTAGGCAATCTTTATCCAGAAGACAACAGGATTTTAGAGAAATAGGCTGAAACAAGCAATTTACAGTTTGCAGATTCACCCCAAAATGTGGTAGCTGGACATCTATAAGGAAAAAGTTCAGGTTCATATCAGATGTCATTAGACTTTAACTTTGTACAAGTAGGGTGAAAAGGAGAAAAAGACGAAGTAGATTCTCCCGTAGACCACTGCTGACACTGATCTCATGAGATTGAACTCAAGAGGCTGTGCTTTGAGTGAAAGATTGCATGCTGGAGGGATGGTGAGTTCTCAAAACACCTGGAGGTGTTTCCAACGTAGATTCCAAAATAAATATTTTTTGACACTTCTTCAAAATTGGATTGTTTTTATCTGCCTTTTCTCCCAAAGAATTATAGTGCTTTTTCTTGTCTCTGTCAAAATGCCATTAACTGCTATTTCAGATCTCATAGTCCAGAATTTTGAGGCAGACATAATCTGATCTTCACAGTAAGGGCCTCTGGAGTAGCTTCTTCAGGAGAGATGGCAATGTTGGGTAGGTTCTGCAATTTGATACTGAGTACCAGAGTTGCTCTAGTTCTAATGATGACAAGTATTAAGAACTTGTTTTTTTGTTTTTTTTTTTTTTAAAAAAGCACTTAGGGAAAAATGTGTAATGGGTTCTACGTAGCAGATATAAAGACTAATATTGACTTTGTAAAAAATATTGACTTTGCAATCAAGTAGACCATATTCAAGTCAAGGAGAAGGGCTGGGATGATAGCGAAAACACAGCACTTACTGGGAAAAGCACTTGGTTTTCCAGTAATTTTTTTAATGTCTTGTAGTAAATCAGATTATCAATAGCAAAGCAAGTTTTTAGGGCAGTAATTAATGATGGGATGGATTTAGAACTGTCTGGGCAATTCTGAATGATCAATTTCCTCTTGTTGGTTTGTAGTTACAGGTGCTGGATAGGAAGCTTGGAAATGAAGTGCGCCTTATGGCTTGTAAGGAAAATTGTTACAATAATTAAAGCTAACATTTGTTGAACTACTTTGTCAATCTCTGTCCATGAAAGTCATGCTGTTAAGTTAGCTGTGTAAAGACAATAATTTTAAAACTGTGTTGTATTTGTCTCTATACAGTCATGTTTGAAGTGATTAAAGTATTTATGCCCTACTTGTCAGTACACAAGTGAATTCTGACAGAGGAGCCATGAGCTATTGCCATATTGCCAGTACACCTTGCTGAGTGCTGTTGCTTTGTAAAACACAGCTCAGTGTCCTTTAGTTCATAATAAGAAGAAGATCCTTTCTTATTTTTATTTTTTTCTCCTAGAACTTGAAGATTACAACAGTGTTCAATTCATTAAAAAATGCTTTCAGGCATAAGAAGTAATGAAGAAAAGAGATCAGCAGGACTTTTAGCTTAAAAAAAATAAGTGTAATGAAAGATAAATAACAGGAGCTTATTACTTGAGGATATAATTATTTGAGAGAGCATGGTGAGGATATTGACTAAATAAATCAGATGGTGGAAAAAAGACTTTTTATTAAATATCATAGGTAAACACATAAAAATGGAGGCCTGTTAAATTAATTGATTTTATTAGTGGTAAGTGAACCATTTTTATTTGGTGGAGTGCTATGTAGGAAGCAGTTGTAAGGTAAGTTACAACTAACATATATTTTAGACTCTAAATTTAGACTGCTCTTGTATATAAATTGCTACCAGGCAGTTCTTTCTCTAGAAAAATCCCCGTTTTTAATGTTAGTTTTAGATTATTCAGAAAGAAAGTAATGCCAAAGCTGTTCTGTTACGAGACTTTTTTTTTTTTCCTAGCAAGAGAGAGTGTAATTCAGCTATTAAAGGAGACGAGGATTCCTGTGAGATCTTGAGAAAACTCAGAGCAAGAAGCTGTTTCCATAAAGATGATAACGAGCCCTTGCGGGTGCTCTTAGAGAGTTGGTTGGTCCACAGCTGATCTAAGGGTTTTCGAGTATACTGGGGCTGCCAGCACCTTAGATTCCTGCAAAAGCTATGGTAACAATTTTGGCATGCCAGCCTCTTCAGCTGCAGGACCAAACCTTCTGAGGGACCTGGTACTGACTTTAGGCACGATTTGAAGGACTGCAGAAATTCGGCAGCTGTTAATGTTGATAGGTTTTTGGATGAAATGAGGACAAAAAAAAACAGACATGGTTGAAGGGTTGTCTTGTTTTACTATTTTTTCATTGATGCTTGGTGGTAAAATTCACACTAATACATCATTTATGAATCTCGGGGTTTGTGGCTGAAGATGTTAGGAGCAAGCAATCAACTGTGTAAGTCTAAAAGAATGCAGAGAACTATTTGTAGTACAGAAACATGACATTATTACTCAAAGTATAAGATATTTTGTCATGAGGCACTTTGAATTTGAAATCGGAAACTTTTTTTTACTGTCAAAATCCTTGCACAGAGATAATCTTAAAAGAAAGTCCCCACAAGTGCAGGGAGCTCAGGAAGAAAATATTGAACTAAGTGCGGGTGGGGAGAAAAACAGGTTGCAATTTCAGGGGAAATTCCTCTTGCCAAAAAGGGTAGTAGAAAATGCTAGTAGAAATGCTTTCTGTAGTAGAAATGCCTTAGTATTCCCGACAGATTTCTACGTAAATCTTATGTTAGTTTATGTGAAAGTGGAGTAACTTTAGTTGAGAAGCTAATCCCTTCTCCTCTGCAGGAAGGTCTTAGGAGAATACTCCTACAGAATAGCTACAGAGGAAATGTCTTTTAGTTTTGAGGTCAATGTCAACCTTTAAGAGTAGTTTAAAAGATTGGGGGGGGGGGGGGGGGGGAGTAATCTCTTCCTTGTTGTTTTTGTGGTGTTTGCTTTGATCTTTTTTGGTGTATTAAACAAAATTAACACATTTTATTTATCTTGGGATGGTGGTGGAAAGTTGGGATGCTTTGTTTCAGCAAGGAAAGCAGTGTCCCCATCCTCCTTAGGCCCTCCACAGCCCAAAAAAGATTTCAAGTCAATCCAAACAAAATACTTTAGGTTCAGACACCAAAGTGAAAAAGCATCTTCAGAGATCTAATTGCAGGTTTCCCAAGACCTGTAGCTCTGAAACCTTTGAGCACTGGTATAAATTTGCACCAAAACCATACGAGTCAGCAGTGCTGTGTGTACATGGGGAGGTTTGGCTACCACAGTCAAGAGCAGCTGGTCTGGTGCAGCCTTCGGAGATGTGCAGCTCTGCTCCTCGCTGGGCAGTGCTGCCATGGCTTTGGTGTAGGATGGAGCTCCGCGCTGCACAGCCCTGCCCTGCAGGTGCTGAAAAGGTGTCAGACTCGGGGGGAGTTAAAGCACTATATGAGTTGTTGTTATATCTCAGTGCTGTACAAAGGTTGCTAAAGAAATTTGTTGTGGTTATTGCTTCTCACTTTTTCCCGGAACAGAAAACTCTGGTGTTTTCTAGTTACATAGATACAATCTTAAAGGCATAACTCAGCGTTTGATTTCAGGCAATAATGATTAAGGCTTTGAAAGTATTTAGAAGCTCCCAGAGCCTGCTAAAACGCTCGTTTGGGGAGAAACTACCATATTAAACGTTGAATAAGGTTGCTTATGGGTAAAAGGATCCTAAATTCATTAAAATAAACCTGCCTGAAAAACCTTTGTTCTTTGCTCCACCACACAAATTCTTGCCATCAGAGCAGAAATAGATATTTGCCTGCCACCTTCTGCCTTAGTCTTTGAGCTTCTCCCGTAGCTTCCCCATGCAACTGGCAAAGTCTGCAGTGCTCTCCTACAGGTGTCCCCGTTAGCTGGAAGTTTGTTAGTTTTCTGTAGAATACACTGGCCTTCAGTAGGACACGAGTTGGTGAGGACTTCCTGGAAGAAGGTGGGAAAACCATTACTTTTTACTTTTGCTCTGCCTGAGATGTCAAAATAGATTATATAACTCCATTATGCAAACAAGTAAGGGATACATTGTTCATCTTTGTCGCTCCCGGCTCATGCATTTTGTATATGATATATTTCCTTCCATTTAATGAAGGAAAAAAAATGAAAACAAACAAACAAACAAAAACCCCGAAACTTGAAAACCTCGATCCTGTATCCTCAGATAGAAGCTGCTTTCTTTTTTTTTTTTTTTTTTTTAATAAAAATGTTCCTGCCAGTGCTGGTTTGTAAGAAGCCAGGTCACGGTGTCCAGTTTACCCAAAGTGAAAAGGCTGGATCTAATTTTAAAACTAGAAACTCTAGAAGAGTACATAATTTTTGATAATTATTTTACTGTTATAGTTGATGATTTTGTTTTTATGTAGTTGTGTGCCTGGCTGGGAAGACAAATGTTTTTATTTGAGATCTAGGTATTTTAAGAAAGAGTGCAACTGAAATACTGTGCAGAGGGGAGCATATCTCGCAGCTTGATTCATGTCTTAACCTGGTAGGGGGAAATGTAACATTTGAAGTTAATTAAATGTTAATTGGCAGGTTAATAAAGGGTTACTTTTTCTTGCTTGCTTGCACTGTTTTTTGCCTGTATTGCATAGAGTCAAAGGAACTGTTTCTGACTCTCAAATCATCAGCAAGCCTTGTATTTTTGAGCAATTTTGACCCGAGGCATTGCTCTAGTAACTGTCACATGTGAGGCATTTAGGTCCCCCCAAAGTCCCAAAACATGACTCAGATTTTTGTTTGTTTTTATTATCCCTTCCCTTTGCTGTTTTGTATTTGCAGCTACTACCTAATTTCTGTATTCATGATTTTTAACAGATGTTTTCACTTTAACATCCACCCATACAAACTCAACTTGAGATCTCAAAGCTTACAAACTCAACTTGAGATCTCAATATTAATATGGGCTCTTGCTTCTTTTTAGGAGACAAAATCAGGTTAATGTTTGAGTGAGTTAAACCTGACCATATTTGTGTATCATATAGATAGATACAAATGGCTGAATTCAGAAATAAGAAAGGAACTTAGTGATCCAGTTGAAACTAAGTTACTTGGTCTTTAAGGTGTTGGACAGGCACCTTTCTCCAAAGTTGTGTGTTTTAAAGTTTCAGTTTTAAATGTTATTTTTACCTTGCTTTTCCCAAGTATTTGTATGCACTGTGTCTGCAATATTTGTCATTTAATTGGTAGGTAACAATGTCGATAATGAAAGTTAAGCAACCTAGTATGCACACGTAGAGTCTGTGAAAAGACTTCCAGGGCTTACCCTGCATCATTCACTGTACTAAAATGGCATTTTTATTTATGACACATTACTATAAATAAATGCTGATTTTTTTTTTTAGGTTGTGTACTCCCACTGGAAAAGAAGAAAAGCAGGTCAGAAAGCATAAATGTAAACACACAAGTGGTTTATGGAAGTAGGGCTCAGCCCGTAGAGACTGAAAGCTCAATTCTCTTGTGACCGATAGGTGCTGAGGATGCCAAAGGTGTTTTTCCTAAGAATATAGAGAAGAAAGCTTTGATAATCTGGTTGAAATAGTCAAATACTGAAACAAATTTCTAACTGACGTTTTGAGATCAAATTGAGGAATTGCATATTCTCAGGGAACTTAATGACAATATCTGTGTTGTCTTCAGTGGCTGTAGGGTAGCTAGACCTTAATGGCCTTACTTTAAAAAAAAACAATAAAACAAACAAAGAAAAACAAAACAAAAAAAATTGTTAAGAAGAAAGGCTTGAGAACCTTGTTTCTATATAACACTGCAAACAACGAGAGAAATACATTGAGTGTCTAAAGTCAAAATATTTTTTACCCTGAAATTGAAGGCTCTAATTTTAAAACTGTTCTAGGACCTTGAACCAATATGAGAACAGGAAAGCAGCAGGAACAGGACAGAAGGACTTAAACCTCAGTGGTACTGAAGTGCCGCTTAATTTTCAGCACAGGCTGAAGTCCGTTCCTGATTTGAAGCCTGGCTTGGAAGTAACTGATGAAATTAGGTCAGTACCTTCTTAAAGTGGTCCTCAATCAGAGTAGGGTACAGGACTGTTCTCTTTCCATGTTTGGGGTACCCTTCTTTGTAGTGAATTTTTTTGCACACCTCTGGAGGAGACTTGTAGTACCAAACGGGATTGTTTGATAGGGCCATCCCGTGTCACTCATTTCTCTCTAAGGTATTTCCACACTTAAATAAGAATAAAAGTGACAGAATTTGATCAATAAGACAACTTTCAACTTCCTAGCCTGCATGGCAGCAGTAGTGAAGACTGATAATGCAGAGTTTGGGACAGATTGCTCCAACCAATGCTTGTGTGAGGATAAGTGGTCTGACTATTAAAGACGGGTGTGAAGAAGGCATTGAGAATCTCAGCCTTTTCCTTACCCTCAGTAGTCATGTTCCCCACTGCATCCAGTAAAGGCTGAAGATTCTCCTTGGCCCTCCTCTCCCTGTTAATATATTTGTAAAAACATTTTTTGTTATCTGTTACCACAGTGGCCAGGTTGAGTTCATGCTGGGGTGATACCACAAAGGGTGTTGCCTGGGGTGATCAAAATGGTATATTGGCATTTGTCTACGTAACTGAACCCTAGAAGACTCTGGTCTGACAAAGAAAGCAGGCCATTTTGTTTTTCTGAAGACCGATAAAGGCATACAAAGAATACTAATAGCGCTTATATTACCTAGCAAGGCTGGTAAAAGTCCCTAGGCAAAGAAAATGGTGTGTATATGGGGTTCGTTTCATGGTGGGGAGGGATAAGAAATGAGGTTTGGGGAAATAGAGCAGGTAGGTTGAGCTCTGTGGATCTCATTTGTTACTACTGAGAATCCCTTCATTCTTTGTTCTGTTGCAAAAATGATGATTTCCCTACTGACTAAAAATCACATTTTTTAACTTGACAGTTTTGCAACAGCAGTAGAACTGATTATTAGTTTTAATAGGCCAGACAGATACTGGAATTTTCTTGTTGATGTGGATCATTGCATAGGTCCCTATGAGTGCTAAGGAGAAATAGGGAAATCTTATTTTTTGTCTGCATATCTTATATGTCAGTAGAAGGAGGAAATGATGTGCAAATTTTATTGTAACTCTATTGTTACAGGCATGATGAATGTAAGATTAATGAAATACAGGACCATTGCATTCTCTGAGAAAGATGATTATTACCCTACTCCTGTTACACCTCAATTCATTGGATATAGCAAGGTATTAGGGAAAAAAAGTGCTGTTTAATGCAAGAGCCATACAATCGAGGAATCATTGTTTCTTTGTCACTTACTCTAAGCATATTCTTAAACATTCATTTTTATTCAGTGAAAAATTATTAAAAGCTATTTTCAAGCATTTTTTTGTTTTGTCCTTCCATCTTTAATCTCCATCTCAGCAGTCTGTCAAGACTGTAAGTATTTCAAGGTGAAGCAAACAAAAATTAAAGACACCAGCTGCATTACTAACTGAATTCAAAATAATGTAGCAGTAGCCGGCATATGGACTGAACAAGAGTCCTTCCAATTTTATGTTATTACTCAAGAGATTACCCCAGAATTTGTTTGTTACATCCTTTGTGAAGCAATTCTGTGCAGTAATTTCCTAAGCAAAGACCCCAAAAGACCAAGACATTGTGCAGCACGGGTTATAGAGTTATCTGTGAATTCCTGCACTGAAATTTGTAGACTACAAGACTATGACTTGGAGAGGGAGAGATCCCTTCTTGGTTTTGCATTTCAAATGGTAAATAATCTGTTTGGCCCCATGATAGGTTTTTCTAGTGAAAATGTCTCTTTTTCCGTATTTGCATTTTTCTAGCTTCAGTTCATTTTTGTCATCATAAATATTATACACCAATTCATACATATCATGTAAGCATCATCCTCATCTAATGATTTGCTTTACTATTGATTAACTTCTTCCACTGCAGGTATTTGGATGGTAATCAAATCAAATTTGCCTTCTTTGTGTAAATGTGTTTCAATCTGAACAACTCAATCCTCTCATTTATCATGAAGAAGCCTTCCTGTAAAGCACATTTTCTGGAATTCAACTCATTTTTATGGATTTTTTCCTGAATTTACTCCAGGGTACCAATCTTCCTTCACTAACTCTGTACACCAGGAACTGGCAGACATCCCAGATTGTGTTTCTCCATTGCTGAATTCAAAGGTGATATAATCTCTCTACCTCACTATTTGATATTTTGCCTGGTCTTGTATTCAAAGATTATAATTTCTTTAGTCTTTCAGGCAAACAGAATCTTTACCTTTGTTCTTTCTGAATGTTTATACTTCTGAGTAGATCAAATCTTTTGGGGAAAAAAAAAAAGGGTTGGTATCTTTACCCAAACTGTAGCCTGTCATGAAATAGGAAATAATTTTAGTAAATCTTGTATGCATTGATATTTTAGCTTAGCTTTTTTGTTGTCATTAAGAATTTGAAATGTGAAACACATGCAAGTATTGTATTTCTATATCTGTAAATGATATGAAAAAAAAAAAAGAAATCTGTAGTGAACTATGGTTGCAGGTCTCTGATGCTTCTGTATTTACATAGGATTCTTCCCTAAATGGGTTGGTTACTTAACCAACCATGGTCTTTTAGGTTGGTATCACTGATACGTTTATTATATTAGCACTTAAAAACATGCCAGTGAAAATAGCAGTTGGCATAATACCAAATAGTTTTATTTAAGAAAGAACACCCTTCAAAGGCAACATTCAACAATATAACAATGCCTAGGTATCAGTTTTCCTTAAAATATTCCAAATGTATTTACTTCAATTTGAACTGGATGCTGTAATTTTTGATGCGTTGTTCAGCGTCACCACGCCAGTGTTTAATGTCAGCTGTATTGATGTGAGTCTTGGGTAAATTAACTGAAATCAATGAAGTTGCCCTGATACACTGAAATATGAAACGTATTTAAATAGCTTGGTCAACCGAGGCTTGGAGGAACCATAGTCATTTTATAATTCTTGTTAAGTAATTTCATTTGTCTCTCCAGCATGCTTGTAATTTCTTTTTCAGTTCCAGTAAGGTTTTAGAGAAGTATTTGATCTGGGTTGATTTTCTTCAAATGTTTGGAACCAACCACGTGAGATCACAGGCTGTTCCAGAAGTTTGTTAATTTAGCTGACAGAAATAATAAATGTATTTCCCTTATGAGGTTGTGTCACTTCAGCTTCTAATAACTGGAACCAGTCAGGCCATCTTCTTTAAATAAAGAGGAGACTAGCACTAGAAGTCTGTCTAGCAGGGAACTTTTTGTGCATATTTCCTAACCTTTGACTAATTCCTATAGCTGTTTTTGACATTTTGCTTTTATTTGTCTATATGTTTTCTGAAATTTGGACACTCAGACAAGACAGTCTTTTAATTATGTGCCATAATATGGTATTAATGTTGTCACTTCATGCTTGCAATATTCCCCTCCTGATATGTTCCAGAATCAGCTATGCCTTCTTAGCAATCAAGAGTAATCGGTGCTGAATTTCAATCGCTAATTTTTAATCCTAATTAAAAAAGAAAAAAAATTCAAGCAGAAAAAAAAATTGCAGGTATTTAAAAACAGAAGAAATATCTGCATATTCCTGCAAATTCCTAAGGTTATTAACTGAAGACTTGAATTGCCTCTAAAGATTAGCTATTACTATTCATTGTAATTCTTTCATGATGAAACTGGTTATCATATGTTCTGTGTCCTTTTTTAAGTGACAGAACTTAATTTTTGAATAGCTACGTATTAGTAAGGTCCAGCCCAATGAATGGTGAATTAAAGAGGTGCTGTACCACAGCAAGGCTGTGTTTTTCATGTGTTTCTCATGTCTGCTTTGCCTCCTGTCTTGCAACTCTTTGCTTCTGTGTTTAGATACCCTCACCAGGCACTGCTGTGCAGCATCTGTATTTTTCTGCAGCCTGCACTATTGAGTGTGGACAGTAACTGGTTAAAACTCCATCAGTCTGAACCATTCATGGTCATCAGTGGGAACAGTTCACAAGGGTAGGAGTGCATCTTTTCCAGTGAAACTTTCAGATGTCTTAACCCAATGCACTCCAAAATAAAGCAGTTGGATCTCTGTTATGTTGAAGATGCTGACCTGTTTCTGCTGACCTTCTTCTGCCCTGAGAACTTAACTATAAAATAAAACGCTTCCCTCTCTCCTCTATGATAATAATTATATATTATCAAAGAGCTATCTTAGTGAGTCAAAATAAATCCTGTAATAAACTTGAAAGAAAGACTGTACATTTAGCGACAGTTCTTTGTGCTGGTGTGGCTGTTGACCTGGGAGAAGCGTATCTTCCTCTATTAGCACAAAAAAGTAATTTTGTGATCAAAAATATTCTCAGCTTTTTCAGAAATTTAGCTTGCTCTTGTATTAGCAGATTTCTAATTTTTCCTTTCTTTTTCTTGCTTGTGTCTGAACAGTTTTGTGAGTTCCCGAAGGGTAGCAGCATCTAGTAGGAATGGCTGTGGCTGTGGTAATGGATTTTGATAGATAAATTTCAAAGCTTCAGAAAAACAAAACATGAACTACTTAGGCTGTCACTAACACAACAGAAGATGGATAATTATGTAGAAAAAATGAAAACCTTTGAATCTTGTGAACTATTGCTTCTGGTCTTTTGGAGAAGTCTTCCTAGCCTTGATCCACTGTCTTGAAAACAACAAAACTATTAACTTACTCTGGTTCAAAACTGTGATTTCTCCATGAGAGTGTGCGCACACAACATCTTAAGGGGCTGATCAGAATTGAATGCTAACTTCACGTGGGTGAATTGTCCCAGATCCCTGCTACTGTTTAGTATATAGTATAGCTTTTGATGCTATATATTGACTGACTGAGGTGTCATATAATATTATCTTTGAAGGGTTCTTAATTTTTTTTTTGTGGGTGTAGTCATATGTAGTAGATATGCTGAAGCTTTTGTGAACTGTTTAAGAGTACGTTGATTAAGTGAGATGAACCTACAGGCCCTAAGTATGGTAAAATTAATATTATCTAGCTTAATTTCACTGTTTCTGGTGATCCCTGTCTTGCTGAGTCAAAGTGGGGCTCTATCTCTGTGTTCAATGCCACTGGTAGGCCTGGACTCCAGTGAGATGTCTGTTTGCTTTCAAGTGCATTTAGACTTGGACATAACATGCAAAATTCCAGCAGTCAACTATGTTTTGTGATGAAAAAGTAGTCTTTCTGCCTCCAGCTGTGTTACGAGCAATTGTGAATTGTTCCTCCCTGCTCAGCTTCTCCATGGCTTTCAATTTATTGACTTAATCATACCTCTAGTGAAGCATCTCCTTTCCAAGCTGGATAGTCCCACTGGGTTCAGTTTCACACACTGCTATACATTTTTCCCTTAATTTCTCTTTTAGCTTGGCCAGTGTTGCTTTTGGCATTAGGAAGCTGCCAGGTCCGGTGTGAAGGGCAGGTCTGAAAGCACCTGCTGCTTTCTCCGTCAGCAGCACGGCCGCAAGGGCCAAAGTATTTCCTTTCTTTTCTTGTATGGACTTGCATGCAAACTTGTGTTCCACCTGAGAAAAGGCTTTCCTGTGCATTGCTTTTCCCATGCTTTACTTGGCTTCCCTGGAGTGTTGGTTTTGTGTTTATGGAGGTACTGTAGAGCTTTGGCTGCAATTAGCAGCAGTTTCCTTGATGTCTGTGTTATTATTCAGAGTATACCTCAATATGCTTCATTCCACTGTAAGGATATAGCCTATATACTGTAAAGAAGCAAGACACTGTTAAATTAAAGTAGCTATCCCATAGCTCATTTTAATTTTGGAAATATAATCTGAGCTGTAAAATGCTTCCAATTTTATGGTAGGTGTTGGCATCCTTACCTAAGTATTAGACTGTGGATGTATGTGAGAACTAAGGCTAAAAGGGTTATAACTTGCTCCTGTTGCCCCCTTGAAAGCATTGCCTGTAGTGGTACCGGTACCAGTCCCCTGCAGCCAGCGGTGGGGTAGTGGCTGTGGGCTGGGAAGCCCACTTTGACCCCTACATTGTGGTCCACTGGGGCAGTGTATGGCAGTGAGGGTATCTTTAATGTTTAAAAGGACGTACAGTATAAAGGCCGATACTTCAGCACTGTTTCTTAAATGGAATTTTCATATAATATTTCTAGTTTAAAAAGAAGTCAATGAAAACAGTACTTGGAACACACACGCCTGGTATTGTAAACACCGGCAGAATGCACTAGATGATGTTTAAAAAGCAGAATGTGCAATTTGTCAGCAAGCAGCCTTCCCAAATTCAGTCGATGGCGAAAAAAGTAAACAGTGATCAGAACTAAACCAAATCGGGGGGGGGGAAAAAAAAAAGTGTCTGAAGTTTTTCCAGTTATGGATGTCTCATTATTATTTCTTACATAAGTGTTAGATTGCGTTTGGTATTGGTGGAGCACATTGTTGTGGGTTAACCCCAGCAGGCAGCTCAGCACCACGCAGCTGCTCGCTCACTCTTCCCAGGTGGGATGGGGGAGACAATCGGAAAGGTAGAAGTGCAAGGACTTTTGGTTGAGACAATGACAGCTCACCCGGTAAAGCAAAAGCTGCGCATGAGCAGAGCAGAAGAAGGAATCCAGTCGCTGCTTCCCACCGGCAGGCAGGTGTCAGCCGCCTCCAGCAGAGCTGGGCCCAGCACGCGTAGCGATCCCTTGGGAAGACAAACACCATCACCCCGAATGTCCCCCCCTTCCTCCTTCTTTCCCCCAGCTGTTACTGCCGAGCATGTCACCAAGTGGTGTGGGACATCCCTTTGGGCAGCCTGGGCCACCTGTCCCGGCCGTGTCCCCTCCCGGCTCCTGGCGCACCCCCAGCCCCTCGCTGGCTGAGCAGCGTGAGGAGCTGGAAAGGCCTTGGCTCTGTGAGAGCACTGCTTGGCAGCAGCTGAACACCCATGTGTGGTCACCGCGATTTCCACCATAAATCCAAAACAGAGCATCGTGTGAGCCGCTATAAAGAAAATTAACTCTATCCCAGTCAAAGCCTTGGCATACACAGTGTGATGTGGTAAAGAAACTAATAGCCAAGTGAGATGGTGTATGAGAGAAAAAGGAAGAAATCAAGGATACTGTAGTAAATAATCTGTGTTCCTGTTTGTATTAGGGGAAACAATCACATTTTTAAATTTATTAAATGGATACAGTACTGAAAATCAACTCGAGAAAATGGCTAATTTTGACTGAGGGCTGTCTTTAAACCAGTGGACGTCAAAAGACATGATTTTGTGTGCATATATGTCTATAACGTAGATGATGAAGTTTTGCATTTTTGGAGAATCAGTTGTTCGAAGAAAGGTTAAGAGAAAAATCTATTTACCCCTTTCCTCAAATAACAGAACAATGCAAAAACATTAAAAAGCAAAATATGATATGCGGCACAATTGAAGTTTTTCCGTTTAAAGTGGGTGAATATGTCTTAAATTCTTTTCTTTTTCTTTTTTTTTTTTTTTTTTTTTTAAATTCTGAGTAGTTCTCTACAGTATCTGTTAGGGATTTCGTGTGTGAGTGCACAAGAAGTGCAGAGCCAGACTGTGCCCTCCTTGCAGTGGGGGATGGATGCACGGGCCTGCTGACATCCGCCGCTGAGTCTGCAGTGGGTTCCCTGTTACCAGCTGTGCAGGGCAAGAACGTGCCTTCCGCAGGCTCTCTGGTACCGATGGATTCTGCTCACGATGTGTTCACACAGGTGACACTGTACTGTCTATCCCCCAGGAATATGTGCCATTATATGGCTGTTGATTGCCTGTGGTGACAAAGCTTCTGAAATTTTCCTGTTGTTGTAGGATGGCTGTTTCCCTATTGCTTTCAGCTCTTTTCCTTGGGACGAGCTGTATATTAACTAACTTTCCTAAGTCTGTGCTTACTGACCCTTGCATATCTATGTAATTGCCTGCCATCTTCCTAGGAGAGATGCATATGTAAGGAGCTTTCTGGGGTAATAGGTTGTACATTTGTTTCACTCAGGCGTATTCTTCCAACATTTACACAAAAATCTTGTTAAATGGCTGGATATAAATACACACTGCAAAATGCACATAACTCCTATGAATGAGAACACTTTTATTGATTGACCTGTTCAGCGTATTTGCTGTTATCTACCGTCCTTCCCAAACAAGCTGACAGATCCAGAAACAATTCCCGTACCTCACCAGCTGCAGTGCTTGTGGCGATGACTGGATTTCCTCACAAGAGTCCCAGCAGCCAGAGCCCTGCAATCTCTGCTGCTGCCTACGGTTACAACACCCAGCTTTCATGGTCTGCTGTAGCCTTTGGGAGATGGCTATATTCTGGAGAAGAGGTCTGCCTTTTCAGGGTGTGAGGAGAGCACCATCCTTTATCAACCTTCTCTTCCAGCACTGGTTTGTTTTTGTACACAAGGAGGTCAAGGTCCATCTGACTACTTTCATTCTTTCCCTCTCCAGTTGTGACTAGGACCCTGAGATACTTTCTTTGTCTGTATTAGTGACATTCTGGGAAGATACCAAATGGAAAAAGCAGGTGACAGCAGAAGAAAGGATTCTTTCATGCGTTGAGTAGTTGAGACTGAAATTTCTGAACAGAGAATGCCATGGATGCTAAGTTTACATATGTTCAAAAAATGCCTATTGCCATACATTACTGTGTCCTAAACTTACATATTTTTTTTTCCAAGAGATCCTCCTATAAGCATCCTTTTGTGCAGACATGTTAGCTGTGCAGTAATCTTCTAGAAGCTGAAGAATTATAAAGATCTGTGTTAAAATTAGAAATCTACACTATTTACAGCTCCCCAAAAAATACACAGACACAGAGAAATTGTATACAGTTGCTGACTGTGGTTGTTATTATTTTTTCTCCTGCGAAGTCTACTTTCTATTTGATTATCTCTTGGTTGTGGATGGCTAATGGCTCCCTGGGTTCTGTCGCAGACAGTTTGTGCTGTCCCTTAACCTCAGGAGTGGTTTCTGCTGCTGCCTGCCCTGCGGGGCTGCTCTGGCCCCATGCCACAGGTGACACAGGTGCTGTCATGCCGCAACAGTTTTACAGGGGGAACAGCTGAGATGATGAACAGTTTGCTTTATCTGCATTTTTGAGTGTATAGTTTGTAAGAACTAGCCAACCGAGCCTCGCTGTCCTGAGCTAGTAACTCTGCTAACAAGGGAGGCTTGTTAACTTGTCTGCACCACACCATGCGTGCTGATACTCTGCTTCCGGAGCAGAGCAGCAATGCTGCAAGATACAGCTTTCCACTGCAAGGTGCGAGCTTGCTTTTCTCTTCCAGCCTCCACAATTTCGGGACCATTAAGCCGTGGACTTGATTCAGCAGCAGAATTATTGCTCACTCCTGCAGTACCTCAGCCAGCCCAGGTTGAGTTTAGCTGTCCAGCAGCTGAAGTCAGAGCTCCTGTTTTATGCAGTACACATCCCAATCTGTCATGTCATGCGTTCGCTACGTTTTCTTTTATTATAGTTTTTACACACCATGTGCATATCTGCGCATGGTGCAAAAAGGTGCAGAGTTTGCCCCTCTTACTCCATTGTGCTTTGTGTCCACCTAATGTTCACAACTCTGTAGCTGTTGCAAATTATTACGGTATGTAAGTAATTTGCAGCCTGATTCCACAAATAGTTGTTTTCAGTGAGAACCCCAGAAATAGCAAGGTGAATTTAATTGAAAGCCTCCTTCTCCTAGCTTTGTCAGTTCTATCTGCTTACTCAACCCTGTCAGTGGTATCATCATCTTTGCTGTTTAACTCACGTACAGGTTTGTGCAATGAGAGAATTCCCTTTCAAGTGTAAAGCAGTTTTGCCTGCTGACAGATGTGCTTGCAGCTGGTCAGACCCTTGGCTGTAGCATGGACTTAGCAGCCTGTGTTAAGGTGGGGGCTTCTGCACGAGGTGATGTTGCAGGACTCAGTGTAGTGAGTGTTGTGCTCAGCACTGAAGATGCAGCTTCAGCTGAGACTGAGATCAAGTTAGGTGAATTTGTCTCTTTTTTTTTTTTTTCTCAGCAGGCAACATCTGGAGTTGTTTTCAGTGGTTTCTTTGGAAGAAACTGGTTAAGTGATCATAAGACTCTGTTGTCCTTGCAGTAATGTAGAAGTGGTGACAAAGTCTTTCTCTGGTATAGAGAAAAGTGGTCTGGTCTCTCCTACAGTGTTGCAGTTGTGTTGTATTTGACGGAGGACTCGAGCATGGTTTCTTACGATGGCTTGGATTGAGTTGTAGGACTACAAAATTTAGAATATCATTCTAGATCGGTGACTGCTAAAGTGATGGTGTTAAAATGAAAAATTGTCATCTTTTTAAAAAAAATCTCTGTGTTAGGTACTAAATCACTAGAGATTTCAAATTTTGTCTGTCAGAACCACTGGTATCACTGCAACCTTGCTAAAACTTTTGTATTGTTCCTGTAAGAATTTTTAAAAGTTTCTCATCTTTTTTTGTCAATTTTGAGAATCCTCTGGAGTGTGACAGAAAGGAAGAAAATTTCATTTAATTCAACAGACTTCAATTTGTTCCAGATCAGCCCCAAATAGAGACACACATTTATCCCCTCTTGATGCCACTGGAGTGTGTCGTTCACAGAAGAATTGAGTTTGGTCCTTGAATACTTCCTTTGGTCAAATTTAGCTTTAATGATATTTTTTTCATTACACTGGTTACTGCAGTGTGAAAAGCAAAGAGACGAGGAATACATCTCAGTCTGTTGCAGGGTGCTTTATGATGATGCTGCTGAAGGAGATTAACAGTAATAAAGCATACCAGAAGGGTATAAATAATGCTTGGAAATTCATACATAACCTTGTATTATTTATGTCTTAAAATATTTATTTACTGTATGAATTGTGAGATATGACCCCTTAATGCCTGCTTCGAGTCATGCTTTTTTTTTTTTCCTTTTTTAAGGCAAAGGAGAAGGTTAATGCTTCATAACCTTTGAAATTGTCACTAAGCTATTCTTGGATAGTGCAAGGTTCAATTTCTAGCTGCTCCTGAATTATCGGTTGCTAATATTACATCCAAATTGAAATGAGGGGGAAGGAGAGTGAAAATGTTACAAAAATGAAATTATGTGATTCTCTTGTCTGATATTATGCCACTTCCCAGGAATAGAATAAAATGCTTTCTGCCGTTTGATAATTGAGAATTGCAGTAAGGGATGTTCCTCTTGATGATGGCCTGTGGGCTATTAACTTCCCCTGACTTGAATGATTTTCTGTGAGGAGCTGTGGAATTTGGAATTCACTGAGTCTTACTCCAGTGTAATTTTTATTCTTTGAATTATTCAAAGGTATAAAAAGAATACAGTAAAGATAACAAAATCATTTACTTTTCCTCTGTCTGAAAATCACCACAAGTTAGCACTGATAGGAATTAATGTTTTAATGTTGCTGAAAGAAAATATTGGTAGTTTTTGGTGTGTTTTTTTTTTTTAATACAATCTAAAACCATTTGCTACTTCACATGAGGGCTGTACCTTGTGCATACGTTAAATATTTCCTAATTTTGGACTTGGATTAAACCAAAGCTGAGAAAAGTGTTCTTCACCAAGAATACTAAGAGCTGAAATCAATCAGGAACTGGCAGCCTGATGAAATGTGCCACCTACCTTATAATTCTTTCAGATGGAGACTGGTCTGTAAAGGCAAGTATTCATTTGGGAAGTGTCGGACGCATCAAATTAGATATTGTAGCCTTACTGATTGCCACGACTCATTGATTCCAAGGCTATGTAGAGAAGATGCGAATATCTGGTCTGATCACCTGCATAATTCAAAGCACAAAATGTCACTCGGTAATTCCTGCTGTGGAAGACATTCATTTGTCTAGTATGGAAGTAAAAGCTGTCAAGTCTGGTAAGTTGTAGCTGAACTCGTGTATGCCTTTGAGAGAAACCTGCAATCTGAATTTAAAGAATAATCAATGAGAAATTCCCTAGTTTCTTTGGAAATCTATTCCACTTTGTTACTTGTGGCTGGGGATCGCTCACTTTCTTCTGTTAGATTGAACAGTGGTGTGATTGGAGCGCATTAAATGTATGCTAATGCCAGCCTTTCTCCATTCGCACCTTCTTCCTCGTGCACTTTTTTCAGACTGCAATTCTCGACTTGATGAAAAATGTGCAAAGTGAGATGAAATGACTAAATTCCAGGAGACAGAAGTCTAGCAGGAAGTAAAGTCACCATTGAAGAGACAATGAAAGGAGAGAATTTCAACAGCAGAAAGCACCTAGTCCTGTAATATGGTGACTATTGTAGCGGCTTTGCCAACAGGCAGACGTGCTGCGTATCAGCTGAGATAATTAGGGTAGTAGTGCTGAAATCACTGAAGTTGTTTAAGTTTGATTGAGAACAGAATTTGGCCACTTATGATCCATTTTTAGTGTATTACTCATATAAACCCACAAAGGCTGGTGTAGTTTTCAGAACAGATGTCCTCAACGTTTATTTAAGCAGCCCCATCCAAATGTTCTGACACTTCTGCTTGCTCTGCAGGGTGTTTCTTGAAGCTCTATTTGCAAAACTCTTGGATAGGGAGGAAGACGTTAGTTCTTGCCACAAAAGTGGGAATTTAAGACTGCACAACCAACCTATATTTTGAAGTGGGAATTGTGGAAATGGTGTATGATAGGAAGGTATGTAGATTATTTCTATTAATTCTGGAAAATTAATGGCCCAAATTAATAACCCAAGCTATTCTATGATTCAGGGAGGCATGGCAAGGCTGCGTGTTGAAAGGTACATCTCTGACCTCTTGGTCTAGTAGGATTCTTCCTTTTCTGCTGTGCATGGTAATTTGTGCTTTCTCCCCAGTTCTTATCTGCTTACGTGGTAACTCTGTGGGAACAAGCAGTTAAAATTGCTGAATGCTTAACTGAAGGATGCTTTGCAATGGGAAATGCTTTTGGGTGTTTGTTTTTCAAATGTCACCCATCTCTCTCACCCCTCAATGTATATGTTAAAATCTGATTACACATGAATGTTGTGCTGTAACACCAGCCTGCAATATGGTACATAGAATCACAGAATGGTTTGGGTTGGAAGGACCCTTAAAGATCACCCGGTTCCAACCCCCTGCCATGGGCAGGGACACCTCCCACCAGACCAGGTTGCCCAGGGCCTCGTCCAACCTGGTCTTGAACACCTCCAGGGATGGGGCATCCACAGCTGCTCTGGGCAACCTGTTTCAGGGCCTCACCACCCTCTGAGTGAAGAATTTCCTCCTAACGTATAATCTAAATCTCCCCTTTTAGTTTAAAACCCATTCCCCCTTGTCCTATCATTATCTGCCCATGTAAAAAGTCACTTTCCATCTTTTTTATAAGCCGCTTTTAGTATTGAAAGGCTGCAACGGGGTCTTCCCAGAGCCTTCTCTTCTCCAGGCTCAACAGCCCCAGCTCTCTCAGCCTGTCTTCACAGGAGAGGTGCTCCAGCCCTTTGATCATCCTCTTGGCCTTCCTCTGGACCCACTCTAACAGCTCCACATCCTCCTTGTGCTGGGGGCCCCACATGTGGTTGCAGGACTCCAAGCGGGGCCTCCCAAGGGCAGAGCAGAGGGGCACAACCACCTCCCTCCCCTTCTGGCCACTCCTCTGTTGATGCAACCCAAGATGCAGTTGCTCTTCTGGGCTGCAAGTGCACACTGCTGGCTCATGTCGAGCTTTTCATCCACCAGAACCCCCAAGTCCTTCTCTGTGGGGCTGCTCTCAATGAGCTCTTCTCCCAGTCTGTGCTCATGTCTGGGACTGCCCCAACCCATGTGCAGCACGCTTCTGAAGCTTGTCCAGGTCCCTTTGGATGGCATCCCCTTCTTCTGTGGTATCACCTGCACCACTCAGCTTGGTTTCATCAGCAAAATTCCTAAGGGTGCACTTGATCCCACTGTCCATGTTATTGATAAAAATACTAAACAGCACCGGTCCCAAGACAGACCCCTGAGGGACACTGCTTGTCACTGGCCTCCACTTGGACATAGAGCCATTGACCACAGCTATCTGGCTGCAGCCATCCATCCAATTCAGTGGATACACTGAATGGTCCACCCTTCAAACCTGTATCTGTCCAATCTGGAGATCAAGATGTCATGTGGGACTATGTCGAAGGCCTTACAGAAGTCCAGGTAGATGATGGTAGTTGGTCGTCCCTTGTCAACTGATGCAGTCACTCCATCACAGAAGGGCACCAGGCTTGTCAGGCACGGTTTGCCCTTGTTGAAGCCGTGCTGGCTGTCTCACATCACCTCCTTGTCCTGTATGTGCCTTGACATTGCTCCCAGGAAGATCTGTTCTGTGATCTTCCCAGGCACAGAGGTGAGGCTCACCGGTCTGTAGTTCCCTGCAAACATATTCCAGCCTGCACCATTTTTGGTACAGCCAACTATCCTGACAGAATTAAACTGTACAAGTGATTTTAGAGATAATTTCTGAATTTGATACGGTGTTGGCTTCCATGGGTTCTTCTAGCTGAGCTGCAGCATTGTGTCTAGGTTGAGAGGTAAATCCAAGCATTGTGTCTAGGTATTGAGAGATAAATCCAAGTACTTTGCTCCCTTTTCCAAATAACTTTGCATTGTGTTTCAGCTGTCTGCGTACACACGAAAAAGCAAAATGATCTATTTCTGCATTTTTATTTTTGTAGGAAACAATATTTTATAAAAAAGTATGTCTTCAAATTTCCTTTAGGTAAGGACATATTTAAAGTTATATATATTTTATGCATACAACTGCTGTACTGTATTCTGAACTCTATTTTTAACCAATGAAAACCGAACAATTAATTTTTATTTCTGATGTAAGGTTACACTGGCATAGTATCTTAAGGTATAGGCAGTTGTCCCTAACAGTATTTATTTTTGTTCAAACATGATGACAAGGCCAAAGTCAGCACTCGTGAAATTAGTTTTGAGGGCAAAATTGCTTTGGAAAAGTAAGTAGGGTTATCCTGATCCCTGAATGCAAAGGGATCTTTCACATCCTTTTGCTCAGCAACCAGGGATAGGCAGAAGGGATTTAGTTTTATCCTCTTATCAAGGCTATAAATAACTTCATAATTAAAATATATAGGCTTTGTGAGTTGAAGTTCTGAAGTAATTTAAATGTCAAATAGTAGCAATACCTTATTGGTAGACATAGTCAGCTTGTTATAGCTTCTGATTTGGGCTGTGCCTGGAGTCTCCTGTATGTGATGACAGCGAGCCTTGGCCTTGGTTTCCCTGAGGCCGTGAATTCATAGTGCAATTAACACCACTATGCAGCAGTGTCCATTTTTGTCATTGATGTAATTCGGGATCTTATCAACTGCCTGCGTAAACAGCCTGTAAAGGTGTGCTGTGGTGCAGGGGATAATAAGCATCCTCCCTGTTCACTCAGCATCTCTGAGTAATCTTCACCAGAGGGAACGACAAGAGCTGAGGAAAGAGCAAAGGTGGAAGTGCACAGGGAGATGGGGTAGCTCACAGGCTGCCCAGGAGTTCGGACATCCCTGCGCCTACCCCGTGATTTAGCTCTTGGAGCCACTGAAGTTCCCTTTATTGCTACTCCTTCAGAACATGCATGCACTTGTCTACGGTGTAAATATGTTTCCTAAGCTACAGTGACTGCCTTATTCCCATGTTCAGTATTATACTGCGATAGTTCCTGAGCTCTCATGTAAATCATTTTAGGTAAAGAGGAAAAATAATAGCAGCAAGCCCTGCAGCTGCTCTGGAGATGCTTAAATATGAGGGGGTACTTCCCCAATTTAGGGAAGAGACATTTTGATGTGGGAAGCCATCCTGCTTTCTTGGAGCAGCTCAACATGACTTCCAGTGCCAGCTGGGAGCAGCTGGATTGTGACCTGCCACAACCTGCTCCTTTAATGCTTTCTTGGGCTTTTAGCACAACGGCTAGGAGCCAGGTGAGAAAGGAGAAAGGTTTCCCAGTGCACAAGCTGCCTTGTTTGAGGCTGGTACCTCCAGGCTGCGTTCTGCAGCACAGCCACACCTGCTGCTTGGTTCCTCCTGCGTTCAGGGAAATAGGACTTACTTAGAAATGTAAACACAATCCTGTCAGAGGAATTTGTAAGTCTGATCAATTG
Organism: Anser anser; assembly: GCF_964211835.1. NCBI lineage: Eukaryota > Metazoa > Chordata > Aves > Anseriformes > Anatidae > Anser > Anser anser. The sequence goes on from NC_139721.1 coordinate 144,781,987, forward strand.
CTTCTCTTTCTGAAAGCAATCCCCAGAGCGCTGACTATGATGTTATATGTCAGGAGAAGTAGCCATGCCCATATCATCACCTGCATGCACAGATTAGCAAATCAGGTTGGCTTGGCTTGCACTTCTGTTTTATGCTTTTTCTCCTAAGCTGCCTCTCCTTGCTGCTTCAAGATAAGTACTCTGAGGTGTGACCTCAATCTGTTTCTAAGAGGTGAGAAAAAAGTCGGAAAACCAAGGGAAAGCTGAAGGGCAATATGTCTGTCACAACCGAAGCAGAAAACCTGGAAGGAGCTGGTACTAAAATTTCTGTTAGCCAGCGGGATTTTTGCTGATTCACACCCGCCGCAGGTCTGGCCTGATGGTGCGGGAGAGGAAGAGCCGGGGAGACGGATCAAAAGCTGTGATGGTGAGGAGTGACGAGCAATCCGAGCCTCCTTAACGTGACCTGATTTTCGAGAGAGCTGGCACTTAGCGCGTTCGGTAATCAGGCCTTTTCAGGTGAATCAAGCTGAGACATCCAGAAATCAGAATATGCACAAGAACTGGCCACCGTGGAAAGCGTTGCCAAGATCTATAAATACATTTGCAGTAATAATAGAAACGCGAGAGGAGAGTGTTGCATCTATAGGAAGAGAAACATTTTATCTGACTTTAAGTCAAGGGAAATTCCGGGCTGTGGCAGATATTTGCTGGCAAAACTTCACGCTGCAGCTTGAAACGCTGCTGCCCCCAGCTGTCTGCGTGTCCCTGCTGTCAGAGACCCCCACCCCTGCTATGGGACAGAGAAGGGATTATGGACATGTACATCACCTGTACCACTTCAGGCTCAAGTTTTAGTGAAAACCCCACTATATCAGCTGATTTGCAGGGGCTGGGTGTGCGCTGAGTTGCTCAGGCTTGCCGGAGGCAGAACATGCACCTGGGGCAGCAGCCAAAGCCAGCCCTGCTGCCTGCCAGAGCATGCAGGCCAAATATTCAAAGCAATCTGCAACAGGTGGGTTCTTGGGTGCTTCCTCTCCTTGTGAAGCATCTCAACACTGACAGGCTTTTAAAGAGGCTCTTTTTTTTTAAAGAGCTCTTTTGGAATAATGGTCTGTGCGATAGGTATGCGCTGTAAACTTGTCTTCTGATGACGATGCAGTCCCAGCCAAACAGCTAAGTTATGGTGGGGTTAACAAGTGCCTGCTCTTCATTTAACTACTGTAGCTATTGATTTGATCAAGTCAGAGTAATTCAGACTAGAAGGAACCTCAGGAATTCATATGGACCAAGCTCATTTCCGTGCTCCTGGTCTTCCTGAATAAACATATTCACGTAAACCTTTCTGCTGAGGTTTTAAGTTAAGCTGCCATACTTCAGAATTCCAAGACAAAAATGGGAAATATAAAAAGAATTTCAGAGGAATGGAAAGGAGGTTGAAGAGAAGGTATTTAGAGACAGCCAGCCTCCTCCATGCAATAGTAATCTTTCAAGGTCATAGCCAGAACAGCCACAAGTAGGATGGTCAGTTTGAAGAAAATCAAACTTCTAAAGCCAATTGTGGCAGGAAGGGCTCAAACCCGAAGAAAATGATTCTAACACTAGAAGCGCTCAAAAGCAGTTACTCAACAGTAGCACAGACCCCATTGCACTACTGCATTTGTAAAAAAAAAAAAAAAAAAAAAAAAAAAAAAAAAAAGAGAGAGAGAGAACAGGACCATCTTTACAGAATTTAGAAAAGGAAACTAAAAGCTTTGAAGGTGAGATCACGGAAGAGACTACCCAGAGAGTTGTTTAAGAACAAATGGATGAAAGACAAAAAACGTAAAAACCGTGAGGGAGCGGAGTGCTTTCATCAGTCAGGCAGCAAAAATGAACTCTGAACAGCCGTGAGGTGTGGGTTGGTGTGCCCTCAGCCCTGGCATGTTGCCATCCCTCCTGCCAGTGAGGTCCTGCGTATGCGATACTGTTCTGAGACACCTGTATCTGTGCCAGATGGGTAAGTTAGCTAAAATGTGGTGGACCAAGACAGTTAACTAGATGCAGTTTTCCAGCTTATCCATCTCTGTAGTTACTGGAGTTTTCTGTGGAATGAAGTTTCTCCCTTCTTTAGCTCTGCGTAAGACACTGAAAGGAAACCCTGATGACCCGTGTAGACAAAGACTGCTTTGCCTTGTGGCTCATGTAGCCTGGACCACATTTGGTCCATAGAGGGAAATCTGCAGAACTTCTGCCATCACATTTGGGTGCTTGCTAATTTAGATCTATGCACAATTTCTGATAAACAGAGTTATAATTTATATATAAGTGGATTTATGAGCTCATACTGTTTGTTTCAGATGATCCAATGTGATATTTCTGCTACCACCGAGTGATGAATGACGGATAAATGCCTTATCATATTTACATCCAGAAACATTGCAGTACATTATTCAACGTGTCGTATTTATCCACTCCTGCTGACAGCTTTAATGAACTGTGGGTCTTCTTTTATTTTCCTTGTGGTTGCTTTTGATTATGTGACCAAAATCATTAGTGAATGGTCAATGAAGTCAGGCAATCAAGCACTTCAACAAACAGCCTAGCACGATTTCATTTGCTAGAACAAGAAAAGAATGATGTTATTTATTAAATAAAAGGCCTAATAATGAAAATACGGTGACTCACGATGTGCCTGGTGGTTTTCTTCTGTGCGATGTAATTCCTTCTCTCTCCCCCCACAAAAATCTATCCCTATGGGAAGCTCCTCTCATATATTTGGAAAAGTAGGACAATTTCAATTCTTCCTCCCAGAAAGGTGCCTTCTCCTCGGGCTTCTGAGTCATCGTGGCTGTGACTCACATGGCTTGCGTTCATGAAGATGAGTCACTCCAAATTTTCTGGCATTAAGGCGATCCTACTATCTATCAGTGTGTTATCTGCTGTACACTGAGAAAATGTTCTGAGCCACACAGTTGTAAGTATGCATTAGAGATAAGTAATAAAAGAGAGGGAAAATCTTTAAGCAAGTGATGGTTAGTTTGATCTCTCCTTTCGGGGGACGGGGGAAGGTGAAAGAAGAGTGTGATAAAGCATGGATTATTCTGATGGCATTAGCAGCTGTCATTCATTTGACTGCCAAGTTCCATGGACAACCATTCAAGAGACAATGTTAAAGAGAGTTTTGCCACTGAAGTGTGAGAGAAGACTCTGAGAGGCTGGAATAGCTGACATCTGAAAATAAGAAGCCTTTCACCTCCTCCAATAGATGTAGGAAGGGTGTTAGCAGCTGTAACAAAAAACTGTGAAGCTGGATAGTGATGGCATGATATGTAAAATGCAGGATTAGATGTTCACATTTTTGTGAGCTTTTTTCTTTAAAAAGGGGAGGAAAGTGGTAACAGCAAGAATGGTTGTACTTTTATCGTTTGACTGTCGACAGGTACTCGGAGCAGGCTCCTTGGAGGCCTAGGCAGGTTGGCTTTCTGAATTTTCCCATTTTGCTTTTTCTTCACTTCCTCCTTTTCTTTTAAGTAGGGGAATGGCACCTAGACATAAAACCAGCGGGGAAAGAACAGTATGTGTGTATCTTCTTGGATTGTTATCCAAGAGGAAATGTGTGGAAGGACTCCAGCACCCAGCAGAGCAAACTGCTGTAAAGCTGGGCTATCTCAGGTGGCTGAGCTCCGACACCGAAAACTGAGAGCTCAGAAGATGCAGCAGAAAGAGCACTGGGTTAGGAGGTGGGTTTAGATTCAATTCCCTGCTCGGCTGCTGACCCATTGTAGGATCTCTGACAAATCACCTAAGGTGGCAGAGAGGTTCCTCTACGCACTGCTGAGCCCCCCGTCATTATAGAAAACCATATGTGCCTTTTTTTTCTTTTTTTTTCTTTTCTTTTCTTCCTGTGGAACACACCATGCCTCAGACTTTTAATTTAAGACACAGCTGGAGGAAGAGCTGCTGCTGGTAGCCTTACTTTGTAATGGCTCAGTAATTAAAGCTCCTGCCCAGGATGAAGGAGACCAGATTCCAGTATTCTTCTTTCTGAGTGAATATAGATCCACGCAAATCAGAAGAGTAATATGCCACCAGGATAATGCTGTTCTTAGCTGGGGCGCTCATCTCTGTTCTTGTTGACTTGAAGGCACTGCATAACCAAGGGTTCAAGGTGGATTGGACAGGAGAAAAGGGCTGGAGGAAGCACTGGCCTGCACTCAGCTGGTCAGGGATGTCACGAGATCGGGAGGAGAGCTGCCTTTCTCTTGCTGCTCCCAGCACTTTCCGTATTGTGTACAGGGCTGTAGTCATGTGTGAGTTCCTTGTCTTGTACAACGAATCATTAATTCTGTCTGATAATGCCTCATATACCTGGCTGAGGAGTGCTCCCCACCTCCTCCCGCCCTCCAGCTCCATTCACACGTGCAGGGTGGAGTGTCTCGTGGGTAATTTTCTTGGGATTTAGATGGTGTGGGTTCGAACCTTGTTGAGACAAGAGGGTATCGAACCCACATTTTTCCACATCCAGTGCAAGTGCTCTAACCGCCAAACTATTCTGTAAGTAGTGGAAAGGGGAAGATGCTCAAATAACCCACTGCAGCAGCTGCGCTCTGCAAGAGCCGGCTTCTGGCAGTATTGGGGTGCCTGCACACCGGGCACAGGGAGGGGAAGGTCCTGGGTACTTGGCTTCTGCGTCTGCTTGGATAGCAGCAGCTCAGTGAGTGTAGAAGCCTGGCTAGGTCTTGTCCAGGGATGCTGTCAACAGGCTCAGAGCCTTCAGTGTTACGTGACCCTGCATTTATTTTTTTTTGCAGGGAATGGGTGGGTGGGTTACCACGGCTAGCAATGAAAGAAGTGCTAAGGCTGAAGTCCACGTGCCGCTTTTGGATGTGTTCCTGAGTGGACTGAGGTCCTGGGTCCTGTGAGGCTGAAGGCTGGGGTTGCCTTCTCTGGAAATTTTGTCACTGAGACTAAAAAGTTTTCATTCTTGACCAATGTGTTTGAACCCCATGGTATTATCTTTATCTTAGAGCTTGTCTTTTTAGAAGATAGCAGCAGTGACATAGGCAAAGACTTTTGCTTGGTGATGTCTTTGCAAAAAAGCTGACCATTTAGAGTATTTTTTTAAAAATACACATAATTTTGATTGATGTTACAAAATTTGCAGAATTGAGCAGGACAAAACTGATCAGCTTCTTTCTTCTTATTTAGCGCAGTCTTGCGTGGGAAGGAGCCTGATAACTTTGTGAAAGATAATTTGAAAGAATTCAAATTATTCTGAATCAAAGTTTAATTGTTGCAACATGCATTACTGTAATTATTAGAGTTGTTTAACATCCCTTTCCTCCAAACACATGCTGAGTTTGAGTCAGTTAAAGCCTCAAACCAGTTGGCAGTGTCCCTTTAAAACTGCTTCACTGCTTTCGTTAATCTAAGTGGCACAATAGTCAGTGCCACGAAGAAGCTTAAGACATGCATATTTTATGAGTATTTCAGAGAAGCACCACACAAAAGCAGGAGGAGGCTATATCTAAGTATTACTGCTTCACCTATTGTGACCTTCTCAAGGATTTTTTTAGATAAAAGAGAAGCTGAAGCTTAACTGCAGAGCTGGGGTCAGAGATCACAGGGAGGGGAAGGAAAACAACAGTGCAGGGTGTCTGAGGACACTTGCTTCTTGTCACCTTGGTCTGTGCCATCTGATCATCAAATTCTTTGCTCAGAGCTTTATTCTAAGGTTGTTGGAGTCATTCAGAGCATACTAACCCCCAACATTTGTTTCTGATTTTGGGGCAAAATTATGTAAGATGTTGTTTGGGTGGTTCCTATTTTTGTTAGCTCTGAATGCTGTGAATTTCATAGGATTCCTAAGACATAATATCCTTTACTTTGTTTCTATAACCTCTGTGAAAACAGCTTTTCCCTTTAATGGGAATGAAGGGAAATGTTTGCTACAACGAAATGCAGTTGTTGCCTGTTTAAAAATAAAACAGCACAGTTGGCATCCTTTTAATGTTTCCAGTCCTAGAATATTTACAGGTTAATTCAACTATAAAACACCATTGGGAATACTAGTTTAGGTGGAGCGTTATGCAAGTAAAATTAAGCGTGCAACACACCTTGTGTTTGCTAGGCAATGCAGAGATATGTGGAGTATTTTTATTGCATACAAATACACAGAGAGAACTGCTGCAGGTACCATCCATCGACAAAGAAGGCAGCCAGGGACAGAGGTGACCTCCACGCATGATGTAGATGGAGCACGCAGGATGTTTTGGGACCAGGTGGGTGTGCAGTGAAGCTGGCAGAGCTTGCTCCGGCTGCTGGAGCCGAGCAGCGTGGTGATCCTGCCTCTAGCCATGAGGCAGGAGCTCAGCTGGGTGAACGGCCACCTCGGTGAGTCTGCAAGGTGGCGTGTGAGAGGCACAGGATGCTTCCAACCTGTGAATAGGTGCAGGTTGCTGAACGCTCTGACTCTGGGATTTATTTCAGCTTTCCCATGCAGCAGCCTTAGAGGACTACTTGCACCGAGTTTTAGAGGTACTGTTAAGGCAGCTGGAGTTAGTTTCCATTATTTACTCACAGGCTTTATGTCTGTGCCATCTTTTCATCTTCCTGTTCCCATATGGCTAGCCGTGGAAGCGCTGATTGTACCATGTGTGGTTATTGGCCGCCTTCGGCTGACTTCCCTACCTAACAGCAAAAACACACCATGCCAATGTCAAATGCTGGGTGCTTGCTTCTTTCTTCTGATGGCTGCCTCTTTCCTTCCCTTGATTTTGGTTAAACTGGAGTTCACTGTGCCCAGGCACGAGCAGATCTGTACCTCTTGGAAAATGTTTTTTGTTTGCTGTCTTGATAGGATCACAAAGCCGTGCTCCTTTTTTGCAAACTGTCTGAGCAGCACACCTTCCTCCTGGCAGCTGCTGAGCTGTCCCAGTGCGTGGTTGGGCTCGACCTCTGTAGAAAAGCTCACATACTTGCTTCTCTTCCTAAGTAAATAATGTGCTGCATTGACCTCAGGCACCTACGTGCAGCTGGAGTGCCTGACTTCCTGCACAGGGCATTTTAATTTGGGCTTTGTGCTAAGACAGCACATAGCCTTGGATCATCTCTCAGGCAGGGTGAGCTCATGTTGATTTGGAGAAAGGGCAGGGTGAGGTCATGTCTACCAGATTGACTGCACATCCCTTTGCAGCGTGGGCAGGGATAGAAACAGATAACGTAGTTACCTGAACCACGACATTCTCCCGGGAGTCTTCTAAAACTCTGCCTCATTTTCAGTGCACGGCTCAGCTACTGCAACAGCTGAAGCCAGGGTTGTACAGGCAGCAGGCTGTGTCAGGTTGGAGCCCGATTGTCCCACATGAGATCGAGCCAGTGTCCTGAATGAAGAGGCGGCAGCCTTGGATCATACCGTTACAGGCAGTAACCTGTCATTCTCCTGTTTATCTCAGTGCTTGCTGGGCCACCCTACGTTCCTACCTTGCTTCCCATGTCGGGCAAAGCAAGGCTATAAAGGTCACAGATATATAAATTTCAGGGCTTTGGGGTGGAGGTAGAAGACCTAGAGACATTTAAAGAAAGGATTTTTTTTTTCCAACAGACAAATAACATTTTTCATACTGTGAGAAATGGGCATACTGCTTTAATGAAAGATCAAAATTTGTGCTTGAGATTGTGAAAACTTTATAGTCAAAGTAAGATTTAGTGTAGGGACTGTGAGGCACAGTTATTAGGCAGGGCTATTCATCTTGTTTATGATATTTTTCTTCAAACTGACAATAATCTATAACTAGGTAGTGATAGCAGAAAAAAAGAAATGCTGACATTTCTATGATAACAGTGGTGCAATTGCAGATGTGACATCCCTTGAAGAGAAGAAAGCAGTAAACAAAAAAAAAAAAAAGCAGGTTGCTTTGTTTTTCAATAATACTTGTGGCAGACGTATGGAAATGTTACTGTTTTGATATATTTGTTTATAAAGTGTGTGGTTGCGGCTGTATGAGAACATGAGCCCTCTCAAACGAGGATGGTGGAGATGCTGGGAGATACATGCCACGTCTCCCTTTGGCTTTAGAAGCCCTTGGGCAGGTGCTAGTGGAGGCAGACAGCCGCCAAGGGCTGTGGTTTGGCTGCTGATGGTCAGATCTGTGTTATCTCGTGCTCTGAATGAGGGTGGCTCACCCTGTCCTTTGTTCCAGAGGCCTGGATTTGTCCCTCTCACTTGGTGAAAGCTTGGTGGAGGTAGTCAGGAGAGATCTTTGCAGGTAGCACACGCAGAACACTGCTGGCAAAAAAAAATTGCCCTCATCCCTGCCAAAAGTTAAAACAGCAGCTTTGAAATCTTTCTCTGAAAGCCTCTGATGCAGCATAATGCTCAGCTAAGCCAGCAGCCCCAGTTTGCACCGTGGTACCCGTTGTGCTGCCCCAGCCCCACAGCTCTGCTGTTGGGTCATCTCCCTTCCTTCTGCTTGTCACTGCCTAGGGAAAGGCATGTTGCTGATCAAATGGAGAGAGGCACTGTATGTAAATTACTGGAAGATCTGACAATAAATGATTAGAATTGAATGTTAGAAATGTAAATGACCCAGACTTGGACGTGTCTGGGGAAAATTGGAGGATACGGAGGATTATGTTGATGAGATGCTGAGGAAGGGAAAGGTTCAGGCTTGAAGTTTTTAATGCAGTTTATTCATACTTCCATTTGAATTTTCATTTGGTTTGACATATGTATGGTAACAAGGATAGAGGAGCTAAAAAGAAGGAAATAAAGGACAAAAATCTTTTTTGGAGGTGAGGGGAATTCGCGCAACTTCAGAGGGTAAATGTGCTGGAGACGAGGTGTCAGGAGAGGAAGCTTACACGGGTTTCGGAGGAGCTTGTTGTCTGCTGTCTTAGAGCAGTCTCTGACTCATGACTACTGGCTTTCAAATGTCAGCCCAGTCAGCCCAGAAAGTCTTTTGCTGAGTTCAAAGATAAATGAAGAGAAGTCAGGTGGTTTAGCTGGAAATGGCGCCAGGGTAAAGCTGGATGTGATTTGTGAAATGGAACAATCAGTCACATCAATTCAGAGGCAAGTATATGCGTAATATTTACAGTACATGGCCAGATAAGATGGTAGAGAAAGGATCTGGTGTGGGGTATTCAGAAACACAGCTAATGCCATGGCCACAAGAGGAGAGTCCGGAGCTGGAGCAGTACAGGCTGCTCGCTGGGCCTGCAGTGCCGCCAGGAGCGCCTCAGGGGGCTGCTGATTGGGGACGGTCCCTGTACCCTGGCACGGTGTCAGTCAGTCTTGGTGAGCTGAACTGGAGAAGTCAGATGGCCAAGGGAAAGCCAAGAGGGGAATGAGGCCGCAGTTTGCTGTCCCCAGCTTTACCAGGAGCAACCTTCCTGAGGTGCCCCTAGGGAGGAGCTGGGGCTGAGCAGCAGGGCCCTGGCAGCCACTGTGCGGTACCACAGCGGGGCTGACACCCTTCCCTGAATTGTTGCTCTTTCCCATCAGCCAGAGACCGTAGCAGAGCTGGTCAGAGCTTGGAGCAGATTGTTTGCTTACCGTTTATGCTGTGTTTTGTTTGTTTGTTTGTTGGTTTGTTGTGAAATACAACCTAATAAGAATATATTGCATTTGGGCGGACTCATGTCTTTTCCATGTGAGGCGTGAGCAAAGATTCAAAGTTTGGGGAAGGGATTTTCTATAGTCTACAAGTGGGGGTGTAGAGACCACTGATAACTTGCCCTTCTATAGTCTTCTGCTAATGCTATTTTAGTACTCCTTGTTCTGTTCTGTTCTGTTCTGTTCCATTCCATCCTGAAGTACAGAGCAATGGATAGAGTGAGGGAATGGTCTTAAACTAAAAGAGGGTAGATTCAGATTAGATATTAGGAGGAAATTTTTTACTCAGAGGATGGTGATGCACTGGCACAGGCTGCCCAGAGAAGCTGTGGATGCCCCATCCCTGGAGGTGTTCAGGGCCAGGCTGGATGGGGCTTTGGGCAGCCTGGTCTGGTGGGAGGTGTCCCTGCCCATGGCACTGGGGTTGGAGTTAGATGATCTTTAAGGTCCCTTCCAACCCAAACCTATGGTTCTATGATTCTATGACCTGGGTCTCTCACTACAGGTTCTGCTTCCCCAGATTGCTGCAAACCAAGGTCATTTTGCTGTTCTCTGGAGAGAAAGTCAGGTCTGCATGCTCTGGGATCGGCTAGTCACTGGGAAGCAATGTCATTGCCAGGCTTCACTGTGCTGAACACTTGCATATTTTTACCAGGGAAACTTAACAAAAAATCTTTTCCATTTATTATTTATTAATGTTGGTGGAGTTATAAACACTGACCTCTTTTCATCCGAGGTCTTTGCTGTCAAATACAGAATGGTTTATGTATGTAATGTCATTCTTGACAGCCTAATCATGCCGTTGGTAGAATCAGGTGTGTTCTGCCTGTGAGTGAGCTGCCTTCAGTGCCACGATCTGTTGAACTGGCAGAGCAGCCTCTGGAAACTTTTTAAGAGGTAGCCTTGCTGTTGCTGCCACAAACTGTTCAAATTGCAGGAGGTGAACCTTGGTATCATTATAATGCACAGAACAGATAATACAGGGTTTCATTTTTATGTTGAATAACAAAATGGGTAACAGTTTCTAATAGGAATGAATAGCAGGTTATGGCAGAAATGATCCTGGAGCAGACTGAAATTATTCCCATATGATCTCGGAAAGACTTGTGGTAATATATGAAGATGCTATTAGTCTTGGGAGGGAAGGAAAAAAGAAAAAACACTGCTCAAGTAAGCTTAGCCTCGTGGTGTAAGGCAATGATGAAATGGTGAAGCAGTAGGTGACAAGCAACAGACACTCTGCCACCAAGTTATAAACTGGGATTATAATGCTATGGATTGTATTTCTTCAGAAATATATACATATTTTTACAGAGTAGTGTCTTCATGTTGATATTTATTTAAAACTTGGCTCAAAAACCATGTAAGGCAGGAGGAATTTTTACACCGACTTTGATGTATTTTGGCTTAATTCTGTATTGCACAACTTTGGCATTTTTTTGTTTTCTGTTACTTCATGTATGCCGGTTAGAACTGAGAAAGCTGAAAAAGGTAAGCTTCTCCCTCTTCTGTGTCAGGATTTATATAACTAGAATTTGACTTTTCAGCCATGTTTTTTCAGAGACGTTCACAAAATATTTTAGTGATTTACTCTTGGTTTATTTTAGCTTTTCTCTTAAATGTAATATTCCAAATGCAAGGCATCTTGTTTGACTTCCTTAGAACACACTTAACCCATGATATGTTCTGTACCCTTATTTATATTACGAATGGCTAGCTGTGAATTATTCTCATTGCTGAATTCAGGTTTCTTTGTTTTTACCATTATTACTATTGGTAAACTGCTTGGCTGATTATATATCAAATAAACTCAGCCTGTAAAAACAGAAAAATGAATGTAATAAGTAATTTGGATAAGGAAAGAATCACTGAAACTTTGTATCATTCCAGAGTATTCAGTGAAAAATATGATGAAAGGATACCAAAATGCATAGTCAGTGGTTTAAAACAATTCTTACAACTAAAGATAATGGATATATGGAATGACAGCTGTTTATACTGGTAGATAGTTAAAGAAAGTGTGGTTTCTTGTGTGTGAAAGCAATACGATAATCCTACTACAAACACTTCATTAGTTTCTAGATAAATGAGTTTTTGAACTGAACAACTGCAGATGAAGAAGGAATATAAAATTTAAAGCTTTCTAAGTAAGATTATGTGGAGAGAAATATCAGTGTTGCATGCATTCAGTCCACAGCCGCTGAGAAATGGAATGAAAAATCATGTAATTCCCAGACAAAAAACTCTTCCTTAATTTAGCTGAAAGTGTAAATACATATCTGCTAATTAAAAATCTTATTAGAGTGTTAGAATTTCCCAGTGCACCAAAAAACAAATCTTAAATTCAAACAAAGGGCTAAGCACATATGCAAATGTGTACGCATATCTTCGCTGGAAAGAGTAGCTGCACACAAATCAAAGACATTTTTATCAGTAACAGTAATGACAAAAACTAATAGCAGTTATTTATTCACCTCGAACTTGATTTTTTTTTTTAAATGCAAAAATGACCTTAGTGAATTGACAATTCAATTCCTGCATTTTCTTGCTATTTATACATTTCTGTTCTGACACTGAAACTCCTTTTTAGAGGAGGCATCTAATAAGTATTAAAACTCTGTAGACTTACTAAGAGGAAAAAGAAAATAAATGTTGCCTATGTCCTAGACTTTTACTCCTGTGTCTCCTGGAAATCTTTTCAAACTGTTGTTCCAGTGCTTACAAGACAGCCAAGGGAAGACGGCAAAGGCTTGTTCCTGGTATGTGGGGAAACAATCTAGGTTCTTTGTTATGTGCTTGCTTTTAAATATAACAATTTTAGAATCTGAATGAGATTAGAAAGTACATTTTTTTCGTAAGCAGTTCTCTGTATTTCGTCCTCATATTAGTATCCATGGTGTTACAACTGCAGCCGTGATTAAGGCTGGGGACAGTCTGATTAATAATGTCTGTCTCAACAAGGTCCAGCCGCCCCCCAGCTGAGAGAAAATTTCCAGTGATTCACAGATTGAAATGAAGCAGACTCAGGCTGTGCAGCTTGCTATCAAGGTCACAAACGTGGCAGATGATGGATCAAATGCTCCAGTGTTTTCTGGCTGTGCTCAGGCCATTGGTGCTCACTGGATAGTTTTGGCAGCTTTGGACCTTAGATTTTGGGACAGATTCTCACATCCTGCAGCTGAGCATCCTCTGTGGCTGGGAAAAGCCCATAAAGAAACAGTGATGGAGGTCACAAATATGCCTCTCACATTTTATGAAAAGAAATGAGCAGAGGCAGCAGAAAGCTCACCGTGGGGAGAAAGACGTGGGGTGACTTCATCTGTTTCATACCAGAGAAATCACATGAGCTTAGATGTTATGAGTGTCCCCATCACACAAAATGATTTTATGAAACATGAGCTATATCTATAAAGAAACCAGACTTCTTTCATTGTACTGTCTGCAGATTTCTTTTAATTATTATTTTGATGGTAACAAAGGCATTCCAGAGTAGCAAAGAGAGATTTAAAAATGTTAAATGCTGTTGTCTCCCACCCTTTATACAATCCAAGGACTAAAAGCAAGGACTTTGTTTTGTCAATACTATAAAGCTCTGTGCAGTCTGGGGAGATATTTTTGAGAAGACTAATTTCTAACAAAATCTGGGGGACAAAACCTAGCACCAGCCCACAGACTTGCTGAAATCTTGACTACTAGCCACAAAGAGTACCTGTGCAGGTTGCTTTGATGTGCTTCTGTTCCTCTGTGGCCTTTTAGCTACTTGCCGTTCTGAGATGGCACAAATGGATAGTGAAGTGTTACACAAAGCAACATTTCACTTGTCAGCTGCACCCCTGCTGTTGATGCTTCTCTCTAGGGAGCCATTGAGTTAAATGGTGCAGAGTCAGCTGGCTGGGTTTTTCTTCTCTCCTATTCAGTGGCTTCACCTCATTACCTCCCAGGTGAAACTGGAGCTGTCTGCATCAGCAGCCTGGTTCTGATTTCAAAGAACGAGTTAGGATTTATGACTATTGACCGCGGAAGGCCAGAGCATTGAAGCACTAGCCTATTTTAAATCTGTTTTACCCAGTTCTTTTGCAGTCGCTGCTGCTAGAATTAATTGTTGGGCTTTTTTGGTCAGTTTTGTTCTCAAATACTGCAGTAGAAAGTTGAAAAAAACATCGGAGAAGAGGGCAACACTACAGAGGAAATGTATTATAATCTTCCCTGGGACTCCTGAGAAATGGCACAGTAATCCTAGATGTAACATTCGAATAGTGCTTGCAGCTCTTCATTTATCAATTTTAAAAGTGCATAGCTAAATATAGAAGTATGCAGAACATAAAAATGCATTAATAAAAGAAAGGGAAATAATAATGGTTTGTTTGCTTCTCTGCTCTAACAGCTCAGATGATGCAGCCTGAACGTTTATAATTGTCATTGTCAGATATGTTTGAAAACTCATCTTACCTATTATTCTAAAGCAGTTATTTAAAAGATGTAAATCCTTTCATTTCTATGGAGATGAGCAATGACAAATAATTACAAGTGTAAGCTAGGATCAAGTGTATCTGCAAATAAAGCCTGTACTCTCGCAGGACATCTGCAGCTAAATAGTGCCTGAATCCTGGCTGTGCAGTGAGAGGTTCCTTGGCATTCGTTTCCTAACAGGCTAATCCTACAGTGACAAAGCTTAGGAAGGGGAAATCTGTTTTCTTCTTTCCCCCTCGGCATTAAGTGTAACTTATTTAATACAGAGGCAACAGCTACAGCAAAAATCCCAAGCCCTGCTTGTTCAGTTACTCAGAAATCCAGCACAGAAACCGAGGAAGTCGGACCACATGGAACAACTTCACATGTAAGGAAACTGCAGACAAAGAGTGGGTGAAGTGGCAGAATTTGAGAACGTTATTTTACTAAACGTGGCTTCATCCTCCGGCATGTTGATGCTATTTGCAGTGCTGCTTCTCACAGGCACCAGGTGGGAGAAGCACTTTGCGCAGAGCCCCTGGGAGCTGTTCATGTAACGGTGCTCTGCCAGTCTGCGAGCCGCATTGCCAGGCAGCTCAGAGGTTACCAGCTTTCTGTTACCAACTGCTCTGAAGACACAAAAATTGCTGAAAATGTGGTAACACAAATCATTAGAGAGGAAGTGTCTTTAGAAGCTGACAGAAGGTGTATGGGGTTGTAGGGAGCTGGATCATCCTGAGGGAGGAAGCCCAGCTTCTTCAGCTGATGTAAAGGTGTGTCCTGAGTTGGTGTCCTTTTGGATTACACAACTTTCTCTGAAACAACAGTTAGCTCACATAAACCTGCTTGATGACTTTGTAGTTCCTAAGTATTTCATGTGTCTTGTGTTACTAGCAGTGATACTGTAATTGGGCTTGTCCTCCATTCATTAATCCAAAGAGAAAACAGATTTAATTTTAGGCATATTAAGCTGACCTAACAAAGGAAAGGAGAAGGAGGGAAAAGCAAGAAGCAAAAAAAGACATGGAAGCAAAGATAAAGACAAAAAAAAAAAACACAGCAGAAATGTTCCTGCAGGCATAGCTGAGTGCTGTGAAGGTGTCTCGTAAAGGCAAGGGCTCTGGAAGACAGACGGGAAGGAGCCAGCAGCATCTGGGAAGCCCTGGCAGAGCGCGTCCGAGAGCCCAGCAGCCACACCACCCATCTGCATGCACGGGGCTGGCCTCGCCCTTGCTGGCCTCTTTGGGCTCTAAGTTCCTTGGGCAGGGATCATGTGTCTGCCATCCGGTGCTCTCATGAGTGCTATAAAATATTAGAGTGCTCTAACGAAACATGTGAAAGCCTAGAGGGCACCTTGAGCAGGAGAGAGATCTGGGAAAAAAAGGTAAGCTCGGTGTTTGGGTGTGAGAAAATGGGAAGTCAATTTTACACCTGCCTCTGCCCCTGACAGTGACCCCACTAGTGTCACGTAATGAATCACAAACGTGGACTGCTGCTGTGAGCCATGGGAGTGTGAATGGGTCGGCAGCCTGGTAGTTAAAGGGTGCTGCTTTTTCCAAGGCTCCTTCAGAGACCTGAGCTAAACTGCTCAGGAGATCGGTATCTCTGCTGGCGATGCTATTGCGCTGTTCTGGCAGAGACCGAGAGAAACCACTCTCAGAAATGATGCTGAGTGCTAGAGCATCCTCTGGGGATTTGGGATGCAAGCTCAGGTCCTTCCCTTGTGAGGGAAGGTTCATCCCAGGTTCAGATCCTTCCACACGAGGAAGGGAGCAGAACCTGTGATGTCCACTGTATCTCAAAAGGTGTAGGGACTCCTTGCATTTCAGTGTTAAGTGGGAAACTACCATTTCTGCAGTCACTGTTGAATGCATGTTTTAATGATATAGAATTTAAGCTCTCCCTTTCCTCACCAATATTCTTCATTAGGTTGGATTCAGGTATTTAAGTAGTTTAAGTATGACTCGAACAATTCTTATTTTGCAAATAATTGTTGCAAAGTATTTGCTCAGCCCTATCCATGGTAGTGCTAGAGCTTTCCTTCAATCTGGTATTGTCTCTGTAAACTGGCAAAATACAAACAAGCCCAATTTTTCCTTCAACCTTGTATTGTCTCAATACAGCTGAACCCAATTTGACACGTGAGGCCCTAGACCTGTGCTCTTCAGCTGGAGGAACCCAAGTGTTGGCGATGAACCGAACACACAACGTAAATCTGTTAGGAGAACAAGCTGTGTCACTGCTAAGGGAATTAGGACAACTTCACTTTAGCGGGATGTGAAGGGAATTGTTTGTGACAATGACCAAATAAATCTTCCGTGGTGTGTGGGTGTTTAAAGCACGGAGTGAATCCCAGTGAGAAGCCAGTCAGCAGCGGCAGAAAATCGCTCTCGCCGGAGCAGAGCGGCAGATTTTGAGGCCAGCGTTGTGTGTGAAGCCCCTCTGTTAGGCAAGGCAGGTGGAAAAGGTCCTCAGGTTGATCTGCTGTTTAAGATTCAAGACAAAGGAAAAAAAAAAAAAAAAGCATGTAGGTAGATGGAAATGGTCCTTTCTCTGTTGGTGTAGGAGGGCCCTGGGCCCTGGTCAGCAGGGGAAGGAGGGCAGGCGCCTGAAGCCCCTGCCCGGCAGGACCTTGCCTGTTCCTTCAAACTGAGTGTTTTCATCCTGCTCCTGTTGAAACAAGTAGCACCCAAGTCTCCCAGGCATGCTTTGTAACTGGGTTTTTGTCTGTTTAAAAGTGGGGAGGACACTGGGCTTCAGCCCTCGCCGCTGGGAGGGACTGATGCTTTCAGGCCACTTACTACCTGCTCGTGATCCATATTAAATAGGGCAGAAAGTAAAATTGTGCTGTGCTAGGTATTTTTTGGCAAAAAAAAAATGTGATTTGCTAATGGCCTTTCCTCAGTTGGATGCTGTGCAACAACATTCTTGAAATTAATATTTAATCAAATGCTAATAGCACTTTGTGCAGAGTTCAGATGTGCTGGTGAGGCTGTGCTGCATCCAGGAGCTTCACTCTGCTGTTTTGCTTCCAGAGCACTTGTGTGTTTTAAAATGATACACCAACAGATGTCTTTGGTTATATCTTTGCAGTCAGTGTAGAGGAAATATAACACAGGTAAACGTGACTGCAGGTTGTTTCACTGTATGAAGTTTTACAGTGCTGACAGCAAAATAAGACCTTCTGAGGCCATGGTTCCTTCAAAAGAGTGGACAGTATATTTGGAAAATGTAATAAATGGAACAGGACTGGCACTTACTGTGTCTGTTTTATATTTTACCCACAAAATTGAAGGTTCATAAAAATTATAGTAAGTTTTTCTCTTTCTTTTACTTCCTCTATGACCACTAAGTGTTTTAATTGAACAGTTAGGCACATGGCTTAATCTCGTGTGTTCTTGAGACTAAAACTTTTGCCTGCATTGCCAGATAGAAAACCTTACTGCCAAGCCACTATTAAAATTCTCAGTGAAATTAAATTGAAGGCTACATATGTACAATTAAGAATAATAATGGGGAAAATCAATCTTCCTGGTGAAGTGAGTGTTGACATACGAGATATTTCCTTTCAGGTTTGAATGAAAATGCTTGTAATGTTTTTCTTCGGTTGTCATTCAACCCAACATTAATTACATTGCAGGGTTTCCCCCATGACATGTTTGTTGAGCCGTATGTAAGTGACAGGATGATTATGTCTAAATGATTTGTAAATGTGTTGGCTTTGAGGGCTTAAATATTTGTGTAAATGAGTCTTCAAAAAGCTGAGGAGTGCTTGTTGCCACAGATAACAGGATAACAGCTTTTTTTATGCACCTTATTTTAGGGCTCCGTTTTGATTGTCTTGCTCGTTTTGGTAGTTTCGTACTTCAGCACAACCACCGTGAATATCAGTGGGATGGTTTCAGAGTAAGAAGCAAGCCTGTATAAAGAAGACAACAGAATCTCATGTGCAAAGAAGCAATTTCAATTTTAGCTTTAAGACATAAAAAGCTATGATGCATCCTCCTCTGAGAGAAAACAGTGAGAAAACAAACCTGATGTTAAGAGTCTTAATGTGGGGAGTCTTACCTCTGTGGAAGAGGTAATGTGTTTGGAAAATAGATTTAACAGAATTCCCACACAGTTATTTCAAAGGACAAGATTTCATAATAAACATCCTGGTGGAGGCATGATTGTAATAGGGATAGTATTCTGATGATTTTCCTTTCTAAGGAGCCACTCACACATGCAGTTACTGGGTAATGAACCTGAGTGCCGGGATGATGGCCTGAAAACACGCAGCAACCTATCCCCAGTTTTTCTATAAATTAAGAAATGTGTCTTAGACCAGGAAGAAAAGTGGAATGAAGGAGTATTGGAAGCAAGGCAGAGAAGAGAGAGCTTTAACTGGCACCTTTTCAAGTTGCACAGGTAGAGAAATCCCCTGAAGAACTGCAGCAGGGATTGCCGTGGGGCTTCCCGTTGGCGTGGGTAGGTCGATGAAGGAGCAAGGAGCTCGGAGGCACAGCGAGCGATGCTGCAGCCTGCAAGCAGGAGGGGGAAAGGGCAAACTCAGCCTGTGCTTTGACAGGTGGCATTTCCAATCCGCTGGGCAATTAGTGGGAAAGATGAGGAATTAAAAAGTATGGTGGGTTTACAAGATAATGGGAGAGGATGCGGTCTGCAAAGAGATCTGGATGTTTGTTGAGACAGTGACATTCTCACAGCTCAGATACGGGTTACTGCTGTGTAAAAATTGGCAGACTAATTTACTGAAAGCAAAAAAATATCTCTGGGCTGTCAGATGTTCTGCCACGAAACCGCTTTCTTAAGATAGGGGCTTTTTGCAACATGATAGCTGTGTTGGTTGTCTAAAGAAGATGTGAACTGATTAGGACATAGCACACTGCTGTGTTCTGAGCCAGCCTGTTCTCTAATCTCAAGTGATGCTACAAATACATATTCCAAATGATCCTCAGTTTTCTTGGAAAGATCTTATCTTTGTTAGTCCTGCCAGTGAAGTTCAGGCTGTGTACCTAATCTCTCTGACACCAAGTGTGATGGGTAGAGTTTTAAGCAAAAATAATTAACGTCCAAACAATTATGCAACTCTTTTCCTCCCTCAGAGACCCCACAGGCCACATTGCTGACTTCAGGCATAGCTCAGGGATTTTTTCACCTGCTAACACTGAAATCCAGCAGTTTCTGTGGTAAAACTTGACAATTGGTTGGCATCCCAAGGCAAGTTTACCCTAAAATGAAGGGAGAGAGGTTTGCTGAAACTGTGGGTTAAGAAAACCAGAGAATTCAAGTATTAAACATTTAGGAAAGAATTCACTGCTAAAGCTGGAATTTGATGAGGACCTGGGGAATCGTGTGGCTAAATGAATGTTATTCGCTAATTGGCAATAACAGCAAAGGCTGTATCAGAGTAGTATAAAAACAGCCCTACCGTATGGTCCTTCTCGATTCTGCTGCTCTCCTGTCTCATGGGTGGCCCTTGAGGCTATGCGGGTCTTTGCTCTTCAGGTTTCATAACTTCTTATCAGTCTCAAAAATGGATTTATATTAAATAAAATGAGTATAAATTAAAGAATAGAAGCAGTTTGAAGCAGAGTAGATTTGATTCTAGCACCATTAACCGGTAATATCAATGAGGTGACTGGAAGCGCTGGAGTCACTGGAATTGTGTTGATTTAAAAGAAAGGCCAATGAGAACTGAACTGGATCCTTCTCATTTTGTCTTGCGAGTGTCTGTTACAATAAACTTCATGTGACAGAGACCACATATGTCTTTTGTTCTGTGCGGCTCTGAGCATGTTACTGTGATTCTGAAAATAACCGCTAATCATTTCCTGAAGAATTGTCCTTTTGGATGCACCACTGTGTATTTTCAGCCGCTTTTGACATTATGCCACTAAAAGCTGGTTTGCCTTTCAAATGTGATTCTTCAGCTGTAGTTAGAGGTTCAGCAGTGTAATTGCCTGTGAGGATAAATGGCTTTGTCTGAAAGATTCAGAGATTACAAGGTTGGGGAAGTACGAGGGAGAAAGACATTGGATGGGTCCTTGGGATCTACTAAAATTCCTCTACTACACCATATTGAGGGAAACTAAAATAAGAAGATCTTAGCTACAGTTTTCTGGTGGAAAGAGGTTTTCATAACAAAGCTAGTTCAACCAGTTTATTTATTTATTTATTTGAGGGAGCATATCAGCTCTGGTAAGCTTGGTGCAGAAAGGCCAGGAGACCAGCCTGGAGCGCTGCCTGCTCCTCCAGAGGGCTGCCTGCTGGCCACAGGCCCGTTTATACCTTCTTGCCACCAGATTTCGTTTTTGTATTGAATTGTGTCTATGTTTTTTTGGAATTTTGCTTGCTATAGTTCTACACAGTGCTCTTACAGCTAGAATTCTCTCATTTACAAGCCATCTTTTAATCCAAATCCTAACTTGAATAAAAACTGGAAATAATCCATTAGACTAGCTGAGCAAGTCAACAATTTCTTTCAGAAAACCAGTTTTAAAATTGGCAATTTGTAACTAGAGGTATTAAATCAAAACGTGTAGAATATACACATTAAGATGTGATTCTGTGATGACATGATGTATTGCAAAGTGACTGCTATAGTACATTTCAGCATAAAGATGTGATGAAAATCAAAATGGAATTTTGTAAAAATAAAAAAAAGTGGGAGGCATTATTAATGAGTAGATCTGATAACCTTTTAAAAGCATTATACATTATCTGTAGCTAAAACGAAGAGACGTTCTAGGTTTTCAGGATGCTACTAGTTTCTGTGAATACTTGGGTAAAGTTTTTTAAGGGACTAAAGAATGCAGGTGAAAGTGTTTTTGTGTTAAATCATCTGTCTTGTGGCTGTGGAAACCATAATGAGAAAAAGGTTCATCAGTGCAGTATATAAATGAGTGTCATTCCTCTTTCTCACATGTGATAGCTGAAGGTGAATGAATGGGCACTTGAACAGACTTTGCTGCTGGTGGAAAGATGCATTTTTTAGATGGAGATATTTCATTGCCCGCTCACTTCTTTACATTTGGTCCCTGCACAGGGAACTTTTCCTTCACAAAATGGCTAATTGTTGTAACAAAAGCCTGTAAAAGTTCACTGGGGAAATGAAGTTGTGCATTTACAGTAGATTCTAATTTGAAAGTTAGCCAAATGCTGAGCGCATTCAGATACGTTTCCCAAATTTACTTTAGTCTGAATATAATTAACTTCAGTGTCTTTAATTTGCTTTGCCAGTACCATCACCACTGCCAATATTAACAGGATTTTTTTACAGGTCAGGGCAATTATAAGCACCATGCCAGTCTCAAATGAGCTAATAAGGAGAGCAAAGAGTTATAGCAAAAGGTAAATAGAATTTAGCTTGTCAGGTAACCTTCTCAGTGGTCACAGCAATACTATAATAGTATATATATTACAGTCAGCAAGTTATTGCTTGTTAGAGCACGGATCCTTTATTTTTTTCATTTTTTTTGCTCTGTTTTCCTTTTGGGTAAGATACTGACTAAATATCCTGGTATTTACACTTGTTCACCAAGACATTTATTATAATGCAAAGCTGTATAAAATACCTAATCTTGACATGCTTTGGTGATACGCATGTTGGATCAAAACAGGAAGCCTTCCTTTCCCCCCAGAAGAAGTCCGTAGATAAGAAAAATATGTATCTTTCGTAAGACAAGCAGAAATGAAGTTTGTAGATAAGCAAAGGAAGCATTTTCTTGGTGAGAGAAATGTAAGGAATTGATAGTAGGTAAGTTGCATTGACAGCCTGCTGAAGTATTTGTCCTGGAGCAGCCATGCAGATGCCTGTGAACTTCTGAGCGTTTTGAACCTGATCAAGAATCTCCAAACCTGACCTGGGAGCCTACAGACTCTGCAGGTCAACAGGGTTCTCATTTACCAGGGCTCTGGTAACAAAGAGTGCTTTGCTTTCTCACCTGACATTTCTGACCTTTTTGAGGGCTTTCAAAACATTGCTTCTGGGTTTTGGGCTTTTCAGTACATTTCCTACAGCTAACTCCTTGGAAGGCTGATGTGAGTAGGAGCAGAATTTCACCTTAAGCTTCTGCCATAGTCTATTTGTACAGCTTTGTAATTCTGTACTAGTGAATGCAATCCTATAATATGATAACTATATCCAAAAGCTTGTAGATGCAGAATCCAGAAACTTCCTGAAAGCTATAAAGCAATGACAGTACTTGGGAGAGTTTGCCTTGGACTCAAGAAATCTCAGTAGAAGTACTCATCCTTGAACTTGGCTAGTTTATAATTCACTTATTGCACAGAAACACTTTAATACAATTTACCTTCAAGAGGTTTTTGTTTGTTTGTTTGTTTCTGTTAATGAAGTCAGTGGTCAAGATGAAATTTTAGGAGTCCCAGATCAGAAATTTGGAAGTCCCAATCTGTGTCCAGTTTGTGCTGTTAGATTAGGAAAAGTACTGGTCGATGTATTTGAAGAGACTGTTTAGGCTACTGAACAGGCTGGTGCCTAGATTTGTCTCTTGCTTCTGGAGTGTTGTGAATAAAACTTCTCTGCTGGGAGTGAGGTGAATGGAGAGCCCTTGTCCCCGGGGTGATGTGAGAGACTTTTCTGGGGAGGTGAGTCACAAGTCTCACTTCCTTGGTGACGTGCTCTGTTTTGCAACAGAACGAGGGTAGAAAGGACAGAGAGGGGACCGCGATAACACAAAATGTAAAGCCACGTGTGCTATAATGTCATCATTCTTCTGGAATTGTTAGCCCAGAAAAAAAGCATGCGCATTATTTATTTCTCATATGAAGCAAAATCTGATTCCATTAGCTGCAGGCTAGTGAAATTATTAACCAAATATTTATTTCTTAATCTGAAGGTTGTCTCTTTTTCCATTGTCACCTTTGTAATATCCGTGTGTTACCAACTAAAATATATGAATTTGGGACTGAGCCTGATTCTGTCTTCATTTGTCCTGGCTTTAACTTTCCTGGTCCCAGGGAGTTTATTCACTCAAGAGAATTGATAGCTGTGCTGCAGACTCTTCAAGTGATTTCAAAATGAGACTTAAAAAGTGAGAAAGTGAGATGATGCAGAGCAAGGGTGGGCTTCTGTGTGTGCATGTGTGTATCACATTAAGGCTGGCAGGCCTTTGGTGCTATTTCTGGAGTTGCTTTCAATAAAAGGGGTTTGCTTTGCAGATGAAAAATAAACTTGACATTTAGTTGAGTCTGAGGCAAACTCTTCCAAGCATCTTATCGTCTGCTGAGGTTTATACATCTACGGTATACTGCTACCAGATGCTGTTTCACCATTTCTGAGAGCTCTGAGAACAAGAGTTACGCTTCCATAATTAATAATAGAAAACAATTTCCTTTTTAATTTTAACGATGTCAGAAGAGATCCAGTCCATCATGCTTTGTGAACCGGCTTCTGGCAGCTGCTGAATAATAGAGGGAAAACTCCAGCTTGTGTCCTCTCCAGTGGATATACCATGTTACTTGTTATTCATGAGTCCCTGTTTTCATTCAAATTCATTAAATAGAATGGGTGGGTGATACATGCCTCTTATTGCCTAGAGGCTACTTTGATTCATGTGTTTCAGCATTACCTTTCTGCCACTTGCAAGTACTTGAGAAACAAGTAATTACAATGCAGATAAACTTGCTGAATTTTCTGACGTTCTTAATGATCCCTGGGAAATTGGCTTCCAAATTTGCACTCGCATGCTTTTTCAAATAGTGTTACTCATGGTAACCCTGCCAGGAGTGAAAAGGAATGTGAAGTTGCAGAGTTTCTGGTTCCAGAGATTGTTTGATGCTTTGCTTTGGCTTCCTGCTGCAAGCTGAAAGAATAGAATAGAATAGAATAGAATAGAATAGAATAGAATAGAATAGAATAGAATAGAATAGAATAGAATAGAATAGAATAGAATAGAATAGAATACAATAGAATACAATAGAATAGAATACAATACAATACAATAGTTCAGTTGGAAGGGACCTACAAAGATTGAGTCCAACGGCCTGACCAGTTCATGGCTAGCCAAAGGTTAAAGCACGTTACTGAGGGCATTATCCAAATTCCTCTTGAACACCGACAGGCTTAGGATGAGAGGCCTTGCAGAGGGACCTGGATACATCGGAGCACTGGGCAATCAGCAACGGCGTGAAGTTCAACCACAGAAGATGCCAGGTTCTGCACCTTGGATGGAGCAATGCCAGACCCGGGCACAGGCTGGGCAGTGAGTGGCCGGGGAGCGGCTCAGCAGAAGGACCTGGGGGTGCTGGTTGGCAGCAGGCTCAATGCAGGCTCATGAGCCAGCAGCGTGCCCTGGCAGCGAGCAGGGCAAACCCCATTTTGGGGTACAGTAAAGACAGCACAACCAGCCTGTCAAAAGAGGTGATTCTCCTGCTGTATTTAGCGCTGGTGCGGTCTCATCTTGATTTTTGTGTGCGGTTCTGGTCTCCACAAAAATAAAAGGATGTTAAAGTACTTGAGAGTGTCCAGAGGAGGGCAACAAAGCTGGTAAAAGGGCTGGAAGGGGTCCTGTGAGGACAGGCTGAGGACACCTGGGTCGTCTCTCCCGGAGAAGAGGAGGCATCTCACTCCTATCCCTGTGGTGTTGCCATCTGCCACTGGGTTAGCTCATTTCAGAACTGGTGAAGCCACCAGCCTGTCTGGGACCTTGACTCAAAAATGGTGCATCACTGAACTGGGGGAAAGCAGGGTACTGAACCAATTAGAGCTATATGTATTTCATCATTCCAGCTTATATTTGAATTTAACTTGTATTTTGGCATGCATATTGCTGTACATCTTGGAGGATTAATTAAATGTGGATATATTTATATGGTGAAGATTAGTTATACTGAAGATTTTTCCTGCTTGGAGGTCTCAGCGGAGGGTGCTGCTACCAAGATTTTACGGCACCGTGGCATGCTCGTGAGTCTGGGCTGCTCCTTGGAGGCCCCTGGCATAGCACTAACACAGAGCCCCACCAAGGCTAGGCTGTGGTGTTAGTTATAACCTTTTGCTTCGATTTGTTACCCAAAGGTATGCCTGTAAGTCTTTCCCAAGCGTTTTTAAACCCTTCAAGCTTTCCTAGTGCTAAAGAAAAGGCTGAGTGAGCCAGGTAAAGCTGGCAAATACTGGGTGCTGGATTTTCATTGTGACAGTGGGACACACAGCACCTCTGCAGGACTTGTGCTCTGTAATGAGTACTCACTCAGCATCAATGCTTCAATGATGCTGCACTAACCTGGGGAGATCAAAGTGAAGCTGGTACTGTCGAGTGCCGAGAGTTCAAGGGGAAGTTTTTCTGACAGCAGTAATGAAGTGCTGCTGCTGACTGTTGTATCACACTTGTGGTGGGGCTTGAACAGCAGTCTGACAGACCATTGTCTGCATGGCTCTTGGGCAAGAAGAGGAATGATGACTTTGTCATGAAATCATTGTTTCCTTTAGTATATGAAACTGCGAAGCAAACCTGGTGGTGAGATTGAAAGTAGTCAAGAAGAATTTGTAGTTATCAAAGCTCAGGTCACAGGTTAAATTGCTCTTAACTTCAATTCTGAGGGACATCCCAATCTTGAGGGTGTAAGACGTGGCTGTAACAGTGGAAAATATTGTTTGGCAAGTAGAAAAAATCAAATTCTGATACTACCCTGTAAGCAACATTAACTTTCTTGGTGAGTTGACTCATTGTCAAACTGTACAGTCCAGAATAGAGCAAATTTAATAAAAGGATTTTGAGCTGTGGACAGTTACTTTGATTACTGCATGACTTAACTGTCTTCTTGCATGAAAGCAATATGCTTTTCAAATGCATATTGCCAATGCACAGAACCTAGTTGGGAGTTTTGTTCTACTAATGACCACCAAGTAAACAGAAAGACTCCGTAACAGACTGTCAGACTCTGTTTTGTGAAAAATAATAGTGTTTTCGTTTAACAGTCAGTGAGGTGGCTATTTTCCTTCAACTGCTATGTAATGTTGCACTAATATAAAAGGAAAGAATGATGCAAAATTGAGCAGAGATATTAAAATTTGGATCCTTTCTGAAGCCACCTTCTCGGTCAGGTTCCACAAAAAACACTGAAGTAGAATTTCAGTAAGAAGTGATTTTGCGATGAGAGGAGCATCAGTTATTCAACTCCACATAGCTGGACTCATCTCAAGACTCCTGACAGTCTTGAGTGGTAAAACCTCTGGAAAAATGAGCCAGAATCTTAGCTACCTAAAGATGGACCGAATGCCAAAGAACCGGTGCATCAGATTATTGTAGCCTGTTTTCCTAATGCATTTTCTTCTGCTGTTAATTGATGTCTGAGGGCACCAGTGGCAGCAAAACCTTTTCCTTTGACTGTGGCATTGGTAAGGGCATTCTCTAGTGTTTAATAAAACTCTTGATGTAGCTCTTCCCTGAGCAGGGATAAGGGTAAATTATGTCTACTAGGATATCACTCTTCTGAAGCTTATGGGAACCGAGGAAGCCTCTCACCCCTACCACACTGCCTGTGATCAGCCAGTAGGTTCAAAAAGTTATTGTGGATTGGGAAAACACACACAACTGTTCCACACCTTGCCAGTATGATCACATATGTCTTGCTAGTGTGTGGAACCAGCCTAAAAATAATGCTTAGATTCAAGAAACGATTGCTATAATGGTTGCTGGGAATTGCAATAGAAGGGACAGATGTAGCAGCTGGCTGGAAGGTGTTGGATTAGTAATGTTGTCCATGTTAACTTATTAAAATGCTGTGTACTGTTTTCCACCATTTTATTCCTCTGTCTGAATTAAGCAGCTAATTTAATGATTTATTGTAGCAGCTATTTGGTAGCTTTGGGATGAACTGTAAGAAATGTTTTTCCTTTCCAAAAAGCAGAGCCAGCAGGCTATCCACACTGGTGGGATTTTAACAGATGAACTCTTTCTAAAGAATTGAGCAGTCTATAAGATGTTCAGCCGTGCCCTCCTGTGAGATGAGCAGTGCAACTCCAGTGGACCTGCTATTACTCTTTCCTATTCTGATTGAGCTTTCTTTGCTAAAACTGCACAATTCTCATGGTGGGTTACTAGCCTGGACGGACTATTCTAGTGCTTCTTATCAGCCTTTAGAAGAGAATGTGAATGGCTGTTCTTAAAATTGTAAAGAAATATTTTTAATGAGGCTTTAAATGTGCAAAATGGATTTCATAATGAAAGTCATTTTTATTATTGTAGAGGTAATAGCAGTGGAGATAATGGCATTTATTGGCAGACGTAGACCAACTGTGAAAATTTGATTTAAAATGGTTAACATCAATAAATAATACAAAATAGAGTTATTTGGCATTTTTTTAAAAAGACATTGCAAAATACTGCTAGCTTGTTAATAATTTAGAAAAACATGAGTAGGTGAAAGACAGCTCTGGTCCACCCTGCATGGGAATCAGAAGCAGGTCCAGCTGCTCCTTCACCAAAGGGTTTTGGAAATGGCTCACATTCTTGCAGAATTTGGCAAGCTCTCTTACTCCCCTGTGTTACTGTGTGGCCCATCTCCCAGGCAAACTTTTGTGATGTTTGCTGCCAAGTCACAGATGAATGCAGAAGCAGTTGGCAGAATGAGAAGTCCAGAGGCGAAGGACCCATGTGTATTTTGGTATATTCCTTGACAGCTTCTGGAAGGACTTCTGCAGATAATGTTTGGCATTTCCAGTATTGCTAATGTATAAAATATGAAATTATCCTAACAGTAGGAAAAAAGTCTGGGAAGAGATTCAGTATTAAGAGAATTCTCTCTAATGTAGATAAGACCGTAAGGAAGTGAATTAGACTTTTCTCTTAATTCTGTCTAACCCATGCTAACAGTAAAAATGCCTTCATTTATCCTCAATATGAATGAAACCTGGCCCGGAGAAAATGTCTTCAAGGTAATCAGGCTGCATTATTTAATGGCTATACAATTATCAGTCCCTATGGTGTCTGTTAACAGGTTCCCCTGTAATTGCAGTTTAGTTTTCTAGGAGAGGACAAAATGGTAATTTTGTCCTATAGCATATCCATCAGAAGCAAAGTTTAATATGTTTTAAAATGATATTCAGGTTACCAATGGCAATTCCAATCTGTTATATAAAGAGAGATTTTTTTTTTTCCTAAAAGTAGCCTGACTGTTGCCTGCACAGTTGTTTTCAGCAGTAATTTCAGCAGTAATGCCTTAAACACTGCCATTGCTTCAGAGCCTTTGAGTGTATAAACTACACATCTTCTGAAAGTGGTTGTAATTGTGTGTTTGTGATCTGGACTGTGGAAAGCATCATTTGCAGGCTGAGGTTGCGTTCCCCATATGTATGACGATAGCTGCAGATGAGTTTTCTGATGCTTAGCCCCTTCCTCCTGCAAGTAACCTGCCTTCTAGCACTGCTATGCTCACCGTTTTCCCTTCTCACCCTCTTCTAAGCAAGTACCACGATTTGTAATATCATATATCATATATTATAAAATATATTTCTCTTTACAAAAAGCTCCATTTCCCTTTTTTTTTTTTTTCCCACTAGCACTTCACTTTTTGTCACGTTTGACCAGTTATTGTCTGTTAACCTCGAGTGGTGATCAGAGCCCAAACAGGGCCATTCCTTAGGGCCAGGGTTCCTCAGGGATGCAGCCGGGTGACTGAGCTGTTCCACACTGCAAAAGGAGTGTATTAGGAGTTGGAGACTCTGCGAGCTTGAACTTTTGCTGAGTGGCTAGGAAGCCACTAGAACTGTGTCTGAATTGACATCAACTTTTCTGCTCATGGTTTGTTGGTAGTAGCCAAAGTGTCCTGATAAAAAAAGATAACATGAATAGCTTTTTCCATTTTATGACTGTTTTGACACGTAGCTAAGATTAATACAAAAATCACACATTATAGCTTTAATGATCACATGTAGCTTATAATTATTTATGTGACTGAGCTGAGACTCTTTATTATCACTGCTCGCTCTGGTCCCGTAGCTGAACAGAATCAGAATAATGAGAAATCCCATTAAAATGCAGAGTGGAGTTTTTAGCGAAGCTTCAGACCATTGGTTACTCACCTGAGACAAATATTTTCCTGATGCCTAACTTTGTTTTAAGCTGAATCAGATCAGCTGTTGGTGTGCTTTGTCTGACTTGGGATTTAAACAATGCAGTGTCATTATAAGTGCATGGGTGCTGGGAGAAAAATTATGGGAGCCTACCAAGTAACCCTGGTATATCAGTTATGGAGTGTCCAGCCCTGTCGTTCCCTTTTGAAATGAAATGGTGTATCTGAAGAGAAAAACCTTGTGAATAGCATTGTTAGCAGGCTGAATCCTTAGCTGCCTGGAGGCAAGCTGCCAGCTCCCAGGTGTGTGCACAAGGCCCTGGGGTGCACGGATGCTGTGCGCTTCTGAGGAGGCTGCAAACACATTTCAAAATGCAACCCTGCTCTTGGCAGATAAATGAAGTGAGAGAATGTAATGGGTAAAGCCTTTTCAATGACAAAACTGTCATTGACTTCAGCAGATGGATTTTTACTCTTTTATCTTCTTTCATTTATTTTCCTGCATGAGTGTGCCTGACACATGGCAAACAGGATGGGAAAGGAGCTCCCGGGGTCTCGCAGGACACCCGCCTGCTTCAGCAGCTCTTATATGCCAGACCCAAATTGACCTTTACATATACAGTATTTTCTAGAATTTCCACACATGCTGCCACAAACCACAGCGATGAAATGTGTTTATTTGTACTGTTTCTGTTAAATTTTATCCATCATGTCTTTACTCTTA
This sequence comes from Anser anser, assembly GCF_964211835.1. Classification (NCBI taxonomy): domain Eukaryota; kingdom Metazoa; phylum Chordata; class Aves; order Anseriformes; family Anatidae; genus Anser; species Anser anser. The sequence goes on from NC_139721.1 coordinate 144,811,770, forward strand.
CTCCAACTTTTGAACAAGGAGTCGACTTTAGCCAAGGCAGACATCCCCATCACCCTGGGCATGCAGAAACACAGACTTTGAAAGCTGCTTGTGTGCTTTGAAAAACTTGAAGTACCCGAGTCAAGGCTGGCTGTATTTTCAGTCTTCTTTTAATTTTTAATTGTTATTTTTTGTAATTCTAAAATGACTGGTTTTACCCTTCGGGTTGAGAATGTCACAGACTACATTTATTTGGTGGTTCATATAAGTTTTTAAATTAGATATAGCACGTGATGCCACACACTTCCTTTTAAGCTATTAGTTTGTTTTTTATCTTGCTGTCATCTCCACTTCTATTTTCTTGTATGGATGTGATGTCTGCTTTGTGCATCTGCTGAATACTTTGTCACTTGATTTCTGTCCAGTCAGATCTGGTGAATGGCTTTGCCTCTTTTATGCCAGAAGATTTGGCTTAGACTTCCAAAGCAATTGCACAGTTTATTCTAAGAATCAATTTTCTTTCCAAACAAATATATTCTTTATCATGTTAGATTTCTCCAACTTTGTCATTTACAACAATCAGCAGAAAAAGTAAACCAATACAACCTCTTTCTGCTGGTTTAGATGGTGTGTCTGTGTTGATTCAGGACCAATTTATATTTACTTATAAATAATTTCAGGGTAAATAATCATATCTTCCTCTTTGCGCTGACTATAATTTAAAAGCATAGTATGTTAAACTTAGGAATCATTTTCTTATACAAATATTGTAAAGGTGAAAGTAAAAACTTGCAAACCCGGGAACAGACAGCTGGAATAAACACATGCTGGAATAAATAGACAACTATAACCCTCTTTTTAGCAAAGGTTATGAAGCTGATGTAAATTGTAACCAAGCAATCTATAAGAACTGGATAATGGCTGGAAGTTAAAGCAGTGTGAGTGCCAATTACGGGAGGATGTCCTGAAAGGAGTATCAGGGGAAGGCTCACTGTAGCTATCCTGCATCTTTTGCTGTTTGCCTAGGCACTTGCTGTTGCATCCATAAGAGACGGAATTAAATTAGGCACAATTTTTAAAAGTTGATGACCACTGACGAGCAAACAGTACTCAGAAATACGGTGGTTTTATTCCCACAGCTTTGCTTTCTCGTTCATGATAAAATCTGAAACCAGGTCAGCTTTATGCTTCCCTTTTTTGCTTATGTGGAGGTAGGTATTTTTCAGGCATGCATTTTTCCACTGCTAAGTTCTATATGGATGAAATCTTGTGTGACCTAGCAGCAGATTAATATCTTACTGGCATCGTCTACAAAGTCTGTTGCGAGCTGTTCAGTCCCCATGCTCCCGGTGCCCAGCACCCAGGAGTGACACAGGAGCTGTCTGAAACACGGTCTGATTCCCAGTTACATTAAATAATCTTACTGTTCTGTCAAGGTGGAGCTTGCTGTGCTGGGCTGTATGCCCTGCAGAACCTTAGGAAGACCATGATCTCCGTAACATTTGCCCCTGCTGGTTGATACAGGACTAACTTGTAAAATATTTTCAAGAAGAGAGGAATTTCTTAAATCTAGGAATAGTATTTCCCGTCTTTTTGGCCACATGATATTTTGCGTTCTTCGTGCTTCACTGCTGCAATTTCTTAAAAAAAAAAAAAAAAAGAAAAAAAAAAGGAAAGAAAGAAAGAAAGAAAGAAAAAGACTGTAAATAGTTCTGTTTCCATGAAACGTTGGTAATCTCTGAGCACGCTGCAATTTCACAGTTTGAAACTGTATCTGCTTTGTGGAGGGATCCAGGCTTGCTTTCCCTCCCCTCCTTTCACCAGACTGATCCTTTTTATAACTTTGCATGGGATTTTATGGACTGCAAGAAAGAATTTGAGTGATGGTTCTTATGTCATACATTACAGTTGCCAAAGACAAGAAACACGGGTAATATCTTACACCAAAGGAAGACAGCAGTGTTTGAAACACTCTTTGTTTTCAGGTTCTGGACTGGTTAGGAACAATAAAACAGAAAGATTATTAACTTCTGTTGGTATGATTACTGGATGTGTGTGATCAGTAAAGCATTTATTCTAATGCAGAGCTGATTCGTGAGGTTGTGACACATTTTCATATGAAGAATTTCTGCAGTGAGAATAGATTATAGATGTGGTCCTATGGGTGCTGTGGTATTTGAAGGATTCAGTTGAAGCTAGCTCTTTTCTTCCTTGGCTTCCAAAAGCAAATGTGTTATCTTTAGCAGCACGTGCATTCGTCTTACAAAGAAAAAAGCCAGAAAACCACAACAGAATTTTCCCTTGAAATACGTTTCTGAAGCATGATGACTGAAAGGTGCTGGAGATGACAGAATTTGCACATTGTTTTCCTTCTTTAGCTGCTTTTTTGTGCTTGGCTAAAGAGGTTTTGTTGTCATTGGACTTACACATTCATCTCACTTTGATGTCTCCTGTCCTCCACCTTGTCAACGGTCACATTTCTGTGGAAGATGAAGCGAGAAGAAAAATTATTTGCGCCTTCTCTTTTCTTTTTTCTTTTCTTTTTTTCTCTTTCCTCTCATGTTTACGTAAAGGCTGAATGAAGTTTCAGTGTTCTTGCATGCTGGTTTCCTGCTTATTGTTGCTTTCCAGTAGCACCCACCGGCCTGCACTGAGGTGCTGAGCTCGGCACTGCGTACACACACATGAAAAAAAACTGCTCTGCACTACCTGAGGGCACGAAAAGCAAAGTGGCTTTCCCAGTATCAGGAGGGGTTATGTCACAAAACTGAAATTTGAGATGAATGCTTGAGTTTTTATTAAGTGTCAGCACGGACTGTCCTCTCGTGGTTTGCATTTGATTTTTAAAACTTGTGTCTTATTTACTTAGCTCTGTCCCCTGCATCTTCCTCCCAGCCACAGGCAGGCAGAGATTTACACATATTCTGCAGTCACGGTCAGCTGCAAACAAGTGAAACTTAAGGAACTAAGAGGGCAGAGGATATTTTAGTTAAATCATTCAGTTGCTCACTGAGGAAATATGATTGTCTAGTTCCTATTCACAAAGGCATATTGATATGGTATATCAACTATATTGGTATAGTATCTATATACTAGTACCTATGCTGACAGGAAGGGCATCTAGGATGGCAGTCTATTTTGATGTGGTAAAGTGCAATAAGCATTATTGGGAAAAATCATTTACCAGTGTTTCTGCCTTCACGTTGCCAAAGTACTTATTTCTTCTGTGCTAATCACAGCCTATTTCTTGTGTAGAAGTGCTCCTACAATAGATGTTCTGTCACCATCAGAAATTTGCTGTGGTGATCCTTGTGTTGGAATTCAGTGAAAATGAAGCTGAATTAAAGCAAAACTTGTTTCACATGTTACTTCCTTATAAAGGATGAAGAGAGCTTGGGAGGAAGTACAAGGGCTCCTGCTCAATGTCTGTTTGCTCTCATTGACCTTGGTCAGATTTAGGACCACAGCCATTTTGTTTAACCAGTCGTTGGCTTTGTTTTAACTCGGTAAATCTCCACTAACGTATGGTTTCCAGGCTGGTGGGTGTACCCAGTACCAGCCCATAGGTACCGGGCTTTGTAGGCGGGCTGCAGGTGTCCGTGCTCTTCCTCACACAGCATGAGCCTTCGCCGTCTGAAATCCCCTCTGCTCTGCTGGTGAAAAGAGATGGAAAATGCCTAGGAAAAATACAGCCATGTGGTGTCCCACCTAGGTTTGAAGGTGGCCAGGACAGACATGGCTGTCGGAGCTGTGCTGAGCTCTGCAGGCACTGCCTGGCCTGGGCTTGTCCCCTGTCTTCTAGGGGTTGTCCCAGCACGTGGTGGAAGTGGGATGTGGGGCCTGGGTGCAGGTTCAGGGCCGTGCTCAAGATGCAGTGTGGATGGAGCCTGGCAACTGGGGACACCTCACAGGGACAAAACTCAAATTTGCCACTTGGTCGGTTTGTCATGGGACAGGTTTGTTTGTAACTGTGCTGTTCACTAGGGACGAAACAAAAACAAACAAACAACAACAACAAAAAAAACAAGTTGGAGTGAAATATGGCTGTGGGAAGAGTCCCTGAGAAAATAAATATTGTCAGACTGGAAGGGGTGTCTGCTCATTCTTAGAAGTCTGCTCACAGGATCTTGTAATGTTTTGCTTATGTTTCAATGTATATCTCAGTATACGGTTGTATGATCATCTGCATTACTTTTCTTTTTTTCCTTTCTCACAGTGCATGCCAATTAAAGGCCTTGGATTTGTGCTTGGAGCCTACAAATGTATTTGCAAGACTGGATTCTATCATCCCAACATCTTTTCAGTGAACAGCTTTCAAAGTAAGTGCCTTTGCTTGAGTCTTAGGAAAAAAAAAAAGAGAGAGAAAGAAACCAGAGATCATTAGTAATGCAGAGCTCCTTTTTATCCTAGTCAGGGTTATACAGTGAAATCCCAGTGGTTTGCAACTCTCGGATTATGTAATGATTTAAGGAGTTCTGTCCCTTTGGTTTGCCATTTGTGATACACTTGAGAATCCTGTAAAACATACCCACTTTACGAACATTTGATTTGTAAATAAATTTAAAAATATGAAAAGAAGTCTTGCTATAGGGAAATAAAGACTTCTGGCATCTCTGTGTTCAAGCACAAGTATTGAGGAATTTAATCTAATAATTGTCTCTGTTGTTAGGTCAAACTGGAATGCCTTAGCCTCTGGCTTTGTGTGTGCTTTAATTGTTTTAATTTTACTTCATTTTCAAAGGAGAATCCAAAGGAGCATGTCCAAGCTCTCATTCTTACAAACAGGCTGTTAGAGATGGGTGAGTTCTGAGCCTGGTTGGCAGTATGATATGGATGACATATAGCCTACACTTCCCAAGAAAGCACGTTGTGTGGTACTTAAAGTGAGTTAAAGGAAGTAGGGAAACAGAACTCCATTGATATACAGCAGGAAAAATACAAAAAGAATACACAAAAAAATACAAAAAAAATACAAAAATACAGAAAAAAATACACAGCAGGAAAAACAAGCATCTCCAAAGGTGGTGTCTGTTACTTTTATCATATGACCAAGGTGTGATCTCTGTGCAGACTTTGCTAGTGAATCCCATCCCCAGCTTCTTGGCCCCATGTTACAGTGTACCTGATAACTGGGTTAACACTGCTGGTTTATTGTTAACTCAAGAGCTGTAAATAAAGCTTCTAAGTTCCTTCCCAAATTAGTTACTTACAAGCTCTGCTTCCTTATGTTAAAAGTGACAGGGTTTATAGGCAAAAGGTGGGTAGCTCTTTTAATAGATATTCCTGTTTGTTTGATAATGGATATTCCCTGTTTATTTGCAGCCCCAAGTTCCAGAGGTTTCATCTTTCATGACTTGTGTCATGGGATGGCCCATTTTTATTGATTAGGTCTGGTTCTGATATAGATCGGCCAAAGTATCTCACTCCTAACTCGGCCTATATTATATCTCCTGTAAATATATGTAGCATAAATAGCACAGTGTTTGTTTAAAAAATTACTTGGTGAGTGTTTGTTTCCCTTCCCTTTTCATATTGTGGAGTGTTGTAGAAGGCAGCCTTGTGATAGTGCTTTTTCTCTGGGCTCTCTATGAATCTTTTAATAGAAAGAGGATGATGCTTGGTTGCTCCTGCAGTGCAGTGAGTTATGATGGAGTTGGGATTTAACTCTTTGAATGAGCATATGGAAAAAGACAACAACAAAAAAAACATTCATAGTTTTTTATCATACCAAATGACATAGACCACACAAAAATAATGTGGCTAGAGACATTAACAACAGTGATCATTACGGATGAGATGCATCTTTATCTTATATTAGCTGTCTAAAGTGCAGATGTGTGGCATATATTAGTCACCTAGGTTTACACTGTAGTCAGTAGGGAGAGCATGGCTCCCCTGGAGGGTAATCCTGCTGCTTTGGAAACTTGTCTTTAGATGAGAGAAGTAACTCTTTAGGCAAACAGTCTTTTTTTTTTTTTTTTCCCCTCCATGTACGACAGAAGGAGGAGCCTATATGACTAACTTAGATTGGATATTTTGCTTCTAAATAGCTAACATACAGTGAAATGTTCTCATGAAACTGTTTGTATATACTGATATTTAAGGGGGTGGAATTAAATGATCTGTGGCCTCTCCGATCTGGCCATGTGTTACTGTGAGCTAACGTAAGCATGAGGTTAGAAAAAGTCATTAATAAAGAACTGCTTTTAATTCATCTAGATGCAGCTCAATTTGCCAGGCTCTAGAGACGACTTCAAAATGTGAAAAGTGAGACCGGTAGTGGGAGACTGGAAGTGACTGTGAATTAATGGAAGAAAAAACACTGGTTCAAGGGAACTTAACCCTGTCACCCAACTGCATTCTGTAAAAACAAAAACAGAAAAGACAACAAGGTTAGAATGGCTGTAGTATGTATTTGGAGGTTCAATACGGTACTAATACAGGGATTCTAGACACGATTCCTGCAAGTTTTGACAGAAACTGTCTGACCTGAAGATCTCTTTGTGGAGATAGGTTGGTGAAGTGTGATGATAAGAGAGATGAAACTGCATAGAAATGTTAATGGCTTAGAAAGTATTCCTAGAGAAAGAAAATCAAGAGGCAGGAAAGATTTGCAGGTCTCAAGATAAGATCTAAATAGGTAGATAGATTAAAAATGACCAGTTTTGTACTTCTGTTGATTGATAATTTGAGTTCAGGGTTGTATCTTGAAATGGGGGTAATTCTTAATGATATTTGGATTCTGCACCATAGCAAAATATGTTTAATTGCAGTTGCACATTGAGCCTGAAGTAACAACGTTTTAAGCAGGAACAAGGTTTTGCTTTAGGTCCAGATGAATGTTCAGGCTGAGACTGAAAGATAGCTCTATAAAATGGCTTTGCAGGGATGTTTGAGTCTCTACACAGTTTGCTCAGTGGGCAGGCTTAAAAGATTGCTTATCTACCTCCTCTGCAAAGTCAGCTGGAGACCTAATGCTGAGATGCAATGTTGCATAAACAATGTCCTCAGTAGGAAAGATTCTGTTTTTCTGACTTAGAGCAGTACAGTTGGGCTGCTCGCAGGGGGGTTGTGCAGCTTGTGTTGCAGGTTCTAAAAGTCTGCATGGGACAGGGAAATTTGGGCCATTCTCATACCGATGGAGAAGCCAGGTAGGAGAGCTGTCCCAAGGCTGGGTTTGTTCTTCAGAACCGACAGTGCCAAAATACGTAAAATGATTCTCTTTTTTATTGAATTGTGTAATGTGGACTCTCGGTACTAATGGAGTACAGAGTTAATGCCATATTTCCAGTGTCTCCTTTGATCAGCTTTCAAGGTCAAACTTTTCAGAAATAATGAATATAAAAATTATGTCCATACAAAATTGTCAAGCCGTAGTCGCATAGGATTTGTGACTCAAGTAATCTCATCAGAAACTGATTTTAGAAAAAGACCTATTTCAGGTATGCAAGTTGCTTTAACCTGAAAGTGCTTGAATACCTAGTTATACACTTTCTCCTAATAGCTCGCTTTTAGGAAACACTATGAACTTATGTTCTTTGCCTCACAAGTTAATCAGATACGCATCAGAAGATCCTTAGTAGAACAGCTGTCGTTTGTTCAACCTAAAATTGCATTCTTTAGCAATACATTGACAATGAATTGCAGAGATTCCCGTCAGCTCTTGCTGTTTGGTTGTGGAACCTGCCTAGTGCAAAAAGGTACTGGTACACCTCTTGTGTCTGGATATGAGACTGGAATGTCTCTGACAGTGCAATGACCTCAAGTCTCAGGAGGGATTTCCAGTTCAACTAGAATTTCCATTCTTTATGCCTGCCCCTTGGCTCTGGTTCTTCAGCAGTACTCACTTGTGCACATCTCTGTGTGCATGAAATCTCTTGCTGACTTCAGAGATACATTTCCAGGGTGAGGATTATGACCATGGCTGACTGCAGCTTTGAGATGCTAGCAAATCCAGTTCCGTTCACACATGCTGCATAAGTTACTGCAGCATCACTCTAATGTTCGTAGTCCACATTATTACAAAACAGGAGCAGAATCTGTCTTGTGTTCTGCTCACTGCATAGCATGCCCCGTGCTCTCTGTGCTTATCGGACAGAAAAGGAAGACTGGGATAGAAGAGAGAAGAACTAGGAAAAATACAGTAGAGGGGACATAGCCAAAGCATTTAAGTTTTTTAGTTTTCGTTTTCCAGTACTCAGGCATTATTTTTATTACATTTCATATTAGTTTGTGCCCCTATTCCAATTTTCCACAAATTCTTTGTTCTTTTCTCCTTCCATTTTACCCTTTTCTTTTTTTCTTACTGCATTTTTTTTTTCTTTTCTTGAGGACGATACTTTTATTTATCTTCCTCCTCCTCAGGTCTAACAGTGGCACACAGTCTTGCAGTGTTCAATACAGTCTCACTTATGTCAGTGCTAAAACTGCTGCTGCCTTACATGGAGCACAATTGGCTTTTTGTCTGTGTACCTTACCAGTGTTCAAAATATTCGGCCATCTTTTAGGGAGGAAAAAGTGCTTTTCTTCACTGGATGAGCCATGTGGAATCTGAAAGAGCAGCTGAAACAGGAGTAGGCACGACACAGTGCAGTCTTGGCCTGGCAGTGCTGTATGAGGCAGTCACATCACGCTTAGCTTGGGCTGTCTATGGCTTGAGGTGATGTTATATTGACTTGGGTGAAGGGATTGTGCCAGACATAAAAGGCAGAGTGGTTCAACTATGCAATGCCTGGCAGTGCCCTGGGACAGAGAGCCAGGGCAGGGGTGTGGGTGGACTTGGACTCCCTCTCCAAACAAGCTCACAGTCAGTGGCAAATACAATGGTCGGTCATTTGCCAAGAGCTTCTTTTAGAGGGTCTGAAAAATGTTCTTTCTTTTTGGTAAGGAAAAATAAAGGTGGAGATTGTAAATAATTTCTTATCACATTGTATAAAATCTCGAGTAGATCCAATTATTTGGATCTTTCTTATATAAGCTATAATGAAGAATCATTGCAGAGTCAAAAGATGTTCACCAGATAATCAGTCATAGTTGGCAGCGCAGGAGATGCATATTGATGATCTTCCTTTATACACTGCAGAAATCACTACACCAGAAATATCTAAGCAAAGGTTTGCTGTTGCATTGTGAAGTCGTATCCTTGGGATATTTACTATAACATGCAACTGTTTATCAGCAATTATCCCCATAGTATGTTGTGAGCATACACATGAATAAACCTCTGTGCATGACTGATAAGAAAATACTTGATAAAATAGATTTGAATGTATTTGCAGCAGCTTTCAGAGTTGAACATTTAAGAAATAAAGAATATCAAGTTTAGGACCATGCAACATTTTCAAGACACATGTGACTTAAGTAATCTCCTAACTTAGTTTTTAACTTACATTTTTTCAGTGTTTACATTTTTACACTGATAATATTTTATTTTAGATAGTTACCACAATAACACTTTATCGAAGAGTGGTGCATATGTATGTGACTTAGAAATGTGAGGTTTTAAGAGATTAAATAATCTTCTAGGAAATGGACTAATTGAAGGGTGACTCCTTATGGAAATGATAGAGGAACAGGTGATGGTGGAAAAGTAGGTTTATATGAGTACAAATGGAAATGAAGTTGAAAACTTGGGCAGGAGATAGTGCATTCTTGATTTCGCTACTGAGATGGGATGTAGAAGACAGTCACTTCTGTCTCTGACAGAGGTCAGTGTGGCTCTGTTGATGTATATGTTAACCGAGAAAATAAAGATATAACGTTAGATACAGAGAAGATGGGTTCTGGCAAAGCTTTTGAAGTGATAATGGGCAGAGGTCCATGGGTATTCAGTCTGACAAAAAGTTTTAGTCGAAGGATGTCTTCAAGATCAGTGTTTCTTAGAGGTTCTCCACTTTCATGGGATGCCCAAGCATGGTTATTTTCCAACATTTCCATTCTTACCTCCCATAATCTGGGTCAAAAAGACACTAGATCTATTCTTACCGTCTCTTGGTGTATAAGGAAATCTATCATGAGTCAGCACTACTCTCCTATTATTCGGGTTTCCAACATCTTTGTTTAGAATAAAGCTCCAAAGAGAAATCCATGATTTTCATGAAAAATACCAGCCTGTTCTCACCATGGGATGTGAGAGAGAAGCACCTCTCACTGAAGGTGAGGAGTAAAGGGCTGCTGGAACAACACACCAAATGTTTATTTACTCGTATGTATGAATGGTTTGTCCCTTTCCTAGGTTTTGCCCGTCAACAGACATGTTCCTGCACATTCACGCATACATTTGAGAAAGGAAGAAGTAATTATCCTTGTAGATAACCTTCTGTTTCAAATATTTTAACCTAAAAGTCTGAAGAATTTCATACACCAACATGCATATGTGCAACATTACTGAATTACGCTGTCTCTTGAATTAAGACTAGATTTACAACCTTCCCTGCTGGAGAAGGAAAATTTTGATAAAAGGTACTGGAGCAATTCTCTAGCCTTGTGAAAAGTGAGAAAAGTTTTTGTGCTTTTTAACACACCATTGATACGGTTTCAGCCACATTCTCTGAAACTCCCCAACTTGTATTGCTGCAATTAAGGACTTTAAGCAAATTCAGCTTGCTTTCTTATTTACTTAACTTTATTCTGTTTTCGCCCTTTTTCTTTCAACCGTTTCTTCTATTAGTTGACTGTAGGGTAAGTAGTCTTGTGGGGGGTTACGCTCAAGTGTTCATGGATCAGGAAAAGCAGAAATGCTCCTGTATGCTCTCTTGGTGGGTTCACTTTGATGGGACAAATCTCAGCTCAGGAACAGTTGATTTTCATAGACAAGATATTAACTTGCCAATGGGATTTCGAGGTTTTCTAGTGTGTTTCTGTGAACTGTGAAAAATTATACTTAGTGTAACTGCACTGGTTTGGATTTGGGCACAGAATAGTGCAATTGTGCAACTGTTTGCTGAACAAATGTTAATTAATAAGGTGGTTTTTTATTTATTTATTTTTTTAAGCTAATTATTTCACTAGATAGCATCTTGATGAAATTGAGGAGCAATATCAAATAAGACCAGAGCTTTTACAGTGAACATTAATTAGTTAATGGATCTACTCTTCATGTGTCTGTGTAAAATTGTTTCCTTATTCCCAAATCTTTGATGTAATTTTTCCCCATTCAGAAGTCTCCTTAAAAGAATTTCCTGTGCAGATTTATCCCTCCTTAAATACAACGGGAATGTATTTAGCATTTAATAAGCTCACTTTCCCTCATGTCTAAATTGGTCTGCATTTTCTGAATGTGATAAAAGAGAGTGAAATGACAAAAGCAGCGCTGGCAAACTATTTCATCCTTCAGTGAAAGAGTAGAATGGGGAAGGAAAGGGAATCAGCAGAGAACTGTTTTGTTCCTGTATGGATGAGCTGCGCATACTGTACAATTAAAGTTGTCCCCCCTTTGCCCCACTTGATACTTTCAGGAAAGGATACAGATAATCGCTTTTCTGGAGGTGACTTGTCGGAGGAAGTCTACACCTGCCTACCCTGCAGGGAAGGATGTTCTTACTGTACAGATGATACTCCCTGCTATGCACAGGAGGACAAGTATTTACGGCTTGCTATCATCTCATTCCAAACGCTCTGTATGCTGCTGGACTTCATAAGCATGCTGGTAGTCTACCATTTCCGCAAGGCAAAGGTAAGCAGCCTTGTTTTGCTTTAATCTTCCTTCTCACTGAGTAGTACAGACTCATTTATGTTAGGTGTGTAGCTTCTCATCTGGAGGACACTCAGCTTCTCAAGTAAGGAGCACAACTCTTTCCCAGAAGATTGGATTTCCATACAGGAATGCTTTGCTGTAGGCATGGAGGTACCTAAATTGTTTATGTAATTAAAAAAAACAAAAACTGAGCAAGTTGTCTCCCAGTGAAGTCTGCTTACATTTATAGATGGTCTGTAAAAATCAAGGAAACCTATTGTGTTCAAAGTCATTTTGGAAAATCAGGCCAATAATGGAGGTACCTAAGAAGGTATGTGGGTATTTATACACTCCAGATCTTGAAAGTCTCTGGCTCTTTTACCACTGCTAGGAAGGATGTTTGGTTTCAATATATTTGAGACTCTAGCTGGGTAATAAACTTTCTGCTTTTACCTCATTCAAAATATATTTACATGTAATATCTCATGCAATTTCACTGTTGGCTCAGTAAATGCAGAATGTTCTATGAAACTTCCAATTTACTAAAAAAAAAAAAGAATTTAAGCTGGCATATATTCACTACCTACATTTGGAAGACGTAGGTGTGCACACAATATGCTACATTGTTGAAATTAATAGCTTCATCCATTTTCCATAACTAGATAAGAATTTCCATTTTGGTTTTTGGAACACTTGATCCCACAATCTTCCTAATCCTACACTGTCTGTATTACAAATGTGTGGCTCATTTTGAAAGACTTTAATATCCTGGCAGGAAATCACAGAATGAACAGTAACATTATTTTTTTTTCTTTTCTGTTTCTGACCGAGTCTTTGCATTTAATGAAATTGCATCAAATGATTCAAATTACAGACCTAATTGTATTTATAGAGTTTTTCATTATGAAAAGTATTTTGTACGCATCTATCTAGTTGCCTAATGTTAACTTAGCAGAAGAACTTAATTTCAATTCTGAGAGGTTTTAGTCCTCAGGGTAATGTTGCTTGCTTTTAATGGTTGTGTAAAATAGATCATGATGAAAGAAGTGTTCCTCATGAGTAAAACTTTTCTCTCTAGTTCTGCAAAGTGAATAGAGTAGCTTACTTCATGTCCAGCTCTTGCAAGTTTGCCCTGATTTTTTTCTCAATAAAGTATTGATGGTTTTATAAGAAATTTCTATACTTGTTCATAAATAGTTTGAGGTCAGATATGAATGAAATTACAGAAACGAACTTGCAATTGAACACTTACATATGTTTTGATATCATATTCACTACTGTTAAAATATATATATATATTTATTAAACATACTAGAGAAATCTTGAATTTCACAAAACCTGCTAGTTATGCCAGGTACCTTTTTACTTTTGTGACAACCAGCCATTCCTCCAAAGTAAGCTACAAGTAAAGAACCAGACAGGATCTGCATTTAATACCAAGGCAAACCAAGAAGCATATACACACCTTTCCTTGTTTCTAAAGAATTTTCCAGACTTTATAAAAAAACCATAAGCCTATTCTTTTCCAGATTACCTGTTACCTTGAGAGATTTGTCATGACATCTGAACATGAGAACCAGACATAGAACTATTTTTTTTTCTTTTTTCCCAGAATGTCTTTGAGATATAGCATTTCATTTAGTTGGACAGAGATGGATTCAATTATAATTTAGCTACCTCAGAAGAAAGTTTGACTTTGCTCTAAATGTGTATTTCATAAGGAAAAGACAAAGGAAAGGGAGACAAAAAAAGTTATGTGGAGATTAATAATCCTTTCCTTTATGATCATGTTTTCAAGAAACAGAAACTGAAAAATAGATGTTCCATTGCTTTTCATGGCAGTCAGCTGAGTTTTTTTCTTGGATTCCTTTTATATTCAATATCTTGTTGGTACAGCATGATTTTAAAAAGAAAAAGATCTTGTATGATTAACATGAAATGAGAACCTTTATGAACAATGAGTATTTGCATAAGAAAACTGCTGGTTACATTCGATAATGACAGAAAATTGGAGTGAATGAAGAAAACCGGTAACTGTCTACTCTCCACCAAGGGGGAGAAGTCATGGAAATTAAAGAACAGCTATTAAAGTATTCAAAATACCTGCATTTTGAGAATTTCCAACTGTTAGTGGAGCAAACCTCAATTGGATTAGTGTATCCGTATGTGATTAAACTTGACTGTGTTAAACTGCTCAGATCTGTTGTACCGGGTGGGTGTCAGAGAAGAACATTTTTTGGATTCCCTCCCACATATGGCACTAGAACATTCAAATAGTTAGAAAAAGTAATTTTTAATATAGCTTTTTAACAGAAAGAAGTATATACTGCTATGATATTAAGAAATAGTCTTCAAAGTCTTTACAACTGCAAAATAGAGCGATCAGAATATAAAAATACTAATTTAACACCCCAGTGTTGAAAAGAATGAGGTGTAGATATGTGGCATTTTGTTGTAGTAGCTGACTAGTAAAACATGCTCAGTAAAATGGGAAACTGGGTGGGGTTAGGTTACCACTCTGGTAAAAGTGTGCATAAGAGAACACTACTCAGTGCTTGTACTTTCTGGACGTTCCTGGTAAATATTAATTTCAAAAAGCCAAGGTCTTGAAAAGTTTGGCAACAAAAAGTGTCTTGGGAAAAAACATCCCTGGCACCCAGCCTGTTACTTTGTGAGTTACAGGAGTTGAGACGAAGAACAGTAAAGGTCCACAAGGACTCTTCAGATTGCAGTAGAGGTGTCAAGCTTGGTATCAAAAAGCTGGCATATCAGGAAGAGCAGGTGCAGATCAGAAGTATTTTAGAAAAGAGAAAAAATATCTCAACTATTCAGATCACAGTGATTACACATATTAAGATCAAGAGGTACTCATAGTGGAAGCTACTGGAAGAGTCATTCATCTACTTGGTTTCATCAGCGGTGTGGAATATATGCTAGGTCTAAGCCAGTTGGCAAAATGGTTGACTGTCAGTAATAGATCTACTGCTCCATTCCCAGAGAAGATCATAGCAGTGAGAAGAGAGATGTTTTCAACAATTACTTCCAAAGAGTTATTGACAGAATGTGAAGGTACAATTTTATTTCTGACATGATCTTTATTACTAACCTAGGGTGTAATAATAATGATCTACAGGGAAACCTGGTAAATATCAATAACAGTGGTTTCATGGCTGAAGGATCTTGACAAAATGAATGGCTATAAATCAGCAAAGCCAGATGACAATCTTCTAAAAGTCAGCTAGTTCTGAAAGAACTTGAGAGGCTTCTTAAGGATCCTCTAAAGAGTCCTCTTTAGACTTCCAAAATAACTCTTCTAACAAGTTGCTGAATTATTTACTGTGGAGTAAGCCACTGCTTATATTAATAGCAGTAGAGGAGGAATGGAAGATAGGAAATGTGACATCTGCATTTATAGAGATTGCTGGTAATGATGACAAGAACTAAAGATCAGTAGGTCCAACTTACACACTAAGTAATTCATAGAAATTTTAATAAAGAACAGAACTACTAGGTCTGTGAATAAGTGTGAGAAGTACACTTTTGTGAGAATGTGATGTCCTTACAAATATATTTATAGCTCTGTGAAGGTGGATTATTCCATATGGATGAGGGTATTTTTTCCAAGGACAACCAACAAAAGCTCTTAAAAATGATGATCTCAAGGAGCGAGGTGAGCTACGCTTCTTGTAGGTAATTGAGAAATGACAGAGGAAAAGACAGTGCAGCAAATATGGTATAATTTCATATAAGGCAGGGAAATGGTGACACGGAAACAAATATTACTGTTCCTATTAGTCTATAACAAAAAGGAATTCAACAGATCTCCCAAATGGTAAAATAAATAAACTACATGTTATAGACAATTTTTAGTTCCTTTATGTCCCTCATTAGCACAGAACATCAAGGAGCTCAAAGTGTAAATCAATTCAAAAAGAGTTTTTCAGGAATCATGAAGGTTCTTGCCATTGTTGGTTATTTAATCACAGTGCTTTTAATGAAATATCTGGTTCTGGAAGTCCATACTATTTATTGTTGGAAGCGGGGAGAATAGACCAGGAAGGATGACTCTCTGCTGTTCTCCGTATTAAACCATGCCCTGAGATAAGACACTGGAGTCAAATCAGAAACTTTTGTTGAAGAGTCATCAAGTTAGACTTCATTTCTGATCTTAAAAGCATTGTAGTTACTCATCTAGACTTGCAGAGTTGCATTTGATAGATGGCAAAACCAATATCAGAGGGACAAATCAAAATTCAAGTCACTTGTCCAAAACACAGTTATGGAAAGCTATCGCTGGTTGCACTGACCAAAATTTTGCATTGCCAACCTATATATGAAACTGAAAATTAGTGACTTGAAGCAGTAGTCAGCGCTGGCAAACAGTACATAATGGAACTACAGGAAGATACTGTGAGAAAGCTCAGATCAATGCTGAGGAATTCATTTGAGGCTTTGTCAAACACAGGTGAAAGTGACTCAGCAGCTGTGAGATTAGCTCAGCAGCACTGTTAATAAACTGCAAGAGTCATAACTGGAGAAAATCACAGGCAGAAAATGTGGCCCTTTGCAGAGAAAAGAAAGCAGAGAGGGAGAACTCCAAAGTGGTAAGAAAAAAAAAACACACACACACACAAAAAAAAAAACACAAAGAAACGGAGGAATGCACAGAAGGAGTAGCAGAAGCTAAACCACTAATGAAAAGCTTTGTAGGGAAAGACAGAGAAAGATGAAAAATACAAGAGAGAGAGCAGATGCTGCTGCTATAGTGGGAAAAGATAAAGCATTTCAGCAGGGGAGTAGAAGGAAGTGTGCCAAACAAAGCCAAAAAGGAAAAAAAATAATAAAATTAACAGCTAATACAGAAGGAAACTTGAAAGAAATCTGTAACTATTCTAGACAACCACAATGCCAAACAGTAATGAAAGCTGGAAAGGCTGACTGTGACATTAACACGAACTACAAGAGGCTGAAAAACTCCCAGGAGATGAAAATTGATCAAATCCCATCAGAAATGCTGACAGCACCTGACAGCACCAGTTCGATGACATTGAAGGATTTCTGCAGCGGAGCCTGGGAAAAGGAGATTTTTTCTCAACGGTGGGAACATTGGAGTGTTATTAGAGGGCCCCAATAGGATGATCTTGCTGAATACTGCAACTGGGGAGACATCCAGGCTTCTGCAGTGTGATACTAAGGAAGATGAAGCGACAGTGGATGCAAAACATGGAACAGGCTTAACTGAGGCTTGCAATTGGAAAGGAGCGTATAAATTAATAGGCTCCTCTTATTTCTTTGCTTTTCAAAAGGCTTTGACAGACTGTCTGAAAGGATCTTGCAGAACATCTTTCAGCCCCATGGAATCAGATCTGTATGGCTGTGTACAGAGATACAAAATGTTCTCTTAAGTCTTAACAACTAAAAAACAAATCAGCTCAAGGTGAACACTAGCAAACATTGTTGTGTGCTATGCCATCATTATTGCTTGAATAATGCAAACATTACTACTACAAACACGTCCAAAAAGTATGAGGCACTAACCTAACAAAAGTAGCTGGATAGGCAAGGACAGAAATCACTGATGTTATAACAAACATTCTCAAAACTGAGAAGCTGAACAGTGATTTTAGAAGAAAATTTATCAACAAAGTAGGAGAGAATTCATCTGTGTGAGAAGTGTTATGTGAACCAATGGAGAGCTCAAACCAGGGAGCAACCAACTGCAGTATTGACTAAATGCAATGTGAGGGCAGCGGAGCAAGACACCATCATGAAGAAACAGAAAGCTTAAGAAATTTTTCTATTTTGAAGTTAACATATGATTTAAAGGACTGAAGATCTACCAGAACGTTAGAGAGGAAACCAGCTACCTTGTAAACAAGATCTTCCAAAAGTACTGGGCTCTGGAAGGACATCACCTACAAAGAAGCTAAAGAGCTAATCAATTATCAGACTGCCATCAGAAGGATCAGAAAGAAGAGCTGAAAATAACTGACCTTTTCATAGGGGCATACCAGTGCAACCATGGAGCTATCAGGTAGAATACTACTGCTGTGAGGAGTCATAAATGCCCTTACAAATGGTAAGAACCTCTACTGGCAAAAAGAACAGAGATGCTGATCTCAGCCCTCGAGTGGAAGAGGCTAGCTGCTACTTCTGCCCCAGGGATGAAGGAGAGATGAGAACATGACACCAGCCTTGGCTCACACTGACAGCAACCACAACACTTGGAAAAGATTGTTTTCAGCTCTTAAAAATAACATTAAGTGCTTAGAATAAAATATTCAAAACAGTGGTTCAGAAGGGTGTTGTAATATGGCATTAACAAGGATAAAGAAGAGCAGTAGATCCCATTGAAATTAAGGGCTTTGCCCCATTCTAAACCATATATGCTCCCAAATAGTAGAAATTTATAACTAAACCGCCTTTTATTGTGTTATCTTTTATTTCCCATTTATGAACACTGTTGGAAATAAAGAAAAAACACAAATGCATTAGAGAAGAAAAAAATTTATGGAACACTGATCAAATTAAAGCTTGCAGTTAACAAGACCACTTGGCTAATCATCAACAAGTATAAATCGTTTTAACTGTGGTAAATAACAGTAACTGACTGTTTTTATATTGTTTTTACTCTTTGTTGAATATAGATTTCCAGTGACTGGGGTTCAAGATGACTAGATATTTTATGGCACCAGTTTCCTATTTATTCCCACTAGTGTAAATGCATTTAAATGTTCTGCTAAATATGATTTCTAAATCATGAAGATTGGCCTTAAACAATGACATTTTAAACACTGCATAAAACTCCACATAGATGGAAAGACAACATGCAAATGAATCCTGTAGTTCTTCTTTTTAATACTAAGAAATCAAGAATTTCCTTTCATCCTTACTGCAACCGTGATAGGATGCAATAATTCAGAATGAGATAATCACAAGCTATTGATGTGTGATACATCTTTAAATATTAAAGCTTGCTGGCTTTGCAAACATACCTTTTTCTCTAATGTAAATCAGCCAATCCTTTCTCTTTTTTTTAACACTACAGCGGCATCTTGATGTGCTTGTGCCTGGATGCCTTTAATCTTTGGTGCACATTCTGCTTTTTTCTCCCTAGACACCAATTGCTGACATTTTAGCTGAAGTGGAAACTTGATAGAGGGAAAAGATCTTGCGCAGATGGAGCAGCTGCCTTTACATGCTGTGCTGGTGGGCATACCTGACAGTTCACTCAGCACATACATATTCTGTGCAGCGCTTTATGCACCTTTTCTTCGTTATATCCTTGGGTGAGAACCTAGTTTCTTGTGATTTCTTGGGGAAGTTTATTGTAGTCTTGAGGTTTGCAGCTTTAAAGATGTTGACGAGGTTATTTTCAAAATAGCTGTTGCTTTTAGTGGAATTCTCATTTCCTCCATTCATAAAACAGAACTCATAAGATGTCCTTTCCTATTTTTCTGCATAGTTAAGATATGCCTTTAGGGATGCTGTACCTTTATTAATTCTCACATAAATAATTGCAGAATGCCATATTGAAAAGATAAGTGCATGGGCTGTTAGCCTCTGTTAGCAGTTGAAAATCAGAAATGACATACTGGCTGCTGGAGTTCCCAAAGACAGTGAATGATGGCTGCAGCAGTGTTATTGCTGTTCATTTGCAGGGTGTTGGGGCATTCACTTCATAAGCCCACAGGTTTCACATCTGTGTGTATTTCCATTTATTATAATAAATGGTTTAGGGGAATTAAGTACTTGCAAAGAGAAAAATAAACCTATTTCCACCTCAGACATTGTAGGCCCCAGGACAAACTGATGCGTGAAGAAAATAAAGATCTAGATATACAAAGAATATCTAATGGATGCTCTTCTAATGGAATGAGCAGGGCAATAGGAGGCACAATTAGGCTACACGATGGTGCTCACTAGACAGGGTCTACCCTAACGGACAAGGTAGGTCTTAAACGAGACTTTTCATCAATACTCAGCAATAGCTGTAAGGATCCAAAATTCACAATCTTCTCCCTGTATCTTTATATTAAGCCAGATTTTCTCTCTGCAATGTTGAATTAGCACATATTCTTAGTGGCCATCCATAAAACATGCAAAGATTGTAGGGCAGTATGTTGCCTTCAAAGTGACATGAATCAGCAGTGGACTAGGACACATTTGCTCCACGTTGGCTTTCAGACTGATTCATGGCGTGTACTTTCTTAGCCTTAATGTCTTGCTATTCAAAACCTTGGAGTTCGGAATCATTGTCACCTTCTATTCCATCAATGCTCCATAAAACTCTGATACATATACATACAGCAGAGAGACCCAACGTTCTAGTCAGTGGAGCAGATAACAGATTACTTCTAATACAGGGTCCTGGCTAGGAAGATAGTTGTCACCAGGGAGAGACAAGGCTGTAGTAGCCTCGAATGCATATGTAAGTTTAACTGTATAATAATCTGATTTTCCTTTTAAAATAAACATAAAGAAAAAAGATAATTGAATCCTTGAATTTCAACATATATTTCCCAACAATGAGAACTATTACAACATAAAATATTTTTTTCCAAAGCAGTTTTGGAGCTAGAAATTAAACTAAACTCAACACATTGCTAAGCTTTTTGTTCATCTGTTAATGTTGGTCTTTGGTTCTTGAAGACTTTTGCACATATATGCTCCTTTCAGGGAAGTCGAGTAAACTAGATGGACGTTCACACAATGTTTTACCACTGATTCTTTGATGCAGTAATTTCAGGGTAGTTCCATTTACCTGCAGTTTCATTTGGATTTGTGAATGGACATTTACAGGTTTACTGGGAGGACACTTCCTGTCATGTCAGCAGAATAACAGTGACATTATTTATTTATCCTCCTATTTGTCTTGGAGTTGTATGCTGCTGTGAACCTTCCTTGTACAATCAATAGCAATAGCTAAGTCCCTGGTGGGTTGCACGATGTCCTTGGCGTGCTTCCCTCTCCAAGAGCAGACTTCCATCTGAACAAGGCCTTTCTTTTTATTATAACCACCTTAGTGTAAGCTAAGAAGAACTATTCAAAGTAAAAGCCCATCTTATAATGAAGGGACTTTTCAACCAACAAGTCTTGAAAATTTAGCAGCGACAATCATAGGTGTTTGTCTATGGAATAAGTTTTTGTAAGGGGTTCCCTGAGCTGACACGTCTTTGTCTAATAGACAGGGCACAGATTTGGAGACTGTAATTAACTGTAGCCTCCTCAGATCATTCAGACTAAAACATATGCCTATTCTTCATTCTTTTTATCGTCTCTTTGGGTGAAAGTTGAAGGTTCGTAGATCACAAGCAGCAGCATTATACTGTCAGCTTCTCTTTAGGACTTTGTGCTGTAAACAGTCAGGTTGCTTGCTGCCTTCTCTGTCCCAGCCATGCCTCCCTCCCTCTGAAGTAAAATCCTGACATTTTCCTCTGACAACTTCTCATCAATATCAGTAGACCTGAAAAAAATACCTTCATCTCCTCCTGGTTCCCTCAAAGACGTCCCAGCTACTGCTTTCTTAGTTACGGTAGGAACCTACTTGTTATCTAACATCTTGTTGGACTCAGCTCACTTTGCCTCCAGCTCTGCCAGAGTCTCACTGAACTCTTTCTGAGTTCCCTTTTATTACATGTCTTCTGCCAATCCTTGCCTCAGCTTGCTGTCTTGTGCCTTGACTACTGCAGTGCTTTCTGCTAGCCTTGGCAAGTGCAGTCATGGCCTGTTTGTATCTGTTCAACACGATGCTGGAAACAATTCCCTATCCTGCCACTTTGTGCTGTCCTTATTGCTTCTCTCTGTTGGCAGCGTACATAAGCTATACCTTCTTGTATTCAAGATCCCCCATGAGCTTTTCCCTCTCTACTCATGCTATTTATTTGATGCAAAAGTGTCAACACCAGCCTCCATCATCATCTTGTTACATTTTTCAAATACACCCCTTGTTCCCTTCATGCTTTCCTCATACTTGGTAGGGGCTTTGTCAGAGCCTCCCCTGCTCTCCATATTATGTCTTCAGATTCAGGAACTTACAAAGTGTGTGATACTGATAGGCTGGGAGTGCTGGTGGCTAGTTACAATAAGTGATATTGCCTTGTTGTTCCCTTGGTCTTCCCATCTGTCCTTATCCATCTGTTTTCCTTTAGCTTAAACTCTCACTACTTGGAACAAGGGCAGTCTTCCTTACTTTCTCCTTGTGCAGGGTCCACAGTAACTTAAGGATGACCTGGGGCTGGGTCTTTCCACCATACAGTGATAGGAGGAATAATTATATGTAGCAATATTTCCTTCAAAGCCAAGTGTGCTTTTATTTTCAGTGAAACATACAACCCATGATTAATTTTTTTTAATACAAGATCGTTTAGTGTGATAAATTCTGAGGAGATGAAAAATCTCACCATTTTGGGGGGTCAGCATTTCTCAGATAAATTATTAGTTTGGAGTGGTTTAGCCATTTGGCTCTCATAAACGAAAAGTGAATAAAATAAACCGGAGTTGGATTTAAAACCTTCAGAATTATGAGTTTTTGTTTGATTTGAAATTAGTATAATGATCATCATCTATAGTTCGTTTGCCTTCTTAGTCATGTGAATAGTGAGTTTTGTTTTTTTTCTCTTTATCAAGTTTTCTGTACCCTTCTCTTCTTACATCATGCTCAGTTTGTTTCCTCTGAGATATCATGGGTCTTGAGCTTTGCAATCAGGTTGTTTTTTTCTCCTGTAATTTACCATAAACTATTTCTTTCCACATGATTGAGCTACAATTTATATAGACTGTTTTAGTGAGCTGTGGCATTATCTTTGGTAATAGGCAATGCCATGTTGAATGAGAAAGCTGAAATCCAATTCAGGTGTTCCAAAGCTATTTGTAAACTGAACCAGGAGAACATGCACAACGAGCCTTGTATCCTGCTAGTGAAATGGTTTTTTTTTAATCCATCAGATTTTTTTTATATATTCTGTTTGATCTCCTGCTGGTTAAACAACTATCGATACTTTATCCTTGAAGAGCACAATGCCTTTTTGTCTTCCTTTCTCTTCATTTCTGCATTAATTGAATGCATACCTAGTGAAGCAGGCTCTTTAGATGATCCAGAATTTTGATGATTGTTATCTTACATATTCAACTTTTAAATTAACCATAAGGATGTGAATAGATTGAAACTGAACTTGGACATTGTTTACCTCCTTACTGATTTTTCTTCACTTCCATATTCATTACAATTTGGTAAGAGCCAGGTATCTTGATCGAAACTGGAGGAATTCCTGGTCTTGTAACAAAGATGTCCCTGGGACATTAGCTAGTTTCACTGTGAGGGTTCTTCACCAATAATATTTTTTCAAGTATCTGTATTGTAGGTGGTGTAGTGCAACTTATATGCAGCAGGATTTGTACTTCAAAACGTAGAACAACTTATCTTCATGATATATCATAACTGGTTTCATTACTTCTATAATAGAAAAGATCAAGGGCCACATGAATTGAAAAATAAAGTATTTGGGGATTTCTTGGCTGCCTGACATCATGTGCACTTTTAATGAAATTGGTTTATGATTGATGGCTGCTTGACCTTTGCTTTTCCTGTTTTGTTTTTTTCCTCCAAGTAAAAAGTAAATTTAATGATTACATTTTATTTGGGCTTAGCTATAACTAGCAATAGAAAAAAATGACCTTTGTGTAAGTATTTTTTAAAGAGGAATAAAAAAGCCATGAGGATTATATTTATTTGGTTTAGGAATATTGCACAAAACTGCAAATGCCAGAATATTCTGACAACTTGCCAATATTGCTTAAATGGAAACATGGAGCTGTAAGCCTATCTTTGGAAAATTGGCCTTTGCTGTGAAATTTACTGTATTTGCAATCCATATTCTATTAGGAGGCAATTATTCAAAGAGAACAATTATCATTAAAAGTATTTGTCAGTGTGATAAGAGGTTGAACAGGGCATAGAATTTCACATTGAATATTTTGCAAAGAAATTTTCAAAAGAGACACAACCATTTCCGCTTTGAAGTGAAAAGCGTTTCGTGCAAAAGAGTTCCTTGAATTTTGTAAGACAACCTACATTAATGAAATGAGATCTTGAAAATTCCCTTTTTGCTGGGTAGCAGTCCTACTCGGTCCTTGAATTTATTATAGAGAAGATAAAAAACAATGATTTACTTTTCTGCTTATTTCATGGCAGCGCTCTTCTAATTTTTTAACTCCTTACAAGCCTGTGTACTTGGGGAAAGCCTTTTAGATAAATCTCCTTTTTTTTTCTGACATTGTTAAACTAGAATTATTCTTTCTGCTTAGTGGACTGTGGTTTGTCCTGGGATAAACCCTCAAAATGTTGTTTGCCTCATGTGGACAGAACCATCCCGTGCTAGGACAGTCCCCTCGTGCCAGGGAGCGTATGGTATCTTTTCCTGTCTCACCAATACTTTTAGAAGGCATCTCTATCAGCAAGAAAGTGGATTTCTGAAACTTGAACTTTTTTTTTTTTTTTGTGGAATTGAATTGTTTTCCAGACAGTCCACTATGTGTAACTGAGGCTTCGGAGGAGTCTTTCCAGTTGTTTTGAAAAGAGTAGGAGAGCAATTTAGAATCATGATCCAACAGCTTCTCTTCACATCTCCTGTGTCCTCACATGTAGGGTATCTATAGCTCATCTACAGGACCTCCAGACCTGCAACATAAGGGCCATGCCATAATATTCCTCCTGGAAGCACCAAAGAATGAGCACACTGCTGACACCTGTACCTTTAGCTAAGCTTTTTGTTTCACTTGTTTTGAGGCAGTTTTGCTTAGTGATTTATCTAATCTCTTCGAATGCATCAGCTTAGCATAACAGAGCAAACCTCTATCTGTTCTCTGTTTCCTAGCTTCTGGGCCATTCTGCCATGCATCAATGTGTGCTTGCCAGCAGCTGTACGTTGAGTGGTAGGTACCCTTTACAGTTTAAGAAGTATGAGTATGTGGTATGCAAAGTTGAGACCAAAGAGGAAATCTGTCTTCACTTTTTTCTAATGATTTCCTTTAGGCCTTGTTTATCTGGAAGGCATGATTGCATCCTGGTGGTAAGCCACCTTTGCCAAAGGAAATTTTCTTTGAATCACAGCCCCACTCAGTCATTTATTACATTATAAAAATGGCAGAACTATTTAATAAAAGAGAAAAAAAAATCTAATTATGCCAAGTCGTCCCCTTATTATGTTTCCATGGTACCATGCTACATATAATCCACTGTGACATGTGGCCACAGAGAAATCTGCAGGCTTCCTGGACTGACACCAGAAATCTACAGTTCTGTTAATTCATTAATATAGAGTGTACCGGATACAAAATTACTTCAATTTTATTTTGGCTTTTATTTTTTTTTTCATTTTTCTCCTTTCTGAAAATACTTTGAAACTCGTATCACTGACTTTGTGTGAAAATATTCAGAAATTCAATGCTAATTAAGGCTGCTGTATTTCCTGGATTGCTTAAGACCACACAGAATTGTAATGCAGCATCTTCTGTGCTTGTTTATACATCATTTTAACTTTCGGTTTTGTTATACTTGATGCAGCTTGGATGGCTACACTTTTTTTTTTTTGAATTGCCCTTGTGCAATTAATTGTTGAGCATTTATTTATGACCCTCTACCAGTACCCAAAAGGCACGTAGGACTTGAGTTTCCTAATGTGATTTGCTACAGAAATTGTGTTACTTCCTGAGACCTGGGGATAGAGAATTATTATTTATCTCGAAGACTATTGATGTGGTCAACATAGAATGGATGGACCAAAAAGCAAGCAAATCCAAAGGCATTTTTTTCAGCCCTGGTCAAGAAAATGTGCTCTGCTAAGGCATATTGGTAAGGGGGAAGCAAAAAGGAAGACTGGGGATACCTGGCCTGTGCTACCTAGGAACTCCCCACCTTCTCATTAGTTTCACAATCTACAGTAAAACTCTAAGTTAAGAGCTGGATTGTCACTAGCATGTATGGAACTGATGAAGAGTTCCTTCCTACCGTAGAGAAAGGCTCAGGAGCAAACAAAAAGTGCAGTAACACTGAATTACCACTTTTGAAGTGTTGTGACATGAATGTGGTCTGGCTCTGCATGCTGTCCTCTAATGATATCCGAGTTACACTATGTGCTTGCTCCTCAGCTTTTGTAGTCACCGCTTCAGTTTTCCCCCAGGAGCTGCCCTCTTCTTTTGGTCAGTTTCTCTATGAAGTAGATGAAGATAATATTTGGAATAGAGAATGAAACTCTGTTTTTATTGCTTGAAACACATGCAGTTCCAGCTCCTTCAGATCCAAAACTGGAAGCAGTAATAGGATAAAAAAACTGGCTGAAACCCAGTCTTGGAATGAGATTGGTGAGGAAGGTCAATGCATTGCCTTGATACCATCATCTTAACAAAGGCATCTGTTCATATGGTTTATGTCTAAGTCTTTATTTTATTCTGATCTTTTCATTAATCAAATGTCCTGAGAAGCAGTGTGGCTGAAAAACAGCAGGAAGTTCGAGAGGACTATGAGCCAACGCTGAGCTCTCACCACAATTCAGGAAAATCGTATACTCGACAACAGGGGCATACCCAGTAGGCTCAGCAAGGCTGTTATTCCTCTGTTCGGTGGTAGTGGGGTTGCTCGTGGAATACTGAGCCCAGTTTTGTGCTCTGTGGTTCATGAAGTGTGGGGAAACTGGAGAGAGCCCAGAGGATGACTACTGGTGAGTGCTAGAGCATAAAACCTACTGGTAAAGCCTGTGGAAGCTAAGCTTGAATAGGATGGCAAAGAAGAAGCTAAGGGGCAATCTAGTAGCAGCTTATTTGAAGGGTGTTTATAAAGACAGATCCAAACTCTCTTTAGTAGCATCAAGAGTTGTAACAAGGGACAACAATCACAAATTGTGGGTTGGGAAGTTCAGGCTGGGAATTAGGAAAAGCTTTCTCACTAGGAGAGAAGTCCCAGACCACAGTCAGCTACCCACCAGTTACCTAGCTCCATTCTTGGAGGTTTTGAAGGCTTTGGAAGACAAAGCCATGGCTGACCGAATTGCTGTTGGCAGTACTCCTGCCTGAACCAGGAGATGGGACTAGATAACCTGTAGAAGTCCCTTTCAACAAGCATTTATATGAGTCAGTAATTCTTTGAGACTAGTTACATTTCATTATGCACATTATGGATTATTATAATGTTTATTGATTAGATGCAAAGCATCTAATTGGATTAGTTCTGTGAGTTACTCTGTATTAAAGATAGCTGTTGGGATGCCTCTGTCTCAGCTGGACTGCAGTCCTCATTGCTTCACAGAACAACAAAAAACTATGATAAATGGTTTGCTTTCTGTAATAGCATTTTTGTTTGTTTCTATTAATGAGAAAAGATATATGAGAAAGTTAAAAAATAGCTATATTTCTCTAATAAACAGTGAGTGAGGCTTTCTATAAAAGAATTGCTCCAGAGAGACAGCAATGTTTGCTTCACAGGAGAGCAGAAGTAATGAGCCAGCCTTTACTTCTGTGCCTTCCTAATTCACAATATCTGTACGTGCTGAACTGAGATTTCAGTACTGAAACCAGAGTTTTAGTAAGAATGTCTCTGACTGTCTCTGTGTTTGGACCACCCCCACACCCAGGGGCAAGGTCTCCTTTCTCACAGGGCTGCCTTGCACCTCAGCATCCTGACTTTGCTTTCCTCATCCTTGCCCTGAGGCTCTGTCTCCTCTCCATCACTGCATCTTGCTAGAGTATCCAAAATAATCTGCTATGGGGTGACCTTGACCCACTATTATGTCTTGTCTTCCAAGGGGAAGCCTGCAAAGGCAATTTCAGTGTAGCTGCTCCTGAACTTGTTTATAGAATAAACACGCTACATCCTATGTTGTGACATCCATCATGTGGCATTACTCCGACCCCTATATCTGGGTTGCAGATTTGCAGTCAAATCCTGAGTCTCACGTGGAGGTGACAACTAACCTCTGAGCTGTTAATATAGGAGTATATCTGGACTTTGTGAATATTTGTAACTTCTTACTTTAAATCGCCAGCAGTTGTGTGACTTTGAGCAGTCACCGAAGTGCAAATGGCCAGTAGCATCTCACAACTGCTAGTAGCTGCATCCCAGCTGAGAGGAGAAACTGTGAACATTTCGAGTTTTATCCTCTTTGAGTTGGAGTGCTGGTCCGTACTGCAGTGGTTTTATAACACGAGGGTATGTCCTCAGCTGTGAGTCCTGTTCCACTGCCTAAGTCACGCTTGAACTCAGTTTTTCCATAAATGCCTCCTGAAGTATTTAACATGCAGATGCATTTTACTGTGCTATTGTGGTGGTTTTGCTGTGTAGATCTAACATGACATACTCAGCGATTCAGAAGTTATCAAGCCCGTCCACCAAATGGGGGCCTTTATGTCCCATGTCCTCGCACTATTTTGCTATTTGCTATCATCTGCCTAAAGCTATCTTGCATTTTTCTAGTTGGTCCTTTTGATAGCTTACTATGAAACAGCTGATTGCAATTCTCTTGAATTTCCCTTATGGCTGACAACTTGCACTGGATTTGCTGGAATTGTCTTAGTGGGCCATTTGTTCATAGCAGAATTTAAGGATTGTAACTTCTCTCTAAGAAACTCAAGCTCAAGATGCATAAGATGGTAGAGACCAGTACATAACCTGGTACCTGGTCTCCATCTTTACTGTAATACTTGCCATAATATTTTAATTGCTTCCTTTTGGTTTGATTCCAGATGGAGGCCAGATTGAAGCTAATGCCTAGTTCAATAATTATTTTTCCTCCTTCAACTTAAAATAATAATTATTTTTAATGAATATCTCAAAAAACAAACAAAAACAACTAAACAACATGGGAAAAGTATGAAAGAGGTAAGGTAAGTATAAAAGTTAGTATGAAACTAGAAGCAAAATAAATTGCAGTGTCAATTAGGTGCCTGCAATGTGTAACCATTAAGTGAGACAAGGAAAACCAGAAAGGACAGATTTACTGACACAAATAACTAAACACAGAAATGAAACCCTTGAAAGGAAAATGAGCAAACAGACAAAACAGTAAATAAACAGACCTTACACACGTTCAACAGCCAGAGAAATAAATAATCAACAAACAAAAACCCAAATAAATGCCAACAACAAGCAAAGCAGATTAAAAAAAAAAAAATCAACCCAGGCAGCTGATAAGGAAAAGAGAAAGAAATTGACATGACGTTACATGCAAATGGAAGAAGATTCCCCTGGGCTTTATCCTAAAATACCCTGATTTCTGTGAAGGAGGTTTTTAATTATACAGACAGCATTGGTGGAGGGCAAAAGGCAGAGGCTGTGGATTGCCATTTGCTTCCATTCTTTCATTTACTTTCTTAAAAGAGAAAAGATTTTTGTCCTGACATATGCGGACATATTCACTGCTATGTACATATTGAAGTCCTATGGAAGCAAATATTTGTGGTGCTGCCTACAGCCACACCTTAGGTGCCTGTATTTGCGAAGTCTGCGTAGTGGCAAATTCAACTCTTGGTGGAAAAATGGTGCTCCAAGGCTGATAGAAATGCTGTCTATCTAACATAGGATACCTTCTATCTCATGTCTTAAGTAAAAAACCTTTTATTTTGGTTTTCACCCCTTTAGCTATTCCCTGTTTTTGAAGTTTTGGTACTGGCTGAAGGCTTCTCACGCCTTCTTGGGCTGTAGCAGCGTCACTGGAGGAAAAAACGAGTCAAGTGAAATATAAATATTTCAAATAAATGTACTTGTCTTTTATAAACTGAAA
Source organism: Anser anser (assembly GCF_964211835.1). Lineage (NCBI taxonomy): Eukaryota > Metazoa > Chordata > Aves > Anseriformes > Anatidae > Anser > Anser anser. The sequence goes on from NC_139721.1 coordinate 144,841,194, forward strand.
GCTTCCATGTTACCTTTTTCTTGTTAAAATATATACTTTTCTTTACAATAAAGAAAATTAAAAAATGGAATTTCAAACTCGTTGTTTGGGAGAGTTTTCTACACTGCAAAAACAGAATTTTGCTGGTGCTGTTTCTTATTTGAACATTTATGTTTTTCTTCATCAACAGGGATGCCATTCATCTCTGTCAGAATATCTACTCCAATTTCTGAAGAATCTTGTTACAAAAAGCTGTGAATGTAGGGTTAAAACCTCCATTTTCTAAGTATCAAAGACAGAGATAAAGGCACAGTCACGACATGGATTCAAGTTCATTTTGAATTTCAGTGTTGTTGTGGAATTCATATTTCTTTTAGGGCACAGAAGAGAAGTACATTGTCAGAATTCATAGATAATGGTTGCTTCAGGAACACAGGTGAGAAGAAAATCATAGAGGAGTTTATTGTTTTGGGAGAAGTGCTGGAAATGTGGCAGTTCTGTGCCCCTGCATGTTACCTTATCATCTTGCCATCCAGAAGAAAGCTTGATAAGAAAAGGTTGATCAGGGTGCAGAAGACTTATTTATAAAAGGATGTTCACACAGAAGTTGTTTGAAGATTAATTTTTTAAGAACATTTTTATCTTCTCTATATGATACACATTTCACCTACTTTCTTGGTTATTCTGTCATATAGAGATGCATAGTATAAAAAGAAGAAAAAAAAGCTTCTTCAGGGTTTGAGGGCTGACTGATAGTGGGAGACATGAGTTCACTGGTTATGGGCAAGGCCCCTCTGCAGTAATTCCCAGTGAGTAAAGTGGTGTTGTCTTAGAAAGATGTTGTGAAGAAAAACTGTATCAAAATGTGTAGAGTCAGGACCACATAAGGAGTCTTCTGGACATGGTCCTATATACTACTTATTTTTACTTATGATGTAGTGATTGGAACTTTACATCACAAAGTGGGAAATGGTAGTGGAGGCAGATTTTAACCTTTTATAATCTTTCTATCTTTTCTTCCTTGTGTACTTCACAGAAATTTTATGTCTTGCTCAGGCTAAAGTTATGTGTTCATTAGAAATGCGAACTAAGTCATACTGTCATTTATAGTTTGTAAAATATATGCAGTTTCTGTTCTACATGTCAAAGCAGTGCGCACGATCCATTAACTTGAAACATAAAAGCTATAAAATAATTGAGAGTTTAGTCACTTCTTAATTAAAATAACATGAAAGTATTCTATTTAATGGTTTCAAAAGTGGCACCTAAACATTTACTTCCAGCTTTTTGGTGCTCTATGAGCTCAGAACAGAAGTTTCTGCAGAAAGCAGTCTTGAAAAGTTGTCTAGATGTATTGATTTTTATAGTGCCAGTTGAATAAGTTGAATGTATATCTGAATACATTAATAAGAATACATAAGCAATTTTACTACAGCAGCCATAAAAGATAATATCATCCATTTGGTTTTTGTTTATAGTTTTGGGATGCTCATAAAAAAAATAAACATATTGTGAATACAGAATCAATGTGTTTTGTTTTGGACATTTTTTGTCTGTTGATATACACGCTTTGTGTATGTCTCTGGAGCATCCTTGTAGATGAAATGAGGCAGGGCTGTTTTGTGAGGAAATGCAGTATGGGAGTGTGGGACCATCTTTACCTTGGTAGACTAGTGGGTGAGCTTCCCCCTCTATCCAAATGACAGAAATAAATTACATAAAGTGCTAGCTCAACTGAATTTGGTATGTCACTGATAGAGTGGATTGTGTGAGCCTAAAAAAACTTACAGTGGCATTTCAGTTACCCGTTGTCTAGCTCTTTGCCTTTGGGATTAAGCTTATACTTTACCCAACATCAAAATGTATTAACTGAGAAAGAGAAGAGAAAACACACCTTAATTTGGGCTTTTGAAACAAATGTCTTGCATTACAGGAGACCAGTGATGAAAATGTAAATATGAGCTCTGCTTGTGGGTCAATTTTCAAGTTTCTGCAATTGCTATGACAGGCATTGCATTCTATTTGGTACATAACTACAGTTATGGTAGTTTAGCTGTTTGTGGAGCTCTGTTTTGTTTTGCTTTGCTTTTTAGGGAAACTTTTTGTGGAAGCATGTAAGTTCCAGGAAAATTTTGCTAGAAATATGTATGTTTCAAGGTCAGGGTGTAATTTTAGAGTGAGTTAGCAGAATAGTTTTGTGATCCTTAATATGTAACTCTTGCTAAGAAAGTCTAAGGTTCAGATCCATGGGTGACAGAACTCACAATAATGAACTAAAGCTGCACTACAGAAAGCTTAAGAGACATTAGGGAGAACTTTCTAAAAGTGGAGGTTAGGAATAGGAAAACACACATGCACTTTTCTTTCTGGCAAAAAGAGGAATAATGTATTTGCATCAGAAACTGAGAAAACAGAATGAGGCATTGTTACAGGGGATACAAAAATCTCCATAGTTCTTCTTATCCTTTTTATCTTGAACACTGAAATTCTATGCAACTCTTACATTGCACTGTCAAGGAAAGAAAAAAGCAAAGGAGGATTTGAAATCTTCAGTCTGTGTTGTGTTTCTAAGACTTGTTCCATCAAGAAAATTCCACCAGTTTTTGCAAGTCAAAAATGGATTCCAGGGCACCAAAAATTTGACTGTAAATCTACTCATATAGGGCTCTTTTTTTTAATGATTGCTTTACTAATGAAAGATAAACATCTCTCATCTAAACCCATTAGAGAGAGTACCACAGACCATTGATTCCAGTCCATGAGAGGATTTTATTATGGGAAATGGTTGAAATAGCATGAAATGCATGATTTTTCAAAAGATTTTTGGCAAATCCTCTTTTGTTGTCTTATCTGACCGCATTGCTTGCGGTCAGGAACGTGCTGCCTTCATCCAGAATAGTGAATGAAAGACCCTCTCAGAGGAAGGAGGTAGCTAAAGAAATGGAAAGCAGTGTTGATCTTTTGTCTTTAAGATAAGGTGCAGATGCACTATGCATAAATTATCAAACTTACTGGAATAATCTTTATATTAAGGAAAAGAATTGATTTTTTTTTTTATTTTATTTTAAAATGGAAGAAAACTATGATGGAGACTGCATTAGAACTGGTAAGGAAATGGCACAATATTTTACAATCCTGACAAGTTAATGTCTAAATCAACATCTTTGTACAAAGTTTCAAGGAAAATAAAGGTGCTTTCAATCTAAGAGTACATTCTGTATTCAGTAAAATTGTAGATTATTTATACATACTGTGGAAGCCAAGTCATCAATATTAAATAGGCAGGTCAAAATGTTCAAAGGGCTTCTTGAAATTTAAATAGTACAGAACAAATTCTGCAGTTAAATTCATATCTGTAATTTCCATGATTTGTAATTCCTCACAATTGAGAGCCATTTTAGCAGTTTGAAAATGTATCCAGGTAATGTGTTGAATAATATTTAACATAGGAATGAGTGATTTTTGAAATTGGATTTTGTAAAACACAGCTATTGTAATGGGCTGGTGAATTAAAGAATGTGGAGCGTGACAACATGATAGACAGCTTAATACTGTGCTAATAAGCATTACTGTGGAAGCATTACATTGGTGGAAGTGAAGGTGCCTTTTGCAAAGAACTCAGCATCTAAACTGCACACAGAGAATTTTCTAATATTTTGTATTGTCTTTTTTTTTCTATTTGTTTGTTTCCTAGAGTATCAGGGCTTCAGGGCTGGTGCTGTTGGAAACCATTCTTTTTGGATCACTTCTTCTGTACTTTCCAGTAAGTCAAAACGAAATTTTTTTTGGAAAATGATATCTTTGCCAACATTTAAAAACATTGCATGAATCACATTGGTAACAAATGTGTTCATCAAAATTAGTTATGTAATGATTAGTCTAATGTGTTTAATAAAATGTGCTATGTTCTGTAAATATTCTTAAGAACACTTGGATGTTTTACTGTATTTGAAGAAATTCTCCATCTTCGGTTAAAGAACATTTCATTTTTATTTAATTTTTTGTGTGTGTGTTTGTTCTAGGCTAAACTGAGTTTTAGCCTTGAAAGAAGATACCTCTCTGCTCTGCTAGGGGAAAAATGTACAGGGTATGTAAAAGGAAGACACTGATTATATCATATATTTCTTGGGAATGCAGTACAAGGGAGGGTGATTATTTTAGTGTATTATTGCGGGTATATATTTTAGTAAGTGTTTCTGAGGCCTCATGACATCTGCAATACCAGGTATTTGGGAAAATGTGATGGCATTATCCATTTAAATGGGAAAAAAAAAGTGATTTCACATTCACACAAGGAATGTATCACAAAACTCTATGAAATATATATACTTTATTTTTTCAAAAATCCCCCACTGAACTCATAAACCCAAGGTAAAGCCTAGATAAACCAAGGCATCAAAGAGTAAATCAAGTGAAGTGAATAGAAAGTGTGCAGATCAGGAGACAGAAGCAAAGATGTAGTTGTGGATTGTTTTAAAATATGTTTATGTTCTCTTTTCCTCAGTAGTAAGAATCTTCTGTGCTTTTACAGACAGTTACTGAGTGACTGCTGGAAAACAAAACTCCTTAGTGGTTGTGGAACAAATAGCGAACAAACTGTAGCAGAATGAAGTGTGAAGAATGCTATAATAAACACAAATCCTGGTGGAATTTTTATGCATTATTTTTTGAATTGTGTTGGCCTTTCAAGTTCTAAAGAAAAGTGTGTGCATTTCTTGGATGGTTTTATGTGTCTTTTCATCCTTGACTTTGCAGATGTCAGGAAGAAAGAAGTTTTGTTTTTTCCATATTGTACAAATGCTTTTTACTACTTGCATTGCCTCTCCCCTGGGTTTCCAGAGCTCCCTTCATGTTCTTTTCCAGTGAGAAGAACAGGAAGCCCATGCAGTGCTCCCTCAACTGGTATAGAAATGGTGTAAATCATGTAAGGAAATTCATACCATAAAGCATAATAGGGGGGATTTCCTTTCCATGGCTGTCCCCTCTTGCTTTCCCAGAGAGCCATGGAGCCATGTCTTCCCACGGCAGAGGCTCTATCAGAACCAGTCGGTGTTTGTACCACATTGGCTCCAAAGTTTGCCAAAAGCCTGATTATAGCTCTTGCTGTGCAGTGCCTGCAGTCTGCTCACCTGTGACTGGTTCTCCAGCATCTATCCCAGTTCTTGTCTTGATCCTCTAATTGTTGTCTTCCAGAAAGGACAAATGTCTTCTGGTGGCTGGCTGTCTTCAGGCTTTAGGAGCTCAGCGTCAGGGATGCTTACATAACGGCAATGGAGTTTACTGGCAACAGCTGACTTGAAGAAGAAGGAACCTGTTAGATTCAAGAGATGGTCATCCGTAACCTTTAAATGCAGAGGGAAAAGAAAGGCAGTGGAGCTGGGAGGGAGCATTAGAAGACCAAAGCTTCCCCACTGTTTTTCACTGATGTTTAAACAACATTTTCCCCCTTTTTATCATTGACATTAACAGTGTTAAATATACGACAAGTGAAAAATGACAAGTTGACATTGTCTGAGGAAAAATGTTCTGCTAAAAAGTCTTGATGAGCCTGTCTCCCAGGTGGGAGATAAATACTTGACTGGACCTCGTCCGTCTCTGCGCATCTCATATGATATTAAACTGCCCACTGAGAACACGTTCTGTTAGAAACTAAAACGCAAAGGATACAACTTGACTTCTCTGTTAGAGCAGTTTTATGCTCCCACACTCTTTGGTAGGGCTCTCTTTCTTTCATACATAGGTAATTACTCATCGGGTTATTACTCCCACAGGCTGAAAGAAACAGGAAAGTAATTTTATCGTTTCTATTTTAAAGGTCTAAGGGGAGGGACTTAGTGTGGTAATGGAGGTCATATTAATGTTCAGACAGAGAAATTAACCAATTTCACCAACTGCAAGAATATGGTTTTGTAAAAAAAGAAAACTTAGGCTAATGAAGAAATACCAGGATTGCAATATCCCTGTTCCTCTATTCCAAGGAAGATTTCATCACTTTCTGATCCAGGGCAAGAAAATTGAACAATAAATGTGTGAAGTGTGAGAGCACACATAAAACATAGCCAGAGAAGTCCATTATATTATCTTTAAGAAAGAAAAGACTGCATTTCTGCAAGGTATGAGTTATGGGGTGTGGGTCCTTGAAATGGGAACTCTTGACATTTTGCTGTACGTGAATACCATCTAAATGTGCTCACCTGCATCTTGTTTGGAAAAAGGAGCACAAAGCACAGCAAGATGGAGTGGGAAAGAAAACCTGAGCTCTGAACTAAGTCTTGTTTGCACCAGCTGACATTCACACAAATGTTCATTCAATGAGTGTAGTTTATGGATTATGATATTTGTTATGTCACATACATGCAGAGCAGGTCTTCATTTTTCTGGGTCTTGTGCACTGTTCATTTACCTCTTCCCATTGTTTGGTGTTTTTATTTGTTTCTGAGAATAATTGGGAATATTCTGTTACTCTGTGATGTTAAAAATGTAGTAACATGCACACAGAGGTAGAGTTGATTTACCTATGTGAATTGGTCTTCATTTTATGAGGGGAATACATTAGAGATTTATGAGTAATTAATGTAAGACCCAGGCACAGACTGGGCAAGGAGTGGCCGGGGAGCAGCTCAGCAGAAGGACCTGGGGGTGCTGGCTGGCAGCAGGCTCGCCATGAGCCAGGAGTGTGCCCTGGCATCTGAGAGGGCAAACCCCATTTTGGGGTGCAGTAAAGACAGCATGGCCAGCCTGTCAGAAGCGGTGATTCTCCTGCTGTATTTAGTTAGCGCTGGTGCGGCCTCCCCTTGAATATCATGTGGAGCAACAGCACAAAGCTGTGCCAGTTGAGGGTCAGATCAGATATAAAGTAAAATTTCTTTACCATGAGGGCGGTCAAACACTGGAAGAGGCTTCCTGGTGAGGTGGTTGGTGCCCCAAGCCTAACAGTATTCAAGAGGCATTTGGATAATGCTCTCATTAACATTCTTTAACTTTTGGTTAGCCATGAAGTGGTCAGGCAGTTGGACTTGATGATCTTTGTAGGTTCCTTCCAACTGAACTATTCTATTCTGTTCTGTTCTATTCTATTCTGTTCTGTTCTATTCTATTCTATTCCAATATAAATCTCTCCTTTTATACACCCTAAATAAGCATGTTCAAATATGTTTTCCAGAGCTGACATGAGATGCAAATTAAAATATGAAGTGAAGTTCACCAGTTTGGGCCAGACACCACAGCAGCATGGTGTTTTCGTTTAACATAATACTTTTTTTTCTTTTTGTTCCATCTCTTCTATTGTGATTTGGAAGGCAAAACTGAAAACCTCAACTTTCATGGTCAAATATGTGCAGACTTAAAAAGCTTGTGTTAGTGCATATACAATGTAAAGAGAGAAAATGACAGAATTTCAATTCTAAACAACTCAAATCTCTGTTCATTTAAGGATTCAATGCTAAATCACATTCTCATTTAAAAATGAAAATTTCCACTTAGATTTTCTCAACACTGCTTAAGTCTTCTGTATCTTTGCTCTTCACTCCCCTGTGCTTTCTTAGTTCTTTCTTTTTCTGTATCCGTTCACCCAGTCTGTCTTGGATTGCTTTGAGAGCCTTCAGCATACCAATTTTGCTGTGTCCAGAAGAGCTTTATTGCATCTCTGCCTTTCCCTACCCTCCCATTAAATGGAAACCAAAACCTGCTTTATCGCTTAATTTCGTTCACTAATTGTTACTGTTTACATGTCTACATGCTGTAATCTATTCATAGTGTAGAGTCATTAATTGAAAAATAGTATCACCAGCCAGCTGCCTTTGGTAAGAAAAACAGCTGTTATAATGCCCTTAGAATCAAACAGGGAGTGCAAATGATGGTCTCCACCAAAATTTATTATTCAAATTCTGCTATGTTGATAACAACACACTGATCTTTCCTGAATTATAAAGAGGCAGAGGAGCTTTGTCTATTACAAATGCATGGTTGCTGGGCAGCTGTCATTTCTGAGGCTCTAATTTCTTACATTTTCTGTAGTTCTCACAGTATCATCTCTGACTTTCCTTTAATTTGTCTTTCCAATTATTGATAGACCTCCTCCAAATGAATGCTGTGCTCTCTAATCAATTTTCATTATATTTCTTTGTTCGTAGATTTTGAAGAGGGGGCCAAAACCTGAATGTCTTTTTCAATAGTCTCTTAACTTCTATACTTGACATCTGAAGGGAGGTTTCTCATTACTTTCCTTTTCCAGAAATACCATGATGAAGCTTTTAGACCTTTCCTAACTCCAATCTTGCTAATAATTGTAACAGGTTGCATTAATATTGTAAATATTACAATATTTTAATAGATCAGCCTGTTAATTACATTAGGGGTGAGATGTCAGCTGATTTTAGATAACTGTAATGGACACAGTTTGGAAAACAGGAAATTCTGGTTAGATACCAGGAAATACTTTTTCACTACGAGGGTGATCAAGTACTGGAACAGAGCGCCCATATTACTTGTGGAATATCCATCCTTGGAAGCATTACGATGACTGGACACAGCCCTTAGCAACCTAACCTAATTAGACCTGCTTTGAGCAGGGAGTTGGGCTAGATGACTTAGAATCAAAGGATCATTAAGGTTGGAAGAGACCTCCAAGATCATCTGGACCAACCCTACTACCTACTACCCTACTACCAATATCTCCCGCTAAAAACCATGTCCCTAAGCACCACGTCCAACCTTTCCTTGAACACCCCCAGGGACAGTGACTCCATCACCCCCCTGGGCAACCCGTTCCAATGCCTGACTGCTCCTTCTGAGAAGAATTGTGTCCTGATTTCCAACCTAAACCTCCCCTGGTGCAACTTGAGGCCATTCCCTCTAGTCTTATCACAAGTTACCTGTGAGAAGAGGCCAACACTCAGCTCCCCACACCTTCCTTTCAGGTAGTTGTAGACAGCAATGAGGTCTGCCCTGAGCCTCCTTTTCTCCAGACTAAACAACCCCAGCTTCCTCAGCCGCTCCTCACAGGACTTGTGTTCCAGGCCCTTCACCAGCTTCGTAGCCCTTCTGCAGGTTCCTGGCAACCTATATTATTCCATTATTCTTTGTTGCTAATGTGCGTATCCATAGCTGAAAAAAGTTATCCTATGCTCACCAAGTAGTTGGTGATGAGAAACTGGGCCTTTTACAACTCGTTTTAGACTTCAGCTTGAGGATTAGGTGAATCATGGTCTAGGCTCCATTGACTATAAAGGAAGCCTGTGGTATTTGCTTCGAATGGTGAAGAATTCCGCCCAGGCAACTGTGGGTTATCTGATATATTAAACATTTTCCATACTGCTAGTGTAGTTAAACTGAAACACCAGAATGCACTCCAAAATCCACGCAATATTATGATATCATTTCTACAGCCAGTTATAAATGTTAGTGGGTACCATGATGAAAAGAGGCAGGGAATAATATCTTCTCCATGTTCTTGATATAACAGAAAAGAGGCACTGGGTTTAAAATCTAGCAAGTGTAAGTTATGTTAGACAGTGAGGGGGCGACTTTATAATAGTGAGGTCAGTTAGGCCATAAGATGGGTTAGTTGAAGGTGCTGTAGAGCATCTTTTTGAAGACTGTTAGGATTTTTCCCTTCAGACTTCTTTTGGCTCAAAAATCCAAATTCTTTGTCTTTCCTGCTGTCTATTGTATTTCCAAACCTCTAATTATAGCAAAGCAGCATTGCTTTCTGTTTAGAGAAATAGAGATGCTGAGCTGCAGTGCTCTGACGCTCATGAAGCAGGTGAGTAGTGAAGCCTGGAATAAACTCTTTACACTCAGATATCTTGATCCATGTAGTAGGTATTAGGATCTGTTTCAGGGACTGTGTTACTCCCTCTTTCACACTTGAGCTAGAGTGACCTACCCTTTAGTGTTATGAGATTGAATAGAAAGTGGGGAGTGGTGTAACACAGATGTGGATGTGGGCTTTTTTCCCCTCAAATCATCTGTATGTACATTAGCACAGGGGAAGTGAGCCATGAATGTTGTGGGGTCTACTCTGCGGTAGCTCTGTTAGTCATAGCCCTGAGCAGAGCAACAAGGTCACTGGAGAGCTCAGTTTTTTATATTAATGAATGTGAAAATAGAATAATGTGAAATGCTTTTATGCATTTGTCCCTCAAGTATGCCTAGAAGTGATCCATTACAAGAGCTCAGTGACTGTTTATTTATTCTTTACATGTTGTTCACTGAGGCCAACTGAAAGATGTTGCCTTTTTCACATTCAGCACTGCTCATGCTGATACATTGGGGTGAATCTCAGGCTTTAAGCCCTCTCTCATACCTCAGGTGTTTTAGCTTGATTATTTTTCAGTATATAGCTACATCCTCTTTACTCATAAAATAGTTTTTAAAGCTCTTACAATGAACATGCATCATTTTTTTTCTTGTTTCACAGTAGCTAAATAATAGTATTCATGCCACTTAAGTCTAAGGGCACAGCGTAGCTCTCTGCTCTGCGATGATCATCACAAATTTCGCTAGTACTCTAGAAAAGGGTCTTCCTGTTTTACTTGGATCATAGCAGGTTAAAAGTCCAGCCAAAGGAAAAGGCAGATTTAAAATATCATGTTGTGAGGATTTTATATGTAAATTGTCTTGTTTGGGCAGAGGAGTGTGGGAACCAGGCGGAGGTTTATGCAATAGTTTTTTTGTGTTATTGTCAGACAAACATACTTTTTGAAGTTAACATGTAACCAATAAAGCAACAGCTTTTTTTGGAGAGACAGCTTGTTTTGAATGCAAAAGCCCAAACGGAGCTCATGCAGTTTCCACATTATAAGCTTTTGCTTCAAATTACAGAAGACTCATAGGCACTAAGAAGACTTGTGTTCTTGCCCTGAACCTCACTAAGGCAAATGTTTATGACTCTTTCTACTAACCGGAAGCAGGCACTGAAAATTTTTTGCATTTTGAATAACTGCTTTTTGAAATAGCACAAAAACAATATGCGGAAGGAAATAGTTCTTCGTGGTTCTGTTGTCACTAGTCTACATAGCTATCCTAAAAAAATCTGGTACCTACTGTCAGGGATATAACTAGAAACTGTTTAATATATGTTTATCCATATCTAGAACTGTGATTAGCCACAGCTATATGTCTCATGATTGGTTTTGTAAATGGCGGGCTGTAGATAGGTCAGTGAAGGCAGAGGTACAAGTGTTACCATTCTTTCATGTCTTAGATTCCCATGCTCATACCTGTGGCGCTGGTTGTGATAACAAGACAAAACCCAGTCTCCTCTTCCTGTGGATCCAAAGGTGCAGTACAGGATTGCAAGAGGGCAATGTTATTTTTACGACTCTGAAAGCTTCTTTGAGAACTGAGTTTGAAAGACACATTTGTGAGAATCTAGGTTCACTGAATAGCCAAGTGTGTATGCAGAGGCTTGAGAGCCAGAGAGAGAGAGAGACAGTAATTGGTGACCTGGACCAATTGCCACATTGGGTTTTCTTTGGTCTTTTTATGTGACTTTCTTGCACTGCTGGATTGTGGGACTTCAGTGTTTCAGTCTTGTCAGCCCTTCATTCATTGACATTAATCTTCTGGTCAGAGTAGTAAGGCCTTTACTCATAATGCCGCTGTCACTCACATAAGGACAGTGACTTGCATATGTAAGAATTTGTAGGTAAAGACCCAAAACTAATGTCTTCATTACTTGTCACTTGTCTTGTTGCTTCAAAGTAGTATAAAAACAGACCACAATTGTGAAAAACAATGCACAGTATTTTGGCAGGGCTTTTTAACTGGTATTAACTGTATAACCATGTGCACGTGTTAAAAATCTGCTGCTGCATTTGAAAATTAAAAGTTTTGGGGAGCTGATTTGTGATCATAGAATGTGTTGACACAGAAATGATCAAAGGGTAAAATGTGGGTAAATTCATATAGAGGAAAACAATACTGGGAATATTCATAGTATGCTCCTTACTCTTGCATAGAACCAGGCTATAATGAACCCATTGGCTTTGCTCTGTTCTCCAAAGTGAATCCATTAGAGGCTTGGCTAGCACTTGGGTGGCAGACCACAGTACCGTAGGCAAGCCAAAGAAATACTGAAGAATACCTCGCAGATGATATAAATAATCTAATTAGTGAAAGCCCTCACTTGGCCCCTTGTTTCTGCTTAATTATAGTAAAAACAAACAAACAAAAAAACAGGAAGAAGTATTATTGAAGGATCATGCATATTATTTTATACAACATTTGTTGAGTCTCACTAGTGTATAGGCTAGAAATGATAGGAACCATTTTTCTCAGGCAAACATTTTGATGATCACACTGATGACTGGGCAAGCGAACTGAGTCAATATACACAATGTTTATTTTAGAAAATGCTTAAATTCTACTGTAGTGATTTAAGCATATGAAAAAATCAGTACATGAATAAAGGTTCTCATGTATTAATTCATGTATTAGTTCAAAATATGTGACAACATTTACAGAAAAGATGATGAAAAATAATATACTACATTTTTATTAAACTGTAAAACTAAAGTCAAGAGGTTTTGATATTATAGATGTGCCAGGTTTGAATTGTGCCAGAAAGGAAAATATTAAAAGTTGTAGTCAACATTTGACATATTCTCTGTAGGACACAGTCCCTAAACCTTCACTAATTAGTTTAGCACCTGAGAGACCTTGTGTTGGTGGGAATTAAACTTCAGTCATTCTTCTTCGCTTACCCAAGTGTCTTTCAGTGAAAGCCAGGGGCATGTTTGTATTTTTCCACCAAATGTCTTTTCTCATTGTTTATACACGCTTTCATGCCTAAGACCAAAGGAGCAACAGATGTGGTCAAGTGAAAGGCTTGTACATTGCCTTTAAAAATCTTGCTGAACTTCCTCACTTACATGGAAGTTAGACTCAGCTCTTGTCTGCTTACCTAGTTCAGCTGTTGTGATATGCATTAACAAGAATCTGGAGGAAAATGAAAGCAGAAGCATTTCATGCCTAAGGTAGACTTTGCTTAGATAATCTGATACTACCAAACTGTATCTTATATGAAATTGAGTGCAATTATAAACCTGTGCTGCCAGTGAAAAGGGTGCTGTGATAACCCACCATGCCTTGGAACATGAGGTTGAGATATTGAAGGTAAGGCACAGACAGGTGTGATATGTACAACTGAGTGATAAAACATGGTGTTTTACCTATCAAGTTCCATGTCGCTTGACAGAGCCCTCTGAGTCAAGACAGAGGAAAAGGGAAAGAATCTCCATCTCAAAGCCTGTTCACTGTGAATATTACAGTAGCAGCAATGTGCATTTTTTCTCACTTGGTTTTTCTCCTCAGTCCCTCTTCTTCAACATGTGAATGTATTACGAACTTCCTAACCATCTACTTTAAGTGATGATATAAGTGATGATTTCAGAATGATTAGAAAAGTTGAGAAAGTCAATGCATTACCAAAAAGAAAGAGAAAAGTTGATGTTTTTAGAAGAAATTCTTAAGAAGGGAGATTTCATCCATCAACGATGAGACTGCTCTTATTCAAGTCATTCTGCATGCTGAGAATATAGACAATGCAGATAGTGATATAATGTTTTTTTAATACCAACTGCTAAACATTGTTAAGCCATTTCCAGTATACAGGCAAAATGATTTGATAACTAGTGAAATCTTTACATGGGAAAAATCTTACAGAATTATGATGGTGTTAGTGGAAAGTTTTCATTTCAGCGTAGCACTGTAATTGAACTTCTAAACTCTGGGACGAGAGGTCTGTGGTATTTAAATCAGTGCCCCTGAACCACTTATCATCTGATGTAAATAAGAAATTAGCTTTTTAAAAGCTTAAATAACATAAATACTTAAAAGAGCACAGACAAATTTGCAATATAAAATAGAAGGTGCACTATAAAATGATCCAAATCCATCAGCAAGTACTAGTGTATAAGATATGCTGTATTTCCTCTAGCTATTATCAAGAATGATGTAGTAGAGTCATCCTTGCCAGGGTTAAAAAAAAATGGAGAGTTAGGGTTCAGAAGGTAAAAAGTTCACTGTGTAACTGAACTTGATTTCTAAAATGAAGCATTGGATAGAGTAGCTCCTGGGTCTAAAACTACACCACACCAAGAAGGAGAGGTTAGCTTTGTGTTCGTAGAAATAAGAGTAGTACTGGGGATGGAATGGATGGAATAGAAAGTGTTCACAAGAATAAGAGATTAGTATTTGCAAGAAACAACTTTTTTCTATGTGATGCAAACCTTCTGATTCATTGCGTAGCACTGTATGTTAGGACCACATAGAAAAAGCAATAGTATTTTCAACAGAAGTTGTTTTATACAAACCATTTCAAGAGCCTCTGCATCTGTGGGACTAAGCATAGATCTACAAATATATGCAAGTTTTGAGGAAGCTGTTACGGAATGTTGTGTCCTTCACAGCCAATATTGAGCATCCACATAGTGTTCTTTCTTTGAGATCTGAATCCGAAGTAGACTTCTTGTAGTGGCATGATACAGCACACTAAGTCTTGCATGTTCTTGAGGAAAAAAAAAAAAAAGCTCTGTCGGAAATAAATGGGAGGATTTCAAAGCCAAAATGTTTAAAGCAATTGCAAGAACATAGAAAATAAGAGGATGAAATGAGACTTTCTTTCATCGCCCACAAAGTTGCAAGTGGAAGAAAATAACATTTTTGCCCAGTTCTCTCGCAGTGTATCATTTATTGAGTTTATATTAAATTATTTAGATCATCCACAAGTTTCATTATTCTTTGATGTTAATCTTTATATAAGTCAGGGTGTTAAAGCTCTTAGCTTTATTGCATATTTTTTGGTAAGCTAAAGCAATGTAATAAAGAGAAGAAGGAAAGGATAATAGCGAGAAAACAGAATAGAGAACTTTGAGTTAAAACACAATCGAAAGTCTAACATAGCAACAGGAAAATTAATAAAAAACTGAGTAAATAGTATAGAAATGAAAACAAGATGGAAATGACATCTTGTACCTTGACACAGTGCTGATTTTTCTTTCATTGTCACAATAACATGTTATAGAAGGTATCTGTAAACCCAAAGACTGTACATTCTGTGCTAGATCTTTGCTTGCGTAGATACATTTATTTCTCACTGCTCCTTGCAAGCTTTCTTCTCCTTTCCTGAACCACCACTTACATAATTGTAAAAGATAAATTTTTTATACTTTCTTTGTGCTTCCACTATATTGACATGTGGTTTCTCCTCTCATATTTAAATTATGAACTCCTTGGTCCAGGGTTGTTTGACTTAGCTGTGCTTTGCAAAGCAGGGTCCTGATCAATGAATAAGAATCACATTACAAATGGCTGTTACTAATAATAACAATGAAAGTGTTTAAAAATATTTTATTAAAGGTGTGAGGAAGGACATGTTTGATGGTAAATTTCTTATCCTCCCAAAGGTCTGGTAATATGCAATTATTTTTATACTGCTAGAGAAGTTAGGTATACTTTCAGAAAGATCTGAGAATATTTGTTTTAGGCTTGGGAAGATTAAACCATAAAAATACTAACAGAAAAAGGCCAGATTCCAGTTCCACAAGGACTGTATTTCAGATGTACTCTACTAAGTTCTGTGGAGCTGCACCCAACTTGCGTGATGAGAAGTTAGGTGGTAAACAAAGCGGTGAGGAATTCTGGAGTAAGGAGAAAATCCACCACTCCCACTAGAGATTCTTAACCTGCAGTTAAACTTAACGGTAAAGCATAAGTCTTGAAGTTAAAGTAACTCCTCAAATGTCTTAGCTCTCTTGGTGAGAAAGGACTACCATTAACTTGTCTTTTTTCCTCTTATGTACTGCAGACAGTAGAAAGTCCTCGCTTTGTATGTCTAGTGTGAGATTGGCTTGTGGGTAGCCAAAAAGCAGTTAAAAGTGTACCTAAGCAGTCATTTGGAGCACCTGTGAACTGTTTCAGTATTAGGATCATTGGTTTGAAAAGTAATCTCTTGCATTACTACTACTGGAGGGCTGAGCCCACAGGAGCTGCAAAACATAGCCATAACGTCCATACACATTAATTCTGAACTGTTCCGGGTGCGTCAGATGGGTTCACACGTGCAGATCCGCCGTGAATGCAGCATGTTCCTTGGATGTGCTGAAATCCCTGTGCTTTGTGGTTGGGTAAAGTTATGGTATGAATTTGTCATAAGAAACTGTAGCCTCTGCTACTATGGTAGCTGAGTTCCGCTAAGGCAGCAACACATCGCCACTGCAGACATTTGCTGTTTGAGGGCATATTACAACCAGTTTGGGTTCTCTTTTGTGTGTATGCAGTTTGGTGCAGAAGCATTTTTGGAGAAAGGGACATCTTCAGTTCTTGGTTTGGCTTATTTTTCTGATGAGAGCATATTTTTACTACTTTTCCTGGGTGATCAAGACTTCTTTGGCCATTTTCATTGAAAGAAATTAATACTGTAATCTGTATATTCAGCAGCTAGATTTTGTATATCATATGCTGGTACCTATACAGACTATAATGACATTCATGAAAAAAGAAGTTTTGTTGTCACATGGAAGTCCTTTCCACTTCTCCTTCAAGTATTGTATCTTGTTCAGAATTTTTATCTTCCTTCCAAATTTGGGATTTTTCTGTAGGAAAATTGTTAAAATAATCACTATTTTGAAATTAGCTTGTAGCTTTGACCTTCAGATCTCTTCTTCATGACCGTTCAAGTGTGCAAGTTGTCAGATTAGTCAGAGACCAAAATAATTTTATATATTACAGTAGTATATTATTACATCTACTAATGTTGTTTATTTTGTTAACTAGCCTAATCCTTCTCAAATATAACATGTATTGGGGTACAGAGCAAGTATTCTTAATGTTCATTTCACTCTCTTAAACTCCTAATCTGAAATCACCAGCATGCTGAATCACTGAAATGCTGCTTTGAAACTCTTTGGCAGAGTTTCCTGGCCCATGCAGTCAGCTGATCCTTTTTTTCTCTCTTTATTGATGGCATTGCCTTGAAACCTATAAAGAGCTAATCTGCAAAAATCTGTGTGCTGGGTTATTTAGTTAGCTATTTATATCCATATTTATTAAACTTGTATCTACTTTCCAAGCCTCGAGGCATATTTACATCTTTGAAATCATAATCCAAATAAGTTACTGCCATTGTAGCAGGCAATCTACATTCAAGTACCATTGTAGCAGGCACTCTATATTCAAGTAATCACCAGTCATTGCTACAAAAAGAGAAGGCAAAATGCTGCCATAACAAGTTTTTTTAAACCCTAAGTATATCAACCATTAATTCAACATTTGCACTGTTAGACAATTATATGCTCCATTTCATGAAGGCCCAGGAATTTTGGAAGACAGCTGAATCAGAAAGTACCATAAATGCTTACAGTGTAAATCTTAAATTAGTAGATTTAGTAACGTATATGCGTTTGCCTATTATGTTGCCAATTTCAAATGTCACCAAGAATATTAAAAAAGTCTAAATTAGATTTTTAGCTGTTCTTTTTGTGACTTTTCTGGAACCAAAAGACACAGAACACTACTAGGTTTACAGGCAAAGAGACTTGATTTGTTTTGACCCCAACTCTGAGCTGACTTTCTGTGTTGGTTGTAGGAATAGCACAAAAATAATGAGCACTTCTTTTCTTAGGCATGATACCTTCTCTGTTTAGGTTAAGTGGCATCAATATATGCAGCATTTGGAAAAGACACCTCCAGTATATTAGGCTTTCCTCAAGTGTCTAGTAAAGCTGCTAACCTGATAACGTCAAAAGCCTTTTCATATCAAATAATGTACTCATTTCTGTTTTGACTCTCCAGTGTATATAGCAGACATCAGAGGTGATCAAGAACTTGTAGACTTGAAATTAATTTCACAGGAGATAACTAATCAGATTTTCATACCATAATTAGAATGTATTATTGTTTATATTATGACAAAACCCCCGACACTGTTCAGATGAAACAAGCAAGTTGATGGAGGATGAATTATTGAGAAGACAGTAAATTTGGGAAAAGTCATTCTGTGTTATTTTCAACAGATGAAAAAAAAAAGAAATGTGGAACCTTGAGCTAAATCCAAGTAAGGTTTAGTTTTAACTGATTGAAACTGATCTGTGTACTGAGTACGCTATTAAGTCTAGAGACCATGGCAGACTTTCTTGAGATTTTGTGGTCACCTAAGCAAATTCAAATAACATTTTTTTTCCTCCATGCATGTCTTTCCTATAGTGGATTAAATACTGTTCTGTAACACAGGGCAGTCTGCTAGGTTCATTTCTTTAGACAGTCTGAAGTAATGCATTTTTCTCAGACATGTCACAAACAATCCTGTCAAATTTTGCCTGAATGAGTTTGTTTTAAATCATAAATAGTTGTGATATATATATAGTGAGTGTTCAAGAACCTTGAAGAAAAGGGAGGTCATGGCCTTCTGAGTACTGTCAGCACCTCCTGTAAGTGCAGTTCTGTAGATATTTGTTCTGGCCAGTGTCAGGTATTGGGTATTATATTACATACTCAGTATTTTATCTCCTTGCTGTCTGTCTTTCTAACTATCTATTTTACCAGCCTGGCACCTGTTTAATAATAATAATAATAATAATAATATCATTAAATACAGAGGACTGCCTAGCAACAAAACGCAGCAGAATACGTCCGTCATGGTGGAGGGAGGACCTTTTCTTTGGTAAATTGTTGGACTGTTTGGAGGACTCCCCCTGCGCTCAGAAAGGAGTGAAACATTTGAAGAAATTCTCTTTCTGCTGTTTTATGTTGATCTGCTACTGAGCACATTTTGTGGACTGTGCAAGTGAGATGTGTCAGTACTGCAAATAAGAGCTGGAAGAGTGCTATTTCTAAGCTTTATTGTACAGCCACAACAAAAAGTGAGAACCTGGCAGGTACTGGTTTTAGCTATTTTGTACAGTGTTTCAGAAAGGTGGAGACCAAGAAGGTTGAATAGTTAGGAGGTCTGCATGGACTGTTTTCCTAATACAGCTTCAACTTTTATCAATGGAAGTCTTTTCAGGACTCAGCTTCTGATGGCATTAGGCATTGCAACTCCAGGTTGCAGCACCTAATTTTTGTGCCTTGAGGTCAAGTGGGGCCTATGTACTCCTGATGGTAAAGCGGTGTGTGCTCAGAGCCAGAGACACAGAAGCCAGCACGCCTGCTTTGGAGCTAGCTAACTCAGACTGTTGGACACGCTAAAGAGAGAGATTTGTGGTTTGTGATCTGCCTCTCTCAGACAAGGCCTAGATTTTGTGAAGGAGAAGATGCCTTCTTTCACAAAGGCCTGCAGATTTGAGCCCTGTCTTTGGGTGAACCATGCAAACCTTGCCCTTTTTTACCAAGTATGGGTGGTAAAATACAACCTATAGTATATAGTTTTTTTTACCTAATATCCCACTTGTCAGTATTTTCGTTCTTGATGTGACACTCAAGTTAAGCTCCCCCCACTGTCTCAGGAGATACCAACTTCTACCATCTTGACAAAAGTTTTAGCACTAGGGTTTTAAGCTATTCAAGCATGAGAAGCATTTCAGCCTCTTATGCTGCTATTGCTTCATCTCCATTTCTTCATTAAGCAGTAGAGGGTACAGGTATAAGCACAAGATAAATATTAAAATTACAGTGTAGTAGGGAAGGTATTTTACCTATTGGCAAGGTTACTTAGATGGAGGAAGGGGAGGCCTAGTTTCTAATACCTGCTCCAATTAATGTTTAAGTAACACCCAAGCATTATTGATCACCTATGCACAAGATCGATCACAAAATAAATGAAGAACTGAGTAAAAGTTCAGAACAACTGGTACATAACCCTGGAGTACCAAACAAGAAGAGTTATCACTGGAACAGCACAGCTTGAACGTGGTTATTTTACAAATTGGCAGCCTTAACTCTCAAGCACTTTCCTAGAAACCTGCTAGTTGTTGTGCTCAATACAGGTGTGTTGCTTTTTCTAATCCTACTGAGTTTTTAAAATAATGAAAAAAATGGCTCCTCTGAGTTACTTTGTCTTACCCACAATTTATTTATCTACAGTTATTTTACATCTTTGAAATAAAAAGCTATTTTAATCACAAAACCCCAAACCCTATGTAAAGAGAAAGCATATTTCAGGAAAACAAACCGCAGGTGCTAATACTGCTCTGGGTTTTTTGGTTCAAACCTGTAGGGCCTGAAAAGGCTTCATATCATGTGAGAGAGAGGATTTAAGTTTATAATGACAACTGAAAAAGACATTAAAGATCAAAGATAGGCCCATGAAATGCAACCTTACATCTCAATCGTTTTTGCGGTTTATCTGTTTCTGAAAAAAGAAATTGCCTATGTCAGACAATAAAGAATTCATCAATATGTTTACTTGTGCATTTGCCAATACAGTTTTATGGAAAACCAGAATGCATGCAAAGGTTAGCAGATACAATGTTTGGGAGACGAGATGTGCCTGTTATCCCTTAGGGATTTTACGGTTATTGATTTTTCAGGTGATGTGCAGCAATACAAATTGTCGAGGTGTAATGAAACTTTGTTTTCCAGAGCAGGAGAATTTATCACCTTTATTTTCCCCCAATCACTTATTTCAAATTTTGCAACTCCCCTTTCATCTCACTCCCATCTTTCCTGCACAATTATAGTCCAAACTTCTCACCAACTACTCGGTGACCTCCACAGACTCCTTAAAGTTTTTCAAGTCCACATACAATTTCCTGAAGATATGCTCCGAGATCCGTCTCTCTTACTTTCCACTTAAACACAGCATTTCTTAGGGGAAGATTTCTGTTCTGATTTGTTGTTCTCTTTAGTTGGTTGCCACCTACATGCGCTGAAGCTTTTGAAGACTGCTCTTTCAGAGTTGAGTGTGCTGTTCTTGTACTATTGAAGAAATATTCCTCCTGAGATCTGTAAATAATCCTTCTTAGGCTTCTCTGAGTTTATCCAGGTACGTTGCTGATAGAGAGCTTCTGCTGCCACACTAGGGAGCTTCTTGACAGATTGTGTTCAGCATGGCTCGTCTGACATCATTGCTTTTCATTTTAAGGTTTTTGCATTTTTCTTCTCTAATGGAACTAACACGTGTCCATTCAAAGCACAGCCCTTGATAGTCTAGTACGTGTGTTACCTTCATTGTCATCTTATTTTTGTGTTTCTGCATTCCTTATTAACTTAAAATCTACAAAACATATGTTGTGTTTTAGGCCCATTTATTTCATCAGTCGAATTCTTGTAAAGGTCTTTGCTTCCTTTGAGACCCACAGTTTAAAATAGTAGTAACTGTTAAACTGAGCTAGATAAAGCAAACGAACAAAAACGGCTAAAATCTATTCTTGTTTTTTCGTGTTCCTTGTTCTAGTGTTGTGAATGATAATTATTTCCTAGTTATTAGTCATTAGTTACTACCTGATGAGCTAGCACACGATTTCTTTAACCTATTGACTGAAGCTGCTTGTTAGATTCAGGTTAGAATCTCATACAGTTTAGCTGTTTCTCTGCTGGGAATATGGGGATATATAATTATTCATACAAGTAGGTGATTAATTTTATATGTACAAAAACAGAAGTGCATAAAATGGAAAAAAGATTAGGAAGCATTTATACATGTAGAACTTGCATCAAAAAAGATTTAATGCGTTATTTACAACTATCCTCTCATAAGCAAACACATAACCATACACAATCAAATTCTGGAACACCACAGTATCATTATATATCTACAATCTATAGAATCTCAAAGTTTTGTAAAAGCATTGATTTTTGTGCCATCCAAATATTTGCTTCTATACTGCTTTTATTAAGAATATTTTCCTCCTCAGAAACTCCATGACAAGTGCAAAAGTAGAACTCGGGTCTCCTGAGACTTATTTGTTCACCTTAATACAAGGACTTAAAAGGCTGGTGGGTCAGACTTCTCCAGTTAAGGGTTAAGTATGCTGCTTAAACTTCATGAAAGGTAGGAAATCCTATCCCTAAAAGAGTAAATGTTATTTATAAGTTGATCCGGCAGTATCTTGCCTATGGATGGCAAAGAGTATAAGGCCCCAGCTATCTCTGTATTCAAGTTGATATGCCAAGAGGGAGATCTGACCTGCGAAATTAACTTTTCTAAATAGTCTAAAACTTCCAGCACTTCATAGGTAGCAAGAGCAATGGTCAGAAGTGTGCTGGGTGCTTTACAAACAATAAACCTGCTGTGGCAGAATTTATTTCTATTATGTTTTCAATGGCTTACTAACAATGAAAATAGGAAGACAGGAATTGTGCTCTAGTCTCAATTTACCTGCACTCTGTAGCCTAAATGCAGTAAGGAGGTGAGAAGCATGTTTCCTTGAATATGCTCTGTCTGTAGTGCTTCCAGTGAATCTCAGCTGCAGTCTAATTACAGAGATGATTGTTTTTCTTTTCTTTCCACACTTAAGAACCAGAATGGCAGTAATATATCACAGAATGGAAGTTCTGTGGAAAAAAAAAAAAAAAAAAGCTAATGAAAATTTGGAGAAGAGTTGTCTTGGGAACATATAAGAAGAAAGGTCTCCTCCATCACCGAGTTCAGTCCCCAGCTCTTTCAGACCACCATGGTATTAATCCCAATAATAAATTTATCATCTTGGCTTCTCCTTTATTAGGCCACTATTGAACTACTACTTTGCAGCATCCTTGAGCCATCCATGGGTATCTGGTTGCTTACTATGGATGTTTTTGTTTCCAGAGAAGAGGACCGATAGCAAATGTGCCTACACTCTGTGCAGAGGAGGGCTGGTTCTGCAGGCTGCTCTGCTCCAGTGCTGCAGGGAGGAGTGGAGCTTCTTTAGAGAGTCTGATATTTTGAATCAATTAGAAATTTAATTTTCTAAATTTCTTTTCATTTCTCTATCATAATAATTTTTCAATATCTGCTCAACACACCATAAATATTTGTCTGGATTTATTCAAAACAAAAATTTTCCTTTTGGCTAGAGCTAAAGAGCCTGAGTGCATTGGCCCTCTTAGCAAAGCCATTTGTCTGCAATTTTTTTGAAAGGCAACAATGTTCATATCATTATGATATGAGTAAAGAATGTCAATGGGAAGAGAAATTGTGTTTCTTTTCTATTTCTATTGTTTCTATTATGAAGTGAATTTTGAGTTTGCAGCTGTGGCTGGTTTCTTCTGGACTTTGTTAATTCCATGGAATTTTAATGACATGATTTTTTTTAAAAGGTTAATGTAGATTTAAGACCAGTGCTATCATAGATCATGTCATCTGAGCTGCTGTATGTCACTCATTTTCACAATTTACCCAGTTAACTTCTCTGCTGAAGCCAGTAGCTGCAGTTTATCTGACACAGATTTCCCAGACAGGTGTCCACTCTTGATTTGGGAACATAAAGAGGAGGAATGTTCCCACTGCGTCCTCTGGTGGTTTGTTATGCCGTGGCCTTTGGCTTGTCCCCGCTGCTGTTCTTGCTACAGATACATAAGCTGAAAATGAAAAGTCGATAGTTCCAGCAGTGATGTCCGCAGTAAACTAATCAGCGCTGGCTGCCTGGAGATGTCCGGCTGGTATTTTGTGGAGAGAGGTTTTCTAAATTAATGTCAAAATAAATACCAACGAAAACTTCACCGCAGAGGGTAACAGCCAGTCCTGTGTCCTCCTCTTTGCTGTGGTTTAACAGGATGTTCCAAAGACCTGCTCTGTCCCCATTATCTTTTCCAAGTCACCATCTTAAAACGTGGTGTCAATAAAATTTCTGCCTGCTCTTGTGAACCTGCCTGAGGTGTAATTCAGAGAGAGCACGCAGTCAGGAAGGAGGAATTCCTGAAGAACTAAATCCATCCAGTAGCGTCCTCTCCCAAACTCGGTGTTAAATGCTGCACTGACCTGTTAGATTAATATAAGATTAGAACCACTCTTGTAGGAGATAAGGTATTTTAGAACTTTAAATAGCTGCATGTTTAATTTTTCCCAAGTAGAAGTCACTACTTGAAAATGCTCACATAAAACTCTTCTCCTTAGATTTGTAGAGATTTCAGCCCTATTGTAATGAAATGCAAAAGTCTATGCAGGTCTGTTTTATGACCTGTGTCTTGCATTAAGTATACTTGGCAAGTTGCTCTGAATAATTTAGTCTGTTATGTCTTAAGATAGCGGCAGCTCCTGCAAGATTTATTTTAATGTAGACTACTTTACCATTATGTTTTTAAAAGGTTCCTTTTCCTTAAAATCACAGAGATGGTCTTAGAATGAATTGGTAGATTTTCCTTGTTTTCAATAAAATATTGTATTGCATGGTGCATTTCTTTATTCATAAAACGAGACTAGTGTACTCAACCCTGTTGTTAATACGTGTCAAGTATTTGGCAGATGACTGTGCTGAATAGATGGCTTTTTCATTTGAGATGTTTCAGCTGCTTAAGATGTTTCTCTTTCTGCTTCTCAGGTGACCAGATCTTTGGTAAGAAAAGGTTAGAGTAGTGTATACAACAAGAACATTTTCTATTTTTTTCACATATGAAGTAGGTAAAGTAGGACATTCGGTTTACCGTTGTCATCTACCCAAGTGGCATGTCACAGTAAAAAAATGCATATGAAGAGATGAAAGAAATCATTGGATTGCAGAAGTTATCTGGTGGAGGGAACATCTAGTTTAGTTAGATGATAGTTTGACTTTGCAACTTCCTTTGATTTTCAACTTCTTTAATTCTGCATTGGCGCGCACAATTTTTGAAACATGCCTATGCATACATACCTGTTGCCTATATAAAGCATTCTGATTAAATTATTCCTGTTTACTTTGCATTATATTTTTGAATGTAACACAAACCCATAAAAATTAAATTATTGAGTGACTAATAAGTTCAGTTTCTCCCCTACACTTCACCTGTGCTTCTTTTCGCATCCTTAGTATGAATGTGGCTGGAGCCCCTGCTCCCACCTGCTTATCACTTCTTGTGGAAGCGTCCCACCTGGTTATTTTTTGCTTTTAGTGTTGCTGCTAACAAAGTGTGTCAAATAATCTGCACTCAAAACCTGACAATTTTATCAAGAAACCCAGATTTTCACATATATTTCAATATTTAACTGGAAAGTAATCCAAGGCCTTTGTGCATAAGTCTTAGGAAGAAGAAACATCAAATAAAAGTGCAGAGCTTCTATGTGATCCACACTGCTCTTAACACTTTAAACTCCTCTTTTTGAAGGCGGGGTGCCAGATACTTTTTGAGTAGTTGCCTTTCAGTGAGGTCATAAGCTCCTACCTCCCTGGCTAGCTCCTAAATACCTACAGAATCAGCTCAATTATAATATTTACTGTACAATAGGTTAATTTTGTGCTTCAGGGCTGTGTGTGTAACCTACATATGTAAGGATTTTTTTTTTCCCCAGTGCACATTTAGCTAGATGGATTCTGGAGGACTTTATGTTTTCAGACAAAATAATTGTTTCTCATATTAAGAATCTTCATTTAAATAGATTTTAAACTTTCTCTGGTAATATGTTGATTATGTGTTCAGCCAAGTCCACATCTGGCCTGCTCAGTCTCTGAAGTGCTGAGATCAGACAATTCTCAAACCTTCAGGGAATGACTTCTGAGGCTGTTTGGGTTGCTGTTAGGATAACTGTATTAAAGAATGTGAGGCAAATGAATGCATTTTGAGACTATGCATTCAGGTTAGATATAAGTAGATATTTCCAGACCTGGTAGGATCTGTGACGTTCCACTGTTTCTCTTCAAGTTGGAGGAAAGATATGGCATCACTTGGAGTTCACATGGACATTCATTTTCTTCAAAACAACCTACTCAGAGGTGTCATGTCCAGTGTTAGCTGAGATTTGGCTTACAAACGGGAGAAAAAAGAAGGAAAATAATTGAAGATACATCTCAATAAAAAGACATTCTAAGTATCCAGTCCTGTGTCAAATCAGAATTATCTTGAAGGTTCTGTTTACTTAATCACCAAATAAATCTCACAGGAAGCCAAATGAGCTTCACTGTAAAAAATAAGTTCCATAAAGAGCCTTAGAGAGCTGCTGTTACTGCCTGATGAAGATGAATTTGAAGTATGATAAAAATTAGCTATAGCAATGCATTCCGGTGACTCAAGTTCTAAAAGTCTGTCTTTGCATCTTGCACTGGTGCTGGTGGTTATAAGTTTATACTGCAACATGGTCTTCCAAAAGACTATACAGGCAAGATTTGTCTTTGCTGAAATGTAGCTCGAGGTTTAATATATATTTTAAGACAGGAAATGGGAAAAAACAGCTACAGTTGAAAGTGTACTGAAAGGATTTCAGTAGACTGTTTCAAGCTGGACTGTGTGGGTGGCTAGGAAGAACTTGTCTTCTTTTATGAAAACCAAAACATCTTACACAGCCATAAGGATTTTGGTTTTGATGTGCATATTATCTGAAATGCATTGCCCCCAGTAGCAGAGTGTCTCCAACACTTTGTACCGAGGAATTGATTCCATTCCAATTCAGAGGCAAGAATAAAACCTACTGAGTAGTAATTGTGGTTTCCTGCAGCAGCCGTATGCTTTATAGAGACATTGAGCTAACGATCTGGCACAACTCTGCTTTAAAATTGTAGATTTACAAGGATAACAGGGTTTTATGGTACTGTGTGTCCATAGGTCTAGTAGAGTAAAATATTATGGCTTAAAAAGTACATGTGGTTTAAGAAAAATGAGATAGAGATGGAAGGAAGTGCACTTATTTAATTAGCCTAAGAAAATATTCAGCTGTTATCATACCCCTAAAACGTTTTGTGTAGTTGCACCGGAAATATTTGTTGGTAGTCCAGGATTGGATAATGAGTTGTGCATTCACTAATATTTAAGCAGATGCTCTGAGCTGTGAATCATGTTTTGAACAGTGGTATGTGATGCCCGTAGTGTACATAGGCTCATGAATGCCTTCATTCATGCCCATCTGTGAAGATGGCAACTTGCCTGCGTACAAGTGGATTGGTCCCTTTTCTAGAAAGCATAGTGCCAGACTGTTATGAGTTTGGATGGCAAGCTTATCTAATATTGCAAACAGTGTCTTTGGTGCAGGAAATCCCTTCTCACTATTAGCACAGAAGCATTAATAGGTGACTTGATGTAGTAGATTATCCTGGAGGTTATTTTATGTTGAAATAAACTATTCAAACGTGGCAGAAGAAAAAAGAATGCCCATCTCAAAGACACGGCGGGATACTGAGAGGATGAGTTGTATGTCAAAGGCAAATGTGGGAGCCGGAAAGAGCTCTTGGAGTGTCTGGTGGCTTGTTTTGCTGCAGAACTGCCTAGAGACAGGCCAGGCAAGGGCAGATGGTGCTGGGCAGTGGAACAGATTGGATAGATCTCTTCACAGTTTCTCCTAGATGCTTGTTAATGGAACTAGCCCAAAAGGCATTATCTTAAATGGCTGTGTCACATCCTGCATTGAACTGTGCAGAGTACTTGCAGGGAAAAAGAAAAAAAAAAGTTAAATAAAAAGTAAGTAATCTTCCTGTAAAGGTTTTTGTAAAGGTTAACACAGGAGAAATTTGGTTATTTGAAAATAAGAAAAAATAGTACTTTTGCATCATTTTTTTTTCCTAAGTAGGTGACTTTCACCTCAGATCCATAACCAGATGATGCTGTAGCTTATGTTCTAAGCTCCGTATCTCATTTCCATGTAACTAACATGGATAACTCATTTCCATTTATCTAACATGGTAAAAATAAGAATAGTTGAAAGGTGAACTAGCCTCTCTCTTTGGGATTTTTGTGTTAAAGCCCTACTCAAAAAATTTAATATTTATGTTTAGGACTTGTAGCACTGTCACTTCCTAATATTTTTAAAATTATTTGTTCTATGACTTATGATCTGTTGAGTTATTATAGTATTGCACATTCTTTCTCAACATGGATGATAGAAATTTGATGACTGCAAAGAAAAATGAGTTTTTGATCTATCCGTGTTATTCTTATGGCTTAAGAACTGAAGTAAAAAGCAACTTGTCTACAATAGGCTCAGTCCTCCTAGTGTAGGCTTTTAATTGACATATAATGAAGCAACTTTTCTAAAATAAATGCTGAAGTACCTTTCTAGTCAGTGGAGATGTGTATTTGAAGCCTTTAGGTCAAGATTCTGTCCAAGAAACTGAAATTCTGAATTTCTTCAAGGCTCTCAAGGATACCAGGTTTATCCATGGGTTGTCTATGGAACTTTTGCATTTTGATTTACTAGTCACTTACAGTTTAGGCAGGAAAATCTATGCCTGATTTAGGCAGACTGATTCCCAGTCAGTGCTCCTTGTGGAGCTGCATGGTATTAAAATATTTTCACCTGGATCTGGTACCCTAGGTTAAAGCAAAGTTAGTCTTCTCACAATGTGCACAGTAATGGTAATCTGAAAAACAAAAGAAATAATGCTCACTGTTAGTATTGCAGGGGTCTTATAAGGTGCTTTTTTTTCTTTTCTTTTTTTTTTTCTTTTATTTCAGTGAATCTTTCTACATGCTGTTTTTCTTTCAAGAAACAATGACATTGAAGCTATAAAACTCATGTATTTGCTCTTTTTTCATAAGGACCATGTTTGGTATGCTTTTGAGCAGTAAATTGTTCAGCATAGGTTCTCTTTGCACTGTTACTTCCTATCTGTCCTGATAACAAAAAATTACCACAGTGGGTGAGGATCCTGTATTGGCTTTAGCCATTGTTTTTAGACAGTGTATGTATCTGTTCATCATGCCAGCTGAATGACTGGGCTTGCTGAGTGCTGTGTCAGCAAGCTAAGGCTCTCTTCCATGTCTCTAACTCTCCATCTCTAAGTGCTCTTGACTGTTACCTGGTGACCTTAGAAAATCTTTTAATCTCTGACTTCGGAAGTGGTAGTGTGACTAGTGGGACGATGTTTTGGCAAGGGTAATAAAAGCTCAAAACATGTTGAGGTTAAAAGCAAACATCTGAATCCATTTGTCCATATGGCAAATGTGAGCCACATGGCTTCATGAAGTCTCACAGCTGCAGTATCTAGTACGTGAACGGGCACTGGCTGACTTCTCTTCTGGTTTCTGAATATTTTTTCCTCAAATCTTTGTTCTTTAATGAACAGAAACTGGTGTCTAGTATTTAAATAGATTTCAGGAGCTGGTGAAACAAAGGATATCACATTTCCTCATGGATCGCAAATAGGTTTTGTGGCATCCATCAGCAAAATCTCTAAGCATTTTTGTTGAGATTTATGCTGCTAGCATGGTCTAATGCATTATAAAAGCAAAAAGTGAAAATTACGTATATTCTTTAAAAGAATGTGATCCCACTCAAATCAAAAGCCTGAGCATGGCTTTTGGTGTACTGAGCTTCCAGGACAGTGCTTTTGTAGCCCCTTGGCTCTGATCCTTTAAAGATTACTCAATTTAAATAGTGTGCCATTAAAATTTAGTGTGATTGTAAGGGACTTAATGCTGACAAAAGCTTAGAGACAGTAGTCAGCGGAACATCCCAAAGAGCCCTGATGGAAACGGGGATGACATATTCTTAGAATAACCTTCTGGAAAGCCTAAGCAAGCAAAAACATTAAGTGCAGTAATTCTTGCTGTTCAAAGCCTTGGTTCATGATAGACCACATGTAGCTTACAGAAGAGTGGGTAGAAATGGATGTTGGCAGCCTGGGAGAGCACTGTGACTATTGTCCGTCATACAAACACAGGAAGAAAGTTTCAAAAGACCCAAAAGGGAGTCGGGCTTGGACTGAATCTCTGTCAACTTCCACAATGTGCTTGACCACTGGGCAAAGGAGTAGTTCAAATACGTCTACATGGAAATGGGGAAATGAGAACAGTTTTCACCAACACAATTCTGCCTCTGCAGCCTTCCTAGCTAGCTGCCACATGCCAGCTCCCACCGTGATGTGTTTGAAGTGGTGCTTTCTTGGTTGATAGCTAGCCAAATGCCTCAGCTGCTCATACAAATGGTTCAGTGCAAATCAATGAGGTTTTCTAGACACAAGCAGTTAATATTTCAACAAGCAACTGCAGATAAAATTGCTGTGTCAGTTTTCATGGCAGAGAGAGCTGTTGCCCTTGTTCAGAAAATTGTGTGCCTGGAAAGTTTTCAGACCTTCCCATTTCAATCATCTGAAAATTTCTGCTTTCAGATCCATTTTGAAATGTTCAGAGTCCCTGCATGTCTGTGTTTTTTTGGCTTTGTTTTTCTAGTTTGGAAGAATCAAAGATGAAACAGGATGGTTTCTACCCCCCTGGCAAACCGCAGGCGGCAGGTTAATGCTTCAGACTTCACTCTGGTCATGTTAGAATAAGAGGTCATTACTAAAATCCAGGTCTTTCTGAGCAACTTCTTGCTGGATGCTCGATTTACACAAGCATGTTCATGGGTGTGTGGATGTAATTTATTTTTCCATCTGATCTTCCAAGAGGCAGGCCTTTTGCTGCATGCAGAATTCATCAGATTCCCAGAAAATGTCTACCTTGAAACACGTTCAGTCCTACAGCAGTGAAAAAAGCAGATGAAATTTTGCACCCTGGTTTGATTCAACAAGCAATCTTTTTTTTTTTTTTTTTTTTTAAGAAATAGCTTGATTCTGCTGCAAAAACCCACCATCCATCCAACAAACAAACATTGCAGTGAAGCACAGCAGCTTCCCCTAGCTCGCTCTGTCTCAGCTCACATCTGCCATTTTTGCCCCCGCTCTCCTAACTACGTCTGTGTCACCCAGAGGACCTAGTCCTGGGCTTTTGGCCAATATCCTGGGCTTGAATCCCCACATAGAAAAGCATTTACTTAGGAAAATAATATCATGTGGCAGCCGGTAGTCACAATACTACCTCTACTGCCAGAATGTAGTGACTCTAAATGAGGCTGTGGCAGATGGCCGAAAATGTTTCAGCGTTTTCTTTCTCTAGATCAGGATTATGCAATTAATTTGTACTACAGTCCATGGTGGTGTTTTGCAGGTTCTGGTCAAGCAGGTGGGATGCATCGTCTCTAGCTTTGCTGGACCAAGCAGGGTCTGGACGTAGGGGAAAGGCAGTGCACAACAAGTCCCTGGGACGGTGGGCTCCTGGTGATGCCGGCAGAGCGGGAAGGAGCATGGGATCGTCCCCACAAGGGACAACATCTGTTAAAAGCAGCAGAAATGTACTCCTGGTTCACACTGTGTCCGAGTCCACCATCTGAGCTGTAGCATCTGTCTAGGTGACATCCAGATGCTACGGTTTGCATACGCATGATTCTCAGCACCAAGGCTGAGAATTCAGCCTAAGAGCGTGACAGATCTTTTTACCCATCTCTTGGATTAACAAATTGAAAGCTTTTCTTGTAACATTTAAATGAGCTGGGGTAGGGAGAATGGAGAACAGGTAGCGTCATGTGTGCACAAATGTAAGTTACAAGCACAGCTGAAAGATGGAAGATCTGTTAGCTGGAAGCTGGCCTGGGCAGCATTGAGAGGAGAATACAGATGGGTTGTCTGGGAGGAATCGTAGAGACAGGTAGGCAGCAGCCTGGGTTGCACATTAGTGCCTTGATAGTGAGATGGAAAACAAACAAACAAACAAACAAAAACCACAAAAAGGAAATAAGTGAAATACTTAAGAAGAAAGCAGCAATGAATTTTGAAGAAAGAAGGTGTGGCTGGAGTACTGAGGGAAGAGCAGGAGCATCCGTTGGGAAGCAGAGGGATGTGAAACAGAACTCAGTCAGTAGGACCTTCCTGTTGTTGCAATTGGAGAAATCTATAAGTGAACAAAAATGTTATTCTTGTTCAGAAAGTGTTGATGTATAGACAGATTTGGTATGGCTCAGTGAAAACATATGGGGAAGAAGAGGAAAAAGTCAAATATGACATTGAGATATTGGGGTTTCAGACAAGGAGAGGCTAGTGCAGTCATTTTTGACAGAAAGTGGTTGAGAGAGAAAAAAGAGCAGCTCACTTTTTGCTAGGTTTATTAGAAGGAGGAACTTTGAAGTGTAACCTAGTAAATACAGTCCATCAAACCAGAATTAGGCCAGCTGCCTATTACTGGAATAGCTCAAGGAAAACGTCCTTGTCTGTTCTCTTATCTTCTCCGGGTACATGTTTTCACTCAGTTAAGAAAAGTCAGAGGAATTGCATTTAAAAGTGTTGTCACTTCACAGTCTGTCACAGGGCTTTTGCCAGCTCCCTTCAAAAGGAGCTGGTGCCTAGAACTGTGCCAGCTGGTTGATCTGATCATCTTGTCACTTTACTAGAAAATCTAAATATACAGCAGGACGAACTGAAATATGTCTGCTGTCCTGTTTTGCAACTATTCTGCATTTGATTGGAGATCTAGTTTCGCATTAAAGAGGTACTGAAGCTCTCTCTATCTTTCTGTTCTATAGGTTGTCATTTTGTATTTTGAGCCAAGTGTATTTCGCTGTGTTCTCCTAAGATGGGTTCGTCTTCTGGGCTTTGCCACTGTTTATGGAACTGTGACGCTCAAGCTACACAGGTATTTCACATGTTATTAATTTCCGTCTCTGTGGGAGTATGTGCAATCTGTGTGGGTACTTAGATTGAAGAGCTGCAAAGATTACCATAAACAAGCGCCGTTTCTGATTTTTGAACCACTGTGTATTTCTCCACGCTATTCCTGCTGCAACTGCATGCTCCTAATCCCAGTAGAGAGCTGTGAATGCAGACAGAGATAATGATGGCTGCTCAATGGGGCTGAGTGTGAGAGGTGTTGAGCTGGAGCTGCAGGATTTGACAAAGAATATGTACATCAACTGTAAAATTGTGCAAGAGCCTCTTTTCAAAGAAGGTGAATATATTCTACTTGAATGTAAGACAAAGTAAAATGTCTAAGCTTTCCATTTAAAGTGTTCATAGAGATACTCTATGTTTCTAAGTGTTTAAATACAGTGTTGGTGGGTGAAATAGAATACGTTATGGTGAATATATATACTCTGATTTCTTACGGCTCATAAGTCAAGGGCTGCTTTCTTCAGGCAATCACAGCTGACAGGCTGCACACTCACGAACATCGGTGCCTGCCAGAAAAAATGTGTGGGAAATTCTGGGTTACGCTGGGGGAGGTTCCACTGGGTTGGCAATGCATTCAAATGCGATTCAGCCATTAAGATTCAGAGTTCCAGCTTAAAATCCCACTTCTGCAGTCCATTTAAAAAGTGAAGCCTTTCCTGGATAAAATCCTAATGCTTTTCCCTCTAATTTTCCATGGAAAAAACCTACTGATACATTCCTTAAGTATTTTTGTAGAAGTAAAGAGAAATACAATATGCATCTATTGGTACTTAAACACCTTGGAGGAAGTAAGCTTGCTCGTCTTTTTATCTTAGTTTCATAACAGTGTTGGCATGTTAGATAAGTAAGCTTCAATATTATGCTCATAACTGAAAGAGGACTAAGAATATCTTGCTCATGGTGCACAACTGACTTGTCACATTTTAGGTGGAAACCCCTGCTATCCCGTTGGACTAGGGCCTCTTCTTGCATTTGTGTTCCTGGTTTCAAGTGTATGCTTTGGCTGGTAAACTCTGACTATATAACACTATGTCTGGCCACATCTTCTCATTGAAATTCATCCAGAAAATCCCACACACTCATGGTATTTTCCAGGATGAACAGCTTCTGATGCAAAAAAGAATAACTAGAACACTATAGAAAAGATATGACAGAACTGGTGATTTGCTTGGATGATTCATTATCTATAGCTCACATATAGACAGAAACAGTCTTAAGACCACGGAAGACTCCTATCATAACTGCAGTTCTGCTAACCTAGCAGGTTGTTTATATTATTTTACATAATGTGAGGAAGCAGTGTCCTAACAGGGTAGTTGATCTTCTGCTTATATAAAGTGAGAAAAGGCTGGAAAATTCAGCAGAAAATTTTGCACTTGTGGTTTGTTCATTCAGCTCTTTGGTGTTACTTGGCACCTGTGCTGACAGGCTCAGTAAATGGGACAACGACTGAATAAGAAACCAAGAATGAACTACATCCTCATACTTGATCAGTGCCGTACAATGAAGGCTAACAGCAGGCTAGGCTGTATCAAGGGAGTCCAGCCAGTAGATTGAGGGAAGTGATTACTCCCCTTTACTTGGCATGCCTTAGGCCATATCCACAATTCTGGGTCCAGTTCTGGTCTCTCCCAAGGCATCAGTGAACTTGAGTGAGTTCAGTGAAGGACCACCGGGATGGTCAGGACTTGGAGCACTTGCTGTGCAAGGAGAGGCTGAGGGAACAGGGCTTGTTCAGCCCGGAGAAGAGATGACTTTGGAACAACATAACAGCAGCTAGCTAACACCTACAAGGAGTTTACTGAGAAAATAAAGCCATGCTCTTTACAGTGATGTATGTTGGGACAACAAAAGACAATGATAAATTGAAATGGGAGCTTTCAACTTTATACGGTATTATCCTCAGGCTCAACTTTATCCAAGGAAAACGTTTTCACCATGAGGGTAATTAAGCAGTGGAACTAGTTGCCAGTGAGGCTGTGAACATCCATACTTGGAGATTTTAAGGCCCAGTTTGATAAAGCCCTGAGTAAAAAGCACTGGTTTGAATTCAGTGTTAACCTTGCTTTTAGTACTGAATGACCT
The DNA here is from genome assembly GCF_964211835.1 of Anser anser. Classification (NCBI taxonomy): domain Eukaryota; kingdom Metazoa; phylum Chordata; class Aves; order Anseriformes; family Anatidae; genus Anser; species Anser anser. The sequence continues at coordinate 144,875,714 of NC_139721.1, forward strand.
CGTGGGACCATTTCCAATCTGATTGATTCTACATTTCTATATGAAACATGAAAAGAAAATAAATATTTCATGTAAACATTAAAAGAAAATAAATATTTCATGTATTAATCTAGAATTACTTTCTCTAAGAATCTTTGTTTTCCACTAAGGTTTCATGATCATTCTTTTCCTTTCTTCTTTATTTCCTTTTCATTCTTTACATTCATGATACTTTATTTTAGTACTAAAGATATCACTCAGGGAGTGTGCCTTGCAAAAGACTGAGTCAAGTTAGATATGTTTTATTGTATATATTCGCAACAATTATGCTAATTAAGAACAATATGATGCTAGTAGAAATTCAGTAGAAATTTTTGACACATCTAATTTAATCCGCAGTCACCACAGGGCTGAAGAATTGCTTATTACAGACACCACAAATACTCATGACAAGCACTGATTCCCTCCTGCAGATAGCCTGTGTCTTGCCTGGGGGAAAAACTGGATGCTAGCAAGGAACTGGTGATTTTTCTAAGTTTAATGGAAATGCCAGTGTTGCGTATAAGCAGCTATTAATGATAACTAGAAAGTCTAAAGCTGTATTTCTCAACAAATGAGGTGCTTTGAATAGCACTGGAGCATGAAGGTTAGTTATCCAAAGCCAGGTGGGAGGCATTGGAAACTCTTGTTTTGTGGTTTTCTTTTCCCTTGGCTCCCCACTTCCCAAGGAGGGCTTTGAGGTTTTATTAGGGTCAGACAACAAGGAAAAATCAGGAAAGTAGCCAAGGTCAGATACTTAAGGAAGAGTAAAAGAACAGGGAAATCATGTACTGATTCATTCTTTGAACACCCATCACAGTCAATTTCTAAAGTGCCTCATCTTAAATTGCCTCTTTCTTATTCATTGTGCATTTTTAAAATAATGAGCTGATGTTTATGGGGGTGGGAGGGTCGGGGTAAGCAAATTAGGTTAATTTAAGAAATCTAACTGTAGAGCAATGAACATAAGACTCAGTACTTTACGTAGCAATGAATTCCTCAAAGTAATTCTCTCAAGAAATAATGATGTTTCAAATCTAACCTTTTGGGCTTAAAAGAGCTGCTGATTCTGTATTTTTCAGTATATTGCTCTGACTGAAGACTCTTTGTGTCCCTTTTCAAGCCCTATATTTTGTAAACAGGTTATCTCCTTATCTTTAATATTTTATGAGCTTCTGCCATCTTGGTTGCAGGATTAATACAGAATCCTTAATTCTGGATTAAAGCATAAGAATGGAAGAAAGCTATAGGTAAATGCATACAACAGATGTATATGTATGTGTGTGTATGTATGTGTTTGTGTTTACACCTAGGACAGCTTATAGACATGTTAGGAGAGTGATGAGTTACAGACTCTCCTTCCTTTAGGCTGTCAGTTCCAAGTCTAGGAATGGGATCTCCAGTTCTTGGCAGCCTCCTTTTCTTATAATACTAAGAGCAAAAGAGGAGAGTGAGGAAGTGAGGAGAGTAAGAAGGTGTGGAGAAGGTAATGTTCCAGGTAGAGAAAACAAGATGATGGCATAAAGTGGCTTTTTTATTGGTTGGGACGGGGGCATTAGTGAGGGGATAGGAAGATGTAACTCTGTGAGGCAATTCTGCACTTCGTCTAAAAGCTGTGCTAAGATGACATTGCTGTGCCTTGCTGTCTGGTGCAGTGTGACACTTCTAAGCCATCTGAGCAAGCGGTGGCCCTTCCTACAGATCTTTGCAGGTGATAACGGAAGGAGAGGGAAGAGTGTGAGCGGTGGGCAGTGCGTGTCATGTGTCATGGTTCGGTATCTTACGGGAGAGGAAACTCATGCTAGCAGAGAAACCAAGAAAGATGTCAGGCTGCTTTTTTTGAAGCACTTGGGAGGAGGTGTGTGTTGATTGTGAGAACAGGAAAGAAGGGGAGGAGGACATGGCGAAACCTCCTCTTGTAGCTAGGTGAGAGAAGGAACATACAGATCCCATCTAGAAGAGGCTGGTGGGAATATGGGGCAGAAAGGTACAGACAGTGCTGTGGCAGTTGGAGCCTGTAGGCTTGTTTACAAGGCAAGAAGAGGGATGGTTTAATCAATCTGCAGAGCTGGTTACACTGCAGGGGCTTTCTATAACCATTCTGACCACTCCTATATATCTCTTCATTGGAAGACTATATGTTAACAGCTGAGAAGTTTGATCTCTGTTCTATTTGTGCATCTCTGTTTTGTGAATCCAATTCATGTGATTTTATTATGAAATGCTTGGGGGCAGCTATCCCCATTTATCATATTCCCATTAAATAAATCACAGCATCAGTCAAAAAAGTCAAGTGACTTGTCGCTCTGAACTCCATTTTAAAGACCAACCACCCTGAGACAAACTTACTGTGAACACGATGGTTTCATGTTGTATTCCACGGTTCTTTGTGCTGAAACTTGCTATAAATCTCCCCCAGTCCCTAGAAGGAGAATTCGTCTGCCTCTCTTTCCAAGTGATTTGTGGAACCATCAGCAAATGAGTGATTTACTGTTTCATCCTCCCTATAGTGGACAGCCTGCAGCCTGGGCTACATTTGACCCCAAGACTCATAAACTTTGGAGTACTCCTGTCTTGAGTGAGATGGCTTTTAATAGGAATAAGGTTTGGATTAAACAGCTAAAAACTCTTGTTAAGTTTTGTGCAGTTATGTAGCAGAGGAGTAATCTAGGTTTCCTCATTAACTTTACCTCCTAATAAGGCAAATGAAGCTCAGTGACACCATTTTTCTGTATCTTCCATGCATCCTCGTGGAAGGTTTGATGTGCAGTTTGCCTGGTCTCTGTCTGCATTGTTTTTAGGAGAAGTGAGGGAGTATTTGGTCAGACATGAAGCCACCATCAGTCACTCTTGAAAAGAAGCAGTAAGTGCAGCGTCTGGCACACATTTCTGTGCAGATCCCTGGAGAGAGGCAGATGAAGACATGATTTTCTGGAGAAGGGTGGGATGCTTGGTCTGAAGCCTTGGCTGAACAGCGTAACGTGAACACTGCTTATTATCATTCCTGCTTCAGGAAAAAGGGCAGCTGGACTTTTGAAAATAAACATCCTGCATTGAGAAGATACTGATTTTGTACTGCCAGTTTCTCTTCTAAAGGGAAAATTAACTCAAGAAGCTTCCAAAATTTGCCAGTGGTTGGCAGAGGGACTCACAGCCATGCAGCTTTTGCTGTGGGCTGCTGGAGCTCCATCCCTCTCCAGCCCTCTTGCAGGCATCCCTCTTCTGTCTCTCCTCTTCGTGTTCATGTAAGAGCTACATAATGCTGCTTCGAATATCAGAGCCAGCAGCACTAATGAATCTATGAGGATTAAAAAAAGAGCCTTCCTGCATTAGCATCACCTCACTCTGAGCTTCGTTTCCTGGTAGTGATGACTCCGGTGGGAGGGAGGCACCTAGTTTTGGCTAAAAGGGAGACGTGAGGGAAAAGGAGAGGAATCGGGTACTTTTTTATTTTTATTATGATTTTAATTTAATTAAGAAAAAGTAAATCAGTGAGACCAATACATCTATGTCCTCTTCCATTTTTTTTCCCCACATGTAGCACTTTGTTGCCATATGCATTACCTACCTTTAAAAATGCATTACCTCTCTTGAAAAAAGAAGTAAAGCAGTGCATGGAAAACGTATGTGGATTTTTATGTCACTTGCATTATTTGTAGCTCACGTCAGTGGTTTTTCTTTTATAAGAAAAGAGATAGTTCTAGTCCTATGGAAAGATGTCTTGGGTATGGCAGAAAAAATGGATGTTGCTTAAGATTGGTGGTGTATATGAGGGGAACTTCTAAAGCAGCACCCCGCTAACTGCTGCGTCCAATGCCGAAGGAAAAGAGATTTGTTTTATCTCTCAGTTCTGTTTTGAAACCCATTGGCCAAATTCAGCCAAAGATAACAGAGAATAAGAGGTTATACACATGCAATCCTACAAAGCTTTGTGAAAACTGATATTGGGACAGAAAACAGGTCTTCTGAATGGTCCCACAGGGCAGGAGGCTGAAAGGTGCAGCACCAGCAGATACCTCTGGCAGGTGTGCCCCAGCAGTCAGCGCCCCCGTGCTGCCTGGCTGTTAGGGGAAATAAGAGAGAAACGGGGGCTTTGAGGACTGGGGACAGAGTGAAAGGCTGGGAGCTACAGTTTGGCAAGGAAGAAAGGGAGTTGGACTTGCTGCAAAAAGTCTCTGCACACACAGTAAAAATGGAACTAAGTTTCACTAATTAAACTGCCCATGGAAAAATCTGTTTTCTTGTTAGCATGTCTTAACCTTAATCTGCCTGTTTGCTATTTATTTTATGTTATAAATAAAAACAGGGCTTAAAAGTTAAGTAATTCCATATAGCATGCCTGTATGATGCACTTTCAAGATGAAATTCTCATTTTGGTAGTTCTTCTAGATTAAATAACAGAGTCATATGCTGTTTTGTTGTGGCTCTTTTTCCCAATAAAATCTGCATTATTAAAATCCTATTCAGATGTTTTGTATCCCTGCCATTTTCAAGCAATAACTAGCCTTAACTAGACAGTGTAATGGTTGTTTCATATTTCTCATTAAAATGTCTACTTTCATATGTATAAACTAATAAAATGTAGCACAACTGTTATAAAGACACTTGGAGCACAATTAATCTTGATAGAGCACAGCACAGAAATGGGACTAATAAATATTATATTTGAGCAAAAAAACAGCAACATTTAAAATACATAAGATTATTTGAGCTCTATAATCCTGAAAATATTCTTTGTCCATATTCCTATTAATAATTAATTTATATAAAAAATTGTAGATACAGCTGTACAGCTATACACTTCCATGGGCTGCTTTTTTAAACCACCTTAAGGTAGCGCGCATTCTGCTGTATCTTAATAGGCCAAGTTTGGCTAGGAAAGTTCCAGGAGAAGATGAAGAAAATATTTGTTGTTTTAATATTAAGTTGTCTTGCTATCATGACTAAGAAAAAAAGCAGTGGTTGGGAAGGCCCTCTGCAGTGATCCACAAGTGTCATGAGACCTTTCAGATCTCTTTCGTTTTGATGGCATGAAACAGCCCCATGGCAGACAGTAGGAGAAAGGACTGGTTTTGCACATCAGATTGCATGATGGCAGGAGGGTGTCAGAGCTGGAGCTGAAACACAGCATCTCAGAGACCAGCTGAGTACAGGACCCCATCAGGTGGCAAAGTTTCATGCTGCTGTGCAATACAGCAGCTTCTTCATTCCAGGTAGGCTTGCATGTGCACATTTTTGATACAAGTTCAATAACTCTACAGGCTTTCTTTCTTTTTCCTTCCTTCCTTCCTTCCTTCCTTCCTTCCTTCCTTCCTTCCTTCCTTCCTTCCTTCCTTCCTTCCTTCCTTCCTTCCTTCCTTCCTTCCTTCCTTCCTTCCTTCCTTCCTTCCTTCCTTCCTTCCTTCCTTCCTTTTTCTCTTTCATCTTTCTTTCCATGGGAAAGACAGAAGTGGTTGATAAAACAAGGTACCTGCTGTCTGCTGGGTGGGATTATGGCGTGACAGAGAAGCCAGGCATCATTCCGCATTACATGAGCTACAGGATATTTGTGGAGGAGTGTGAAGAGGGAGTTAAGTATATGACTCACGCTCCACACACAGGGCTTTGTCGCAGCTAAGAAGAAGGAGGGATTTGCAGATCACATACGTTGATTGTCAGTGAAAAATCATGACTTCATGGGAGTGCTTCTAGTGGGCTCGTGTCTTATCAGGCAGTAAGCCTGATACTATTCAGCATTTTCAGTAGCAATGCAGAACCAAACACAAAATGATTACTCATAAAATTTGTGGATAACACAAAGCTTGGTGAAACAGTAAATTTTGTTTGAGAAGGGATAGTAATGAAAAACAGTATTTATTGCCTGATACCTTGAGCCTAGTCAAAGAGATACACTTGAATACAGTCAAAAGAAATGATGGTTAGGGACTAGTTAATGAAACCAAATTCAATTTCAAAAGTTATCAGTAGGGAATTCATTTTGCTGTAGGAGGTGACGTCTTTGAGATTAATACAATTGCCTTACACCCTCTTCCTGAGATGCATTTTTAAGGGAGGTATGCAGTAGATGGATATGATTCAGTAAGCATCTGAGGGCTACTGAAAGTGCTTGATACTGTGAAACCTAATCTGTTGTTTAGATAAGCAAAAAGACTGAGAGATGGCTTCTTGTGTATAAACAAGCAGGGAGAAAAAAAGCAGACATAAAAAACTCTTTAATCTATTGGGCAGAGGCTTAGTAGGATCTGGTGGTTGGAAGCCAAAGCCAGAGAAATTCGAAAACGTAATCTGGCACAGATTTTAAGCAAGGGTGCTTAGCTATTGAAAAATGTAACAAGAAATATGGGGAGTTTTTTGTACTGCTTTCAGATCAAGAATGAATCCTGTCTTGGAAGATATGCTTTACTTAAGTATGACTACAAATTACTCAAGTTTGTGTAGAAAAAATGCAATGATCCGTGTTATACAATGGATCAAGCTATATAATATAGGATTTAGTCCCATACTTGACCTTTTTTTTTTTTTTTTTTTTTTTTTACATATATGCGATAGAAATTATAGCAGCCATATTAGTATGGATGAGTTTAGATGTTTTGTACTGGGAAAACTGGTGCCTGGACTAAATATTCTTAGTTATGAGCTGCTCTTTTCTGGATTATCACGAAGGCCAAAAATTGCCATTATGTGCTTGAAAAAATGAGTCTCTATCTGACCATTGGTAACAAACCATTGGTAACATAAAACCCCATGTTGCCATTTGTGGATGTAATCACTAGATCAATTGAGTTATGCCATGGCAGCTGACTGAGAATGACCTGTTAGCACGACCTAATTGCCAAGCTAAAAGAATAGAAGTGACTTAAATGATCCTGTTTTACTTTGCAGCTGGGGATAATTAAGCAAGTATATAAAATTAATGGCTATTCAGCTGATCGATAGGAAATCATTTAACTATTGTAAGTTAACCTCTTTGGGAGATGTGACCGCTCTTTGGCTCATAAAGCTTGTCAGCATTTTACTGCTAGTCTGTACATTGGTGAGTTATCACAGAGTTATCATGTATGGGTTAGCCTCATATATGCTTCTCTGAGAGAGAGGCAAGTTTGTCTAAGAACTTCAAATGCAATAATGAGATCATGATCTGAACTGGGAAGGTCAAGACAACGCTGCCTTGGCTGCCTGGAGAAGCTGTGGATGCCCCATCCCTGGAGGTGCCCAAGGCCAGGCTGGATGGGGCTTTGGGCAGCCTGGTCTGGTGGGAGGTGTCCCTGCCCATGGCAGGGGGTTGGAACCGGGTGACCTTTAAAGTCCCTTCCAGCACAAACCATTCTGTGACTCTATGATTCTATATGTTCAGGAACGCATAGACAGTAGGTCCTGAAGAAAGCTTCATTATTTATTAATTCAGTTGCAAGTATCAAGCTATTGAATTCAGAGTTAATCTGTAATCTTTTAAATTAAGAATTACCACAAAATATTTGTATTAAAAAATAAAACTCTCACTATTGGAGATTATTACAGTCCAGTGGACTGGCAGGTTTTACATGGCTTAATGCCACATAAAACCACTGACACATGGAGTCAGCTGAGTTTTGGATTTTCTTGATTTGAGTTCTGCCCCTTTACGTGCACAATGTGAGCCTGTGTACGTAATTGCAATTAGTTCTATATGGTTCAAGCTGCAGCCTCTATGTCTAGCGAAATCTAAAAATAGTAGCAGTTAATAATCGGTGTGAAGTTTTGAATGCCTATTTCTTATGTATGAATTAAATCAGGTAGCAGTGGTGAGTTATGCAGGGACCCCTGGGTCTCTTCCCAGCCATCATCGCTGCTGTGCTCTGGAAGTTAACAGCAGTGCAGTCGTTCTGGTTGAGCCATATTCTGGTCTTGGCCTCTGCAACAGCAACATCTGTTATTTTTCTGAGATCTTCTTGAGCCAAACAATCCCTCTCTCCCTTACTGAGATTTTAAGGAGATGCCAACCATTCCTCCTGGGTGTTCCTAGGGAAGTTTAAAACTTCGTGTGAGTGCAGGGCTGGTGGTGGCGAAGCCCCTGCTGTTTGCAGCCTTTGCCTCCTAGCGTCTGTTTGCAGAGTTGTTATGAAGTGGCAGCTAGTTTGCGACTACAGATCTTGCTAGACTTTTTGTTTCTCCTTGCCTATCTTTTTATCTATCTATCCATTAGACCCCTCTGCCTCTGGCATCAACTTTCAGCAGTGCAGGCGTGCTTGTTTTCAGTTTTCTGTTGTACAGAACATCAGATGGTGGCAGCCAGGGATGCGTGGGTCCTGCCTTGTTGCTCTGTGTGGTCCAGGGTCTTTTCTCTGATGTGTTTTTCAACATTAATTTGACATGATTTTCTACTGTTCAATTATGAATAAAGCAAAATGCATTAAATATCTGAAATCATACTTCAGTTCAAGCTACATAAATTCATGACCTGTGATAAGGGCCAATGCCTGAAGGTACCACGACTGTTTCACTAGGGCTATTAAAAAACAAGTTGATATGTGTGTAAGTGTGGAATTTTTTGGTACCATTGTCTCACTGAAATAAGGCTAAAAATCTATCAGCTATTTTTCCCAGATATTGTGAAGAAATCTGTGTCCACTTTTTTTGCAAGAGATCTTCTGTCCTTTCGCTTGACTTGTCTGTGTAGCTTTGGCGTATGTGACAAGCTTTTAGAACTTCTTTTCCCTGCCACTGTTCATATTTGTTTTATGAAGTTGTGTATTGAACTTTGTATTTCATAGTAGTTTTTATTAAACTGTGTGGTTTTCAGCTCTCCTATGATTTCTTTCAGTCCCTAAATGACCACCATGTATTCCTTCTGACATATTTCTCTGGTACCTCAGAAATCATTCTCTTATTTGCTTTGAACACAACTCCATATAGTGCTGAGAGCCTTCAAACTGATAAAAGGACTGGAATTACACTGTCCCATCCATCCCTTAGTAACAGACTTAATTACTTTATGCAGGATCTTTCCTCAGCAATAGTCTGCCTTCTATCTTAGACTGGACAGACTTCTTTTCTTTTAAATCAGATTAACATAATCCAGCTCTGGACTTTGTTTCTCTGGACTTTTCCAAACGCTTTGGAGAATATGGCTGCAATGACCAAATCTCGTCCAAGTTTTTATTCAATTTGCAAATCACACTTTACTAGTTGAGAAAATTGCCTCGATATTGCTCTGAGAACCTTGTAGGTGGTGACTGTCAAACTCTTTTTAGAAATAGCAATTGATGGCTTCTGGTGAGTATCAACACTGTCCTCTGATGAATAAAAACCTATTACATCCATGAAAAGTATACATTGGCCATTTTACCATTCGAATGTATTAAAATTCAGGGTTCTGTAGGGACATATATTGTGTAATGTACAGTTTTGTCTGTGACTCAGTCTTTTGTAAGAAAACTTTGTCAGTGCCTTCTCCTCAAAAACAGTGGCTAGTGCTCCATTCATTTTGTATGCTTTCTGTGATGATTCCTTGGGGAATGAACAAACTCTTACAGTTTTTCACATTCTTTATTGAGATTTGCACTCACATCAGGATCACTGACATGGGCAAGAGATGAGCTACAAAATCCTTGTTCACCATTCTGTCTCTTTTCATATCCTTTTCTCATTTGCAGGATGGGAAACATGGTGGTGACAGCCATTGTCTATTTATACTCCTCTTTGAACTTTGCTCTTGGGCTTGCTCTTTCTCTTACCTTGTTTTTTGCCCAGAACCCCTAGCTCTCATCAAAGACACTGAGAACCTCAGAAAACTGTTCTTCAGTTTTCCTGTACCAAAATGACACTTACATAGTTTAATGGTCTTTGTGCTAACAAACCACTTGTTTGGTTTGGACTGAAAATGTAGGCATGGTGGCATTGCTCGCCTGGAGCTGGTGGACTTAAGCCTTTCTTCAACCACAAGTCACTATCTCTTCTAGTGCCATTAGGTACAACGTAGTGTTGATTGCAGATAGTCTGGGACCTCCAGATGCCTTTTTGTGACACATTTTTTTGATAGTGTTTTATATTTTGTACATGATGAACCACTACCTATCTCAAGATTTGTTTAGGTGATTTATTTGCTAGACAAATCTTAGTGGCTTTTCAAAGGGCTAATTCTGGGATCCCAGTGATTCCCATCTGAGTTTTTTCTATCATATGTCAGCCACAACCAGGTCTATTACCCAGCTAGTCCACCTCAAATAACAAGACCAATTATTCACTAGGGATAGCGCAAACTCTCTTATTCCTGCATCCTTTTGGGTGTCTGTTTAAAATATCAGTGTTTCTCTATTAGGAAAAAAGTCACATATTTTAAAATTTCAGTGTAACAATTTCGTAGCTGGCTTGTTATTGTCCCTGCCTGCTGCTTGCTCCTCGGTGCTCCTGGCTGCATTTGCCATTTGTCTGGGTGCAAAGGGTTTGCCAATTCCAACCACAGGAACCATGGAATGGCTAAACTACTTAGAATCATAGGATCATTCAGGTTGGAAAAGACCTTTGAGATCATCTAGTTCAACCTTTAACCTAAAGGTTGAAGTCCACCACTAAGCCATGCTACTAAATTCTACAGAAACCATACAGAACCAAAATCTGCTTTATTCAGAGGGTACAAACCAATCAGCATCACACAGCGCGAGTGGCACAACTGCCAGTTCCAGGCACTTTCTGCTAGATCTTCCTAAGGGGCAGTTTCCCACAAGCACATTCTTAAAAGGACTTGCTTAGGAGCTAAAATGCTTTGTATCTGTTGAACCTGCACCCCAGGGACTGTATAAACTTTCTGGAACAACCAAACCCATACCCTTTTAGACTCCATCTGTGAGTCTTTTTATAAGTAAAAAGGTGGAATTTACAAACCAAGTCAGTGAACTTGGTAGTTGTTTTCTATACCTTGTTACTGGAAGTACAGGGATTATATTAAAGCCACTGAGAGAGATCATCCTGCAAACCCAACTACTACTATTTATTCCAAATCCCAAAAGTGTTCCCTGTGTGGGTTCCTAACATCTATAATGAGTATAGGATGGTCACAAATAGCATAATTGAGTGACCTGAAGGGTACTGAAAATCAAAATTAGAAAGGCAGATTTTGTACCTATCTTCTCAGAAAGCAAGGAGCCTTTGAGCTTAGCTGTTTTCTAGCTCGTTGCAGCCTGCGTGCAGGTCAAGCAGTCAGATGTAGGAAGAACTGGCAGCCTGCCCTGCCCTGGAAAGCCTCAGGTCTGCCATCATGCATCTGCATTACCATGCAAAGTCACAATCATCAATGTCATTTACAAGACTTGTCAGAAGGAATACAGAAACCAAATGATGCATCCCAAGACTATTTTAAGTAAAAACACATTTTCTCTTCCCTTTTGTCTCTTCAATTAGACTGTGCTGATTTCTTTTATCTTCTTCATGGTACATGAAGAAGAACATTTAAGCTGTTTTCTATATTCAGGAGTCCAAATCTGTTTCTTTTGTGATTAGCTCTTGTTCCATGCTTGTCACTAAGTCTGAATTTGGGTCAATATCTGACTATTAATTAGAAAGAAATCTTTTTAATTTCCCCCCTTTTTTTTCCTCCCTTTTTTTTTTTTTTGAGGGTGTGTTATTTAGTTGTGAAGAAAAGTCACTGCCGTGGCATTTCTTAGCACTCTGATATCTCTCTGTTTGGAGTATTTCTATTTAAGCAACTTCTCCTTAAAAATAATCACAATTATCCACACTTTTCTAATATGTATGTGACCTCAGAGGGGAGCTGGGACTCTTTCTGCTTGCTTCATCTTCACAGTTTTTACTGAGCTTCCAGCTTACTGTGTTTTCTACTAATTTTGTTGTCAGTAGGGTTTCATTGCTGTATGAGGTTAGATTACGTGGGTCTACAAGGATGATCTTTTACTTTGGATTTTTGGTGAGAATCTCAATGTTTTTCATCCATCTGATAGCAACAAAACTTTCCTCTTTCTTCCTGATTTATTTATTTATTTATTTAGATTAGCTCCCCTCTGTCTTTTGCAACACTCTTTCAGAACAGAAAAATTATTTTAATTTAGATTATCTTAAAATAGCCACATTATTCTAGTTTGGCTTTGAACCTTTGGCGACTAAGACTTTGACCGTAAGTTAAATGGTCTGTGACATTATGTAAAACCTTTCATGACTGTGTTAGGACATGGATATATCAAGCCTTTGTTTTCATATTGAGGACAAGGTAGACTGACTTGCCAATGTTTAGATCCAGAGAACTCCACATAGCCAGTTACAATACAGCCCCAGTGTTAGTGTCCACAACAGCTACCGTCAGATGTTTTTTTGCTGATCGATGCAAAACTGGAGCGGTTTGATGTTTAATTGAAGTTCATTCCCATGGTATCTGAATATCAGAAAAATTGTAGTTTTCCCTTTGAGTGAAGTACACTGAGAGTTTTAACTTTGTCTTCAGTATGACAATTGTGCTAGCAAAAATTCACAAAGCTGAGTGCTTTAAACTGTACTCTGAAATTTGTATTTCAGCATACGTATAAATGATCTACTAGTCAGGGGTGCTGAGTGCCTCACATTTCTCAGTGAAAGCAACAGCAGAGAGAAGTTTTAGGAGAAAATGTTTTCATCAAAAGCAAGCCAATACAAGGACAAATGTCTCCAAGCGGTTTCTGACCCAAACCCTGAGTATTACCTTTGGCTCATTTCCATCGTGCTGGGGAAGTCAACTGGCAGGTTAAGTTAATGAACAGGAAAAATAGACTGCTGTGCTGCAGAAATAAGAGAAACAGCCTCCAGGTCATCTCCCTGTACCTGTTGGCATTCACTAGTTTATGATCAAGTATGCTTCTGTCACTTTTTTCATTATCTTATGGTGAACATGAGGCAACCCTTTACAGAATTCAGCTTGTTAGATGATGACACTTCCTCCTGTGCTTCTGAGAGGAAGCATAGAAGATGAGAGTTAGTGTTTCTTACAGTTCACTTTTTGAACTTGAACATTTCATTTCGGAATGACAAATAAACAAAATGTTTCATTACTTATTCATATTTACTGAAGTTGTATGTTGCATTGATATATGTAACCTTGCAGGGGAGCGTGAGTTTTGCTTTGCCCTCTTCTTTAGAATGGATGATGGTATTGTCCAATAATAAATTTTGAAAATAAAAATGAAAAGGTGTATTTTAATGGGCCCTGGAGATCAGAATTTATGATATTTTGTGGAATATTCAGTCAAAGCTCTGAAGTTCATAGAACAAGTTACACAAAAAAGCTTCTCATCCGAATATATTAGAGCATACTAAATCTTAAGGTCTCAGTAAAAAGCTTGTTGCAGAAAGCTTACTAAGAAAATATTAGTGACTGCTGAGTTTCTTCCACCCATCTATGCAACTGTATACTAACTACACAAAGATTACAGAATCACAGAACAGTTGAGATTGGCAAGGACCTCTGGAGGTCTTCTACTCCAACCCTCCTGCTCAGAACAGGCTCAGCTAAGAGCAGGTTGCTCGGGGACATGTACAGTCAGGTTCTGAATATCTCCAAGGATGGAGACTCCACAGCTCTCTCGGCAACCTAGTGTTTGACCACATTCACAGAAAGTAAATTTTTTCTTATGTCTAAATGGAATTTAGGGGGTCTACAAGAAAGCTGGAGCAGGACTCTTTATCAGGGATTGTAGTGATAGGGCAAGGGGTAACAGCTTTAAACTGAAAGAGGGTAGATTTAGATTAGATATTAGGAAGAAATTCTTTACTGTAAAGGCAGTGAGGCACTGAAACAGCTTGTGTAGAGAAGCTGTGGATGCCCCATCCCTGGAAGTGTTCAAAGCCAGGCTGGATGGGGCTTTGAGCAACCTGGTCTGGTGGGAGGTGTCGCTGCCCATGGCAGGGGGTTGGAACTGGGTGGTCTTTAAGATCCCTTCCCAGACAATTCTATGATTCTGTGAATTTCCTGTTGGTATTTCAGTTTGTGCTTATTGCCTCTTGTCCTGTCACAGGGCACCACTAAGAAGAGCCTGGTTCCATTTTCTTTAATCCCTCCCATCAGGCACTTATGTGCTTTGATAAGATCCCCCTGAGCCAGGATGAACAGTCCCATATGCTCAAGTCCTTTAATCATCTTACCGGCCCTTTGCTGGACTCTGATCCAGTATGTCCATGTCTCTCCTGTACTGGGAGCTCATGGCTGGGCACAGCACTCTAGACATGACAACAGTGCCAAGTAGAGGGATAGGACCACCTCCCTCAAATTGCTGGCCATACTCTGCCCAGCATAGCCAAGGAGGCTGCTGGCCTTCTTTTCATTGAGGGCACACTGCTGGTTCATGGTCAGTTGGGCACCTGCCAATATCCCCAGGTCTTCTTCTACAAAGCTGCATTCCAGCAAGTCAGAATGTACTGCTGCTTGGGGTTATTCTCTCCCACGTGCAGGACATGGCATTTGTCTTTGTCAAACCTTGAGATTCCTGTTTGCTCATTTCTCCAGCCTGTTTTTATCCCCCTAAATGGCAGTACAATCATTTGGTCTCAGCCACTCCTCCCAGCTTTGTGTCAACTACAGACTTGCTGATGGTGTGCTCTGCTCTGTTGTCCGGGTTGTTAAAGAAAAGGTTACAGTGCTGGCCATGGTATTGACTCCTGGGGTACACCAGTAGTGACTGGCCTCTACCTGGACTTCTTGATACTAATCACAGCCCTTTCAGCCTGGCAGTTGAACTCACTATTTAGCCTGTATTTAATCAACTTGTCTATGAAGATGTTACAGAAAGCCTTCTTGAGTCAAGACAAACAACATCCACTGTTCTTCCCTCATCCAGCAAGACAGCCATCTCCTTGCAGAAGGCTATCAGGTTGATCAGGCACAATTTCATCTTCCTAAGTCTGTGCTAACTGCTCCCAATCACCTTCTGTTCCTTCTTGTGTTTGGAAACGGTGTCCAGGAGGATCTTTTTTTCTATCATCTTCCCAGGGATAAGGTTAAGTTGACCAGTCTGTATTCCCAGGGATCCTCCTTCTTGCCTTTCTTGAAGGACAGAGTGACATTTGCTTTTTTTCCAGTCCTTAGGAACCTCTTCCAGTCACCACAACCTGTTAAAGTATTGAGAGTGGCCTCACAATGACAACAGTGACATTCTGTCATGTTGCATGCATGGACTTCAGTATGTCTAGTTCGATTAAATATACCTTAACCTGATTCCTCTCCACCAAGGTTAAATCTTTCTTACTGTGGGCTTTCCCACCAGTCTTGGGCACCCAGGGTTCCTCAAAGCAAGTCCTACTAGTAAAGACTGAGGCGAAGAAAGTGGTGAGTATTTCAGTCCTTTCCATGTCACTACCAGGTGTTTGCCCTGTTCAGCAGTGGGCCTGCATTTTCTCTAGTCTTCTTTTTGCTGCTGATACACCTGTACAAGTCTTTCTTGTTGCCCTTCATGTCCCTTGCCAGATTCAACTACAGATGGGTTTTGGCTTCCCTAATCCCATTGCTACATGCTCAAACAGTGTCTTTGTATTTTCCTTGGGTAACCTGGGTCCTTCTTCTACTTCTTGTACACTTCCTTTTTCTGACTTTAGTCAGGAGCTCCTTGTTCATCCATGCAGGCCTCTTGCCACCTTTGCTTGATTTCCTGCACATTGATATGATACCTTCCTGAGCTTGGAGGAGCTTGAAATTTTGTCCCCGTCTCTCAAGATCCTGAACTCCACCACTCATGGTCACTTCAGCAAAGGTTGTCCCTGACCTTCATGGCCCCAGCAGTTCTTCCTTGTCTGTATGAGGTCCAGCAGAGTGCCTTCCTTCCTTGGCTTCTCAGTCACCTGTGTCAAGAAGTTATCATCAGCGTGTTCCAGAGACCTCCTAGATTGGCTAGGCCCTCTTATGTTGCCCTTCGAGCAGGTCGCTGAAGACCCCATGAAGACCAGGACTTGCAAACACAAAGCTTCCCCCAGTTGTCTGAAGAAGGCCTCATCTACTTCTTCCTGATTAGGTGGTCTGTAGCAGATACCCACTGAAGTGTCACCCACATTGGTGTTCCTGACCCATAAGCTCTGTTCTGAGTCATCAGCAGTCATTTTTAAGGACACCATTAACAATGGCTAATTCAGGAAGCAGTTCTAGCTGTTGAGGCACACTCCTAGCAGTATGGTATTATACAGGGCCGGGAAGGCACCAAGTGAGGTTGTTGAGTGTGGGGGGTCGCCCACAGCATGTATTTCTCAATACATGCAGTATATTTAATTGTTTTCACAAATTTTAAATCCAGAGAGGCATTCAGAAACTAGTTTACAAGAAGCTGTAGCTTCCTCAGAAGTGCTCATGATTGACCTAATTATCATTTTCTTCTGATTGCCACACATATTTGCACATACTGAGAGTAAACATAGTTGAATGAGCACTTACCTGGCAATACAACGTGGAAGTTTATGAAAAGAACAAATTTATTCAGATACTGCTGATACTATACAGCGATTCTGGACTACAGTTCTTTGAATTTCCCTCAATTAGATGTTGTATTTACATGAACCTGTTGTGGTTTAACCCCAGCAGGCAGCTCAGCACCATGCAACCTCTTGCTGACTTCTGTCCAGGTGGAATGATAGGGGAGAAAATCAAAAACATAAAAGTGCAAGAACTCATGGGTTGAGATAAAGACAATTCACCCAGTGAAGCAAAAGCTGCGCACGAGCAGAGCAGAAGGAATCCAGTTGCTGCTTCCCACCGGCAGGCAGGTGTCAGCTGCTCCCAGCAGAGCTGGGCCCATCACGTGTAGTGGTTCTTTGGGAAGACAAACCACATCACCCCGAATGTCCCCCCCTGCCTCCTTCTTTCCCCCAGCTGTTACTGCTGAGCATGCCGCCGTGTGGTGTGGGACATCCCTTTGGCCAGCCTGGGTCACCCGTCCTGGCTGTGTCCCCTCTCAGCTGGCAGGGCAGCAGCTAAAAACACCGGTGCGTGATTACCAGTATTTTATTAAAAAATCTGAAACAGAGCATCATATGAGTCTCTATGAAGAAAATTAACTCTATCCTAGCCAAAACTAAAACAGAAACATTGGAAAAAGAACATCCATAGTGTAATTTATCTCCTCCAGAATGTGAATTTAACTGATCTGCTTAAATAGTGATAGTGGCAGTCATTAACATGCTGGATTCATAGAGAAATAACATATGGAAAAGCACAGGGATATTCTGCACTGCTGTGTGCTGTGCTGCTTGCACAAGCCAAGCTGAGGCTAATCAGAGCAGAAGATTCCATCCCTCTTCAACAGTTTATCAGATGTCTATTTTATACAGCTGGGGCTTTTTAGTTGCTGTTTTTTTGTTTAGTTATTTGTTCCTTTATTTTAGTATTATAAACAGAAGAGATGCATTCTTCTCATTCTTCTGTATGACTTTGGACAGATTTTCTTTTTTGCTTTAGCTAAGAAACTGCTGTGCACATGCTGATGTTCATTTCTTACACAGTCATCGCTCTACTTGTTCTTCTACCAGTAGGAGTTTTACAAATACTGGAGTGTGAATGAGGGTGGGTCTAAAAAATTCTATTTTGGTCTGTTTGCCTGTACTGTAGAATTTCCTTTTTTCTAATGTTCTTAGTGAATGCTAAAAGGGAAGCATGAATAAGTTGGGCAATATGGCAGGGAATTTATGTGAGTAGCAGCTTGGCTACCAGCTAATGTCTGTTTGTCCCCTGCATCATCAGCATTCAGAAGAAAAGAGTGGTTTTGAAATAATTAAGGCTTGGAACCTTATTTCATTGTTGCTTTTGAGACATGGGGAATTTACAAATGTAAAATAAGAAGACTACCAATGGAAGGGGAGGGCTGCAGGTAGGGCTGCAACATTTAAAGCCAAATATTTACACCTTTATGTTGAGGCAGATTTATATCTGATGTTGTTCCTGCATCTTAAGTATCACCTATAATCCTAGGAACTGCACATGAAGCTGCTGCAGGAGCCTTTGGCATTTAACTTACGTGTTGGGCTTTTTATTCTATATGAGGTTACTGCTCCTCCATGCCAGCAACTGGGCTCTTCCTCTCCCTGCTGTGGGAGATGCTTAACACAGACAAGAAACTCAAAACCCAGCTGGACAAGGTCCTGAGTAACCTGCTGTAGTGGATGCAGCATCAGTCATGAAGGTTGGATTAGACAATTTCTTAACCTCTCCTTTCACACTTCAACTATTCTGGCATCCTGTGAATTAACCGACCAGAGCAAAAATAACTCCCCAGAGGCCTGATGGGCTTGTGTACTCTTGCCAGTATTTTCATTCCCTTCAGTGTAATCTACTTGCAGAGGACTGTTTTTAATAATAACAATATTTTATCACATGGAAATTTTATCCAAAGAAGTTAGCATTGTTTACAGTCTTGGTTTCCATTGGTGGTGACTCTGCTGTATCTCGTGACAGGTGGAGATGTTCCCAATTTAATCTGTTATAAGAATGGTTTGAATCTTATCTTTTGCAGATAAGCTGAAGAATAAACTTTCCTTTCAAATACACATGAAGGTCTTGGCCATGATACCTGCATGCACAGACCACAAGATAAAGTTAATATTTATTCCACAAGTGGAAGGAGAACATAATGCTGATAAAGAGCTTCATTTTCAATAGAGTTGATATAGAACACTGCTGCCTGTCAATCATATTATAAAATGGTTAACATTGATTTTATTAAAGTGAGCACAAAACCCTCAACAAATATTTTCTAAGTATTACAGATGTGTTTCTTTTGACAGTTTTTGACCAGCTCCCTCCTCAGGCTTTTCTATACCACATTCCATTAATCTCTGTCAGCTTTACACCGTATAATAATCCTGCTATTTGGGTTAGAGAAGGAAATTGTGTCCAGTGGGTGTGATTACTCATTCTTATGCTTCAAAGTATCTAGTAAAATATAGTAGGACAGGCTCTTTTTGTTACATCTGGACTGTTTAACTGCCTGCCGTCATTGTGAATGTATGTAAATGAGAGCAGAGCACAAGGCTGGGCCTTTTAATGTGTTGTCAGGCCTCCTTTTCAGTGTCCTCATTGTGGTTGAAAAGAAATGCTGTTTTGGGTTGTCCTTGTTCGTGGTTACTTAACTGAGAGCTGATATATAAGAACTTTGCATGATTAACTTATATGGGCTAGTAGGAAAAGAGATTTTTTCCAGATATTAACTGTATTAATTTGTGAGAAAAGCATGAATCTTGGAAGTTGCACTCATGTAAACCTCATTAACGTCAGCTGGAAATCAGGAACTTTTCTCTTCAGAAAACCAGGTTTCCATATCTGCATATGATTAACACTGAAGCAATAAAAATGGGAGGATGTCGTGATGAAAAATGTGAACATTTTTAGGGCTTTAGTTGGATGCGTAAAGGTGCGCATGCTCCTGGCCATCCAACATGGAAGCAGCTCTGTGAGCCTCTCTCAGCCAGTTCAAAGTAACTTCCAGCCCTGAAACATTTCGAGAGAAGGAAAGAGAAAGGAAAAAACTATGCTCCAAAAGATAATAGGAGGGCATAAAAAATGCTGATGGGTATAAAGATGGGAGAAGTTCCTGTCCTTTCAGTTGCTGATGTTTGCTTCCTGCATCTTTAATAATGGATTGTCATTTTTAAGTGGTGACTATTAACATAATTTGAGAGACGAAAAGGAAACAAGTGCTTGCAAGTCATGTGAGGAGATAGTTTGGTGCCAAACGATGCTCTGCACAGTGCTTTAGTGAGCACTCCGCAGACACAGCACCTCTCCTGCTCTCTTTCTTTCCACTGGAACTTTTTTGAAGGCAACATACTTAAAACCAAATGTGTTAATGCCAAATCCAGGCAAAGCGAACTTGATCCTTTGTTTTGCTGTTGCCAGCTTTTCATCTTAGAGAGCCAGTTTATTTTGAAAAATATTTCTCTTGAATGTCCTCCAACAATGCAGTTAAACCAACAGTCAGCTACAGCTTCGACTCCACACACCTTCTCTACAGGAACCTCCTCCAAAAAGGCAACGGGAAGACTCAGAAAATTAAGGTTCTCTCTGACCAGCCAAGGTGACTGATTTTTTAAATGAAAAAATATAATTAAAAAAAATCGGTACAACTAGATAAATAAGACCAGAAAGAGCAGTGTTTATACCTAATTCTTCACTTGTGTACTATGTCCTTGTGGGGAGGTCTAGATTTGATCCAACTTAGTGAATTTTGAACTTGCACCAAGCTCTCCACAGTCTTCACTGGTTCTTGGAAATTTTTTTTACAGGCTCCCAGGTCTACTCCATCTCTCCTGCTGTCACCCCCTGCTGTCTTTCAGGTCTTTTCCCAGGCTTGCTCAGCAGTTCATTGACAGACAATGAGCAATGTCATTTCCATCAGAGAAGTCTACTGACCTCAACATTTCCTAAATAATTGTATGTTTAGTATCTTACGTGTAAAACTAACACCAGATATGACATACAGCATGAAGATCCTCAAGAAAGTTGCACCAGCTTGAGAAACTGTCTAAGGAGAAAATAATTCAGCTCCTAAGGGGAAATTAATTTCCATCTCCCCCCGTAAGAAGAGTTTTCAGAGAAGTCATTTGGTCACTGATGACAAACCCAGACTCGGACTCTGTGATTAAATCTTGGAAGTCGACTGGTTTGTTCCTTTAGAGCAGGGATGGGAAACCTTCTCATTGCTGGGGCTGGGGATGCTTCAAACACCTCTACTGGTCTGCACTTTAATGGGTTCCCAGCGATGGTAGCCAGTAACTGCCCCAGTCCATGTGAAACGGAGAGAGAGCCACATCTGGCCTTCAGGCTGTGGGATCTCAGATCCTGCACTGGAAAAATTCATAACAGAATCACACAATATTATTGTAAAAGCACTATTAAAAGTTTTTAATGTTGTTAAAGTAGCTAGTAAGATGGAGGAGATCACATAAAAGGAAATTTGATTTTCTGGTGCTTTAGTATAGAAACTTGCTATGTAATTAGAGATAAAAACTCAGTAAATTAATGAGGTCTTTTTATTGAAAACTTTTTCAATCTACAGTGTAGCACACATGAACTAATAGTTTCAAGAAAGATAGTTAGAAGCCACATGTTCAATGGGATACAAAGGGGAAAACAATGAAGCCTCCATCTATGAACAGTAAGATATTTCATTTATGAAATTATGATTACGTTGTTTTCTTCCATTGCTGACTACTGCTAGTGCACTGCTCAAAAAGTAAAGGGTACAGTGATCTGTAAATATACTGTTAATATATAGGTCAGTTTTCACAATAAAGCACTGCTAGGAGAGTGAATTGTAATTCACTCAAATCTGCTAGATTTTTGTTCACTGTTTTTTGAAGCTGTGCATTCTTCTTATATATTACTTAAATAAAATAATCAAATAGGTTAAATTCATAAGAGCAGTGAAACATGTAGTGCATTTCTTGATTGCTAAACCATCCAGTCCTGTTGAAAATCTCGTTTTGTTTTTCTTAAAACAGCAATTCTTCCAATTGTGCAAATGGATCACAGGATCTATTGTCATTAGCTTAAAAGGAAGGAGGTATTTTGCTTTTGTGACCACATTCTAAATGTTGAAAAAGTACTGTCTTTTTAAGTTGGGCTTATCATTCTCTAATCAGAAGTGCAGTGCTTGCCAGTGAACTAAGAAGGAGCAGAAAGGAAAGAAGGTCTTTCTGCATCGAGCCGTGTAACCACCCCCAAATTTACTTTGGTCTGGATTTGGGTTTTATCCGTGGCAAGACTTTTGCTATCTGTAGTGTGCCTATCTAAGAACTAAAATGCAAGCTTTGACATAGGGTTTTGATCAGCTACCTTATTGTCGATCACTAGAAAACGCCTCTGACATTCAGAGAGGTTGCTGAAATTGTCCATGAGTGTTTTCAGCAGGAGAGAGTGCCTGTGTGGAGCAGCACTAACAAGGAAGGGGATTTGTGTCGTTCCCACTGCTTTTACGCATCAGCCTTTGTTAAAGCAAACATTGTCAGCCTGGAGCGGGAGGGGAGTTGGCTTTGTAAGTTCAACTCCACAACACCCTGTGAAGCAAATTTTGTAATGAAAGTCTTGAAAATGTGCTTGACCTGTTGTAGGAGAGGATTACCGGGAGGCAGTGCTTGAATGTGTTTTCACAGCGTAAGCTTCCTGATAAATAGTGACTTTGAGATCTTTTCTGCTGCCTATTCTGAAAGTCTTTGATAGGGGTAAAGGACTGAATGGCTTTAGATTTACAAAAAGTTAATCATCACTTGATGATTTTTAAGAAGCAAATAATTAGCTTAGCCAAAGCTTGTATAGCCTGAAGGATTTATAATCTTTAGACTGAAGTCCTAGCGGCAGGAGTTTTAACAATATATGAATTAAGGTTTCTGCCACAGAATCACCTCAAATTTGAATGAAGAAGAGCTCAACAGGGTTGGTTTGCTTATGGAGAAAAATGTCTGAGGAGCTGACCTCATTTTTAACAAGCGAGGGATGTAATTATTTAAACGTATCTACCAGGAGGAAATTATTGAAATGGTTCTGTTAACCATTTGGTAGCAGATTCAGGGAGAGGCGGTGTTATGCCTATCCCAACATCCTGGGTTTTCAGCATTTTAGGAATCTCACATGGGATTCTGTGGTCACGAGCTCTTGATTTTGGTCCCCCGAAAGTAACTCTGTGACATAACCTTAAACATGAGTAACTGGCAAACAGGAGACATGCCACTGCTAGTTGTCTGGGGTCAGAGAGATGGGCCCTTATAGCATACATAGTCACCATCACAGTGCTCTGTAGGAGCTCTGCGTGGTCAGGGCTTGACAGCAGAGGGTCAGACGCTTCCCTGGCATTCTGCAGTTCTGCTAATCTCAGCAGGATTCCTGGGGGCATTAGTGCATTAAGTGGTTTATTAGAAGAGATAATTAGCACAAAGCAGCTGGGGATTTTGTAAATAAGGAGACTTGGTCTGCATCACTGAAGCCTGGTTACGTGACATGGCACGTCCCCAGTGGAGCCTTCTTACTTCTCAGCTCCCCGGTGCTTGGCGCGTCCACCAGGATGGGCAAGTCCAGCTAAGGAATTGCCACGGCTGATGGGACCTACCTGAATGGTGATATGAACAAAAGCACTTCCAAAAGCAACACGCGCACACAGTTTCAGTGCCTCCTGGCATGGGAGCCAGCAGCCAAGCAGAACAGGTGCGCGCAGCAGGGCAGTGAGCTGGGGAGCGAGGAGGCACAGGGGAACGGCAAGCGCCAGCTGATCTGTCAAAGGACTCCAGCTACAATCCCTGGAATCAGCCACAGACAGACAAAACTTTTTGATCTATGTTCTGCCAGGAAACTGAGCTTTCCTCAGGTGGGAATTTAGACTTGCAGGTGAAAGAGGAAAAAAAAGCGTATGTACGGCACAAAAAGTGTTAGAATCTGGGGTACATTTAAAGAAACCACAGATCATTCAGTGTGCTCATTCCAGGCTTACCCACATACTGACAGACAAAAGCTACTTCAACTCAATACATTTTCATCAAAGCAAGTCATATTTTTAGACTCTTTCTGTATTATTAAATATAGATGATACTGAGAGTCCAGTGTTGCTCATATGGGAATGAGTGAGTGGTTCTGATTGCAGTGGGGAACTATTGGACTGCTTTTTGCTCCTCATACCCTGAGCCTTCCCTTCAGCTGCCCGTGATTTCCTCCCATAATTTATGACCTTCCTCAGCCTGGTCAAACTCTTGGAAATTATGGCAGCACATTTTATCTCCTATATATTGATCCAGCACTGGGACTTTCATCAAAGCACTGGAGAATGACCTTTATAACATTTTAGTGGCACATTATATATTTAGCCCAGTCTTCCTCCATATGGTATGAATATGACTATTTTTAAAGGTACAGTGCGATACATATAGTATTAAAACTAATCTAGGAAAGTACTATATTGAGTATGTTAGCATTATGCCATGACCTATGAGTCTTTGCTTTGCTTACTAATGGTAGTTTTTAGCAGGCACTGAAATAAAATACATTTTTAACTCATCTTCACATTCCTGCACAGCAATGATTTCTAGCCATACATCTGAAGTATTTGTATTACATTAATTTCCTGTAATAGAAAATAACTTTAAAACTCTGTGGAAAGTATCAAGGAAACTATACTATCAAAATCACAGTTTTGAAGGTAAATATAATTTATTAAGGAAAAAAGGATATCACTGTTTCCCTGATCACTCTGTACCCAAGACTATTCCATTAGTAACTTGTAAATGTACTGTCAGGATATCCTCAAACATTCATTAATCACATAGGATGTAAACTCTCAGAAGTATTCATACACCCAAATAATTGCCACAATTATTTTTCTAATTTGTGTACCTTTTCACTGGTCAGGACATGATGATGAAAAAAGAGTAGATTTATATTAGACATTAGAAAGAAGTTATTTACTGTGAGGGTGGTGAGGCACTGGCACAGGCTGCCCAGAGCAGCTGTGGATGCCCCATCCCTGGAGGTGTTCAAGGCCAGGCTGGATGGGGCTTTGGGCAACCTGGTCTGGTGGGAGGTGTCCCTGCCCATGGCAGGGGGTTGGAAACGGGTGATCTTTAAGGTCCCTTCCAACCAGATTCTGTGATTCTATGTGTATGATGCTGGTCTCGCCATGCCATTTTCACACTGTTGACATGACACAGCTCTCAGCCCAGGTTGCTCAGGTTTAAGATGGCCAGATTCAATAAAGCAAAAAATCATCCTGATTTCATTGAGTTTATTCCATGCTGGTCTTCCCGCCTATTTTTTGCTAAGGCCTTGAGAAATTACTTGGGAAGTAAGTAAGACAAGACTGATTTGGAGACTTTGAGCTGAGATGTGTTTGAGAAAGCTGTTTGTTTGGATCTCTTAGCAAGATTTTATCCCTTATAGCCAAGAGACAGTAACTTGTGGTATGAGTGCATCTAAATACAAATTGTGAGGTCTTGGGCCCTCAGTGTTGATGCTCTTTCTTCAGTCATCTTCCCTGATGTGGAAAAAAAACCCACGCTCAGTATTTGTGTGTGTGCATGTACGTGTCAAGTGCGAGGTGTGATTTTTCTTTGTATTGGCATGGTGCCGTACATGGGCCGTAGGTACCTCTTTTCTGTTTTCAGTAGGATCACATCGGTTTGCAAGCTCTAAGTAACTAGTCTCATGTTCACTGTTACTCCAGAAGAAACAGATAAGATGTAATCCCTCTCCCATAGGAAGTCAATATACTGCATAAGAGCTCTTGACCCTTAATCTTTCTGATGTAGCTTTCATATCACAATAAAAATCATCAGTCTGGAACAGAACAGTTTGACAGGATGACTCAGTAAAGCCACAAAATGACAGATACTAGAAATAAAAAGCAAACAAACCGTGCCAGGTCATTGCTGTCAAAGCAGGACCCTTCACCTGTTGTTCCTTCCACTTACAGAGTCAGCTCATAGTGTGAGGACCAGGTTTTCTGTTCACAGGGTGAATTATTGATATGACCTGAAAATTTAGTATGATCTTATTTATTTTCTAAGATTATACATTACGTCTCAGGACATACTTTTTGCAGCAGCAGCCACATGCTTTGGCTGCAGTCCCTAAGGTGATGATCCCACCTGGATCTGTGAACCAGGGTGCTCTGTCCTTCCATTTCTGATCACTTCTCCTGTCTGCTGGGCTACCCTTTCCTCTCTGCTCTCAGTATTTGCAATAAAGCCCTCACCTTGTCCAGCTATATAGAGCCAGGCCAAAAAAGAAAAAAAACTCCCAAACCCTCAGACCATATATCTTAGGTGGTGCAGGTGGTAGAGTTGGGGGTTACCTTCAGTAGTTTCCAGACAGTTCATTCAGCCTGAACTGTCTTCTTACTCTGTTAAAAGGACAACTATTACATACTGGCTTTAATGCTGGCTGTAGTTGTCTGTAGGTCAAAGCTTTGCTTAAAGGCAGCTTTTAATGTCTTCCAGCAAAGTAGGTAGAGCACATCACAGTGTGATGTCTGATCTGCCTGTAAACAGAGCTGACGACATTTCACTGAAAATGATGATTGGATTATTCAACAGCAGTGCATAAAAGTGCATTGCATGTGCTGAACAGCTTTAGCTGGGTAAAGAGCTAGAAGATGCTGAGGAGGATGGTTACATTTCCTCTTCTGCCTTAGATCAGAGGCAATACCTCTCAAACAGTGCCCAAAGCTTCTCACGACCAGGTGTTTTGGGGCATAGACAGGACAGGAGGAGGAGTTTTTTTCAGTTGGTATTCCTTTACTTGATACCCATGATTAAACATCAATTTGTTCAGGAACTTGAATCCAGGGCTACATATATATTCATAAATTAAGTAGCATCCGAAAACATTCCTGGGTGCTGGAACTCCATCATCTGGGCATATTTAATTTCTTAATACAGGTGTAGCCCAGAAGCTCTGTATCTTACCTCCCTGTGAGAAATAGATACAGTGAGAAAAAGGATGACCGAGTATTGTCTACCAAGAACTCAGGGCAGAGATTTGAACCACCTGTCTGATGGAGAGCTCCAGTCGTCAGACAACACACAGTTCCTAGGCAATTTGGTCTCATATCACAGCAGTTAAACTTTCATGGTAAACTTAGTATATGAGTCAGAGGTACAGGAAGGAGGATGGTGCTCCAGCCTGGTGAGTAGGGATGTTTTCAGGAGGGGAACCTCCTGGGTACATGTCTCTGCTTTAATACAGGCTCAGTAACATGTAGGGGAGACTGAGGATGTGTCTGTCAGTGATGAGGTGGTGAGCAATGTGGGTTTGGGTTCGCATTGCCACAGGAAGACGAGGGAATTGCAACACTGGACCTCATGTTCTGGTTGAGCACTTTCATGCCTCAGCCTTTGGAAGGGAGATTTTCAACATCGCAAGTCTAACACAGTTTTTCTGACAGCTTTTCAGAAATATATATATATATTTTTAAATAAATTAGAGGTTAGGTTACATGTAGGCCTATATTTTGAAGATATAGATGGCAGTGGTGATGGATGTCTGTTTTTGTGAAAAAGATGAGGGAAAAAAAGAAATGCAAATTGGAGGGGTTTTTGACTGCTCTACTGCAGAATGTTATTTGTTTCACTCTACTTAGATCAATAAGTAGACAGGATACCCCACTCCCCATGAAAGCTGTTTCACAGTCAGCAGTTAATGAGTTAGTACTGGAAAAAAATTAATGAGCCCAGGCTTGTTATGTCCAGAAAAAGTTCGCAGTTCAGTAGAATCACCAAGAATTGCCTTTGGAGAGCCAAAATACAAAGAAAAGAAAACTGTATTGCTGTTCTCACATAGTTTGTGTGATTTCTCTAATTCTTGAAGCTTCATAAACACGTGTGGTAAGGTTTTTCTCAGATGGCAAACAATAGCAGTGAAAAGATGGTGTGCCTGATTTCATCACAAAGAGTATCTTTCTCCTTCCTTCCTTCCAAGAAGCTAAGTATCGATCGTCATTCACAACGTGGAGGAGGAAAACCTTTGCTTATATTGAATTTTAATGTTCTAAAAAATGCGGATTTCCTGGCACTGCCTGGAACAACGGTGCTGTGGCTGATAGAGGCAGAAGGAAATTGTCTGCCTCGCCTCTGTGGAATATTCTGCCTATCCTTCCTGAAGTCTTTGGGAACCTGCTTCAGATATAAAACACTTAGCATCTGGGAAGGGAGAGGAGAACATCAATCAGACGTGGAAGGATCAAAACCTGTGACTCCCTGCGGAGTGACTGTTGGGAGGGAAACAGCTGAATAATGTTGAACATATTCAGATCTCTGGCTTCACCTAACGCACACTGTGAAGGCTGTGTTTGTAGTCAAATGCTGATTCATTTTTATGGATGTGGAAACGACTTTGTGCTTTTGCCTTTAAAGACACTGCGTTATTGTTTGTCTGAGAGGCAGTGCCAGTTGCTTCTGCTTCCTTTTAGACAAAAATAAGCACGAATATTAAACTGGAGTGTGATTTTTTTTGCTGAAAGTGCAGGCCTGGCCATGAAATGATTTGGGATCTGGCTGAGGAGCTTGGTACGCTGCAAATATTTGAGGGGTTTTAAAAACTCAACTTTATTAAAAAATTAAAGTTTCCTAAACCTCAGTGATAATTAGTCCCATGTGGATATCAAGAGTATTCAGGGGTCATGCTCACACTCAGGAATCTAGAACTGGAGTGGCTTTGAGGACAAAATCACTGAAAGAGTTCGCCCCTCACTTTGGAAGTGCCTTCCACAGTTACCTCTACAAGGAACAGAATGTTGTCTTGTAAGCATCAAAGTCTATGGGAAGAATATCAAATAGGGGAATTGTATGATTTGGGATGAGCAGACAGACAGCATCATAACAAAATAAAACCTCACACATGGTTGCTGTTTTATGGATATGACCTTCCCTTTTTCAAAGGCAGAAGTCTTCCACTGGGAGCTGGAAGGTAGAAAATAGCCTGACAACACAGCATGTGAATGCATGTCTCTAGCATAAGTATAGCTAATATTTTCTATTAGTGCTCTGTAGCACTCTCTGGGCAGCAATCAGTTCCATTTAAATATGATGAATATGAAAGTAATAATGTTTCAAATTTTACTCTTGTACATACTGTCAAGGGAGAGAATGTTGATATATTTTTTTTTAATAGTCTGATAGTGAAATACAATGAAAATCTAATTCCTGCAACACAGTTAATTCTCTTTTCAATTCTGCCATGTCTGAATTTTTCAGGGTTTTGAAGGTATTCCTGTCCCGAACTGCTCAGCGTATTCCATACATGACAGGTGGGCGAGTGATGAGGATGCTGGCTGTAATTCTCCTGGTAGTCTTTTGGTTCCTCGTTGGCTGGACTTCTGCAATAACCCAAAATTTGGAGAGAAACATTCCACTCATTGGCCAAGGGCAAACATCTGACCACCTGATCTTCAATATGTGCCTCTTAGACCGCTGGGATTACATGATGGCTGTTGGTATGTTCATTTTCTAGCTTACCCTCTAATGTCTAAAATAAGGTTTAGTTGCCTTTTCTTTACATTTTCCTTCTTGTAGAATATCTTAAAGCTTTATCAGGATGCATAACACCACTTGAAAAACATTGAGGATAATGAAATATTGGCATATATGGTTTTTAAATGGTCTGAGAAGTATAATTAAAATATACTGAGAATTTTATGACTTTCAAAGGTTTGTAACTTGGATTGTAGTAACAAAGTGATTGGTGCTCAAGAACTGTCATCTTTGAAGGCAGAATGTATCTAGCTATTCTACGCTATTACACGAGAAATTGTGGCAGGAATAACAAAGGCTTTGTGCTTCTGCACCACAGAACTGGACAGAGCTGTCATGTGAAGAGGAGAACTTGCTAGAGCACTCTTTCATAACTGCACAGAAATTAGTATTAAAGTAACAAGAATAGGAAATGCCCATCAAACTTCCCAACTTAACATATTTGCTAGATGTGCCATCAGTGCTTGGGATAGGCAAGAGCTAAAAAATGCCACCCTGCAGAACTCTGTCATACCAAGGAAAAAAATAACACATTTTTGTTTCCTTTATTTTAAAAGTGTTTTCCCCATGCCAGGGTTCAGTTATACGGTGTAACATACCCTTTCCTGGTGACTGGACAGCTTCAGAGCATCTGTGCCTAGAGCCCTTGTTTCCAGTACTACATAGGTGTGGCACCCACCATCTCAAATATGTCCGTGTTTTGAAATCTGAAGTAAAAACTTAACTTTCTGCCCTTTCCTTGTCTCCCCTTGTCTGTCCCACTGACAGAGCTCTGCTGCTGAGGATGAGGGAGAGGTAATGGGGTGTCCTCCTTGGGAGAGTGAAGGTGAGATGGATAGAAGCAGCCTGTGGTTATTAGGGGTATTTTCTCTGAGAGTACTGTACAGAAGGCCAGTGCATAGTAACACAGCCATTTTAAATGACAAACCACTGCTTCCAGCTTCACCAAGGACTTTCCATGGGTCTAAGCTGCTCTGTCCCTTCTCATCCCTGTGCTCTGCTCTTCCCTCCTTCATGTAAGATCTCTCAGGCACACTGCTACCTCATTTGTGAGCGTACTCATGGGTAAACCACACAGAGATGAGTATAAATGAGTACATCTTGAAATGTGTCTCAATCTGGGTCCTTTCGTAGGTGTATACTGATAAAATATAGCTATGCTTTGCTATAATGCAACAGTATAATCACCAGAGATGTTGTAAAATTAATAACAAAAGAGAATTAAATGTAGAACATGATGTCATCTGCACTGAGCTATTTTGGATGAAAATTTTACTGCATTTCACAGCCAGTAATACAGCGTAGTATTATTAAAACTTTGATACCAGTGGTTGTTGCATAATGGCAAACAAATGTTTTTATTCTCTTGATCTTACAGCTGTGCTAGTAAACTGAATAACAACTCAGATCTTAATGGCTAAATATTACCAATAGTCCCCTGTTGTAAGAAATGATGTAAATTGCTGTCTGCCTAGTGTTGGAAATAACAGACATTGGTTTTTAAGACTTACTTACACCTAGAGGGGGTTTTAATTTTATTTATTTTTTTTTTCAAAATACACCCAGGGGTAGTAGAGGAAAAACTGTTTCTCAAGCCTGAACAAATTTGGATAGAACTTCTTTTGTTCTGTCATTTTGCCTTCTCACCCAAACTACCTTATAAGCAGAGTTACATTTGTGCAAGTCTTCAGTAAACTGTGGAATCACATGAGTGATGCCAGGATTTGTACAGCTACAGGTCTGTACTGACTTGTGTGTCTATACACATATCTGTGCATGTGCACTTTAAGGTGTTTATTGTTAACAGCAGTCTGAAAGGCTTACAGACAGTAGTATCTACTTACAAAACCAGATACTTCATATCAAAGAGATGTCAGGAGAAATACACATAATACAAAACCCCTTTTATTCCTGTAATTGACTGGGAGCAGCCTTGCAAAAGATTCTGTTACAAATTAATTGATAGATTATGATATT
Organism: Anser anser; assembly: GCF_964211835.1. NCBI lineage: Eukaryota > Metazoa > Chordata > Aves > Anseriformes > Anatidae > Anser > Anser anser. The sequence continues at coordinate 144,906,644 of NC_139721.1, forward strand.
TCATTTAAAATACCAAACTAAAAATGCTGAATGGTAATTTATGAAAGGTTTGTTATTTCATTTAATTTAGCCAGGCATAAGATTTGTTACAAAACTATTGAATATTTTGGAATATATGCCAAATACCAATTCCAATACCTCACTGTTTCAATCTGCTGTCAATGTCTCACTGAAATGTGGAGAGGGAATTTTCAAGGTCACAGATTAGTGAAGTGAGAATTAACAAGGCTCTGTTAGAAAGTCATAATGAGATGTAGCCTTTATGCTACCAGAGATTATTGGAGTTAGGATTTATGAAGCATTTTCCATACTAATCACGCTACTTAGGCTCCATCTCGAGAGACTTTTATGGCAGTGAATGTTTTATATTTACATTTCCATTAAGTTTGAGAGGATGCTCTCTTTGAGTGAAGTAAGGACTTAGACATAAAGGTTGTCACCATTTCTAACATTGCCCTCTGTGCTTTGTGATATGCTGATGAGAGAAATTGGCATTCAGTAAATGCTTGTTTTATCTATGTAATGTAATGTAAGTTAGTATGCATTTTCCTAGAGGTTGGATACTTGTGGGTATTTTATTTGTCATTTGCCTAGATTCTTTTATTTCCTTTGTATTCATTTGTGCATCACTTTAGAGGCTTTGGCATCTGTCTCATTGACGAGCTGTGGCAGCATGGATCACAACCTGAGATTTTAGAGAAGGACCTGAGGGCCTGAAAAAGCTCATCCACAAAGCTTTTCTGTTATGGCCTGAGTATATTCTATGCCTCTACCTGCCACAGCCTGATTTCTGATTTCAAGTTAGAAAAAAAGCAGCTGAAAAACTTGTGGTATGTAATGGCTCACAGTGTCACAAATCAAGCTATTACTCTTTATCCTGAGGAAAAATACATATAAGCAAAACAAATATCAGCACAGTACTTAAAAAAAAAAGTTTTCTACAATCTGGAAGAAAAGCAAAATAAGTTTAATGTGCAAAGCCCCTGGCAAGAGAGAAAGCTAGGCAGAGAGGTAAACATACGTGCACAAACAGCAATAAAAAGCAGAGGTGGAGTCTTGGCAGGTGGATGATCCTGACTTCATTACAGCCAGGGTATTACCTAATGTAGGTAGCATTTGAACTGTAGTTTTTAAAAATTCCCACATGCACCCTGTGTGCTTTTTTTCAATGTTTTATTTAAACCAGAAGTAAAAGGCAGGTATTAACCAAATGCAGCCAGGTGCTTTTCCCCAGCACCTGTGTGATTCCCAGCTGGCAGGAGCGGTGCTCCTCTGGCTCAGCTGCCGCACTAGCACACTAATTGGGAGCTCAGGATTTGGGTCCTCGTTATCAAGAGAGCTTCAAACACAAGGCTCTGTCATGATTACTGAATGCCCTCAGCCAGGAAAAGGAACAAAGTAAGCATTTCAGTCTGTGTTCCCAAAAGAGTTCCCTCCCCCTGTTCATTTGATAATATTTAACCTATATAATCTTTGCATCTAAAGAGGGGATGAATTGCCAGGACAGGCTCTGACAGATTGGGAATTAAGACCGTCCATACAGTTCTGAGTTAGGGCATTGTAATACAGCCTTACAAAGCCCTTTATTAAATTTTCTACAGGCTTTCTGCTGTATTCAGTGAATGAGTGATTATTATTTCTTTTTGTTATCCCCATTAGATGTGGCCCTATGCCATATTTAGGGTACGTTGTTCAGAGTATGCAATGAATAAAGAATTGTTAATTTCCAAATGGGTGTTCTTAAGCCATGTTCTCTGTAGCATCAAAGTACAGAGATTAATGCCAAAATTGTCAAGAGCAGCTATCCCTTTTGGGTGCTGTCTAGAGACATCTAGGGACTGGTTTTTCCAAGTAGTGTTTATAGCCTCCTCTGTGCAGAAAGCCCAGCCAGGAGATACTTGCTAGACTTCAGCACCGACAAAGATCTGGCTTCAGTTCTCATGTTAGATACTCAGAAAGTGCATTGTTTAAATACATTGTTTGCTTGTTTGTATTTTTTAACGATGAGCAGCCATCGTTCTTCAGTTTCCCTTTCTCAAAAGTAGCTGGAACTTATGGCTGGAGCAGTTTGGGTTGCATTGCCAGCTGCTCTAACACTGCTTTTTCTTTGTACCTGCTACATCACAGATGCCTTTGTTTAAGCACCATTTCTACACCGTGTCTCTGCTAAGGAAACCATGTACAGGTTCGCTTAACCACATTTCAGATTCTTCTGCAAACCACCTGCAGGAGGATATGGCTTTGGGAGAGGCTGGGAGATGCCCTGACTTCATCTTGTCTTTCCAGCACTCTCGTTTGTACTTTAAGTCTTTCCAGGCCTTCAAGTATTTTAGATCTGTTGGCATTTGCTCACAACCTCTTTAAGATGTGAGAGAAGAGGTCCCACACTCAGCTTGCTTTCAGCTGCTGGTGGTAAATCTTTCTGATCCTAATTCTTACTCTTTCATCCACACAAAAGTGAAGAGGATGACGGGGCCCAGAAGAGTGGTCAGCTGGCTTTAATAACAACAGTGGCCTGTGGAGGGATTGAGGAAAGGCAGCACACCTGGGTAGAGGAAGGAATAAAATGGAGTATAAAGGATAAGAGAGGGAACATGCAGAAATGAGATGAGTTCCTGGAAACTGTAGGCCATAAATTTCATGTGGGGAGACTCCTATGGAAGGGATACATGGATATATATCACACTCAGGTCAGTGGATATGTCTCCAATGTCTCCATTGCCAGGAAAAGGCATCTCTAGGTCACCCTCAAACCATGGGGCCCGTGCACAGCCACAGACAATCCAACTTCTGGTAGAGAAAAAATGTCAGGATTTGACACCAATTCGTACTCCACACAGAAGTCTCTTTATGGCTGTGCCTGGCTAATTGAAATAATCCCGAGATATGCTGAGAGAGACGGATAATTTATAATTTTCTTTGAATAATTCAGCACTGAAGACTTATGCATGTAACCAGAGTTTGCTGAAATATAGGAAAATCCTTTCAGCCTAAGAAAAAAGCTTCTACTATGACATGGCACAGCTCTCCAGGTGGGAGATTGAACGCAGTGAAGCAGAAAGAGACTGCACTGGCTGGAAACAGAGAGCAATCTAGGACATGATTTTTCTGTTTAAGACTGGAGCTCTCTCAGCTCCAGAAGGCACTCGGAGTGAAGAAATAGATGGAAGAGCTGTGCTTCCAGATCTACAGAGCAGTTTGTTTCAGTACAGGGAATTTAAAATGTATACATTAATTTGATGAGATAAAATGGGATGAAAAAAGAAGATGGGCTGTAGCCTGCCTATGTTGTGAATTTAGTGAGAGTTATAATTTGTATCCAAAATCTGAGGAAAAAAATGGAGCAGCTGTGGAACAATACTGTTTTGCAAAGTTCAGGATGCCAAATGGACTTAGTCAAGGTTATGTTTTAAAAAGCTCTCCCTTCTTAAACACGTGTAATGAAAGCCTGCAAAATATTTCACCATCTCTGGAGAGCAGCGTCCTGTTCTTGTCCTGTCATAGTGCTTCTTAAGCCAAATCAGCATGGTCAGACATGGAACATCATACAGAGTTGAAAACTGGCTTCAAACCTTCAGGGCTGTCTTCTTTTTGCAGGTAGCCTTTGGACAACAGAGTGCAAGTGAGCATGGGGATGGGGATGCTGGCTCAAGGGAGCTCCCTCCAGCAGCTCTAGCCCATGGCCGTGTCCACCTTGGGGCTGGCCTGAAGAGGCACAAGAGAAGGACGTTGCTGTCGGGGAAGGAGGGCTGAGCATCAACCAGGACAGCCTAAAATAACTCTTTCCTTCCAGACCAGGGCGGGAAGGAAAGTCACAGTTTAGGATTTAAGCTGCTCACAAATATGGGTAAATTTATTTCCACTGTCATTCTTCAGTGACAAGGTGGCATTATCCCCATTCTGCACAGCCAGCACTGAGGCCCAATAAGATTAGGGTTATATGGTCCATTTAATGTGGGTGTCCATTTTGCAATGCTTTTGGCTCAGTTACAGAGCTTAGTCAAATCTGTACAGAACGTGTTATATATGGTCTCACTGGCTGCAAATACAGCCCTGTGTGCTCACTTCTGCTGCCGGTTGCAGCAAAAACTTCAAAGTTGGCCCCCAACTAGCAAGAAAAACATGCTCTGTGATCATCTCTCTGAAGCATGGCTTGAGTGGGACTTTGAGGTACAAAGTTAAAATTCACTTCTGCCTGCATGTGCCCGAGACCACTTTTTTTTTCTTTTTTTTTCTTTTTCTGCAGACTTTTGTCTCTTCCACTAGGCATCTAAATGTAATATAACAAATTATAGAGCTTTCTTTATTAGCCAACCTTGATTTATCTCTGGAAGTGCTCTGTTAACGTGCTGTAAATGAGTCTGGTCTCCCAAGAAATGATATGGTTAACTGAAGATTATACGTGCAAAAGAGGGCAAATAAAGACTGCATATGTGGTATTTTTATGTTAGTGCTGTCCAAGTTTTAGAGAGGACAAAGCGGGAGAGGTAAAGATGGAGTACTTCCCTAAGGCCTCTAAGAAGAGTTAGTGTCCCAGTTCAAAAATAAAGAATTTCACATTTCTTGACTTTTCAGGTTTTCTTACGTGATTTTTGCTTTTCTGAATCTGTTTTTAACACTCCTAATGTCCTGATGTCATGCCCTTACTACCTTTCTCCCTTTGCCATCTGCAGGTGTTTTTCCCTTGCCTGTTCAAGTGTAAGGAAGGTCTAACTTTTCCAGATCCTAAAAGACAGGAACAGGACTTTGATCACTGCTTTCAGTTCCCCATATCTCAATCCACTGTTCCATGCAGTCAGCTGAAGTACAGACATCTGCAGAGCAGACAGTGAACAAGGACAGAGAATTCACTCATGCTGGGGCTGGGTGGGCAGGAGTGGGCCAGCCTGCATCGTCTGCAAGAAGATGTAGCAGGGGCTCTGGCACAGGCTGCCCAGAGAAGCTGTGGATGCCCCATCCCTGGAGGTGCTCAAGGCCAGGCTGGATGGGGCTTTGGGCAACCTGGTCTGGTGGGAGGTGTCCCTGCCCATGACAGGGGGGTTGGAAGTAGACAATTTTTAAGGTGCCTTCCAACCCAAACCATTCCATACTTCTGTGATTCCGTGACTGTCTCCGGACAGAGCTGTGCTTTGTACTGGCTTTAAATATGAAAGAATAATGGACAGCACAGACAACTGAATGTTTACCAAAACCCAGTAAATATATTATCCCAGATCTTCAGGAAGTTTATGTCAATAAAACCAACCCTGAGCGTGTCCTTCTTTACAGAGCAGAAACATATCACATACTGAGAACATATCGTTGTCTCTCCTTATCAAAAGGTGTGACCCAGACAAATCCCGGGTGAGCAGACACAGTGCACTGTTAAGTAGTAATAGGCCAGCTGCATCCAATGTGAGTCTGGTCTGGTGTGTTGGGTAACGGAGCTAAGTGCTCCAAAATGCAAAATGCAATGCAAAATGCTCCAAAGTGCTTTTCTAAAAACATGATGGACATTACAAACAAAAGGAATGATCTTTTTTTTTTTTAAAAAACACCAAAGAATATAAATAAGTAGGTTGATTAGATAGTGCAAAGACCAGATAAAATATTCTAAGGATAAGAAATAGATAACTAGCAAGAGATATATTTAAAGATTAATTAATCCCTGCACATGGCATATTGAGGCCATGTTATGTTTTCATCTCACCTTCCATTCATATGTGCATCTACTTGTGTCTTTAAAGCAATTATTCCTTTTCTTAGTCTCTTATCTCTCACAGATTTGCAAGTGAAATCTGAATGCCTGGTTTGGACAGTTACAAAATAGCTACTCTGAGTATTTTAAAAGCTTGATTTTTTTTTTTTTTTTTTACTTCACATTTCCTGTCCAGATAGCTGTTGACAGCTGTCTCTCCTAGGAATTTCCATCATTTTTCAAAGTAAGAAAAGAAGATATTTCTTGTTCTTGTGCTTAATAAGTAAAAATGGAATATTTTTTAGGCCTTTTGATAAATCATATTTAAAGGAACAAAATTATGTATTTGAGCTTTGAGTTTGGTCTTGGTGGGCTTTCATTATGCTAATGTAGTCCTTTAGTTGTCAAGAAGTCACTCTTCTAACACCAGGCTTGTGGTGAAAAATTGTTCAGCAAGCCAGATTTTAATCATAAAAGATACTTGGTGCAAGAGAGTCACTAGGGTGCCACAAACAAAACTAGTAGGACTTCAGAGATAAGTGGTGCTCAAGAATCTTGCTCTTACCTATTTAACTATCTATCTGCCTATCCTGTCTATCAAAGTTAGTTACATCTGTGTTTCTCATAAGTATACTAAATATATAAATTTATCAACTTATTTGATGTTGAGAAACCAGAAAGACCAACTGGAAAATAATACAGCAAAATTTTATAGCATCTTCAGATTCTCATTGCAATATGCACTAGTAGTCTGTAGCTAATTATATGAATTCAATTTTCCCCCTCAAGCACAACTTCTGCACAATACATTTAAGCTGTGTAATTAGTGGTTTTGATAATTAATTGTTTTTCAAGCAAGATTTTTTTTTTGTTATTGCTAATGAAATTATTGTATCGTTGGGCTTAGCAACTATAGGAACTCTGTTATTTTACCTTGTGTTTCAAAAGCTATTTCCTATCTGTGTTACCAGATGTCACACTAATTATTATCTGCAGACAGGAATGCCAGTTCTGCTCTAAATGTAAAGCATTATGCATTAAACAGTGCAAAGCATTATGCATTAAAGCATTATGCATTAAACAGTGCAAACTACTGTTATGCTCCAGTATGCTAATGCTTTGAAATCCCCTCTTGTCTTAGGAACTCCTTGTGACTGATTGTGAAAGTGAAAACAGGGAAATTTGCAATCAGATCTGGGAGTCATTCACTCCTACTTAATGCAGTTCGCTGTAATTCATCTTGCTATCTGGGTCTGACTTACTTTCATTTGTGTTCCGAGATATCTTGATTTTTTTTTTTTCAGTCTGGATACAAAAAAAATAATTCTTGTACATCTTTAAGACTACAGCAGTGCTTTGTTTTTTTTTTCTTTTTTTTTTTTAATGGTAAAAATAAGCAAAATTTGGCTCACACTGTTTATTTGAAGTAGGAGTACTTTTAGCACATGTATTTTCATTCCACTAAAAGCCCAACTTTTTCAAACTCTCAACCTGTGTTAGTATTGGTAACGAATCGTTTCTACCAATAAGAGACATGGGGCTCTTCTCACTTCAGTTGTAGAAGAGAAAGAAGAGCAAACTGTTTGTGTTTTGGGGTAGTATGCCTCTTATTTCATAATTAGCTCTTATATTATCTATCCAACTCTACTGATAATTTATTTATTTATTCATCTATTTATTTATACTGTGGGGCACTTCGGATGAAAGGCAAAATGAGAGGTAATGTGCTACGTGGCATGTTCTGTGGAATGCTTGCTGAAATACAGGACCTGTAGAACATAGGACAGTACAATACAGTGATTTGGCTTTAGCAACCTAATACTGTGAATGCATTCTTTCCTTTTCAATTTCTTCTGAAATCAATACAGAGCAATTAGAGCAAGGAATGTCATTACTTTGAAGAGCAATACCTCTCAGTGCCACAATTCTGCATATGCTAGACAAGTGTACCTAGAGAAAACAAAACTGCTAACATTTGTAAAGGCGCCTTTAATCTCGTTGCATTGAAGCAAAATCTGTATTCCACTTGCTCAGAGAAGACTTCAGGAGCAAGATGGCTTGGTAGGTGATTCCTGCGTAGGTGTTTTTAAGGAGCTAGGGTAATAGGCTTCACTGGTAGCATATCTAACTATATATAAGTTATTAGAAGCTTTGAAATGCTATAACACTGTGATAATATATGTGCTTTGCAGCAGTTACAAACTGTTATAAGTAGAAGAAACAGGAGGACCTGATCTCATAAGATATACAGTGCAGATGTTTTACTTCAATCTTTTGATAATGGGGGGTTCACAAATATTTGTGCACTTATCCAAACGAGACCAATAACGATTTGCTGATCACTACCATAGGGTGGTATCATTGGTCTCCTGTTCTGGTTACAGTATAATAAAACGTATTTGCAAAAAGAAGTGTGAAGAAGAAATTATTTTCTATTATACTACATTTGACTGTATTTTTACTGTAATTTGTTTCTATCTTTACATACAGTAAGTGGCACTTTAAGATGTAGTGACAAAGTATGGAGTTTCAAAAAGCAACAAAAAGATGAATAAGGAACTTTTCTTTAGTGGAGGCAGCTGATTAAATTCATTTCAGAGCTGAGGAGCTATGGTAGGCTTCAGCTCACTTACCAGGACATCTAAAATCTAGATACTTAGGGTAATCATTGGAGTGCTTTCAATTTGAAGGGGAGACGTGGCACCTCCTGCCATGTGAGGATGTGATGGTTTGCATTGCAGAGCTGGCTACCTGTTCATAGGCAGCAGGAGGATCACTGGCTGAGCTGGACACCTGACTTTTCGGTAGCTGAGTATAGGTGAGTTCAATCCCATCCCTCCCATTCTACTTTTTCCTTTCAAGTGTATGTATGAACGTGCTCTCACAAGAACTGAATGTAGCTGAGCGTCACTAACAAAATACAGCTGACAGTGGATTAACTGCAAAAGCTGAACAAGCCCAAAGCAGTGTATGAGTAACAACAGGATCACACTCAACTTCTGAAGCTGTCCTGGAGCAGTGCCAGTATTGCAGGGGTCTGGTAGGGAATTGCACCTTGCTGGGCAGACGTAACCACTTCCAGCCATCATCAGCCCAGAGTGCAAGGCAAGAGGTAAAGGTGCCAGCTGAACTCATAGCTACGTGGCAGAGCTGAGGTTTTTATTTTTTGCAAGGGGAGGTTTTTCAAGATGGATATGAAATTATTTCATTTATATCGAAAGCAAATTGAATGATGTCACAGCAGACTGTCTACTGGAAATGAAGCCAGAGGACTAGTGGGTGCAGATGAATGAGCTCTAACAGGATAGTTTAAACTGATCCTGACCCTTTACTCCTCCGTTCTTCCTTTACTCATTTCTCTCCTAACAGAGAGAAACACGTCATTTCATATAATTACATTAAGCCCTCAGAAATGACTCATAATATTATGGGCACCAGCAGGATTAACTGTCATGAACAGTGGAAAAATTTTAATCCAAAATATATTGTTTTATCTGTGTTATAAACCTTTGAAATGAAACTGTTGACTTAGAAACTTGTAGTCTAGTAGTAGCACCAGTAGCTGCCTCTATAGCAAGAACTAAAGCTACAGGTAAACATATTTTGTTATTTTAAGTAATGTCAAGTTTCTATAGTCCCAATTTGAAAAATGAGCAAGAAATTATTAGACATTGTCTCAAGCGAGAAATTATTAGACATTGTCTTAATGCTTGTATATTGAAAAACCAAAGCACCATGAATGCAAAGGTTCCTGATCTGGAAAAAAGAGGTGTTTAAAATTAAAACCAGATGCATGATGCACAGTAACAATATCTGAAAGTGTTTGAATGCCTGTGTGCACATATAAATTTACAAGTGTATACTGTCTTTATCTACTCATATATACAGAAGATACTATAGTGCTTCGAATTTCCTTCCTTTTTCATCTATAAAACTAATTGCAAATTATTTCTTTTTGTTCTTCTCACAGCTGAATTTTTATTCCTCTTGTGGGGTGTTTATCTCTGCTATGCAGTGCGGACAGTCCCATCAGCATTTCATGAGCCACGTTATATGGCTGTTGCAGTTCACAATGAGCTCATTATCTCTGCTATATTCCATACAATTAGGCAAGTGATCTGTAGATCTAGTAATTAACTATTTATCTTTCAGGTTTCATATGGTGCAACTTAAAATGGGTAAATGGGATAGGATGAATAATGGAAGGTCTCATAAATATTTAATTCTGCAGATTAAGTAACTACTAAACTTAAAACTGTTCCCACAGAATTCAAGAATATGTACAGTCAACTTGTAAATCATATATTTAGTTAGTTTGTGGGGTTTTTTTTCAGTATTGCTAGCTGATACGATCTTGGATGAAAGTATATGTGATAAATTAGATGGATGTATGTATCAGTATATGTGATAAATTAGAGGTAGCAGAAATCCTGTCTGTCTTGAATCATTTGCACTCTGCTCATTGGTTTGTATCCCTAGAAAAGCAGCAGGTAAGGATGTTGGTTTATATGAACTTGTCCTGGTGTGTAACAGATTGGCAAAGTGCAGCTGTATGTTGAGATAATTGTACTGGTTTGTGCATGCGGCACAGTGGTTTATATGCTGACATAAAAAGTCATTTTGCTGTAGCAATAATATAAGGCATGTGTTTCTTATAAAACTTCTAATGAGCTCTATGTTTCATACTTGTAAATCATAAGAATAGTAACAGATAAATAACGGTCTTTGCCAGAGCTACATGATAATTACCATATATGCTTTGCTACAGAGTACTTCGTAATAAGGAATTGGTCCTAGAAAATTCAGAATAGCAAGATAGTATGAATTTAATCTCATGCTCTAAGAGATTCTTAGGACTTTCTTATGGCATTCTTACACCTTCCTTTGCCTCCTGACAGACCCTATCCCTTATCTACTCAGATATTTTTTTAACATCACTCCGCTGACAGTCTTCAAATACTCTTCTCAGTTTCTTGGTCTGTCTTGGAACTCATGTTTCTCTCTGCCTTCTTGATGTTTTCTTCCATGCTGAGTGATTTTTTTCTGAGTAAACACCAGTAAAGCAAATCTTTCATCCCTGTTACTGCCAGGTGCTTTTTTTCTCTATTATTGTTATAAAGTTTACAGTGCTTCTCAGGCTTGCCACTTTTTATTTCCTTAACCTTCTCCTAACCTATCTTGACATCCACATACATTGAAAATCTTCTTTACTCCCTAACACAAACATCTGAAAAAAATATTTTTAAAATTTGTATTTGGTTGAAGTGTTTTTCCATTTCTGATAGAGTAGATGTAAAATTTGGTTGCCGTACTTTTGCATTGGCTATAACTAATATGGTAGCCCTTCAGTCAAATTTCCCCTCCCATTAATTAATGTTCCTAAACCATACTTTGGTCTATGGTAGAAGATACAGTTCAGTGCATTAGGAGAGGTGGGCTGCAAGTTTCTTTTAGCAATAGGACAGGATGAAAGAAACCTTGGATTGAAGGGAGGGGCAAAGTGGAAAATGCAACATTTTCCTTCCTTCCAACCACTACGATTTTACTTGAAAAGCATTAGGAATTTGAGAAAAAGGAGGGATTGAGCTCTTTTTTATAGACTTGGTCCTATTGCATTTCTGATCAGGCCAGTGATTTGTTTGTTTTCAGTAATAGATTTCCAGACTTTATTCATTTTTCCAAGATGTTCCCGTAGTATCTGAAGTTAACCAAAATACATGGAAATATATGATCCCTCCTGAGATGATGTCCATATCTTTATACACAAGTCCCATCCTGGTCTCAAGTTCACTTTTCCTTACGTGAGTTTGTTGTGTTTTTTTTTTCTTCTGTCTTCCCTGCCAAGCTCTGCATGTAACTGAAAGAGCTGAAATGTAAGACTTATATCTGAGTTGTCATAAAGTTGAAAGCGCCACAATCTTGAAGGACACCTACTATTATGTGGCAGCAATCCAGTCTGAAAAACCCTGAAGCTCGTAGAAGACTGATATGAGCACTAAATAAAACCTCGAACTGTTTATGTTTGTTCTTCTTTAAAAGTGTGATTCCCATTTCGGAAACAGAGGATTCTTGATTGTCTTCAGATCAGCATAGTATTAAATTCCTGCCTTGCTCTTTCTTGAGAAAATTGAGAAAGAACATTTCTTAAAATGTTCTTCTCAAAAGTACTATTGAGAAGAACAAAATTTATATGGGAAAATCTCATTTGAATAGAAACTCTGTCTCCACATTGATCAGATACAGGGCTCAGTGAGTAACTTGCATACTTGTCACTAGCCCCTCTTATTGTCCCTTCTTTCTCTTTTTCCGTGCTTGTTCTTCCCCCATCCACCTTAGCCCCTCTTGGTCCTTGTGTTTTCCCAAGTAAACAACATACCCCTCATTTCTTTGTGATTTCTATTGGTTCCAGTTTTGCTGCATGGGTACTCAATCTGGTACTTCTGGCTTCATTACCTAGGTAATCACAGCCTTACATTGGTACCGCTGACCTTGCAAGTTCTGCTCCCCACAAAACCCCCACTGCTCCCTTCAATTACCTCTGCAGTTTGGCTGTCTTTCCCCTCTAACTGCCTGTGCAATTGTGCCATTCCTCACGGCACAATCTGTAACTTTTGTTAGCTTTTTGCTCTGTCATTTGTTATATCCAGCAGTCTCACAGGTCATCTCCAATAGCTCTCAAGATGTGTTCAGATAGCTAAACCCCAGGCCTGAGCCTCGTTGTCTGCCTGCACACCTTAACAGCAACAGGTCTGTCAGGAAGAAGAATTCGTAACATTTTATTGTGCTCATGAAGCACTACATTTACTAAGTAATAAACATGAAATGATAAATACATTATTATGGTATATAAGGCAGTGTTTCGTGCCAGACTATTTCTGTTAACAAAAGCTTCTGCAAAATATGGTTCTGTGGACTTGGATAAGTTGCAAATCTCATTTCGATCTGAATGATTTATGTAGACCTGCAAATTACAAGCCAGTGGTATATCCATTCATCCATTGCATTGCTTATCGTTTATATCTTTGGGAGCTCACTAAGGCAGATAAGCCAAGCATGTTTCAGCTAGCTTAACTGCAGTGCTTGTCCTGCCACTCTTTTAGAAAGCTCAGCAAGGAATCGCTTCATGTAGGAGGTTCAGCCACTCGTTTCCTAGGGTTTGCAGGGCTCTTAGACCCTGAGCGGTCCTACATTCAAAACCATTTCTCTTCTCCCCACTGCATTTCAGTAAGTTATCTCTTTGATGACTAATCAGCCACACTCTGTAGCTGTGATCTCTGGACATCTTGTATTTACAAAGCGCACTGCAAATTTTCATAGTACATGTGCTTATTTAACCTAAAATCATCAGTTCAGATCCTTAATGTAAACTGCCATAACTCAATTCAAGCTACAGAAACTGTGATGATTTACACCATCCAAAAAAACACCAGCTAAATTGAGGGAAAACATGACACCGAGCAATGTCCTCAAAGGTCTGTTGTTTCTTTTTATACTTTGTTCCATCTTGTGTTTTATTTTTTTTCTGATTCTTTTTGAAATCGTGGTATGTAGGTAAAGCATGTGCATGTAATGTTTGGTCTGTATGAAGCAGTACAGAACAAAAATAGTTGTGTTTGGCATTTCAGTGAAAAGAATCCTAAAGAACGTTAAAAATGTTAAATCTAATGCACTGGAGAAAAGGCAGTGAATTGCAACACAATTCTATTTTCAGATTCATTCTTGCTTCGAGACTTCAGTCTGACTGGATGCTGATGCTGTTCTTTGCACACACACACTTGACTGTGACTGTCACTGTCGGGCTACTTCTGATCCCTAAGGTATTTGGTTCTGTCTTTTTTCTTTTGCCAAAACCGAGGAACATAAATGTCTTGCAGAAGCAATTCTATATAAAATTAGTAAGCAACTGGTAGAAAAGGAAGATGTAAAATTTGGCTGTAATGCCTAAAAACAGATGTTTTTTTTTATTTAAAAAACTCTTACATGTTTTGAAAAATTCCTTCTTTCAACTTTCAAAATTCCAAAGATTTAACAGACATTTAATTTCAATTTAAATTAAACAAAAAATGTGATTTGATTCATATGGAAAAGAAAGGATCTTGCCTGATGATGCTTACTTCATGTATTTTGGTGACTGTGTCGTTGCAAGTGTTATCGGAGATCAGACAAAGAGTTTGACCAAGGGGATAAAAAGACTAGGGTGTTCTGTTAAATAAAGGTGGAGTAAGGAGCTTAGACTAGCCACGAGGTGGAGAGGTTGGGACTTCATACAGGCAGTTGTTACTGACTGGAAAAGGAGAGTCCTATGCAAGTCGGAGCCTGGGACATCCAGGTCCTGCATACCAAGGAGAGACTTGGCCCACAATGTGGAGCCAGGAGAAGAACAGGATGAGAAGATGAATGTGTGCCGGACATGAGAAGATGCAGGATGGGAGGGTGCAGGGAAGAGAACAGAATGAGCTTTGAGCACTGCGGCTCAGCTCCCATCAGGCTCCGAGAATGAAATGACAATATGTCAGTCTCACCGGGGGTAGGAAAACCCCAGGTAGCTCCACCTGTCCCAGCACCAGTCTGAAGCATTTGAATGCAGCTTTCTTCTTATGCAGTACTCCATCAAACACGTGATTTTATAATTGCTTTTGGAATGACCACCAACGTCAATCAAAAGGTCAAGAATCAAAGAGAACAATGAAGGTGAAAGTTGCATATGAAGGAAGAATGCTAAGCAGTTCAAGTTAATGCAATTTTCAGTTTAATGAAGCTGCTATGTCTATCTTTTGCCTTTCTGTCAGAACAGGGTATGCTGATAAACTCTCAAATATACATACATTAAACAGTCATAAGCAAGGGACACACTGCTGCCTTAATATTGAAATTCCTTGTTATTTTTTAATGACCCAGCTGGTCTTTAGCAATAGTTTTATTTTTTTATCCATATGCTTTATTACATATCCTCAGAGATACCTTTCTAGACTAGCCTAGAAAATTTGTTAACCTTTCTGAAACTGACTCATAACTAAGGACCAACATTTCCATTTTTATCTTATTATCTGTGTAACACTGTACAGACTTGTCTTCCAGCACCCTGAAGAACTGAAGGAGTTAGGAGAAGATTCACAAGGTTTAGTTCCATTCATAAAGTCCTGAGGCCAGATGACTACATGAGCAATAGTAACCACAGATGAATGAATCCATATAAATAAAAAAAAGGTTGACACAACCTCTCTGCAATGCTTGATCTGAGCATTTGCTAAAACTTACAAGAGAAAGATCATCTTTTTTTATTTTTTTCCTTTTTTTTTCCCTTTTTCTTTTTTGGCCACCTTATCTCTTCTTTTGCAGGGTCAGGATATAAAATGGGAGAACTGCTTTCCTCAGGATTATTCAACTGCATGGAATATAAATTACAGTCTTATGATTTTAGCAGCCTAATTGCTAATTCTCACTGAAAGACTGTTCCCATATATTTGTCGTACTCGCTTAATGTAAATGCATTGTAAAGAGGCTCAAATAAGCATCAAAACAAGTACAAAGTGTTTTTTTTTCTAATACAGATCTCTAAACCTTTCAAGTTAACCCACCATGAATACGAGTTTCTTCCATACAGTGCTGATATTCTATAGGACACTACTTACACCAGTAGAACTTATGGGTAGTATTTTGAGTTTAGAAAACCAGATGAAATCTGTTGTGATTGACTATGTCATGAAAACTGTTGATATAAGTTTTTACAGTGCACTGATGGCAACATCTTTGTTATGAATGCCTATTGCAGTTTTCACATTCAAGCAATAACCCAAGAGATGATATAGCTACAGAAGCTTACGAAGATGAGCTCGATATGGGTCGATCTGGATCCTATCTGAACAGCAGTATCAATTCAGCATGGAGCGAGCATAGTTTGGATCCTGAAGATATTCGGGTATATATAACTCATTTAAATATCATTTATTTCAATAACACTTTTTCCTGTCAGTAAACTCTGAATCACACTTGTTTGACTTTTTTTGCAGATGCCAGATGAAACAGGTCAGCTTAGGTCTTTCAATGATTCTGGTATCAGGTCATGTAAAATATCATAGAAAGAATTCACTAGTGTGAAGTCACATTACTTGTTGTAGTGAAAGTCAAGCTGGAGGCTGAGGAGAAAGAAGCATCCACAGCAAGAGCTGTTTATCAGTTTACATGGACTCTTTGAATTATCTGGAAGCATAAACAGCATTTGGTGTCACAGTGATTAGTCGTTTGTACATAATATATACCTAAGTATATAACATATAATTTTAACAAACATATGAAATAGAAACAAAGCTACATTATTCCTATGTTACATGGTAAAAGGGCGATTTTGCCTGGAATTTTTCTTACTTACAATCCCAGAATACATAATATCTGTAGGGGTCAGCAGGAAATCTTGTACCAGGGTATTGTAGGAATGTAATTAATTGTGCATGCTGTATGATGCACAGCTATGCAAGGTAACTGGTTTGTGCACCAGGGTTGAACTTTATTTTAAGGTAGAAAAACATGAGATTCAAGTTCATGGAGGAATGGCATATTCAAGAGTTAGAAAAGAGAGTGAAATAAGTTTTTTAGAGCAATGGGTAATGCGTTCATTGGGCTGCTTGTTTGACTGTTCACTCTACGTACTATTTTTGCTATTTACTCTACTTTACAGGATGAGTTGAAGAAACTATATGCCCAGCTTGAAATCTATAAAAGGAAAAAGATGATTGCTAATAACCCACATCTCCAGAAAAAAAGGTGCTCTAAGAAGGGCCTGGGACGCTCAATAATGAGGCGTATTACAGAAATCCCGGAGACAGTCACCAGGCAGTGCTCCAGGGATGAGAAGGACCTGCTGGAGCACAGTGCTGTGAAAAACACAGCTACACTGAAAAAAAACCCACAGGATTCCACCAGTTCTGTAAAGCCAAAAGAAGAGACTATCAAAAGCAGAGTCTTTTCATTAAAAAAGTCCCACAGCACTTACGATCATGTTAGGGATCAAACAGGAGAACCTAACAGCTTAACTACAGAAAGCACAGAAGTTATAGCTGCTGAGAATTCACTTCTGGATTCCTTGACTGGTAACGATTTAACCAAAAAAGCTCCTGAAAAGGTTGAAGCAGTGTCCACTGAATCAGTCCCTTTGGTGTGCAAATCAGTAAGTGCACATAACTTAAGTGCAGATAAGAAGCCTCTGCATCCAAGAACATCTGTGTTACAAAAATCCCTCAGTGTTATTGCTAGTGCCAAGGAAAAGACTCTGGGACTAACGGGTAAAACACAAAGTCTAGAAGAGAGCACTAAATCTCATAAAGCTCAGCAGAAGGGTAAGGAGGCCAGCAAAAAGCACTCAGCTTCTGATAAAGGGGAGCATAAGGAGTCTCACCGGAAGAACTCTACCCACTCTGAGGAAGCAAAGAAAACCCATAAGTCTGGAATTATGAAACAGCAAAGGGTTGCTCAAACACCCACAAATCCAGACACTGGCCCAGGTAAGTCTCTGCACAAGGACACTTTCGACATAGGAGAAGTTTGTCCTTGGGAGATATATGACCAAACTCCTGGTCCTGTGCCTTCTGACTCTAAGGTTCAAAAACATGTGTCTATTGCTTCCTCAGAGCCAGAGAAAAATCACCCTTCCCAGCTGAAGGGGAAATCTCATCATAAGCAGAAGACACCCGAGGGGTATCAACAGCCAAATCAACAGAGCTCAGAGAAGGTGGAGGCAGCCACTAGGGAGGCACAAGAGCAGCAGGTTTTTGAAAATGAGAAAAAACAATCAAATTCCAAGTCTCAGGTCTCACCTGGGCTGAAGTGTGAGAACTTTAATAGATATGCACCGAATATTTGTGCTGGGGAGCCTGATGAGCTACCCCCGAAAGCAGTGGAAAACATCAATAAATTGGTGGAACAGAAAAAAAATGCCTCTTCTGAGGGAAATGTGCTTTCGTCTGACTCCCGTAAGCCAAGTAGTTACTTACAGCAACCTTCAGCATCTCGAGCTGAAGTCTGCCCTTGGGAGTATGATACACCAGATTTACCAAATGCAGAAAGAAGTGTAGCTTTATCAAACACCCCTGCTATAAGTGCAAATAAAACAGCAACACCTCGAAAATAAGAGGCTTTTGGACTGAGGAGAGTAGCAACATTGAGAAGAAAGACAACAGGAAAGACAGAAGGGACTTAGGCCAAAAGGATCTGAAAATTCCTAAGGAGCATCACTTTAATTAAAGGAATCAGCACAACAAATACGTAGGAATTAAACAAAGCAAATTATTATTATTGTTATTATTTATTTGTTGAGTGCCAACAATGTGATTAGCGGTGCCCAGAATGTGTTCCCTACTCCAAGGATTGTACTGTGTCAATGAAAGTAACCTGCCTTTGTGAAATCACTTCTCCTTTAAAAGGAAAAAAAAAAGTGGTAACAAACGCACACTGTAAGTCTTAACAGAATTATTTCTGAATGCCACAACTGGCTTTAACTCGCCCTTGGGACTTTAGAGATCCAACAGAAGTAGGGCACAGAAAATGTCCTGATGGCAAAAAGGGGTATCAATGAGCAGCTGTTAAAATGACGACTATTCACTTTGCATATTTTAATCTTGATAGCACTGCTAACTCAATGCATCCCAAAAATACATTTTATATAATGATTGCTCTCATTTTCTTATTACTGTGTGTTTAAGTACATTGTTGTGTCTCATATTAAAGCATTCCAGATTGTATAATTTTTGCAAATAACTTTGATATTATGTGACACAACAACACATTTATGCAATCTGCAGATATTTTCTTCTTATTGTAACTTAAAATACCTGCTATAGACTTTTTGTTAATATATAGAATTACAGTAATCTTCCACTGGCTGTGGAAGCCGTAACTCTCATTGGGAAATTCCTTTGGGCTTTGAGATTTTTTTTTTTCCTTTCCTGTGATTTATATAGTGAACTTTTTGTTTTATGCTCTGTTATTTAAATTTATAGTTTGATACTGTATTATTCAGGGGTTTTATACACAGCAAGTTATTTGTTATGCACTTCCCTGTTAATGCTCATAGACTTTGTTAATAGTGGAAATCCAGTCGTCTTAGCTGCATATTCTGGTAAGTCTTAGGACAACTTATCTGTTGTTTGTTAGAAATTGGAAAATATAATCTAAGAAACCAGAATACCAATTTTAAACATCCGTAATGATGATCTTGTTCAGTATTTCATACTGAGGATATACTACTAAATGAGACGAGCAAGAATGACAATAAATATACCCCAGAAATGATGACCTGCTTTACTAACACCAGACAACCCTGGGAAATATATTAGCTAGCTCATATGGAACAACAGTTTACTGTTTATCCCTGTTGGCAAACCTCCAGAAATTGGCCTTTGGAGATACACAAGTGAGGAGAGAGAATCTAAAATATTACTCTTGCCCTGTATATGCAATTGTAAGAGACAGCAGGAAAGAAAATGATGGCATCTCTCTCCCACTCTCCAAATGCTTAGGTTTTATTTATTTATTTTTAATTTATACATACATTTACAGTAAAAAGTTAGTATTTAGTACAGTGCTAATTTTCAGTAATAGCTACAGTCCTCATCCTGCATATGAGCTTAATTTAAAGGTGGCCCGTTTACAACTATGAGTCTTAGTGCAGAAACACTCATGGTATACCATCAGGGCCTAGGAGGTATCATAGAGAATCTGTGCATCACTAATAATAAAACCTAGGTTCCACCCTCGCCCATCTGAATGTAGTACCAGTGAAGTGCTATTCACTAGAATTGGCTGTAAGTACCGTACTCCAAAATAAAGACAGCTCAGTCCTAAAGAACTTGTGCAATTTGAGAGAAGTGATGGGATTCAATGAAAGAACACGAAATGAGGATGATTGAATAGAATGTGTTGTTAAATATATATATAATATATATATATAATAGATATTTATATATGTTTAATATATATAATGTCATATCTAATACACACATGCACATACACGTATGTAGTATAAACTGATTTTTGTGGCATCATAGAAAAAGTGGCTTAAGATAAAATGCAATGATCAGAGGGACTTAGACAAGTTGGACATGAGGAGGAAATTTTTGTCCTTTGACAAGGACAGGAGAATACAGGCACATCTACACTGACAGATCAAGACAGACCTGATCTTCCTACTGCCTCTGCTAAGCCCAAAGCTGGGACATGCAGATGCCTAAGCCAGTTGTAAACAAGTCAGCTCAGGTCCCGGTGCTGTGTGAACACATTGGCCTCACTCATAAATTCTACCAAGAGTCAGAGCTCGTTAGCTCTAGGTGACAGTGGCCAAACTGCCCCAAGCAACCTGGTGAGCCTGGACGGTGCTCGATTCCACCGTGGGGACATGCTGACTTGGGTCTTTGCTGTCCTGGGCTGGTCTGACTCCCCCACCCCTCTTTTGTAGGGTGTAGTCATAGCCTTGGAGACCTAGTCTCTACCTTCAAGACGCATCTTCTGGCCAGAACCCTTACTTTGGCCATCTGTGCACCCACTTTGCCCACACAGTGCCACTGGTGACCCATGTGCAGCCCAAATCCAGCTCGCTATTTAGTTTGGAAAAGAGATGAAGTTAGAGCCCGTGTGCCCAAATTTCCCCTTCCCAATGCCAGACACTCACAAAATTTGGCAGTAACTTTTCCATCAGCTTCAGTGGGATTTGATCAGAGGGAAAGTAACCCTAAACTGCCCTGTGTGGGAACAAGTCCATCCTGGGAACACAGCTCTCTGGAAGTCCTGCGGGGGCATGTTGACCCTTTCCAGAGAGATACACAATTAAACCTACTGAATATGGTGATCACCTTGTGCCTCTCCTACCACTGGAAGAAGGTCCTGTAGCACATCCAGGAGGTGGTTGATATGAACTGGGGAGGAGGGCAGGTTGCCCTTACTTACAAAAGCGCTGAGGTTAGAAGTGGGCATCTGTAGCGGAGTCATGAAAAAAAGATTTTTGTACCTCCTCACTGCCCATTAGAGAAGATGTTCACAAGGAGCAGGCACCAGCCCTGGTGACTTCACTTGTCCTGATCTTCTGTCCTTCTTCCTGTCCTTCTTTACCTCAAGGACACGCTGCTGCTTGGTGGATGCTGCAGCAGCCACCAGGGGTGAGGGCACCTGCGTCAGCCACACAGCACCCTGGTCCCTTGCTGCACTGGCAGGATCAAGCCCTTCATGCATGACTGTATCTGTGCCGCTGTTCTCTATCTACAATTCCTTACTCATTTATTTTTTACTTTCTTTTTTAAAGATATCCTCATTAGAAACACAGAAACAAAGTCCATTCTTTAGCTGGTGTAAATCAGCCCAGCTGCACTGGCAGCAGAAGAATGAAGGCTGGTTGACCAGGGAAAGCACTGGCTTGTGTACGCTTGTTTGATTTTGTTTTCTTTCATCCTGACCCTTTCCCTCACTTCTTAAAAAATGTCTGTTATGGTTCTTTAGGCTTGTTGTGGTCACATATCCTAAGACTGATGCAACTGGAGAACTTTCCTTCAGAAAGCAACAAAGCTTTCCCCGGTTTATTTAGCAATGGATATTTGGGCTACAGATTCAATTGGTACTTTAGATTATTTTGCACTTAAGAAAGAGGGGCCAAACTTCACTCAACTATTATATTTCACTATGATGCTGCTAGAAACATTGCTTAATGAAGACATACTAAGTTAGACATAACTAATGTTCTGTATTTCATAGATTTTTCTCCACCAGCATATATTGGCTAGATTGCTTAGTTGTCTTTTTCTGGAGTTTCATTGTCATTATTCAGCCAAGAGAAGTGCAACTCTAGAATTAAGATGTTTTCTAGCAGATCTGTTAAGAGAAAAGATAATAAACACTAAGGTCACAAACATTTGCTAGGTTGTCCTTTTAAATGCATGTGCAAGCTGCATTTCTCCTTTATTTCTAAGCCATGGTTTATAAATAATTAGATTTATACCAATCTTATTAGACTTGTATAATTTATGCAAGATTATACGCTTTAAAATATAAATCAGTACACACCTATCATCAGCTTTGGTGGCATCATAGACCTGAAACTGGACAATACTTTTATATTTGCTCTCCTTAGGCTTTTGCATGCATATGACAACAGGCAGGCCTGAGAAAACACTGCCTTTTGACTTTTAACATTTTAGCTACTCCAAGTTGTAGAGTATATAAAGCTGTAAGTCTCTTCACTTTATAATGTGGTTCTTATAACAATGTTATCTGGCAACCAACAGCATCCACCATGAAATACTTGATAGATTTATGTTGTAATGTGTTGCAGCATGTAAATAATGTAACTTCTCTGCAATAAAGCACATTTATATGAAATCTGTCTACAGCCTTTTTTGTTGTGATTTTTCTGAAGTCATTATTGATCCGAATTAAACAAACTAAGCATCAAATCTGTAAAATAATCAAAAATGAGTTTTACAGGATATGTGATCTGATCACAACATCAGCATTTTCAGGATTTTCATTGTTTTCTTGACATCAACCATTGGACTAGCTGCACGCTGTGTTCAGGATTTCAGGTTATGGAAATACCATGACCAACAGCTCTCTTTTCTCAGTTGCTGCAATTTAGAGACCAAAATTGTAGGATTTGCACTATATTCTTCTGAAAGTAATGACAACTAAAACGTTAGAAAAGATTAGGAAATAAATAGATGGCTGCCTATGATGTCATTGTAAAAGCCTATAGTTCACCTGTACAGTATGTGTGCATGTCTGGATTCCTCATCTAATGTAGAAAACTTGTAGAAAAGGTAACAAAAATGATCAGAGACAGAGAATGGCTGCTGTGTAAGGAGTGACTAGATCAACTGCAGCTTGTTTAACTCGGAAGTGAGATGACAGAGCATGATGATACATAAAATAACAAATGGTCTGAAGATGATTAGAAAACCAGTATATGCTGGTTTTCATCCTGCAGGAATTACAGAACACCCAGGGTGGCCATCATGCAGCATTTTAAAACAAATGAAGTTTTCTTCCACATATGCCATAATTAAATTGTGGAGCTCATTTTCACAGATTGCTGTGGATACCAGGAGTTCAAAAAGCATTAGGCAGGTCATAGAAGAGAGATTTATCAAGATGCCTGAAAGCGGTGGATGAAAACTCTTAATTTGCAGTTTGCTTAAAGAATTGTCCTTACATAATCACCCTGGTTTCTTTCCATAATCAAATACTACTAGATATGGGGCTAAGTGAGCCTTTCATCCAGCACAGCCTTTGTATATTCTTATGTCTGTATAAATAGTTAGGCTTAATTAGTTTATTTTCAGTTGTCATACCATTTTTATTATTGTCCCATTATTCATGTAGGAGTTCCAGTAGTTTCTTGCACAGGCACATATTCATTTAACTTTCAGAGTGCCTCCTGAGTTGAAACACTGCTGTTTCTGTAATCATCCTGAGTCATGATATCGAGGAGTGATGGGGCCGTGACCATGAGTGGGAGAGAAGGGGAAGGGAATTATGTACATTCAGTAAGTGAACTGTGCACAATTCTGGATATCAGGAAAATATAGCCTGGACATTTTACTCTGAACTACTTCGTGGAGTTAATCTCAAACCTAAGGCTTTCAGACACGGTGTCATAACCAACTGGGTCTTCTGAGCTCCACTTCTGACACTTGCATGGCTTTTAAGGAGTAAGGGAAGGCCAATCCAGTTCTGGGCTCCACAACACAAGAGATGGACTTACTGGAAAGAGTCCAATGTGGGGCCACCAAAATGATCTCCTGTGAGGAGAGGCTGAGAAAGTTGGGTCTATTCAGCCTGGAGAAGAGGAGGCTCAGAGGGGAATCTTACCAATGCCTCTAAATACCTGAAAGGAGGGTGCAAAGAAGATGGAGCCAGGCACTGTCCAGTGGTGCCCAGTGTCAGGATAGGAGGCAATGGCTACAAACTGGAACACAAGAGGTTCTGTCTAAACTTCAGGAAGCACTTTACTGTCTCGGTTACTGAGCACTGGCCCAGAGCTTTTCTCCCTCAGCAGACAGTCACTGTGAAGAAGCCTCATCATAGTGGCAATGTGAAGAACAAAATTATTTTGACCAGAACTGGCTGGAGAGAACAGGTTTAGCTACGTACATTGAGTGCTTGAACTTTTGCATAGCTGAAATAATGTCTTCCACCATATATATGTGTGTGTGTGTATATATATGTACTAGAATGTGGAGGAACCATCAAAGAATTTTTAAATTTAGTTTTTTTTTTTCTATTATAACTCTTCAAAATGGCATTTGATTTGGTTCAGACTTATATTGTGGCATATCTGTCTGCAAAGAAGTTACTTCAAGCTAAACACTTCCCACCCCACCCCACCCTCCCAATAAAAATAGTATTTCTGACAGATTGGAGCTAACTTTTTCCAGTTCTAAAAGAGCTAATTTCATCAACTCAGAAATTAGCTTTAACAGTGCTAGAAATTTAATAAAAGATATTAGGTAATAATTGATTGTTTCTGTTGGTTTGGCAGGTCTTCATCATGTTGCAATATTCAATCTTCTGGTTCTTTAGTATTTGGAAAATTGAACTTTCTCCATTTATGCAGGTGATTTTTCTTTTTTTTTTCCATTTATTTATGTTAGCTCTTTTAAGTCACTGAAAGCATACAAACAAATCAAACACTGAACATTTTGCCTTCAAATTACTGCATTTTAGATTTCTGGATATCTGAGTTGGGCCTAATTTTTCATTGTGTTCAAAGCATGGAAAAAAGTACATTGCACCCAAAATAGCTATATATTTTTGAAGAATGTGTTTATGATCTGCTGCACAGTATAGATATACATATTGTATACACAAGTGTGCCAACATGAATATACAATCCATTTAAATATTTTCAACCACTATTCATAATGTACAAAAATAACCTGTTTATCTACATGTTGATTTACACTGCAGAAAAACTGTACTGTGATTCATTTTTTCCATTAGAAACAAATCAACACATTTCTACTTGCAAAATGAAATGAAGCGTAAGGTTTGCATATGATAAATTACTTCCAAATCAGTTTATAAATCTCTGTGGAAACAACAGTCAGCAAGGGGTGTTGGTACCACCTCTTCTGGCTGCCACTCTCCTTTTGTTTTTTTCCATTCTTTTTTTTTTTTTTGAAATTTTCAATTCATTTGAGTGAGAACAAAGGGCCTGTCCTGATATTTTTATTTCTTTTTCTTTACTGTTCGTGGGAGCAAAAAATATACAGAATCATTACACCTTTGTAGCTGCAAAAGAAAAGATTATCCAGTAGATGGGTAAAAGGCCTTAGAAGTAAATAAAAGAAAGGATTGCTAAACTTGGTGAATGGAAGTCTTGGGATGAAATTCAACCCATTGGGTGTATTTCAGATCTATCAGCTTAAAATATGTGCTAAATAATGTGTTTGCTTCTTGGCTGTTGGAGAGATGTTGGACACCTCTCCAGTCCCACCATGGCATGGGCTATCCTGCCCACATGTGCACCCTCTTGCTTTCCTGCCTGCTGTTAGCTTGCTGCTGCTTCATGATGGGGAATCATGGAGTTTATTTTAAAACCTGCATTTTTAAAAATCTGCTTGGCAAACACCCGTAAGGGTGGTGGCTTTCTGTCATGTCTTTTCCCCTGCTGTTGCACAAAGGTTGACAAGAGCCATGAAGAAGACATGGCTTTCGCTTTGTGTGCTGTGGACATGCAGGGGGACAAGTGCGGCAGTCCCTCTTTTGGAGGCCACCTGGATCTCTTTGGAGTTGAATGCTATTCGCTGTGCTACTTGACAGAGGATGTCGACAGGGAATTTAGGCTGGCTGCATGCTACAGATGAGAAACAGGCTGATGCAACATACTTCAGTGTTAAAAATAGTGTCGTATAATGATGTCTATGTTGCATGAAAAAAATTCAAAGCTACAGGGTGGTAAGGACCATGACGTTCCAAGTGATCTTGGTGACTTTATCAAGGGAAAATCACGGCAGCACTGAAGAAAACACCTGTCCAGCTCTTCCCACATTACATTTTGTGAGGTACTTGGCAACTGCTCATTATTTGTGTAAGCTAGCAAAATTTCCTACTGCTCCTTTGTAGCCAATGTACTTTAATAATTACATTTCTACTTGCTGTAATGTTTTTATTTTAAAATATATCAGTTTCTCTTTGTTGGTGGCAGTTTTGTTATCTCTATTTTTTTTTTCAATTATTTTACAGGAATTTGGTACAAAATTTTGATTTGCATCTCAGCTGCTTCATTGCAAGACCAGCATTATCATCATAAATTGGCTTGTGCTTGAAATCAGAAAGCAATAGTTCCAGGGGTTGTGGAATTTTCATTCAGAAATAGTTGAATATTTTAAAAGACAACTTTGAAAGATGTATTCTGCAATTATATATTCTGTCTGGTTGACCATTCTTGCAGTAAGTAAGAATAATGCTGTGTTCCTTACTAAGTGGTACTATACATATGTTTTCTTCCAGGATTTATGATTAATTATAGATTGCCATTGTGCACTGCATGATCTTTCTGTTCAATCTTTGTTGTCTACATTACAGTTGGAATTGCCAGTTGAATAATAATATGACAAAAGTCCAGTTCTTAGCGTTCTTAGGTAGATTGTGGTTTTTGTTGTTGTTGTTGTATTGTGTTGTTTTTTCTTTTTTATTTGCCATCTCATCAATGTATGAGAAACATTTTTTACATGCAAACTAAACTATCACTTGCCTTGGTGTTCTGCGCAATGAGAATGTTGTTATTACTTTTCCATCAAAACTGATTATTTTTAGTATTAAGGAGCTTAGAGAAAACAACATTTCTGATTGATCAAGTATCGCCCCATAACGTTCTGCCTACTTAAATCATTAGCCCAGCTGAAACAAGTACGCATCTTGTAGTTCTTAGAAACATAGAATCAGAATATCCCGAGTTGGAAGGGACCCACAGAGATCATCAATTCCAACTCCTGGGTCCCCAAAGGACCACCCAAAAATCAGACCATGTGTCTGAGAACATTGACCAAATGCTTCTTGCCCCAAGCTCGAGTTTACTTATGCCATTAAATAGTTGCATTTGACCTTTGGGGGATGGATTTCAATGGAAGGTGCAGAACCCACAGCCTGCATATGGTTGTGTTTAGATTAAGGCACAGTTTTATGCTGTTAACCTGCTCCTGCTTTTACCTCACAGTAAATTGTCTTTCAGTAGAAGTAAATTATTTGGATATTGTTTCATCAAAAGTGTGTGCATGTTTAGAGCATTAAGCAGGAGGTTATAAAAGGAAATACATTGAAACAAAACAAACAGTACAGTTTTGGATGTTGTTCATGCACATTTTGTACTTTCCTTTGCTTGTTTCTTTTCTCCTCTAATGGGAAGTACATTTTCTAGTGTAGCTTAATAAGAGTCAAGAGAAGACTTGGAAGAAAATGGGCACCATTTCACTCAATGAGAGACAAACTATTAATTGGTTAATGATTAGAACAGAAATCAATGATTTTCAAAGCCACTAAAAGAGAAAATTTGGTCTCCGGTCCTCTATGAATTCAGCACTTCTCTGAAAACTCTACTCTCAAATAGTTAAGCTATTGGTTTGAAGGTGACAGATCTTTACAAATGGCAAAAGCAAATCTGCAAAATCAGCAGAGTCGTGCCCTCATACCCCCTGGAGAAACAGTCCCGTGCTAAGCCAGGTAGACCCTTGGCACGGGAAGCTTTTTTGAACAGCACACGGGACCACATGAACTATATCCAGAATTAATGCATTTAGGACTACCAGGAATGAGATGTTAAAGCCAAACAGGTGAGGTAACGTTTGACACCACAGACATCTTTTCACCTGGATTTGGGTAGAAAGACCACAGACTCATTTAAAGTAACCCACTGAACGAGTTGGCCTGTGTTAAGTCAGGATCTGGATCGTGTTCACATCAGGGAAAGAGAAACATGCTGTCAGCGATCCCCTGCATACAAAACTCTTCGGGAACAAAGAAACATTTGTTGCCAAAAGAGCTGCCACTGGCCTTTTCACATCCCTGCTTTCCGTGGGGGGTCCCATCAGGTGCCTTCAGCTCTTTGCCACCCTGCAGACAGTACAAAAGGTTCAATTTTTTGTTAGAAATGTCACAGTCGCTTATGCTTGGTTTTGCTTTCTTTTCGGCTAGAGGCCAGAGCATTGTGCTGCAAACTAAAGCTCTTTCCAGACTTTTCTCCAGGCTGTTCAGCTCCCTTTGATCCCCTGGGGTTACTTTCCCAAGCTGAAACTCTGGACTGACAGCAGCACTCTTCTAACCTTCTCCAAACACCCTACATTATTTTAACATCGCATATCACCCTACGGACTGGAACCATGTTCTTAAAATATCTCCCTACCACCTCCCAGTCCAGAGCACTCACCCAATTTTCTGCCTCATTTTAAGTTTTGTGTGTAGGTTTAGAAGTCGCTCAGGGAAAGGCTTTTTGCATAGGTGCTGCTCCCTGTGCCTTAATTTTCCATCATCACTGGGGGGTTGACATGACTACTTGTGAAACGTATAAAAGAGGATAAATCCAAACATCTTTTGGTCTTCAAATACTGTTGATGGCACTAGCAAACACATGTTACTGCTCCTCACTTTTTATACTACAATGGATTTATGCAGTGTCTAATGGCAGTCAAGTGGGTTCTGATTCCCAAAGGATTGTAAGGTACATGGTTATCACTTTGCAAGTTATGGATGCTCAGTGAAGGGAAACTGTTTTGCACTATGTGAAATTTCCTCTTGGCTCTTTTATATTATAATCTGCAGTTCTTAGTGGAACAGATAAAACCAAACAAATCAGAAGTTGAAATGTCCTGACCTTTTCCTGCATTAAAGTTTTTATGGTCTCTGAGCTGTTCAGACGTAGGAAATAAATACTTACTGGTTTTTATCACTGGCATCAGGAGTCCTCCAGAATTTCCCTTGCACAACTTTGCAGCTTGCTGCTGCCATAGCAGCATTCCTGTGTACACATGAAGAATGAATTAAAAATCCTCCTTCCTTCTCCAAATACTATCCAAATGTCACAGGGACGGTCTTGGGTATTTGTGTCTCTGGTACATCTGGTACAGTTTTGTGTGTCTGTTTAATTTCAGCAGATCTTCATCTCTGTTTAATTCCACAGAGCCAGGTAAATTCAAAGAAATAATATCAAAGTCTCTTCCTCTTTGCATCCTTAACTTTGTAAACAGAGCTGAATGTGCTCAGAAGAGAGGTGATTTGTGGCACAGTGTAGAAACCGATGTTATGAAAAAGCCATTTTATTTGTATCTAATGTCACTGTCACATTCTTCATGCAAAGTCAACCCAGATCTTAAGGAAACCTTTAAGTACTTTTCCTGATCCTCCTTTCTAGCATTCTCTATTGATCTCCTTCAAGGATTGCATTTCCTCCCTCTCTCTTACAAAGAGTAATCAAAATGAGCTCATTCGCTATCTATCATAGCCTCAACAATACACTCTGTGCAGGTCCGTCCTGGACTTGCCTCTTTATAACCCTTGGCTGCAGTTTTCTTTATAAGCCCTTTTGCATGTCCAATGTCCAGTTCTTGCTCTGCCTGTAGTATTATAAAAGGAATCACATTAAAGGACTTTACTGCCATTGTACTGTACCTTTTGGATACTCTTTATCCTTCAAGTGTCGTGGGTTTTGAATGAAATGCTCCCTTATTATTACTACAGATAATAAAAGGAGGAGGACTCCTTTCACCGTGCTGCTGTTTTCCCCACTGCTGCATGGCGATGTTATTGTTCGTGCACTCGGTTTCTTCCAGCCCTCTCTGATGAGGACTTCTGTGCCCTGCTGATCCTAACCAGATCAGCTTTCTGGCTGAGATGTTACCTCCCCACAAATACTTTCCAGTTTAACCTCTCACACTCTGGGTGCTGTAGCTTATTTACCCCACTTGTACGTTTTCCTTTAGCAGGTTTTCTCTTTGACTGGGCATTTCCTCCTGTATGCAGACCCTTGCTTCTAAGTGGGATTGCAGAGCACAGTCTCCTGGTGGAGGATTCCCAAGCTCCATTAGTCTCTGTGGGAGACTCTGCATCTGACGAGGATGTATTGCAGTGCTTCAGGATTGCCAGGCAGGGATTCTGCCCATGTTGCTGGCAAAGTGTACCAACAACTTGGTCTTCCAGCTGCCTCCTGGTTCCCAGTGGCAGATGCTTTGTGGGACTGCTCTGGATGGATCTCATGGTGTGGAAACCCATGTATGGGTGAGTCTTCTCTATGGTCAATGGAGTTTTGTTCAGGCTCGTCATTAAAGTCTATGGCATAGTTCATTTCACACTGAAGACAATGCCTACCCTAGGTCATTTAAAAGGCACCCTGAAGTTGCTATCTTCCCACTGACCATAAAGGGAGATAAGGATGACTAGCTCAGATTTCGAAGTATCCAAGATGTCTCATACTAGGTGAGATGTGGTATCCCACATACGATGTGACTCAGCCTGCATTGTACATATTGGCACTGACCGTGCCTTAGTTGCCTTTCCAGCCTCCCAGCTTTTCATCTGGCAAGAATCATTCAAATACCTAATCTTACAGCACGGATGGCTGTCTGAGTAAGGCATCGCAGACACAGGCCAGACAAAAACCTACAATTTTACACTTAGTATTCATTGCTATTCAGTATAGAGTGGTAATGTATACAGGGATAATGTACTCCTTATCATTTAAAGGGAGCAGATCTGTTTTATCTCCTCCAGGAGCCAAGGCACGAGTGGGGATTTCATTAAGGTGCAGTGTCTCCATTTGACTAGTGATCATTATATTTACTGCAGAGTTTGTATTGTTGCATGCATGCTCTCATTTGGACCCTTGCATCCAGCAAATGAAAAACAGCTCACCACTGGAAGTTCAACAAGCCCCTGACAAGTCCAAGCAATAATTATTCAATGCATTCATTTTTTCTGCAGCAGGGAAATTCTCTGCTTCCTACACTAAGAGATCTCTAAAGGACTAAAATGTAATTACAGTTCCACCTAGAGCTTGGTCAAGCTCCATCTGTTTCTCTGAGATGAACATTACAGCTCTGAACTGTGCCAGGAGCTGGTATGTAGGAGTCAGCCCAAGTTATCAACCTGTTGTCTGCTCCTTTCGTGAGTGTCGTTCTGTTATTTATTGGCACTCTCGTACAAAGCCCAATGAAGCCACAGGGAGTTTTTGCACTGACTTAAGTAGGTTTAAATCAGGCCCCAAAATAAAAATTCTCTCTTTAGAAGGCAGGATGTAACAGAATGGTGAGGAACTATGAGTGGCTTAATCATTACATTTACTCAGCTTTATGACTAATGCTTGTGTCAGTTAACAAGTTTTATTAACAATATAGTGACCTTGAAAACTCTGTACATCTGACTAACTCATTCTACTTTATGAGTAAGTGCTCTATATATTGAGCAAGGATGTAATTGAAAAGATGTCATATAAAGTGACTTGATGCTTAAAATGATTTAAATATTATATGGATTGTAATTTCACTTGAAACTGATACAGTTTTTAAATATTGAAAGAATACCTTAAATTACTGAAATTAAGGGTGGCAGTATAGTATCAGCATCAGGTAAAATATATGTGTAAAGTGAAGTGAATATGAGGTTATTAATCATAGGTATTAAGTGTTAGATAGTACAGAAGTATTCCAGCGCTGGAAACTATTAAATGTGGATATGATGAATTTGCGGTCCATAATTTGCCAAGTTTGGAAATCCGTATGACAAAGAAAATGGGTGCCCTTGAAATGTATTGATCATAACGCTAATGTTGTAGCAGGTCATATTTTACACGAAGTGAGGCTTAAAATATGCTCCATCCACAAGCAAGTGCAGAGAGCTGGACAATAACCGTGTAGTTATGAGGTGAGTCCCTGAGTTGCCACATCAATGGGGAGGGTGCAAACAGTACATCGCACTCCAACCCACTCAGAAGTCTACACACCCCTTCTTTCTGCCCCCAAAATGTCACTTAACACTGAGCTAAATCAGCACATCTACTTAGCCATTTAAGTTCTTTCTCTTCCTCAAAAACTGTTATATGCCATAGCACAGGTGTGATATATGCAGCGTGATCACACCTCCCGAGATACATAGCTGGCCTGCCTGCTGTTGAAGCCAAACTTTTACACCACTCAGCTAAATACCATACCCTTTCTTTGAGAAATGAATATCCATACATTTCTCTGTGCATGTTGTATTCTGCCCTGCATTATAACTGTGTAGTCCACAGCCTCCATCAGTGTGGTAAACCATGTGCAAAAATGCACCGTGGTTGAGCACCATGACTCCACGTCCTCCTTGATAGCATCCTTGACCCAACAGACACCAGGACTCAAGTGCAAGTGAGACCTGAACTTTCACATGTTTCTTAGTTCTGAAATAAATGTGAAGGACACTGCTCCTGTGTCAGTTCCCTCATCCAGGAGCACAGTAATGTCACAGCGTTTCCCAGCCATGACACAACCCTACAGATTGGGGTGTGCTCCTTCACCTCAGTGCTCAGCTGTGACTGCCCGGTCTCCTCTCATCTTTTCTGGAGATTTAGCACAGGGGCACTGGGGCCACATCCTGATGAAGGGGTTGAGCCCAGGTGAAATAGGACCTGTTCTGTAGAACATGTAGAGGAGAGATCACAATGGTTCACTGAGGTGACTGTCCTTCACACCACGTTTTAGCCAAATCCATGTCCAGGAACTAAGAAGATCCCCAGGTTGGTTGGGGGGAAAAAAAAAAAACAAACACGTGTGAGAGAGAACTCCACTATGAAAGGCGTGTGGGAGGGATGAAGGAGGGAATCGAGAAAACCTGGGAAGTAACAGCAACTTTGTTTGATAAGGCTACTCAAAATAGTATTCATGTGACTAAGCCAACATCTCAATCTGCTAGTCCCCTTAGGCTCCCTTTATAAACAGAGATGGAGCCTGGGACACAATTTGTCTCCTGCTAAACCCAGTATCTGAGACATCAAATGAATCACACACCCCAAAGTACTAATTTCTCTTGAATATGGAGGGAGTCAAAGTGACTAGCTCAGACATTGGTGTTGACCTTGTGGATGTCTAAAGTATAACTCAGATGAGAGCCACCACTCTTGTCTTTACTGAGGAAGCCATTTTTTCTTCCCACAATAGTGTTAAGCAAGATTAGTACTTAACTATGAGTAACCTGTGTATGTGAGGTTTGTCAATAACTATAATTGTTAAGTTTTCATTTAACTTCCATGTCTCTGTATATCTATATACATCCATAACTTCTATGGATGCATTTAAATACACACATAGACACAAATACACAACCATACTCAACTATCCCTGATTTTTCACCTAGGAGCTGCACAAAGATGCTGTCATATAAAAGCAGTTATTTTAAAAACACAAACAAAAGCTTTAAAAGAAGGATAAGTGAGCTGCGTGTTAACTTTATTGTTATGCAGATGTTTTCTATCGCCATTGTAGTTGCAAATCCATTAGGATATACCTTCACTCCAGCAACGTACATACAGTGCTGCAGATTTTAATTGATCGTGTAAGGTGACTGTCAGTCCATGTACATTGAATGGATGCCACACTGGAGAAATGTGACTCAGAATAAAGTGCCATCAGGAGGCTTTCTGTGCTATGTCTGCTAAAGTGAGTCATTATGGAGTGAACTGCCTCTCTTTGCAGGCAGACCTTTAGACAAGAGACTATGAAACGTCAAGAAGCTCTGAAACATCATCCTTGTTCTAGAAATCCTTTCATACAAAAAGAAGCCAGTCTACTCTGTTCTACCCTGACAAGAGATGCTAATCCAAACCTTCTTCTGTCTCGGCTTATTGCGTTTTACTATCTGGAAATATTTTCCCCAGAGCAGAGAAATGCTCCAGTGGTGTTAATATTCCCATTCACAACAGAGGTTTCAGATGTGCAATGTTCTTCTGCCTTCTGTACCTGAGTGCTATGGATGCCTATACTACTGCAGCTGTAGTCTAGATTGAAGCTGGCAATATCCTGTATTTGCAAGATCTTATTAAACACAGTTAAGTTTCATGATATATGGCAGCAACCTACAGATAACTAAACTGTTGAAGTTACAAGAAAACCTGTAGCAACTTATGCATTCAGTTTCCATTTTAAATCTAAAAGAAATCTGAGCCTTTTTGCAAGTGAGGAAATGCACAGAGAAAATACCTTAGAAACCTCAGCTCTGCCCCGCTACCAACAGCAATCCAACTTCCTTCCTCCTGGCAGAGCTTCTCCAAGACATATGTTCTTTGAGCTGACACATAGTGTGTTGCTATTAGGGGAGGACTAAGGGAAGCTGGAAAATTAAAATTCTGTTCCGTGGGGAGTGTCACTGCTTGCTTATGTGGTTCTTTTCAAGTTTAATTAAAAAACCTAGGATGAGTGACTGCAGCCTGGAGATCATGACCACATTGGTGCACTGTGGAAAGGCATCTTTGTTTGCCCAGGTGTATGTTAGGACTTCAGCTCTTGCTGTGGAAAGATACATCAGTACATTGCCATGAAAAGTTTCACCAGGCTGTCATCTTTTGGCAGCAGTACAAAAAGCTTCATGGAAAAAAAGAAATCTTAACCACCTCCATTGAGGGTATCTGAGATACTGTCCTGCCTCGATAAGTGTCCTCTGTAGCTTAGTTTTGTCCTTTGGTACTTTCAGAAAGTCTTTAAAAAGCTTCCTGTAGATACTGCTGCTAGCTCCTGCTAGGCCAGAATGCTCCGTGGCATCACTTCTCTTTCTCAAAGTTAATGCTGAGGAAGTCAACAGTAGGATGGAAAAGTGGCCTCAAGCTATGTCTAAGACCCGTTGTTTGCTAGGAAGGGGGTTGGAGGATCAGCTCATTTATGGTTTGCACCTCTGTGGTTGAATCAGAGAGAAACGCATTTCTTCCCTCTCCCCCTCCTCCTACACCCTTAAATAACAATTCAGGAAAACATCTGAAATAGCTCTTTGATAGAAATGTGTATCTTCAGTTTCCTTATTTAAATGCAGGGACTTTATTAGGTAGAAAAAGTCAGCTTTCATTTATACCAATTTATATGAATTAAATAGCTGCAAAGAGGATCATAAAAACATGAAGCCTGAAGGCTCAAACATCAGAAGGCAATTAAAGCTCGAGGCTTTGCATGTACTGGGAGGAAGAGCGGCTATACAAAAATATCTTTGAAGAGGATACTTCCATGGCAGAGGAGCAGCTAACTCCTACGTGCAGCAACACATACACGCAGCCTACTTTTTGTCAGCAATGTATCCAGGGGTCCCTAGGGGTCCTGCCTGAATACTGTCACTGTGCATTCACAGCTTCAGGCTCAAGAAAATCCACTGAAGGGTATGCATAATCCTTCAGAGGAGCCTGGAAAACCCAGAAACCTGGACCTTGTTACACACACACACACACACACACAAGAAAAAAAAAACAAAACTCATATTCAATATCTGATTTAAGTATTCCTTGACCTCTATCAAAATTACATGAAAAAACATCAGCATCTCCAACGCCAGTGACCCTATCATCTATTAAAAGAAGATGTTTTAAGCAGAGTTCTCCATGGGAGGTTCCATTTTTCCATTAGAAGCTTTCTTCTCCTTGATTATTTCTCTGCCTTCACTTGTGTTTGTAATTCTTCTCGTTTGCTGACAATATCATTAATATCACGCACTAGATATGTAATGAAGTGAGTAATAAGGGGTAAACTGCTCTAGTTCAGAATTGGAAGCCAGAAGAGTTCTGGGATATGGATTAGCCTGCAGAAAGGAGCTCTGAGCATGAGCCCAGAACCTCACAGCGAGATACGTGGATGTATATGGCATACAGCTGCCTCTCACCAATCTATTTATTCTTGCTCTGAGCCGCCAGTAATGCCACTCCACTGGAAGGTTGCGAATGCATCTTGTGGGCACAGGCCAGGAAATAACAAAATTGGGCCCAGCATGTTTCCATCCAAAGATCTGGAAAACTTTGATCATTCATTAGGCAAGAAAGAGCGATACTGAAATCCTTTCCTTTGTACTAAAAATAAATCAGACACACAAAAACAAGTTCTGCAGCCTGCCACCAGCTTGGTCCTCCCGAGGGCTGTGGCTGAGGCTCCCACTGCTGCAGCTGCAGCTGTACCTACCTGCCTCAGGCCAGAGCATGAGTCCCTCGGGGCTTGAGAAAACAGTCATCTCCACGTTGGGTTGTCTTTGTTCCCTCTGCAAATTCGTTGCATTTGGGTTTGGATCTCAAAGCTTTTTTCTGGCTCTGTGTCAGCTTTGCCATGTTAACTTCCTGACATCTTCTCAATTCCTGATATTTTGATGCAAGTTTTTTTTTCTTTTTTTTTTTTGGGTGGGGGGGCAGATTATTTAGCTGCAAATTAATTCATTTTACTGGACTTTTCCCTCAGCAATTACTAAGTAAATCACATATCATTCCTGATGTGCCCATCAGGCTCACCTCATGTCATGACGAAAACTGGCATTTATTCTGATTGTTTGTTTCATAACCCATGCAGCTGATTCTGGTAAAAACAGAAATTATTTTTAAAAACTCTTTAAGAAATCAGTCAAGTGCAATTTTTCTTTACCAAAGTTCTGGCAAGAAGTTCTAGATATCCTGACTAACTAAGGGTTTCACAGTCTCATATTTAAAATGGTTGTTAAAGACAGTTATATACTACCAAAAATAAGGCTGAGAGATATATGTTTTTTCCTGAGTTATCCTTTTTAATAACAAGAGGGGAAACACCTATAGTTGTTTGTTTCTCTCTCAAAGCCATTGCATTTTAAGAGCTGAAAAAATATAATATAAGAAGTAGGAAACCCTTACAGCATGGAGATATTTAAGTGAATTGCCCCATTTAAGTAGGCAGTATCCAAAGAGAGTCTATGGCAGCACACCTGATGTACAAGTTACAGATGATTATTCAGACATAGGTGATGTAGGTTTATAGCAGTAGGCATAATACCAAGTGTATAAAGGAAACATCATAATGCCATGGATTTACCTTACCTCTACTAGATTTAGCATTAGGTAGCCAAATTTAATCTTAGGCTATATAAAATGAGTTGGTTACACTTGATTAAAAACATGGCAGGATTTAGAAAATGGGACTTTCTCATTGTGTTTGTTCTGCATTTATTGCTAGTTGAATCAAGTGAGCCTAAGGGGATATTCTACTTGAAACAGGTTTGTTTTCTTGAAGGTTAAGTTCATTAAATCAAATTTTGACCTTTTGAAGTTTACACTGGCAGAGCCTTTCTGCTCCCTGGACCTCTAAGCAAAACCATCGGTCCAGAGATCTCACCTTCCCGCAAACCTTCCCCACTTTCTGGACCATTAAATGCCCATCCTTGCTTTCAGACTGTTTGCTGCCATTCATCAACATGCAAGAAAAAAGGATGTCTACGAAGCAAGTATTAAAACAACATGGCTTCAGTTCTAAATGAAATACTTTGCAAAATAAAACCATTTCTGCAACACAGATTTCCCAAATCAGCACAAGCGTGTAGTCATGAGAACATCTGCATGCATTTATACACACATATAACATATGTACAATTATATATGTACACAGAAACTTAAGCATGTAAGATGTTTTTCAGCTTGCTGTGATGGTTGTGCTCTGGCCCTAACCTGAATAAACTGTGTTTCATTAACTCCAGCCCAAGATGAATAGATTGCCAGCTGAACAGAGTCTTTTTATAGTACTAGTCTGTGGGGAAATTCTTCAACAAAAATGTTTTTCTGATCACATTTGCAATTCATATATGCTATAAACAGGATTCTATTAATTGAACACTGGAAAAAGAAATAAGAAAAAAAAAAAACTAATTATTACATATATTATTCATGACCTTCCTGCATCTATGATAAATGACACGGTCATGTTTGATACCAACGCATGTTTTAAGAGTTTCTCACTGCTGGTTCTGTACAACTGCTCTTCAAATGGTTATTTTTTCCTAAGGATTTCTACATTTAGATGACAAATCAAGCATCTCTAATTGCCAAATTGTATCTGCTTCTTCATCAAGAGACACCTCACAGAGCTTCTGAGTCAGAGTAACCAGGCAACCCTAAGCCTCTAGACTTGGAGGCAAAGAAAAACGCGTACTCCTACAGCAAGAAGAAAAATGATCATTTCAATCGCTATTCAAAAATTTGTCATAATAGATAAAATGTTTGCTGCAACGCAAATATTTAATGGGTGATATAAATCCTCAGTCTCCCAAGATGTCCCGGTCAGAAGCTGAGGGGTTGCTTGGCAGTTCTCCCAAAGTACTGGTGCTGGGCAAACCAGAGCTCCAGCGGGAGCTCACCTGGCAATGCAGGGCCTCTGTGCTATCGCAATTTTAGTTAGTTAGCTGTGTGAAGTCATACCAGGGAGATACCAAACTGCAATCTACTGTTTTCTTGGGGAGAAATCTCCTGATGGTTTTGTCAAAGCCAAGCATTCATAGTGTAAATTCCCACAAGTCCCAGTGATGACCTTCAACAGAGGGAAGCTGCATAACCTCAGCATCTGTACTTTGAGCCTCTGAGGTTTATCCAATGACCTGCCAAAGCCCACAAGATCATATTTATTACAGAAATAAAACAAAACAAACAAACAAAAAAAAAAACACCAACCTTACACACAACTATCTATATGCACGCTTTGGACTACCAAGTGCTCTGTTTGTTCTCTGTCGTCTGAAAAAGCAAACCTCTTCACAGGTCTCACGTTTGTCGCTTGGCTCTGCTTTGTTGCTCTCTTTGCTTCATTTCTTCTCTAAAATGCCCAGAGCATTTTCCTTGTCTCTGCTGGGTGAGGAGGAGGAGAAGCAGGGGACACGGCAGTGTTTGCTGGTCCCTGTCCTGCCACCAGCCTCTGTCTGGCAGGCAACCAGCCACATGATGAAATGAAGCTATGGACCTCACTCCATTGATTTCACTGGGATTTACATGGATGTTTCCACGATTTTCTGAAGGTAAAGGGTTTTAGACATTTGTTTAAGTGTACAAATTAGTGCCCTACAAGTCCATTTGTTTTAAATGAAACTACTCCCGGATTTAGATGCAGTTTGAGGCATAAAGGACATAACTGTGTCCCGCACTGGGTAATCTTTCATTTCTCACATCCTTCGAAGCACACAGGATTAATGCCTTGGTGTTGTGTGAAAAAGCACAGCATGGAAAACACTGCAGTCCTGCTACCTGGAGCACTGTGGGCAGCCTGGCTGGAGAGGGCTGCTTGCTCCAGGACCACGGTAGGGAGAGAGGAGAGCATCCTGGAGGCAAAACTGATCAAGTGGCCAAGGATGAAGGAGCTGTGCTCAGTGCCTGACAGCCAGGTTGAGACCAGGAGGTCATCAGAGCCAGGTGGGAGTAGCAGGCTCAGTGATGAAAACCCAGCACGGCTGGCTGAGTCACTGGGTTGTAAGTAAGCAGGACACGGGGACATCACCCAGGACCTCGTCCCCATTCTTGGGGCTGTCTGGACCCGGTGCTGTCTCCCAACACAGGTACAGCAGCACCGCAACACGGCGTAATGTTATTTGGCATTCAATATTAAATTCAAAGGACATTTCCCCCCCCCCCCCCAAAAAAAAATAATCTATTTTGTAAAATGTACAGCCTTACATATGGAAGGTGAGATTTATAGGGAGGATTTTCAAGGCGAAAAGAGTGGCCGAGCTCCACCTGGTGCTGCTTCTGTGTCTCTGCCACCGCTGCCTGGGATTAGGGAACGGCTTTGCAGCTTTTGGCTGCTGGAGAAAGTTCGTTGTGCTCATCTCTGCTCTCACCCAGCTCTTGCTTATGAGGGCACAAACAATATTTTAAATGAAAGCGTTTTAAGGGGAGAAGGTCCTGCAAGATTTTCACTGCTATGTGTTGAACCAGTTCTAACATGACCTCAATCTAACTGTCCACAATAGTTATCTTAACAGCACTACAAAATCCTATTTAGCAACTAAATAGCATTTCCCCAGCTTTTGTAGATCAAGATACAGTTCAAGACTTAAAATAAATAAATAAATAAACAAACAAACAAACAAAGTGTTTCAATGCCAGTTTGATGCTCAATCAGGAATTTACCCAAATCCAAAATTTCCCAAAACAGTATGACCACAGTAGAGAATCTAAATAATGCTTTATTTTCAAGTGTCCTAAATATTCGACAGCTCCCAGTGAAATCAGCGGGATTTCTACAACATTCAGTGCTCATAAAAGCAGCTGAGTCAGACCGGTAGGTATTTGTGACAGCACAATTTCTTTATCTATAATTAACTGCAATGTAAAAAGTTCCCCCAAGTGGTTTCTAAGCCCATTGCAACACAAAAAAAAAAAAAAAAAAAAAGAAAAAAGTTGTGGATGGCCGTGGAGGGGAAAATGCCTTAATTTCTGTGATGGTTGCAAAATAATAGAGAAGAGAGGTGCAAGATAAGTGAACGAATATGTAAGAATCAGTATTATTTATGCCTTTCTGGGACAGTTCATCACATGGGACAAAACCAGAGCATTTACAGCGTTGGGCACATGGAAGTAGCTAAACCATAAGCTGATGTGTCAGGGACTATTTTACATAGCTGTCCTAAAGAGCTGCTGTGTGGGTCTCAGTTCCCCCAGGAAGGTGAAGGGAACATGAGGGGATGGTGAGTTTTCAGGGAACCTGTGTTTCAGCTCAGTTTTGAGGCAAAATTGTGGGCTTGGATTGAGCCCATCCAGTTACCTCTCAAGTTGCGTTTCCACAGAAAAATCCCGAGGAATATTCACTTTCCTCTAGTATGCCCTCAAAGTCGGACTCCAAACCTACAAATTGTTCTCAGCAGATCAATTCTCCTATCCCTGCAGGATCAGTGAGGGAAGACTGTTATTTAATACAGGTACAGTGAGAACTGCTCATTACTGTGGATAAAAAATGTTTATTCCTGACCAAATGCTTGCAAAGAGATAGCTGACCTGTGACACTGTCCTAATTTTAATTCCTTCAGCTGTCCATTTATGAACAGCTCCAGTTCGTGTGATTGACTTCAGTGCCAGTAGTTTATTCAATAACATTTGCAGCATGGTTTGTTTTGTTGGTTGTCCCTAAATGTCTGAATTATTATGACTTGCTATGACTTGCGTGTTCCTTTCTATTCCTCTCTGAGAACAGGATTAAAAATGTGTTCTTGTTTTGTAAAGCTGGTTTATTAAACAGTGAGGCTCACACAGCACACAGAATTTTATAAATTCATCAATATGTGAAGGTCAATGCTTACTCTGGGAACATTTCCATCACGGTGTGACAGTGAGGTGGAGATATGGGGCCAGTCTCATTCTCTCCTTCCGCATCTCCAAGGAGAAAGTGTGGAGGCAAAGGTATATGAATAGGGACTGGAGCATTTTTTCTGCTGAGTCTCTTCCTCCAAGGGAAATTTGTGCCTTGGGAGGAGGCCTGGGCTAGCAAGAGTCTGCAATTTTGCTACACTGTGCTGAGATGCCACAGGGTCCTTGGGGCTCCACCCCAGGATGAAGGTAACAGTTCCTCATGGTCGTCAGGTACGGGTGGTGGCCTGAAGCCACCAAATTAGTCATTAGTAAGTTTTTATTTATCTGCAAATACGTAATTTTTTCTTTTAGTAAACAGGCATTGGCTGGAGCCTGCTTCCTCCAGTGGAAGTTCCTCCCTATGGAACATTCCCCTCCGGAGTTATGTAAACCATGTAATGAGGAAAAGGCACCCAAAATGTAGTTAAAATTACACTAGCTGTTTTCTGTACTGGGGAAACAACAAAGAAAATGTCCAAGACATGTTAGTTTACAGGAAGACAGGAAGGAAGATACTAAAACAAGTGAAGGAAGTCTCTACATTTCCCATGTACATGTAATTTAGAAGGCAACATGGTGATAAATGAAATATAGAACACTTTTTAGATTTGATTTCAATATACACTGGAGGACACATTAAATGTTGCCCTCCCTGTCCCCTTACAGAACGCATCTGTTCACTCCTTTCAGAAACAGGCAGGCATTAATCTTGTATGTGACTGGAATAAAGGTTGTGGGATGTTTTATTCAAGGAAACATTTATGAAAAGAAATCTAAAGGCACCAACATACCTTAAAAGGATGTGTGGTTTAAGAAATGCTCAGTTAAAGCTGCAGGGCTGTGTACAAAAGCCTGAGTTTGAGCAGCCATAAAATCACAGCATCACTTCATCAAGAAGGGACTTCCAGAAGTCAAATGGGTGGTGTCAGTAGGCTGCAACAAAAAAAATGTCCTACACCTACAGCATAGAAATGGAAACCACAGCACAGTTCTTGATCTGAATAGTTTCCCTGTCTTGCTCCCAGCGTTTAAAGATCTTTGCAAGGCAGACCACAGCATCTTTAAATGAACTTAAATAAAGATTTCCTTGAGAGGTGTTCAGCTGAGAAGTTTAGTAGGAGTGAGAATAACCTATCAAAAAAAAAAAAGGCCTTCATATTTCACCCTTATGAATTCTGACACCAAACAAGAATACGTGGAAGAAAGCAGTTTTAAATGACCACTACAACCCAGGCCTTACGAGTGGCCGCTATTAGACAGGGCAAGTGCCTGAAATGTGTGTGAGCACTCAGGGAAGGTGTGAGGTGTTTCCCTAAAGCCAGTCTCCACCGATCCACAGAGTGAGAAACGACTAAAACAACTTGTGCTCTGGAAGCATATGCCGGATAGCAAATGCCATCTGGGGTACCCGGTGCAGGTCTCATCTCTCCACAGGTTTGGGAGAGCCTCGTGCAGTGTCCTGGGGAAGGAGCGAGCGTGCCAGGGTCAGCTCCTCTCTGGCAGCGTAGCTTCTGGCACAGGGCTGGGGAGCTGCTGCTTGACCAGGGGGACCAGTTGGTGTTGGTAGCTGGGTCCCAGCCCAAGTACCCTCTTGCAGAGCCCTTTTACCAGTTCTGAGGTGCCAGAGAGGTTTTTTTCACCTTTTCTCCTACGTGAGGCTGGGCACTGTGCAAGCAAGCGAGACTGTTCTCCTGTTGGCATCTGCCATTGCCTCTGCAGGCTGACAAATTCTCTCTGTAATGAGTCATCTTCTATATTTAAAACTAAAATTAAAAATTACCTTTAGTTTTTATTTAAAACTTGAGCTGTCTCTGTTCTGGATCAGGGGAAAATTATGTCCCACCACCACTTATGTTCTACCCCACCACTACTTATGTTCATTTTCTACCCCTTCCTGTTTCAGTGGTCAAGAAAAGATGGAAGTCAGATAACAACAAATTCTAATTTAGAAGGTGAAATCTGGCCAAATCTGACATGGTTTTGTCCTAACAACATGTGCCTCATCTGGTCTTCTATCATCGCAGGTGGACTTCACCCTTGTAAGGTGATGTTAATGAGCTGTGGTAATACATCTGCTGCCTTTTTTCTCCCCTGGGGAAGATTAACTTTGTCTCCTGCTGCTGGGAATGAAGCTATTTAAATGATAGAGTTCACAATGCGTGAACCTTCCTCACCCCCTTCCATTCCCAAAGCTGTTCCCAAGGAATTAAAATTCAGATGTAATTGCACATTCTGATTTCTTTTTTTCAGGGGGGAGGACGTTTTCCTCATGAGTGGGTGAGCAGATAAAGATGCGGAGGACAGGGTGAATCTCATTTGAATGTTGAGTGGCATCTCACCTAATGCTAGTCCTCGAAACCTTAAATGTCTGTGGTGAGGAGTTAGCTAGCTGTCCTCTACAAATACCTGCCTTAGGTGAGAGGAACTGCCTTTAAGAAGCCCTATCTTGATCCACTGACTTGAGATAAAGTGACGTCTTAAAGTATTAGTCTAGAATATTTGCTGCTTTTCTCTACTGTATGCCTATAAGTAGAGGTTACCGCACTACTGTACTAATGTCAGCAATTACAGGGCTATTCTGTGCTGACACTGACTTGATTCTATATAATTTTAAAAAACTGCATAACAAAACCCATCAAATCCAGCTCCCAGGTTTTCTCACGGGAGCTGATGACAAAACAAGCTCTGACATAAAACCCAGCAGATCACAGCAAGTCCAGGAGTCACCATATAGGAAACGCTGTATACCACACAGCATTTGCTATTCATGTTTGAGATCACTGGCAGCCCCAGCACTGGGTTTCTCCTGCATCCATGCTGTCATCCACAATGTTAAAGATCTGAGGCTTCAGTATATTTTCTGACTTAATTTTTTTCTGAGGTGTCAGTGTGGGTTGAGGTGCAAGGTTATAATTTTGTTGACGAGCAGACCTTTGCGAGTGCATCCATCTGAGATATATATCTGGTCTCTCTTTCCTTTCTGATCAGCCCATCAATTCCTGCACCTGAGACATAGATCTCAGCGCCAAAATCCCTCATTAAACATTGAAAATCTTAGCAACTGGTAAAACGACTTCAAATCTCCAGCAGAGCAAATGAGGCCAGAATTTAGTCCCCTTCCCATTGAAAGCTGGCATGACTGCTGAGCAGAAGCGCACATCAAGGACGATGCCTGACTTATTCTCCGTGCCCTCCTGAAGGCTCTCCTCTGTAATGTGGGTTGCCATGGTGAGCCCGAGCGCTCGGGGACATCTTTGGCCAAGCGCTAGTGGAAAGCTCCTGGCACTAATAGGGTTGATGTGGTCGTCTTCGGGGAAACGCAAGGGTAACAGATTGATGTGGTCTGACCTTGTTGTGATGGGTGCAATTGGAAAGGGACAGAATAAACTCAGAAGTTGTTCCGCTGTTGATTCAGAAGTGTTTGTTTACAGCCAAGGAAAACAGAAAAGTTAAATTAAAAAGTTGTCTCTGGAAGCGCTCTGCTGGGGAAAAAAAAAAAAAAAAAAAAGCAATCTCTTCAGCATTGTTTCTGTCTGAGGTATTCAGTGTCCAAGGTATATTCAATTACCTCCCTAGCTGTCAAAGCAATTTTCTCCTTTTTTATGCATTTTCCTCTTGTTTTTTCTTTAAGATTTGCTACTTTTGCTTTGTTCTTCATTAGGAATTGTACCTTAGGCTCCTCTTGGGCACCCACAGCCTCACGGAGATCATACTTATGGCTGATAAAGACTAAGAAGTTCTCCATGCAGCTTATTTTGTTCATGTTAGCTTATGTGTCATTTGTTGTACTGACGACTCTGCCTCTCTTGGTGTGTATCAA
Organism: Anser anser; assembly: GCF_964211835.1. Classification (NCBI taxonomy): domain Eukaryota; kingdom Metazoa; phylum Chordata; class Aves; order Anseriformes; family Anatidae; genus Anser; species Anser anser. The sequence continues at coordinate 144,951,440 of NC_139721.1, forward strand.
ACACATAAAGACAGAGCAGCAGCATCCACATGAGTTAGCACTTCAGCTTTGCTCCGCTGTGGCAGAGCTTCATGCCCTGCCTGTTCCTAGATCACCACAAACAATGAAGTCCCAGGTCCCTGCTGGTTTCAGGTCTCTTCCTTTGGATTCTTTCTTCTAGTCTTGCATGGATTGCAATGCCCAGGTAAGGTTTAATATATACATCATAGCTCTCACACAGTGGGGAAACTGAGTCCTCTGAAATGCTGGCTGGCAAGGAGGTGTGGGTTAGCCCCAATAAGCAGCTAAGCACCATGAAGCTGCTTGCTCACTTCTCCCCAGTGGGATGGGGGAGAGAATTGGTAGGGTAGAGGTGAGAAGACCCATAGGTTGAGTTAAAGATAGTTTACTAGGTAAAGCAAAAGCTGCATGTGCAAGCAAAGCAAAACAAGGAATTCGTTCACTACTTCCCATTGGCAGGCAGATGTTCAGCCACTTCCAAGAAAGCAGGGCTCCATCATGCCTAACGATTACTTGGGAAGGCAAATGTCATCACTCTGAACACTGTCCCCTTCTCCTCCTTTTCCCCAGTTGTTATTGCTGAACATGACACCATATGGGGCAGTGTGAAAAACAGAGAAGGCCTTGGTGGTGCTCAAGCACTGCTGATCAACAGCTAAAACATTGTTTAGTTATCAACACTGTTTTGGTCACAAATCCAAATCACAGCACCATATGTGATGCATTGAAGAAAATTAACTCCATCCCAGCCCAAACCAGTACACACAGAAAAAATATTTATGTTGTCTGTAGTGCTACTTATGGGTGATCTTTCATACTTCTATTACCATCACCCAGCACAAATTATCGAAGTGGTCCATTGCATCCTAAAGTTGTATCCCTGTGGTTTTCTGTACTAGACAAGAAATGATATTGCTCCATTGGCTGCTGCCTCTTCCAAAACTAGTTAATGACAATATCATTAGACATTCTGCTTGATCTGAAAATTTAGTGTAGGCACTTAGAACTTAACAAGGCCACATCTTCCTTCGTTGGTTGTTCTGAAGGGTCACGAGTGGTAAAAAAGCATGTAGGTCCGTATTTGGTAACTAAAAAGGCCAGTCTGGCTAACATTGTTTCCTCAGCAGTGTAGGAGGCTTTGCTGATACAATAAAGCAAACTATCCAGGAGGCATTTAGTCTGGTCTGGTAGGAAGCATAAATTGCCCTGAAAGCTCTAGGCAGACAGGGTTGTTATAAGGTCATGTATACTTGAAGCTGCCTGCCACCAGGGGAAATTCATAAGGGCTTTTTGGAAACAAAGTTCACGTTGTATATCCCTTCTCAGAGCCAGGTAGGTATTTATGTCATTGCAGCCCCATCCACGCTGCTGGTAATGGGTGGCAGGTGATGGCTGGTGCCCCATGCGTGAGGAGCAGGGAGTGGGCAGTAACTCAGCAAACACACTCCCAATCCAGCTGCGTTCATAACAGAGCCCTTTGCTGGCAAGTGAGCAGCGTTGCTCTGTCATGAGCACACAGACAGCGTACTGCGAGTTTCCCCGAGTACCAGATGGAGGCTTGAGCTGGTGTCAATCAAGTGTTTTCAGTTGGAATCCTTGGAAATTGAGCCCAGGCCATTTTACTGCCAGTTGGTTACTGACAAAAGAGCTAAACAAACATCAGGGAAACAGAAGAGAAAATTATGGTAATTACACAGCTTTTGAGAGCTCCTCACAAATATAATATTCTATAAAAGCCATGATGCAGGGAGGTGACTCTCTGGGAAAGCACCACTGTAGATGGCAAAGTTCATTAAAAGAATGAAAATAGTTTAATTTCTGCTCAGGCAGCATTTTCTGTGTTCAGTGTTGAAATCATTCCATTAAACTGTTTCTTTTTGGCAAAGGGCTTTGTTTTCTAAATGTGAAAGCTACCCAGCTTGTCATGTATATGTCCCACAACCACCATCCCCAAAAGCCAACAGAGTAACGGGCAGTATGGCCCGAGGAGCCTAAGAGCAATGCTGCCCCCTCTACCAGAGAAACCAGTTGGCTGATGGCCTCAGTCCCCCTACACTTCACTGACACTTTGACTCCACCAGCTACAACACAGCCGACATACTTAGCTCACAAACATGCATGTATATAGGTATCTAGGTCTGTATCTGTATAAATCTCACCAAGTCCCAAACCCCCAAAGGACCGTATGGTCAAAGCAAACCAAGCCACTGGCTTCCAGCTTATCTGTAGGGCTGCATGTGAATGTGGGAGAGAATACTAGAACAGCCTGACTGAAAGCCATGCTAAAGGATAGGGAAACTGTTTTTTGGAGCTGTAAGGCTCCCTTATTTTCCTTCCAACCGAAAGTCAATAAAAGCAGTTTCTTTCTGCATTGAGGACATCTCCTAGAGGACTATGTCATATGCTTTCTCTGTTGCATAGAATACGCCAGATCATGATTGCTTCATCTGTCACTGGGATATCATGAGATACCACATTAGTGCTGCACAATGCATGCTAACCCACTTCCAGATGGTGCACGATGGTCAGAGGATAATGGTTTGAACTCTCTTTGGCTGGCCTTGGTGATGCTCCTGCACTCACGTGGCAAATCTGCAATTTGTTTCTTCATGGAAGAGCTGCAGCAAAAAAGGAGACCAAGGCAGGCTGCCAGCCCGAGGAGATGCCAGCATGGCCAGAACTCAGTTGCCAACTGAGTGTAAGTGATCCCAGCTGCAAAATACACTGGAAATCTCCTATGGCACCAAATGCTCAACAAACAACAAGGCTGGATTCAGAAAGGCTGTGCAGGGCTAATGGGACCAAGAGGGAGCCCTCAGGGATGATGTACTTTGGCCTCAAAGTACATTGTGATCATGCAAGCTGTTAAATCTTCATTTTAAAGTAGCTCCCAGAGATAGAAAATTCCATTTCCTCTTTGAAATATTTTCTTTGCTACCAGTAAGATGGAGCCAGACTAGTTAGATTTTCCTGTTGACAGTCTGTGCCTTTTCCTGCAATGCCTAAAGCACAAATACTTCATCTTAAATGTTTGCTCCTAAAAATGGTGCATGTCTATACAAGTGAAAAACAGGTGACTAAATGTTCTAGGACATGTGGCATGGTGACAGCGTAAAGCAGACGCTGTAATCCCCAATTTGCTTATCCTCATGGGTATTTAATATAAGCAATTTGAGATGCTGAAATGTGCCAGCTGTAAGCATGAGTCCCTTACGGCTCTAAAATGTGGATTTATGAGTCTTTTGTGTTTTCTTCCTGTATTATACTACCCAGGTGAATAAATGCTGTCCTTGCTGGCTGCTCTTTCAGTATGCTGATATTGTTAACCTGTTTGCTCTTTGGCTGAAGATAAACCACAGCAGACAAGTATGATTATACGTGTGTGTTTGGATTCCTGAGCACGTGAAATTGCTGATAAATTGTGCCCGGCCAGCACAGAGGCACAGCTACAGCACAGCACAGCACATCCATTTCACAGCAGGCTTGAGGGTGCCAAAATCCTGCCTCCCACATGGATGAGACCGAAACCGCCTTGCAGCTCTGCACCTCTCAAACCTTCTGGAGAAATCAGGGGTCAAAACTGCACATCAAGGCAACATTTTGGTTTGAAAAGGAGAAATAAAATTGTGCTAAAAACATGCTGGAGTGCTCTAGTTTTCAGCTAGTTACAGGACAACCTGTCCTGCTTGAACCTGCCTGATCTCTGGGTCAGTGTTGTACTTACTATTTTGTTTTAACATTATCGTTATTTAACTGTATATTAACTAATCCCATCTGATTATTACAGTTAGTTAACTATATGTTTCTTATAGGTGGTGGATTTACTGTCAGCTGCTGCTAGTCCTGACTTATTGGTGATTTCCTCCTGTTCTGGCTAAGAAATGAAAATTGACAATTACTGCTGTACTTGTGGGCACTCTCAAGTTTGCTTGCTACATCTTAGTGCTGAATATATTTAATGAAGGTCTTCAAAATGAGAAGAATTTTAGGATAATTAAAAACTGCAGGGTGATGAAATGTATCAATGCAATCACAAACATTCGGATCAGACTAGCTAGACAGAGACTAATGCTTGCACAGGGCTGTGTATGCCACCCAGTGTATGAAACTTGTACTTGGCATGAAAATCAGCCTCTGAGCATTTGAGTCCTTTCTGAAGCATCAATATAATATTTTGAAGGTTATATTTTTGAAGGATATGAGAAGCTGCCTGGGAATGTTATGTTCACTACAGGAGGAGAAAGAGCTTATGCCAAGAGACAAAGAGGTGTACCAGAGGTAGGAATGAGAAAGAAGGTGACTGACTTTCTACCTGGACCCCTTCAGCTAGAGAGAGTGAAAGCTGCTAAGGACATTACAGTGGAGTGTTTGCTGGTTTAGCCTCTGCTAGGGCTGGGAAGCTGGTAGGGGACCCACATCTGCCCCTTCCTCTAAGCTGAAACGCAGTAGAAAGTTGAGGCCATTACTTTGAAAATTACCCAACTAGCTAAGAAGACCTCAGCTGGCTTGTCCCTGCAGCTGGGGCACATCGCCAAGATTTCCAGAGCCCTGCCAAGGGGAAGGTGCCCTGGGTGGCTTGGGGAGAGCTGCTTTCTCTGCAGCTGAGCACAGCAGGCATGTGATGGGGGCACAGACCCTGGGTGGGAGGAGATAGCATCAGGTCAACCCTACAGCCCATTCTGCTGCCTGAAGGGATGACCACCGACCACACTGTGTCAGCAGCCAGCAGCAAAGCCTGCACAGAGCTGATTTCATGGTCCACATTTGTACTTTTGAAGTGAAAGTGCTCCTGTATGTTTTCAGCTACAGCTGGGAAAAAGCTGTGCCCTTTGCTGGGCTTTGCAGAGTTCTGGTGGCTTCCAGAGCAGCACTAAAAGGCTAAGCACACAAAAGGGCACCACCAATTTCTATTTGCTGTGGACATCAAAGCAACTGCCTGTGTCCATCAAGGCTCCAAAGCCAGCTTCTGTGAAATTTCAGCGGTGTGAAATAACAGCGTGTATAACAGCAGTATTTGCTTTAGGAACACAGCCTGCCCCAGAACTGCACATCCCAGCTACCTCAGCACTGCTCTTCCCTGGCCTATGTCCCTGAATGCAGAAATGGAGTTTCTAAGTAATGTTTTGTCACCAAAGGTCACCTTGACTACATTAAGCTGAAGATGATGGGTTATTTCTAAAAATGTCTGTGCACATACAAATGCTTGTGATGCTTGGAGCTGATTCAGGTGCAGCTTTGCCTCACCCTGTACTTACATCTATTACTTTTAGAAAATTATTTTGCTTTTTCAGTGACTGATTTTGAGGTGGATTGTCTACATTTCCACGATAACTATCATCAACTGTTTGTGTACTGCTGTATCACATTTCCAACACAGGACTCAATTATATTTATGAAAACGAGTGTGTCAGAAAGTACCAGCAAATTATACCAAAGAAATCTCAAGACAGTTTCACAAGTCATTATTATCATCATATGAGGTCAGGAGAAAACTGGTTTGTTTAGTGACACTTTGTTTGATTTAGCAGCTGTGTGACTCACATCAAATTGAAGATTTGTTGCTCCACTGAATGCTTAATTGCAAAGACAAGCCGCTCTGTTAGTTCAAAGATAGTGTGTAGGCTGGGACAAGCAGATGATGCCAAAATCATGAGGACGATTAGTGAAGTTTAAATTATAAAGTCTGAATTGAAAGCTGTGATTAAATACGGACTGTCCTTCATTAATCACTATTTATGGTTTCCCTTCTGGGTTTCATTCTTCATTTTGACAGAAGCAACCCTATAGGACCATGAAACACTTCTGTAAGGATCTGAAGTAGAGCTAAATACTGGTGTCCAATACGAATCTTGTTTACAGGGATCCTCTGTTTGCAGGCACCACTTATTAACATCAGTGTATTTTCCCGGGTATAGAAGGAATCAGAATTTGAGGCTTACCTGAGATGTCTCAGATGTGTCTGAGATGGGATGACAGCACTCACACCTATCCCATCACCTGCTGGCCCCGTGCTTGTACAAAAGGCAATGTATAGAAGCCTCATATATAATCTTTCATGTAATTTCCAGTGCTCACTTGCCTGTCTTGGTGCAAACAGGAGTGCATTGGCTGTGTGCCTGGTGTGAGCATGGTCTCAGCGGTGGCTGAGGGTCAGTGGGGCCTGAGGACAATGGTGCAGAGCAGTGAATGCAGCTGGAGCCCCTCTCCCTGGGGCTGGAAGAGCCACTTCTGTCTCCAAGCAGCCAGTTGTAAAAGTGTTGGCAGCAGCACTACCGGTTTCCTGACTGAGGAACCTTAACCCGGTGCTCAGGTGTGCCTTAGGACCTTAGAAGGGGGACACCGAACATGGAGCTCTCTCTGAGTAGAGAATCAACTGTGTACATCCATTTTTTACCTGAAAAATCCTCACTTTTCCTTGCTGGAAACTGCTTTGCTCATCTCACCAGCAGATGGTGCAGTCTCTAGCATCATCAGTTGCTCAAGGCATAAAAAAGCTTCCTTTTCCCCTCATGCACACACAAATACACATTTAATTACTCCCAAGACTGCAATGTGTGTGATAACTCCCACTCGTGCAAGCAGTGCCCTGCTCACCAGAGTTGCTTTCCGTGCCCATCATCGGGGCACGACGTCCGGCACATGGCGGCGGCTCCCTCACACCGGCCTCCTTGGGCGGCATCAGGAAAACCTGTCCTGTGTGCAGCTGATGTGGCTGCTGGTGCTGCCTGCTTGGGTTATAGGGTGTGTGGTGGCTTGGAAGTTCCCTCTGGGCTTTCCCTATCCCAGAGAGCTGGGTACGGGCTGGTAACTGCTGTGGTTTTCCAGGGAGCTCAGTCAGGTCTGCCCAGTGCCTTAAGGCCGAGCATACGTTTGCTGGGAGGTAAGCTAAAGGTTGTCTTTGTGCTGGGTAAGCACACAATGAAAGCTACGAGCAGAAATAATCAATAGAAGAAACCACAAAAGCTGTTGGCTGAAATTTCATAATTCCTTGCGGTAACAACAGACCCAAATGTGCATGCAGGCAGTCATCTTTTCCCATTGAACGATGAAAATGAAGTCATGACCCTTGAGTCTACGGAGGTAAAGAAGCAAAGCAACAACTGATTGGTTTGATTCAGAAATCACAGTTTGGGGGGCAAGACATTCACAAAGAAAAGTTTTGTTTTGTTTTGTTTTGTTTTTTATATCATCTGAGAGAGGGGTACAACTGCAGCAGCTGAATCATCGCCCACAGGGGGGCAATACACAGGTGAAAGCCTTCCTACAGTACCCGTGACAGCAGTCTGCGCCCGGTTGTTCCTGTGGAATAACAATGCTGGCCGTGGGGCCTGCTCTCCCTTGCAAGCAGATGAGGCTGCTGCCTCTTAAGCTCATTGCTGATACTGCCCCTCAGCCCGCAGGATTACCTTATCAGCAGCAAACAGATGGAGTGTATCAGGGCCGTGCCAGTCATCCCACACCTGTTGATCCTGCATGGCAGCCAAAAAATTAATTGCTTTAGAAATGTAAAAGCCAAAGCCTGAAATCATGAAAAAAAAAGATTAAAGGGAAAAAGCGGGGAGGGTTGGGAGCTTTTTGCCTGATGTTGGTATCAGTGTCAGCACATTTTGGAGGATGACTTATGCAGCATCTGATGTGGTTTGCAAACGCAAGAGAGGTGGAGACCCCAGAGAGCAGATATTCTTGGCAAGAAATACCAATTTAGCGGCTACCAGTCAAGTTTAATTTGCATACATTTAACTCAAGGAGATAAGAGCAAATGCAAAATGCTTTCTGAAAGGATGCCACACCGTGATGCTGTTATCTTGCTGCTCGGGCTGTCACTGACTCCCCAAAGTGCTCCCAGCACAACTGGGGTGCCCCAGCACGTGGCGTGGGGTGGGCTGTGCTGCTCTGCAAGCCTCCCTGTGCCATGGAGCGGGAATGAAAAATGTTTTTCAGCTCCTTGCCATGGTGATCTCCAAGTTAGGCCACTCTCCTCAGCCACCAGAGGGACACGTGCCATGAAACAGCTCAGAAAGCAAGCGGACGTAATTTTCCCATGCAGGCCTACCCCATCTTCTGTAAATCACCAGTCACATTTTGGGTAATGGGAATAAAGGCAGCAAATCGGGGGAAAAAATACTTATAAAGGTGCATTTGCAGAAATGGACATTTTTAGCTTTGCCTGCTGCTCAGAGCAGTCCCAGGAGGGAGTGATGTTACTCAGGTCCATGGACCTGGAGAGGCTGGTGCAAGCACCCCAGCACTGGAGGAGGCAGAGGTCTGTAATTTCATCCTGCCCCACACCTCGTAGCATCCCTCTAACCATTCTCTGTTTTTTTTCCCACAGCTGATGGGCAGCTCTGACCTGGCTGGGCAGGCAACACAGAAGCCTCTCACCATTTGGAAAAGCCCAGGTGGGTGAGCAGGGTGGGCTGGGAGCGGTGGTGGGGTGTGCTTGGCTGCCCACGGGCTGAAGGGAACACCCCACACCTCCAGCAAGTGCCCAAAGCCAACTGGCAGGTACAGACCTACTGACGGCAAGGAAAATAAGAGCCAGAAGATGCAAATTGGGTGTCTGTGCTCACCAGGGAGATGAGTTTCATTTTTCCATCTCTGTAGGTACCAATAGCCCAAAGGCCCAGGCAGTGGCAGAGGTTTCTGTTGTGGAAAAATGTGGAAATTTACTGTCATGCCCCTGAGGAGCCCTGCTCCAGATGGTTGCTTCTAGAAGCCTTCCTTTGGGAAACTCATTCTGATTCCCTGAAACTAACTTTGGGTGATTCACACACTTGGCTTTGCCATGTTAAATGATGCTTGTCCCATACCAGTCCTTCTACAACCTTTATTTATGGGTACAAAATGAAAAGAGCACTGCTAAAAATAGCAGGGACTGAAGAGTGTTTCTATTCATTATGTACAACTAACATTATTCCACTTAGTGGTTTTGCCATCATTTCTAATTGACATCCGCAAATCTGTGTTCATGACCTTTAGTCCCAAATTTGTTAACTTCTTGTGGGAATAATTAGATTTTAATTCTCCAGATCCATCTCTTCTTTTAGTTCTCTCCCACAAAATGATTCAGGGAACTATGAGAAATTTCTTATTCTCCTTATTTATGCTGTTCAGACTTGCTTGACTTCTGAAGAGGACCTGGACTTGTCACTGTGCCTCTGTACAGAGCTCCACAGCTCATGGCATGGACCATTCATGTTGTGTTGGGTAACTAATACCCAAATGGATTTTATGTACATGACAGCAAAAGGAAATATTTTCTTAAACACAGGCTGCAGCACCGGAAAGTAAGTGGTGATGGAAACCTTGCTGGGCGTGGGAATGTGACTGCCCGTGCTACTGAACTATCAGACCAGCTCCTGGTCTGTTTTCTGCAAGGCCTACTGAGGGCTCTCTCACACCATTCCCCATCCTGAGAGGTATAGTAATCTGGCTCGAAGATGTTTAATAGCAGAGGGAGGTTTATGTAGGAAAGATCTAGATACTGGTTCCAAGAAAACCCTGCTGCAGAGGTACCGGCATCAAGTAAAATGGGTGGGATTCATCTCATCTGACTTTCTGCCCTTCTGCTGGTCACCCAAGGCTCCTGCAGAGTCAGTGGGGAGAAACTGCAGCCTGCAAGACTTCACCTTTCTGAGCCATGTGCTACAAGTTTTCATTAAGGTGGGATGAATCACTTTCCTGGAATTGCCTGTTCCTCTCTACTGACTTTAAAGAGAGTGACGTGTATTCATTTGACCCGCTGAACAGCACCTCAAGCTACTTGAAAGGGAACACATACACACACAAAAAAAAAGGCTTTGGGACTGCAGAAAGAAGCCTTTTATGGAAAAGATGCCTGAAAAGAACCCATAAATGCAATCACTGCAAAACATCCATCAGAAATGCGTGTGGGAGGCAGGGGGTTTGCCCAGTCTTTCTGTAATTTCCATCCTTGTGCAGAACAGTTGTGCGGAAGGGGATATAAATACGTATACGTTTGTTTACTAAACGTCAGCTGTCAAAGGGCTGTCAGCAAGATTTTGTCTTCCACGAAGCAACAGTGACATCCAGCGGTGCTGCGGGAGCCGCCGGGGGAAGGCTGAGCCCTCCCCGGGACACCTCCCTGCACGGCCACCCGCAGCCTGCCGGCATCAACGAGCCTGGGGAAAAAGAGGGGAAAAAAAAAATGCATTTTCTTCCGAACATGTAGTGGGAGCACATGAATTTCAGAGGTTTTGCAACTGCACATGCATTGGGAAAAAAAAAAAAAAAAAAAACAGCCTGTTTTCTAAAAAGTAACATCTGCACGTCAATCAAAGTCTATTTCCACCTAAAGAAATGCATGGTATAAAAATGATTCCTAAGCAATTAAATACTTAATTTCACTCACTTTAAGGCATAAATAAAATTGTCTTTTTCTTTTACTTCTTCCCCCATTTTCTGTTTTGTATGCTGACTTATACCTGTCTCAAAAAATGAAAAAAAAAAATATCCTTGGACTTTTTCTCTAATCTCTTTCAATTTCCATTTGCTTTTTTTCTATCATTTAGTTTTGGATTGACTCACTTCATTTTTCTTTTCTACTTCTGACCAGTCCCCTGGAATCGGCTCTTGGAGGGTGCCTGTCTCTTTCTGCTCTCGGTTTGGCTTCCTTATCACTTTGCATTGATTTTCTTCGTAGGACTTCATTTTAATCCAATTTACAGTGCCGGTAATCTGGGTCTCTTCTTTCAGTCACCTTTAGGTTCAAACCCATTTGCTTCCCACTGACAACTGACCGACTTTCTCTGCCGAAATCATTGTGCTCGCTGGGTCTCTGCCGGGCTGTTCCTTTCCTGGCTGCCTCTTGCTGGTGGCTGGAAGCGAGGGGCTGGGAGATCGGCGGCAGCAGCAGGGCAGGGGGGACAGGGTCTGCCTCCGGTCCCCCTCCCCAGGAACAGCAGCGGTGGTCGGGCTCTGTCAACACACATGAAGAAATACGAACTAATGGGGTGAAGCCAGCACATGGTGGTTAAAAAGGTTTTAAACCGCCCTCATCTCACCCCCCAAACAGAGGTGGTGAGCGCTCTGCTTTCTGGAGTGAAATGGTCGAAACGGGCTGCCTTTGGCAGGCGTGAAGCTACTGTGAGATGGGAATGCCCTTCTTTCCAGATTGTCTCTGAGAGGTATCTGTAGATGTGTGATGCTCTTCTCTCTTTTTTTTTCTTTTTTTTTTTTCTTCTTTTTCTTGTCTTATTACTTTTCTTTTCTTGCATGATTCATGTCCTTTTTTTTCCTTTGATGTGTAAATGAAAAAGCTGTTTCATCAGATCTATATAGAAAATCATTAATGTTCTTATATCTAATATGATAAGAAAACCAGAATATAATCATATGGTGGTTTTTTTGTTGTTGTTGGTAGTGTTTGCTTGTATTTTTAATGGGGGGGGGGGGGGGGGGAGGCACTGTTACTTGACCACAATTTCTCTCAGAAATGTACGGCTTTATAATATTTAATTAAAGATAGAAAAATTGACCGTTCCAGTTATCTTCTGATAAAAATTTAATTTCTTCCATTTCTTCCATAGGACTTGTGGACACACTCTTAAAAATGCAGTAAGAAGTAGCTGTGCTTAACGGGGAAGGAGCAGCACGCTGCAGTATTTTCTGCTGCTGACACTGAACCACAACAACCTCAGCTCTGCATCTATCAGGGACCATTACAGTGCTCTTTCCCTAGTGTACATCCCTCTTTTGTCCACTTGCCAACCGGCTTAACCTTTCATCAGCAAATAATTTTCACTTAATGAGAATTTACTCTGAAGTGCATTTTCCCTCAGGAGCACAGGTTCCCCCTTTGTCCAGCGGGAGCCTCGCCATGCAGATTGCAGCAGTTATCGGGGCACGATGAGCCTCAGTGCAGGTATTGATTTGTCTCGGGCTGCTGTCTAGACCACCATTTGCATTGAGCCATTACACACACACGCACACAAAGCTCTGCCTTCGTTTTTCAGCGGCTGCTTGCTTCATATATAGTGGCATGAACAGGCTCATGGAGCCTGGTCTGCTGGGCTCAGCCTCTGAAGCTGTGGCACCGCTAACATGTGGGGACGCAGCCAGTGGGGGCAAGGAGGGGGCTGCAATGGGCTGTCACATCCCACAGACTGCGAGGGCTTATTTTTAGATCAGTGCATCAGGCACACATGTTTGAGTGGTGGGAACTTGCTCACAGCTGCTCCTTTTTGAAGAGACTTTTGGCAGCTCCGTGTGGCCCAGCCCCAGTGCCTGCTCTGGGGACATGGTGCCTGGGAGGCAGGAAGGGGAAGGATGGAAGGAGGGAAAGGAGGGAAGTACAAAGGGGGTCCTGAAGACACCAGGGATAGAAATGATATATGTTTATGACCAGGCATCTGGTCATAAACATGGGCAGGGCTGAAAAGCCCAAGTAGCTCTAATAGGAAAAAGTCACTTAAATCTACACTGACTGAGAAAAGGAGGATGGTCAAGAAAGGGAAGGTTATTTACTGAATGAGACCTTAAAGGATCAAAGCTCTCCTCTGCCCTGCTCCTTCGCTCTCCCTACAACCATTCAGTCCCGTGGTATTTCTTCCTCTTGCTCATGGCAGCAGAAGAGAGCTGGCACAAACTCCCATACAAACGATGTGCTCCTCTGCCACCCTCCCATAAGCACTCAGACATGGTGGCATTATTTTCCTTATTAGATTTTTTCTTTCTATTTACAAAATGTAACAAACAAAAAAACAAACAACCTTAGTTGTGAATCCAAAACATCTTTTGCTACCTGAAATAAAGGTGTTTTTTTTTTTTGTTGTTGTTGTCTTTTTTGACATGACCATTTTCTATTCTGCATAGGTCAATTTTCAATTACCCTTCTTAATTAATTCTGAAAGAGGTGAATAATTCTGTAGCTCTGGAAAGACTTTTTTTTTTTTTTTTCCCCAGATCACGTAACTTTACAGAAGTGCTTGATGGGCTTAATTTTGAAGCTCCCAATACCTTCTTAGTTTGGCTTTAATTTTCAGAGATTTGCCTTTTATGAAGTTATTCATCCATGTTGTTAACATGCAAGCTTTTCATGGGGAATTTCTAAGGAATTAATTCATTTAAATAATTCAGATGCTCTCTATGTGGTTGAAGTTAGCCATCTGCACTGAAGGACAACACCACCATGCAATTCTACTTCACCTCACTCCTGATATTTGGCAGGCATTTTCTTGCATAACCAGAAATAAACATTAGTGCCAATCCTCCTAAGATTGCTCAAGGGATGACACTTGGAATGATAGAGGAGGCATGAGCTGTTCTGGTTTGTGTTTTAATGGGCAAGATCTTCAGGCTGCTGACTTTTTTACAGTCACGTTGGAATTAATGCTTCCCTCTTGAGGGAAACGTTCCTGGGAAATCAGCTGCATGTCCCCTATCATGCTGAGCACTCCTAGAGATGAAAGTTCCTTGCAGTAGAGCACTGCTTGTTCTTCAATTCATGTTGGTTATTCTTAAGAAAATCTCACAGTCATCTGAAGATTTTGAATGCTGGAAAGTCATTAAAAAAAAAGTCATATAATATATTTTTTTTCTACATGGACCTAGTTCTTGTTGCACTCCTTGCACTTGCAAGCTTTTGGCAAATGAAAAGTCCCACCAGAGTCTTTGAGCTGAAATTTTGGTCTATAATGACACACAAAAACAGTTGAAGGAAGTTTCATGAGCAACGTCCTGTTATTGTCTTGCATCTCTGCATTGTTACCTGCTGTGTTGCTGATTTAATGTGTAAACCTTTGCACTAGAACCATATTTCATCTCTGAGGAGAAGGCTGCCTTGATACCCTGAGCACTACTACTGCATGCAGGCCTAGCCAGAAGTTCTGAAGTATCAGCTTGCAGACAGAAAAGGGATTAATTTTCTTTAAAAAACTTCTCAGGAAAAAAAAAAAAAGGTAGTCTCACTTCTTAACTGTCTCTATTATTATGCTAGAAATGGGTTTCATGTGCTTAAGAGTGCTGTTCTATTGATTCAATATTTATGTCTTCAGTTTTTTAAGGGCATTAGTTTTATTTGCACCGTCTGCATTTGGCTTCCTCTTTTAAAGAGCACAAATAAAAATGAACAGCAAAATCATTATCTTGTCTGGCAATAGATGAAAGAATGCCTCCTCTAGAGTAATTTTAAAATCATTAGGATGTAAGGTTCATTTTAACAAGGTGTGTTAAAACAGCAATAAGGTAATGCTTTATCTCCTGCTCACCATTGTTGTGGTTCTGGCTTCCTAGGCTGCATGGGACTTTGAGTGAAAGCAGAGCAAAACAGCCCAGAAATAGGGCCCCAGGCAACACCCTCAGGCAGCAGACAGAGCCAGCCGTCCTCCTCCATGGCCCCCTACACGAGGCTGGATGACCAGTGCAGTGGGGAGTGCTGGTCTCGACCTCCAGCACCTTCCTCCATGGGGATACAGAAGTCAGGACAAGTTGACCAACCCCCTATTAAAATTCTGGGGACTTGGTGCCCAGATTGCATGCCTAAAGCAAAGGCTACGTCTATCGCACACTTACCCCAGAAATACTGAGCTGCCAGATGCACTTCCTCTTCTCTGCTGTGATCCACTTATCAAGTTATGACATTAAATATAATTAGTCATGCTGTTGCATTTGCAATCAATTTAAAATTAGCAACCTTGGTTTGTTTGGTTCTTTGTTTTCAGTAAAACTATCCCAGGGTGTGAAAGTACCTGAAGATCGAGAAATAAATTAAGAGATTTATAGTTCAAATCAGGCAATCTCCTTAAGGATTTGGGGACTGTTCTGAAGATATCTGTTCTCAGTCACCACCAGCCCATGAACCCACCAGCACTTCCACACATGAAGTCAGCAGCTTTCATTTTCAGAAACGAGTAGTGATCATTGAAACTTAACTGTAAGGAATTGCTTTCTTGACTCTGCACACCCAGTATGGTGCTTGAAATCAGTCCTCAGAAATGCAGATTTGGTTAATGCAGGCCGATGTGCATGGGTTTTTCAGACTCAATCTTTAGCATATATATTTTGTGCCTTACATTTCATAAACTATTTGCAAAGCACAGAGATAGGAATGTGAGTAAACTAATATGCAACTGAAGCAGAAGAAGCTATCTGGGCAACTAACCCTGAATGATGAAGCCCTTTCAAAGAAGTTAATTCAATATATATCATTTGTACGCCCATTCCCTTTAATATTTTACTTTGAAGGGAAATTATCTGGGGAAAACCTGTCCCTCATTGACATAGCAAGAAAGGGAGTGATTGCATGACCCTTGAAATCATGGAGGCTCTCCCCAGGGAACTGGATGGGAGCAGAGCTCCCATTTCACTCCTCTCACATCAGTGCTGTTCACATAGGTGCACCACTCAGTTACCATCAGAGCTCCTCTTGCAGCATGTTTCCCATCAAGTGCTGGTGAAGATGTTTTTTCTTAACTCCAAAAATCTATAACAAGTAACATGCTAATGAAATGTCTCAAAAAGAAAAGACACACTCAATTATTTTTATGTTGTAATAAGGATGCTGAATCTGCAAGTTTCCCTTTGATTTTTCTGCCTCCCCCATTGGAAGATCTTGAGTTGTCATCTTCCATCAACATACTATAATTTCTATGCTGGAATGGAAATTTGCCATGAACTACAGAATGTGGGTGAGAGAATAAATGTGTGCCCTCTATCTTAGCACAGTGCTCTGGATTTCCTTTCTTATCACATCTATTATAGACACTGTACAAACGGATGGTAAGAGAAAATCCTGTCCAGTCTTGGTTCAAGACCCTTCTAAACAAATAAAGCAAAGAAGGAATGGCAGTAGGGAAATAATAGCTCTTTGTATTTTCAGTCTATGGCCTGGATTTTGGAAATTCAGGTACTTTTCTATGTGGTGTAAATTAGGAGCCTCATCACCCCAGGATCCTTCAGTCCTACCTAAAGAAATAAGCACCCTCTGGAGCACTTTTGATCCCATTGCTCCAGGAAAAAAAACAGGCTAAGTTCGTATCTCCAGATCTAGGATGTGGTTAATTATTTAAAAACATCAAAAATTGAATTTTTCTTCTGTATCAAAGTACTTTTGACTAAAGCTATATATTTTTACTGGCTTTCCTGCTCTAATAAAACAATGTGCTCTCATTAACCGACAGGAAGACCTACCACTGCTGTCTTCTTATAAATCTAGTACCTTTTAATCAAAGAAGGAAGCTTTGTATTGTATCAGACAGCTTATAAAGTGGCTTTTACTGAGCTGAGCCACTTATTTGTAAGCCTCCCTATTAGGGAGCTGCAGATAAGCCATTCCTGAACTGAGCGAGGGCTGCGGGCTGGTGACCAGACACTGGTGCAGATCTGCAGCAATGTCCCAAAGTTGACAGATGGATGCGAAAGCTGGAAAGCACTCAAATCACACTGTCGTCCACCCAATGCGTTTCCTCTCTATAACTCCCTGCTTTTACTGAATGAAATACTTCATTCAGAGGCAGACAGGAGAGCTCCTTTGTTTTTCAGCACCCTTTTAATCTCGCGGCAGGATTAAAATGCTTTTCAGTTTAATGCTAATCATATGTCCTCTGATTTTAGAGTGGCCTGGAGTTCCTCTAAATTGTCAGCATGACGTGATGAGGTTGCTTCTGAGAGGATTAGAGAACTGTGCATGTCATTTAAGGTCAAAAAGGCCTCCCATTCCTTTTCAAAATACCAAATTGTCCTAAATCTATTTTTCCACACCTGTACAAGCATATGTGTAACACTGAAAATGAAATTATCCTTTGTCCACTTCAGAGAATGGCCTGGTAAGGGACTTATCCAGTGTGTGATCAGCGGTGACTGCCTCGAGCTCCCACTTCCAGAGGGGTGTCCTGAGGTGCCCCCAGCCCTCAGCTCCTGAGTTCAAGTCCTTTGGCAGCCTGGTCCCACAGCAGGGGGCCTGCCTGGGCTGGGTGCAGCTGCAGCAGGGCTGGAGATGCCTTGCAGCATTACTCTGCCACTGCCCCGGGCTATGGCACAGCAGTTAATGGGAGAACCCAAACTCCTTAACCCTTCTTTCCCCTCATCCCTTAAACTCCCTGCACTCCAGAAGGTTCTTTCTTTAGTTTAAGCTGACATTTTAGCAATTTTTTGTCACAAGCATTAACTGTGATGACAGTTTGGCTGCAGCAAACCCTGGCGCAAAAAACAACCTGTAATGCTTAGAGGTTTTCCCAGTCCATTAAGCAGCAGATTGACCTCTTCACTGGTCTTCCTCTGACCACGAATCTACTTACTGAATGGCTCCTGTCACTCTCCATGCCCCTTCTTAATCGTGTCTCATTTTCACCTCCTAACCACCCGATGTTTCTGCTTGCTCCTGCCTTGCCAGTTGTGGCCTCAGTTCCCAATCCTTGGTTGCCTCCCACTTGTGTTTGAGTACAAGGAAGGGAACATGATTTGGCCCGTTAGTTGCTTACTAGACTTCCTTTCCTTCCACAGCATTGGGACAATGCTGTTCCCTTGCAGTATTGCTATTTCCTTTACCCTGTGTGTCCTTCACACTAGGACCATGGGACAACTGTGGTTGGACTTGACGACCCTATTGGTCTTTCCCAACATAAATGATTCTATGATCCTATGATTCTATGAAGGTTGGGTCTGAGTTTGTTCCAGCATGGATTACACTCTTGTTAATGGCTAAAACATCTGTCTGAGATCCTTTTTGCATAGTGAAAAGAGCTATCACATTTATGTAGCCTGCTAAGTTCTGAGACACAGTGGTAAGGGACAGAGAGACTCGGTCACCTTGAAGAATTAAACGACTTTCTTATAAATTAACCATTGACAGTTTTTTATTCAATTGATTTAGCAAAGCTTTGTTATATCTTTTCTTAACCCTCTGTTACATTTAAGGGCAGATTTTCAGTTCCTGCACGAGTGTGATGCAGGCCATTTGAAGGCTTGGGGTCTTTCTCAAGAGAATAGATTGGCAAGCTTGGTCAAAAAATAATTCATTGTAGTGGGAAATGCATAGAATAAAATATTTTCTTATTGCATTCAAATGATTTTGGGGAGGGAATTTTCTATGCTAGCTTAAATTCCTTCTGCCTTTCTTCCTGCCTCCTCCCACCTCTCCCACATACTTGGGTGGTTCTTGCTGATATTTGTACTACTTCTTTATAGCAATATATATATTTTCAAATCTCTGGGTGCTTGAAGTTTGTTTCAAGAGTAGAAGATTAAATGATGAAAATAATCTGACTCAGTTCTATCTAAACTGATCTCCACCTTCAAACATCTATTCTTCTTAGGCATATTAGCTTTATTTAAAAACATTTCATTAAGTTGCTTGATTTGCAAATCAGTTATTTAATATTCAAATCTTGTCTAAGGGAATACATTCCATATAATATCAGCTTTAAAAAAAATGACTTGGGAAATAGAGGCTTATAGAGAAGTATAGAGAAGGTGAAAAATAAGTGACTGTTTCTCACCATGCAGCGACTTAAAGGGCATTAAATGACATTTTCAGCAAGTCTAAAAGAATGAAGCATTTGACATAAAATGGTTAATTAAACTGTGGAACTTGGCTGCTGCCACAAAATGCCAAATGTGAATGTCCACGCTATGCTGGGCACTGGGGATAAGATAATGAGCTGCTCTGAGCTTTTATCTGGCTCAGCCTGTTGGTTCTTACACTCTCAGATTCTTGGTGTATTTCTTACTCTGCATCTAGAAAATTTAGAAATTCATCTAGTTTCAGAATACTAGGTAACAATTAAGTCCATGCTAAGACATGGATGTAGTGGGGATTCTTACCATATATCCTAAGGGCTTAACTCCCTCACCCCATGGGCCAGGACTCACACTGTTTGGGAGGACTTCCCAGCCCTATCCTCCTGCGATGTATCTATCAGTGTGCAGAACAGATGCACCATTCTGTTTCACAGCCCTCAAGGAGACCGATCCCATTCAGATGGTAGGTGGCTTTCTGAAAATAAGAGAACTGAATCTGAATAGACACGACAAGCCGTGACACACTGACATTTTGGCAGGGAAAAATGTTTCATTTCTGTGCCAGTCCTTTATTGTCCTCTCAGGTAAACACATTTCCTGCCAAGGAGATCTGCTGTTAACATGTACAGAGATATGCAAATCCTCAGCATTGTGTTTCAGGGAAGGCAATAAATATGAGACAGTTTCAACTCAAAAAGTCTAATCATGACCAGACTTCAGCTCCATGTCTCCTTCTCTCTTTTTAAGAAGGAAGAATATAACCGTGTTGCTTCGAAAGTTCTACCTGAAGGTTGCTGGCAACAAATTGCTGCATCCATCCATTGCCACAAACAAGCCAAAAGCTCAGTGAGGGTAGGGTTGTGCAGTCCCTGGGCATGGCTCAGCACTGAACTGCAGCTTGGGGCTGCTCCTCTCCAGTCTCTCTGCTGTCCAGGGATAGGGCTGTCCTGACAACTGGCAACAATGGCTGGCACTTTTTGGAAGAACTTGAATGCTTTTAAATAAATGCTGCCTATTCTTGGAAGTCAGCTATCAAAGGCATCTCAGGCGGCTCTGCAATGTACTGCATGACCTATGTCTTGTTTTTCTTTTGTGAACTGTGCACCTCTGGGTTAGCTAAACTGAGAATGGATGTCTTGACCTGAACTCTTTGGTTAAGCTAGGTTAGCAAATATGCATGGCATTTTCCACAGAAAGAGGGATGTTATGTGATTTAGTGGCTTGTTTTAAGAAAAAGAAAAGTTTCACCTAGATCTTACAGTCCTTGTTCTCTGATGACCCACTTTCTTTGGAGTCAGATCGTTCTGTGATCCTCCTCCCTAATTACAACAAAGATTAAATATGTATTGATAGATTTTGGATCTGTAGCTTATTAGTGCATGGTGTTGTTTTTTTCTGTTTTTTTTTTTTTTTGTTTTTTTTTGTTTTTTTTTTCAAGTTGGAAGTGCATTTGAGAGCTGTGAGGTGAGGACATGCTCACTGGATGAAGCACCACAGTCAATGCCCATGCCTGCCCATGTTTTCAGCACCCATTTGTATAGTAAGTAGGCAGGATCTCCTGTAGAGAAGGTCCGAAGACATACGTAGCTATTCCACAGCATTTCCCCAACTCTTCAGCATTTAGCACTGTATCTGTACTAATAAATTGCACTGAGGTAGCTCTGTGGTGGCTCTTTCTGTGGTAGCACTGTGCTGACCTCCTTTTTTCTCTGCCTTTTGGCTTTGCCTCTTGCAATGCCAGGCAGTGGCGATGGCACACAGCTGCCTGGACATCCTGAAGGATCTGTTTGCACCTGTTTGTTGTGACACTGGTGAAGATACAGTCCTCCTTTGTGGTCACCGTGATGCTATTAGTTAAACCCTCTTTCTTGGCCTGGTGTGGTATTTCACAATCATGCAGCTTCACACGACAGCACACTGGCTCCTTTGCTACTTCTGCTGGAGTTTTTCATTTCTTCCCTCCTTGCACGGAGATCAGCCCCTTTTAATTAGAAATAAAGGCAACGGAGGTCAGCACGGAAAATCTCCGCTCTTTAAGAGGAGCAGAAGGAGTCGATAATCAGCTGCCATGTGCATGAACACTCTGCAAGGGCTTTTCTCAGACTCAGCACAGAAAATGAAATTCACTCTGTAATCAGCGTGACTCTCCAGCTCTTAAAAAAAAAAGGGCAAATAGACTTAAACATCCAAATTAAAGCATGGAGCTGAATGGGCCATAAAATACAGTATCTACAATACTAGTCTTCTTTGAACAGTGCTCTTCACCTTGCACAAAACATAGCCCCTGTGTAGTAATAGCTGTGGGGAGAAAAGGAAGAAAACAGAAGACATCTGTGCAAAATAAATATTGCTTTGCCTCTGTTTTAAGCACAAAATATCTCTAAGCTCATCAGGGTTTGTAATAGAGGGGTATTATTTTTCGTAAATGAAAATGTCAGAAGTCCAATGTACAGGTTCGTGAATTTAATAGAAATTGTCTCTGTTGTAAAGAGTGTTTTATATTCCAGTCACGACACATCAGCAGTTTATTCTGGAGTTCATTCTGAGGAGGTAATGACTAGGAAAATGACAAAGAAAACTGTTACTGACCATTAGTGAGCAATCACTCTGTCATATTACCAAGATAATTTAGATAAATGTGGGGTTTAGCTGTCTCCAAGGGAGACGGGATGCTGATATCTTAGATAGTGCAGCTTTTTAAAGCTTTTCCATTTGATGAATATATATTTTTGCCTCAAAGACATAGAATAGTTCCCCATATCTTCCTGATGGAAATAGTAATAGCTCATTTCAGTGCTGTCATTTTTGCCTGGTTGTTTAGAGGATGAAGCCACAGAGTTTTGCAGCAAATATGGAAAGCTCTGTTTGGAAACATAAGGTATTTAATAAATGAATGTAGAACATACCATGTTTTTCTTCAATTGGCTTCCATTATTTTAGCAGCTGCTAATTATGCAGTGTTGATATTTAGAGAAAGAGTAACAGATTTATCTGTTCCATCTGGATAATCGGGCTTTTAGAGCATGTCCTTCTACCAACATTGGACTTAACACTTCCTGTGTTTTTTTGTTGTTGTTGTTGTTTTTCTTTTTTCCTGAGGCCATAGCAGGTTAAATTAAAAGGTGCAGAATTACAGTTGAGAAGTTGAAATAACTAAACAGTTTTGCTGTTTTATAAAAGTAGTATCACTGCAGTCATTGCTAGCATGAGATGGCTTACAAGAAGCTGTATTTGCTTGGTGTTAAGGTGTGAATTCACAACATACAGGCCAAAGGCTTACAAGATCCACCTCCCAACACTAACTTAAGCATCTTCTATAATATGGGCTTTTACATGTTGCACATCAAATGCCACATTCTCCTCCAAAAACATGAGAGACATAGCTTTGCAGGAAGGTTTTGCAGCAGTCAGATGATTGTCCAGATCTAAAGCCAGGTATCCAGGTGCAGGGTGCCCAATATCTCCGTATATTTGTGAATGCCTCTAGAATGGTTGCACATCTGGTCAACTTTCTTGGCAGGAGCCACTCAGCTGTCATTCAACAACCTGAGTTTTCATCTTTAAATTGACTCTACATTCTTGAACATTACCAAAGTGGTGAGATCCATCTGAAACAAGATATCCTGAATGAGAACCAGAGGTCCAAGTCACCCTGCCTCACCACTAAAGCTGCCAACACTCCAGGCACAATTTTTGACTTACATCTTCAGCTTCAATCACTTACCTAGGGATCCAACTAAGCAAAAGGAGGACTATTATACTCTCAAGAAATGACGTAGTGATAGGATTAGACCTTGTTACTCTTGACATTATGTTAATTTTTGCAGTACAGAGTGATGTTTTTGCCTCAATTTAAGTGAATTAGATATTCAATATATAATAAAATTGAATATATTGGATGGCCAAAATGAAGCAAACAGTTGGGGCGTGGGGGAGCTGAAAGGACAAAACTGGTGTTTGGGGGCTTGTCTGACAGGCAGGTTGGTGATCCAGGCTACTGCATCCTGGATTTTGATGGGATAGAAATGATACCTAGACAGTGTATCTGGATTATTTTGGGATGTAGAACAATTGGGATGTAGAGCTTGTGGAGCCCCACCAGAACTGGCAGCACTAACTGCAGCACCTGCACACACACACTCCCCTCAGAGTGGTTGCTTTCTACCTCTGAAAACTCATAACTTTTGCAGAGCTAAGTCCTGATCTCTGAACCCACGGTGTCAGCAATACTTAGTGAGAACAGATCCAACCACCCCGACCCAACATATGCAGCAAAACAGAGAACTCATTTGGGGGACTTGGGTGCAAGCAATTCCTCTACCTACCACCCCCTGCCTGGGGGAAGGTGGTCACTCTGCCTGCAGGTACAAAGAGCCAATGCAAGCATTATTAATAAAGACTAGATTTTCACAATTAATGAATTGTTGATATAGTTTACCCCATTGATTTATTTTACTCATGTGTGCTTTACTTACGTGTTGTTATTTATTTATTTATTTGTTTGTTTGTTTTTCCTCCAGCCTGGTCTTTAAGGCAGCACAAGTCATCTCATTGAAGATGCAACCACACAGTTATTTCCATAGCAACAGGCTCTTCTAAGTCTTGATTAGGGTTTCTTGGCACTGCTATTTTCTCAGTGCCTGGTTATTATGAAGGAGAAAGCTTCAGTCAAAACCTTTAAGGAAGATGTATATAGAGAAAACAACTAGGAAAGGAAGATATTTATTTTATGAAAAGAAAAAAAAAACTCCTCAAAATTTAGTAGGATACATTTCTGTAGGGTTTTTGAACCTATAAAAATTGTGAGATGAGATTTAAGCTAAATATATCACATGGTGTGTATCGCCAAAAGATGAGTAAAAATAGCAGCCCTGGGAGAACTGTAGTTTCTTATTCATATCTAAAACACACCTTTTCCCTGAAAAGGCTTGTTGTAACGCCTCCTTTCTTTTTGTACAACAGATTTTCCCAGTGTCGAAGTTCCTCTTTAAGTCAGATTGCATTTTTACCAAGGTTGCTCTTTAACTGCTGAACAAAGGGAGGTTGTAGCTCCTGAAGTTGTCACTTGACAGATACTGAATTATTTTGTTTTCGTTCTTCCCTTAACACATCTCTACTTTTCTGAACTTTTCAGTCTCCATGTGTTGAACTCACTCAAAGTGCAGGAGGGGAAAGTGAAAGGATATATACTTGTTATGCAGTCAGAAAACTTGTACTAGAGATGCTGATGAACTCAAATAATCCCTCTAATGCTATGTAAAGGTTTCAGGAGCTTTCTGATTAATCTCAATCAATCCTAAGAAATAACAGAAGAACAACAAAGTCCCAGCATACTTTCTGCAAACAGTAGCATAAAGGCCAGCAATGATTTAATTTGATAATCTTATATGAGCAAAAAAATTTTATTTATCCTAGCTGGTAAATTAATATGAGCACAGTCATTTTCTGGCCTCTAATCAATTCCGTGCTGGCCATACAGATTCAGGGGACTGGGTCATTTATAACATCTCCGTTTTGACTCCTTTGCCAGCCTGAACAGTGCAGGCTTACTCTGCCTGCTTTTTTCAGTATGATCACAGGTCAAAATGTTCAAGCCTACCACAGATGGGCAAAGCATATAGAAATGCATAGAAATGTGTTGCTCAGACAGACACCAGCAAGATATTAAATACCATGGGATCCACTACTGCACTGTAAGAGGTTTGTCAGTTTGGATTTGTTCTCTATTCCTTTCTTAATAACTCCTAATGTTTGGTGTATATATTTTTAACTCTGAGCTGACAGTTTTAATGGGATACTTATAGCCCAAGCATTTCAGTCAGTTCAAACTCTTTGTGCTTTGCATTTGTATGTATCTACATACAACTTCATTTCTTTTATTTTTTGCCCGGCTCCTCAGTACTGGGCTCTTCTGCTGCAGGGCTCTTCTGCTGCTCTTTACAAGCAGCCCTTGTCCTTTTCTCCTCAAATAACTCTGAGTCACCAGCAGGCCATGCCGCCTCTCTGCTCTCCCATTTTCCAAATCATCTGTGACTGTGCTGCAACATTCAGACCCCACTGGTAACCACATCTATTGCTAACACTGATCACTTATTCTTATCCTCTTTTTCCTATCTTTTATCCAATTAATTTATTCAGGCCAGGGCCGTCTCTCTTCCTTTCTGGCAGCAAAACTAGGTGAAGAGCCCCTTGATAAGGGAACTTGTCAAGTAACTTTGGAAATCTAAGTACATGACACCAGCTGGAGCTCTCAGACACTGGGTTGCTGACTCCTTCAAATGAAAGGCAGTAAGTTAACAAAGTACAACTTGCTTAATTAAAAGCTGTCTTGGTTATTCTTACCCTAACACAGTTAGGTCTCCTCCACTATATCATTTGCTAATTCTATTCTTCATGGCGGTGTCTAATAGTGTGAGCATTACAGGTGCCAGAGCTACTGGTCAATAGCTCTGTGGCTCATTCTGGGCCCTTTTTATTTATTATTATCCTTTTTTAAATTAGCATCATATTGGTCTTCTTCTAGCCCACCAGTACTAGTCTGATTTTAAGTGGTAGGCTGCACACTCCACTTGGTAGCCCATCCATTTCATTCTTGAGCATCTGGCTGGAAATCATCTGGTCAAGCAAGTTGTTGCAAATTGATTTGCTCCAAATCCATATTTGCTCCATAACTTTTGCCATTGGCCCTTCAGATTGGACAAATCCTCTGGTGAGTCTGTTCCTGGGAAGGAACTGATCCAAATTCCTCCTTAGTGAATAGGGAAGCAACATTTATTTTCACAATCTTGTTATCCAACAGCAGCGTACACTGATTTTATATCTTATGTGTTTTATGTATTTATTTTTTCTCCCTCAGTGCCCTCACTTTTTGTTGTAGTTGATACTGGATTCATGACCAGCAGCTGGAGCACAAGCTGTACCTGGCTCATGCTGTCCTGCACCCCTGAAGATACAACAGCCTGAGCATTACCAGGGCTCACGTTTCACATCTTATCACATCTTGAAGTAATTAAAACATTCTTTCTTTCATGCACAGTACAAATACACTCCCTCACACTCCATTGTTCTTTGCTAACAATTTGATGTGGTATCACAGTATCACAGTATCACAGATTTCTAGGTTGGAAGAGACCTCAAGATCATCGAGTCCAACCTCCGACCTAACACTAAGTACTCCACTAAACCATATCGCTAAGCTCTACATCTAAACGTCTTTTAAAGACCTCCAGGGATGGTGACTCAACCACCTCCCTGGGCAGCCCGTTCCAATGCTTAATAACCCTTTCGGTAAAGAAGTACTTCCTAACATCCAACCTAAAACTCCCCTGGCGCAACTTTCGCCCATTCCCCCTCGTCCTGTCACCAGGCACGTAGGAGAACAGACCAACCCCCGCCTCTTTACAGCCTCCTTTAAGGTAACTGTAGAGAGCGATAAGGTCGCCCCTGAGCCTCCTCTTCTCCAGGCTGAACAAGCCCAGCTCCCTCAGCCGCTCCTCGTAAGACTTGTTCTCCAGACCCCTCACCAGCTTGGTCGCCCTTCTCTGGACTCGCTCGAGCACGTCCATGTCCTTCCTGTAGCGAGGGGCCCAAAACTGAACACAGTACTCGAGGTGCGGCCTCACCAGAGCCGAGTACAGGGGCACAATCACTTCCCTAGACCTGCTGGCCACACTGCTTCTTATACAGGCCAGGATGCTGTTGGCCTTCTTGGCCACCTGGGCACACTGCTGGCTCATATTCAGCCGACTATCAACCACTACTCCCAGGTCCTTCTCGGCCAGGCAGCTTTCCAGCCACTCATCTCCCAGCCTGTAGCGCTGCTTGGGGTTGTTGCGCCCCAGGTGCAGGACCCGGCACTTGGCCTTGTTGAACTTCATGCAGCTGACCTCAGCCCATCGCTCCAGCCTATCCAGATCCTCCTGCAGAGCCTTCCTGCCCTCGAGCAGATCGACACACGCACTTAGCTTGGTGTCATCTGCAAACTTACTGAGGGTGCACTGGACGCCCTCATCCAGATCATCGATAAAGATATTAAAGAGGACCGGCCCCAGTACCGAGCCCTGGGGGACTCCACTAGTGACCGGCCTCCAACCAGATTTGACTCCATTCACCACAACTCTCTGGGCCCAGCCATCCAGCCAGTTTCTAACCCAGCGAAGCGTATGCCAGTCCAAGCCCCGAGCAGCCAGTTTCTTGAGGAGAATGTTGTGGGGAACTGTGTCAAAAGCCTTACTGAGGTCAAGGTAAACCACATCCACAGCCTTTCCCTCATCCACCAAGTGCGTCACTTGGTCATAGAAGGAGATCAGGTTCGTCAAGCAGGACCTGCCTGTCATAAACCCATGCTGACTGGGCCTGATCGCCTGCTTGCCCTGCAAGTGCCGCATGATGACCCTCAAGATAATCTGCTCCATGAGCTTTCCTGGCACTGAGGTCAAACTGACAGGCCTATAGTTCCCCGGGTCTGCCCTGCGGCCCTTCTTATAGATGGGCGTCACATTGGCTAGCCGCCAGTCTACTGGGACCTCCCCCGATAGCCAGGACTGCCGATAAATGATGGAAAGCGGCTCGGCCAGCTCCTCCGCCAGTTCTTTCAGTACCCTCAGGTGCATCCCATCCGGCCCCATCGACTTGCGCACATCCAAGCTCCGTAGCAGGTCGCCAACCATTTCCTCATGGATAGCGAAGGCCACATCCTGCTCCCCATCCCCTTCCACCAGCTCAAGGCACTGGGTATCCAGAGAACAACCGGTATTGCCGCTAAAGACTGAGGCAAAGGCGGCATTAAGCACCTCAGCCTTTTCCTCATCCTTAGTAACTAGGTTTCCCCTCGCATCCAGTAAAGGATGGAGATTCTCCTTAGTCCTCCGTTTCGCGTTGATATATTTGTAAAAGGATTTTTTGTTGTCTTTAACGGCAGTAGCCAGGTTGAGCTCCAGATGAGCTTTGGCCTTTGCTTACTTGTACTTACTAAATACAGTAAATGTCGTTCGGAAAAAGAGAAATAAATAGCGTGAGGAAAGTGGTACAAATCCTCCTCTCCTCCTTAGAACAGAGGAGAAAATGGTCCAGCAATTCGGTACATCTGCTGATACCACGCATGAATAAATCAGTTTGGCAGAACATTTTGGGGATGGAAAAAACATTCAGAAGCTGTAAAGTGCCAAAAGTGAGGTTATGTCACTCATGTGTCCCCTGGACAGGAAAAGGGAAAATACAGACCACAATGCCAAAGCTGCCAGTCAAATAGCTTTACAGGATGCTATGTTTGCCTGAAACCATGATGCTCTTTCACAGGCTAAGGAGATTTTAAAATTGCTGTTCCCACAATGCCACCATTCAGGGTGTGGATCCCTGATCATTTGCAAGGAGGCAAACTGTGCCTCTGATAGGTGTAGGTGGATTTCTCGCCTGCAGCTGGGGGGAGATGAAAGCCAGTCTTACAAGACAAAAACTAGATTTCATTTTTTTTATATATTTTCACAATGAAAATGATTCTGTATTATTTGTAATATGTGACAGTACAATACTATTTTTTTCTGTCAGTGCACCTGCCCCCACAAAATCTCAATTTTCCAAAAACCGGAGAGAAAAAGACAAAACAGCTTTCTGCCCTGATTTTCTAACATTCTGCAATCAGTTGCTGGAGGACACCATTACACGCCAGCCTTTGTTTGAGCAGGGGTTTCAGGACGCTGTAGCAAGGGGCTGTATGCTTGATCTAGTCAATCTGGGGATAGAAAATCCACCTAAGATATATGAAGCAAAAGGATCTGTGGAAAGTACGAGTTCCCGTCCTTGTCGGATCTCACATAAGATAAGGTCACAGCAAGACAAAATAGGGTCACTTTCAGATAAAGTCTAACTAATAATATCAGCAAACAGTTTCTTTGATTGAAGATAACTTCTAGAGGAAGTACGTGATGTTATGAAAGTGAGTTCCAAATATAGTTGCAAGATAACCTTTACTGCACTGCCTTTATGGTTATCAATTAAGATACATATCCCCATGAGATTTAACCTGTCAGTTATAATAGCTTTGTAAATCTTAATGTTCTTCCACATATAGCTGGAGAGGTAAATTCATGGCACAGAAAGAGGACATATTTTTCCCTTCAAGTAAGTACCTGGTACTCCACAGCCATGCCAGGTACAATACATATAAATTCTTACACACTCTACGCATGTATATGCATGCATATATATGAAAGCAAGTTATTTGAGACCTTTTATTTCTTTTAAACATGTTGCTTCTCAAATGTTCTATGTTGAAATAGGCAATTAATTTCCTTATTTTGGGAATGTGGCTTCAACATTGATTACATTTTCCTTCAGCCACTATCGATAAAAATCAAACAATTCAGTATAAACTAGACAGACAAGAATTCCTGAAATTCAGTCAGCTGGAAACAAGACAGACGAATGAATAAAGAAATAGATATCACTATTTGCTTATGCTTAGTCTCAGGCAGCGGAGTCATGAGCAAACAAATGATTATTTTCTCAGTTATACTCAGGGCCCAGCAAGTTTTTGAGGTTTTTGGTCTCTAATTTCCTTTGGTTTGCCTAAAGCATTTCAACTGCTATAGGCTAAGCATGTTGATCAGGCTAGCCTACATCTACATTGGTCAGAGCTGCTTTTGTCAACTGAAGTCATTCACATGCGTGTAGGGTGACATAGTGGTATATCCTGAGATGTCTTTGTAATTTTCCCATCTCACACCACCCCAGGGAATCACCATCAGTTTTTCCAAGTTAACAAAAGATAATCCTAAAAAGGACCTCACTGACAAAGCTTGAGGAAAATTCAGCATCCTAGAAAATGTTATTGGCAAGACAAGCACAGCATAACATGCTTAACTGCATTGTTTTGTTCTCCTATAGATTTCTTTTTTTATTGCGCTACGGTAACCTGTATGGTACTAAACATCCCCTTGATGCTTAACGCATCAGTTACATGCAAGTAACTAATTTTACTTTCAAAATACTAATGGGACATTCCTTCTGCAAGAGCTGTGCCTTGGACATGGCACAGCATTGGTGAAAGCAAGAAATATTATTTAAGCATAAAATCAAACATGCTTTAGTTTTGGTGAGTTGCTGAACATCATAACCATAAATTCTATGTGAATGTTTCCCCAGAATAATTCAGATACCTCAGGTAAATGCTGTCACTGTTATTACAGAACCTTTTATATGCATACAGGCTTAACAGATTTATTAAGTCTTCTTCCCTAAAATGTCCTCAGTCTGCTGTAGATGACAGGTATAAACTCAGAAGACTGACACCCCACCCCACCCCCCAAATGCCAAGCAAATATTAAAAAATTGCAGTGCATTTTACAAACACATCAGTCACTCATTTCTCAACACATCAGTTGCTCATCTCCCAAGGCTGCACTTTTTCTGAGCTGAGTGAGTCATTGCAGCCTATCTTACTTGCAGTTCTCTGTGTCCTCTGTCAGGTTCAGGATCGTGGTGAAGTGTCAAGCTGGGTGAACAAGCTGCTTTTCTCCTTCCTCCTCCAAAAGATCAGCTGGTTTAGTCCCAAAAGGAAAAGGTTAACAAGAGATGTCCTGATGCTGCCTGCTAGACCTTTCAAGAGGCAATAGTGAAATGAGTGTTAGTGAGGTTTTGGTTGTTGGTGGTGATGGATTTTTTTTTTGTGGTTTTATTTTATTTTATTTTATTTTATTTTATTTTATTTTATTTTATTTTATTTTATTTTATTTTATTTTTTTACATTTTTCTTGCTAACCTCAGGCTCCAGGTGCTTTCACTCGGGTGTCTGATTTTCAGAGTATTCCCTCCCATTGTAAGAACTTAATTTCTAGTAAAACAAAATCTCAGCAAATCTGCTTTCATAGGATACCCTGATTTAACAAAACGTTCACACCAAAGTATCCTACTAGTCATAAGGCTTGTCCCCTTCAGCTGAAGAAACGTAAAGAGTTGATGGCACATGTTTTAGAATAAATCAGGGTACAAATCTATCTGTTCAGTGTCATATCTGATTCTTGTATGCTGATCTCTCAGATGACATTGATGACTTTGCATCCATCAATTTAGTATCAATCTTTCTGACATTCTGGGGTCTCCATAGATATATAGATCTTGATGTTTTAATTTATTAGACTGACATTTTGTTCTGCTATTAAACAAGAAGAAAAGGAAGAGTTGAATGCCAGGGTTCATCAGAGCAGTCATTTCTGATTCAGCCATTGACTATCTGGAGCATAAATAGGGTTATTTAATGTAGGAGCAAGATGTATTGCTTTTAGTTTTGCATTTAGAGAACAGATCATTCACTTCTCATTGCCTTTAATTTTACCATAGGGAAAAACTTAATGTGACTTATGAATAAAATCATTATAATCATGATTATTGAGCAAAATGGGAAAAAAGTTTGCCAGGAACTGAGCAATTTCTGTTCCTTGGCTTCATATTCTATTTACTGAATAACAATGTCATTTGGAAAACAAATGAAGACTAATATTAGTCTTGCTAAAGAGAAGACAAGAACTGCTAATGGGCAACATTTTCTCTAGGTTGTTAGAAATAATGTTCCATATGTTTCAGCATTTCTAGTTTTGATGATGTAAATATTTTTCTTTGTACATAAGTGACTTCAACCATATGTCCTAGAGATCCAAAATTATACTTCTGCCATTTGAATAGCCAGATCCTGTTACCTTGTCAAGGCTGATTAAGCCCAGTCCATATTAAAGTGTTACACCATTGGCCACAGGAATCATGAGTTGTGATGTTTCCTGTTTCTTGAGGACCCAGAGCAGATGACTGTCACAAGCAAGGTTTTTCCTTGGCTGGGGCATTTCAAAACCATGGTAGCAGCCATGCGTCCACGTCATCACTGTGGTTCTGATCAGAAGAGCGCAGTTTAAGCAAATCATCACCATTTATCACACGGAGTAGTCTGAGAGCATGCAAACTGGCTTCTTTTTGGGTGAAGCTGAGCAGACGCTGTGGGCACACTTTGGGTGCTCCCGCCAGCTCTGGGTGTTTGGAGGTGGCCCAAGACAGCCCCCAGCTGCAGGCAGTGTGGACATCTGGTCCTCAGCACCAACTGCTTCGCTCTGCAGCAGTGCTGCTGCTGCTGTGCCTCTTTTCCTGCTGTCACAGGCCTGGTTGTGCACTCATGCCTTGTGTCAGGAAAAATGATGTCGGACAAGCAAGTGGCAGCGCTGTATTAGATGTGGTTGGTAACCGATGGGTGTTACGGGATTGACAGATCAGTGTATATAATGTAAGGGCAGAAGGAGGCTGCTGTGCTCACTCATGTGTGACTGTGGCTATTCCAAAGGACAAAGATCCCCCCATCATTAATAACTGCACTACCCAGTCATAACATCTGCAAGAGCTAGAGGAAGCAGGGCAAATATTTCAAAAAGAAACCCAAGATCTACTTACGTTTTCAGGTGGTGCCAGCGAGGACACTTCATCTGTAATGATTTGTTCCCATGGCTTATTGCTCTCCCTGTTTTATAAAAGGCCTCATTTGAAATCTGTTCAGTTTGCTGAGCTCCATATTCTCACCTCTGCACTAGTGCTCACTAGTGCTGGATTGCTGTGGGGACACTGTGGTGAGGGTGCCCTGTCCCTGTCCCACCACAGACCCATCCAGCTCCTGCCAGCAGCCCCCAGCCCTGGATAAATGACTCACCCAGGGGCCATCGCTGCACCTCCAGCCTTTGCTGTCCCTGCCACGCACAACACGTAAGGTTTTGGGGAAGGAAGGAGAAAGCCTGAGGAGGAAGCTCCTTTCCCAAGGCACTGCAGTAAGAGAGAAGGCAATGGTAGGCAATGGAAGGCATCTCATCTCCACAGGTGATGAGATGGTTTCCTGGCTTGTTTGTTAGTGGGGCATGCCTGTGCCACCACCTGGCTGGATGCCCAGAGCAAAGCAATGTGAGTAGTCAAGAAAGGGGTTTCTAGGTGCTGCCACCATGCTTTGACACATGGATGTAGACGCAGACTTGTCTCTCACTCTTGGAGCCAGGGATTGCCTGTGTGAGGAGCTGCTCACACATGTGGTTAATCCCTCTGCAGCATCCACACATATCTCTAGCATAAAGCAGATGCCAGTTGTAATGAAAAGAAAGAAAACAAGAAGTTAGCCGACTATGTGTAACACTCTTTTTTAAAAAGTGTTTTTTTTTTTTTTTTCCCTGGGGAGGAGGGTAAGTGCCTTTCTTCTGCGTTCTCAAAAAATTTGTATCCAGCCAAGGTAAAATTTAATAATCTCACCCAGGGCAATTACTTGAATTCTAATAACACATGTAAATATAGTAAAGATTAAAATCCTCGTGTCAACAAAGAACTTGAATCTTTAAAAGTTCACACTAAACCAGAGGGAATGTCTCCTGACAAAGGCCCTTCAAATAAGCAGGATGGTGTGACTGAGGCTTTTCAATAAGAGGCTCTGCCAAGAAGCAAATGGCTGCTCTGCTGTTCCCCCTCCACCCTCCTAGACACGCAGTAATGTCAATGAGCTGAAGTGCTTGCATGGCTATCACTGGTTGTGTGTCCTCACCTCAGTTCCGCGGGCACATCTGGCAGTGTCACGCTCTGCTAACACTGAGCGGTAGCATATAAACGGGTGAGAAACAAATGGAGAATATTATTAACCAACATGAAACTCCATCAGTCGTGTTAAGATAGTTTGAAAGTAATAGCTCTTGCCATTTTAATTAGAAGAAAATGCATGCCATTATTAGCATGTAGCAGGAAGCTGCACATCCATCATCCGGGAATATGCTATGCCTATCGATTTTATATAAATTCAGTGAGTGAAGTTGCTATTCTGAACTGTTTTAACAAGACATAACCCCATTTTTGTAAGGTGTCTGTTTTCAAAAGGTGGCTTTAAACCTTTTCATACATTTGGAGAATGTGAGTTATTTTACTTTCTTTAGTTCACGTGTATGTTGCTAAAGACTAAATATATGTATTTTTACAAGCAGCATGATGCTGATTGCTGGAAGAGGGTTCTGTGAAACCACCACCCAGCATATGGCATCCATTTTAGCTCTTTTATTGCCCTAGCCTATTCAGAGAAGAAAAAAAGCTCATAAGCCTCCGTGTCAAGTAGCTGCTGCCTGATCGCCAGAGTCTCTAGGATGTACATGTGCAAGGAGGGTTTTCCATGGAAGTAAGTTTCTTACCAAATTCAATATAACATTAGTGCCACTTACATGCTAGCAAAGCAGAACCTGTGCAGTTGTATTGGGACTGATGAATTGAAACTTTATGAATGATTGTATTTTAGTAAATGGTAATGAAGTTATTTAAGGAGAATTTTGTCAGTGTCACGGTTTTGGTTGGGATAGAGTTAATTTTCTTTATAGAGGCTCACACAATTTTCTGTTTTGGATTTTTGATGAAAACAGTGCTGATAACACACCAATGTTTCAGCTGCTGCCAAGCAGTGCTCTCACAGAGCCAAGGCCTTTCCAGCTCCTCATGCTGCTCAGCCAGCGAGGGGCTGGGGGTGCGCCAGGAGCCAGGAGGGGACACAGCCAGGACAGGTGGCCCAGGCTGCCCAAAGGGATGTCCCACACCACTTGGTGACACGCTCGGCAGTAACAGCTGGGGGAAAGAAGGAGGCAGGGGGGGACATTCAGGGTGATGGTGTTTGTCTTCCCAAGGGATCGCTACGCGTGCTGGGCCCAGCTCTGCTGGAGGCGGCTGACACCTGCCTGCCGGTGGGAAGCAGCGACTGGATTCCTTCTTCTGCTCTGCTCATGTGCGGCTTGTGCTTTACCAGGTGAGCTGTCTTTGTCTCAGCCCATGAGTTCTCACACTTCTACCTTTCCAGTTCTCTTCTCCATCCCACCTGGGGAGAGTAAGCAAGCGGCCATGGGGTCCTGAGCTGCCTGCTGGGGTTAACCAATAGCAGTCAGGAAAATGCTCTGGAATTTTATCATGATGATGTGTGGCTTTGGGGGAGTCACACACTTAAATCACTAAACAGAGGAGAAAATGAATCTCATTTGACTGTACTTGCAAAGTACTGGGGTTCAATCAGTAGCATTCTGTACCTGGGTGCTTGTGTCCCTTCTGTTTCTCAGCTACTTCTAGTCTGAAGTAGCTGTTTCACTACTAAAGAGAATAACACAGGAGTATAATGACTGCTTCTAGTAAGGTATAATTGACACTTTTTATCCTTAAGGTGTTGGGAAAGATTAACTAAATCATCTCTGGAACTTCCCATCATGCATAGCCAAAGTAATTTAAAAACTTTCCTAGACATTCAAGCCAGAATTTCTTATATTTTGGCAAGACTTCAAGATCTCTACAAGCAGCTCAGACAGATTTTTAGTAAATGCTATACTAAGACGAGGGACTCAGCTGCTTTTCCCAAATCTTCACTAGTATGGAGTCCCCTGGCCATATGCCGGAGCAATGAGGGCAATGAGACATGGATCACACATTTGTGTTTCATCTCTTTGGTTGCAACTACACATTTTTAATATTATCCGAAATGGAGAAAGCCTTTTGCAAAAGATGGAGCCATTCAGTTCCCAAAGTGATCCTGAGTTGCTCGTCTGTATCCCACAGTGGCTCCAGGTTTGGAGGGGAAAGGAGGACTATGCACAAGCAGCTCATGTCTTGGGAGATAATTGCACTGGGCTGCAGTGACCCATTTCCCATGAGATGAGAAAGGACAGACAGCACATTACCCAGGAAGGATCCCAGAGAGGCTGAAGCATGGGATAATTCTGGGAAATTCCTCCAAAATCTGGAGATATTTTAAAGCAAACTAAGGCCAAATGCAGGTGCCTTGTGCAGTGGTTGTGATACCTCGACAGCAAGTCAATATTACTTCTGTGTAGCTAGCCATGAAACCAAGGTAAGGACCTTTTCACTCAGGGGTGTATCTATTTAACGGCATCATTCAAGAGACTAAATTTCTGCAGTGTGAATGCAGCTAAGCCTGTTCAAGCATGCTGAGAAGAGGACTGCCCTGTACCAGTGTACCTGCACCAGATGTTAGACCCACACCCTTAACGGGCATTTGGCACAGCAGGCCAGAGCAGCAGAAGGAAGGTGTGACATCCTGCTTGGTGGTTAGGAGAATGGATGTGTGGTGGAGGTAGGGTCTGATGCTCTCCTCTGTGCAGATTCAGGACTGGAACATCTCTCAGGAGACTGTAGCCTAAGGTATTTATCACTAGGGAAGGAGTCACAGTAGGAAGCACAATTCTTACAGTTTTTTTTAACATTTACATCTCCTCCAGCCCACACATAAATGGAGTGAGAATGATGCTCTCACCTATTGAACCATAAACCATTATCACTCATTTGGTTTTTGTCTCAGTGAATCTTCAAGTATTTTATACAGCGAGAAGGACAAAAGCACCTTTCTCAAGGATAATTACATAATGCACCTGCATCAGAAGCGGGACTCGTATTTAATTGGTTTAAAGAAGAAAAAGAAGGCAGTGGCAAACAATGGAATTATAAATCTATTATTTGGGATCATTCTGTGACAATAAATCAATGACTGCATCCCTTAGTTCCATTTTCAGCCTCTCTAAACTTCTTGGTACCCCTTAATTGGTTTGATTCTCCTATTGATTTCTACAGCTTGCAGGGGTCAGAAAGGTTACAAAGCTGTCTCTCACCTTAGCCCATTCAGTGTTAGCACCCACTATATAATAAGCCTCCTGTTTTTTACAATGTTAACTTACTCTCTTCCAATATTTGAAACCAGGCACCAAAAATCAGCATTGAGCATATAAGGAACCCCTTGTCTGTAAAAAAGCTAGATTTTAACATAGCTTTTAGTATTGCAAAATACTGCAGGACTCTATTAGAGGCATTTGGGCATGGCTGAGTTTTACTTACACATTTCAATATTTATGTCTGGAAGAGAGAAGAAGAAAAAAAGAGGAGGGAGGGGGAAATAGAGCAATTATTCAGAACTCAGTTGCCTGAATTTCACGACAGTAGATATATGATGGTGTCCCTCCCCTCCATCATTGCCATCACCCACAAGGGTTGCTGATAGACATTAGGAGGTTCTCTCAACTATAGCAGTGCTAATGGATGCCATTCTAACGCTGTCCATCACAACAAATTATAATAATTTACAGCTCATCCATGGAGAGGTAGGGACAAAGCAGAGATTAGTAATCGGAATAGTGCAGCGGCAATTAAAACACTTGTGGTTAGCAGCTGCGGTAAATTGTTCGAGATCAGTATTTACATAAACAAGGGCTTTCCTGTAAGGAAAGGGGCCTGCGTGCTGTGCAGGTTTTGTTGTGTTCATTTCTGGTTTCTAGGTATCCACAAATGGAGACTTTCAGCTGCATGATAATATTTACTGCTTCTTCCCATGAAGAGCTGCTTTATAGCGTTTGCATGACTGGGTCTCCCCTTATAACAAAGGAACTAAACTACCCTGGGGAATAAACTGCATTTTAAACTTGTAATTCAAGTACAGACATTCAATTTCTCATACACTTTTTGAAAAGTCTTCCTTAGGTATTTTGAGATTCATTCCGAGATTGTCTCCTAAAGAAATCTGTTTGGCCTTCAGACCTTCAAGGTAATTCCTGCCTGAAGGACAGGATCTGTCTGAAATCCCCCTCTATCAAATTGCCTTCCATCCCTGAAGACAAGCAGAGGGCTAGCCTTGCCAGATAAGGGCTTATCACTGGCAGATTTCCTTTTCTGATTGTTCTTGGTATTTTCCAGACAGAAATAAAACAAAACAAATAGAGAATAAATACTATTTTAACCCATTTAAGTATGTCTGTACCTGCTATTAATCAACCAGTTTCCTTGCCAGTTCCATATCCAGGATTCTCAAGAGAGATCTGAGTGCCAAGAGTGTCTGGGGCCAGGGCTGACAGCTGGACAGCTGGAGGTGCCGGGCACTGGGAGATGGACAAGACAGTGGGAAGGAGAAGGGTGATGTGGTCTGTGGAGGAAGGGATGTTTCGGCACCATGGAACCAGTGTGAGGGTGCCATGGCAGGGCAGGTGTGTTTGAGAGGCGTGCCATGCGAGACAGGGCAGGCAGGGGAGGTTGATATAAGTTCCTCCATCTTGTGGATGTGACAATTTGGGGAGAAGAGGATGTTTCTAAGAAAAACAGAGAGTAGTATTAGAAAACATATTAATTTACTTCACTTTATAAAGACATCCCCTCCCTCTTTACCCTCTCTGCATTAACCATATTCTCGCAACATATATCCTAGTTAGGATGGCTTTGCTACTGCTCTATTAAAGACTGAGAAAGAAATATAAATTTCTTGACAAAAGCCAGTTTTCAGTGCCTGCTGATATTGAAAGACAAGGCAAGACAATGCACTAATAATATATCTTTACCTCTTTTTTTCTATAGGAAAATTCTGTATAGGAAGCAAACCAGAGAACTTTCATATAAGGGAAAGAAGAAACGAGAGAAGAAAGCTATGAACTGAACACTGCCAATTAAGTTATCAGATACAACTATGTAGACCAGTAACATATTAGAAATACTTTTGGTTACCTTTTGTAGAGCAATGACTGTGACTTGACTGCTGTCTGTAAGTATCTGGAGAGGATGAAGTCTCCTCAGAGCGCAAAGTTCATTTTTTTCAGTAAATTAAGGCATTTAATCTAAATGTCATATTACAGATAGGCAATAAAATCTACGAGGGAGAAATTAAAACTGAACAATGCAGCTTGATAAAGCATGTGTCTTTCATGTTATTTGGCAGTTAATGATTCAAAATAATACATTAGAAATGTATAGTTTATCATTTGAATTTTTAAGACTGCATGTTTTTCTTAAAAAAAAAATCCTCTTGGAGGAAAGTTTGCAACTATGTTGTACAGGATGTCATAACCAAAGGAACACAATGGTCCCTCTCTGCCTTTAAAATGCATAATTCTATTAGCAATTTGCCATCTAGCCAGAAATATCAATTTGTTGGAAACTTCTTCACAGTTGCCTGGGGCATTCTGACACATACCTTTCATCCATTTAAATTCCCTTGGACAACTTTGCAAAGCTTGACTAATATTTTTTTTTCTTGAAATGCTAATCTTATGAGCCACACATCATTTGGTTTGATCTCTACGCTGGCGATGACTGCACTATGGAAAATATACAATAACAGTTACTGTTACGGATTTCCATATCACAGTCTGCCTTGGGTAGAATCATATCGTATCATATAATATCCAAGTTGGAAGGGACCCACAAGGATCATCAAGTCCAACACCTGGGTCCCCAAAGGACCACCCAAAAATAATAATAAAAAAAATCAGATAATGTGTCTGAGAGCATTGTCCAAACTCTTCCTGAATTCTGGAAGCTCGGTGCTGTGACCAGTGCCCTGGGGAACCTGTCCCAGTGCCCGACCACCCTCTGGGTGCAGAACCTTTCCCTCACACCCAGCCTGACCCTCCCCTGTCCCAGCTCCATGCCGTCCCCTCGGGTCCTGTCGCTGTCCCCAGAGAGCAGAGCTCAGCGCCTGCCCCTCCGCTCCCCTCGTGAGGGAGCTGCAGGCCGCCATGAGGCCTCCCCTCAGCCTGCTCTGCTCTGGGCTGAGCAAACCCAGGGCCCTCAGCCGCTCCTCATATGTCTTGCCCTCTAGATCCTTTGCCATCTCTGTGGCCCTCCTTTGGACACTCTCTAACAGTTTTATATCTTTCTTATGCTGTGGCACCAAAAACTGCACATGGTGCTCGAGGTGAGGCCGCACCAGCACAGAGCAGAGCTTCCCTCACCCATCTAGCAATGCCATGCTTGATGCACCCCAGTGTACGGCTGGCCTTCCTGGCTGCCAGGGCACACCGCTGGCTTATGTTCAGCTTGCTGGCAATCAAAACCCCCAGATCCCTTTCTGCAGGGCTGCCTTCCAACATCTGTACCCCAGTCTGTACGTATAACCAGGGTTGCCCCTTCCCAGGTGCAGAGTACTACACCACTGCCAACATCTTTCCACTGTTGCCCACACAGCAGCCTGAAGGGTCATCAGCCAGGTGTAACAGCTCTGTTTCCCTGTTGCAAGAGCAGCCCTTGTTCCTTCCTCACAACTTGTGACAGAGGGAGTCCATCGTTTTGGTATGGTCTTTTCCTTTGATTCTTTTCCTATTCAGTGATATACCAGTCTTATGTGATAAAGTGTCGAAGTCATTACTCCGTGCTTTTTGATTCCTTATCATTGATTAATGATTCTCATAGACTTTTGCCTTTTGCTTCTTTTTTTTCCCCCCATTCTTCATATTTTCTGATACATTCAGACATGTGTGATAAAGACTCAAAAATGTCAGCATCACTCTACATCTATTACTTTCCCAAAGATCTCTCTTTCACACTGGATCTCTATTTGTCCCTTTCAGAGATGCTGGCCTTTGGCTGTCTCTCTCGCTGATGCCTTGTATTATGTTGGCCATAATTTATGTAGCCAAAAAGTTTAAACCCTAGCATTCCCAAATCAAAGGAGAAGCAATGTCTCCTTATAGCTGACAGCATTTAGGTTTGGTAAATCTTAGTGGACAAAAGTTCTCAATAACTTTTGTAATTACTGAAGTGCATAAATCCTCACTGCATTTATATCCTGGTGATCTACTGGTATTCATGGCTTCATCAGTAAAAAATATGAGGGCTGACTAGAGATTTCTCAAACTTTAGTCGAGTGTATTGTACTTGCACCTCGGTCACTGGTAGCTTATGGCAGCTGCTTTTCTAATGGGCTTTGCACATTGTGTCTTCCAGCACTATAGTTTTCTCTGTCCATTTCCTCCCTTTTCTGGATGGAAGCTGAAAGTTCCTTCTTCTCAGTGATGGTCTCCTCTGTTATGTGACTTCCCTCGGCTACCAGTTTTGCTCATTCAGACCTACTCTGTACCATCACCACAACAGCAGCTTTTACTGTGCCTGCATGGCAGTGTCTGACTGTCCCACTTCTGAGACCTCAGAGCAGGTTGGGCACCAGACAGATGGGACATAAGGTCTCCCAGGCCTCCCCAGCCCCTTGCTGGCCCTCCCACAAGTGGTCTGAAAGAACATATGCCCAGGGTTATCCCTGCCTACAGCAGCCCCAGACTGCTGTTATAACCACAAATCAATGCAGCCTTCCTGCTGTCCTTTATATCAAACCAGTGTAACGCTTGCACGATGTTGTGTGATGGCAGCTGGGACCAGTGCTGGGGTGAGTTTTGTTCAGCATCTTCATCAATCACAGTGAAAACTCCAGGTTTGCAGATGGTATCAAGCTTTAACAGAAAGTAATAAAATTTAAACCATGCCAGATGATGGTGAGTGGAACTGACAGGTCCAAGACAGGAAGACCTTGGATCTTCAAGTCCTCTGAAATCATTGACTCAATGTGCAGAAGTAAGCATGAAAGCTGACAAAATGTGCATCATCAGGGATTACATGGAGTAAAAGACCGAGTTTTACTGCTACTTTCTTGGTGGATAGGGGGAAAAGTGTTTGTAGTTTGCTTTTAGTTCTTGCAGTTCTAGTCCCCTAGTGATACATGATAAATTTTATTAATCTCCCTATGCTGAGTCTATTTTGCTGTGATGATAATTGGTGAGTGATCTCCCTGTCCTTACCTCAACCCTTGAGTCCTTTTATTGTATTTTCTCCCTTTTTTTTTCCTTTGAGAAGGGGGAGTGAGAGAGCAGTTGTGGTGGAGTTCAGCTGCATAGCAGGGTAAAGCCACCACGTTCTCCTCCCTTCCAGCAGCAATACTTACCCCTCTCACCTCCCTGTGCCAGATGCAGCAGGGCATGCCTGCCTGGAGAGCAAGGGAAAACACAGTTTGTCTTCCATGTGATTTGCATATACTAATACACCCTTGCAAACTGAAGACAGATGTTCAGATCTGCCTGTCCTGAATTTCTGTTACCTGGGGAGTTATGACAGTGATTTTTTATTTTATTTATTTATTTATTTTTCACCCAGCCAGGGCCTATTTGGCACACCCAGGGCACACTCTCATTTAACAGACCTTCTGGATTCAGCCTAATTCTTGCCAAGCAGCTCCAGCATCTCTGCACTGTACTTCCCAAGGCCCCACTCTGTTTATTCATATCTTCTATAATGAAGAGTTAACAGTACAAGATTTTCCCCTGAGGTTGATGTTCCAGTTTCTGTGAGGCTGAGATCTAGTAGATACTGTTTAATATAAAAAGAAACAAATAAAATAGTGAAAGATTTTGCACCATCTTTATCACTTTAAAGGAGTAGAAACATTAAAGAATGGGGAAGTAAATCTCAAGGTCAAAAACACTATTGTCGTTATATGGTCAATGCTATTTTCATTCACAATGTTTCTAGCAAGAATGTTCTTGACATAATACTGCAGGAGTGATGTAAATGTTCTTAATAGCTTTGGAAATCCAGCCCTGCACTGCTTGGAAGAGCATCAGGTACCCTACTGTCAGACCCCCCTGTGCAGGATGGGGTCAGGAACCTCATCAGAGTCAGGACATGTCTCAGGAGGCAGAGTTGGATTATTTCACTCAGCAGCAATGTGCCAAAGCCTTTCAGAAGTCATGCTGGAAGAATGATATATATATATATTTTTTTTTAATAGTCTGGGCAAAGTATTCTGAGCCAGATGGCTAAGGGAAAAGAAATGACCTTGTATAATAAAGTCCAAGGTTTTGGTGTTCAGACACATGTGGCTTCAGGAAGATCTTGATGCTGATTTCACTTTTGGAGGTTCCAGACTTTCTCCTATATTTCAAAAGGTATATTTTTAAACCTGTTGGAAAACAAAACAAAACAAAACAAACAAACAACAAGAAAAACCAACTTACACAGTAGCATGGGACAAGAACCTGAAGGACAAAATAAAAACCACAAACGTGAGTTGAATGTTTCCGATCTGAAAGTAAATTGACACAGGCAGAAAGACTGCTGGCTGCCATATCTACACAGGAGAAAGCAGAGAGCAACATCTAATCAGAGGACAGATACCTTGATTCTTCTGTATAATGTCCCCAGGGATCATTTGCGGTACTTGGAATTATGTATTCATTTACAGACCAAAATACAACAGCTGTGATATGTAACTGTCGCCGTTATGTTTCCCAAGTGCCAATCAGGAGAATCTTGGGATTCATAGGACTCTGGGGAATAACCACTTCTCATACTGTGAGACAGAGTGAATTGATTGTAACTTGATTTCTTCTCTGTTTCTGTCATTGCAGCTGAAGATTAGATAGGGAAATCTGAAATTCATGATTGAGCAGTGCCCTAAAGTTCAAAAAAGCCCAAAATGCAAAATCACTGGCACTGCTTCTGCTTAAAACCAGGCAGGCTGCCAGTTCCTACAGAAAAGGAGATTAAGAGATGTGAGAATTATCAAGTTCAAAGGTAGAATTCAACCACAAAGCACTGAGCCCAATTCACTGTGTGTGGGTAAGTCCTGTGGGAAAAATGTGGAGTCAACCAGCTCGTGGAAAAGACTCTGACTGTACAAAATCAGCACAGGTTTCTGCCTAAACTTTTCTGTGCTTGGTTCAGTGTACTTCAGAAACTGTTCCCAGGCTCAGCAGCAGTATGAAATGCCTGCATGTTTCCTTCCAATGAAAAGAGATGCTCATTTAACTGAAGAGTTTAAGAAGGTGGTGTCATACCAAAAACACATTCACCATCTGATTCAAAGCACTGAACTGCTTAGTCTGCCCAAAGCAGCAAATATATATATATAATATATATGTATATAAAAAGTTAGCATCTTTCTGCATTATGTGGGAAAGTTAATGTTTTCATTTATGCCATTTTACTTGCCATTTTTGCCCCTCCTTTCTCCCTGCAATGGCTCAAGCTGTCCATTCCTGGCTGTCCCCATTCCCCTTTTTGAGCAGGCTTTATACAGCCCACCTTCACCAGGTTTGGATTTTTCCTCCCCGATGCCAGGTACTTCTACCCCAGTACAGATCACCTCAAACCATGGCATGTGTCCATTGCTCAGCCAGGGACTGCCCTGAAGGAAGAGCTAGCCCATGCAGAGGAGGCAGTCACTGTTCCCATTGGATGTGGTCCCAGCTGAACTGAGGTGGAGGGCCTGACCTGCCTGGATTTTGACACATCAAACACATCAATCAGAGGAGCTCATACTTCAAAATTAGATCGTAACGATCACCTTCTCAGCTCTAGTAAGTGACCTAGCAGACACCCCATTAAGCGGGTCAAGGCTTCCAGATGGACCACAGAAACACCACTGAGGATGATGGAAGTGCCAGGACTGACATGTTCTGCCCTGCATGTGAGGGGCTGAATCCTCTCAAGAGACTTCCAATAGAAGTATCAAAAACATTTCTTTGAAGGCAATTTGCCACTTCAGTATAAGAGGAAAAAATAGGGGTTATTAAAGGTTTGTGGAAGGAGAGGACAGTCCATGGCATAAGGAGAATGAAGCCA
The DNA here is from genome assembly GCF_964211835.1 of Anser anser. Classification (NCBI taxonomy): domain Eukaryota; kingdom Metazoa; phylum Chordata; class Aves; order Anseriformes; family Anatidae; genus Anser; species Anser anser. The sequence continues at coordinate 144,995,318 of NC_139721.1, forward strand.
TGATGTCTTTGAATTGCAGATGCCATGAGATGATAGTCCCAGGGAACTGAGCAGATTGCTAATTCAATCCATAAATAAAGAGAGTGGGATATTGCTTCAGTCCATATTTGCCATGGGGAGAGTCTGTCCATCCATGCTGCATGGCCCATAGCCCTATCCTGGTTGGCCTGGCAAAACAAAGCATAGAGTGGCAAGCTGAGAAAGCAATGTGGGCTCAAACATCTGTTTCTTCTAAAAATTATTTTGTGCAATAGCATGAAGCACTTCAGTGTCAAACTTTCAACCCCAAACCTCTATCTGTATGAAAAAACAATTGACTTCTCCACTGACACAGCACCATACAGCACTCATGTTCAAGAGTCCAGTGCATCCACCACATCTGTGTTTTGAGCAGGGCATAGATGACTCGAGGGCAATGAATTTCCCTGAGCCTAGCATGACAAGTCCACTTGATTGTGATTAATACAAAAGGGCTGAGATGCCTCAGGAAACAAGAGAATTAAAAACACACTGGCCTGGGGAAATGTCATTTCACCAGGAGGAGGAGACACACAGGCTTTTTTCAAGTCTTCACCTTTGCAGTAGTATCAGAAAAAATATATATATTTACACAATTCTAATAGTAACATTTGATTTGTAACTGCAACTCCAAGAGCGGAAATAATCCACTTCCAAGTCTGAAGTTCTCCATGAATATTTACATCAAGGCATTTCCAATAATATGCTTCTGATCTGTTCTTTCTGTCCTTTTCATTTCAATGACAAAATTACAGTATTTTCCCTTGTAGAGCATGAAAGAAAATACCAAAATATTAGTATATACTTCTATGATTTTAAATGTGGCCAATACATTTTCTTGCCACTTTAGCAAAAGTCATTGTACATAGCAAAATAGTCCACACAGCGTACAACTACAAATGGTTTGAAATTACATGCTTGTACTGTATTCATATTGCAAAACTATGCATTCATTTCATTGTATCATTGTCAACATCATTTTTGTTGTTGTGTCCCATCTCCTAAGAGAAAGCCAAGTGACAACACAGTCACATGAAGCAAAAAATGCTTCATGGATTTAATAAATTGTTGTGATGAAGTTTTTAAATGTTTAATAATTACTTGCTGGAATAAAAGTTACCATGCAAGTTTTCAAAACCAAGCTTCCTGTGTTTGATTAATGTATAAGCGTTAATGCTGATTTCTGTTATTTTAGTAGAAAATTGATATTCTTGGTCTACTAATTAATTCATTAACCAACTAATGTCAAATATGTCCTCTAGCAACTAATTCCTTCTTTGTATGGTTTATGAGATGGCCTCATGGCTTGATGACCTGATATGATTCCCTGCCTCACATCAGGCTGATTGCAAAGTGAAGGAGCATTGCTGGACGAGTCAGCAAATACCTAATTGTGAACTCCCTTTTCAGCAATTCTTTAATCTCATTGGTGCTTGAAGTGACTATGCACTGATGAACATAGGTAGGACAGAATCCACTTGAATGCTTAGGGAAATTGTATCATATTTATTTACTTATTTATTTGCTTATGTACACATATATTTATAGGAGGACTGAGATGAATCATTACTTGAAGACTTCAATTTTAGTAGATTTGCTTCTAAGATGAGGTGGAGAGAAGGATGTAACAATTGCACTCCTTCCTTGTTGGCTCTTGTGAATCCTAACTTGCCACTATGGGTCAGAGAGAAAATACCACACAATGTACCACACGTTTAACATTGACTATTCCCTCCTGGCTCCATTGGTGCTGTGGGAGAAGTGATGGGCTGTGTGACAATAACAAGGAATCACAGGCAGTCGCTTCCTTCTCACAAGGATGACAGGACATCACTAGAGGAGACCCTTATCCTAATACTGAAGATCTCCGTTCGATGGTGCTTCCTAGAATCATTTCTGCCTTGCCCAGCCTGCCTTCCTGTAGCAGCATTTAAGGAACAGTACACAAGTCTGTGTTGCTGTTAATCACCTTTGGCTGGCCAAGAGACTGCAGACCTTACAGCATTCATCCATGACTCTGTCTCTGCCAGGTTTGTCTAGGTAGTGTAACTATTTTGTTTGCTGAGCAGTGCTGCTGATGGAGGGAGTGTCAAATGCCTTGTTGCAAGATTACCTCAAATAGGTATGTTTTTTTCTTTCATTTATTTGTCTTGTATACTTATACTGCAAAGAACAATTAATTTCCTTTCTACATAGAAAAGTGATGTAGTGAGATCTGGTATTTCATTATTTCTGTGCTATCTCTGCCTTTCAGTGCTAATCAACTGCCTTTCAGTGCTAATCAGCTGCATAGAATAACAAACAAACAAATACCTACATAGATGAGCAGGAGTTTGCATACATTCCCTTGAGTTATAGACAAAAAGAGCTTATGACTAACTAATATGCTTTATGGTGAAAACGTTTGCTGATTCCAGCATACACTGGAAATGTACGCTCGGTGTACTTAGAAGCTTAGAAATGAGTCACCTCTTTTAGGAGAGGAAATAAGCACCCAGCAATCGTCAGGCTAACAAGCTGTTCTGATTTTCTTTTATTTGTGAAGACTCTTCCAGGCAGGCCTGGAAAAGATTTGAAGCCATACAAGTGAGGTGTGCAAAAATAGAGACATTAACAAGGTTTAACTTACTGTCCTCCCAGGATGAGTCTTTCCATATCTCCATGTCTGCAGAACCTAGCTGCTCTTCAAGACTGTTCTTTCCAGCAGGTTTTGACCCCTTCAGCCCTCCTAACCCCCACAAACCTTTGAAAGGAACCCCCTGGAAATGGCACAAAGCTCCTGAGGACACAAGCTGACCCAAAATGGGTAGAAAGTGGGCTATTCCCCCACGTTCCTTGCTCCCACCCAATACCTGTGCACAAGGATGGTGCAGGCAGCAGAGTCAGGGAGGTGCACGCAGACTGGTGGCTGTGACTCTATTACATTTTATACCTTTCCCTTTCCCAGGGGAACTGAACTCCAGCACCAGCACTGATTTCCTGAGCTTTTGCTGGGATTGCCCTCTGCTTGGCCAGGGCGAGCTAGGCTCCCATTGCCCTGCTGCGAGCATCAACTAACCAACAAAATCACTGTTACCAACACTGCTGGCTGTTACCTCCCTCTCTGCCTCGATGGTCCCTTCCTGAAAAGTGACTGCTAATGGCAACAGTGATTTCTAAATCAGGACTGCCTTTCTCTGCAGGAGAGACACTTTAGGTCTTTGCTCTTCTCTCTGCCAGTCCCACCTCATAATAATGAGGACAGACACACATTTAGAAACTCCAGCTTGAATGGGGGAATGGATGGCAGAGCTCTTTTAAGGTGCTTCACTGGTTATCATGTGTTTGTATGGAACTTACAGGTGCCTTCGAAGACTTTGCATAAATAATAATGCTATTATTTATGAACTGTGGCATGCTGGATCTCCAGACCTGCCTGCACAGGCTGTGACTCTATCAGGTAACATAAATATGGGCAGGCTGGGTTAGGGATTGAGAGGAGGACATCTGGATCCTGCAGAGAGGCAGCAGGTAGCGTTGTCCCTTTTGAATCTGTCTGATGTTGCATCTAGGAATGGTTTAGGGACATTAGGTTATGGTCCCCTTAGTTTTATTAAACGATGAGAGATGTCTGGGCTCTCTCCATGCACCTGGGAGAGCACAGGAAAATCCAAGTAACCTCTGGCTTTGCTGGTCTATGATTTCCTACTACATATATTTTACCATAAGAAAGGATTAATAGGCTCAACTCCTCCTACCCCCCCTTCCCCCCTTTTTTTTTTTCATAATTATGTCCTATTGTAGTGAAGTGCCCTCTGCAATTTCAGCTGCCCATGACAAACCTCTGTGTATCTTGGTGTGAACTGTAAGAGGTGGGGTGCATTACTAATCAGTTGCCAGCAATTACAGTAGCAAACTCTATTTCATACATGGATAAAGTGATTTTTCTTGCACATATGTGTATGGTAGCTTGCTATTACCCTTGACTCATCGGCAATGTTTAGACTGTTAAAGTATTTCACAAAGGTCAATTGCAACTATCGGCCCATTCAATACTTCACTTCAAAAAATGTTGCAGGTGGCTAAAAGTAATTTCTTGGAATCCAAGACACATGCTAGCATGTGACCATTACAGTTTTCCAGCCTGTTTCACACCATTTGCCAGTTGCTAGCTGTAACCAGTCCCTAATGCAGAGCATTTTACTGGAGTGGTTCAGTGCATACAGCAGAGCATTTTACTGGAGTGGTTCAGTGCATACAGCTTCACAGCTAAGTGCCTTGGGACACTTCTCAAATATTTGTGCAGTGGGCAATCTGATAGAGCTGATCAGAGTGTTTGCAGTTCTGCTTTGTTTTATTATTGACTAGAATTTCAAGCTGACTCTTAATAGGGGAAAATTAGTGTCTGAACAAGTGTGTACAGTCCCCCAGTTATGAACCACAAAACTCCAGGTAGTCAAGCAATGTCTAAACCAACCCAGTGACTTCTGATTTTGAAGGACAACCTGCCTACAAATCATAAAACATCTCTATTTATATATGCAGATATTACTTGGAAAACTGCATCTCTTGCTCATAGGAGAATTATTGTCTTATTTACAAGCAGTGGTTAAAAAGAAGTTTTGATTGTCTTACCAAGTTGCTTAAAGCTGCAGACTTTTGATTCCAGGGTGAGATCAGAGCAGACTGAAGTAATGCTTTAGAGAAAGGTACTTAGAGAAAGGGCAGAGCTAACAGACCCCTCTGGATGTCTTCCTTTCATATCCTAACACTACTAATGACAAGCTAAGTATGACAGGGACCAAGGGACAGATTGGTCTCTTATATGTGCTCTTTTATCCTTATGCCCAATTACCATACCCTTTCATATAACCTCTTCTCATAAATTACTTTCTGCAAGACTTGCAGGACAAAGCCTGTTGGGAATTTGATTCCAAAATGAAGGAATTAGGATCTGGTGAGATAGATTCAGTGTGCTGTATGCAGACCTTTTATTGATGTACTTATCTTGATTCTTCAAGCCCAGAAACCTGAATAAGTGTTTTAGCAGTGCATTAATAACTCACATTTATCTTGGCTCATAAAAATGCAGCCAGAACAAATACAGAAAACCATTTTCTTTAAGGAAGAGAAGCATTTACAGGTTTAGATTTGTTCAGTGGGTATTTAATGCAGGCAGAAAAGACAATTCAGCAGGACAGGAGTGAGATAAAAGCTGTTGTGGTTCCTCATGGGTAAAGAGACGCTAACAGTGGTCAGACCTTTGACAACATACTAAGTAATTGTTGGATAGCTGATTTTTGGCTTTTTCTGTCCTTTGATTATCCCAGAGAGCCCTGGCTTGCTCAAAGCACCCCATGGTACTCTGGTACAGTGGAGTATTTCTTCTTATGGCACCACTATGTCTGATTTTTCCTGAACAGAAGGTGCTGCTTTGGTTCATGTCATCCAAAGTTATAAACCACCTCCTAGCACCTACATTATATGTACATGCATGTACAAAGCATGTAAAAAAGCAGTGTATTGTTATGCTTGGTACGTTAAAATAAATAACATGGAATCCTTCCTGCAGAGGAGGAACAATGCACACAGAAGTACTGTTAAACTCTCAAGCTTTATTTGTTAGCTAGTTAGAGGGATGTGGGAATGGAGACCATCTGTGTCTGGGTGGAACTGGCTCTACTCTAACATAGGGCAGTTCCTGGGCTCTGCTCACAGACCACCCCTGCAGCCCCTCCACTACCAAAACCTTGCCATATAAACCCAATACATATGCTTATGTAGGTAAGAGACTGTTCCATACTTTTATTTAAAGTCTATTAGTAGCATGGCCACCCAGTGACTTGTGACACATTAACACAGATCCTCAAATTAAAAAAAAAAAAAGTAAAAAAATGTCTGAAAATCATTTACCCAGTCCTCTAAGAATTCAACAGCACAGAGTGAAAGGGTGAAAGGGGGTACACTGAGTATATTAGGTACTTACACTTGATCTCAGGTTCAGTTTTAAGTGCTTTTTTTATTATTATTCACAAAACGAAAAGACTAAAGAGCTCAATCTGCCACTCAGGTGCCTGTTTCACAGCCACAGACTAGCTGCTGAGTCTGCACTACCCCTGTTAGCATCCAGGCATTGCCAGACAGGATCAGGCAGCTGAGCAGCTATTTTCTGTTTCTCCCATTGGCCCAGTCTGTAGCATAGGAGTAGCCCTCCCTCTTCTCTCCACAGTCCAGCTTTCTTTCCCATTTGTATCAGGATGCCTGATAGGATGTCAGCCCCATAGCAGTCCTTGCTCTCAGTTTCCTGATATTTCCTGGCTCTTTTTAAATACCCCAGGGCCTACTGTCTCTCACCTAAAAAGCAGGGGAAAGTTTGGCCTTTTGCCTGTGACTTTGTGGGCCAATGATTTCAATTAAAAAATGCGATATGTATTTATGAAAGTGCTCAATATATGGATCTCTCAAATTTGTTGGTCTGCCTTGATTGCCAAATATACTTTACAGCTGCAGTTTTGACTTTCTGCAGTCCTATATATATTGGCTTAGATATATGTTTTCAGCTGAGGTAGCAAAGGAAATTGTTGTAATGAGGAGCCATGGCCATTACGTGGTGTTCATTGATCTGAAAAGCCATGCTGAGTGAGCACACTGTGGTTCAGGCTCCATCGCAGCATTGTGGTGTGTGACTGCCCCAAACTGTGTGATTAGCTAGTCTTTACTCATAATAATTTCTGGTAATTCAAACAGAAATGTAGGTGTGTTTGGACGATTCTTATACACATTTCATTCTGTATTTACTCTGGATTTGAGTTGTGATCATCCTCACCTCCAGCAGCTACGTCTCTCAGCTGGTCACACACACATGCCATGAATGTTCCAGACTCAAAGCTCTGGGCCATCTCCCTGGCTGCAACGCTGTGCTGCCTTTGGGACTCCCAAACGTGACATTTTTTCACACAGAATATCACCATTTCCATTAGTTTTGTTTTGGTATACTGAAGTGGATAAGCTGCTACTTCCTTTTAGTCTAGTGTTGACCAGAGCTCTCCACAGAATATTGTTGAAGATGGTTGTGGCCGTGGGGCCTGCCATGGCAGGGGCTGAGCTTCAGCCAAGTGCATCCTCCCATGCTTTGCTGTTTTCAACTTAGCTGGCTCACTTCATACTCAAGACAAAGTGCCAAAACCAGGGTAGCAGGATAAAGTGGGAGGTTGGTCTCACATGGAAGTTTAGGCCCAAGGCTAATGTGGCAGAGCTGATCTATCTGAGAAGATTATATTCTGCAGTTTGAAAGAAATGATCTTAGCAGCTCATACTGACAGAGTGCAGCTCCGAGGCTGAAGTTAGGAAGTGAAGTTTCTTACCTAAATGGTGCTTAAAATCCTGACCTTCTATAGGGCATAGATTAAAAAGCCAGAAAATAAATTGCAGAACTTCAAGCCTGAGTGACAGATGAAGCACCTAGCTGAAGCCTCTAGCTAGCTGCAGATGCCTTTATTTTCTGTACACGTGAAACAAAGACCTTTAAAAGAGAAAGTTAGTACGGCAAACCTGAATTATGTAGCTAAACTGCAGACGTGGTATTGAATCCACGGACATGAGGAGTCATTTTTTTATAGTTGAAAAAATGGCTGTGGGGCATCAGGTAAGCTTCAGATAGAAAGGAAGCAGTTCCTGGGTAGCTTTATGTAGCCAAAATCAAGAAGTGCTATTTTGGATCTTTCAAACCAAGAAAGTAGCCAGTGAATTTTGCCCCAGAGGCTGCCTTGCTCCTGGCTCTACAATGGGAGAGCACAGCAGAATTATGGTAAGACACAAAACTTCCTGACATTTTAGCTTGCCAGAAGGAGAAAGATTAAGGTCTAGCAAAAAAAACCTGCATGATGGATGCTGCTTGAATTACTGAACGGCTGGCTGGATGACGACTGGAAACAAATAGTATTTATTGGCAAGAAGCTATGAAATGACACTTTAAAACCAGAAATAGCTGAAGAGTAATTCCTGTGCTGCAAATAAGCATGTACGTGTTATGATGGGAATCATAACTTTAATCATACTTTAACTAAAGAGTAAACAAGTGAATATAAAAAATACTTGTTTTACCAAAGCAAATGTAATCAATGGTTTTTCTTGATTTTTTTTTAAATACTGCCTTTTTTCAGTTCTGCCCTTACAATGTGTATTTCAGGGTAAATATTTATGTTACTCATTCCCAGGTTTTCTTAGAAGCTGGAATAATGCTGTTGCAATTTACCAACGTGATTCTACAAAGGAAAATTCCAGCAGAGGTAGGAGAGTGAGGAGACAAACAGCACTATCTTTATACCTGTACTGATTTTAGACTGCACGGTACTAGCAAGCTGAAAGTATTATTCTACTGGTTGTTGGTGTTGTTACATGATCCAGGTATCTGTAATGCCTCAAACACTGACAATATTTTTGTTCTGTAACTGGAAGGATTTATTCTCTCATCTATAGATGAGAGATTGACTTGTCACATTCCTATTAGCATTAATAGGAGCTACTTGCTAAAATCTCTTGATAATTATGAGCCAAGTCATTCATTAGCAATGCAGACCTAATTCTGCTCAGGAGGCAGTTGTATGCTGCCTACAGACCTGTGTGAAATTAATAAAGATGGCGTTTTGCACAGTGTCTTGTGTTGGATTCTTTGCAAGTTACCCTCTTGAAGAACTGAGAGTAAGGGTATCTTGGCATCGAGGAGTATTTTCTAAAATAATGAGTCTAAAATTTTCTCCTCCGCATTTTTGTCCTAGTTCTATTGGCTCTAAATCTAAAATGAAAATATGGAAACATAATACATATGGAGAATAGTAAATATCGAGAAAATAGTAAAAATGTTCCATTACCACTTTAGTGAATCTTTCCTCTTTGAGAAGGATTTCATGGAACATAAAAGACAGAAAACAAACAGAGAAACAAACAGAAAATCAAACTCAAATATTCTCATTGTTAATGTAACTGGAAAAAATGATTCTGCCATCTATCTAATGCAACTTTCTTGTTTTTCTTATTGAATAAAAACAGTTCAAGGTAAGTTGCACAGGTAAAGTTGTAAACTATAATCTAAGTCATTGATCATCGTAATTTACCTATTTGGATTTAGAAACTGCAGACCATATGACACATGAGAATAAAACATATCTTTCAGTACCTAGAGCACAAAAGCACAGGCCCTGATTCTGTTAGGAGTCTGTGAGGTGCTGGTGAGGAAATCCAAAACAACCAACCTGGACTATAACAAGCCTGAACTTCTGGCCCAGAGTGACAAATGTGAAGGAGACTCAGAGAAGACTGACAGAATCTGGAAGAAACTTACCAAGCAGTTCCTGTCTGAATTTTAAGAAAGGTACTGCAGATGAGGTTTGCCTGGAACTCACATGAATCACTTTGATTTCTCCAAAGCTTTAAAGGCTGGAGATCAGACATAATTTTGATTTGTCACTGCTTCTTTAACTGTAGGCACTTTGGTCTGTGTTAGGTGGCTGCACCAGTAGGTGCTTCTGCACTGAAATTTTTACAGACTGTCACATCATCCACCTCCCAAACTAAACAGGTTTAGTTCCCAGTTTTCCTTAGAATGAATTACACATATCTCATCTCAGATGATACAGCTTCCTCTCTGTGAAAGAAAGCACAACTACTTCAAATAAAATAAAACAAAGAATGTCACTGCAGTTTGCTTTGAGCCTTTCAATCCTGAATCACACGATAAAATCGGGATTGAACCTCAGCACTTGGTGAAACAATCTTTAAGGACCAGAAGTATGTCACTAAACTAGTGAAGACAGAGCTGCCAATTTCAAAAAGAGTGGAAGAGATATAATGCATCTACTCAAAAGAGGCAGGACTCTAAACCAGATCAACTGATGTAACTGATCAAAACTCCCCTGCTTCTCTGACAAATCCATCCTAGTAGGCCTCCACAAGAAGACTCAGATCAGGAAACTCATGATCATCCAAACTTCGATACAGGCTTTCCAATAGACAGACTCGATAATGATGGTATAAGCTAGAACTAGTTGTAGTTTGTTGTTGTTGTTGTTGTTTGTTTGTTTTTTCTTTAAAAAAAAAAAAAAAAGTTCCTTGAAGAATATTAACTCAACATTGTTTCATTCTGAAATGTTCTTTATCAGAAAAAACATTATGGTTTTTAGAGCAGCCACTACCTTAGTGAACAAAGCCCTCTGCCTCTATGTGAATAAATATAAGACCCTTTGTCTTAGTTAACTGCACCTGGCATCAGAGCAAACCTTGTAAGATGGTACTGCCATCTTCATGAATAAGGAACATTTGATTTATTCATTAGTTTGAAAGTGAGAAGATTCTGGGAATTTGCTGTCAAGCCAAAAGAGTTTCTATTGTATCACCTGTTCTTCCAATTTGTATTAATGAAGCTGCAGAGAGAAAGAAACTAAGAGTTAAGAGTCTTTCACGAGTTATTTCCTCAGTTATTTCCTAAGCTGCCTAAGTGATCAGACTACGTGATGGAGCCCTCTATATTCATACTCCTTAGCTAGTGACTTACAACCTAAGTCACTTCAGGTTGTCACCTAGGTCCTAGGACATAGCCCTGTGTAAGATGTGGCTAGAAAATGAAAATTTCAGGTTACGTATGACAAACCACATCAGTGATAGCTAGAAAGTGATTGAAAGGTTATTTCCTACTTTTTTTCTAGTCACTATAAAGAAACAGAGGGGTAAGAAATGAGCAAATACTAACCTTGTGTACATTGTTGTTTATCATTTTCCCCACGAGGGTGTACAGTTTAATGGTAAGGTAGAACATTTACTTGAATAGTCCATCTGAGATTCTCTATGTAGAAGGCCTGCGTCGGTGAACAATACTTTGCCATTCTGAAAGCTGTGTTGTTTTTTTTTTTCTTGTCATATCAGAAACTGTAGACCTCCTGCATGCTGATGGAATACTTTTTATAGTCCCATGGGCCTAGCTGTTCAATAAATTAAGAGCAGGAAATCCAAGACTTGTTATCTCTTCTCTCTAACACTACCTGAATTAATTGGCAAATTGTTCTCTGTTGCATAACAGGTGCAAAACACATCATATTCTGCACTTTGCTCCTTCTGAGACAGGTAGATGAGGTGCCCTGTTGCGTTCTGTGCAGAGGGTCTCCTATATTAGATTTCAAAATTGAAATCTTGCCTGCTGTGTGTGAGCATGGAGATCTCTTCTGCCTAGTGCAATGTCTGGCAACAGGCTGATGATGATGTGTGCAGGCTGTGGCACATTTAGAAATCCTATGAATAAAAAGTGCCAAAAACTGTAAAGTATTGCTCCTTAATGTCATCATGTATCTAAACAGCAGCACATGAAATAACTGCATTTCATTCAGTTATTTGTAATATCTTGTTTCTCAAGAGTCAGTCTCTAGCCCATTCCCAACCTGTCCAAATCAACACTGTTACCTTGAATGAGGTCAGGATAATGAATGTAAATCCTAATGGGTGCACCTGATCATCAGATACCCACATCTGCTCCTCGGCTAGAAAAAAGTACCATACTGAACTCCCTCATCCAAAGACAAATATAGTAACCAGCTGTTTGTTCCTTGCATGCAGTAGTGTTCTGAGCAATAAGCCAAATGAGGTAGCTTTCACATAATGCATTTTGGAGCTCCTTCTCAAGTCAGACAGCTACTTGTAGCAGAGAATCAGGCTCACTGTACTTTGAGCACTCACAAACAGAGCAGTCAGGAGGTTTGCACTGCATGGCAAGATACAGAAAAACATTTTGAATTTGTCCTAACCTGCAGTCCATTTATAAAAACCATTTTGTTCATATTTGCAGAAATTTTGCAGGCAATTTTCTGCTTGCTGCACACAGATCCTTTGATTCAAGCAGAACTGAAGGTATAAATCCGAGCTCGATTGTCAGATGCAAGCAGGGGAGGACGTGGGTGGCCCTGCTCTTTGATGTGTGTTTGTGGTGAGTGCTGGCCTCCCCCCGCTGTTCTGATTTCTCTTTCCGTCTGTGTCCTGTGGTGTCTGCTAAGTAAGGCAGTTGCCGTAATCAAAGCTAGAACCTCAGGACACAAAACCATCTCCGGGAAAACAGCCTCTCCTGAACTAGGAGAGGTGATTGAGGATGACAGTGCACACAGGATAGCAGCAGCAGCCCTGACCTCCATATGGCTTGGCAAAACAATCAAAAATTGCATTGTTGCCTCAACTGTATGTGAAAGCAATGATTAACTAGGGTGATTTATCAAAAAGGGAATAAAGTAGACACTCAGCTTGTGCCGAGGATGTTCTCCAAAGACAAATGTGGCAGGCAACAACAGGACAGGAAAGGGGGCAAGTGGCAGCTGTGGAAACATGGGATTTCCACACCTATGAACCAGACCTGTGGGCTATCCAGTACAGCACCTGGTCTAGAGCAGCGAGCAATTATAGCATCATCAAAGGAAAGTACACGAAGCACTATAGTAGGCAAAGGTAGGATAGTCCGACCCCATATAAAATACCTCAGCCTAATTCTTAATTTGTCAGTGGCTTAACATCTGAAATGAGAATTCATCTGGTCTTTCCACACAGTGTGCACATGGGTTCACAGTTGTGTGAGGCTAGGTGAGGGAGGTGGAAACAGCGCTAGTTATTATAAATGATTATTTACAGCACATAGCTTACAGGAAGAGAACATTATTATGGCTGCAAAGTGAAGAACAGTCATTAGGGCCAGCTGTGCCATAGCATAGACTGCCATACCATGAGGCCAGGTCATCTCGGGAAAAGCTGTTCTCAGTGCCCAGCTTCACAGCAACAGGTGAAATAGCCCTACCTATACTTCCAGCAACACATTTCTACCACCACTTTCTCAACTCTGGAGGCACAGTGGTCTGGTGTGAAAGTTCAAAGTCCAGTTCAGTCAGGGATCTGCAAGGGAAAACCTGTCACCTACATGAAGCTCATAATTTAAGGTGGATTGAAAATAAATTTTACTTTACAACATCAGAGACACTTCCTCAGTATTAGCAACTGCAAGGGCTGCAAAGTTTGAGCAGCAAAGTTTATTCTACTGAACCTTTAACTCTGAACACCTTCATAAAGTTGTTTTCATCTCTAAGACTGGAAACCTCCAGTTTTGGGCACATTTAGATCCATTATTGCTCGTCTAGTTTTTGTTTAGCAATCCTTTAAAAAAATAAAATTAAATTAAAGGCAAACTAAAGATCTAATTCTGTCAGTGAATAGCAGCTAGACACAGTAACTGCTGGACCATTATACTAATTGCAACTTAAATGTTTTAAAGAACAGCCAGATAAGTTTACCTCAGCTTTGCAAAGGTATATTATTTAACAAACGCACACAGTGTAGTCTTCTTTGTCATCTATATAATGTAATGGAGGAAACAGTTTTGGGTTTTTTTGACTGTTGGCTTTGTGTTTTTGATTGTTGGCTTTCTGATTTAATATAAATTTTGTTTATTGAAATCTGCAGGGCTTATTCAACCATTTTCTTTCTTCAGAACAATTTGCATTCCCGTGTTGTTGTGACTTGAAGATCATATTGAACCATGTCAGACACCATCTGAGGCATAAGTTTATAAGTATATGAACAACAGAAATTGTAAAATCTGATGTAGAATTTATATAAACTTACAAAATGCATTCTGTGACATTCATTTTAATTTCTTACAATGCCAACCATAACATGGCACAGGTAAGATGTATTTGAGAACTGGGATTCTGAGTTGGAAAAAATGAGGGGTTATTACGTTTGTTTTTGATTGCCAGAACACATTATCAGGCATCTTCTTAAATGTGAACCCTTGCAAACTATAGGAGCTTATATGAAATACCGAAGCTAGTCAGTCTAGATAGTTTATATTAGTCATGAGATGCTATAAAATCAGTCCGTCACCACTGGACAGAGTAGAAACTGCCTACTTGTAGATTTCAAAATCTAACATGAAATGAAAAACCATCCTAAACCTGTTTCTAATGGACATCTGTATCAATCACTTGGACCTAAAGAGTTTGTTTGCTGACAATATCTTGGAAGAAGAAATTTTCTGACAACATTTGCAGCTAGTGAGAGAAATTGGAGGAGTTATAAATAATGAAGATAAATGGTCATGGAAAGAGCAATTGAGATCATTTAGCAAACCAGCTCCCGTAATCAATATGCAATTAATACTTCCAGAAACAAACAATTTTGGATACTTTTAACAGCCCTTCATTTTTTTAAATCCTTTGCCTTGATTTGAAATTATTCTGATAGCAAATTTACTGGTGCCTTTAATTACTTCATTTCAGTGTATAAATTCCTCTCAGTACTTAAAAATAAGTGCTTTGATTTCAAAGGGTGATGGTTACATGGAATACAATCTAATGAATATTTGGCCCTAAAGAAAATGTCACTGCAAAAATGCTGGAAACACTCTACAGAAGCAGAGAAGAATTGCCTCAGTTATAGAATCATAGAATAATTAGGGTTGGAAAAGACATCCAAGATCATCTGGTCCAACCATCCCCCTACCACCAATGTCACCCGCTAAACCATGTCCCTAAGCACCACGTCCAACCTTTCCTTGAACATCCCCAGGGACAGTGACTCCACCACCTCCCTGGGCAACCCTTCCCAATGCCTGACTGCTCTTTCTGATAAGAAATTTCTCCCGATTTCCAACCTAAACCTCCCCTGGCGCAACTTGAGGCCATCCCCTCTTGTCCTGTCACTAGTTATCTGAGAGAAGAGTCTGATCCCCAGCTCCCCACACCTTCCTTTCAGGCAGTTGTAGAGAGCAATAAGGTCTCCCCTGAGCCTCCTCTTCCCCAGACTAAACAACCCCAGTTCCCTCAGCCGCTCCCCGCAGGACTTGTGCTCCAGGCCCTTCACCAGCTTCGTAGCCCTTCTCTGGACACGCTCCAGGGCCTCAATGTCCTGCAGTTCCTGCTCTCAGCCGAGATGACAAGGCCTTCTGGTTGTTCAGGGTGTGGAAGTGTTGGAAATGCTGCATACAGTTAACTGGTAGAGCACTGGGACACAAGTATGGTTAAAACAAAACAAAACAATACAAAACAAAACAGGAATTGGGATGGCAAAGAGCTTTCCACCTTTTCTTTTTTTTTTCCCTATATCTGCATTTTTTCCAAAATAAGTAGGATTTTTCAAATGTGTTTACAATCAACCAGAAAGGAGAAATCAGAAAGAGAGCAAATTACAGAGCAGGAAATAGGAGCTGCAAATGTTTGTGCTCCATTCGCATAACTAGGCATGGGCCCCCTTCAAAATGTAATCATGTTTGTGTCACTGTTTACTACACCCCCTAACAGGATTAAAAAGAAAAAGAAGACAAATCCAAATCCTCTGTAGGCTATCTTTGGAACATCCTCAGAGATTAATGACAGACTCGCAAATAGAAAACTGTTTATATGCATCATTTGTGATGTGCCTCTGGATTAAGAAGCTGAGGAATTCATAATAGTACCTCAGAATGATGTAGAAAAACTTCAAAACAAACTTTTCAGACTATTCTCAGATTATGTTGTTGTTGTTCATTAGGGACTGGTGTGATACAACCAACCTGTCTCTTTCTTACAGTGCCTGTAAATTGTCAACGGTTTATTTATTTATTTGTTATTTTGCAAATGTTTGGGACCAACATGCTGTGGATTTGTGGTGTAAGTCTAGCAATGTGCTTGTTACCTTTGGCACCACAGGGAGGAAGATCTAGACTGACAGAAAGTTCCTGGTATGTGTGAAATTGTGTAAAATATGGGAAAAAAAATGAGTAGAAAAAGAATGTTTGAGACATTCTGTGTATCCACTGGAAGTATTTACCATATTATGTATAATTTGAGTACTTCCATCCTCAAATTTGCAAACCTCACAAGTCAGAACCCTTCAAAATCATGGTATTGGCTTTAAAAAATATGATATTAAAAATGAAGA
This sequence comes from Anser anser, assembly GCF_964211835.1. Classification (NCBI taxonomy): domain Eukaryota; kingdom Metazoa; phylum Chordata; class Aves; order Anseriformes; family Anatidae; genus Anser; species Anser anser. The sequence continues at coordinate 145,011,251 of NC_139721.1, forward strand.
CATGCAAAATAAAACTCATGAAATTTTTCATGCTATCTTTCTTTTCTACCCTATTCCTGAACATTTAGATTACATTTTCCTGGTTTCTTACATATTATGAGGATTAGAAGCTTTTTTTTTCCAAACGGAAACCTCAATGTCTGCTTAATCAACAGATTAAAGAACTGGTATCCTGTGACTCTTGCCAAAGCTACAGAAACTGATTCAGTCTTGAGGAAAGTTGTAAGAAATCTAACTTTGAATAATTGTGATGGGTATTGCCGGGGATTTTGAACATACAGAATCTTCTGTCACTAGACGGTGCTGATTGAAATAAAAAATCATATCAGGTGGAAGAAAAGTGGGCAAGTGATATGGAGACCTATCGCTTAGGTGGATCCCATGGGGAACTTCCTGTATATGTGCTGTGGCTACTGATCAAGACTGAATTTCTCTCCTTTACATGCATTCTCATATAGAGTCAGAAGAGAAGTCACATTTGCTCAGTACTGAGCCTTCTTTTATAATCTGATATGAAAAATATCTATTCACTCCATTAATATACATGGTTAAAGGTAGCACATGGTACACAACAAACTCAAGAGGCTGAATGTTAGATGCTGTACAGGTATATATTAAGTAGGAGCCTCTACTCCAAAGAACCTTTCAGTTTTAGGTCTTATTTTAATTTGTGGGAAAAGTATAAATAATCTTCTAAAAAGATTGTGCCCTTTTTGTTTGTTTGTTTGTTTGTTTAGCTAAAGGTCTCTTCAACTCTCCAGTAAGTACATACCAGAACTGCACAGAAGATAACTAGATGTATATACCAAACACTAATTTAATTGCTTGAATTATTAATACATTGATGCCGATTTGTACTTCATTATTTTCCTTTCCTATTTATGTAGCAAAGTGTGTTTGTGCTTAATACTGCAAACGATGATATTTGCTTCCTGGATATTTTCTTAATCTCAGACTGTTGATTACCTCAATCCTCATGGGCCATGGAGAAGGGCAGCTGTAAGGAAATACAGTTTTCATATTATGTATTTTTGTTTACTTCGATTGTGCATAACATGGGTGCTGCTAAACCAGGATATAAAGGATAGAACTTGGATGTCTGAGCACTGAGACTCACTGCACAACTGATTCAAAAATATTTTGCAAAAATTATAAAACACCAAGCCTAAAATATCTAAGCAGTTAATATGGGAACTGTTGTATTAACAACACAACCCACATGACCACTATGACCACATGACTAGTGCTTATTGCTTAGTTTAGTTTTTTAATCCTATAATTTTCAAGCCAGCTTTATGACTCTGAGGAATCTGTTGTTTGCACACTTGGAAATGGCAGTATTACAACTGCAAATCCTAACTTTTTACTGTTTCCAAGATCAGCATTTCACATTACATGCAGATATCCAGAAAGCAGCAATCCTCAAATATCCTGCTTTCTTCTTACTAGCTCACATCACCGTACGTAATCAAAATCCTTTAAGGTTATTTTGGTGATCAGTGAGTTCCAAGGAAGGGATAAGTGTTCTCAGTAAGTAACTACTGACATTAGAAGCCATTTTGTAGCATAAATCCTCTCTGCAGTTATCACTTGTCCTCTTTCTCTCCTGTGATTTCAGAACAAATATGGAAGGTTTTATATTCCAAATTTTCCAATACCTTTTTCTTGATATTTGATTTATAAAAAATAAAAATAAAATTAAGAACACTTTTGAAATTGAATTTCAGATATGAGTTCAAATTGGGTCTGACTTAGAACTTTCTTAGATCAAAAACAGTATCTGCAAAATGCTAAAACTTTGCTACCTCAAACCCTGAGCAATAGAAGGAGCTGTGAACTTTCAACAAAATACCTTGCATATGTTTCTTTGCATTCCCCACCACCCCCAGTAGATGTGGATCAATAAACGTGAGTTAAGCTATCACCATTCAAAGGCAATACTTCTGTGCTAGGCATGCAGCTCCTGGATCTAATGACAGAGGCTGATACAGGGAAATTTCAGTGAGGAACTGTCAGTTTCCTAAATCACTTCTACTCTTCAGCAATGCCTGCTTTCTGATTACTCTAACATTTACCTGTGCTTGTTTATATTGCGGAGATAGTTTTGGAGCGACAAATTTGAAAATTCTTTTGATTGCAGTTTTAATTGGATTCATTAATTACCACTGAGCTTTTAATTATTTTCCTGTTTGCCAAAACTTCTGTATTACAAATGCAGTTAAAAAAGCTGTAAACTTAAAGAAACACAGTCATTTCTCCACTAGGAACTAGGCTAACTCACAGGATGTATAAGAGCTGTTAAATAGTCACAACTTTTCATCTTTGCTGATCTGGGTTGGATGTGAAAGGTTTTGTATCCTATTAACAATCTCCTGAGATAACCAGCCCTTCAAATGTGATTACAAGGATCACGCATCTTAAGACCTTCAAAAGAGGTTACAGAGCTCTTTTGATAAACTAAAGAAAATATCTGGAAAGCTTGGGGTTGCTTCAGAGAAAACCATGCATGCAATAATAACTGACACTTTTGGGCATGTTTGGTAATTCACTATTGTGGATTGTATTTATGATCAAAGGGATAATAAGCGATATATAGACAGACAATGTGGTGGTTTTCCTAGAGGACATTTACTCAGGTGTCACAAGAAGTATTGTTTATCTGTAATAAACACCAAAAGGGGAGGAGTTCCTCATATTTACTCCAGACTGAGCTCAGTTAAACAGCCAGAGAGGTCAAAAAGCAGTTCCCCAGAGAGGTAAGTTCTTTAATTCTTGTAATGGTAGTCTCTCTTCTGCTAGCTAAACATGCTAGTTTATTTTCTTAAGTTATCATTTATGTATCTGCTGATCTTTTTGTGTGTCACTTGTTATTTGCATATGTATGTAATTAGGCATCAAAAGACCTCCTCAGGGGTAGAACAGCATTAGAGGCTCAGTTATAAAGAAAAGAAAATAGATGAAAAGAGGGAACATGCTTTAAGTCACACATGGCTGAGCTCTGCCTAGACCTCGGAGCCCAGAGGCAGGAGGACCTCCTTTTGCAGGTGGTCCACAGTGCCCAGCATAGCATCCTGTATGTATTTTGGCATGTGTAGCAAGGGCTTTTTTTAAACTTGTACTTGTGTAGCAAGCATCTTTTCTCTCTCTCTCTCTTCATTAGAAGCTTCTAGGAGCCTGAAAGTCTAAGTTAACAGTTCTGAATTAAAAAAGGTCTGCTTTACTAAAGTATGCTTTTGGTCTGTTGTATTACAACAAAGAGTAAGATGTATTCTGTAAGCAACTGTATAGTGTGATGCCCTCTGAAAGCGCATCTGTTCATATTGCTTTTACATTGTCCACAAATTAATTTAAAAATGGATTTCAGACTTATACCTGCAATATTTCTTATGCAGTTGAAAACTATGTTGAAAGGCAAGGAGAGAGTCTGAAACCAATCTAACTATGATGTATTAAAAAGATAGCGTAGTATGGGTGCTTTCTCACAGCATTAAACACAACTTAATGTCACACTGAGTACAGCTGGAGATTATCACATTTAATGTATCTTCCAATACATAATTAGATATTGCCAGTACACAATACAATACTTGCCCTTAATTATTTAAAATTTGTTTCATGGGACAGAGACCACATACCCATATGCACTCAGTACTCTGAAGACTCATCTGGAAGCCTTAGAGAAAAGCAAAGACATCAATTATGGGGAAAAAGACGGGTAATAGCCAAGGCATATTGAGATGAAGAAAGAAGAAAAACTATAAAGGAAAAGGAGAAATGTCAATGGGCTGCATGACACTGAGCATCACTTAATCGATTCATGCCTATGTTTTCAAGTACAAATAATGGCTACTTAACATGTACGTTGTCATTCACTAAGAGCTGAAACTCCCTGTTTGTTTGGACAGTGCCTACCTTTATAAGCCTCAGAAGTTGTTCGTGACTTTTACTGGTTTAAACTAGCACTCTTCCTGCAGCAACGGGCTGTCATTATTTATATTTAGGATCATCAGATGAAATATACACTAGTTTTGGGAAGTTTCACAGCACACTTCACCTGAGCAGTTAGTCAATGCAGAAGACCAAAATGTGTGTGACATGTCGGTCCAAATGTACTCAGTTATCTGAGTCATGCAGTGCATTTTTGAATTTTAGGCCCTTTTGTCAGAAGAGGGAGTGTTCATAGGGAATTTCAAGTTTTCATAGCTAGGAGAAAGTAACATCAGCACATGGATACTGAGAAGCAGACAAGGCTCACTATGGGCTATTTTTGTTTTCAGCCAGCACTGTTAGAAGTGGAAGAGGATGTATGAATTGATCACTGAAGTTATTTTCTTTTCTGGTTCCTAAAACTGTGTTTAGGCGCTTCTCGGCTCCTAGCTCCAGACCATTCAGATGCATAGAGAGGTGTGAGCATGCACCATCCCTTTTTTGTACCTGGATTTCCACTTAGAGAATTTTAGCTTTGTTCACTTATTTATTGGTGCACTCGGGTCAAGCTTCTGCATGATCGGAGGATTAGGCAGTCACTCATGTGACCTGCCATCCCACCAGACACACGGCTCAAAGGCAGTGGGTGCTAGCTACTCATAATCACAACTAAAATCAGCAAGAGCTTTGCTTGGGAGCGGGGGGAGACTGGGAAAAGGCTTTGCATAAATGCTGTTCACGTAGTAATTCAGGCCTAAAAGATAGGGTTGTTTTTACAACTGAGGCCGTATTCCGCTAGTGATTCCAACCCCGATCAGTAAAACGACATTATAAAACCAGGAAATTCATATTGTATTTTTATAGTCTTAATCGAGGGAGGAGGTAAGTTTGTGAAGGGACTGAGCAGCCAGCAATGAAAGGAATTAATAAAGACAATGGCACCTTAAACATTCCCTCATAAATTTCTGCCTGCATAATGCTGAACACAGGCTAAAAATGTTAATAATTTTCATGCAATATAGTAAAGAAGTAGTGTTTTGATGAAGGCAGTTAAGGATCACCCCTCTTGTCCTTACAGGTATGTCTCGTGGATGGTTAGCTCTGGGGTTTAAGAGTACAGATGTTTCTGTTGATGATTTTCCTACACTGAGGAATTTATAAGGCTGCTTATTCATGTGACTTCTTTGATGTCTGGGATGGGATGAGCAGCCTTTCCCCTAACTGATGTATTCACGTGCTAAGGCCATCCATGAACTACGTTGTTTCTGCTGTGCTTTCATGAAAGACTGAGAAGCTTGATAGCTTTGAAACAACTTCACCACTGTCAGAGCTATCTGAAAACAGCCGACTGCTTCAAATATTATTAGAAAAATGGAAGGAGATAAATTAATTATGACAGCACAAGTCTCCTATGGAGTCACATGTTCCCTGGTGCTAATATAAGGGGAAGTAGAAGACAGCCTGCTGAGGTGGTGAGTTTGGCTTCTTTGCAGTGGATGTTGCAGGGCTTCTACAAAGAAAATAAGCACAACATAATTAAAGACTGTCTCATAAGAGCTGTACTGATAAAATTTCAGTCATTTCCTAACTTTCAAGTGCTTCGCCTAGCAACTTCACGCTGCTCTCACTTATTAATGTTGCACTGCTATTGTGTATTCACCCCATGCAACAGTTGATAGGATGTACCCAGTGCGCACACCTGACCTCAGTTATTTTAGTGGACCACTAAGTCTGTTACGTTCGCACAGGACACCGAGGCTGTCAGCAGACCCAGTATTGGGGTTTGCAGTTCACCCCTACCAAGCCTGCAAACTTTATCGGTGTTTTGTGGCTGTCAGGTGCAGTCCGTTTGGTGGATCAGGCCCCTGAGACTGTGATCCTAACGTAGACGCGGGCCAGCCCCACTCGGCGGTGGCAGCCCTGACACACTGCGGTACACCCGGGTCGGGGCGACCCCCGTTAGGGAAGCCGGGCCGGGCCGGGCCGGGCCGGGCCAAGCCGCCCCTGCGGCCCCCGCCGCGCCCTGCCCGGGGCGGGCCGAGCCTCCCCGGCTTTGCTTGCGGGGATTACCGGGGCAAACCGCTCATCCGCCGCTGACCCCGCGGCGGGGCCGGGGCAGCCAGGAGGAGAGCGAAGCCGAGGCAGGGCCGGCGGAGGCGGCGCGGCCCCAGCCCCCTCAGCGGGGCTGGCTCGGCGGGGACCGGAGGCTTCGCTGCGGGTAACCCCAGCCCCTCGGCTCGGGAGCGGCGGGCAGAGAACAGCCGGGGCACGGGGCCGCTGGGGAACCCGGCTGTGAGGGAGCTGCGCTGCAGCACCGCCACGCTACGCGACTTCGGGGCGGCCCGGCCCCCCGACATGGCGGCCCGGCCCCCCGACATGGCGGCCCAGACCCCCGGAGGGTCCTGCGGGGGGTCGGGCCGGTGCCTCCCTACGCCGGCTCTCCGGGCCGGGGCTGTCCCCGGGCCGGGTCCGTCCGTCGGTGTGTGTGTGTGGAGGTGTGGGCTGCTCTATTGTTAGGAGTTTTGGGGAAATAGGGAGTGAGCATGATCACGCTGTATGGCTTTTTTTTTTTTTTTTTACGGCCTTATAAAGTTTTCCTGTGTTAAAAGAAGAAAATTAAGTGATGCTTTAGCTTTGGAAGTTAAGTTCTCTGCTAATATATTGATCGAGTGTGGAGTCATTGAAAAATTGTTCTCTTCTGGAGCTGCAAAATGAACGGGGTGCAATTCAGTTCATGGATCGCCAGTGTCAGCTCATTACTTCTGGTGGCACAAGGTCCAAATACAATTTGGTAATGACACTGTTCCCCCTTCTGTTATTAATCTTGTCTTCATAATTGTAATGCCCCTGGATAAACGTATTCTGTTGGATGACAATTGCCGTGAAAATCTTTAGCTCTCTTTCGTTTTCAAAATAACAGCTTTTAAAATTGACTTCGTAATACAATAATTAAATTTAGTACTTTGTTTCCATGTTCTTTTGTGTCTGGTGGCTGGCTTCAAAACACTGGAAACCTGTACTGCCAGCCTGTTTGAGCTCTGAAGGATTGTCACCCAGTGGGCAGGCCCTAGGCGTGAAGGTAGAATTGAGTGCTTATAGCCCATGTCGATTTTACATCCTGTTGCTTCAAAAAGCCTCTTCTGATGGACCTTCCTGAGAACTGTAAGCCTCAACACAGAGTTGGACCATTACTGTCAGTGGTAGGAGGGGAATGGAGGAAAACCGATGTGGAACCTGATGTAGACATCTTCCAGCAGCACCCTTTGAGAGCATTTAGAGAGTGAAGAGGTGGAGCCACCTGCGAGCAGGGCTGGCAAGTTCAGTCTGCTGCAAGTCAAATGTCAAGATCAGCTGAATAATAATCAGCAGATGAAATGTCAGTGTGGACACCCAATATGCATTTATCAATAGGAGATCGGGTACCAATACCACCCAGTGCTGTTCCTCTGTTGTGTGTAGAAGTTTTACCAAGGTCAAGGAGTCCAGAGGCATCAAGTTTCTCTGAAGGCTGTCTTGCTTAGATGGGAAAGGTATTGCTGGATAACAGTCAGAAGAGGAAAAAGTGTTTATTAGAAACAGAAGAAGCAGTTACTTGGCTCTTCAGAGAATGAGCACTAAAAGGTGCCCCCAGAAGTGGATCAAATTCTTCCTTGAGCAGCCCTAAGATTAATGTATATACTTTGAATTGTGCTCTGGAAATACATTGTCTGAAATTAAGCTTAATTTATCATCCTCCTTGCCTCCAGATACTGTAAAGTAACCATTCATTTCTGCATTTACATTAATTCAATGTTCAGTTGTTGGGTTCAAAGTTTGTTTGGTTCTGAGCATCGTCAGACAATGTCTAAGACTGGCAACTTTCAGGTGATGAAACATGACTGGTTTGCTGCTTCCCTGACTATAGCATGGAACTGATAATCTTCTTATCAGTTCTTAAACTGTAACTCTTTATTTCCAGCAGTCAGGTAGGATATGATTCATTTTGCCTACCATTCATATCTGAATCTAGATAACTGGGTTCCTCCTGCAGTCAATGAAGATTTAGCCAGTATAATCAATGGAATCTGGAGAGTGACTCTTCTCATTCTAAGGTAGATACCAACCTGGTCTGGTGAATCATTTTTTTGATTGTTTTGGCTAGGTCTAAAATGAGATGATAGTATCTACTTTAGGTTCCAACAGGTTTATTGTACGCATACCAAGTTAGGCAAATCCCAGCTATAGTGTTGTACTTGTGTGAGCACACAACAGTGAGAGAAGTAGACTCATAGAGAATGTTGCTGATTGGTATTCCTCATCTACCATAGCTGGGGCTAATGACAGCTGCAAAGCATCTAGCTTTCTTATCTATAAGAACAGATAAAAAGCCTCTCATCACAAATGTGTCACATCTCACTATGATGTTTTTAGATATCACTCAGTTGAAAAGATGAATGTTACATTTGTTTTTCCAAATAATGAATAACTAAAAATAACACTTTTACCTCTAAGTAGTAGAGTGAAAACTGTGGTGAAAACTTTTGGATATAATTCTGTACTCCGATAGGCTGCATTATTCTGGACAACAGGCGTAATATCTGAAAAAGTAAACCTGATCTCATATTCCCTGAATTGATTTGAAGGTGGTAGTTGATCTTAAATTTTCATTATGGAAATGAATTTAAAGTTGATGTCTTACTGTCAGGTTTTCCTAGGCTTAATGTGATTTATAGGGCTTTTATTTGGCCAAAACCACAAAATGATGGTATGGCCTAATTAAAGCAGCAGTCAAAGCTTGCTTGCTACTACTGCAGTATCTGTAAATGGCTTGCTGTTTGGTGGTTATTCTTATTCCCTCTGGGAAGTTTATTGTATGCCAAAGGCAATTGTTCAGTTCTGGGAAAGCATAGGGGGTTGTATAGAGCAGAAAGTAATAAGCAAACTGATGTACAGTCAAAGACAACAATTCAGGTAGATACATGGATAGTACAAAACTTAGGTAATAATGCAAAAATTTGTGAAGGTCTTTAGTTTCAAAATTATGTTAGTGTTAAGTGTATTCAGTTTTAGACAAATAAGTAAAAAAAAAAATGCTCACATTGAGCTTAGATTTGTATTGCTTTTGTCATTAGCAAAATTGGAAGCCAAATATCTTTCTGAATTAAGTGGAGAAGGTATTGGGCTTTCAGGAGCAAAATGTACTCTTTGAATGTTGGATGAGATAGTAGGCTGTGTAAGTGGCTCATTACAGCTAGGCTTATACTAGTTCAGGATCTGAGCTGCAATCTATGTTTGTGGTTGAACAATCAAATTCCTTGGACATTTATCCAGAAAATATTAGGTGTTGGTTTGGTGAATGGCATATGGCAGCCTCATGCACTTGGATCATCTGAGGAATACCATGCAGCAACCATTAACTTTCTTATTAAAAATGTATTGTCAGTGTAGGCACAAACTCATGAACCAAGAGAAAACATGTGAGATTTTATTGTACTATTGCATCAAGTATTTCAAGGCCCCACTGTGTGTGGTGCTCAGTACCAGACCAAAACCTTTATAAAGTAAATATCAAACTAATGCATCAGGTGGAGAAAAGGTGAAGTGGGAAGATTCATTTTCTTTGATATAACAAGCCTTAGCAGCCTGTACGTGAACGCTGCCTGGCATTTCTTCTCTCTCTCTCTCTTTGTGTGTGTGTGTTGTTGTTTTGTTTTTTAAAATAATTTTTTTCTAGCATCTGGTAGGCAAGAGATTTGAATTTCAGATTCAGCAGGAGTGCTGTGAAGACTGAAAGTATCACCTCCATGTGGGGAAACAGATCCGATGGGCAACGTAAGCTAGTGTTGTTTGCTCCTGACATCTACATCCTGTGACAAATGTGAATCTGTTTGGCAGATTACAGGGTAGGGTCACCATATGTGCAGGAGCTGTCTGGTTAAACACATGCAGGGTTTGCAGTGGGAGAGGGGGAGCGATGTAGACAAATAAAATGAGAGATCAAAGATCACTTCAGTAGCTGTGTTTTCAACTGAATCTGTGAGGTTGCGGTTCTAATTTTCAAGACCACTAAACAGAAGATTTTGGTAGCCTGGAGACAAGATGCTGGTGGGAACCTTAAGGTTGGCTTCATTTTAGTCGCAAATGAATAGATACCTGCTTTGTTAATCATCTGGGCTCCCTTTATGGAGAAGGATGAGAAGAGGTGCCCCACTTCTTTTATCAGCTCTTTATTGAGCAAATTGATATGCTTTCATCTAAGTGAGATGGAGGTCCAGTCAGAAACTGTTTGGGGGATGGAGGAAGGAAGTTGCTATTTATTTTTTTAATAGTAAAAATACTGGGCTAAGTTGTAGCATTCTTTATGAAATTCAGGCTCTGTTGTGCTTGCAGCTCAAGTTGCAGAAGCAAAAACTATTGCTTATTCCCACTTGACACCATCATCTGTAATGCTCTGTGGCCTTGGCCATAAAGCCCTGGGTAGTGTAATTGGTATGTGTCTCAAGTTTCAGGTGTGATGAATGTGCTTCACTGAATTGCCATTGCAGCGATCGGATGGCCTACAGGAGATATACTGCGTTCTTCATGAGGCTGCCCCTTCCCCTTCCCTCTCCAAACTAGCTAGATACTGAAAATGATGGAGAATTCAGTGATCTGAGTGGGGCGTTTCTGGATGTCTCTAACATGATGCCTGAGGTCTGCTGAATGGAGTGTGTATGTTTGATATCAGCTACAAAGCTAAAAATCATATAAAGCTAGCTTATCCGAAAAAAATCTCTCCCAATTTATTGTTACAACTGTGATCAGATCGCTGACACCACATCCTACCTTTATCAAAACAAACAAAAAACCCAGAAGCAATCAAAAAAATAAATTGCCGCCTTGTCCAGGAATTCCTCAACCTATTGTTTTTCTTTCTGGAAGCCCTAAATTTAGTAATTTTTTGAGCACACCAGAGGTATTTTAAAGAGTATTTATAGAGGTTTGAGGGTACATTCCTAGCTCATGAAGCTTGAATCAAGCCATAAGCTGTTTTTAAAGAAAAATTTTAATAGTGAGGGGTATGATAAATTACCCAGTTATTGAAGCATCCAGACGTATTCCAGAGACAGTCCTATTTATTGCTGAAATATGAGGTTATATCATTATCAGCTGTCTCAACTTCACTGAGATGCAATAAAACATTGTTCATAGCTCAGAACAGAACACTTGAAATCATTCGGTTTAATATATTTCTAATAACAGAAGTGGAAGCTAAACAATTTATCTGCAGAGGCTTGTTCTTAAACATGGTGGAAGTGAGGAAATATGTTCAATATAACTTATTCAAGTCATGATTTTGAAGCTGCAAATCAAAAGACAAAGGATTAAAGTAAATAATTCTATCAGGAATAGTAGCTTTAAATTATTGAACTAAGTATGGCAGTTATTGAATGTGTTATTGCTAAGTATGTGGTGACTTCAGACAAGAAAAGGTAAGCATATAACTTTCTAGCACTGATTTCTGGTAGCCAGTAACACCTGCAGGAGCATGTTTCCTCAGTCCTTTCACAGTTCTCCTTGCACTAGTCTCCGCAGACAAATACGCAGGTGATCCAGGGAGTCAATTAATTTCAGCTGCATTCTGTTAATCTGTAGGAAATGAATGGAACCTGAGAAGCCGGCTGAAGCTGCTGTTTTTGGGTGTTTTTCTTAGAATATACCCTTTGCTGTGAAATCCCTGTGTGGCAGGGTGGACCTTTGATTAAGGATGTATTTTGAGGTTCAGGGTGTCAGAGTTTCCTGCATGGCTCAGGCACAGGATACGTATTTGAATCTTTGAATCCCTCCTTCATCTTCGGTACTCGTTTTTGAAAGGAAAGAAATGATTCTTCCTTTCATAACTTCTGCATATCTCCTGTAAGCTGCCTGGGTCAGGGATTCTTGCTGCATGTTCTTGCAATGTGAGACCTAGCAGGACCTAGAGTTTGATGGAAAACTATTTATTCTGTAGAAAATACATTGGAGTATGCCTACATGCAAAATGATTTGGGCATCTTGGTTCTTATGAAGGTGTCCATCGATTGCTCTGCACCTTTTTTTCTAGAAAATCATCCCTTATGTCTTGAGTATTCAGTAAAACTTTAAACAAACAGTTGACTTCTGTTCTAAAAACTTAGGCTCAGACAGAAATTTCATCATTGTCATGACTCCCAAAACAAAAGTTTGGGATTATGAATCCAATCTCACTGTCATGCCCCAAATAAATTGTTCTCAATTTAATAATGGAAATCAATAATTGTCACAATTAAGAGCAAACTGTAAAGCATTTGCATATACCTATAAAGTGGTCTTTTGTTTTTTGTTTGTTTTTAAGAAAAGATAAGCATTACAGTTTTATTTGAACACTGTTCTATAGCAAAAGAAAAAAAAATCCTTGACCAAAATGTTACAAATTGTGCTCGCTTTCTGGGAAAGAGGAGGCTTTGCCTGGAAACATTAAAGCTCTCAAGGCATGGATAAATAGTAGGCACGAGGTGGAAAGGTTATGCATTGGAAGAGACTGCAGTCAATCTCCCAACTGGGTTGTGCTTATAGGAATCCAAGCAGCAGAGGTGGACAGGAGGAGAGAGGAAATTTTGAATCTGTAATAGGAATTTGGGGATTTGCGTATTAGGTTTCTACGTCTTGATCTCCTGCCATTGCTTTGACCTTAACTTGGATTTGTGTTAAGGGAGATTTTATTATGACGGGTAAAACTGGGTCATTTTGTTCTTACAGGCACTGAAGTCAAGGTGATGGGCCACGGCCACAGTGTTCAGTGGGCAACAGACTTCTGTGGGTTTCCTGGTGTTAAGAGGGTATTACTTTACTTTGCTGCTGTGAGCTGGTGTAGAAACTGGTAATAGTCACGTGTGTGTTTAAAACTAAGGGGAAAAAAAAAAGGAGAAGGGGAGAAGAAAACCCTATCTTCTCAGTGATGAGTGAGTTAATCAGCCAAGAGCAGAACAATGGGAAGATTTCTGAACCTCAAGTTCACCAGGAGAGCTAGAAAACTTGTCTGAATGCGTGCAATGTGCCAATGTGCATAGTGGATAATTTAAAGAGCTGATACAACATAAGTTTGTGTAGCAGTCCATTTCAGCTGCTTCTAGGGGGTATACATACTGCATTTGTAGCGTGGTTATATGAATAAGCAGATGAATAAAGAAAGTATGATGAGTATGCTGGAAGGCAAAAATGAAGCTGAAATAGAAGGTATTCTGTACGTTATCAGAAAAGTGCAGTATAATACTATTTCTGTAACTGGCGTATCATGATATAAATTGCGTCGTGTATGGATGTATGCTGTTGAAAATGAAAAATCCAAAAATAATTAAATTGATATAATACTCTTCAAAGTGGCTGCAAAACTTAAAAAATGAGTGTATGAAAATGACTCTCCAAAGCTCACTTATTTGTTATGTCCTTACTCAGTAAGGGTTTGAGGCTGCCCTCTTGTCTGCCCCGTTCATTTTTCAGTCTTGGCTCTGCAATTAGGAATACAAGAACATAATTTTTAACACCCCTCTACCAGGTTTTTGCCTGTTCTTAAAAAACAGGAAAGGTGGGAGTTTCTGGTTTGTTTGTGTCTTGTTTTTTAACGCTGTAGATGCTGGATAGTTGGTATAAAAGCATGTGCTAGTGACTTGTATCCATCACTGACCAGGGCATAGGTGCAGTGTTTCCTATACAGTATGTAAAATTGGTGCATTAATGAATGTACACCAGTAAACACATCTTCCATGACTGAATGCTTGCTTGTCAGAAGACCATAATATTGTGAAAAGATCTACCACTTCAGTCTGCTTGGCTCAGTTCTATATAAAAATTCAAATGCTAAGAGTAGGATTCCTCTCAATTTTATGCAGCAGTAATCTCTGAGCTTGACTCCCATTGCCCTGCCCCTTAAAAATAAAAAATAAAAAAATAAAAAATCCTAGAGTTGCATTTTAGTTTCATTATGGGGAAGCTTCTACTGACTTCACTCAAGCCAGAAATTAAGGGAAATTCAAATGATCATTTGTACTAATTTGATAATGTGTTGACCATGTTAAGTACCTGTATTAATGGTAAACTTTCTTGTTTGTTATGCTTTCAGTGCATGTACACTACATGGAGAAAAAAAATAATTCTAGTGTTAGAGATTGGAATATGTATTTATTTTCATATTTGTAGGAAAACAATTGAGAATAATCATTTGTTCACTGATTGCTGAAATTTTTAATGTTTCCTAGGAGCCATCATTTGAGATGCTTCCTCTGACTGGGAAAACAATCATATTTGATAGCTTTCCCGACCCCTCAGATACCTGGGAAATAATTGAGACTATTGGCAAAGGAACATATGGAAAAGTTTTCAAGGTATTAAATAAGAAAAATGGCAGCAAAGCAGCAGTCAAAATCTTGGATCCTGTTCATGTAAGCTACTTAAATTACTTGTGTTTGTACTTATTTAATTGTAACTGAATTTATTATGTAGTGTTTTTTCTTTTACTTACAATCTCAATAGGTCATTTACAATAGAATTGATAGCTCCAACCTGCGAAGTGAAATATATTTTCTAGATATCACTGCATTTTTTCTGTATGATGAGTGATCTTGAAAGTGGTTGCATACGGTAGAAGTCAGAAGTAGACCTAAACTCTATTACTTTTGGTTCTGCCTTGCTTATCTTTTAATTTCAGCTATAGACCTGCTTATTTTCCTTTTAAATACCAGAGTCCTAGCTTCTTATAGTTTTATTGTTGTTCCTTTTCCTTTTTTTGACGTGCTAGCCAGTAAGGAAGCTATGCATTTTTAAGTGTCTTAGAAGTCCCTTCAAGCATCTATTTTGAGTATGTGCTTTTAGCTGAGTTAAGTGCTATGAGTGACACTTTAAAAATAAAACAACATACTTTCTTTTTGTTATTATCGGTTCTGCATTTTCAGAATGTGCCAAAACACTTAGAGATCCATCTTTTCAAATGGAAAATACAAAGGCAGTAACTCCTACACACAAAGCACCAGGTGATGGGGATGTGGAATTATGTATTAGAGGGTTTTTGTACTCTATAACTGAGATTTGTTGGGTGACAGATTAATGCTCAAAGAGTAAGGAATAATGTTAGTCTGGTTCATAAGGTGAACTCCATTGACTTCAGTGACGGCTGCACATGGCGTGAGATTGTTCTTGAGAACAGTAACCTGCTAAACACGGACAAGGAGCTGTTCCTTTTTTGAAGTGGCCCCTTTGAGCTCACCTTTTGCACTCTCAGCACAGTGTTACAATTTCTGTTGGGCTCATAGGTCTTGCGTAGCAGATGCTGCTGTGTGTGAGCACAAGCTATGGGCTGCATAGCAGCAAGGATGCTGTAGTGGCAAGAGAAGGTGTTTCCAGTCCCATCCACAGTCTGGCTCTGTGACCCTGCGACATCATATGCTTCGACGTGAGGCATGTGCTTCCAGTGCACAATTCTCTGGGCAGCTGGAGAAAAGCACGCTGTGTTGTATGAAACACTGTGTGTCACGCCATGTCTCATTATGTTCCTGTGGCCTTCATGTCCACAAAATGTGAAAACATACTGTCTTGCATTGTGTTTGTTGTGTTTCCTGTTAATCTGCTTTTCATTTCAGTATACTTTCAAAGTAACAAAAGGAGGCTAACCTCAATGCAGTATCACGTACCTCTCCCAAAGTAAACGTGGTTTACAGCCGAGCAGTAAGGCTCTTGGTGAATTCAGATGCATTGGAAACTCTGGACTCTATTGCTTTCTGTAAACGAAGTTTGCACGTTTACAATGAATAGAGGACTTTCTTGCAGTTGGTGTTCATCTAATGCCAGTATGGCAGGAAATTTCTGCTTTAATCTGTTTTGCAAGTGTTCAGGAATGGTTCTTAACAGGCAACTGGTTCCGAAAGAATCAGGTAAAGTTTCAATGTTCTACACGCTTTAGAGGCTATAAGAAAAGGGTAGAAGATGAATACAGAGGGAGAGAAGAGGAAGTAAAGATGATGCTAAAGGAAAGAGAAACAGATTAAATAGGAGATAAGGGAGTAGCATGTGAAGAAGCCAGAAGAAATAAAAACAATGGATACAGATGCAATATAAGAAACAGAAGAAAGAAAAAAATATTAAGGTATAACAGATTCCCAATTTTAATGAAATAGTTGACTTAAAAGTTCCATTTTTTCTTGTTTCTTTGTAAAAGCATGCAGTTTAAAATTTTATTCTTGGTCAGTTGAGACTTTTAAACTTCTGTTCATCTCAGCTGCTGAAAACCCTGTAAGCTGCCACCCAGAATTTCCATGAACTGAGAATGTTGAACTGGAAGAATTGAGAAATTTCTTTTTCAGCATACCCCAATATTATTCAAAAAAGTCATCTACTTATATTAAAATTCTAGTTTTGTTTTAAAATTAGATTTTTCTTCTGTCAAATATTTTCATGATTTTTTTTTTTATTGCCTGTATTAAAGGTGTTTTTTTTCAGTTTGCAAACAAGTGAGCTGAGGATACTGATACATAATGGAAAGTCAATAATTCAGTCAACATCAGAGTACAAGATGTGAATTCTTAACTGAATATATTCTCTTTTTTATTCTAAGAATACCACTCTTCTTTTCCCCCTCCTATTCACAGGAGGTCTGAAGTAGCTGCTGTATCTCCATGTTGGTAATAAAATGGCAATCCAATATTAGAAATAGAGTGAAAGTTATAAAACCAGACCTTTTTGTTTAAACTGAAAGTATTATTAATGGCTGCAGAGGGAGCCATTGCAATGATGAAAAAGGTACTTTATATGTTTTCTTTAAATTTTACTATTTTTTTCTTTAAAGATGATTTCAGAAATGCGCAACCTATAAGGGGTGGACTGAAGAATAGAGCAGAAATATGCTTTTATATTACTTAATTCAATCTGGAAATACCAATTTAAGAAACTACATTATCATGGGTGATATGAAACTGAAATAAGCGTTTCACATTTAATCTTTTTAGAGCTTCTAGATTCTTTATGTTAAATAACATCTCAGATTTTTTGAAACTGAAACAAGAAAGCAAAGGTGTTGAAATGACTGTATATGAAGATGGAACTGAGAACAATCTTAGTCTTGTCCTTAGCGCTATAACTAAACACCAGTGTACTTTAAGACTCTTACCCAAAATATCTTACATCTAAGTTCACATGAAAATATTCCATCTACTGTTTCTAGAAGAGGCTCTCCCTTTAGCTATGTTTTATGCAGGTAAATATGTTAAATTCAACCAAATATATCAAGTTGTCTTCCTTCATAAAATGCGAAGGAAGATTTTTCTTTCTAGTATGTATAGAATAAGTATTCTATTCATTTCACTCTCCCTCTCTTCATTTCTCCTCATATTGGTAAAAATTTCAAAATCTGAGTACCCCTCAGGAGACAAACATCTATTACATCACAGTGGGACAGTGGGTAATTCTCTTCCAATTTCCCCAAGGCATCTAGGTCTATTGTATGCTTTGTGTGTATTTTGGTTTTGACTTTTTCTTTTCAGTTTGTCCTTTTGTTTTTACCAGATGCTCGCTCTCTCTCTTATTGCCTCTTATTTTTGTCTCTTTCCATTTTTGTCCTTCAGTTCCCTCCAGTACCTTGGTTGTTTCTTCCTTTCTCGTTATTTTTTTGGCTACGTTGTGTTGTGCTTGTGGGAAAATTCTCTTAGAGTGAATTCCTTCTTTTTTGAAATAGAGGAAAATTTCTGCTGCTTCCTCCTCTCCCCACCCCCCCACCCCCCCCAAAAAAAAATCTCTAAAGCTCTTCCTTGTAAGGAGACTTACTCATGTAAGCTCAATGTGAAAGTTTAACAACCCAATTCCTGAAGATACTGGTGACAAAGGAAGTTCACTGAGGTCAGTCAAGAAAAATAGCCCAAGGCTAACATGGGGAGCTTTACTTGTATTTAGTGTTGGAGAGATCTGCATAGATCAGGTGTCCTCTTAGGCACAGGTGTCTTATGTTGTGAACAAAACGAGGATTGTCATTCATTAGGACTACAAAGCATCCCTTTTCTCCCCAACAGTCACTTCCATTTGGTGGTGGTGAGGCAGGTGATAAAGGTTTTCAGCACTGAGTAGGTGCCTTTCATTGGTATGAAATCCATTCATATGGATAGTGCACTTCATGAGTAGCCTCCCTCTACAAGTGATTTGTCATCTATTTCTCTTTGTGTGTAAATAGCAAATTGTATTAAAAGCACTTTAAATTTGGTAACAGGTTTGCTGTCCATACTTTTTCAAGATCTAAACAATGCAGGGAAAATGGCTGCAGCTATTCTGCCTCTACATGGCAGAACGTGGCCCGGACGGACTGAATGTTTTCTCAGCATGATGGAAGCAGTCTGAAAACATCACTCAATGAGCTCTTTTAGTGCACAGGTGAAAGGGGTTACCTGACTTGTCCAGTGCCCATAGTTGCTAGCATCTGTATTTGGCCTGAAAGGCCTTGCACAGCCCCTGGTGCATGTGATGACAATCATTTGTCAGGTCTTGCCTCCAAATGGACTTGGCTTGCTATGTAAGAAACATGAGGTCTGTTTAAAAACAAAACAACAATAAAACATACTGACCAAAAAGCCACTACTCAGCTCATTGGAAAAGCTGGAGAAATCATGGATATCACCAATTTCTATGATAGCAGAAAATGAAAAGAATTCACAGATGATTCCAGAAAGTGGAATGATAAATGAGTAAGATGGGGCTGCAGTCATACTCGTTTGTGAACAGAGAGGTAGCAAGGTAGTTCCAGCTGCACCATCTCTGGCTGGCAATACCCTTGAGACTGGAGAAGTAACTGGTGACTTCCCAAGGCATCTGCGTGCACTTCCCAAAAACTCATCAGTCTGCACCTATACACTTGTGGATTGCCCAGGTTTCAACTTGAAATGTTCTTTGCCCATTCTTCTGAGAGCTCCTCTGCCATACCCCATGCATTTGTTAGTTGAATAGGCAGAAGACCAAGGAAAAAAAAAAGATGACTTTCATTAAGTAAACAAAACCAAGCTTTGTAACTCTGCAAATGGCACATTAATACTTGGATTTATTTGTTTTATTATTTTTTCTCTTTGCATTATTTCAAACTAGATTTGAATAGCCTGAGAACCATGTGTTTTTTGTTTGTTTGTTTTGTTTTTTAATTGCTCTTATTATTTATTAACTGCTATGTATTTCTCATTTGTAATCCCAGGATATTGATGAAGAAATTGAAGCTGAGTACAACATTTTGAAAGCTCTCTCTGATCATCCCAATGTAGTCAAATTCTATGGCATGTACTATAAGAAAGATGTGAAAAATGGAGACCAGCTTTGGCTTGTTCTTGAGGTAAATAATTTGGGAAAAAATTTCTTCAAGTCAGCATTCTTATGTTGAGTATGAACACAATGAATGAGATGCAAGTTATTTGTTTGATGGCTTTCTTTAGAGTAGTTGCATGTGAAGTGATAAATACTGTTGTTTAGTTTTGTCAGTGTTTTGAATTAATGTTCTGCTCTGATTTCACTATTCTTGTTAGGTATTTTATACGGCTAGTACTGTGCCTTCAGAATTAGGATGTAAATGCTAATAGGACTTGATAGGATTTACTACTTTAGATCTTTCTTTGACAAAAAGTGTGTCATGGGAATCTTCCTTCTGTAGTATTTGTTTAAATATGACTAAGATATGATATAACAGGTAAAGTAACTGCTATGATGATTTTTTTCAAAAATAAATGGTAGAAATGAATTATGTTTCTTTATGCACATAAATATACAAATAAGACAAATAAACAAGTAGCCTGAATAAGTAGTAGCCTGTTCTAATTGCCAAATACAGTTGAAAGCAGCAGGATTTCCCCAAATGGAATGAGAGCAAGGTAAGGCCTGTAATTTGTGTGTTTCAGTCTTTAATTTTGACTAATCTAGGAGCAAAGAACTTGATCACTACTATTTTCATAGGTTCACTATAATCTGTTCTGCAAAAACTTCCTTGCTGATGTTTGATCATTGTTTGATAAGGTTGAGATTGAAGAATTGGTGGTATTTTATAATGCCAGCTACATGAATGTAATCCTTCTGCCAAATATCTCAGATAAGTGTTACCTAATCCTGAAAACAAGCTCAAAAAAAAAAAAGCCTAACTTCTAAAGCTTTTCCAAATTGTGAATTGCATTGGGAATATGTTTTCAGGACAGTTTGCACTAGAATTGATAATAAATTGTTAGGTTAGACTGACATCAAAAGATGTCAGCCTTTTGTGTAGTGAGCATCTTTGAAAAATCTAGCTTCTGTTGTGTCTGCTGGGCATTTGAGACTCCATCTGTGAAACTTCTGGCCTGTAAAGGATGGGTGCCAAACAACCAGGATAGAACAGACTGTGAGGAACAGTCAAGTGTTTATATTTTAACTTTTATATTTTGAATGGATTTATTTTATTGATGTGAAGAACACAAGCTACATCTGGAGTACAAGTTTTATATTTACTCTTCACATGCCACGCTGCACATGTGCAAGTGCCACTGTGGGTTGGGTGGAATAGTCTTGGATGCCTTCTGTCACTGCACATGGAGATCCATGTGTACAAAGGATTTCAGTTGGTGTGTGTATGTGTACATATACATGAGCAGAAAACTAATTTTCCAGCAGTGACTTTGGTGAAGCTGCACGTCTAATACAAAGGTCTGTGAAAGAAACCTGTTATGGCATAGCTTCCTCTGACGCGTCACCTTCCTTCCAGCTTGCATGCAGTTTTACAGGGCCATTGCAGATGGTTTTTTCACAGTAGCTATATAGGTGTCTTAAAATTTATAAGTGATTTTTTTGTTGTTATTTTGTTTTGTGTGTTGTTTGTTGGTATTGGTGTGGGTTTTTTTGGTTTTTGTTTGTTTTTTTTTTTTTTAACTAATATCTGTATAAATTCATAACGGCAGCAATTAGTCTTTACTTTAGCTTATAGAGACTTCTGTTTCCATTGCTTTGGAGTCTGTTTGGGTTTTTTTGTTGTTGGTTTGGTTTGGATTTGTATTTTTTTGTTGTTGTTTGTTTGCTGGTTTTGGAGTATTTGACTCTACCTATGTAGATGTGATGAAATAATTTTTTTCCTGAAGAGGGAAATCCTCAGTTCTCAAAGGCATGTCCCATACTACATAACAACAAGCTCATCTGGGAAGATAGTTTTCAGGTTTCTTTTTTCTTAATTCTGTTTTAAACATTATTTATATGAATTGTACTGTGAAATTCTTACACGTTTCTAGTATAACAGTCACGTAAAACTATCACTGTTGCATGTGAATGTGACAGAGTATGGCTGCTCCTGTGTGTATATTTGTTTTAATTGGATGAAGGTCCGTCTAGCTTGTATCTTCTGTCTGACTGGGGTCAGCTGTAGATATCTGTGGAATATTATGGGACAAAGCAAATCAGTAACAGGATTCCTTATGAAGCATGGGAGAATTCTGTAAAATGCTCTCACAGTATCACACAGTATCACAGTATCACAGATTTCTAGGTTGGAAGAGACCTCAAGATCATCGAGTCCAACCTCCGACCTAACACTAAGTACTCCACTAAACCATATCCCTAAGCTCTACATCTAAACGTCTTTTAAAGACCTCCAGGGATGGTGACTCCACCACCTCCCTGGGCAGCCCGTTCCAATGCTTAATAACCCTTTCGGTAAAGAAGTACTTCCTAACATCCAACCTAAAACTCCCCTGGCGCAACTTTCGCCCATTCCCCCTCGTCCTGTCACCAGGCACGTAGGAGAACAGACCAACCCCCGCCTCTTTACAGCCTCCTTTAAGGTAACTGTAGAGAGTGATAAGGTCGCCCCTGAGCCTCCTCTTCTCCAGGCTGAACAAGCCCAGCTCCCTCAGCCGCTCCTCGTAAGACTTGCTCTCCAGACCCCTCACCAGCTTCGTCGCCCTTCTCTGGACTCGCTCGAGCACGTCCATGTCCTTCCTGTAGCGAGGGGCCCAAAACTGAACACAGTACTCAAGGTGCAGCCTCACCAGAGCCGAGTACAGGGGCACAATCACTTCCCTAGACCTGCTGGCCACACTGCTTCTTATACAGGCCAGGATGCTGTTGGCCTTCTTGGCCACCTGGGCACACTGCTGGCTCATATTCAGCCGACTATCCACCAATACTCCCAGGTCCTTCTCGGCCAGGCAGCTTTCCAGCCACTCATCTCCCAGCCTGTAGCTCTGCTTGGGGTTGTTGCGCCCCAGGTGCAGGACCCGGCACTTGGCCTTGTTGAACTTCATACAGTTGACCTCAGCCCATCGGTCCAGCCTATCCAGATCCTCCTGCAGAGCCTTCCTGCCCTCGAGCAGATCGACACACGCACTTAGCTTGGTGTCATCTGCAAACTTACTGAGGGTGCATTGGACGCCCTCATCCAGATCATCGATAAAGATATTAAAGAGGACCGGCCCCAGTACCGAGCCCTGGGGGACTCCACTAGTAACCGGCCTCCAACCAGATTTGACTCCATTCACCACAACTCTCTGGGCCCGGCCATCCAGCCAGTTTCTAACCCAGCGAAGCGTACGCCAGTCCAAGCCCCGAGCAGCCAGTTTCTTGAGGAGAATGTTGCGGGGAACTGTGTCAAAAGCCTTACTGAGGTCAAGGTAAACCACATCCACAGCCTTTCCCTCATCCACCAAGCGCGTCACTTGGTCATAGAAGGAGATGCTGCTCTCCTAGCAGTTCAGCAACTGCGAGAGAGTTCAGAGATTTTTCTGAACTAGAAGTGGTACCTCTGTTATGGAAGGAAGGTAACTGCAGAGAAAGGTGATTGCATATAGACATACATGTCTGTATGTCCATTTCTGAAGCTCAAATAACTGGCCTAATCCTTCTGCCAAGGATTAAACAGTTCTGGTATGGTTAAATGGAAATAAGGTAGTACAACTATGTGCAAAACCGTTCTCATCATAGAGATCAGATTGATCACCATGAAATTCATCTGAAAGACTACAGTATGATGATTTTTGATGTACCCCATAGTTCTCTGTAGTTTTTTTTATATTGCACTTGATCGTGCTTGGTTTTGGGGGAGGAAAAAGTTACTAAATGGATTTGTACTAAGTGAAGGCAAGTGGCTGTGAGGTCCAGTTTTGAGGCCAGAACTGGCCAAGTAGCCAAAAAGACTCTATAGTGTTGTAAAGGGTTCTTGTGAGATTTTTTTAGTCCCAATTATGTGAATTATCATAAAATGGTCATATTAGTCATAAGTTATTAGATATTCTGGACACTGGAAAAAACCTTGGATGGGTTTATGATGAGGTTATTGATGTCTTGGTGTAAGATAGTCCACCCCACTTTTCATCTCTGTTTTCCAGGATTAATCTACCCTTACTTGACTTGTTACCTATTGAACCTATACTCTCAAATTCAAGGACAAGATAGCTGTACGTTCAATTTTTATCTAAAATTACAATTTTTATTTGCTGCTCCCTGTAAGGCCTTTTGGTGAAGATCTCAACAGTGAGGCACTGGATTCACAATTCAGGTTGAAGATACTGTCTTCTGAATAGAAATCATTAAAATAGATGACAATCAAGAATTATTTACCTACAACTAAATGATATTAGGATCTCACCTATTGGTTTAGGTCATCTGACAGTTTCTGTGTCTGTAGGCACCAAAACCAGTTGCTTCAAAGTGATGGGAAAGATCTGTTGCAGGGTAATCCTGGGTAAACATAGTATTTTTTCCTAATCTCCTCACTTAATAGTTGCCTAATAGCATGTATCTTTATAGAAAATATTTTTCTAATTTGAAGTGAAATTCCTAGTTTTCTGTTGAATATTTTAATTTCATTTTCTTTGTTGTATTGCTGTGTCTCTGTGCTGATGTGTGGATTACCTAAATGATCTTGTAAAGCTTTTTGAAGTTGCAGTGCTGTGAGCTGGAAATGCGCTTCTGGGAGAACAGGAGCTATTGCTCATCTAAAAAAAAATCTGTTAAAAGAAACAATTAAGAAACAATTACTTTCTTGATGTAATAAAGTATCAAGAGAGATGTAGTCAATCTCCTACTTTGATGTAGCCTTTCAGCGTAGGTCTTATCAGTTAAAAAACTTGCATAATGATTACATGGAAAAATAAAATTGAACAACCTTTTCTCATAACACTTTTTCTGTATTTGACATTATAGTAGAGTATTTGTAGGAAAATAAAGTTACCAAATAGTGTTTATCTTAACACATGAGGACCTAAATTTGAGACTGGTATAGAATAAAAATTAACTAAATAGTAAACTAAAAGAAAACAATGCAAGAGTGTTTTATGTGATTAGGTTACTTTATTACAAAAATAAATAAATAAATAATAAAAGCTAACTTGCTCAATTCACTGTTTTTAAGGAAACCACCTACAGGAATAAATGTTAGATGTAAAAATGAATGTATAGATGTAAAAATAGATCTATATGGTATAACAGTAGTTTTGACTCAGTTCAGTAATGCCTTTCTCTCTGTAGGCTGCACTTAGGCTGAACATCTGCCCCTGTGTGGATGCTGTTCGAATCACATTTATAATAAAGAATATTGCTAGAGAGGATTCTTGCCAGTTTGGTTTTTTTAAGCCTTGTCATGTGTTTCCAGAGATGTAGGCAGAAGAAATTGGCCTATTGAGTCTGTGTTGAAAAGAAACCACTTAAGTATTATACTTGGGATGAATCAGCCTAGCAGTTTTGTGTCAGCAGGCATCAGCATGATGGCACGGCTAAGGCAGAGTGTGCTATAACCCATTTGTTTCAGCTATGGCTATTAATTAGGAAGGGAATAGATCTGAGGTAATTGGAAATCAGCTGATGGAAGATGGAGCAGAGGGGCACATTGTATTGGATCTTACAGGTAAAGTGTGCAGGTTAAGGGCAGGTGGGGAGAACAAGTAGCGCAGCCCTTGCCTGAAACATGCTGCAAAGAACTACCAAGTAAAGACTGAAGGCTGAAAGTACAACAGCAAGGTAAATAGTAGGTATTATACAGCTTTTACTGCTGTCATAATGCAACTTATTTTTATAGTTCATTTCCTACACAGATCGGGTAGAACTTTAAGAATCATCTCAGTCTGTCTCCAAAAGACACACAGTTACGCTTGTCATATTTGGGATATGTTTGGGTTTGTGATCACGTAAGTGATTTTTTTTTTTTTTTTTTTTTTTACCATTCTCAGTATCTTTTTGTGCTTAGGAAATAGGAAAAACATCCATTATTTTTATTTTTATAGTAAGAAGATAATTCTGTTTTGTTTTGAGTTAGAACAGCCTGGTAGGGGAAGACATTTGGAGCAACTTCCCATCCAAACATGCCGTCTTGTGATATCAAAATATTTTGTAGGAACCTCTCGTGTTCTTGTTCTAGCGTGATCTTTGGCAGAGAAATCATGTGAAAGTGCAGAACAGTTTGTGCTTGGAACCTGCTTCTCTAAAGACAGCGGCATGTTAGCCTTTTCTATTCCCTCTACCTTTTAAGGTAGGAAAATAAAAGCATAAAAAATGATTGGTGGAGGAAACTGCCAAGAAGTTATAGAAATAAATACCTTTGACTGTGCTGAACTTCAAGAAGACTGTCAAAGCATTTTTTTTTAGGTGTTTTGGTCCTCCATGTGTGTATGTGAACATTTTAAGAATATTTGCGGTGCCCTACTGAGTTAGACTAACGGTCCATGTAGCACAGCGTGAGTCTGTCCAATTTCTGCAGTCCATTTCCCTCATGCTGTCCAGCAAACAGGTTGTATTAAGTGTCCCTGCCTATTCTGTTTAGTGTCCGTATATGCTCACACTAAACCTGACGTTGTACTGTCATGCTCGGCAGTCTCCTCTTAGAGCATGCAATTTTAATTTTGTCATTATTATATAATTATTACTGTGTATAATATTCCACGTACTAGAATACGCTGTTTTCAGTGCTATGAAAACATTTCCAAATCAAAATATTTTTGAATTTATGGTAAGAAGTTTTGAAGGAAGAATATGTTAAAATTTCCAGTTGACTGCATGCTCTGTTTTCTGATCAGCTCTAATAATAAAAAGTACCTTCACAAACAATACTTGAGTAGTGCAACAGCACTTGAGGTAGTGCAGTCTGTATGGATATCAATTATGCACATTCCAGATTGAAATCAACCTGATTAATTTTTGCTCTCATGTAGAACCTTTTCTTGTGTCAGTGTAATCTTCGGTGGAGTAATCACGTGAAAGTATAGAATAGCTTGTGCTTTGTAACCTGCTTCTCTAAAGTGACATTAGCCTTTTCCATTCCTTCAACCTTTTAAGGTGGGAAAATAAAAGGATTAAAGAAATAGAGAAACAAAATGATAATTTTTATCATTCTACATTGTTACAGGCCAATTGGTATACTTTTTTGATCTTCTGTGTGTTTCTTGATGTTAATTGAACTTGCTGATCAGACGCTGATAACTCAAAAGAATTACAGAAGGATTATCATGAAGGATTATTGCTGTCCAGTTGGCAGCTGTATTTGCTGATTTAAAATCTGCATGAAGTAAATCAAAATTGTTACTTTGATCTTTTAAATTTAACTTGAGGAGGAAACTTTTAAAATGTATAAATATTTAAATTATCTTTTTTAATCCATGGGACACTTCTATTTGTGTTTCTTTTTCTAAGGAAGAAGGAAATCATTAAACCCAGTAAATAGAACCCCTAAGAGTCTGAATTAAACTGAACACAGAAAATTGTAGTGCTCCAGTTCATATGGCACTCTTCCCAACCATAGACAAAGTACAAATACATTGTGTAGATACCATTTAATCTCTACTCTAACAATTGTCTAGGTAGTCCCGTATGGAAAAAAGGAATAAAATGCCAGCATACCAAACTGATAGTCTGCTGTACCAGGGTAACAGGTCCGTTGCAACTAGATTGTTTCTAGTGGCTTGCTTAGCCTGAGCTAAAATCTACCTAAAATGCTAGTAACTGTGAGAAAACCTGCCTAACAAAACGTGACTCTCAAAGGAAATCTGTGTGGTAAGCAGAGAGCAGCAAGCCTGGGGAGAAGCCAGACATTTTGGTGTAGTCTTAATTAGCAATGATAAGGGCAGGTGCCATTGTCTGGTAAGTCACTTACATATGCTGAGTATATAACAAGCTGAGAGTCCATAATGCAAATCCTTTATGTTTCTCTGCAGATCTTTTAGAAGAATTTCCACTCATGAATTTGCCAAGAGATGGAGAGTCCAGCACAATATGTAGAATATCAGTTACTCTCTCCACTCCAATACTAAAAGTCAGTTTTCATTGCTGGGGGGTTTACATCAAAGCTTAAAACAAGATAGAGCAAATGGATTTTGAAACGGAGATCCAAGGGGATAACAGAAGTCAGTTGTGATCTCAAGCATCTGCAAGCATTTGTCAGCATTGCAGCAGAGTTATTAAGGAGGATTTGAAGGATAGTGGTGTAGTTTTCTTTTTGTTTTGGCTGCTCCTTCAAAGCAGAAGAGCAAGCATGTCACGTTGACAATTAGCCAGTGATGGATACCAGCATTGTAAAGACAGATGTGCTACTGCCTAAGGAAAGGTATTAGGACTGCTGTGGGTCTTGACAGTAAAAGCAGCTAGCTCGTGTCTGGTGTAATTGAGAAGGGGCAGCCAGTATGAGGATTTGAGGGAAGGATGCATGGTCGAAGGTGGCTAGTTAGGGGTAAGAAGTCTCCAAGACCTTCAGGAAAGTGTTGCAGTAACTCCTGGATAAAACGATGAAAGATGAGCAGTATACCTGCTGCTATGCATGTGGCGTTCAGTGAATCTTCTGTGCTGTTACACTCTTGTATTTGGTGTTTGGAAAGAGAAGTTTAGCAGATGAGATGCTTCCAAATGTTTGCAAATGCTGACTGTAGTCACAGACAGAACCCTAGCATTCATGAAATATGCATAAATTTTCCTCACAGATCCATAAATGAACAGTGACAGCATGATTTACATATGTGTCAGACTGAGAAAAATGAGAGTAATTAATGCCCAAATCTAGTGTGGCTAATAGTTCTGGATCCTTCACTGACCTACTTTACATGGAAGTCTCTCATGTTGC
This sequence comes from Anser anser, assembly GCF_964211835.1. NCBI lineage: Eukaryota > Metazoa > Chordata > Aves > Anseriformes > Anatidae > Anser > Anser anser. Next base: position 145,039,218 of record NC_139721.1, read on the forward strand.
CTTTTAGACACCATGTTTAATTCTAATATATGATGAGACTCACTGAAGTGTGTCCTTATTTAAAAAAAAAAAGAAAGAAAGAAAATCCTCTGTTTTGTCATATAGCGTCTTATGTGTGAAGTAAGGTTATGCATCTAAAGACGTAAATCCCAGCAGGTCTAGCTACTGCACTGCATTGGGGAAGGGAGATGTTTTGTAACGAGAGAGCTGAGGTACTGACAGTGCATAGAAATCATAGAATCATTAAGGTTGGAAAGGACCTCCTGGATCATCTGGTCCAACTGTCCCCCTACCACCAATATTACCCACTAAACCATGTCCCTAAAATTCAAGGTTGCAGTGAGGTTTGCTACAAAAGAGAAGCAACCACCATCCAAAGTAAGATCAAGGTATCAGTGTGTGTATGTGTTGGCTGAAATTGCCAGAAGCACGATAAGAACTTCTAGGATCAGGACAACTGTAACAATGTATTATGAAATTCAGGTTTCTTTCCTACCTCGACATACATTAAGAAAGATAGAGACACATCATCCAAATATTTCTGTCACTGTTGTATGGTTTGACGTGGATGAGACTTCAGCTGTTTGACGGAGGGGAGACTGGGTGGTGTAAAACATGGAGAGACAAGAAACTGGAAAAGAAGCTGTCTACTTTTACACTCGCCTGAAATTTTGCAGTAGGTGACAGTGTATTTACTTCTGACTCATTAATTGTGATTTTATGAGCTCTTTAGGGGTATTAATAAGCTCTGTGCTAGGTAAGCAGATCAATATTTTTTAAAAGCTGTTTATCTGAATAGTCCTTGACCAGGAATGCAATGCCTTTACCTCAGTCCCATATCCTGCCCTAGTCTGAAAGGGCATGGAGTCCTGTCATAGGTGTGGAGCAGGGGAGGGTATGGTTCTTGAAGCTGCTGAACTTCATCAGGTGAAGATTTTGTCTTAAAATAACAATAGTTGTAAGGAATGGGTAGGAATATGGAAACCAGAGGCCTCTCTGGGTCTCACACAGTGTCTGGAGTGACTCACAGGAGTCTGTGGGAATGCACAGAAAGGTCCTGGTGGTCTCATTTTGGCTTTCAAAGAGATGAGCCTATCTAGCAACAATAAAGACATTACTGTACATATTACCTCTTTTTTATGTTAAATTGTGGACCTTCTGATTTGTACAGAGGCATAATTTATTTGGGATTTTCCTTTTGAAAGCTTGCAGTGTTTCTTTGTTAGATACCACGGTTGCTGTACACAGAGATGTTACCATCTGAGACAATAAAGGCAGGTTTATGGTGGTCTGAAAACATGGCGGAGTTTCGAAAACACACTGGATGGAAGTTGGTCTGTCTAATAAAATCCTATAATAGCAGGTATGCAATTTTTTTTTTAGATGGGAGATTTACTTTAAAACAACCATCTTTCAGGAAATAAGCATAGTGGAAAATAAACAGTCATTTTTTCAGTGGGGGAGTGTTGGAGGGAAGGGAGTTGTGATTTGTCTAACATCAGGTATTTCCAAATGACACATATAGAAGAAAAATTAAACAATTGGAAATTGCTTTTTCATATTATTCAATGTGGATCATTTTTCAGTAATGTCTTTGGTTATAATTGCTCCACTCTGACCAACATTGAATAATTTGATCCATTACACATCTGAATCAGCCTTGATTTCTCCATTTCTAATGTGTACCTCTTCGCTTCCCAATTATAGCAATTTTTCACTCTTGAATTATATCCCATTTTCCCAAGATCAAAGTTGTGTGGCTACAACTATTATTTGATGCTTCAAAGTTTTAGTAAATACTTGTATTTTTTTCTGCAAGATGAGTATTTTATATTACATTGTGGTTTGCAGGGTCCACATCTTTTAGGCAGCTGTCGAGCATATGTTATGGCCCACATTGCTGAAGAATATAGCAAATACAAAGAGCTTAGTATGATAAATCTCTAACAACTTTGCTACCAGAGGGGGAGTGAAAAAAAGAGAGATTCTTATTATTCCACTATGTAGTTAAGTAGCATGTGAATACTATGCCCCCCATTCTAATATTTAACATTACTTTGCTTACTGTAAATTTTATTTTTGATCACATCTTTATTAAAGATATGAAGTTATTTTAAGAAAATCCACAATGAATTTGTGTAGCTATTGGTTGAATCCCAGATTACCAAGCTTTCTTTAGCTTTAGTTGAGGATAGCATCAGTCATAAGAGTGCTTGGGGTAGGATTTTTCTCTTTTTGCTTTAGACAGCTGAAGGTTAAATACTTAAATTCAAATGTGATATTTTTTCTGTCTTTGCTCTCAGTTTATATGTTGGGTCCCTTTATAAAGGGTGTGACTGGAGCAAGTGGACTTGCCTGCAGGGAGGGAGCTTCCTCCTCCTTTGTATTTGTCAGGCAGAGGTTGGAGGCTGCAGAATTTGGGAGAAGAGCACTACAGCAATGAACCAGGAGCTGGAAAGTGCAGGAAGCAGACAGGTGTCAGTGCTGCCAAAACAAAAATTTTCCTAGGGTCCAGAAAGAAAGTCAGTTTGTTGCAACTCAGAAAGATGTTGGCTTAGCTGGAGTCAAACCCTGGAAGCAAAGACCTGTCTTGCATACACACTGTGAGCAGGGGGAGGTTGGTTTACAGAGCACTTTGATTTCAGCTCTTTGAGCTAATCTCTCTGAGTTAAGTATTCCAGTAGTTTATTTAAAACAAAATAAAACACTTCTGATTTCAGAGTCCTTTTGGTTCTTACAAAATTCTCTGTATATTTGGTATGTACTTCTCAATATTCTTGCAGGTTTAGGATCCTGTCACAATTACTGAGTCACCATAGCTGCTTTTGCAGTCACCAGACAGAGGCAGGGAACTCCAGAGAGTGGTTCAGCTGACCTGTCCTGCACTCTGCTGAGTGGAGAGGAATTGCCTTTAGGATGAGTCTGTTTCAGCTTCACTCCTTTTATAAAAAGAGACTGGAGACAAGGCCCATTGTTTCGATCCGTGCTTCCCCAAGCCATGCTTTCAGGCTCAATAGGGATGATTTCGATTGCAGTCATTTAAATTACAGTGAATTATACTAAATTATTGTCTTCATCTAGGAACACAGACATAAAATGAATTATGTGTAGTGTGGACATGATAGTACTTGGAACTACTGTCTGAACCTTGAATCATATAGAAATGAGGCTACAGAAGAGGAAGACGCTTTGAAACATTTCGTAATTGGTAAAGACTGAACAAGGGCAACGTGCTTCTGAGCAGGCAATAGAAGCTGTGAAGTGCTTGCTGTTATGCAGCCCACCTTGCTGCTAGGCTTCTCGTATTTTCAGAGTCTTATCTAAGTTTGTAGCAGACAGTAGAAATGATTCTCTTGATGTTACTGATCTCTAACTTAGGCTCCTTTTTTTCTCCCTACCTAAATGAGTGTTTTTGCATTCTGAAAGTTATTTTTACCACTGCTCCTTGTACAAAATAATAAATGAAAATAGATCGATGATTTGCACTAAGGTTTTTGTATAAAAATGTTCCATCTTGGTAAGCTGTCTCTTGTGTTTGTTCAGAAAGTCCTGGACTCTTTACTGGCCAGTGCTTTTCGGTTTTGTAGTTAGCGCTGATTTTGCAGAAAGATCCTTGAATGGAAATATAGTGGGAAATAGGTTTCTTGTATACACTAAGGCCCTAGAGTTATGTTTGGATGACTTTATACAGTCCAAAAGTACAAATGAGCTCTGCAAATCATCACTAAAATAAGAAGCTTCCCTTTTTGGTGTTTCCGCAGCTCAAAAAGTGGTATCATGAAATGCTGCATTTTAAAAGCTACAAGCTTTTGTATGTAGGCAAAAGCAATATTGGCATAGATGTGGTCTTTTCTATTTTGGCCACAGTGTGAGGTGGAGACTTCTATGTTCTGACTGAGAAAAAGAAGAGACTGAAGGACACCATTGCTTGAGATGGAATAGGCAAACTTTTCCTCTGGGTGCTTGTGTTGTCACTGCATGAACTTGACAAGGAAAATGAGAAGTTAAAAGCCAAACTGAAAGTGAAGAGATCAGAAGCAACAAACAAACAGCTGTGAGGCAGTGACTAACATCCCTAAAGGTGCTAGATGATGTAAAGGAGCAAAACTACAAATAGCACATGGACTGTGATCACTGAAGCTAAATAACAACTCAGGAAAGATGTCTTTCAGAGACATGTCTCGTTCACGCTAAATTGAAAGCAATCAGCTTTACCTAAAAGCCCGGAGCATTGGTATGGTTTCTTTGGATTATAGGTTATCTTGTACTATTGTTAGGAAAAAAATAGGAGTCACAGTGCACATCTTTCCTCCGTTTGATGTGAAATTAAAAATGTGCTGTACAAACAAGCTGCATGTTGAACCACTTGGCCCACTGAAGAAACCGATGTGGTTCTCTAAGTCTACACAAGGACCCTTGGTGTCTGTAGTTGGCATGAGATGCTGTCAGTGGAAGGTGCTCTTTGGCTGTAGACAGCTGTAGAGACATGTCACACCGTAGGCAGAGAATAGGAATGAATCTGGTCACAACTGACTGTGACAGCCAGTGTGGTGAGAAATGGAGTCCATCAAATTCTTGGACACAGAAGGCAAAGGAAGTGACAATGGAAATGGCCGTATGAGGTTGGTTCTGCTCTAATGGAGAAGTTCTGTTTTGAAAAGTTGAAGGTGGAAGGACATTTGAGTGAAAGAAACCCCAAGATAATTGTGTTCGCTTTCCTGAGGAAAGGAAGGTTGGTGGAGCAGTGGAGTAAGGGTAACCGGCTTTAGAAAAGTATGCTTTACCTGGCTTGGGAAGCTGGTAGGTAGCTGTGCTTAGGGCAATAGCATAAAAAATGAAGGAAAACAGGATAGTTGGGCCGTTACTGAAAGAAATCATCAAACTCACAGTAGCAAATTAGCTGATGTGGACAAAAGATACAAGCACTGTCAGAGAGCAGTAAAAATTCATCAGGGTTTGTTTCTTTTAATCTTTTAGAATGTGTTCGTAAAGGAGAAACAATAATGCACAATTAGAGTACAAGCATTTAAGTATAAGGTCTGAGAGATTAATGTGGCATGGCAAAGACAATATTGTGTTACTAAGAAGATAGAGAAATGATAGAAGAATATTTAATAAGTGTTTACAAAGTGAGAAAAACTGTGACATAGAAAAATATAGAGCAGTCTGTGTAACTTTGATACCCAGAATGATTCCAGAACCCATAGAAACCAGCATAGAAATACCTAGAACACAGTATCATGATAAAAGTGGTCAGCTTGGATTGGGCCACAACAATTCATGTTAATAAAATCTCTAACAGAATAACTGGTGTTGTAAGGGGAAAGCAATAGATGGCATTATGCCTTTTGGAAGGATTTGGTGTGTTTCCGTGTGACATTCTTGTGAGGAAAATGTGGAAGTTGCAGAAACTTCACATAAACAATAAAACAATCTCATTTTTGTAAAGCTTTACTTAAAAAACAGTGGTAAGTAGTTCACTTTCAGGCAGGGAGAACCACAAGTGGGCATCTGCTTTTGGCCTGTTTCTGTTCGTTAATAACCTAGGTGAGGAAACAAAGTCTGTATAAAAAGTCCGAAATGGACACCTAGATGAATTACAGGCACATTGGAGAATAGTGTCAGATGCCCTGTTGTGACACACTGAGGAACTTCCTGGAATCATGGGATAAATGCAGTAGACACACGCAAAGTACTGCTCCCTATAGGAGGAAGAAGTGGGATATGTCTGACTAGGCCATGGGACTGCAGAACGGGTTCTCTACAAAGTGCGGATGTTTCTGCTCTCTCCAGTTTTTCCCAGCTGAGACTCCCAAAGGAATACCATATTCAGTTTTGTGCAAAATGTTTCACAAACATCAGTGGCAAATTGTACACAGTCTAGGTTCAGAAAGAGTATATTATTTCAAAAGGTTATAGCAACTAACTTTTTTTCAGCCCACAAAAGAGAAAAATAGTATGTCGTGACAGTAGTCAAAGATGATGTTAAATAGAGAATAACAATCATTTATTTTCAAAAGCTACAGGGAAGGGTAAAAGTAAAGCAGTTTTGTTGTCAGCAAGGAATATTTGGGTTGGATAGTAGGAAATATGCTCTGACTACAGGGCAAGTGAAACCCACCAGCTGCTTAAATGGGAATCTTCCTCACTGGGAGATTTTTAGGAGTAGGTTAGGCCAACCGTCTGTCAAGAACCACTTGAAAGTACTAGATCTCTACACAATGAAAATACAGTGGGTTAAATTCCTGTTTATACATGTTTCTGTAGTTTTGTGACAAAAAGCAGCAGCAATACAGATCTTTTGTTCTTAAAAAAGCCAGGACCAAAAGAAAGGTACAGCCAGCTCAGGGGCTGGCAGCACTGCTGTACTGCATGCTCAGAAACAGCTGAAATTTATTGATCTATCTTAGAACAGGAGAGAAAAAAAAATAGTGCCTGAGATGGTTTTAGGATTCTTGTGTGTGACGACATTAAAGCAAGGCAGGACAATGCAACTTTTTCATAACTATCACTTGTGTATGCCTTAAGTTGTGCATGCGTGAGGTGTTACCCAGCCAATTCTGTCCGTGCAGCCTGTAAGGATGGGGCAAGTAGTAACTGTAGTAGTTGTTACTGTAGCTGTTCGAATCCAAGCTGCTGAAATAAGATGAAAGTGCCTCGACAACTGCAGGATGCAAGCAAATTTCACCTGACAGCTCAGCACAGATGCATAAATTAGGAGCAGCTGGATGATTAAAGGCTGTAATAGGCTGTATAAAGGCTGTGTAAAGGCTGTCCTAACAAAAGTGCAACTAATAGTTCTCTTAAAAGCGAAGCTGATGCTTGAATTGTTATTCAGTGGGCTTCAGAAACCAGAAGGACTGAGCACAGAGAAATGTATCAGCTGGGTCAGGTGAAGAGTGAGTAAGACCTACAAAGAACAACTGCATGACTGTGATGTGGTGACAATTTTAACTGACATTTCGTGTTAGAATCGTGCTGTTTTACAAATCTATTGCAGAAGAGAGCTTTGCATTCTAATAGCTCAATTACAGCAGCACAAGGTTATGGCAGATGGGTGGGTGGAAGACTGTGTGTCATCCTGGTATGAGTCTTTGCCTTTTGAGTGCCAGAAAATCATAAGGGAGGAGCTCTTTGTCACCACTGTAGAAGTCATAAGCACATTTTCAGATGGATCAAGTCTTCTATCGAGTTCTGAGTATGCAAGAATTCCTCAGTCCTTTTCACCTGTCTGTCTGAATGTCCAGACTAGGGACTGAGTATTTTTAAATTCAATTATTATTAACCATAGAAAAATGCAGGTTGGAAAGTACCTTCAGAGGTTATTGGGTCCACCCTCCTGCTCAAAAATGATTAACTTCAATGTCACAATTTTGCACCAGGTCTTTTCCATCTGTGATTTTGGTATCTTCAAGGATAATGTATCCTTGCTGGGTGATGTCTTCCAGATCATAAGACTGTCAGTGGGAAAATGCCTTCTTTGTGTCCAGTAGGAATCTACCATCCTGCAGCTGGTGACTGTTGCCTCTTATCCTTTTGCTGAGTACCTCTGGGAATCATCTGTCGCTGTCTTCTGCACCCTCTTTTATGTAGCACAAAGATTTCAGTTTACCCCTTCAAGTTAGGACAATGGGCTGGCTTGCAACAAAATAGTAGCTATCAACACCTCTATTCTCTAGATGTTTCACTGGAAGGAAAAAGATCTTTAAAAAAATGTATTTTTGTTGCCTTCATGATTTCTTGTTGTACAGGCATTGCAGTTAGCTACACTCAAACACAGTAACTTTGGTAGGAGATTGCACAAGTTTTTTCTGTGGACAGCATGGTACTAAAAAACTGCAGAGATCATAATTACAAGCTGCAATATTTATCAGCACCTCAGGAAACTTCCAGTCTGGCAGTACTACGAAGTAATATTTATCCAATAATCTCATTGAAGGACTGCATGATTTAAGAAAATGTGATTTTAAAATATTTATTTAAGTTTTCATGACATTGTCCAGATCTTGATCAACATTTCCAAGGATACTTTATCTCCTTGCCTACTCAGATTCCCCCTTGCAGCTGTCAGCTTTGGTAAAGAAAAAGAAATCTAAACAAAACAACAACAAAAAAGGAGCTCCTGTAGACATGGTCCAGAAGTACATTAGGCAGTAGTATTGTAATTTTCTGTAGTTTTTACTACTAAAAAAAGTAGTAATTTTCTCTACTTTTGAGGGGGAAGAGAGGAACGTGGCTTATAATGAGAGGGGCTTTTGATAGTTTTATGATAAGCATTTATTGAAAACACGTGTAATTTTATAGTCTTAGGAAAAAGAGTCACTGTTTGAACTTCAGTTGCATGTATGGTTATAGGGACATGTGGCAGCTTCACCTGCAAAAATAAACAGTAGAAATAAGAAATGAGATCAGAGTCAATGTTTTACCCACAAGGACTTGTGCGGCATGCAGAAAAATAGAACAAGGTTAATGCTAACCTGTGTCATCTTTGTCGTCATCGTTCCTCCCCTCCCCACCCCGCACATCTCAGAGCACACAGATACAGTGTCTGCCATAATCTGCTTTTCTAATTGTGGTTTGTATTCTCATAATCCCTTTTCCTTCATTTAGCTGCTTCCATTCTATTACCTAGCTTTATTTCCCCTCATCTTCCTATGGTGGTGGTCAGAAAAAAATACAAATCATCTGGTATAAGTAGAAGTACAGCTTTTTGAGACAGAAGTAGCAAAAGAAAATTTGCCCTGTGCATGCAAGAGCCTCTATCTCTGAGATCCTCAACTGACCTCAGCCTAACTGCTGCTCTGCCTTGGGAGTCACTGTAGATGTGATCACCTCCTCCGTGATGTGGGTGACTTTTGTTTTTCTGCTCAAGAACTGCTCAGCTGAGCTTTTACATACCCAGGTTCAGTTTTGGTTTGATCTGAAATTACCAGTTTTAGTACCTTACTTCACCTGGAATTTTATATAATTTCTATCTAATAATACAGATAGTTATAACAGGTGCTTATATTTTACAAGAGTGGTAGAAAAGTTAGTTAAAGCAACATGTTAAAGTAAAAATAAACATTGTTCTCCCAGACAATTAAATTCAGTGTTGGATTTACTACCTACGTATTGAAGAAGGTGATTTCTGAAGTATTTTTCCTTCTCCCACCTACAGAAATAATATATTCCTTTCTGCGTTAGTTCTCTTTACCTTGAGCAGAAAGCCTAACAGATATCCAGCTCTGTAAACAAAATAGAAGACCCATCTATAAGAAGCAAAATTTTAATGTTAGATAATGAAGTAATTTACAGAATATTATTGTATTTATATGATTTATTTCACAGCTGTTTTGCCAGTTGTCAGACCGTGTCAGTGCCCTGAAATGCTAGTGCATTAATTTAACTGGACTTGTCATCATCCATTAGGTATGATTAAACGTGTCAGTGATGTGGCAAAGTTAAAACAGCTGAGATTTGGGAAGGTGAATGGCATTGTAGAAAAAGTAAGTAGCAAAAGGCAATGGAGAAGGCAGACCAGCATGCCTAAAGACAGTAAATTCAATCCTGCTTGGGAATCTGACCCCGATCCCACAAAGCACTTAATCTCATCATTTACGCACATGAGTTTTTCCCTTCTCTAAGCATACATATTGTCCCACTGAAGTTAGGGGGTGAGATTAAGCAATACCAAGACTGCTGCCATACAGCTCAGCATTTATCAGACCAGAGCCTTCATTGACCTGACGGGGGGAAATATCTTGCCACAGCACTTATGTATTGAATGATATTTGTGTAGGCGTTCACGCAGTGCAAGTTCAGTGCAACCCAGGGTTCCTACAGTAGTCAGAAAATTATTGTTTTGTTTGGGTACAAAGGGATGTAAAGTGTTTTTTGCCGGAAGGTGCAAGTCTTTTCTGTAGTTGCTGCACAGAAAAAAAAATATAGAGGTATATAAGAACAGATTAAAAAAATATCAAATATAAAAGTGTCCAATGTCTGGAGTTCTACTGTTGAAAGATTTTATCGATAAATTAAGCCATCATGAATAAGCTACCCTATTTGCACTCAGAAGGATTTACAATTTTGTGCTACCATTTTTATGGTAAAATGTCTTATGTGGGTATTTATTTTGGTATAAAAAGCTACTAGACGATACAGTGTAAAACTTATAGATTATTTCACTGTTTTATTAGAAGCAGCTACTCCTTTAAAGAGGCAGTGGCTCTCTAATCAATGAGTATTGTTAGGTGATGCAGAATAGGTATCATTAGGGATAGTTTAAGACCATAAGTACTGATTTCATCTTTGCAGGTACAGAGCTGCTACAGACTTAGATTGTTGCTTCTTCCTGCTAAAAAATTTAAGTGGTAAAAGAATAAACATGAAATGTTGCAGTTCTAGGCTAAACTGCTGGTAATCTTTAGAGCACAAGGTCAAACCTGTGCTTCTTGTGTATGCAGAAGCAAAGGGACGGATCTTACTGGAGTCTGTCTGGAATTGAGGCAGAAGAGTAGGTTGTGGCTCTCTGCATCTGGAACAAGGAGCTGAGAGAGCTGATGCTACAAGGGCTATAATTTATCTTACATCCACGACCCACCTTGTTTTGGTGATAAACGAGACTTTTCTTTCCACTGTGCTTTCATCTCCATCTATGAAGCCCATCCCTTGTGTATAATGTCCTTCTGCACTACAAATTACATACTGCTTGGCAAAGAAGGTAACTTTTACCTTGGAAGATTTTCCTGTTGGGGGAGTTTCTCTGCCACCTGCCTTCTGATGCCTTAAATCCATTTTACATTGTATGTAGCTTTTGTACCTGAGAATTGATGCTGTAATAATCTGCATTGCTAGTGAGCTGCACATGATGAATATAAGAAGCAATTAGCGTGCCCCACAGAACATGCTTTCACAGCAAATTTATTGCTCTATAAGCTACTTCCATTTCAGTGAAAGGCAATTGCTTATATAGGAAAACAAAGAAATAGACTGCTGTACTTGCATTTGGGCAAGAAGAATTAAATGCAGAAAGTGGTGAAAGAAGTTGGTATAAGTTGCTGTTTTTGTTGTTTGTATAAATGGTAGATGCAAGAACAAATTTGTGGTTTGCCAGTTTAATAAGGAGCTCATTCAGGCACAAATATAAGAAACTACTGTAAAATAAAACCAGGTGGCTGCTCCAACATTTCTTAATTCCTTTTTATATTCCAATTTTATTTTGCAGCTGTGCAATGGTGGATCTGTGACTGATCTTGTGAAAGGGTTTCTGAAGAGAGGTGAAAGGATGAATGAACTTATAATTGCTTACATTTTACATGAAGCTCTGATGGTAAGATAAGCTCTCAGTGAAAGGACAGTCAATATTCAGTAAATGTTTTTTTTTCTTTGAATTAAGGTCATGTCCTCATTAACACAGCCTTTTATAGCGGTGTTTAGTGAAATCAAGGTATGTGTAATGCCCTCTATAGACAGATAGAACCAGCGTCACATTCACAATCCTTGGTTATCATGGGGGACTTCAACCCCAATATCTGTTGTGGGGACAGCACAGCCGGACATACGCAATCCAGGAGGTTCCTGGAATGCATCGATGATAACTTCCAAGTGACGGAGGAGCCAGCAAGGAGAGGTTCTGTGCTGGACCTCATTCCCACCAACAAGGAGGGGCTGGGGGGGAATGTGTAACTCAAGGGCAGAATTGGCTGCAGTGACCATGAAATGGTGCAGTTTAGGGTCCTAAGGGCAGTGAGGAGGGAGCACAGCAAGCTCGCTACCCTGGATTTTGGGAGAGCAGACTTTGGCCTCTTCAGGGATGTTTGGTAGAGTACTATGTGACAAAGCCCTGGAGGGAAGAGGGGCCCAAGAATGCTGGTTAATATTCAAGGATCACCCCCCGTTCAAGCTCAGGAGCAATGCATCCCAACAAAGAAGTCGGGCAAAAACACCAGGAGGCCTGCATGGGTGAACAGATCACCTGGGAGGGATACAGAGAAATCATCCGAGCAGCTAGGGATCAGGTTAGCAAAGCTAAAGCCCTGCAAGAATTAAATTTGGCCACAAAGATGATCAGAGAGCTGAAGCACCTCTCCCATGAAGACAGGCTGAGGGAGCTGGGGCTGTTCAGCCTGGAAGAGACTCCAGGAAGACCTTATAGCAGCCTTCCAGTACTCAAGGAGGTCTACAGGAAACCTGGGGAGGGAGTCTTTGTCAGGGAGTGTAGTGATAGGACAAGAAGGAATGGTTAAATGGCTTAAAAAAAAAAAAAAAAAAAAAAGAGGTAGATTTGGGTTGGAAGTTAGGAGGAGATTCTTTACTCTGAGGGTGGTGAGGCACTGGCACAGGCTGCCCAGAGCAGCTGTGGATGCCCCATCCCTGGAGGTGCTCAAGGCCAGGCTGGATGGGGCTTTGGGCAACCTGGTCTGGTGGGAGGTGTCCCTGCCCATGGCAGGGGCAAAAAAAATTACTTTTATTTTGAGAAATAGCAGAAATATACACAGAATACTGTTCGATTTATGTCTGGCTCCAAGGTATTTTTTAATAGTGAAATGATCATTGGTTCTAGTGAATTCAGACACCTCCACAAGAAAAAAAAAAAATCAGCTTATCAAGTGTCTTTCTTTCTCATTGTCTTTTAATCAGAATTTGACTTCCTGCATTGGAATTATTGATAGGCTCTAGCAGTTTTCTTTGAGTTTATACTCTAAAGGTGTAATATATAGCATACATTTATAGTGCTTTTTTTCTGCTATTATCTTAAAATTTCTATTTGACATAAAGTTAAGCAATTAAAAATATGTATTACTCATGGTGTGCCAAGAGTTTTTCCTGTAAGAATGACATCTCTGTGATTTTGGATTATATATATTTATTTTTTTCTCATAATTATCTGCTACTTTTTGTTTCTGTAAATGTAATATAGAGATCAGAGCTGTTAGTAAAAAGTTCATGGTTACATCTCACCTTCCAGGGACTTCAGCATTTGCATGAAAACAAAACTATCCACCGTGATATTAAAGGAAATAATATCCTTTTGACCACTGAAGGAGGAGTCAAGCTTGTGGATTTTGGTATGTTACATTATTTATGTATACAACCAATGTTGTACATTTGAAACATGGAAAATAAAATAGAGAAAACAAATCAGAAAAGATGAGTTATAATAACTTTTTAAGATTTTGAATTCTTCATTAAAAATCACTTGGGTAACGAGAGTCACTTTTTGACTGGATAGAAATTAATTATTCACAGACAGTGCTTTTAGAACTTTGGCTTTTCCAGCAATTTTTCTAATGCCATTTAAAAAGCATGGCTAAAGAGTAAGTTATAATACGTTGTTAGTAAGTGCCAAGTGCTTCAGGGCAGGCATAGTAAGTAAAGTGACAAAACAAGTTAATAGGTTCAAAATAAGGTTGATATTCAGATCCTCAGGGACTGTGTGCTGATTCAGTGAGGTTAGAAACTGATAGCCAAAAGCCTTATTTTGTAACTGAGAGGACTTAGAACTTAACAGAAATTGTGAAGAATGGGACAGTTCCATCTTGGTTATGTATACTTAATTTGTTTGATTTGAAATGAAACAAGGGATACCACCTGAATGCAGCAAAAGGAGATATATTATGTAGGTAATTCCCACTTTCCAAATTCTGTGAAGAGTAATGGATTAGTGTTTGGCAAATCTGAACCTAAGACATTATTTAAAAGGCTCTGCTCAAGTCTGCTAGATCTTAAATGATTCTTGAATGCTGTCATCTGGTTTCACCACCAGAAGGCAAGAAGCGGTGACACAGGTAAATGATGCTACCAGCTATTTCTCAGACATACCACAGTGGTTTGCCTTAAAAAGTTTGACTGTTGTTTTATTTAAGGGGATTATGTAATTTTTCAGTGCTTCTTATTATGAACTGTTATTCTATGGTAGCACACTGTCTTCTAATGATTAAATTTAATTTATAGGTCACTACTTCATAGCACAGCAACCCGTTGTAAATGTCATGATTCCATTCAGAAGATGGAAAATTTTCGTTTTCCTTTACCCTCCTATCTTGTTAATGAGATTTATTTAATTGATACATAACAATTGTTTAAACTAACCATGGGATTTTAACTTCCGTTAGTCTAGTGTCTTCCCGCTAGTAGATTGTATTTGTACAACCCTCCTACTTCACACACAAAAACTCCACAACTATTAGGGTTACTAATTCTGAAAATGTATGTATTTATGTTCATTTTTTTTATTACTCAGATAAAATTTTCAGTTGCAAAGCCTCCAGATCTCATAAATTATTTGCCATACAGTTACTAGTATTTTCTGATTGTCTGGAAATTTAATGTGAGGCAAAATCAATATTTTTGCCCACAGGTTTTTAATGTGTCACAAATGCTATTTTTTAAGGTGCTGAAGGCAATTAGAGCTGTGGAGGATCAATGCTTTTGAAAATTAAATCACTTATGCAGATGTCAAAATGTACAAGCTTTAGGGGTGAGGACCTCAGTTCTTTGTCAGTTACTGCAATCTACTGCTAAGGCTGTAATTAAAAAATAATTTTAAAATCTTGTGGGAAAAGAATTGTGATGCCAAAGCATAGATGAGAATGTGTGCAATAAACATGCATACGTGCACACACATTTACGTGGGTTGAATAAGGGCCAGTAGTCCTTCTAAAGGAGTATAGGAAATGCACCCTAATTTAGAAATAAATAGAAACTTTCTCAAGCCTTTTTTTTTCCCTAAAGCCAATCTGAAGCCAATAATGAGTATTTTCAAATGGGGAAAACTTATGCAGTCTTCACAAAACCATCAGGGAAGACCATTCACCCTTCAGGCTGATGTTTAAGGTATTCAGCTGGGATTTGGGAGGTTTGTGTCTTCTACTTAAGAGGATTTAAAACCACATTAATCAGATTTCAAGAGTATTTTTTAGCAAGGAATGTGATTTGATTAAAATCTCTCACGTTGACACAGCTACAGACTGTTGCATGTAAGTGTTTATTAGATCAGGGACTGAAACTCGTTGCCTTTTTTTTTTTTTTTTTTATACACAAAATAAGCCTGTGAATCTACAGGCTACAAATGATATAGATGCATGGACACAATCTCTTTCTTTCTTTCTCAGTAGGTACTCAGTGGAAACAACATTTTTATTTTAGGTTGAACCAACTATTACATAGGGCCAAACAAAGAAACACAAAACAGCAACACAAATAATCACACAGCCCTTTCTAGCATGCCTGCAGCTTTTCCATTGTGTAGAGGGAAATGATGACAGTGGATTAGGGGCTCCTTTAACCAGGAAAGACTTGACAGAGGAAGTGAGCCCTTCCCAAGATAGTTCTGGCTGCACTGTTCTCCTACATGCTGGTTGATGATGAGATGATCCTGAAGAACCCTTTGCTCTCCTCCCTTGATACTCTTTATGCTGGTCTGTATTTACACAGGTGCATAAAACCCATATCTGAAAAACCGGCCTGTGAAGCCCTATGGAGCACAATACCAAAAAGGATGTTCTCCATCTGTATGTGTTGAGTGGTCATATTGAACTTGTGTTGCTGTGTCACTTTTTCATTCTGAAGTACTATTAGGAGCTTCTAAAAGTCACAAGTGAAAAACAAACAAACAAAAAAAACAGTTAACTTTCAATGAATTGTCAACTTTGAGAATGACTTTTCTTTTCTTTGTTCTTTTTGTACTCACTGAACTTCAGTTATGAAATGTACCACCACGGTGAGTCCTTTCTTGCACAGCAGTACTGACTTTTTAGAAGCTTTATTTTGTGACACAATTTATACACATTGCCTTATGGTTGTTGTGTTATAGGCATTTATGTATACTGTGACCGTGGTTTCTGAATACTGCACAGTCTGCAATAGATGACCTTCACAGTGCTATACAAGGAGTTAGATTACTATAATTTCCAGCTACAGACTGAGGATCCGAAACCCTGAGAGACTGAGTTGCTTGATGTAATACAGAAAGTCTATGGAAAAGCTCTCCCAAAATCTTAACAGTCTTAACAACAAACTTAAAACAGTCTTAGCCATTTGTTAGCCTTTCATAGGCATATTGATAGTTAATGAGATTAGAAAGACTTTAAAAGAATACCATGGCATTGCCTCACCCAGGTTGTTTTGAAGAGTGAAATTTTTGCTTTCGCTCAAAGTTCTGCTGCAATATTGCTTAATCTGTATAGAACTCACCCCAGTATTATATTATTCTCACGTCTCCGAAACACCTTAATCCCAGCTGAGGAATTAATGATCAAAACAAAGTAAGTGGGTTTATAGTATCTCTGTACCAATGCTTCTGGAGATAAATTGCTTATCAAGGAGCTAGCAGATAGATGTTTTAGTTTAAATTGTCCAAGCTAGAAGTTTGGAATACTGTTACCAGGGAAGCATCTTCTCCCCTCGCTTCCATCCAGTGTGATAACTTAGATCAGCAGAGATAAACAAAATCATTCTTTTTGACTACAGATAATGAGAAGTACCCAAGGGGATCAACACTACAGTTTCAGTCCCTGAATTCATTAGACTTCTAGATACATTACAAAATTTGTATTTTCCTCTGTGAGAGAAGGTTGACTGAACGCAATTTAACTACCTGAACATCTGTGGGAATTAGCTGCTTAGCTGTTATGGAGGAAAACCTTTGGGGAAGGATGTTGCACCTGAGAATCGCAACAATTATGCTCCCAGTTTCCCTCTGCTGTGTCAAAACAAATAATAAATAGCTGAACTTTTTTCAAGTGTAACTGCTATGTTTTCAGTATAGGATAGAGACTTCACAGAAAAATACACATTTGCATAAAAATAAATGTCCTGCAGCACTCTGAAGGATGAAAGCTATATAATATTAAATAAAAAGAGTTGGAGACAGACAAGGTGTGAAGCAAATCCCCTTTTTATAAATATTCTTAATTATATTCACAGCTGCTCATTAGTTTTCCATGAAGGAAATGTTTTTGTTCTCACTTTTTAGAAGTCCTTTGGATATGTTTCTCAGATTTCTGGTTGCTTGCAGTTGATTCTTTATGTTAAAGAGGCAGTTTTCAAAAAAAAAAAATTTAGCCACTAAAGATGCAGATAAGCACTTAATAATTTTTTAGAAACTTCTATGACATAAATCCAAACGAATTCTGAAAGTCTTGTGACCACTCTATCTGCAGCTTGTAGTGCCTAATGTCTTTCAGTGTCTGACCTTGTTTCATCAGTTTAAAAAGTCACTTGCCTGAAGTTACTTGCATGCATAGCATACCTCATCTGTAATAAAAATTCATATGTTCATCTGCATCTTACAATGTGTGACCAATTTCATAGAGAGCTGAGTGTATAACATCTGCTTATGCTGAAAAATACTTGCTTCTTTGAATAGTCCCTCTCAATTCAACTTCATTTCTTGAAATCAGGATGCTGTGCAGGGCTTTTCATGTATTAAATACAGTTAGTCTAAGACAGAATTCCCATTCCTTTGGAACTTCTGAAATGTCAAAAAATGTGCTGTTCCAAAATGGGAGAAAATAAACTTAGCTGTATTATTATTAGTGTTTAATTTTGCTCTGACAAAGACCAGTTTCATTTTCAAAGATTTGATGTATTTCTTAAATCCCCTGCCCTCCCAGTGAGTCTGGGAGCTTGTAAGTCAGAGAGACTTTCATGCTTATATGTTTTTGAAAGAAGAGGTCACAACTATCAGGAAGCTAGACAGGTTGATGATGTGTGGAGAATCACGTGTGAGGAAAGAACCGTTCTTATCCCAAAAGTTTTGAAACATCTAAGTCATGGGGCGAGTGATTCTTTTAGGTAAAAAGAGGACAGTGTAATGCTGACGGAAAATTCCTCTTCAGCTGTGTTTTTGAGGGTTGACCTTGTAGGCTGAGAGTCTTGAACAAGAGCAGAAGTAGCTTATACTTCTCTGGGACTGCTGAAGCCTGCTGTCACAGACTAGAAGTATCTCAGGATGAGCAGCTGTTGCCTTGGAAATGGCCAGAAAAGAACATATAAATTGTACTCTACCACTTAGATTTTCAGTACCGCTGTTCCTTGCTGAAGACCATGCCTGCCCATGCATCAGATGAAAATTCATACCACGTGTAATTGAAGTTACCACATGTTGAAGTTACTACCGTGAAAGGTCATTGAAAAAGGGGCTGAGAAAGTGGAGAAAAAAAAAAGCCAGAGGTTAAATCTTGTTCTTTGGAATTTAAGCCTATTTCTAACTACAGGAGATCCCATGACTCTCCCAGTTCACCTAGTACTGTCACTGGGAGAAAGGTGATATCAAAAAGGACTGGCACTATCCATTTTCAGTTTCTTAGGCATTTCACTAATGGTATCTAAACATCTCCATTGAAGTCTCTGGCTGAGCAATACATAGGAAGGTTCCAAGTTTGCTATGGATAAAACAGGTTCCAGTGGAAGACATGGAAAGAAGGTAATGCATTCTCACTGCTGCTGGCAGATGGTGGAAAATTACAAAGTGTTCTGCACGCAGTTAATAGAATGACTTCAAGGGTTCCTTTAGTACTGTGGATAAAGAGATCACAATTTGCATAATTAAAACATGTATTGCAACATTAATGGAGCATATTTATAAAGTATATTTATAATGAAGATGTTTTTTGTATTTCAGATACGCTTAGTTTGCATTTTTCTGCTTTTTCTTCAGAAGAAGTTTTGCACTTAAAAGTTGTGTGTGAATATTGTCTTGGCGTTCCAAATGCAGTTTCAGATATCCTCCTGTGCATGTAGCTGACACGATTTTAGCATGGATGTATAGTAGCCTAACAGATTAGCCTAACAGCAGGTTTAACTGGAGTATGACTCATTGGGGAAAAATGGATTAGGAAAGAGAATACTGCATTACTTTTAGACATATTGGAAAGTGACATTACTTTGATTAATACTTGAACTATTTCTTCCGTGTAGTATGAAAACTCAGATAAACACAGGTCAGCTTTTGTGTGAACTATTTCTTCCATGTAGTTTGGAAACTGCAGATAAATGGAGGTCAGCTTTGTGTTTGGAATGTAATAGGGTTGTTATTTTGCTATGGAGAGAATGATCATTCTTCTTTTAAAGCCATTTGAAGTCATCCAAAGTTAAGAGACAAGAAAATCTGAAGTTGACATTTCTGGATGGCCTTCTTACTATTCAAAATTGCAATTCTGTGAATCAGGCCAAATGTAGGACATGGTCTTTTTGGTAGTGTATTTTTAATGAATTAATTTCTGCTTTAAAATCCATACATAATTTCATTTAGGTAATACTAAATGAAGGTATTCAGTTCATTTCATAATTCAGTTTAGTTCATAAATTAAATTTCTTGGTTATTCCCCACCCCAAAAGAATTTTTAGTAATTCTGCCAGCATTCTCTGTGATGATTCAGTAGTGGTATGCTACTGCTTTCTTGCAGATTATGGAATATTGGTACTGCTTTGCTATGATTAGTGATCAGTAACAGTTGGTCACTATAAGTCAGGTTGCATGGGTGTTTTTGTTTTGTTTTGTTGCATGATATTCATGCCTATTCTGATGCAGAAATATAGCCCAAATCTCTAAAATTCATTGACTATATTAAACAGGTTAAGTGTTTTTGAAGTATTGATGAGCCAGCATCTACTGTAATGAAAAACCAAGAATAGTAAAATCAGCATGTCCAAAATATTAGGGCCAATCTCAAAGTAATTAATAAGCCCATGGTAAGATTTCAGCTTAATAGATCTGCTTAATTACTCACCTCTCCTGGTTTACTGATGCACAGAAGAGGTTCCCTTCCTCTGGTCCTGTGGGGAAAGCATCTGAAATCATGGGTCAGAGGTTGGAGAGGGAACCACAGCATTGAGTCTTTCACCATGACACCTCACCAACTCTCACGTTCCCTTGCTGTGACAATGCAGTGGCCTCTCCCTGCCGTTACCATGCTTGGTAGATGTAGTTTGTTGACTGATCACAGATCAGTTTAGCAAGCCTTGTGTGACACGTGGCACTGGAGAGGGACAGAAGGCTTACAGCACTGTACTGCAAATGCTTGCAGTATAGGTTAAGCTGCATGGATTACAAATTGAGAGCCACCTTGTGCTCGACGGATAGATTGAAAAGTCAGTTATGAGTGATCCAAGCTGGAGTACTGGGGCATTTCGGGAAAGGTTGGTTTAATCTCTGCCCTTTTTAATATATTATAATGATTTCCAGCTTTGTATGTCCTGCTGACATTGAAGAGGAGCTCAGCATGACCTTGAGTAGTTTTCCAAACTTTTGTAGATTGCTTGTTCTGGAGTAGTCAGAATACCCTATTGTGTCTCCTTCTTCTTGCCCCGCATTAGCTATAAATGCTGTATGAATCATTCTGCAAAAAATGAAACAATTAATTAAAATAATTTCATTTGAATGTATTCAAAAATAAAAATAAAAATCTTTCTGCCTTTAGCTTACTTTAAGCAATGAGTCATAGCAAGACTTGTATTTGCCTTAGTCATTCTAGCATGCATCCATAATAGAGCTGTCTGCTTCACTGGTTCAGATCAAAAACAGGCTATTATTGTGTTGTCATTTCTGCATACCATATAGCATGACACTCACATGTTACTTTTAAAAAGCATTTACTAGGGGTCTTCTATGAGGGCTCAAAAGGGGAAAAAAAAAAAAAACCTTTGAAGAAAGCTTTCTTCATGAGCAGCTTGTCAAAGTGCTTTGAACCCAATCGAAGTAGTAATTCCAAATTTTTCAAACCAGGGTCAGCAGGGATAAGATGGATTGCATTGACTTGAGCTGTGGAATATTTTCTTTGGTGAATGTTTAATTCTTTGTCAAAGGCTTAGTCTTAAAAAAATTATTTTATGGGCCATGGGTGAATGAAAACCTTTGTGCTGTCCAGTAAAAACAAAAAAGAAATCACGTGGCCAAGTGCTGTACCCAGAATAAGCTGTTCACTTGGTCTTTTATATGTTTTGTGGTTTTTTTCCCTACTAATTCTCATAAAGATGTCACTTTTAAACATTCAAGAAGCTTGACATAGAATGCTGGTGTCAAATGCCAGAGACGCATGAAGCAAAAAAAATAGCACTTTCTGGCCAGCAGAGACTTCTTGGTTTTCTCCAGGGTCACAAAATATACATCTCTTGAGCCCTTTTCTCAGTCAGCCCAGACCATTTTGCATCTGAGGATGTCAAGAAGGGCCATCTGGAAAGTATGCTGCAATGCTCTTTTTTTTTTTTTGAGGTGAGGTAGTTCTAGAATTCATTGAAAGTCTCATTGACTTTTTTCATTTTTACCGTTTTTACCTGAAAGTTGAACCCAGTGACTCAATTTGAACTGACGTATTTTTGTCCTTAGGTGTTTTAAATATTCTGTCACATCAGCATGGGTATTGCTAGTAACCCAGATAATCTTAGCAGGTAAACTATGTCATTCATATAAGGAGAAAATCTCCTTTTTTTTTTTTTTTTTTCCAGTCACAGAGTAAAAATTCCTCTTGGGTCTCAAAAGTGGTAGTCAGTTTGAATCCAAATATATAAGGAAGGCAACATCTAAGAAGGAGGACTTTCCTCACCAGCATACTGCACCAGATTGTGTCTAGCTGCACAAATGCCTAAGGCTCCAGATAAGAGTCGTTCTCCTCACAAAATCCACCCGGCCAATTGTGCATCAGGAAAACAAATGTTCCTGTGCATCTCTTTCAGGAAACCAGCTGAAGCCCTGAAGCATGAGATTTGATTAGAATCATTAGCCTTGTGCTGAATTGAACTGTCAGGAGCATGTGGAGGGCAGCCCGTGGTCACCTGCTCTATCCAGGGCCTTGGAGAAATGGTGCAGTCAGAATTGTACGCTTGGGAAAGCTTGAGTATGCCACCGAACCATCCTGCCCAGCCTCCTGTAATACGAAAGTCCTCATATTTCTTAAAGAAGCTGTATTAAAACTTTTCATTTATAAAAGATTACTTTTGTCACAGATGTAGTAATTGAGATGTAGTTTTTTAGGTCACTGATTGCTGTTTTATCATCTGTATGTACCCTACAATGATTCTGTATGTCATTTAGGATTTTCATTTTGTTCTCTATATACTTAAAAGTGCCTTTTCTTTGTCTTTAATCCATGTGGTGAATTTACTGGGAAAGCCACTGGACTTTGATTTCTTTAGTTCTCTGTGTACATGACCTATATTTTTAAGTTTATATTATACATTCATTGTTTTTTATCCCCCATTTACTTCATGCCTCCTAGTTTTATGTTAAACACCATGGATTTTTCAGCTCCTAAGCAGTTCATGTACATGGTCTTCCTGGATGCTAAGCTTTTGATCTTTCTGGATTTGTAAAGCGCTGTTTGGTTAGCTTTTGGACATGCCCTATTTTAGTTCAAGATCTGCATCTGGAATGTGTGTTTTCCTGAGTGTTTGGGAAAGTCTAGTTTTCCAGTTTCCTTGTCTTCGTAATCTATTTCATCATTAAAACATCACTTGCATTAAGGCAATATATAAGGGTAGGGGATGTGGTGACAAAGGACATGGGAAATGCTGAGGCAGTCAGTGTCATCTTTACCACAGTCTTTACTTGTGAAATTTATCTTTGGAAATTCCAGGTCTCTGCCACCAGTGGGAAAGTCTTGAGCAAGGAAAAACCTGTGGTAGAGGAGGATCAGGTTAGTGAGCATTTAAACAAATTACATATACAGAAGTCCGTGGGGACCTGGTGGGATGGACCCATGAATGCTGAGGGAGCTGGTCAATGACATTGCAAGGCTGCTCTTGATAATCTTTGAAAGGTCTTAGAAATCAGGGAAGGTTCCTGAAGACTGGAAGAAGCTATTGTCACTCCTGTCTTCAAGAAGGGCAAAATGGAGGATTTGGTTCACAGTCCTTTTCAGGAGGGGGGCTGTTTTCACAAAGGGGATGCTTTGTTAGGGGAATGGACACTGAAGGCACAAATGAAAGAGGGTTATGAAAGAAGTAGACAAATGCAGTGAGATACATAGCGTGTAAGCCCTTTGAGGTAGCTTGTGTGTTTTTATGTACAGATGCAGTACCTAGTGTGCAAGAAATGCAGTCTCCCTGCTGTGTGCAAAATGTCAATTTAGCAGAATTTGCTGGGGCTCGCAATTCCCCCATTAACATCAACCAGTACAACGTGCATACTTCTGTCACAGAGCATAATCATAAAACGGTGTTGTACAGCCTCCCAATTTAGATCAGAACAGTGTCTGCTCAGATTGGGTGCAAATATGAGACAAATCCTTCCTAATAATAGGGAGATCATTTCTGCCCTATTTTTTCTTTATTGAACGCTAAGGTCATAAGTAGGTGGCTTTGCTTTCGGTGTTATTCCAATATGCCAGTTTTTGTAATGAAAAGCTTATCTAATACTCATGGTGTAGGTTTGCTAATTTTCATATTTTTAACTAGTAAACTAATGCCTGAAATAAGCACGTAAAGTAAAAAATATACTTTTCCAAATGTTTTCTTTTGCACATTAGAAAAGATACTGTAGTGTGCATTGATACTATTAATGCATTTATTTATTAAGACATTTGTTTTCATAAGATTTACAATATCTCTGTAATAAAATATTGCTTTGTGACGTATTTTTAAATCTCCATAGGAGAATATCTGACTCCTTTTGCAACAAAGCAGTAGTAAAGGAGATGGAGGAGGAGCAAGATGTTATTGTTAGAAAATGTACAAGTTAAAAAAAGCTGGCCAGCTATATGCTTGACTGGTTACTGAAATGCTGGAAGAAATGTTACTAAGTGTAGAATTACATCATCTTTCCCCTATACACAGAAAAAGCCCAAGGAAATATCATTTTTCATAAGACCTACACTCCATAATCTGAAATGCCACTTTTCTGCTAAGAGCAAAAGGATAAAAACAAACAAACAAAGCCCACCAAAAAAAAAAAAAGAGCCTAAAGAAAGTAGTAGTGAACAATTCAAATTCAATCAGCTTTTTACTGAAGTAAAAAAAAAAAAAGGGAGGGGAGGGTTCAGAAAGGAAAAAATCCTTCAGTTTATTTAATAATTACAGTTCAAAGAGAAAATAAATGTGCATAGACAGAGAAGATTGTGCACATTAATGTTCTTTTTATATTTGGCTTCTTATCTCCACAGAAAGTTATGACACTGGAATAATAAAAATTCAGTTAGTGCCTGCCTTCGCCTGCAGATCTAAATCCCAGCTCCTGTTCCAAGACTACAAAAAAAGAGCTTAGCATAGGAGACTCCCACAACATCTAAAAAGAGACAGTAGCCTCCTTTCCCTCTAAAAGCAAGGATCACGTAATGATGTCCTTTTGTATCACTACGATGGTGACAGACCCGTGGTGACGTGTGCTTACTCCTTGCTTTCTGAATGATGTGTTTTGCTGGAGGTTGGGAATAGCCAGGAACTCTGTGAGCCAGAAGCCAGACGTCAGACAGCTCCTCGATGTAGCAAAAACAAAGCCCCTGCTTAGCTGAGCTTGCAGCAGGGTTGATGGACTTTATGCTTAACCTCAGATTTTCCTGCTTTCCTTGGTGCAAACACTGTTTTGGAATTTCTACAGGCATGCACAGAGGAAGAGAATCAAGTTTCTCATGCTTGGAGTAAAATACAGGGAGGCAGCCCCAAAGGCAACAGTTGTGTTTCTCTCAAAGGAATAGGCTGACTTGGAAATCAAGATCTTGCTGCCTTATTTTCAGCCGTTATGTATGTTTCTGTGATAGACAAATGCAGATAATTTTTTGATCAGGGCTGAACACTTCGCTTTAGTGCAAAAAGCAGATCAAGCCCTCTGCAGTTTCTTGACTTCCAACTGAAAACAAAACAAAACAAACAAAAAACAACAATTATAACCAGATATAGGTTTAGTGAGAGTATTTCCACTGGGCCGTTGATGTGAGTTGCGCCCGTTATGAAACAGCCACAGGGTTTTCAGGAAAGTAAAGTCAAGCATATTGAAACCAGAGAATACAACAAGTTAAAACTGGCTAGTGGTGCTCAGTGGAGCTAGTGGAGCTTCACATTTCAGAAGACAAAATGGTACTCACAGAGTGAAACTGAAGCTTTTTGTTTTCTGAACAAGAAAATAAGCTTATGTATGAAGGCAAAATAAATGAGCTTCAATGTCAATCAGAATAAGGTTGGAAAAAGGAGTAGAAAACAGCATCTTTCATCCCATCCTTGGTATTGGCGCTTCAGAATATGATTTTGGTGGACTTCACAGTTGGCTATGACTCATAAACAGTTCAGGCCTTACTAGCTGAAGGGCTGGTTTTCTACACATGTTGTGCTCTCCCCTTTGCACACACTAGAGGTATTTCCAACCCTTACTTCCATACAACTTATATTTAAGGCAGGAAATGGGTGGCAGGCAGATCAGAAGTTCGCTGTAGCCCACTAGAATTTCTAATATTTCAGTGTGTCTTTTAATCTAAAACCGAAAAGAATGTTTTGATTTCAGAATTCACTTTCCAACTCATGGCCTGAAATAGTTAATTCCTTAAACTGCGGCTCATGTTGCAAAGCTGATTTGCAGGCATTTGATGTTGCTTTGAGAATGGGGAGACTTCTGTTTTTGTAAGCATTTTGATGTTTCACCATTTTGTTGTTTCTTCTTTATGGTAGAACAGCTAATAGATGCAGATAAGTATCATTTATAGTGCTTAACCTGAAATATATAAATAATGAAACGGAGGTCTAGTGTCAGTAATGAGCTTTAAAAGTAAAAAAGAAACAGTGGGATGTAGAGGGTTTTTTTTGTTGTTTTTTTTTTAACCTCATGAAATGCTTTACTGCTCTCCTAAAACAGGATACAGAAAAACGGTAATTAGCCAGTCAAAATATATGGAGTCAGATTACTAATGAAACTTTCATTTGGGACTAAAATCTCAGTCCTGCTGAAGTTGCTGGAATCGAAGGATGTGCAGAGCCTGAGCTGAAGTGCTCAGTACCCTTGAGGATTGGGCCTATAGCAGAGAACTGGAAAGATAACATTGAAATTCACCTGCAAAGGAGGTCACAGCATGACAAAACCAGACCAGGATGGTACCATTCAGAAGAACAGTCTTGATGGAAATAGCAGTTGCTCTGATGATAGCTTCCCTTCGTTCTTCCAGGTGTGTCTGCTCAGCTGACCAGCACCCGTCTCCGCCGGAACACCTCCGTGGGCACCCCGTTCTGGATGGCTCCAGAGGTTAGATTCAAGTTTCAAAACATTTTGTCAGTGGTATTCAAGCTGCCACATTCTGCATTTCTGCTCTTTCTCTGTCTTTCTTCCTGAATACTGGACCTTTCAAAGCATATTGCTATTTCTTTTGGTGAAAATGTGTTTTTAAGCTATATTCTTAAATGTTTGCAAGGATTAAGTTAAGAGGGTCTTTATTTTGAAATTAAAAAGTTAAAGTGAGGGAGCAAGAAGTTGAATTGCTTACTAAAATGTTTAAGAGGAAAGAGTACTACCATCGATCCTTTCCAACTTTTCAGACTATGCCAGGCATCTCATCTTCCCTTGGGTGGAAGGAGTCTAGGGTGGTACTGTGATATAACTTATACTTTTAAAATTCTACACCTGGACAGTTTTTAACACATCATATTCATAGTTGACAGCAAGAAATGAAAGACGTTATTTTGAATAAATAAGATGTATTATGCATCTTTGGTGATTTTTCCAGCCTGAAACTGAAAAATATAAATACGCATTTTAAGATGAGGCAGGAAAAAATTTAGTTATTAATAAGCCTATACATTTAGTCTATTTGTGTGCACACAAACACATGTACACACACATACCTATACATCCATTTATAACACATGAAATTACTCTGTCTATATTCATGTATGTTTATAAACATGCTTTATTTATACACATTTGCTTAGGCCTGTAGGTAATTCAGCTGGCATTGTGAATGAACCAAAATGTCTATGAAATTAAATATATTTGCTGTAATATCTGGTAGCAACCACATTCTTGATAAATTGGCTTCATCTTTAAATTGTCTGAATTGGCTGAATAAGAACCCAATGGGAAATAATGAATTCAACTCCTACTTTCCTTCTTGTTTCAATTTATACAAAGGGCAACACAACTCCATTAGTTCTTTTCAGGAATAATCCACAGATAAGAGGTTTATGGTTGCTGAGTTTCCTTTTTCTTCCCTCAGCCATGGGTGCAATTTTCCACCTTCAACTAAATAAGCTAAGGATTTACACCCTTTTGTCAGATCAGGGGACATCTGACCAGATAGCAGCCTGGTGTTCACAAAAGACCTACCTTCTGTAGTTTTAACCTTGCTTTTTCAGCCGCAGGATGTTTTAACTTCCTAAATGTGTGCAGTTCTGTTTATTTCACCCACTATCTCCATCTTGTAAGAGATTCCCTCAGCTGTGGGCATGCTGTTAAATTCAGACATTTGACTGTACAGTGACAGACCAAGTCTTTTCCTCTAACAGGTGATTGCCTGTGAGCAGCAGCTAGATAGCTCCTATGATGCCAGATGTGATGCGTGGTCACTGGGTATTACTGCAATAGAGTTGGGAGATGGGGATCCACCCCTTGCTGATTTGCACCCTATGAGGGCACTCTTCAAAATACCAAGGTAATATCTTGATGTGTTTATTTCTTGCCAGGCTAGGCTGAACTTTCTCCATTAGCAGGTACTTTCTTCAAACTTAGACTATTTAAGTATGTACCATTTCTTTACATTATTTATACTAGGAGAAGGTTAGAAATACTCTGTCCAGATATATTTTCTGAAGACTCAGATTCAACCATGCGCACCCATTGAGAAGTTCAGAGATGATTTGTCTATATTTGAGACAAAGCCAGAAATGAATGAATGATGAATCAGAAATAGTTAATAAAGAGCTACTTTCTTCCAACACCTTGTTCAGCAATCTGATTAATTCAGTCCTTCTGGGAAAACTTAAAATAGATTTTCTTTTAAAAATTCTCTTAAGAAAGTATATTGTTTCAGGCTCGAAAAGAGAAACTTGCCATTATAAGTGAATAGTGATTAATGGTTTGTTATTTACATTTCTGTTTATTGATTAATTGAAAAAATACAATAATTCTTGGCTACGCTTGGTAGATCATCTCCTTGCTATTTCTTCTTCTTAGTTATGTAAAGCAGGAGAACCACCAAGGTATTGTGTCATCTGCCCATGCTCCTTTTACCAGTGGAAATCGATATCTTTTTTTTAGTGGCCTTCTAAAACTCATTACTCAGCCTGCCTTCACACATTGTTGTTGTCAACTGAGTAGCTTATTAACTTATTGTCACACTGACCTTTGCAGGAATCCTCCTCCAACACTACAGCAGCCTGAACTGTGGTCATCCGAATTCAATGACTTCATTAACAAGTGCGTAACAACTGAGGCCACTGTAACTGAATATGGAACGTGTAAATGTCAGGTGTAAAATATCATTGTACTCTCTGTGGAAATGTGTTGCTGCTAATATTTTTCTTACTCTGCTTCCTTAAATTGTAAAAATGAGAAATGTTTTGGGTTGGTGTTCTTTGTAGATATGTAACGGTTTTTATGTTAAGATTTTGCAAATGAATGAGCTCTAGATTAGGTGTCCCAGATTAGCCTGGACACTTGAACATAAGAGTTTTACCTAAGGAGTAATCAACATATGCACTCCTAGGCTGTAACTGTACTTTTACTTTGGCTTTTGAATGAGGCTCCAGGTTTGAAACATGAAATAACATGCTAACACACTTGATACTTCTGCTTTTCTTGTTATTTCTTAATTTAAAGAATATTTAGTTTCAAAAAGGAGTGATTTAACTTCTTAGCCATATCAATTCTGTGAAAACGTAAAGTTTCCAGTATGCAGCTGTTATGATTAAGATGGATGTATTTATTATGTAGGTATGAATGAACTACAGACAGGCACTTCAAAACTTATCAGTGAGCCCTGAATGATGATACGTTTTTTGTCAGCACAGGTGCTTGACTAAAGATTATGAGAAGCGCCCAACAGTATCTAGTCTTTTGCAGCATGATTTTATTAAGCAAATTGAAGGAAAGGAAAACGTGCTACAAAGGCAACTCATGGAATTTATCGATGTTCATCAACAAATGGGAGTCACTGAAAAGGCAAGGTAAAAATAGCTACAAAGTAGAACAGTTGTACAGCCTTTATACTTTCACTGTTTCCAAATGGCTAGTGCTCAGAGAAAGATTCACCTCTTATAACTTCAGCTGACTGAAAAATGGGGTGTTTAATTTTGGGGACCCCCTGTAGAGCCAATGGAAAGCAAGGGACATCATGATTCACGTGTGGGACAAGACAGTCTTTAGAAGTGACCCCCCTTTTTCCAGTGACTCTAGATACAGATTAGCTTTCAGAAAGGTAAGGTTAGGGTAGGTGAATGTTTTGAGTTCTCTTACATTTCCGTGGTTGATGTTTAGTTTGAGTGTGCTAAAAGCGAGTAATTAACTTCTTGCAAGAATCAGATGCTACTGACTGAAACCACTAACAGTGGTACCAGGATTTGATTTGCAAATTAAAAAATATTTTATAAAATGTTTGTCTTATTGAGTAGATGTTTTCTTTTTTCTATTAGTATTTAGTAGTATCAATTCTGCATAAACCACTTGGCACCTGATGAATTTTATTTCAAACAAATGAAAATGTCTTGGCTCAATATTGCGATTAATTAAAAAAAAAAAATCCACTACACTAAAATAGTGTGTCAAATGTGAAATGCAGTAGAAGATTAGTATTGATATACTGCTGGTGTGATGTCTGCTGTGCTTCAAGGTAAATGATGATAGATATTTTTAAAATGGAACATAAAATCTAAAAGACATTTTGACATTATGAACTATATGGAAAAAAAATTACTAAAATCTGCCACATTTACTTTTACACATTTATTGTAACAATATATACGACAGTCTTCAGTTCTGATTTTGAAGAATTTTATGATATACTCTGTCATTTGAGGATAATAATAATAAATATATTTCTAAATATTTTTTCATGTTCAGGCTTTTTCAGACTCAGTGGAAGTGGATGTGAAATGAGCAGTAGTTTCTCTTTTCTGGCATTTCTATGAAAACCTATGCAGCTGACTTAAATTTAAGCCTCAGACTGGATTTGTATGTTCTGTATGGTACATACTTGACATTTGCTTAATCCAGAAAGATTCTGAAACTGAAATTAGCTTGTTAGATCGTGCTGAGCACTCAAACAATGCCCCAGACTTATATATGTATATTTATAAAACCCAGCACAATTAAATGTGGTAAAATAAATCCAAAACCCTAAGCAATATGAACTTAAATCCTGATAACACTTGTGACACTCATCCTTTCAATGCCTCAGTCATTTTTGAAAATCAGGCTTCTAAGTCAGTTGAGTATTTTGAGCTTTTTTACACATTTTGTAATACTTATGTTTTCTATTAAGTCCTATTCTTTGTTGTGTTTTTTTTTCTAAAACTCTTCATTTTTCATCAAGCAAATTACATGATCTTTCTTTTCCTATACAAGCCAAGCATAAAGAAAGTGGCCCAATTTGCTTGTGCATAGAGCAGTCAAATGGCAGAGGAGCAGAACAATCTGTTGGCACTTTCTCTGTCCTGTTTAGACTGTGGTTTTTTAACTGACTGCTCTTCACATGAAACAGAGTTTAAGGGAGTATATTACTATAAATCTCATTTGCATTGATTTAACTAAATCTATTGCTACCTGAGATTACTGAAGGTAGACTGCAAGTAAAAGTCACATTTTACAGTCACTGTACATATAGTCACTTCAGCTTTAATATGTTTATTGATATGTTTTTTAATATGTTTATTGGTTACATTTGTAGGAAGATTGCCTTTTGCTAGCAGTGAATGCATAAAAAGATTAGCCATCTCCCAGAAACAGCACGAATACCCATTGTAATATCTATTGTTATTCCTGTATAAGCAAGAACAGCAGTAATTGTTTTCCAGTCACTGCAATTGTAGTAAATATAACATTTCACTTTAGAAGAAACTAGAATCCCAGGCCTGGAAAGGACGTTAATATAGAACAGCATTGTTTTCTTCTGTTGAACAGTAAAACGATTGTACAAAGATCTCTTAATTCAGTCGTTGTACTTCTTAAAAAGTCTTTAAATCCAAATTTGATATATCTTCTGACCTTCGATCTGCACAGAGCAAATGGTGTAAGCAGAAGTCTGTGCAGAATTATCAAGTAAATCTCAGAGTCAAGACACAGGCTGTGTAATGACTAGTCACAGGGCTTTGTCTTAAAATCTCCTGGCTTTCTTTTCTTGATTAGTCTGTTCTGGGGCTGTTTGTACACTGCTGTGTTAGGGCCCTACTGTGGGATTCTTGAACTTTCACCAGTTGCTGGCAACTTTCTTTGTAATGCTCCATCCTGATCTCCATCTGTCTCTCTCAGTCCCTAATTTGAAGGCAAAGTTCTCCTGCTGGCTGTCACTGGGAGGCAGGTAGTTAAAGGGATGAAAGAACCCTTCCTTCCACTGAGTGGAGAAATCCTTCTGCTTGTGTAGTGTTATGTAAATGGGCATAGTGTATAAACTCAAGAAATTTGGCTGGTTCTGTGGTTCTGTGAAACTTGGTAGTGTTGGCTTAAAGCTGGAAGTAAGGAATCCAGTTATTTTCTCAATATGTGTTTCCTCTCCTCTTCAAATTACACTTTATTAATACTTTTTTTTTTTTTTACTAAAAAAGAAATGAGTAAAACCCTTGAAAATTAATAGCTGAGGTCCAGCCAGCCACTGGGTCTTCCCATGTCCACTATTCTTGTTTTCACTCAGTATCTAATCAACCACCCTTTTTGCCCAGCATGCCAATGTGTAATTTGGCTCTGATTGCCCCCTGCAGTGGCAGTTTGTTGTGGTTGTGATATTGTCTTGTTGCTTGCTAAATGTGCTGTTGGTATAGTTCAGGTAGAAGAGATCACGTTAGGTTATGTCGCATTCTCAGAGGTGTTTTTTTTTTGCAGAAGGCCAGATCCTCAGATAAAATATTTGTGTACCATGTCTGCTCAGGACGAGTTTATGATCTCTAGACGAGGTGAAGTCACCTTATAGTCACTCCCATTAGCGTCATTGTTCCTGAGGTATTTTCTAGCATTTAGCAGTCTTTGAGTTATTAGGGCATTGCACTAGGCTGTTTTATCAAAGGTGAACCTGGTTTTAGATAATTGTGCTGCATCCTTTCCAAACACCTAGCAAGAGAAACAGATCACAGAAAATAAGACAAATTCTACCATGAAGAAGCAGTAACCTCATTTGAGCCTTATCGTTCACTTTTGGGCACTGCTTAAGTTTCCACTTGATTTTAGCCAATCCCTCAATCACATACTTACATTTTTGTAAGTCACATTTATAGCCATTAAAAGTTATAATTACTGATCAAAATAATTATTAGAAATGAGTGCTGCAGCATATACCCAAAAGCTGTTCTAAAAATACACTTCTCACCAGGCCAATTGAGGGGAAAAAAAACTGCATTGTAAAGAGTTTTACTTTGCAACAGAAATAGCTGTCTTTGAAATGGCCTTCAAGAAGTGTCGCATTTACACCTGACAGTCAGGCTTGCAATACTTTCATCTTGAGTTGTTTGGCTCTCTTAATCTTGACTGCTTTTACAATAATCTCTGCAGAAATATGCAATGATTAGTACAACGTGTATTTCCTGGGAATTATGACTCATTCCAGAATGAGCTGTATATGGGAGGGTTATTCGCTGCACCTAGATTTCAGCAATCAAGTGGACCCCAATTATCTTTATATGCCCTCTAAATAAATGTGGGAAAGAGACTGGTTCTGCTGCAGAGTGATTCACAGCAAGGACTTTTGGCTGAGCTGAATTACTCTCCTAAGTGTTTGTCCTGCTGTGTTGACCATGTAGGGATGAAAATTCAAAAATACAGCTAAACAATTTAACTCTCTATTTAACTCTTTAACTCACTCTATTTAACTCTTTGGAAACTTCAGGGAGGTAACTTCATAGAAGTTCACGTACAAATGCTCAAAGAGGGTTGTCATTTTATTCACCAGTATTAAAAGCAGTGCCATATCATTTTCTTCCATGACTTTCCCTGAGTGACTGCCCAGACTCATGTCACTTATTTCTTAGGGGTTCTCTCGCTCTTTCTCTCTTTGACTCATCCTGCCAGTTGAAGCAACTGATAACAGCCCTTCAGGCTAAACTGTGCCGGGCAGAATGTAATGGAGAGTAGGAGATTGCCACACTAGCTTGAGGAAGGTAATATGAGGAACAGAGTAAGATAGCTCACACAGAGTACAGTACTGATTTGGTCAAACCCGTAGCAGAGCAGGGGATTAAACATGAGGCTTTGGAGTTCCAGACTAATCCTGGACCCCTTCAAGCCACTTCTTCCTCTCCTGTGGTTCAGAATGGGTTTTGTTGTGCCAGCAGGGTGTGTGTATTACTGCAGTGAGGATGCTCTTGTGTAGGTATCTGTGCTGCAAACTGCTCTCAGTCAATAAAGAGTTTCTGGCAACACAGGCCTTTGAATAAGCAGATCTCCAGTCCTGCGTGCTCCTAGGTAATACCCATCTCCATAGCTGAATAGGAATGTGGTTCCAGTCTCCTTCCATACAATTCAATGGACAGCAGTAATGCCTAAATGGAGAAAAATTTAACTCCTGATGCAAAACAGGAGAAATGAGTTCCTCCTGCATTTAGGAGACTCCCTTAAAGTAATTCACAGTCGCATCAGTACACTTGCTCAGCAACTCATTTCTCCTGCAGGTGGGATACCTCACCAGGCATTGCTCACTTTTGGAGCTTCCCCATTGCCTTCTCAGCATAGTTCTGAATGTAGAACATGGGCCCGACTCATGAGGGCAATAAAGAACCAATCCAAAACAAATATTACAGATATCTTATTTACTCTGTTAAGAACACACATTTTTTCCTGAAATTTGCCAGGGATACAGCCATTTCTTGAGCCTACTACAAAGAGCCAGTAATCTACATGTTTGCAGGGAATGGTAAACCAGCACAGAGCGGCAAACATTGTACTGAGCCACACATGACCCAACTGGCTGGGCATGGGCCACCTCTGAATGAAAAGTCCCGGAGCTCTGCTTAGCAGCAGTGTGCTCTCAGCAAGATTGCGTAAGTCTGAGCACGGCTCTGA
Organism: Anser anser; assembly: GCF_964211835.1. Classification (NCBI taxonomy): domain Eukaryota; kingdom Metazoa; phylum Chordata; class Aves; order Anseriformes; family Anatidae; genus Anser; species Anser anser. Next base: position 145,073,311 of record NC_139721.1, read on the forward strand.
GTGGAGCTGGTGCTGTGCAGTCACTTAGACATAGAGGGAGCGCAGGTCTGTCGGCAAAGCATTGTGCACATGCAGTTGGAATCTATCAGTACATTCTTCTAAATTCAGATTTTGCATAGATAGAAGACTAGTTTTATTTAAGTGTATTTCACCAGATACATCCATTGCAGACATAATTTTGATTTTAAATGTGAATTAACATTGCTTTTCACAGCCTTTAGAGAAACAGAATCACCAGCAATGACAGATCCTATACAGATTTCTCTGTGTTGCTTCTTTTCTGTTTGACACTTTTAATGATATTTGTAACAGCTGGGAGGTGTACAGCTGTTACTACCTTCATGTTACAGGAAACCTGATTATTTTTAGTTTCTTCTTTACACCCAGACTAAGGCCAGTCCTTTTCTTGTCACTTCTTAGACTGTAGATGATTCTCCAACCAGTTTCGGCAGAGAGTTCAGCAGGGCATCGTGAGTCACACTTCCCTTTTCATGGTATTTTTGGAACTATCAGAAATCTTTTAAATGCATTCTGACAACGTGAAGAAGAAAAAGCTGCAGTTCCCTCACTTTGATTTAACTGAATCTTGAAAGACAAGAATGGGGGGAATGTGAAGGAGGACACACAGGAACAATGCTGCCTAGACTCATTTTTGTGTTCATTCTGGGTTGATGTTTCTGGTCTTTAGCTGCTTCAATTGCTTGCTGAGCATGGCTGTGAGATCTAATGCCTCCAACAAATAATTTCTGAACAGAACAGAGAAAAGTGCTTATTTTGGTTCATCATGTTGATGTGCATGATGGTAATGAAATTTCAGCGTAGATGTCAACAGCACTGATGTGGTTTTTTTTTGAGTGGTTGCAGTTTTAGCAAGTGAAGCAGTATAACTGCCCTTGAGGGGTCTGTGCCCTTTGACTACAAAACAGGAAAATATTGTGTTCTGCAAATCTGCTGCTCTGCTGTACTCTGAGAATGGGAAATATAATCTGGTTTAACAAGCACTACTGTTCTCATAATGTCAGCTGAAGAGGATTACATGAGAATCAATTTTATGTAATTAAACTCCTCTGGCATAAATAAAAATTGTTTTCTTAAAAGAAAAAAAAAAAGTTACGAAAAGAAAAGGCTCCATGACTACAGCATTCCCCTCTCCCTTCTTGCAGGGCAGCTGTTAACTTCCTACGTTAAATGAAAAAGGTAATTGAAACAAAACTTGGGAAATATCACACTCTCACTGATGCACAGCAACATCTTCCTGTATCCAGTGTTTAAGAATTCCACCAGAAATGGAAAACATAACTTAATAGATGTCTTGTTTTGGGTTGCTCTTTGGCGATGGATAAAACAGAACAGCAGAGCTTGACACAGTACTGCAGTACTGCGGTTCCCACACCTTTCCCTCATGTGCATGTTGATAAGTCTTTCTCAAAGCCATGGTGATATTAGATGCATCCTCTGGACATAAAATGACCTTCTTGCAGGAACAAAGGAGAAATTGCTTCAGCTGCCCAAACTTAAATTTTCAAATGAAGAGGATAAATAAGAGGAAGTATAAATAGAAAAAGCCCGGCTTACAAAGAAAAGTGGTTTCTGTGGAGGGGGTGGGATTTTGTCTGTACCTCTGGCTTTGAATGCAGTAATATCCTTTAATGGTAAATGGAAATCAAGCATTGGCAGACCATGCAAGGCTGAAGAGTCAATTTAAAGTTTAATATTACCACGGTCTTTTTAATATAACCTGGGGGTACATAAAACCAAAAGTTGTCTCAGAGTGTTATTGCAAGGATACAGTACTAACAGGACAGCTCTTGCAGTACAGATGGGTTCCAAAGGAAAGGGAAGAAAAGATGAGATCCAGAAGATGTTTAATTGCTTTACATCAGGTCCATCCCTTTCAATGCTGCTTGCTTGTGTGTTTTCTGCTTCAAGATGTTTAACTACATGCAAAATTACAGCCCAGTTATGGATTTATTGCAGCAAAAGTTCCTTTTGTTTCTCCCAAAGAGATACACTGTCCTCTTGCATCTCTCTGTCTATTTGCACAGCTTATGTGGAAATAGGCACATGCATTGCATGTCATGTGTTGCACGGTAGTAATAAGGCTCTGTTACTGGATTGTGTAGAAGTCCCATTGCTTTTTCCCCTCCATGTAATTCAGCTTCACCACCGTCATTACAGCTGGGTCTACAGTCTATTTGGCCTCTAGTAAATACTGACGGAAAGAACTCATTTGGAAGTGGATTGCTTTCCTGCGCAGGTCCAGGGTCCTAATGACAGTTTGAGAGTAGTCTGCAAAATATCCAGGTGTAAAACTGGCAAAATTTGCCTCCTGTCCTTCATCAGTGCAGCGCAGATTCTGTTGATCCATGTTGTTCATTGTGCTTTCCGGACGGTGAGCCTCCTACTCACGGCCTTAGGTACTGGGTTGTGATATTGGGACAAAGACCATGAAACTGTGATGGCTCTTGCAATGAAGTCTGACATGTTCATGTCTGAATCTTAAGGTTGCAGAACTAGTCATCTGTAGTGGCTGGGAAACTCCTGCCTTTGTGCTACGGACAAAGGAAAGGCTCCAGTGATAGCAGACACCTGCCTGAGAGAGGAGGAAGCTGCTCTATTACTGGCACCTGGGTGAGGACAGGCCGCTCTCTCACCCTCAGAGAGTGATCATTACACACAAGAGAAGCTGAAAGAAGTGCTAGATGAAGTGCACTCATGCCTGCACTTCCATCATTCAGATCTTGATTACGCTTACAGTTTGGGAGGGCATCATTTGCCCATTTCTTCCAGCCCCTCTTCAGGCCTGGCAATCAACAAATAATGCCAAGTGGTGCCTGCTTCACTTTCTGCACCTGCATCCCTGCCAGCAGACAGCCTGTGTGAACCAAACTAGTACCCATGAAGTAGGTGATGTTTGGGGAGTGGGTGCAGTCTGTTATCTGCAGTAAATCTTACTGTGAGAGTTCAGAAGATTCTTAGCTTGCCCTGTCAGTGTGATGTTTATTCATTCTAGTTTTCCATATTGGTGTAGCTGCCTCTTTCTCCTGTCAGTGGACTGCTCACTGTTTATTAAAGGTCTTGTCTGGGTAGAAAACATGTCTGCTTTTACTCGTGCCAAATGTCAAAATTAAGCGATTACCCTGATCTTGTTTGGAGTTGAGGTAAAAAGTGATTGTGTTTCAAACAACACACTTTCTCTGCTGTCTCAGTTTACCAAAGTATATGTTCAAGGGGAGTGAGATCGTATCAGGAGATTCAATTTGCTTAGTAGTCTTCTGTCGTATTGCACATTTTTGATTTAGTTTGTGAGCTCTGCTGTTACTTATCCAGTGTCCCTTTCCCCGATTTTCCCCCATGTCATGGAGCAAGTATAATTAATGTAAATTGTAAATCTCATGTTTATTGCTGTATTCACTGAGTTTAGCAATGCCTTTTCTCTTGGATAGAAAACAGTCCAACTTGGGGGGAATGTTCTTGCAAATTTCTGTAAGACTACATAACTTTTTTATTTTTGATTAAAAGAGAGAAGAAATTTTAAAATAAACTTTATTGAAGTTTAATCCTGATAAAAAGAAGATTTGGAGTTTTGAAATCCTTCTTTATTTTTTACATTTTTTTTCCTGTAGAGTCCAAGAAAATTATTCTGGGTCAGGATGTATTTTGCATATTCCAGTGGTTCTGTAGCACTTTGCTCAACAGTGCGACCATCTCAGCCACGCTTTAGAGCACTGTCATTACTAAGCTAGATATGTTATCATCCTGAATGCCTTTTCTGCATCATTTTTGCCATATTATTTCATCATACACCCCTGGTTTTGTCCTATCCATAATGTTTATGTGGGTCATTTTTCTTTTTAAAGGCAAGTGCTAGAGTTTGACTCTCATATCCTTTATAAATATATACATATTTTTTTTTTTTTCTGTACTGCATAGCTCCAGTCCTGCATCTGATGTAGTCATGTGATCAAGTGGGGGATGTTACAATGAAAAAGTGCTTAATGGTATCAATTGTGGGATCAGACTATAAATTTTTAATTCTCAAATACAGATGTGTTTTACTAAAAAAAAAAATAATCCTGTCCTGCTTTTCAAACATCCATGTGTTTGAGTTTGGAGGAATGGAAAGCTGGAATATTTTGGCTGAATTGCTGTTAAGATGGTTACAGATGCAAGATCTATTCTGTGTTTCCTTTCATCAAGAAATTGTATGTCTGTCTTTTCTAGGTTTGAACGTATTCATACAAAGAAAGGGAACTACAGTAAGTCACTAGTTTCAAACCAAGAAGAGGTAGATGATTTAGCTACCTTGGAGGTACTGGATGAGGTAAGAATGTCCTTTCTCATGTTTTCCTGAAGAAGTGTAATCAGGTACTAAAATACAGTGATGAACTTAATGTTCAAGTTCATATATATTAACACATTTCAATTGTGTAAGTGTGCAATAGCATTTTACCAGTATATGACAAACATTTTAAATGAGATTTTTTGTGTCCAGAGTGGTTCCAACTCCATGCTAAAACCTCCACTGCAGTCAAAGCCTCGGACTGAGCAGTGTAGTAGCACCATTTGATTTACTGGATCTGTATCACTGGATTTTATTCCAGCTAAATATGTAGTCTGCCATGATATGTTAACCTGAAATTGATCCAGGTCCAAGAACAAGCATGTTCTCATCTGTTGCTTGGACATCTAGAGTTGTCCTAGACTACCTTACTGTGGCTGGGTTCTCTCTGACTTATTTTGGTATGGAGATGCATTGATATCAATTTACGTCAGCTGAGGCTCTGACCTGTCAATGCTTTCTGTTGAACTTTTGACTCAGTGGTTGATAGGAATCTCACTGGTTTGTCAAAGGTCAGAAGTGACTCCACGATATGCAGGGAAGCATGCGTAAGGAAGGAGGGAAATCTGTTGTGTTTATAGCATAAGTTTCAAAACCCCAAACAAGAATCAGGCACAGCACATTATCTGCAGGTCATAGAGGCCATCAGTAGGTGTAAACAAGCTGTCATTTTTCCTTTACCAGGCTGTTCATAGGCTGGTGCATACTATAATTCACATCCTCTTATCTATAAGATTTCTCTGGTACATTGTATCTTTGTCAGTCCAGAATACTAAATGTGGCTCTTGAGCTGGTAAGTTACCTGAAGTGAACAGCCCATGGAACTTCTTCCATCATCCAAGAGCTTAGTAATAGTAGCTTAATGTTTAGGTAATGTAATTGAGCTAATCCAGACTTCATCTGCTTCACAAAGCTCAGTTTTAAGCATTTTTGTATTAGGTATAGTCATATGCTATCAATACTGCTTTTTGTCTTTGGCAATGAAGTGTATAAAAAGTCTAAGCAAAAGAGAAAACAAAACAAAACAAAAACAAAAAACAACAGACGAGCTGGAAGTGTATCCCATCTCCTCAGAGGTGAAACATTCTCAAGAAAGTCCTCTGCACAAGCTGATCCAGTTTATAACCTCTTTCATATATTAATGGCAGCTTCATAGAACTCCTCAAACTTCCCTTCCAGTTAAACAACCCCATCAAAAGGGCATAACAGGAGGCCTTCTAGAATTTTGGCTATAGTTGCAAGAAATAACTTTAAAAATGACAGAAATTGCACTGAAAAAAAAAAATAATAATCTGTTAATCTGTTAAATCTGGCGATGGCCAAAAGCAAGGTACCAAAGACAAAAAGGGAAGAGTTTTTCAAGTCAGTGGAAAACCAGGGTTTTGTTCTTATATTTTCCTGTGAAAGGAATGCAGCCTCTTCAGCTGCTAAGACTTCAGGTTTGAAGTGCATTAAGCATAACACAATACACAACACTGTGAATAGATGGAGGGAAAGCAATTCTTTTTGTAGTCCCCTGCTGCTTTTGGTTCTCTTCCAGAGGGAATAGGGTCTTAATATTTTCATATATAACTCAGTATAATCTCAAGGCTGGTTTGAATTTCTTCAGCCAGATGTATGTTCTGTTTTGATTGGAAATCTAACCAGGCACTTTACATGCCCAGCTATGTATGTAGAAGCTGTTTAGGGTAAGTTTGTCAAGGAAATAGTTATGCCAGTACGGGGGCTTTGTTTTTTTCTTGGATCAGAGAGAATTGTCTTTGCAGGAGCAAAGAACAATCACAGTAGAGACTGGTTGATAATATAGGAAGATACCTGTTTGCTTTTGTTAACAGCATCCAAACAGTTGAATAACTGTGTCCTATCCTAACTGAGAGTAACGTTAGAGCAGCTGTAATGGCAGTTATGAATTCAAGCATATGGCTTTTGCTTGATGAGTTACATGAAGCTGTAGTGTTAGAAATTAACATGGGATTGTCGCATGAAAACCTTTGATTAATTAAATTAAAGCACTACTTATTAACTAATTTTTCTACAGCCATTTGGGGATCTGTAAATGTGTATTGTTCAAAGGGAGACTGGACACAAATTATGAATGCCAGGGTGTTTGAAAGTATTACTTCTGATCAAGATCATTTGTATTCCTTACCATTAATGCCTTCCCTCTCTTTTCTACTCACTCATTGTAACTATATAAATGTTTTGTACATTTTCCTAATATTCCTAATATTCTTTTTTTTTTTCCTGTGAGTCAATGTTCCTATTCTTTCTCCATCAGAATACAGTAACAGAGCAGTTGCAGAAGGGTTATGCCAAGGATCAAATCTACACATATGTTGGGGACATTCTCATCGCTGTCAATCCATTTCGGAACGTAGACATTTATTCTTCACAGGTGTGAAAATCTAGGTTTGGTTCTTTTTCACTAGCACTGATTTCCATTAAAGTATAAATGTTCATGTTAAATATAAAGTAAGACCATTCTTGAGATTTGCTTCAGTTTGCTCTGAAAAACAGAATTAGAATACAATAGTTCCTTCGACTGCATGTTGACACACATCCCTATCATGTTGAATTTCAGCACTGAAATGAGAAACTCAAAAAAAATTTATCTCAGGTATCTTTATGTCTATAGTGTAGATCATGTCTACATCATATCTTAGGTGCAGATAGCTACATCCGAGCAAGTCACACATTTTAATCACTGAATGTAAATGAGATTTTTAGGTCATTGTTCTTTTAATGACTTTCAACATTAATTCTAGGATGAAATAAATTCAACTCAAATTCATGAGATTTGTTGACTAGACCACCACTGAGTGTAAAAACTGCCATGGACAGTTAGTTTAGAAGTAATATTTGTACAGATACATGCACTAATATGGCTGAATCTTACCCCTTTTGTAGAAGAGAGCATTCCTCCTCCTCCAGTTCCTGTGGAGAACTTCTGTACCTAGGTAAATGGTTGGAGGTAGGAGCTGCGAACATTTCCTCCCAGGACAGCTAGGGAAGCCATAGCTATTTAATTGATCATACAGTTCATAAAGCAACACAGTAAAATTTTAACTTTTGTGAATTTGCCCCCCTGCTCAACACAGTAAAATTTTAACTTTTGTGAATTTGCCCCCCTGCTATACAAAGGGAACAGACATGAAATCTGGGTAACACAATAATTTGTAGTTATTAATTATCAGTTACTGCAGGTACGGGAACAATCTTCTCTTATGTTTAGCCATCAATATTATGCAGAAGAACAAAGAGGATGTAAAGTATAATTTCATTATAAATGAAATAAATAAGTAGGTGCTTTATATTTGGCAACACTAAATTTGTTCTAATAATTTGAGTTTCACAGCATAGGGCTGACATCATGCAAAATTGTACTTCATCTTTTTTAGTAGTTCTTATAGTTCTAAATACAGATTCATGGTATAGTGAGTGCAGTAACAACTCACTCAGGAAGCTTTACTGCTGGTAACCTCAGCATGGTGTCTACTAATTTGAGAATAGAACTAAACTCCGGTAAGTGCAAAAAGAGATGTTAATGGGACACAGTTAATGTTTTCATTTTTCTTACACTTAGCATTCCAAACTGTATATTGGAGCTAAACGGACTGCCAACCCTCCTCATATTTTTGCTGTTGCTGATATAGGTTATCAGTCCATGGTGACATACAACTCCGATCAGGTAAAGATGAGATGACTTACTTACATCTTTTGCTAGGCTGAGAGATACGTAATGCACTAAGACTCATGCTCTTGTTCTCTGCAGTGTATTGTAATTTCTGGAGAAAGTGGAGCCGGCAAGACACAAAGTGCCCATCTTCTAGTTCAGCAGCTCACTGTCCTGGGAAAGGTATGTTTCAAAGGGGATGCCTTGAAGGCTTTGATATCTTAGGCCTAATTGAATGACTGAACCTGGGGGCAATGCGCTGGTAGGGGGCCAAGACTGTAATACGTTTTCCAAAAAGCTCCTGTAAGGCCAGATTGGAACCTGGTGCTGATCCATCTAGCCCTTTCTCTCTCCTGAAGTAGGTCACACAGAAACATTTCAGGGATTCTGCAAGGAAGCATTCCCTGCAGTGAGGGCCTGTCCTTGTTTAACTGTCTATCTTCAAATCACCCAAACTGCGTTACATAAAATGATCTAGCCTTTCACTTTCAACCACAACCAGTTTGCTGTCAGTGGGACAGTCATTCAGGGAAGTGACCACACTAATTGGACAAATAGAATGTCATTTTTGCATTTCCCAAGTGCAAAAGCAAGCAAAACAAAATGACCTATTGGTGTGATGCAATGCAGCAGTAGGCAGATGGCAGCAGCAGTAGACATTGATCCTAAAAGCAGACTAGCCATCTCAGAATGATGGACCACAGAAATAGATTAGCTCTATTGTCATTATGATCATACGTATATATATGATATATATATATATATGATTCATATGATTGTGTTATCACTTCCAGCCAGACATTAGTTCAGCAGAATGCTGTATTGTGACAGGTTTCACACTATATACCTGCCTTTTTTTTCCATACAATTTACATAGGAATGGCTGTGCTGACGATATGTCTACTTATTCACAAGTACAGTGGACAGCCAAGTATGTGTCAGCTTGTGAAAGTCTAGTGTGTCAAACGCTAGCTGTATATGTGGGATGGCACAGTCAATTTGAGAAGAAAGACTTCATCTACTGATTCCATTGCATTTTGATGCTTTTTTGAGTTAGCAGGACTATGTTTCTTAGAGATCCAGGCAAGGCAGGGTACCTATGCACCTGATGAGGAAAATTAATTGGTCAGTGTGATTGATGAAAACTCAAAGACTGTTTTTGTCCATACTAGGTGAAATCTTGTTCACTCTGAAATCATTTACATTCCTACTCCTATGAACCCCCTCAGTGGAGGTATGGCTACATGTTTAAATGGAGGTTTGTGCTCAGGTGGTCACGTGCGAGCTAGCTTTAATGTCGTTCATACAGTTGCAGCTGGAGTGAAAATGAGGAGGACATGGTTCAACACTTACATAGGTATAATCTGTAGTTGCTAGCCTGTGCCACAACACCTTCACTACTTTTTTCATGTACGCTAATGAGTCAAGGTAACACAGGTGTGAGATGTGCCTAACCTTGTTACAGATACAGTTTGAGCTGTTCATTCACTGTAACAAAGCTGCAAGAAGATCAGATAGGTGGCTAAATAAATGACATACAGCACCCCTATTTGTTCATTCTTGTGCAGAAATTTATGCCCAGGCTTGAAGTATTGAAGTAGCCTCCTTGAGATCATGTGCATGAATCTAGGCCTATGAGTAAGCATTGTTTTATATTCTGTTCGCTCAATGACAGGAAAAAAGGAAGAACTGCCTTCAGTCCTTCCTTTCTCAGGCCCATATGCAACAAACAGTCTGAAGTACACAAAAGTCACATTTCATGGTACCAACTAGATGAGGAAAGAAGCATTTAAGAAGGAATGTATTTGAATGATTTTTTTTCATTTTAAGCAATATCTTTTCATATCTAGGCTAATAACAGGACTCTACAGGAGAAGATCCTCCAGGTGAATAACCTTGTAGAAGCATTTGGAAATGCAGGCACTATCATCAATGATAACTCCAGCAGATTTGGAAAATACTTGGAAATGAAATTCACTTGTGGTGGCACTGTAGTAGGAGCTCAGATTTCAGAGTACCTCCTTGAAAAATCCAGGGTTGTCCACCAGGCAGTGTAAGTATAAAAAGTGTATTTGACCTAATTGGGGTTTACAGAGAAGGCCTACAATACAGGAAATTGTTTCAGGACAAAACACAAAGAAGAATAAGGTACTGTGAGGTTTTCATTGTTGTTGTTTTGTGTATTTGTTTATATATATATATAAGTCTCTTTTATATATTTTTATATATATAAATGATATATGAATAACTTACAGATCTCTAAGTTAACTGAAAACTACTCCCAGTATTTTTTTCATTATTTCTTGGGTTATTTAAACAAATCCCATAAAGATTCGTATGTCATATATAAACAGAATGTTAGAATATTTAAAGAATTAAAAGCTTTCTAGTGGTTCTGTTATACATTTCTTTGTGGAAGTTTGAAGTAAATGTTTAGTATTGTACTAAGTACATGATTTCGATTTAATTCCTCTAAGTTTCTTCTTGTCTTGTAGATATTTTTTTGCAAACTGTTTGTTTTCTGTTTTGGAGCATCTAGTAGGATCTGGTTTATACAGGGTTATAGACCAAATACAGTAGAGATCCAACTCTGTTGTGTGTGTATATCTCATAATATAAAATAACAGAAAAATTAAATGGTCTCTGCATTGAATTAAAATCATTGAAATTTATTTTCTGTCCTAATATGTAGCACATTCAGGTAAAAAATATTTTGCCAACTCTATTTCTGTCATCATAACAATAGAAAAGACAGAGATTGAGACAAGGAATCTTGTCACTGTTGTAAATTTTTCTCCTTACTGATCTTTTCTCATTTTTACATTTTTTGTAGTTCTGCATGACCTTGTTGTCTGTTGTATATTGTGATATGAAGGACTTCTAAGTCCCACTGGCACTGTTTTAATAAATAATTTAAAGTTAGATGCAATTTTATGAAATGCTGTTTTCTTTCCCCAGTTGAACATAAACACAGAAACTACTTTTTCAGAATAAAATTTGCTTTTCCCTAAAATACCTTTTTTTTTTCAAACTGTTATTTATTTATTTATTTTCTGTCACTGCCCGTTGGTATTTATATTTAGCCACATGCTGAGACAGGAAGTCAGCAAACCATTTAGGTGCCTCAAATGCACTTTAGGTATGTGTGTAGTTATCTGAATTCACAGGAAAATGCCACTGAACATAGCATGAGAATCACTGTAGGAGGTTAATGCTTGAAGCACGAACTTCCAAGGGTGCCTGAAGTTGTTTGTGCTGAGCAGTGCTCTCCTCTTTGCTGAGCTGTCTGGGTGGCTAGTCCATACGGCCATGCCAGTGCAGAGAACTGGAATTCTGGTACCCGCATTGCATGGGCAGTCTGTTCTGCTCTTCTGGGAGAGCATAACTAAGAAACATGGAGGGAGATCTCGGAACGATTTTTTGCAGAAAAGCAGTGTTTAATTACCAAGGAAGTGGAAGACCCAAACTCCAGACCCATTTCAAATCCAGAGATTTCGAACCTGTGTCTCCCACAAGAGAATACACAAACCATCAGGACACGCTGAGCTTTCACAGAATGTTCCAAGTGCGGCTCTGCAACCCAACGGTCAAGGCACGGGGAAGATACGAAGATCTGCTCATGCTCCTTGAATTGATTTTTTATTTTCCTACTGGTGACAGTCCACAGTAAAATACACAAAATAAGTTGGCACCAAACTCTGATTTAGGCACCTCTATGCAGGGAGCAGCACACTGGGCTCTGAATCCATGTCACAGAACCATGTAGTGATGCTCCTGAGACACAAGCCTCAGCTCTTGCAGAAGCCAGCAGTTTGAATACAATTCCTTTCTGCTCTTTCATAGTGAGTGATTTGGCCATCTCAGAGTTCAGTGGTGGCTGTGAATTTCCACGTAAGCATCCATTTCCTGCTCAGAAGATGCACAGGAATCTTGTCCGTGCAAATAAGCCTTCTGTCCCGGGTTTGGGCACCTAACTTATAGGCAGTGTTCCAAGTCATAAGGCTCTTTGCTGAATGTCTGCCTATGGGTTTTCTTGGTTCATGGCTAAAGGACTCAGCAAATATATTTGATTAAGTTAATCAGGAGTGTACAGCTCTCCCTTGGTCAGAAAAAAAATATTTGAATATTTGTTAATGAAAGTTAAGCAGCCCATGTGATGCGGGTGGCTAAGCAACATGAATTTGGGTAATAAAAACTCTTTTAAAGTCTTCTGTCAATTTGTGTGAACCTTGCCTGTTACTAAAATAACATTTAACACTAGCATAATATATCATCAATAAATGTAACATAGTTAAATTACTAAACAAGTTTGTTCCTTCTATTGTTTCAGAGGAGAGAAAAATTTCCATATTTTTTATTATATTTATGCTGGTCTGGCAGAAAAGAAAAAACTGGCACATTACAAATTGCCAGAATATAGACCTCCCAGGTAATACAGTTTATTTTTACATAAATTGATTACTAAGAAGTGTGGTGGTGTTGAATTATTGTCCTCATTTAAATTCTAACTCTGTATATGTCAACTCTTCCAGATATCTGCAAAATGATCATTTCAGAATAGTGCAAGATTTTATGAACAATAGCTTTTATAAGTCTCAGTTCGAATTAATTGAACAGTGCTTCAAAGTCATAGGTTTTACACTGGAGGTGAGTGCTGATAACCCTTTTAAAATGAATTTTAATGACTTCTTTAAGAAGGAAAAGCTTACAAAAATAATTCAAATAATCATCCTTGTTATTTTCTTACTTTAGCAGTAGTGTGTTTACATTTAATGATAATACATGGTCAAATTACTGTTATATTGCTACATTTAAATTTTTAAGGTTTCAAGGCACTGATAAACTAATAAAATGGTGTTAGTCAACAAGACTTTGAAATCAGCTGAGTAATTGGGAAAAAAATCTTTTGCAAACTAAATGCATACAAAATGTTGTAACTGTTTATTAGCCTATCATTTTAGGGCTGTGAATATGAGTCTCATCCCTGCTTTAAGATGATGTCCGTGGTGAGAGTTCTAAAAATTCACTGAGTTTATCTGATTTTTGATGAATTCAATAAATTTTCACTACTCCAGGGGCAAAGTTGAGTGAAGTTTTTACATCCCTTTAGAGTGAATCTGATCACTGAACATTAACTGAAACCATTCTTTATCATCTCATATCATTGCTCTGCTGGCTACTAAACCCCTCTTATCAGGTTGTTTCTCATGTAATTGTAGTAAAAAACAGGCCTTTTTGTTTATAAAATAGGATGCAAGGGAAGGAAACCCCATTCTGCACCCTAGTTGTCTCCTCTTAGAAAAAACAGTGCATCATGGCTGTAGTTTACCACTGACTTTATTAATCACAAATAGGAGTATGATCTATACAATATCTGTGAAATATAGAACTAGTGCTGCAGAATGGATATATGTTTTAGTTTCTTTAAAAAAACATATGTTTTAAGGAGCTTTCCACAGAAGACTATTCATTTGAAAATTTCTATTTTCCTCAATGTGAGTATTTGAATAGCTAGCAGAACATATTTATTCATCTATTCTGTTCATCTATACTCCTTTTGCATTAACAAATGCAGTAACAGCAGAGTTCACAGTCTTTCTCCGCTATGTGTTTATTCACAACTGCACTTAGTAATATCACACATCCTTTCACACCTGTACTTCCAGTGTTCCAGAAGCAGCCTGGGAGGATATGCACCGTTCAGCACTGATAGCAGTTTTATCGCAACGCCAAAGACCTTGATAAGCCCTAATTAATGCCATGTAAAGCAGGAAGTTTGTTCTTGTTACAACTTCTTTTGTTCACTTTGATAGACTGAAACAATAGTGCTGATCATCCAGAAGAAGAGATCTTCTTTACATATTGAAGTTTCAGTCGCAGCTATGTCACTGGCTGCATTGTTCAGGTCTAGCATGCATCTTCACTTCATTAACTCAGTGAGCCACGATGAGCTTAGTCTGTAAAGAACCATCTACATGTAGATTCCCTACAATTTCCAATGTAGGTTGAGTAGAATAAGCAATCTGTGGTTACATTTGAGCCCTATCTACGACAGTCTGTCTCACATTCTCTGCAGGGTGAATTAGCCTGTCTGAGGCTATGTCTGCAAGAGTGAAGGAATACAGAAGTCTTTCTCTGTTGAGGTTTTGATATGGGACACAAGGAAACTGCAGGGAACCAGCTCTGGTGTCCGTGTAGATCACTCAAGAACTGCCAAGGGAGCATTACGTTGCCTGTTTCTGCATCAGGTAGCAGAGAATGATGCCAGCAGGGGAGGGATGATTGACTTGTTTCCAAATGGTGGCAAAGGTCTGATGAGTACTTGGACTGGGTTTGCATAAAGCTTCCTAACACTTCCAAGTAAACTCAGGGTGTCCACACCACCCTCTTTGTGGAGCGATGGCTATTGCCAGAAATCAGTGTGTGTGTGCAGGGACAATTTCATTTCATTGAGGAAAAAGATACTGTAAGACAGTGAGTTCCTTTTCTAAGTTCACTTCTTAGTAATGCAGCGTTAAGCTTTGACATTCATCCCAGTGCAGAGAAAGATCAATATATATGCATGTTCTGTGTTTCATTAGCAGAAAACATTGTATAGAATATCTTCTTCACTCCAACTAAAACCGAGACCTAAACAACACTTTATTTCTTTTAAATTTGTTTTTAACTGACTGACAGACTTTCATGGTAACTACTGTCATTACTTCCAGTCTTAAAACCAGACTGTTTTGTTTCAGGCTGCATGGCAAAATTAATAGAAAAGACTGGCTGAGATGAACAGTAATTTTGCTATATAAGATAGATCAAGCCAGACTTAAAACACACTGGAAAAGGGCACAGAAATGTCAGCAGCAATACATATTGTACGGTATAATGGCAGAAGTTAAGCTATCCATTTCGTTGCATTTCATGTGTCCCTAAGCTTAAAATGAAAACAATTGCTTAAAACCTACATAAACTGTGAGGCAATTATCCTGAGCATATTTTTTTAGAGTGAGATGGTCTAGTTTGTCTTGCTGTCACTGGAATAATTAATTTATTAACTGCTAGATTAACTTCTGAAAGTGCTGAAAACAAGATCAAGTCTTTAAGAGCAATTAGCAATTTTATCTGAGTAAATGATGCCTGATGTGGTACCAGCAAACTTTTGAATATTAAGAAAAATGCTGTGGAATTATGAAGAGCCCATCATTGTAACACACTAATCAAATTTACAAAAGTGCTTCTTGTAAAACTACTATAAAACTTATAAAATTGCTATTTATAAAATACACTATTACTGTGTGCCTCAGAATATATAGTATCACAGATTTCTAGATTAAAACCTAGTGTACTTTACAGGAACACCTCAGCATTTCTAAGCAGAAAGTACTCAGATCATCAAGTATACTGATAAATGTTCACAGTTCAGGTGAAAATTCACAGCTGAAAAATCACAGTTCAAATCTAAGTCAAACCTGCAATGAAAACATTCTTTCATTCATTGCAAATATGATTTTGTCCTATGTAATTTCTTAAAATTATTTACTGTATGTTTCACTTCATTGTCCAGACAAATATTAACCCTATTTCTAGGTAGAATCCCTATTCAGAAACTACTAAACCATTTGAAATCTATAGATGTTTAAATATGTTTAAATACAGTCCATACCAAAGTGCTATGGTGAGTACCCAGTTCCTAAGTGACATTCTGAGGTGTAAAGTGCTTTGCTAAATAGAGATGTGAGGCCTCATTCTTCTCCCATTGAAGCTCTTTTTCCAATGACATCGACAGGAGCTGTTGCTGACCTTTTATTTGGACATTGCTTCTGTGCACACATTGCTTCTGTGATCCAAAAAACTTCAATACAGATTTTTTGATATTTTTGTTGATCTAGGTATTACATTTTTAGACAAGGCTGTGCCTGCAGACACAGTGAAGGCTATATATAAATACCCTCTGAATTTCTTCTGTGCAAGAGGATTATGTTTACCACTGTTTTGAGCTTCCCCTACTCCACGTCAATCCTGTTTTGTAGACAAGTGTAGAAGAGAGATTAGGCAACGGTTTATCTTGCCCTCTCTGGGTGTCTTATGCTTGAAAGACTATGCTGAGTACAGATCAGATAATAATTGCTAAAGAAAGTATTCCTGAAAGAAGGGGTCATGTTGTAGACAGCGATAGAAAGTAATTGTTCCACGTGCAGGAAACACATGGCAGAACAGCATGCCCATCACACAAACCAAAGTGACAAACTTGTCAGGATATTAAGCATTACGTCTTTTTTAATATACTTTTCAGGAACTTGGAAGTGTGTACAGTGTTCTGGCTGCCATTTTAAATGTGGGTAACATTGAATTTTCTGCAGTGGTATCTGAACATATGATTGACAAGAGCAACATTTCCAATCCAGTAGCCCTTGAGAACTGTGAGTTTTTCTTGATTTAACATTGTATTCCTTTAGCATTTTAGTAGCAAATGTTACTGTAAGAAAGTTATCAGTGAAGACTGTATTCACATGGAAATTTTGCAAGAATAATTAAAAGTTGAAGTTAGATTAATTCCAAGCCCACCTGAATTCAAGCGTTGAAAGAAAAATACCCAATTTATGCACCTTATTTGACTAACCAGTTTACTGGCATTCAGGAAACATGACTAATACTGCAGATGCTTGAAAAGAAAATCTTTGGAATTTTTCCAAGGTTATTTGAACGTTTGATGGAGAACATCATTAACATTTTGAATATCTTTTTTTGTTTTCAGTTTCTTTTTTAGATCCTCATTACTTGTTCCCTGCATGTACATGTTGAACTATAGCTTACTAGTTATTTGGAAGGGATATCTTACATTATAGGTTGCAAGGAAGCAGAGGAGGGGAAGAGGCAAAGATTCTCAAGGAAGTTCCTGCTCATTACAGCTGGGGTGTAAATGTAGTCTTAATGCTGTATTTTGCACATTTTCCCATCATAGAAAAATATTGTGCAACTGGGAAAGAAGCAACCCTTTTTTGGAGCAAAGACAGCTGCAGATTATAGGGATGGATTATAACTGAGAGGGCTATTCACACCTCACAGCTTTCATGCTCCTGACATAGTCACCTAGATTCCCTAGCATTTCTCCATAGACAGTTTGGAGAAGCAATCTCCTTGATGGAGCAATTTAGACCACCTAAAGGCCTCTGCTTTGTCCCATTTACTGGCTACAGTGGAAGGTAGGAAGGCTGGTGACTAAATTAGGTACTGACCATTGGTTGGTGTGAACACCCTTTTTTGTCATAGTTTAAGGCCTTATTTCATAAAACATTGTACTTGCAGCCTTGATTGCAAACATACATATTTTTTCTTCAGAAGTCTGCCTCTGAGCTGTGACCTTACTTCCCAGGTGCATCCTTGCTGTGTATTCAGGCGGATGAACTGCAAGAGGCACTTACCTCTCACTGCGTAGTAACTCGAGGAGAAACAATTATCCGTCCCAACACTGTGGAAAAAGCCACTGATGTCAGAGATGCCATGGCCAAAGCACTCTATGGGCGCCTCTTTAGCTGGATAGTCAATCGCATCAACACTCTTCTCAAACCCGATAAACATTTAAGGTAAAAGAAGTCTTTCCAGAATAAAGAGAGATTTTTCTGTGGGAGAAGTGTGGTCTACACTGGAGCGTTTAGTGTCCTCATCTACTTTTCTCTGCTACTTTTTTTATTTATGACAGCACTAAATACTTTTAATCCTATTTATGCTATGCAGTGACAATACAGTAGATACGGATAGCACAGGCATCTGGTGTTTTCCTGTTTAACTTTTACTCATTTAACCCTTTGTAAAGTATGTGTAATTGTATTGAAATTACATGCTAACTATTTTTTTCCCTTATACCATTTACTCCTAACAGTCAGGTTAACTCTTTCATTCATCTGTTGATTACATAGGTTAAACTCTGCTCTTATTTGCAGCCATGTTGTTGCTTATGTTGCAGTTTTTACGAGTGGTTATATATATATATATATGAGTAGTTTCTGAACACATTTACTGAGGTTAATGTCCATTCTGTTCTTACAGAGTGACATTTAAACACACAGACAAAAAAGATACTGGGAATGAGGATACGATACCTTTTGCAAATTAACTGAAGAAGAAATTATACAGCTTACATTGTAGATTCTGTAGGTCAGGACCCTCTCTGGCTGCTAATAGCAGTGAAAAGGCATGAATTTATAACTACTTCAAATGGAATATCAACAACAAATAGCTTTGCAAATCTGGATTTCCTGGATTTATTTATTTATTTATTTATTTATCTATTGGTAACATCAGATTAAAGCCAAGGCTACAATCCTAAAATCTGTCCAAGCTTTCAAATATTTGGTTACAGTAGAACAGCGCTAAACAGAATTTTAATCAGTAAATAAAAGAATTAAATGCATGATAGATGGGCAGCACTACGAATCTGTGTGCCTCTCTCATGTGCCTGTTACAGAGTCCTTTTCAAATTGAATACTTACCATGCTGGTGAGGAAGGTGAAAGTTTGACCTGAAATACTCACTATACAAGAACAAAAAAACAACAAACAAAACAAAACAAAACAAAAAAACAAGTCTGCTTTGTTGTTATGGTAGTAATATATTTTTTTTTGCTATCTTTTTGTAATTAACGCTGGAAAGGAACTGGAAAGACAAATTGCAATAGTCTGATCAACAGAAATGTAATTTCCAGACAGATAAAATAGTCACAAATATAGGTCAAAATGAGTAAATGTCTTTGGTCCCTCCACCATGAAACAATGAAATTCGTGAGATGCTATTCAATGCAATTCTCAAAGATGCTATTCAAAGATAGCATTCAAAGTGCTATTCATTAGTATCTTGAAGCTCCTTCTCCATATCCAATTTCCTACACTTTTTATGAAAAAAAAAGGAAAGTCATTACAGATAGCCCCTCCAAGGTAGCTATAGATAGAATGTGTTTTTTATTTTAGTTTAGCTTGGAAAAAATGCTAACGTCAACTATAGGTTGTTATTAAATTATATTGTTATCTTATGTTTCAGCAAGTAATTAGAGATATTAGAGGGTTGTTACAATTGCAGAAATGACTACATATTCCTCAAAATGTCTTAGTTAAAATTTCAAACTGAAGTTTTAACTAGTAGTAGTTTTCTGGAACTTAATTGGTAATTTAAATTCATGTCACATTCCAGTACTGAATACTAGAAGTAGTTACTAGATGCATAGAAGATCTAGCTATTCATTTTTCAGGCTTTCATGTTAAAATAAGCAGTTTTAATTGCTATGAATAAGAAATATGAAGAAATATTATCTAATGTCATCAATCTTTCATTTCAAGGTGCTATTGAGTAATGCCTGCTATATTACAACAGAAACAAAAAGAACTGCATGTTGTTTCTGTACCAAGTCAGCTTTTTACAACAGATTATTAACTAGCAAATATTAGTTTAAAAATAAATTGTAAATCTTCCATATACTTATCAGTTGACTTGGTCATTACGTATTTCAGTATATCTGGTCTGCAAATACAGATATCTTTAAATTTATGTGCATTTATTGTATTTCAGATAAAAATGAATTGTTATTTTAAGAAAAATATGGCTTAGCAAAAACTATCCTGTTCAACTGCTGTATAGGTTTGTCCTATTATGCACTTTCATGAAACTATAATGAAGATAGTCACTATAAAATAGTTAAGGTACAACAATAAAAAGTTTATTTAATCTTTGCAGTGGAAATGATGATGGTTTGAACATTGGAATTCTTGATATCTTTGGCTTTGAGAATTTCAAAAAAAATTCTTTTGAACAACTCTGTATCAACATTGCCAATGAACAAATTCAGTTCTACTTCAATCAACATGTCTTTGCCTGGGAACAGGTATGTCTTGAATATTTTGATAAAGCTTCAGTATTGCTGAACATATAAAAGCTTGTCTCAGGAAATTACACTGTTCCTTCTCCATAGTAGGTCATAAATTGCAGATTATCACAAATGTTTTCCGAGTATGCATTATGTGAAGCACTGTTGGATTGCTATTTGCAAGTAAAATGCCTGCAAAAAATACATTAAACTTGAAATGTACAGTATCTAAGCAACATAACACAGTGATAATCAGACTGATGCAAATGCAGTGTTGTTTTTCTGAGGAATAACATGGGTGATGTAGTGTATGGTTCCACAGTAAAAACATAAATGAGTGGTAACATAATTTTTAAATGCAATGTTCATAATAGCTTACTAATAAGCTTAATGAACACTGAAATTCCATTAATAAAAACTGAAAGTATCACACTTAATTTGTTCTTGTTCAGGAACTAGATCATCTAAGCTAAATCATGATGGATTTAATCTAAATAATTTGATGTGAAACAGAGAAAAGGAACAGAATTTTAACTATAATAGTTTATGAAATTGAAAAGGACAGTGGAAAAAAAAAAGATTATCTCAACTTTCTAAATAATTCCGTAAAAATAATTTTAAAATCATTATTCAATATTGTTATTTGAAGAAATTACATGTCTGGGGAAAAAATAACGATCTCGGTAAAAACAGATACATATCAGAATGCTGAACAGTCAAAAACAGAACAGTCAACATTCACATTTTAGGTGAAATAATACTTTATCTGTTTTATTGAAATTACTGATTTTGTAATCCATAGAGCAAACTGCTCCTGAATACTAATTTTTAGTAGAAAAAGAGTATTTTGTCAGTTTTAAGCACTGCTTTTTTTAAGGATGAGACAGGTAGAAGTTTGGAATGTGTATGCAGGTATGTACATGTGTGTGCTGTTAGTCTAGAGGACTGAAGAGGATTTGATTTTAATTGGTCACTGTTTTTTTTCCTGATTTGACTTGTTTCAGGAAATGCTGTCTTGCACTCTTAGATCTTGTAGTTATTTTATAGATTTGGGGGAGATTTCTCGGTCACAAGTCTTTTCTTGTCTTTAATAAGATCTAAGAGAAAAATTAGCCTAGTTACTTAGGTGTCTTCTTTCCAAAGTGCATTAGTTCACAAAAAAAAAAAAAAAAAAAGAGCTCTGGGCTACTGCTGTTTCTAACAGCTTGAAATTGAAATAGCACAGACTGATGAACAGTTCATCCCAGCTAAATCCAGGCACTGACCAGGTCCCATGGATTTGCATATTTCCACTTTGCTCATAAATTCCCCGACTTGATCGTCTTCCACCATGGGTACATGCTTTCTCCAGCCTTTCCCTCTGGTCTCAGGAAACTGGAATTGCTAAAGGCAAGAAAAGCAAAGATTGTCAGAAAAAAGAAAAAAAAAAAAAAGAGGCAACAAAGGCATCGAGTATCTCTGCCTTTTTCATGTCATCTGACAATAGGTCCCTGCCCCAGTCAGCAGCAGGCCCCCATTGTCCCTACTGTTGTTTTACCTCTAAAATACCTGTGGTAGGAAGCCTTTCTTGCTCTCCTTTGCTTCGTTTACCAGACTCAACTGTAGATAGACCTTGGCTTTCTCTCTATGTTCTAATACTGTCTTAGTATCACTCCTCTTTTTTAATCAGACATGGGTCCAGTTCAGTGTAGTCTGCCTTTATTTGTTTCTAGGTATACTTATACAGAAAATTTTGGCCAAATATATTAATTAAGAGGTTTGTGGTTTTGCTATTTAGTAGGTACAGGTTGTTCTCCTGCAGACACCATGCTACAGATAGGTCAGAGTGGTTATTTTGCTACTGAGGAGACTGGGGGAAAAATGAGCTGATTTTGACAACATATGGTTTACCCATTTCTCCTTGTAGGAAATATGTATGACAATAGACATACCTCATGGAAGGGGAAGATGATCTTTATTTACAAAATCACTGTGTCATTTGGACCCACCTGCACTCATTCTCTCATAGATTTCATTGGCTCACATCCTCACACCAAACACCAAAATATGCGTGTTTTAAAGTGGTCTGGCCTGGATCATTTGTGAGCCACAGAGACAATAAAGGACACAACTGGAAAGTCTTCATCATGTCTCTTGAGTTCTTCTTGCTGAAACAATTTTTGGACAGATCTTTTACACCCTTTATGAGTCAGTAGTTGTTATGGGGCTGTCCTTTGCCTCAGAACCTTTTCTTCCACTTCTATAAGACAGGTCATTATCTGATTTTGCTTGTTTGGTATATATGCAACTTTATGACTACAGTCTGTTTTCTTGGTGGGCTTGTAGGAAAAGAAAAGGCATATGTAACTTCATAATACTGGCTTGTAGCAGCCTCCCAAGACATTACTACAGCAGTGTAGAAAGAGATGTTTAGATTATGTTCGTGCAACTACAGGTGTAAATCCCCACTGCTTCAGACCCAGGAAATGACAAATGTGTTATTATTCTTCATTACAACCCAATGGCACAGGATGATTTGCAGTATGATTCATAGTTATTATAAGACATCACTTTTCAGTTGTCTATAGCATGGTTGTTCCAGTTTTACATCACAAAGAAAGTCTTTGAGAATGCAGATGCTTTCAGAATCTTTTCTGTTCATTGTAATGCTTCTTCTGTGTTAGCACTAGTAATGTACTTTAATTGCGAGTACAGACCATACCTGCAGACAAATCAGAGAAAGCTATTTGCAGGAAACTTTAAAAAAAAAAATCCTAAATTTTCTATATATGAAAAAAAAAATCAAAATCATATGACTGAAATTAAAAGTTCAGCAGATAATTGCTTTTGCTAATGGTATGAAGTATCACTTATTTAAAAGCCAACCAATAGGACCACCCCCTCCTTTCATTAATGTGTCTGCCTGATTTAACACACATGTAAGAGTTTTTACACACATGTAAGGGTTCATGTTTTTAATTTTAAAGACGGGTGTTGTATTTTGGAGGTGTGATGCCAGCAGTTACCAAGACCTTTGCAATGACTTTTCCTTAGCCCAATCTGAATGTCATGCAGATGAAGCTATCTTATCACTGGGGACCCAGGCTAGTATCTCCCCATAATCCTGTGCAATGCCAGATAGATATGTCAGATTGTTCCATGTTTTCTCAGAAATCTCTAACATGACATTGCATTGCACTCTGTAGATCTACCCAAGGAAGACTGGGGAATTTCATTTCTTTCCCACTTCCCTTAAGTAAAACGTATAGGTACCTTTTTTCTTCATTTCTTGCTCTTTTTTGCTCAGTTCAGTTCCATACCACATGCAAATAGATGAAGTATATCTGGTGATAAGTCAAGGCCTAAATCAACTGATCATAGCCTAGTTCTCAATAAACCCATGTCAAGCTAGTTTCATAACTAAGGAAGGTGAATCGTTTTTTTGGCAAGGTAAGCAATGAAAGCCGATACTAAATGAACTCATGAGACTAAATTGTACTTTCAGTGTTGCAGGTAACATGTTTTTAGCGTTGTCAAGGGGTTCTTTCCTGTATCTGAATCTGAAAAGTGATCACAGCTTTGCTTTCCTCAGAGGTGTGGCCTACTAAAATATAGCCTCAGCAGTGACAGGAATAGTATTTTAGAATGTGATCAAAAATCCTGAGCTTTGTTGTTCAGGAAATTCCCCAGGCAGCCTCTCTGAAGAGCTTCATTACCATACAAAGATGCCCGTTTATATGGGCAAATTACAGAGAGCAGTCACCCACGACCCTTCAGGACGGAGCACCCTCACTGCAGTTGTCTCAAAAGAATGAATGAATGTCATATGTCTTACATAACACGTTTACTGGAGTGATATAAGTGGCCCAAAAAATGATGTGGACAAGAAAACAATTAGACATACCAAAATATACTGGATTGTACCATTCCCATTCACTGAAGAGAGAAAAATTGGTCTTACTGCTCGTGTATCATCTCTGTGTTAGTCTTTGATGCATTGATACAGTAAATGAGAGCAGTCTGGGTAATGTGTAAGGAAGAACAGCCTCTGGTTTCCCCAAGGAAGAGTTTATTTTTTCCATGGACTTCTGATTATAGGAGGTTTTCTCCTTTAGCTTTTGTTTGTTTTACCTTTAACTTTTTTGCACCAAGTGATGTTGAAAAAAGTTCTACAGGAATGAAAGTTACAAAGAGAATTGCTCAGTATTCAAAAATCCATTATACTAAATGTTTCTCATAGCATGTAATGTCACTGTTATACTCCTGATGTGGTTTTGCTAGTTTTCAATAATCTTTTCCAACTTTTTGGTGTATACCATATATGTCAAAGATGAGGTGAACAGGCAGAAAAAGTAGGTTCACAAAGGGATGATTCTGATTATTGTAATAAAATTTCATGCAGAATATAAATACTTTCCTACTGTGCCCACACTTTTCCAGTCCAAAACTATATATGGCCCCACATCAATATTTGCAGAACCAATGCAGAATAATAGAAAATGTTTTGTGGTTACAGGGGATACCCAGGGCTGCTCTTTAAAATTCCTTGTTACTGAAAATATAGAATAGTATTTCTTTCTCTTCTAAAGGACCTCAAAAGTCAGTGTTTGTGTAAATGGTATTGCAACACCACTGAGGCTACACTTGTGCCTCTTGTGGGGTGTTCAGGCTGTCAGTAGTCACAGGGTCTGCCTCTGCACAAGGCTAATTGTGTAGTGGCAACTGGAATGATTGCTCCTATTCTGTGATGGAAAATAATAATCTAGAATTTGGACTCATGGATGAATATGCAGATTAGAATGAGATAAAATATTTAATTTGCCTATTTAATATTTAAATTTTATAATGATTTTGAATCTGTTTGGGTGGAAATCCAAACCTTATGTGAAAACATCATATAATTTTCTTGAATCAAAAGGAATAATTGCATTTCATAATGAATTTTCCCTTATCATGCACATCTAAGGAACTAAGAGGATGAGGTATAAGCCATTCAGCAGCACCCCTCTCAGACCAACCTTTTTAACTCCTTGGTTCCAGATTTAACAAAGCACATAAGCTCCATCTCTAGGTTCCCAATTCACCTTTGACTTCCTAAACAAAAGTTGGAGCTAAAATACTTTGTTGGATCTCAGCCTGGTTCAGGGGTACAACTAATACCATGTTGTCAGAGATTGCCCAGCTTTCATCGTGTGCTTTTTCATGAACAGAGATCGAGTCTGCCTAGAGACTTCCAAGGGACACTGCTTATGTAGCAGCAGGAGGCTCAGGGTATCTACTACAGCAGAGTATCTGTGTGCCAGAAGTCAAAATTAAAGGCATTTTTTCTTTATTGTTGAGTACATATTTGTATTTAAGAATAAAATAGGTTAGGCCTGAATACAATCTCCTTTCCCTGATTTAAGAAGAAGGCTGAGTATAGCCTAAACTAGATTAGATTCCCTGTAGGCAATGGAGAAAAACAGGTAGATCTGTCTCCACTGACTGGGGAGGTAATGTGGGCTCTCAAATTAGTCACTTCTTTTATGTGTATATTGTTAAGTGGAATGAATGCTGGCATGAGCTTTTGTTAGGTTAATAGTAAGCAAAGGACAACTTTTGTGCCTTCAGTCCTGTCCTTCATGGTGTTTCTCTAACATGTAAGCTACTGTACTGATGTAAGTTAATTCTCTGCTAGCTCCCTGCTCTGCAGGTAACATCGTCCAGCCAGCCAGCTTTCCCATTTCTTTCTCATTTTGGATTCTTCTATAAAAATTAAACAGTGTAATGTCAAATATCTAAAATGTTTTGGAAAGTGGTAAGGTTATTGTCAGTTAGAAGGATGCTACTTTTTGCATTTTATATATGCAATGTGTTTTTTTTTTATTTGTTTGTTTGTTTTGGTTTGTTTTTTTACATTCGTGTAACAATCTTCTACCTTAACCTGGAAAATGTTTATTTTGAATTACTCTCTGGTGTTCCTATTTAAACCAAAGTGTCATTGTACTACATTCTCAGAAAAAATTGCATTACTTTTTTTTATTAAGCATGAAGATAATTTCCTAATGTAACTAATGATTCTTTTGTTATTAAGTGAAACCAGGCTGCACAAGCCAATATTACCTAGTTTTGATCACAGAGAAGTCACCATAAAATACTGAGATGAGATAGGAGCCCAAGTATAAGTGAAACTCAGTCATTCCTTTTGACATCCCATCTATAGGAATACTGTCTAGTGGATTATGCTTTAGAATTTCAATGAGCAGCTGCTATTTTAAGGATCCTTCTTGTCATAAAACATCATGGGAGATTACAGCATCCTGTAGCTGATTCAGCTTATTAATTCAAATAAGATCTATTTCATTACAGTTTCATGATGTGCATCATGGAAGCTTTTCTGCTTGCTGCTTGTATCTTAATAATATGGTTGAAGACCAGCAATTGCATAAGAAAATGTAATATGGTATCTCTTAATTCTGAGCCATCTGTCATGCCGGAGCCTGGAAGACTTGGTTATCAGCCATCCTCCAGGAGCCCATGGGAAGTGATGAAGTGAACTCGCTCCATATCCTACTGGGCAGATGGTAGCATTACAGAAACTGTCAGCGCTCACATCCCATTCAGTTGTCAGGATGCAGGCACAAAAGGCTGAGTGGTCACATACACCAAAGGCTTTGAAGGTCAGGCCTTGCGCGTTGGCAGTGCGGGAAGGGGGAGCTGATGTTGCTGCTATGGTGTTGCAGAGAAGCTATTAAAGAGTTCCTTTCAGTTTCAAGGAGATTTCCTCTATCAGTTCTCTTAACCAGCCCTTCTCACAAGCATTTGAAGTAGGAAAAAGTCAATCATTAGGTGTGTTGTCTAAGAGAGGAAGTCCTTTGTCAATCATTAGGTGTTGTTGTCTAAGAGAGCTTCTTTGAGGATGTCAGTGTCACTGAAACACTCATTTCTGACAGATTCATCCAGAGCAGTATCTTCTCCAATATCTTCCCTTTTCCCCCTTGATAAGAGTAGTCCTGATAACCCTGAGCAGTAACAGCTGGTTTCATGAATGTAACATCCGTGTGTCCGTACAGCCATAGCCCGCGGTTAAGCTGCCCCTACGCCACTGTTATCTTTGGGAGATAACACAGACTCATTCCTTTCCTGCCACTAGCTCCTACAGGTATATAATTAACTTCCTACCTATATCAGTGATACATTTATTACTCTTCTGTCTTGTTCTGCTACTCTGGTCATTGATTAAAATGAGAATCAAAACTCCACCTGTCCACTGCTCCAGGGGAAAAGTGAATGAAGTTAATATTATGCACCTGAGATGCAGAGCCTTCATGGGGCTGTAGGAGAGATTCTTATTGTTCACACCCTTGTATGATCATATAGACTGAGCCATAATCTATCCTTTGAATTAAGAGCATCCTGAGAAATTAGATCAATCTGGATAATAGAAAAGTTTAGGTGTATATTCTGTCTTCTCTCTCAAATGGATCAGCAGATCTATTTAGGTCAGTATTTCCAGGACAGTGTTATTGATTTTTTTTTTCATTTTACAGTTTCTCTCTGGCTTAGAAATGAAGAGGTATGAAGTCTAATAATGTGTGCTTTTCTGTTGTATATGGCAGTTAACTGCTTTTTGAAACACTCCGTGTGCTGCCTTCTTCACTCAACCTTGACTGCCATTCAGACTCAAGTGAATGACACATAATGAAAGGTCATTGGGGTTAGAGGTCTTTGAACTCATTAATATTAGCCATCATTCATTTTCATGATACTCAATTTACAATGAATTCAGGATAGCACAACTGTGACATTACATCATAAGTTAATAAAACACTTTTATACCTATCCTTTGGAAGAGAGATGTTTTTTTTAAATAGATCAAAAGGCTTAATTACGTGTTTCATAATGTGGGGAGCAGTACGCACAGGACTGAAGGTAGCCCTGGTATATATGGGAGCACCGTGCAGTGGGTAACTGCTACTCCATTAGGTAATACAGGCAAAATTTATGGAGGGGTGGCAGTTCCTAGAACATCCTTCTCTTCGTAAATCCATGCCTGTCCTCTGACATGCTGAAGGATTAAAGAAAGTCATTCTTCTATTCATCGCATACAGTTTAACTGATTTTCTAGATTTTCAAGAAAAAAACATTGCAACACACCATGGACACAGCTTTTGTTAATAGGTTACTCTCAGTCTCAATGAGAAGTCAAGGATATTTGCAGTCTTCAGCAAACAAAAAAAAAAAAAAAAACTCCTTTATCGTCTTTTAATCATGCTGAATACTTTTCTGCAGTTCCTTAAAAGCAGTAAAAATATTGTAGAGGTCAACCCACGACAATTTATTTAATTAATTTTTAGAAAGTATACGCACCATCCTTCTCAAAGTAAGAGCTTTTCCAGGTGTTTGAGGATGGGAGTCAAACAGTTGAGGCCTCTTTGATCTTGAGTCACTTTTGCAAATCTTGGCCACTGTACATCAGATAGATCTAAGCAATAGATTGGGAATGTAAATATAGCTCCAGATGATTAAGAAATATCTTTTACACTGCAGACCAGGGGAGTAAGTAGAGACTGAAATCTCTGTCTGCAAATACTTTCCGCAAATCTTTCAGTTCTACAAGACTGGTTTTAGCTCTTGCATATTCGTGGGAAACATCTTTACCAAATATGCCAGAGGAAGCCCTTAAATACATTGATAAAATGTGCCTTCTGTTGCTTGTTACAGAATGAGTATTTATATGAAGGTGTTGATGCAAGAGTTATAGAATATGAAGACAACAGACCACTCTTAGATATGTTCCTGCAGAAACCAATGGGTTTATTATCCCTGCTGGATGAGGAAAGTCGATTCCCACAAGCAACAGATCAGACACTTGTAGGTAAGTTTATGGTTTATTTAAAAAGTTTTGTATGATGTCTCCCTGTTACATTTCTGTTTGCAGTGTCCAGTTTGGGGTATATGCTAGCTGTATATTTTCAGTGAGCCCACATTTCAGTATCACAGCATATTTCAGGGAGGCATGCATGCAAGGATGGAAACATCTTTGAAGTTGATTTAGGAAACATGATCAGTAGAAATGAACCTAAGCTGCTGGTCCACATTTTTAATTCTTCTGCCTTCAGGAATTTTTAGCTACAGGGCTTAAAAAATAAAGATCAAACTGAGCTAGAGCTCTAGGTTCATATGCCAAGATGTTCAGCCATAAAGTTCAGCTCTGAGATTGTCAATGAACCATATCTGAACAATAATTTTAGTATTCTTTAAGGATAATGGCTGCAAACCTGCTTCAGTGTCTTTCAGCAAATTATGTGTCCTATTCTTTCTATTCAGAAATAAAAATTAAAACATCTGAATATGTTGTGATTTGGATCTTGATAATTTCAGTGCTTCTGAGTCTCCAGTACAGAGCCCCAGACAAACTGGTAAATGATTCCTCACAATTCCCCAGTGTGGTAGGAAAGATTACTACGTTGTTTCATACATGAAGATCAAAAGCTTAGAAAGGTAAATGATTTTCTGAGGTCACACATTAAAAAACGGTAAAAAGAAAATAACTGATTCAAGAGCTCCCATATTCTCTACACAGTGCCTTTTGTTACAAAGAACATTTTTCTTCCTTTTCCCTTAAAAACATCAGTCTGTTTTGTGCCACTGCATTGTCTAAGAAGTTACACAATATCTTTAAAGGGATCTGGCTTCAGAACACAATTATTGTACAATAACTCCAGTAAGATAAATTTAACTCCAGTAAGATAAACTATGTGTTTCATTTCAGAAAAATTTGAAGACAATTTGAAGTCAAAGTATTTTTGGAGACCCAAAAGAGTAGATCTAACCTTTGGGATTTATCATTATGCAGGAAAGGTAAGAGACCTAATGATATTGGTTGGGGACTGGGGAACTGTAGGGCTGGAAGGAAATGGAAGAGGTCAACTGGGTTGGTTCTCAGCCTTCATCTATTCAGACCTGACATGGAAATGTTGGCAGTGCCATATACCTCAAAAGTAAATTGAAAATTTATTTTCCTTCATACACACATACACACAAAATCAATAACAGAGCTGTGTTTTTTCTTAGATGTCACCAAGTGAATGAACTGACTGTACTATAGCAGAACCAAAAAATCACCATTATGTAACGCAACTCGGAGCTTCTTGCCCTAACTCCCCTAAGTCTTCTGCTGTGCTTTCTCCTACTGCTTCAAATAAGGCTCCAGCTCCATTCTTTCTCCCTTTTAGCCCAAATCCTAACTCATTCACCCCATCAGCCTTACTTCTTAGTCCTGTACTTTGTCATCAGCCAGACAATGCAGGCCCTGCCTTCTGCTTCATTTGATGAACAGCATCTTGCCCTCCTCTACTAGATGACTTATTGCATATGCCTTTACAACCTCAGGAGGAGTTGCTGATGTGCTGAGGGAAGATGCCACTGGCCAGCTGAACCTTGCCTTGTGGAAGCATGAGCTCCCACTTCCTTTTGAGCTCTTTTCAGGGGTATAGATTGGGCATCACTGTCTCACATGGGAAACTGTGTTATGCCTCTGCAGTACTGGAGCAGTTGGCCTGGAAAGAGGCAACATCCTGCCCATCAGCTCATGGAAGATAACTTGCCCCTTGTATAACACAGCCAGCTAGAAAGGACCAGGGGTGACTCCTCTGAACCTCACCTTCAACTGACTAACATTTCACAAGTGTGGCATATGTCACTGCTGAGGAGCAGGGAGACATCTCTGCCTGTACCATTCCCAATATCAGCCACTGAAGCTGGGGATGCCACCAGCCCTTTCCAGTGTTGAACATCATTTTTCATTAGGAAGTTTCTCCCACTGCCTAACTTAAATTTCCGTTGCTGTGATTTAAGCTCATTACTTTTAGTCCCATTTACTGTGAACCTGGAGAACATTTTTTCCTCTTCCTTTACAAGCTTTTTTTTTTTTTTAATTTAAGATTGTCAGTGGGTTGTTTTTTGTGCTTTCTTTTGAAATTAAACATGCCAGTATCTTCTACCTTTTGTTACCTTTTGGCCAGGTTTTCTTGTGGTTCATTTCACGAGTCCTGGAGGTACATTTTGAGTTAGGTATACCATACCTGCATGTGTTCAGAGAGATTTCAATTGCAGATTGTGACTTTGAAGGCTGCCTCTATAATTAATACAGAAATCTCTAGGAAGAGGATCCCTAGGAAGAGGATTGCTCCTCTGGGGCAAGTGCGGCACAATATGAGTGGGACAGAAAGACTGTACAATCATATGGGTAATACTGTGTGATAGGGTTGAAAGCAAGTGCATTGTTAATTATGTGTTCACACCTGAACTGGTGTAAAGGAGGACTACAGTGTGGTTGTCCTACTGCTGGATCCACACTGGCTAAAACTAGTGTTAACACATCTGCGTTAGGGAAAAGAAGTGTCTCAAACTTCCTTGGAGTAATAGATTTGCTTTTAGTGACCTGCACCATAATGGTTCTCAGTATTGAAAAGTTAAAACTGTCAGTGATCTAAAGAAAGACTGTGAGTGAGAGTAAGCCTTGTGGCAGAAAAACTGTTTGTTTCTCTTAATATATTACAAGCCACATGCCAGAGTACTTAAATTTACAGTTACTTTCCAAAAACCCATAAGATGCACTTTTTAAACAGGTTCTGTATAATGCGAGTGGATTCCTAGCCAAAAACAGAGATACCCTGCCAGCTGATATCGTGCTGCTACTGCGATCATCTGAAAACAATCTGACACGACAGTTGGTAACCCACCCTCTTACAAAAACAGGTATTGCTGTTCTGGTAATCTTCCTATCCTCCTTCTCTAGCCTTCATGCTGACCACTGCTGGGTTTCATATGACCATTTATTGATGACTTTATACACTTTGTGGCTTAACTTTCCAACCCTAGAATCTATACAGAATGGAGCCCCTGCCGTCTCAAGCTGCAGGGGAGGGACTGGTCTGGTCAAGTGCGAAGGAAGTGGTAGAGGCTTCTTTCAGGGTCCCCTCTTCAGGTTAGGGGCACGGGACAGGGAGTGGAGTGCATCACTTTTGTTGAGGACTGAACAGAAAGGATCAGGTAAGTCACTGGCCTTTTTTGGACAGGGTATATGTAAGTTGCCTGTTTGTCTCAGTGCAATTTTTCTCTAAAGTAGTAGGAACTAAAGTAGTAGTCCTAACACCTACTGCCAAGAGTGAGGAGACACTCCTCTATTTCCCCATTCTTAGTCCTTTATTGTGTCTAACTGTTGAGGTCCTAGTTGCGAACACTTCCTCAGGGAGTTTTTAAGGGGGTGGAGGAAAGTAACTGGCTCTACAGAAATTGCTCCTAAGTTGCACCTCAGATGAACTAGGCCCTTTGTACAGTGTCCTATGTGCCTTTTTAAGATGGTAGGTAAGTCTCCTTACAACCAGAAAATCTAAGTGGCAAATACCATTTGTGTCCTGTCTTTAAATTCTACCAAGAGGTTACCCAGTAACTGCTGTTACATTATGTATATTATAGCCAGGCAGGGGTTATTTGTTATTGTGTAGTATTGCTCCCTGTGTGAGGGCACTGATGCTGTACAGTACGTACTTTGCAACATTACATTCTTGTACAACTACAAGGAAGAACAGGAAGGCTAAATTGGAAGAGCCTAATGGAAATTTCTCTAAAATTTTATCATTGCTTACAGAAACTGAGGTTTTGGCAAAGCCACTATTCTTCACAAAGGTAGCTTTGCTGGAGAAGTGCAAAATTCAGTCCTTAAGGTCTTTTTTAAGCCAGTATTCTTAAAAAAGCACTAAACACAGTGTCCTTCCCTGAACTTTTTAATGTGTTGATATCTGCTGAGATTTTAAACTATAATTTCTATGGAGCCAAGGTCAGAGCCCAAATGGTCCCAAGAACTTTTGTTATGTTTTACAATATAACTCTGAAAGTTAATCTTCTTGTTAAACATTATCAAACATTGTTTGTAGCCTTTGGAAACTGACCTAAACCATCCACATCCAGCCAACTAAAAGCTAGTTCTCTGGTCTGTCATTCATCTAGAATCAGTGGAAATGTAGAGGCATATCCAGAGTCCAGCCCATCCTGCTCTGCCATCTCAGGTGTTTCTCTTAGGATGGGATAAATCTCTTCTGAAGGTTCCTCTCTTCACGGAATACAACAGGAATCCTATAGACACCTTATGTCCAGACAGCTAATGTTAGGTATAAGTAATCCTCTGTCTTTGCATCCCACCCTGTGACATTCAGCTAAGCACAGGGGATTTTTGGCACTTGATATCATTACATAATAGATGGCACATTAGCTGAGCATCCATATAGTTGCAGCTATTTATCCAACTCTTATCCACCTGTTACTGATAGTACCTGAGCACAGAGAGAGATTACAGGCTCTTGCAATGTGTAATGAGATGTCAGATGTATGATGTTATTAGCAGAAGCAATTGCAGCATGCAGCATTGGGTGGGGTTTATCAACATAAAGTGACATTGTGTAAAGGCCAGAAGCATTTTCATTATTCCTTTAGAAGATCAGTTTCTGTATAAACCACTTCTGTGAACCTCTTCCAAATCATTATGATAGGGGTCGTACTTGACTAAGAGTTCCAAGGTTGGAGTTTTAAGACAAAGTCTATGATAGTAAACAAAACACGGCCAGTGAACAGTAGCTGAAACACTGCCACAGGATTGCCCATTTTGATTAATTGTTAAGCAGCCCTCCCTGGGACACTTCTGGTCCACATCAGCTAGCATTCTCCCAGGAATACCCAGGCACATGTCACAACAAAGTGCAGGCCAGCAATGATTTCCAGTGAGCTCTGTGGGAGGACACAACCCTATTTTTACCAGTTAGTTAGAAGAGTAGAGAAGTATACAGTTTAGCTGTATAGACTTGAGTCATGCCATGTCACGACCTCAGGGCCAGAGAGGGGTGCTAGCACATATTTTTAGCTAATATATGTGTAGCCTTAGAACTAGGATAATAAAATAACATCCTTAGGGTAAAAGCTCACGGATGCTAGAAGATACACCTTTTTTACCTTCTGCAGCAGTGTGTTTATTTTTTTGCTCTAGTAGGTGACGTAAGTGCTGAAGGAGGAAAATTCAGCCCATGTTCCATCATCATGCAATTTCTTCAGAACTTGTTCCATCCCAAGGTGAAAAGAGAAATGAGGACATGCTCAGAAAAAGTCAACGACCTTTATAATCATATGGTTACACTTAATAAGGTGGTTCAACATACTTTTTAGTTTAGATGAGATCTAAGCATTTTGGTAGGTTGCATTCTTTCATCTTCCCATAGGTAACCTGGCACACAGTAAAAGCAAAACTACAATCAGTTACCAGATGTGGACCCCCCAGAAATCAATTAGTCATACAAAGGTAAGAAAACTGATTTTGTGATTCTGCATTTAACCTTATTTTAAACTAGAAAGGCAATACTGTTATTGGTACTGAAAGTGAGCAAGTAACCCCTTCGATGGTTTTTTTTCCCTCTCCTGTTTTCTTTTCTGTTTAGCTGGATATCTTTGTGTTGTGCAATTCATATTCCTTCCGTGAGGTAAAAACCTAACATTTCCCTTCTTTCTGGCTATAGTTTTATAACAATTTCAGAAAAAAAAAATACTTCCTAGCTATATTGTAGCAAAAAGAGAAATTAAAATTTTGGTGTGGAGTACGGTCATGTTCCACAGAGAGTGACCACAATAGCAGTGGCACCAGAATAACAAACAGGACCTCAGACATTGTCAGGTTATTTGTAGCAGTTATTTAGATGTTCTGTTATCAAATTGTGTCCTTGGTGTGTGAGTGTTTGTGTATTGTGTAGCAAAGTAATGTAATGGTGTAACTACTTTGTGCTAGTGATCATGTGGTAACTTTCTCAGTTTTGAGTACTTTTTTTAATTGATGATTTTCTCTGAGGGGTGGTTTGTTGAGGCATTGGGAATGGCATTACATACTCAACAGAGATAAGAAGTGTCTTTTTTTTTTCTTCATCCATATAGAATGAAGCAGGAGATACCGGACATCATCCAAGAGAGACAACCAGTATGAAAACACAGACAGTTGCTTCTTATTTTAGAGTAAGATATCAGATCTTTTAATTTTTTTTTTCTAGAGTGGAATGCATATTTATTCTTTCACCTTTTGAAATGCACCTGTTGAGTTAGAGTCAGCAGTGATGCATTTAGAGTTTGTGAGCTGCTTATAGGGCTCAGCAGTCTATGCAGTACAAATATATAAAGGAGATCGTGATGTTTCATCTCTAATTGTACTCAAACACACAGCCACATTTCCATCACGATGATGCAGGATGATTGATATGAATTGTCTTTCACTCGCCTGCTTTTCCCCAAAGGAGATAAGGGAAAGTTGGATATCAGTCATATAGCATTTCCTTAAGAGTTTAAGAAGTAAAAAAGCAAAATTAATTAATTTGGAGCAGGAGCTACAGAGAAAGATCTTGACTCCTCAGAGGCTATTCTGAGTGCATTCTTTTGGCTCTTTTATCAGTGCTCTTCATTTTTCCAAGTGCTGGCAGTGCTGCTGATCCTGCCATAGAAAATAGCTGTGAAAAGCACTGTTTCCTCCAAAGTCATGCACAGAGTTGGCTTAATGGTGCCCAGGTCTGAATTTCCAGCTCCTCTTATCTCCCAGCAAAAATGTAAAGGTGGCTCAGGTAATCTTCATGACCTTTAAGAGCTCATTTACATCTATGACAGAGAGCAGTAAGGAGCAGGATCTCTGTTTAGTAGACTTAATTGCATGGCTTTTGGGACTGTCAAAGATAATTCCAGCCCAGGTATCATGGTGATCCAAAGCTGGATGGCGTTTTAACGTTCTGGATGGAGAAATGTATTGAATCTACTTCAAAGCTCTTGTCTTTGATTCAGTGCATTACCAACAAATGTAGCAACTGAAGCTGTGAAGGATTCATTATATTTGCACTTTCCTGTTACTATTTGCTGTAGTGGAAATCCCTGCTCAGATCATGCTAGCTAATGCTCTCAAATGAAGATTCAGCTTCATCCCTACTGGTTTACTCATATGCAGATATCCAAGGGTGATTGAGAAAAGCATCTGCTACCTCAGGCTGAGTAGAAAAAATATATATGTCCGTTAGCTTGCCCTATTTGTTTGTGTTCCATTGCCACGAGTGATAAATCTAATTAAGCACTTTGCTGCTTGGTGCAGCATTTGTCCAAAATGGGATTGCATATTTTAATAGGAAACATATGTCTCTTGATGGCCTACACCAGTTTCATGTATCTAACCTACTGCTGAACTGCATTACATCCTGGCTGCCTCTTTCTGTTGAGTCAGGCTGAATCCTGAGTAATGAGCCTCTTCACTTGTGTTTCTATAAGATATTCCCATGAAGCAATTTTATGAAATACAAGTCAAGCTTGTTTACAGCCAGATTCACCTCAGTTGTCATGGGGAGCTACAGACAGCATCCCTCTGTTAGTCTGGCACCCTGGTGAGGTGGGAGGAGTGCAACTTTTGAATTGTGATTTTGTGCATTTCTAGTTTTACCCTCCTCAAAGGTTTGTTCCTGGCAGGGCAGCTGTAGTGTCACCATCAGCCCTAATGAACAAGATATGCTGTATCAGAATAGAGTAAGCAGCCCCTCTTCCAGGGTGACTTTAGGTTCCTCCATCCTATTGAAAGGATGGCAATATTTACTGGCTTGCTGCACTTCCACTGTCCACCCTTAGACTGATGATTTACTCTCTGGACAAATAAAGATCTTCAAATATGTGACAACAGGAAAAAAAAATGCAAGTGGGTTGTAATTGCCTAACAAGAGTCCAAGAAAAGGAAAGAAGTATAAGGAGAGTTTCTGTTGTATATTAGATGAGCTGATGTAGCTGGCAAGCATGGAGAGGCTTCCAGGGACACTACCCTTTCATCAGGTCTGACAGCATTTAACAGCCTTTAACAGCCACACTGTCAATAATAAAGCTCAGTAACAGCTGCACAATCCAATGCCAGGCTAACTGATACAGTTGCCCCAAACACCTATTTGTTCTCTGTCTTCAGTATTAGGCATAAAATGGGCATTCATGTGCTTGTGCATTTCATGAGAATAAGTGGTATGCTTTTAGAAATATTCCTCATTTAACATTCCCTTCTGCAGTTGTACTCAGAATTCAGTTATGACTTCGCAAACAGTGCTTTGCTTCTGCTAAATGTACGGCTTGATATGAACTTGGTGTGGCAGACTCAGCCTAACAGCTGCTGCTATATGCATTGGTCTTCAAGGGAGCCTGCAAAAAAGAGATCATTTTTTAGAACCATAATTAAAGATAATGTTGCTTCCAAGACCAAAGCAGGTGTTCAGTTATTGGCAGTACCATAAATTTTGCATATACCAAAACTGTACTTTGTGAGAATGTCCTGGGTGGACTGTGATACGCCCATGTGGAGTCAGTTTCTCTAAAGTAGTATATGCTGATCTTTTCAAAGCTAGAACTCTTGTTACACAATTTACTTCATCTATCATTAAAGTACCAGCTTACTGAAATCTAAATGGATTTGCACATGAAATAAATCTGATCATATGAAATGAAATTTCAGCTACACCTGGACCTGCATAAAAGTTTTATACTTCTCCTGATAGCAAATATCTTGTTCCTTTCTGCAGTATTCCCTGATGGATTTGTTATCCAAAATGGTCGTTGGCCAGCCTCATTTTGTCAGGTGCATCAAGCCAAACAATGACCGGCAGGCAAACAAGTTTGATAAAGAAAAAGTGCTGGTTCAGCTGCGTTACACCGGAATTCTGGAGACAGCAAGGATTCGAAGACAGGGTTATTCACACCGCATACTCTTTGCTAACTTCATAAAACGGTAACATTGGTGTGAAGAAGTGCCTTTTTCTCTTCTGTCATTGCTGTTCAGTGTTGGTTAAGCATCAGCAATGCGTTTGGCATGGTATTTAAAGAAAAAATACAGAGACATTTCCTGTTAGAAAAGAGATTACAGGCTGGATGACAGGATAGCTCAGGCACAAGATTGGTAAGCCTTTTTGGATTGGTAGGGAAAGATGATGCATCCCAGAATGACTGTTTTATGCTCCATCTGCATTTGATTAAATTATTTGTCGTGCTTATAATCTGAAAATTTTCTTCAAAGACTGGAGGGTTAGAAGTGTAATGCTTCAAATTAAAATGGAGAATCTGGAGTAAGAGCCTCTGAGAAGCACCACCATTTCTCTAGCTCCTGACGTTCAGAACTGTGCAACATCTGCCTTTGCAGGGGGGTGATAATTTGGAATGGCTAATCTAGGACTGAGAAGTTCATTAAGTTCATAGTTCTGTTTGAAATATGCTTTCTAAGTATTAGTCATATGTAAGAAGAATAATGAACTCACTATTATTTTATAATCCCTTTAACTCTCTTCTTCTGCCTCCTCAAAAAATTAATACTGAGCATTTAACCTAGATTTCTCCTTTACAAATAAAGACGCTGATTATTTGCCTCAATCAGAATTTAAGATTTATGGAATGGGGAGTAAAACTGGGAAGAAGCAAGCAACACCCACTCAGACAGAAATGCGTAAAAGTAACAGTGCACTAGAAAGAGAGAGCTAGCCGCAGAGTGCTGCTGGCACATAAGGAGAGGAAAGAGAAAGTAAAGTTTTTATAGCTCAGTATCTGGAAAGAGTATTGCTGGGACTATTACTGTCTTGGAAGAGTGCAGGATGAGAAAAGGTAGTTATCACTGCACCAAGATGTGTTGTGGCTTTTGGTTGCTGCTTTTTATCAAAAACTGCTGTGCAGGTAAAAGAGAGACAGTCAGTGAGCACAATGGGGAAGCTCTCTAGAGAGTGTGCCCCTGATTGCAGTGAGGCTGTGCAGGCCTGAAGCACTGATGATATGGCGCTCACATAGAGATGGATTTTTAATAAGTACCTGTCTCTTTGTCTTTCTTTTATTAGTAGTTGAGACTTACAGGTAGACCTGGGATATTTGAAAAGTTATTTTGTTAAAATAAACCAATTCATTGTGTAATAAAAAAAATATATGTACATATACATACATATATATATAGGAATTGGTGGTCATAATACAGGAATAAGCATTGTCTCCTTTTTTATAGTCCTCTGGGAAATCGTTATCTTCATCTAAAGTTGGTACAACCCAACTTGGTGTATAAACTTTGAGTAACAAGAGAAAAAGCAGAACACAGTGTCAGGAACACACGTAATGGTATTCACATATTTTTTCTGAATTAAAAAACAAAACAAGACAAAATAAATCAAAACAAGACAAGTATAGTTCATTTTGTAATGAAATTACATTCTGGAAAATGCAAGTGCTTTCCTACCTACCAGCTGAGTTGGTATGTTATAGGTAATTTTTATGCATGAGCATCCTGACCTCTTTTCTCAGTCAGAGTTAGTTCTGAGAAATTAGTTTGCCAAATTAAATGCTTACATGATATGTCAAAACATCAAATATTATGTTCCAAAAGGATCTATAAAGCTGAATCCAAGAAGGTAACAAGAGCTGGGATGAATCTCACATGTTTACCATCTAAGCACTTGAAATAAAACAGGAAATCTTCGCGACATTTCTAGATATGAAGTAAGCTAATTTAGGCAGAAAAACACAAATATTTTTATCTTGCCACTGAAATCACTTTCACAGAGAGTCAGAGCAGCAAAGCACTGGCACACAGCCCCATTTGGGTTGCACACTTTTTTAAACCTTTCAATGTTGACATAGAATTAAACAGCCCTCCAGGGTGTGCAATATGTCACTCATCCACTTTTAATTGAGTTTCTTAGTGCTGCATATAAATCACAGCAATTTTTTTAGTGAGCTTTTTTTTTTTCAGTGCTATGTTTTCTTTCATGCAACTGTTTTTATTGTTTAAATGAATGATTTAAATGTATTTGCATATATTGTTCACCGTTAATGGAATAACAAATCATATATTTGTCTTTAGGTATTATCTCATCTGTTACAAAACAAATGATGATCCTCCAGTCAGCCCGGAAACCTGTGCTGCCATCTTGGAAAAAGCTCACCTGGACAACTGGGTTCTTGGAAAAACTAAAGTAATTAGATATAGATATAGATATATACACTGTAACAGCATTATTGCACTATGTCACTTAATTTATTAGACAATTGGTTTTCTCATCCATTTGATTGGTGTAGCTCTTGGTCTCTCCTGGTACTAAAACAAAAACAAAACAGAAAAACAGACTTTGCTGGGTAATGTTCCATGATTCCTGGCTGAAATCCTGAGCCAGTAGTGTGTTAAAATTCTGATTGACTGTAATGAGGCCACAGTCTGCCTCACCTGTACGAAGCAGTATGTGACAATGACACTGCTTGCATCATTTTTCCAAAAATGTGATAGTAAGGATCAGCTCATACTTCTTTCTTGTAGCAGTCAGACTCACAAGGGGAGGGGAGAAGGTTTTCACCTTCCAGCTAGAGGGATCTGTGCTAGAGTTTGTTGAGCACTGGGAGAAGACATAGATCTCAGATATGTGAAGTCGGAGGAAGGCTTTTCTTGATATACAAGAAAT
The DNA here is from genome assembly GCF_964211835.1 of Anser anser. Lineage (NCBI taxonomy): Eukaryota > Metazoa > Chordata > Aves > Anseriformes > Anatidae > Anser > Anser anser. Next base: position 145,113,645 of record NC_139721.1, read on the forward strand.
ATGTTTGTTCCCATACTCATGCCATTGGTTCTAGCTCACCAGCCTTCCCAGTGCACCCAAGAGGCCCCCCCGGCCCTGACATGATGGATCCCAGGAGATCTGCCAGAAAAAAAATAAGCTGTCAGACAAATACTGCACCAAGTCTCAGTCTTCTAATGTAACAGAAGTGCATGGAAAAGGGAGAGGGACAAATGGATCCTAGATGGATCCTAAACTGCACGAAATACAAAAACACCTCAGAGCAGAAGAAACAATTCTTCTTCTGAGACATATTCCTGGATAGGCCGGACAAGCCATGAAGTTACCTCCTCCTCAACATTTATTTCCCTTTGCTGTCTTAGTGAGGCTAATGGATAACATGTAGTGAAGGGAAGGGTGTTTTGAGATATGAGATCTATATTGTATGTTTACTTAATTAGAGTTAACCTGTATCTGTACTAGAGTGATCAAAGATCACGGGGAATTCTGTAAAATGAGAGTAATTGTTGTCTTAATTGCACAAGCTCTATCTACATATTCTATTTTATACTAATGTAAACCAGGAATGTGTTTGTATCCCTCATGCTGGGCTAGTTGTTAAGGATCTACATGAGCTTCATGCTTGATAAAAGCAATTTAGTAAATAAACAATGCCTTACATTTAAACTGGGAAAGTTTTAGATTTGGATCACCTGTATGCAATATACATCAGATTTCTGAGGTTAGCGAAACCGTCAGACTCTTAGGTTTGAAAACAGATTTGTAGTTACAGCCCGAGGTTTTGCACTGGGACTATGAAACAGGGCCACTCTGTCTAAGCCGCATTAACTAGAACTACTGCTTGTCTGCTTACTCTTTTTAAGGTGTTCCTCAAATACTATCACGTGGAGCAGCTGAATTTAATGCGAAAGGAGACAGTTGACATGATTATTTTGATTCAGGCTTATGTCAGAGGGTGGCTGGTGTCAAGGAGATACAAAAAGATAAAGGAACAAAGGGAACAAAGTGCTATTAAAATACAGTCAGGTAATAGTTTTAAAACATTTAGCATTTTCCTTAAATCTAGCACATGTGTGTAGCTGATAGATGGATGTGCATGCCGGATGTGGATTTTGCTGTTTTTCTGCTGTTACATTTTACAAAATATCTAATACTTCATGATATTTATTTTTATGAAGAAAAATTTCTTTTAACCAGCTTATGACAATCTTCTTACCAAAGCTACATTTATCAATGTTGCATTTAAAGACAGTTTTAACAATGGAAGGACATGATTGCATAAATGATACTGTTATTAATAATATTCTGACATGCTCTGACAAGGTTGTGCAATATAATAATGAAAATATAATGTATTAACTGTCCAAGACAATAAGACCAATTATGCCTTTGATGAAGACGTCAGTTGAAATTTTTAATATATTTCAAACAGCATCTTATTTTACATTTTGATTCTCTCATGTTTGTATTTATTTCATTCTTAATAATGTTACTCACCATAAAATGTAGTTTTTTATGGAGATTCGTATTGCTTGTGCTTTTTTGCCATTTTTGGGAAGATAAAGCCTGAAAAAAAATATGAATATTTTAATGGAGGCCTATGATTCCTTACAGACTCTTTTTATTTTTAAAGCCTTTTTGTGTATCTTAATGGATTATTTATTTTTTCATATCTCTTTTCAGCTTACAGGGGTTTTGTTGCTCGTAAAGAATACACAAAAGCAAAACGTAATCAAAAAATGGAAAAATACATTGTTAGACTTCAAGCAAGTAAGAATTGTTTGCTTTCCATGTTTTTAACATGCTATCCAAACACAATATGTTGATCCAGATTCTTTGCTGTTACCTAGCTACACTGATTGACTATGCTCATTTACAGATTCTAACGTATAATTTATCTATTATATATCTATATGCAGTGGTTGAGGCAGGTCAATGTATTCCACTACGTGTACCTCAAAGCAGCATAGAGGCCCTTTCCACAGCTGGGAGGTGGGCTGGTTAAATGCCACGGCAAGACTTTCACTCCTAGTTTGTTATGTCTAATTATTGCAGCTGATGCTGTTGAAGCCCTGTATGAGATTATGTGCATATAATGCGTGTGTGCATGCTGTTCAGTTGGGAATAGGTTTTGCTACATATCAGTTATGTTTGAGAAGACTACAACCTGTAATTTCACTTGTATCTGATTCTTTTTTTTTTGCCAGGACTCAGTCTGAAATTATTCTGCCACTTCTGCAGCAATAATCACCTTGCACCTTGTTGTATACTATATGACATCCCTTTTTCCTTCCTTTCTGTCCCTCCTGTCCCTGCAGAGATGTCCCAGAGCCAGATGTAGTCTAGGCAGCTCTGAAATCAGTGGCAATACAACTCAGAGAGGCACAGGTCTGAAAACAGCTGGCACAAATCTGCACAGTGCTTTTAGTAATTACAAAGGTAGTTACCCCAAACATAAGCTAATGCTGCCAGTACCCAGGCTATCTAGATGTAAACTTCCTCTGATATGCCTTCATGAGTATATACCAACACTAGTGTTGGTTTTAATCATTGTCACAAGCATCTGTTAATTACATTGAGCCAATGTTAGAGTGTACTGAAGAGCACTTTGCTGCAGTCGGTATAATTTTATCAGCATAAAAAGCAACCTAAAACCAGAATAAAATTCAGTGATGTGCCAAAAATAATTACCCATCTGAAACTTGTCAATTATTGTAGAATATTTTGCAAATGCAAAACTATGAATTTATCACTTTACTCAGTTTGTTGATCTCCCCAGTGTTTCCTCTCGTCCACCTTCTTTATCTTGAACATAGTTTCAAGGTTTTTTTCAGTGCACAAGAAGCTAAAGCAGAAGGAAGTGCATTTTTACTTAACTCTCAGAGTATTTTTTCCTATTTATTTTTAAGTCAATACAAAACCTCTCTTCCAGTTTGAAAGCAATGCTTAGATAGCCACAATATCAAAACAAAAGCAAACTTCAAAAGTGAACCAGAATAAGTCTAAAAAGGCCATATTTGGCTTACATAGCATGTCCACTGACAATGTAACTTGATATATTTAAAATTATCTCCTGTTGACTTATTTTTAAAGGGAAATGGAATGAGAATTTGCCCAAGAAGTCCAAGAAACTCTGAAAGTATTCAAAATGCTTTACAATTTGCACTTTTCTAAAGCCCTGCCAGACAGCAAAATGAAACCCAAGTGTGCCACTTTGAACAAATATTTGAGTTCCTTTACTCTATGTCCAGTTATCAATATGTAATTTATGGCCCTTTCATACAGTGCTTCTTACACCGATCCACTGCAACTAGTGTAGCCCAAGCTGGTCTAAATTGTGAATAGGGAATGCTAAAGCAAAAACAAACAAACAAACAAACAAAAAACTAACATAATGTTTTATGAATGTGTTAGGACAGACTGCTTATGCTCCTCTCCTGTTCTTAAGTGAGCTTGACCTTCCTCTGTGATGCACAACACTCAGCACAGTTGGAATGAGAGTTCCCGTATCTACCATCTCCTCAGGGTAGTTAAATCACCTGAATCCTCTATCCCCATAGTCCTGCTATTGCATTTGGAGTTAGAGTTCAACAGAAATATTTTGACAAAACACTTTGTTCATCTTATTTTGCCAGGGATTAGCGGATTTGTGCAGAATCTTTGAAATTGCAGGCTTGTCCAAACCACAGCACTGTGGAGAGTGTGCTAGTTTCCATTAGGAAATGATTTGCAACTTCAGGAATTTTTGAAGCAACATTCTGAATGGGATTCAGTTTCTGATTATGACACCTCAGTGTAGATCTCTGAAAGTGACCTAGGTTTCTAAACTCCTCTTATAGTCAGCAGAGCCTAGAGTTTGAGTAATTTTATTCTAAACCACCAAATGCTCAGCAAATTTGTACCTATATTGGTATCTGGTGCCATTCGAGATGCCCCAGGTTATCGTGTCTGGCCTCCAGCTTTATTTCATGTGGCACACCCAACTTCCTCTCAGCAGAAAGCCCAGTCTGTTTCGACGTGTCTGCCAGCTCCATGTGGATGCTTTAGGCATCGTGGAGTATTTCAGATGGCACTAGATACTCACGTGCCAGCAAGCATATTAAGCCCCTAGTGACTACTCATTGACTTTAACAAGAGTTTAGAGACTTAGCACAATTGCAAACACCTTCATATACACACCTAACTTTAGTTACCTTCACCTGGAGCTGAATCCCAGTCCTTACACTACCAACTGGTATAGTGGTGAGGGTGCATATGTGTCTGGTGAGAGACCTATCTTTGAGTATTTATCCTGGTTCACAACAGAAACTTGAACTTAAACATGCCACAAAGCAAAAGTACTGAGTATGCTTGCCACAGTGTGCCTGGTTATTTGGGAGCTTAGTTCACTTTTCATGCTGAGCTTTTTCATTTTGAATAATGAGTCTTTGCAAAAGGAGCATGAGCGAGGTCTGATATAATTGCTGAGCTATAAAATTTTCAGTTTCTCTCTGATCTGGTGAATGTTCAGCTAAGGAATTAAAGTTCCAAGCCTGTGCCAGAAGACAGGCTGGTAATCTCTATAGTCTGATTGCCAGGTGTTTCCCAGGGAAATAAAGACCTTGAGTCAAATCAATTGCCTGAATCAGGCAAAGCAGGTACGTGGCACTGAGAGCACAGTGTTCTAGACGCACTTCGACAGCACTATGGTTCTGTGTCTTTCAACATCTTCCTTTATTTTTTTCATTCCAATAAAATACTGAGAAAGATCTTGCTTGTGTCCTCATGTAGAACGGCTGCAGCTTTCTGAAATCCCAAAAGGTTTTGTGGGACAGAATCATTTCAGCTGAAATGTAATCATAATTACTGCCCCAGTCTGTATGCTCTTATTTCTCCTTTTTTTGTTGTTGTTTATTTTTGTTATTTGTTTTGTTTAATGATGTTATCATTTAACTCTCTGAAATGTTTGGGATACCCGTTGTTTGTTGCCTAAGGTTGTTTTATATTACAAATTATGTCAGTTGCCAGAGGATACTTACTCAGGAAGAAGAGGAAAGAACTAACTGGGGCAAGGAACAAAGCAGCAACCGTAATTCAGTCTCACTACAGGGGATATAAGGAGAGGAAGAACTTCAAAAAGAGGAGGTAGTAATGTTTTCCATCTCTTCTGTCACTGTGTCCCTTTTTAGTAACTACACTGATAAAAACAGGATATAATCTAAAAGTGAAGCAAATTAGAATTATTCTAGATGTATATGTAGTAATGTACATTCACTTGGAGTTCTTTCAGTGTCAGTAGGCAATTTTCTCATATTTTCAAGCTCAGGGAATAATGGCATATTTAGCGGAAAGATAAACAATACTGTGTTTTACCTGTAATGTTAATGTAACTTGTAAATGAATCTCTTTTTGGAACTGGCTCATTGCAAAAAAATGCTCAGACAAGAGCAAGAAATAGGCATCTGCAAGGAACTGCTCTCATCTTAAGTCACTGTCTGATAAGCATAGGTGATGACAAGCAGGAACCTAGAAGACTTGCTCAGATCAGACAGCTGAAAGTAAGGGGAGGCAAACCACTTTCTAAATACTTCTGCAAGATGGCTGTATTCCCAGTCACTGAAGAGGAGCACTTTGCACATCACCATCTTGTTTTCAGTGACAGCATTTCAGTAGCTGGAGACTACTCCAGAGAGGTAGAAAGCAGCTGTGAATGAGTCAAAAGCCTTTCTCAGGAGGCAAAGGGGAGGAACAGCGTGGCAGATTTCACCTGGCACTTAAGTTTTATAGACAGTAACAAACACAGTGGAGGGAATAGGTCTTTGAAGTTTGACCTGGACCTATGCCCAGGATTATAGAAAGAAAACAGTCCAGTGTGAAGTGAGGCAGTTTTCTTTCATTAATACATTTAGGGTTGTGTGTATTTATACACAGTGGAGGTGCTACAAATTTTCTGCCTTACATTCTCGTTAAACTTTCAATTAATTCTTTTTCTGTTTTATCACCTGCCCTTGTGCAGCAATTTTCTGTGAACAGTTTAACAGGGATATCCCTTTTAACATTAAGAAGTATTAGTCAATAGAAAAACATAGATTGGTTTTCTATCTTCAATTCCAGCTATGTGCATTAAATCTTTCCCATCTTGCAATGCATCAAATTGCCTTTTACTACACAAGCATCACCAAAGGTAGTTGCAAAGTTGTTACTATCCTTCATCTCCTTCAGCTATAATTTCTCCCAAAATTCTATTCCATTCAGGGAATCACTTAGAAAGAAACAAACCGAAAATGCATCATCCTTTAGTGAAAAGGAAAAGGATGAAGAACTTCAAGATAATGAGCAAAGTCCAGCTGGAGTGAAGAGTGCCCTTCCAAAAACAGAGGAAGAAGCAGCTATTATTGTTCAGAGCAATTACAGAGGCTACAGAGCCCGTAAAAAAATAAAGGAACAGTGTAAAAAAATAGGAGAGGAAGAATTATCTGTTGTCGAATACCTTGAAGCACAACTGCAGCCACTTCAAAATGTTATACTAGAAGAAGCAGTGAACGAGGAGATTCAAGATGAAGGTGATGCTGTTACTGATAGTGAGTGCGCTAGAGATAGCGACATAGGGAATGTACAGGAGCAAAAGAAAATGCCTGCTAAAGAAGAGACAGTTTCCATGAAGCAGAACCCTGCAGTAGAGCATGCTGGTGAAGGTGAAGACCAGGCGTCTTTGGAAGAGTCATCCAGCGAAACTTCTGTCAAAATCACAGCTGAACCTGATCTCCAGCAAGGGCAAAGTAACCAAGACACACTCAGTGCAGATGGGCAAAATCAAGAATCTGCTGTGGTCCAGCCCAAGACTAATGGGGATGTGGAAAGAAACCATGTGAAACATGAAGTGATGATGCATAGAGAATGTAAAGGAATTATAAGAAAAGAGTCAATAAGAGGCTCACGGAAGCATGCTGAAGCAGAAAAACGAGATTCAGAAGACAAAGAGAAGGCAGCAGTGGTTATTCAGAGCAATTACAGGGGTTACAGAAGGAGAGGACAACTCAGAAAAGAAGGGAAATTACCTTGCAAAAGCCAAGAGAAAACTATAAAGGAGCCAACAGAAGCAGTACACATTCAAAATAATGATCCCCAAACAACAAAAGATAGGGAAAGCACTGTTATGGAGGCTGAGGACTCTAAGACACTGAAGGGAGGTTCAGAGAAAGAGCCTTGTGATTTGGCAGCTTTTTCGCGGCAGGTAAGAAGCTTATAAGCTAAATTTGTTAAACATAACACACTGAGCAATGACAGAATGGCAAAGTTATTTAACTGACTTCAGTGGAACCAAGTTTTCACTCTCTCAACTGAGATTGATGGTATTTTTAATTCGTGTTGCATAAAAAGGTATATTTGGGGCTGCAAGAGAAATACCCTTTTCAGGAAGGAGGGAAAGATGAAGTTAGAAAAATGGGAAAAAATTGTGTCAGTATTAACCTAAATGCAGAAGCTCTGGCTTTATTGAAATGTGCATTTACCAAGCAAGGCCCTTAATTCAGCATTTGAAATGTCTCTGTAAATAAAACTGTAAGCTGCTGTGTCAGTGCCAGGGACTTGCATGTGTGCCAAGATGCATGCCTACAGTTGCAGAAGCTGTTCTGCATCCCGACATCAGCAAGACACCATCTGCTCACCTGAGTGAACCAATATGAAGTAGCTGCAGGACTGGGCAGTAGTGTGGGGTTTCCTACACTTTTGTTTGGTTGGTTTTAAGGAGAGGGCTGGGAGGTAAGTGTGGTAGGGGCCTGCATAGTAGCTGGAGCAATTCCTTTTAAATTCATTATCAAGCCCACCATTTTACCCTTGCTTACCTTGGAACATATATATACTTACTTATATAATAATGAGAAATCCTGTGTTACATTTTTTCAGATATCGAAATTATCTGAAGACTACTTAGCGTTGCAGCAAAAATTAAATGAAATGATATTGTCACATCAGCTGAGACCTGTGATGCTGTCCAAAGATAAGCAAACTAATGACCAACTTTCTTCTAATGTTTGTCAGTCAGGTAATGTTGAACCTTACTGTTTAGGCCGAATTTTCATTTGTTAACAGGGCTGTCAAGAAACAACTCCTATTCATGGTTTAAAGGCCAGGGACTAGAAGAGGAACTAGCTCTGGCTTCTCATGTAACTCAGGCTGTTTGTTTCTGTACTAAGCCTCATATCGGTATGTGTCTGAAAAATACTTTCCAGAGAAATGTCCAAGCATGACTGGGATTTACACATTTACCGTTTTTCTTGGTACTTTGTTTCAGCGCTTCTTAAGATTGGTGAATGGATCATCATGAGGCCTAGACACAGCATATCTAGTAATAATTTTATTTGGTAAAAAATCCACATTGACTCTTTTTTATTCATTGTTCCTCAGCAGTATGTGTCATGGATGAGATATGCAGCTATGTTTTAAAAACAAAATATTTTTAGGTACTATGTCAAACACTTTGCCACGGTTTATCACATTTATGCTGAGTAAAAATTTTAGCTACCCAGAAGTGCAACTGAGTCTAGCAATACTTGCAACTCCTCCCCGTGTTGGTGGGCATGACTTTAAAATTATAAGTAAATTCTTATTAATAATTAGCATCCATTTGACTTACATACTTAAGAGGATATTACCTCTGAAGACACACTCCGAAGATACATATATTCCAGTTAGCATGGGCAGTAGGGTTCTCAAAATGTAACCATTCTTGGAGCAGGTTAGGTGCAGTGGGGAGGAGTACTGGTAGGTGGAAGACATGGCATTCAGAGTGTGCCCCACCAGGAGGTCCACAAAGAGCTGACGAAGTCGCTCAAGCCTTTTCAGTTGGAGTGGACGTAATGGGTTTTCCTCAGCCTGTTTTTTGGGCCGCAGATGCAGAGGAAGACGAGGGCAAACATGGCAGTTGGCTGGGTGGGCCTCCATTTCTGCAGGGCAGCTTGTGCCAGCTATGCCACTTCCCTGCCTCTGGGGAAGAGCTCTGCTCACCTCTGTACAGCTGGGATCAAATGCAGAAGTGCCCCTGGCCGCCCGGAGCCAATTGTAATACTTGCATTATAACGTTGTGGCATTGGTTGCCATGTTTGCTAAAACATCATTCAGATCCCATGGCTAAGTGGAAGAGATCCTAAAGGTACTGCACCCCCACTTTGCAGTCCTTTCAAGAGGTCAAGCATCTAAAATGAGGGCTTGGTGCTTTGAAAATCTAAACCTCCAAGTATAAACTGGCTGCTCCTAGATAATCTGTGTAGATCAACCTGTTCCCAAAAAATAACAAAAAGAATACAAATGTGAAGTTAAAAACGAAGTTTCGTGATCTTTCACTAAAGGCTGAATAATGTTTGGGTTTGTACTGAGTTCTTTATTAAATATTGCAGATTTTTTATGAGGTAGATCTGAGGGATTAAAAATGTGTGCTATGGAAAATAGCTCTTGGTTCTTACACATTCTTCCTCCAGAAGCCAGGGAAGAGAGGTAGATAGAGGGATGAGAATAAAAAAATCCCTGTTTAACCAGTTAAAGGTCTCATTACTTACACCAGTGAACACAGTGAAAGTGTATCAGTATGTTCATGCCATGCGCAGAATAGAACAACGTCCTCCCTAAGCGCTGCTATAAATTTAAGTAGCTCTGCAAGAGGCAAGCGAATGTCAGAGCTTGTCACCTGTGCAAGCAACCCTGCTTAAATTGGTTACCAGTCAGCCACTTAACTTCCCTTTGTTTTTGAAAATGTCACAGTGTTTTACATCTCTGTGGTGTTATAATACAGTATTTTTCCAATGGTGAAGTGTGTGAAAGTGCTGCTTGTATCTTTTTGAACGTGGAAGTGAAGAGCGTCATACATTTCTTTGAACCAAGTCCCAAGTTTTTAAAACAACAGTGAAACAGTTGTTGAGTGGCATAAGGACTTTGGTCTCATTTTGATGAATAGAAAGAAATGCGACATTTTTACAAGCTGGTATTATGTGGCTTTAACAAAAGGAGGATTTATTTTCTTATTTTTTTCTCCTGGCAATGTGTGTATGTGTGATATGACAGCACTTTGCTCTTTTGTGTACCAGGCATAGTCTTTGGGAATGTTTTGATCCTTTTTTTTTTCTTCTCTTTAAGTTACAGGTGCAAAAAGTGACTGTTTGTTAATAATGTCTAATTGCCTTTTGCAAAAAATGTCAGCAATGGTAATCATAATCCATGTTTGGACAGAGTTACTCTTTTCAACGTGAATGCATTTCAAATGAAACAGTGGGTACTATTTGACCACAAAGCTACAAATGAATTCAGTACAAACAGAAATGTGCTACTAAGGCACAGGCCTGCTAGTGTCCTGCTTTGCCCTTAAATGTTGTAAAGCATGAGTTGGCCTCTTCTATCTCAAACCAAACTAGCCTTTCCAGCCTGCTTACGGCTCTCCAGCCAGTAACTCACTTAATGCTCTGCTCCAGTAAGTAAAACTGCTCCAAAGCCAGCTTTTATTATAACTGTTGTTCCCAATCTTTTTGTAGCCAGCTGTCCCATGGTACAACAGGCAGTATTACACTTGGAGCTGGGTCTGGTTCCTTGGCCCTTCTTGCCCAGGTGGTCTGAGTTGGGCAGCTGTAGTCCCTGTGTGCTGCGTTCCCGTCGTACCTCACACAAGTTGTGTGGCTACTCGTGATAAAGGTGACAAAGGTGACTTTTGACAGATAGTGAATGTTATAAAAGCAAGGCAAGCCAGCTGGCCTCTAGTCAAACTTTGTCCCTTCCAAGCCATGATGTGAAATTTCAGTCTCCACACCACGGTCAGTCTGACAGTGAACAGCAGCTCAGCCGCTCGCCTAGGGCATGGCGGGATGGCAGCAGGGGCCTGAGCCTTGATTCCTCACATCCCTGCAGCCGTATTTATAACTGCTAAGCCTCACTGAAAGACCTTTCTTGGTATGGAACATGAATGTGTTTTTTTTCTACATTCAAACGTAATTCACACGACAGGAAAACTGTTTCCTTTCCAGCTAAGATCAGTCAAAAGAAGATGCTGCAGCAATTCCCAGGTGTGCCTGGGAGCTGGTTGGAGCCTAAGCATTACAGAACTCAATCACAAGGCTGCATTGTCTCAACTTAAGCAGATATTTATTATAGCAAATACGATCTACCTGGATGTGCAGAATAGGTAAATAAAAGTGTGCCTATGATCATGTAGGTTGCACTGTCTACAAAACAGGAGTTACCAGCGGCCTGGATTTCTTACTTTCTGCATGCAGTGTAGTGAGATCTCTGACAACTACAGAAAATAAAGATTTGAGATAATGTGCTGCAGACTGCCATGCTAAAGTGAAGCAGGTAGACATGGTGAGTGATGACTGTCTGTTATTAAACAGGGAGGAGCCTTCCTGTCCTCTTGCGTACATTATGTGTTACAGTACAGTTTATAAACACACATTTACAGAAGGATACACTTTTACTGCAGGTTTCTCTCTAGGGCAACCTTTGCTGCCCTACCCTTATGAAAGCAGAGGTTGCTAGCAGTTGTTTAAATCATGTAGTATTTGCCTGCATCTAATTACTCTGGTGGTTTACACTTATTTACATATCTTCCTCAGCTTCACTGGTTTTATATGTCATTTTACACCTATAACATGTGAATTGTTTTTATAGCTTTATGCCAGATAGGAATGCTTGTCTGCCTTCATCAGTGGGTAGGTGGCCACTGTCAGTTTTAGAACTTACCTGCTCCTATAACAGAACTTACCTGCTCCTATAATAAAATATTTTATTGTATTGCTGCCCACAGAAGGGAAGGAACTGCGGGACATCTGGGTGGCGAACTGTGACAAGTGTTCAGATTTTCAAAGTTGTTTATTTTAATAAAAATGCAAATCCTGCAATTTAAAGAACCTATGAGCCAAAAGGTTAAATGAGTCTTAAATCTACAAGGTTAAATTGTTCATAAGTGAATTTAAAATGCACAAGGTACACTGCACAAGGTTACTGGAATAAACAATATTCCCCGTGGCTCAAATCACCAAGTAGGTTATATTTTCTTGTTAAATACATTCAGCAAACATAATGGCTATATCCCAGGACTGCACTTTTGGACTACTAGTGAGCCTTGGGGTTACAGCAGTGTTAGCATAGATGCACTATCTAGTTTTTTGAGGTCGAAACCTGAAGGCGTGGGAATTTGATCATGATGGGAACAGATTTATTTTTTTTACCAGATGAATAATGGTGCTCATCTTTGTAAGTATTAAATGACAGTTCAAGTACGAAATCTCTGGAAGAGAATTTTCTATATTTAAAATGAAATTCACTGGAAACAAGGAGCTCCTGTGCAGCTGAGAGCCTATTCAGCTACACGAAGCCGTGAGTCAGGCAGGGTTTTCACCCGGTATTCCTCCTGCTGTAGGTTGCTGCAGCACTGTTTTCACTGAGTACTTGGGCAGCCTTTGCAGGAAAAAAGGAGCTCTTCTAGTGCTAGGGGAGCAGAGCAGTATTGAGGCCAGTCTTTTCCTCTTTGCACAGAGGAACTGAGTGGCCAGCTGTGGAGCACTGAAGAGTGGGCCTGGAGAAAAGCAGGGCAGTGAAGGGCTTGTGCTATTTGGTCATTCTTTGGGCACCATGCAGCCAGGGCACATAAGATCTGTGCTGGGAGCTGGTTAGACCCATTGGCAGAGCATGAGGTGAGGGAAGGTGAGGAAGTGGAGCAAAGCCATTTCCCTAAAACATCCTTTCCTAAACAACAATCAGGCTAGGCCACCAGACTCTCAGATATGAGAGTATCAGTATCAGCCAGAGACTGAAACTGCCTCCCTTGGTGAGGCGGGCAGGACTTAGGCATGAGAGATCAAACATTGTCAACTACTGTTGGGTGCAACTAGAAAGCTCTCCATCTCTTGCAGTTCCTAGTTCTAAGTCTGTGCCAGAATAATCCCCCTATGTTTTTTTAGATTGCTAAAAGCTTGTGTCCATCAACCATAATTTCCAATTCTTGGCATGGGTGAACATCATATGAATAAACAAGCCCTAAAAATTACTAACCAGAACATTAAAGAATAGTGCTTTTTCTACGTGCATTTCCCCAAACTCAATTTACTTTTTTTTTTTTTGGTACAATTAACACAACAAAAAGGAATGCACCTAAATGCTGTAAGCAGTAATAGCTGTTAATTTATTGTTGTCATGTCCTGGAATTCCAGTTACTATCTCTGCATTTTTCTGATTACTTCCAATCTCCCCAACAAAACCCAGACAATTACAGGTCCTACTGCCTCTTTGTTTGTTTGTGGTTGTTGTTGTTGATGTATTGTTTTTTGTTTTTGTTTCTTTTTTTCTTGCTTATTTCTGAGACTAGCTTTATACTTCCTGTCCCCATAAGATGTGGAGCAACGCTGAATCAAACAAGTAACATTTCACTTAGGTGGCCTGCAGACAAGTTTATCTGTTTCTCCAGGTGGCCTAAGAAACAGAGACCTTTCATCACTTAGATGCTTATCACAGCTGTAAGCACGCTATTTCTTCAGTCTTCGGTATAAGTCATATGTTAATTTACATTAGCATCCATGGATGTTGATTCCTCTAGACTGTTATCTTCCAAGTTTATCATTGTACGTCAGGATGTGCAGATACATTTCAATGTAAAGGGCTGGTGTTACTGACTCATCTTTATTCAAGCATTTCTTGCCTGTACTTGAATGTTTCAAACATGCACTGCTCTCTGCAGTTTCTGTGGTTTGAGGTGGTGTTCAGGATACACATACACTAAATAGCAGCCACACTGTTCACACACCTTGGCTGACCCTTAGCACTGTAACTTGTTCATTCTCTTGGAGAGTGAACTTAACTTTTGTTAAACTTTCCACCATCACTTGATCAAATGTATGTTGTGATGGTCTGCTTCAGGTTTGGGCAGCGGAGAGATTTAACTTCCTGGGCATGGATTACAGCATGGCACACATTCACTGTTAAGCTCAAAAACCTTCCTACAGGAGGATCTTTAGCAAAAATAAGCAATGAGGTGTTTTACTATGGAGAGATCAGGCTTCGAAAGAAACATTTTCTTTGTTATGGACTACAGAAGCAACATAATTGGCCTATTAATAAGTGAATGATTTTACACCTTTCTGCTTCATTGCTTAATGCAGAAAGGTATAGGCCATCTAGAAAACAAGCACATCAAACTCACCATTTATCAGGACTGGGCATTTAATTTGCCTTCCACCTTTACTCTACCAAGTAAATGATTTCTGGAACTATCAGCAGCTAATAAAAAGTAAATCTTACTTTGTGCAGTGAGTTATCCAATACCACAAACAACTACCACACCGGCTGTATTTCAGTAGCAATGAACACAGACATCTAAGTGCAGAGGGAAATCACAAGTTTACTTTCCGGGGAGACAAAGAAAGCTAAATCCAGCAAGCTACTTTTAACGTACCGTGTGATTTAAAGGCAAAATTCAGGATTGCTTTTTCAGCCTCCTATGTAATTCTAAAAAGGAACAACGGATGTCCAAGCTTAGAATACTGGCTGCCCCAGCAGGATACTTCTGTCCCTTCGGTTCTTTTGCATAGCTTGTACATATGTAACATGCATGAGCCCAGATAATTAGGTATTTTTTTCCTAAAACCCTTATCATTGTCAAAATTATTTTTTTAAATGGAAGACGAGTCTTCTTTGCAGAGCACATATGCAAGAAGTGTACAACTAATTTCAGGTGGAATAATTGTTGTCTAGAATATGAGAATGCTTTCATGTGTTTGACAGTGATGAATTAAATAATGTAACAGCATACATCGTTACAGATTCTTGGCGGACAATAAAAAATCTTTAGGTATTACGAGAGCCTTTTCCTTGAGATTTTCTTAGAGCCTCCAATTTGATTTCATTTTCTTTTTCCAGATTTTCATGCAGTCAGGATCTTTGATACAGTTTTTGTAAATGTTCTACATACAAGAGTTTAGGTATTTCTCTTCAATTACACCGAATTTTATGTGCTTGGTTTTCTGGTTTTGGTTTTGTTTGTTTGTTTGTTTTAAGGTATTGTTTCCAGTTTAGGCTCCCATTGTGTTTAAAAATACAACAGGGTAGGTTTGCCTCTACTCAGTCACAAATGGAAACTCAGATAACTCCAGGTGGCCCATTTGAAATGCAGCAGGGTACCAGCAGCCCACATAGAGCACAGTCAGGCCTTCCATACCTACTCAAATAAAAGAATGTAATTTATATTTAATACAGGTTAGTGAAACGAATGTATTGCATCTAAATCTCATTGTTTAGCATGAATTATCTGTACCCTGACTTAGAAAAACACCATCGTTCTCTTAAGTGCAAAATGTTAAAAGGTACTTGTTCATTCATTACATGAGAAGCAGTCTGCATTTTAGATAAGAAACTAAAACAATAAATGTAATCATTATCCAACTACATTTTAAATTAACATTATTCATTCTGGCTCCTCTGTATATCCATGACCTTTACAAGCCTTTATTTATCACACATAACAAAAAACTTACACAGCTAATTTTGCAGGAGTCAACACTGATGTATTACTGACCATTTCTCATTTTAAATGATCATGCTACCTCTATAATTAAAAAGCTGTCTGATGTATATGGGAGAGGTTTTATTTTTATAGTGAGAAAGAGTTTCTGGTGGCCATTAGAGAACAAAGTACATTCTTCCCTCTAAGACTCAATCACATGTAATTAGCACATCTGGGTTATGGAGTCAAAGTCGTTTCATGTGAAACAGGAGTAGATGAGCAGAACACATTTCAGTAATTTATTGAAGCTAGATATTTATTCCACCCTCACACTATCATCATTGATGAGTGCAGAGGTGTTTCTTTTATAGACTCTTATGTAGCCCACAAATCAGTCTCTAACCTAGAGTCTGGAGATTACCAGAAGACAGCAGTTCCATTTTGTGTGAAAATCTTGGTTTTGTTTCCATTAGAATTAATACATTCCTGGTATTTTTGTAGAAAGCTTTTGTACAAGTAGAGACCGTTGAGTTGAGTACATCTAAACCAGAGAATCTAAACTGGATTGCTCTGGATGCTATGGGCATGGTCACGCTGTGTTGCCCAACAGTATGTCATTTGGCTTGAAACAGAACAGCCTCAGCGGGGGAAAATCTACACCATAATAGTGAAGAGGACCAACCTTTGAATAGGGTAGGGAAGATATCTAATGCTGGATCCCACATTTGACACCTTAACGGTTGACTTGAGTCTGAAAAAACATCACCCTCCCTGCTCAGCTCTCTGTTTTGAGCTGGTAGCCACTACCCTTCAGAGGACCTCTCCAAATGTGCAGCATCAACCCTTTTCAGAGGAGAAGCCCATGCCAGACAGGCTGCTGGGCTGTTCCAGTGTGACATTCATTACGTGAGTCCATGTGGGTAGTCAGGCCTCAAATAAATAAACCCATTCTCCTTTCCAGTCTGGACATGGGAATGCCCAAAACTGTTGCTTTCTTGAGTGACTGTGAGCAGTAAATTGGCTAAATGGATTTTTTTGCTCTCCGGTGAAATTCTCTTTTTGTAAAAGCCTTCCATTTTGTGAAGAAATAAGCCTTACTGTTTTCTGCTTTTTCCACAGTTGCAGCTAAAGTTGAAGACTCTCGCCCAAAGCAGAGACCCCCAAGGAGGCCACGGAAGCCCAAGACATTAAATAATCCAGAAGACTCCACCTACTACACTCTAATACATGTGAGTTTAGCAAGTTTTTGTGGGCTAAAACTGCCAGACAATTCCCACCTAAACATACTCTCTAATTATCTGATTCCTGTATTCCTTTCTGATATAGCATAAAAGCTGTGCCCTACTGAAAGGAAGCATGCCATAAACATCCTATTTCAAACTAGATTTGAAATTATTAAAATTCAGAGTTACCCAGCTTGGGACCCTACATCAGGCCAATTTTTATTTTTGTACCCAACCATATGTACATTCATTATATGGGTAAGCAGCATTTGCACTTTCAATACCTAGAGGAAATGCCTACTCTCCGTAGTTTCTTTGTAAGTCATGGGAGAAAAACAGGTTCATTTGGAGAGCTATTTTGAGTGTCTAAATTAGTGCTCGATCTTGCAGAGAGAGCAAATATTAAAATAGGCTGTATTAGTATGCACACTGTAACTTCTTTTACAAATGTGTCAGATTGTGATTATGAAGGAATTGGCAAATACAAACAGCTCAGGAGACTAATGGATTTGAGCGTCTCTATATATAGCCTTTGGTCCAAGTTCAGATACCAAGGTCTGCTTTTCTTTCTTGACTTCAGTGCCCTTAAATATATAGAAAAAAAAAAAAGAAACCAAAAGAAAAAAAAGAGAGCAAGAAAGTAAGCATAACGAGAGAAAATGTAAAAGCAGCTCAAAAAGCAGTTCCAACAAAAGAAGCAATTAATGTCATTTGCTCGAGGTGCCTGTATCTTAGTGACCTATTTTAGCAGCCGGTGAGAGCCCAGCTAATAAACTAACCGTAGCAATTGCTTCTCCTTTCAACAGAAGGTGTCACAAGGGCCTTTAGGGAGAGTTGTGTCTGGCATACCAAAAAAGACAAATACGGCTATATTTTATTATGGGGGCTTTGAAATAACACAGCTTGGGAACAATGATAATCTGAAAAGAAATGATATCCTTAAAAATAAATTGGCCTGTAAGAATGAGATTTTTTTTGTGAAAACAATATTGGTGAGATAAAGGACTGAAGTGAAAGGCATGACACTGAATTCTGTATTGGGAAATGTTTGAGGAGATGTGTAATTCCAAAGCAAATGCATATTTAGAAAGCTGAGACTATGCAGGCAGGACCATTGTATTTTATGGACACAAATTTGTTCCGTGGCCATCTCCATATCAGAAAACGGGCATCACATCAGTGCAAACAAAAACTGCAGTGATATTGGGGATTTTTTAAACAAATTTTTAGCAGAAGTTTTGCAAGGTATAAAATATTATTAACTTTGATTAGTTGTATTTTTTGTGAAGGTGCGAAAAAGAGAAGCCTGTCTTCCTGACATGAAATTTACTGGTAAGGGAAAGAGTCAGAATAAATTTGTACTACACTGAAACTTAGAAAATGGACCTACCAGTTCTTCTGTTCTTGGACATTGGAAGTCAGCTTTCCCAGCTTTCATGGCTTTTCTGCCTTACCAAAAATCTTTGTGATCAGCAGCTATTCACACATTATCAAGACCAGATTACCTGAAAGTTAGGGCATGCATTATGAATGCAAAAAAAAAAAAAACAAAAAACTTTGTTTTATGGTCCCCTTCTGCAAAAACAGGTATTTCTCTCACACCACATTATAGATGTTGATTAGACACCTTCCGTTCTCACTCATCTTCACGCACATCAAATGAACTAAAGTGGTACACCGGTGTAAATGAAGCCTGACAATAGGCTTTTGTTCATACAAGCCACTAAAAGCTTATTTGGGAGGTTATTACTTAAAATCAGTCCATCATTTAGAAATTATGTCTTGTGCATCTACCTGCAGACTGAGGTGCGTGTCCATCAGGATTCCTGGTTCTCATGGCCTTACAGTGTTACAATTCATAAATTCAAGTGAGTGTTCCCTAGTTTGAGAGAAACATAATCAAGCCCAAAGTTAAGACCAAATTTAAGACCATCTGCACTTAAAAATACTGCTTACATAACGCTTTAGATGCTGCAACATAACGTTCTTCCTGAGTGTAAAGACAGAAATCTGTTAGAGATAAGAAATTACTCACATTCCTTATCAGTCTTCCTCTTCTGCTTTTCTGGATGTCTCATATCCTAAAGACGATTTTGCCACCCAGCATACTTCTTATTAAATGGGGCCTTTGTCAATTTTATCCTACTAAAACTTGTGACGCTGGACTGGCATTAATGAGAACAGGATTATGCCTTCTCCCACCGTGTTGCCTGTATACATGGTAATTCTCATGGCATCCAAGTAAACTTGCCTCAGTGAGATAGTGTTGTGAACATCATTAAAACAGCTACAGATATATGAAAGTTTTACTTTTTATTATTGTTGTTCTGGTCACAATTACTTCAGCTTTTTTTTTTCACAGCATTTCAACACATTCTCAGTGATATGCATAGTCACAGAGTCTGAAGAGAGATTTTGCCAGCGCACTTGCTCTATTGCTCAACAAATTAAGTTCTCTGTATTTTCATTAAACAAAAAATATGCAACACTTTCCTACCTAGCATATTGATGAGTCGTATCTTTGCATAAACCTTCCTTTCAGTATTTTTTTTAATAATTTTGTGCTTTTTTAGAAATCAATGCAAGATGAAAAACGGAAACCAAGAAAAGAAAGGTAATTTTTTCCATTATTTCACTATTGCCATTTTAGTTCTCTAGAAATAGTTCTTAGCTGCACTTCAACCATGAAAATAAAGCATTAAAAAAGCATGGTGATTTGGTGATTCACAGGAAGGGCATCATATGCAAAGTTAAACATGCAATTTTCAGCAACAAAAATCCATTATGGAATTCAGTTGTTCAGTTTTACTGCAGCATGGCCCTTTACCATGGCAACACAAGCACAATAATAAGTTAAGATAAGGTCCGCATCAAAGATAGTTCTGACACAGAAAATAATTGAAGGTGCTTAAAATTCCAGTCAAACTAAATGAGCAACCACTTTTTTTTCGGTAGCAAAAATACAAAGGCTGTTAAATTTCTCTCCTAAAAATATACGACTGTTTGGAAATAGATGATAAAAATGGAAACAGTAAGATATTAGTATAACAGTTATACATTAATAACAGGTAAAGAAGAGTAGCTATTGAAATTTCAACCTGAAGCCTTTCTTCACATTGTAACTAAGCTGTTTTGATAGATCTGTATAGAAATGAAGGAGGCAGCGCATACAGAATCATAGAATCATATATCCTGCCTTCCTGTATTTTAGATCCTCACATTTGCTGTAGACTTTGTTCACAGCTTCTGACTTACATCTTAGCTCTGTATTGTTTGTGTTTCTATACATAAGCCTTTTTGCTGTTCCCCAGTGACCCTGTGTAATGTTACGTTGGCCTCTTCATAGATGCAAGATACTTGAGCACTGTATGAATGAGCTGTTAGTGCTATCCTTGGCTGAGGTTGCAGAGTCAAGCTCCATATTTAAAAAAATGTATCTTCAATGAAGTTACATGACATTATACGCCCTTAAGATGGGCTCAAAGCATCTATCATCATTAAACCAGAGTTTAAATTGTCCTTCATTATGCCATTGCTTCAAGGACTCACTTAACATCCGTGTCTCCCATGTCAGTTCTGAGTTACAGCTTTTCTGATACCATTTGGATCTTGAAAATAATCCACATCTACAGTTATCTTATGTTTAGAAAACAATCATAATCATCATCATCTAGTGTTTCGCCCTCGCTGGCCTCAGTTTGGTTTCACTCCTCCTAAATCTAGTTAAACAGTTCCATGACTGCATCTGCTTTCCTGTGCTGACTGTATTAGTCAAACACAGCAACAGAAATCAAGGAGTTATTTCCATCAATGTGAGAATTGAATTCTGAAGGTTCTTTTCAGGTTGCTTTTAGATTATTTTTTTCTGTACATATGATACACTGGTTACACATTCATGTAACAAAAACCAGGCATCTGCATTATTGACACCAATATCTACTAGTTGCTTTAGACTCTCTTCTTGTAGTCACAGACAAAAAAAAAAATCTTTAGGAAAACTATTGATATCTTCCTAAAGGAAATATCTAAAATAGGCCAGATGAACTGTATCATCAAAATACCTCTCTACTGAGTATAATGGCAAACCCATGCTATTTCAGTGATATATGTTTGCTTTATGAACGTCTAAAAGTATTTAGCATTGCAAAATTCTCTATCTGCATCATACAGCAGCTACATTCCAAAGACATATTTCTTGTGTTTATATATTTTTTTCCTTAGACCCTCAACACAAAAACAACCAAAAGTGGTATTTGGTTATGTTACTTTTAATGTTGAATATAATGTTGAAAAGTGAAATTGTTAATTTGGAGTATTTATTTATTGACAGTCTGAGCAAAGTGCTAGACTTAGATGTCTATTACCATGAAATTTCATCTCCTGATTCCACCTCAAAGGACAGCAGCTCTGTCACAAAAAAGAAGAGACATCCAGCTGAGCGCAGGATTTCAACTTTAAGAGCTACTGAACGGTAAGTCATACAAAATAATAATAGGAAAAAATAAATGTTGTATATACTCATTGAGAAAAAAATGCATATGCATATTACCTGTCTGCAAATTCAAAACAAACAAACAAACAAAGATGCACTTTCACATTAGACATAAATCTATTTTTAAATTTGTGGAATCTTGCCAAATTAGCTTGGAATATGTGTAGCTGAAAACTTGACAGGGACAAACGGTAGCATGATTTGTCTTCAGCCTGCCAGCTTTGGCTTCCCAAACTCCAGATGAGATAGACAGAGATGTAAATCTTTGATCTAAAATTGAATTCAAGTATAGCAGAACTTCGAAGTTGTATTTCTGACTCAGCCTGGCTTTAAACAGGATAGATGTGTGGCAAATTTTCTGCCTGCTTTCTGCAGGTAAGACACCTGCTTGACTGCCTCCTCCTACTGTCCTGTAGCAGCATGTGTGTTTACAGCCTTCAGTGGACACCGCCAAGGTGGACAGTCAGGAAAAAACCCTGAAGGTTTGAGGTCTGCCCTACCTTTTCTCTTCCCACATAGACTTCATAGAGGGTGACCTCTGCTGGGCAAAGGAAATTCATATTCTTTTAGGCACACATTGCACATACACACACATTTATATATCTTTATATATCTCCATGTGTCTTCATATATATAAGGAAAACCTGGAAATGGGCTAAGTAAAAGCCTAAGGAAAACGCCAAGTCTAGGATGATTGCTGAATTTGAAAACATATCAGCAAAAATGTTTGTAGAGCATTTTGTGCCTGCTACTTATTTCACTTTTTGGCATTCTTCATGTGGCATCTCAATTAGTTTTAGAAAGGTGTTGTGAAGGCATGGAATTAAACATAGTATCAGGGAATTACCACACAGTTTACATCTCTTGGAAAATGTTGCATTTCCGGGGTTGTTAATTACTCCAATCTTTCGTCCTTTGTTTAGAAAGCTGCAAAATTGTATGAGGTCTGGTTTCTCATTCTAGATGAATGAGAATTTCGCCACTGAGCTCACTGAAAGGAAATTCAGGCCTTGTATTGCATGCTGTCTGATTGCATCCTAAATAGCCAAAATGGAAAAAAAAAATCTGTGTAACTCTTAAATCTACACTGTTACTTTTGAGGGCAGATTTATCTTTGTCTTAAATTCAATTGATACAATTTCTGCGCTTCAGTATCTCTTGAATGGGGTCACCTGGATGTAAAAACTATACAGTCAATTTGGTCTGGAGAAATGAACCATTGAAAGTTTTTTTGGCAGTCTACCTTCAACACTGGTGTAGGACCAGCGGTGCGGCACACCTGTAGTATATATTTGTGTAGTTATTTCAGACTAATCTCCTTAATAAATAGCTGAGTTTTATTTTTAATCTTACTCCATGGCAACATCTGGTGTTAGGCCACCATTCCAGCCTGTCAGAGTTGGCTTCCCAAGCTGGCTTGCCATCTGAAAAAAAAAAAAAAAAAGACAAAATGGACACTTACAATAAGCTCAACAGACAGGTTAAACTTACAGGCCAAACAAACATACACCAGCTCAAAATCTGGTTCAAAGCCAGCAGGCAAAAACTGCTGCAAAGCACCCACGTGTTCTCAGTGTCTTTATGTCCTTTTATTATGTCCCCTTCGCAGAAGAACATGTTGTTCTCCTGTGTTCATCTGCTCTCCGGATAATGTGTTTGTTCTGAGGTGCCTGCTTGATGCAGCACAGGGAGACGAGGCCTTGCAAAATCGGTTGATTTTTTTTTTCTTTTTTTCTTTTTTCCTGTCCTGAGGGTGGAGGTTAAGCAGTCGATTAGGAGTGTTTGCCAAGGTAAATGTTTTGATTTTAATTTCTGAAACACTTCTGCGCTTAATCCCTAGGTCAAGGGTTGCTGAAAGCCCCCTGGAAGAGAGTAAACCCGCAGATAATCCCTATGACTACAGAAGACTGCTGCGGAAGACCTCACAGCGCCGGCGCCTTATCCAGCAGTTCTAGCTGCTGCTGCTGCTGTTGCTGCTGCCATTTGGCTTTTATCAATCTTTTTTATCATTTTATATCATGAGCATCCTATTTTTTTTTAATCTGCGATGTTTCAAGTTTACGTGTGTGTTCATGTGAATATGAATTACTGTAGTTTACAGCCCAACACCGTTGCAAAGGGACACTGTCAGTCACGTACCATATACTTTAAAAATAATAAAAAAAAAAACAGGTTTTTCTTCACATACCACTGCTACATCTTAAAATTATTAAACATAAGCGGCTTAAATCTAGGTTACTTGTCTCAGTGCATATCACTTTCCCTTCTGCATTTCATCAGTCTTACCCAATTAAAATAGATCATTTAGTTTACAGTTTCCTAGTTAAGCATTCAAATTTCCATATGCACCTTCAGAAAACCTTAGTTATTGTTTCTAATAAATTGACTTACAGGAAAAAAAAAATTACAAGAACACCATAGGGGAATTTCTGTTTATTTTAGGTTTACAATGCCTAAATGTGAGGATGAACTGTATGTGGTGTCCCTGTAATGAAAACAAATGAATTGATTAATTGGATAGCATACTATAGCAGTTTATTTCATTATTGACTTTACTGTAAAGCTAGTAGCCAGTTTTAAAGGTCAATATCGTGTGTATAATTTTTATGTTGGAGACATCTATTTATGGGAAGTATATCCAGCCCTGTCCTCTGCCTCTGCGCTTTGTGACTAAACGAAGAACTTCTAAATCGTGTTGCTTTGTTCTGCTTTGCATTAGATTTTTTAGGAATCTTAATCTCTGGGGTGCCAAGAAAGAAATAGAAAGACGCTCTCTGGTTGATTGCTGCCTAAATGCAATGATCATTCTTAATCAGTTCCACTAGAAATTAAATAGAAATAAAAGCAATAGCCACTGCGTTCAAAATTTCCCCCGATTCCTTATTCAAAAGACCTTATTTCACAGAAACCACGCAGATAATTGCTCTGCTTCCTTTCAGGATTCATAATTGCACGTTCCCAGCTGCAAAACAAGAGAAGGCAAATTTCATGAAGCCCATATAAAGGCCTGATCCTGCTCTCTTGCTTAGCTCTCCTAAATACTACAATTACCGGCAGCAGCAAGCCACAGAGGTTGGGTTTTTGTTTCCCCCACCCAGACACTTGGCCTCGCCCCAGGGACAGGTAGCGATTGCTTCCCAGTCTTGAAGAAGCTATGAGGCCACGGCACCGGGTTAAACTTTGCTGCAATGTAAAAATTGTGGTAAATTGTTTAAATTTTGAAATCTATTTTAAAGTTGCTTTCTCATGTATTATTAAAACCGTAAATAAAAAGGCACAAGGCAGTGATGCGGTTGGCTGTGTCTGAATTAAACCCAGAAGTGACGAAACACGGGACTGGGGAACAACAGGGCGAGGCGGGGAAGACCTTGCAGCGGCCTCTTGCCATGGAAAGCCCGAGTGCCCTTCTCCATCTCCCTAAAGCTGATGCCCTCGGAGATGCCCTCAGCTGTGGCAGCCCCAGGGCTTGGCTGGGGGCTCTGGGTGACCAGGGCTCACTGCAGGGCCCCATATTGGCCTGGTGCGGCCTCCCCTGCCTCCCTCCTGGGATCAGGGCTCAAAATCTGTGGGCTCAAGACTCGACATCTGCGGGAGGAGAAGCAGCCACGGTGTCACGGCTCCTGCAGCCCCCGGGGGAGGCCAGGGGCGGTCCGGGTGCCTCCAAAATCGACGTCGGGAGGCGAGGGGAGCGGGTCTTCTCCTCCTTCCCCCGGTGTGGCCTCCCCAAGGTGCGGGGAGGCCCGGGGAGCCCTCGGGGCTGCCGAGAGCTCTGCCAGGAGAGGGGACACCAGGAGAAGGGAGCAGCGGGGACACCGCCACCCCCAACCCGGCCCGACGGGGCCCCCAGTGGGGCAGCCCCCTCCCCGCCCCGGGAATGCCCTGCTCGATGCCCTGCCGATGGGGGGAGGAAAGAGGGGGGGCATTTTCTCAGCGCCTTCCAGCTCTTGCCATAGGGGAAGCTTCCCCCGAAGCTCCGGGGGGAGTCCAAGAGTTAAGTCGGGACAGGAAAAAAAAACCTTCCCCCCTTTCGCTCGGCGCAGCCCGCTGCGGGGACACCCCCGGGGGGGCTCACAGCCGCCGTCGGGCTGCTCTCCCCGCTCCCGTCGGTGCCAGCCCCGGGGTGGGGGCTCCGCGGCTTCCCCCCTCCCCGAACCCCCCCCCCCCCCCCCCTCGCTCCGAGCCGGGGGGGCGGCGGCGGCGGGCGGCGCCTGCGGGCCACGATCGCGGCGGCAGCTCCGCGGCGCGGCCCCGGGGGCGCCCACGGGCGCTGCTCCCACCCACGCGTGCCCGGGGCGCCCCCGCCCCTCCGCCGCCCGGCGCAGCCGCACACACTTTGCACGCGCACTTCCACGCGCACACACTCGTACGCCCGCAGCTCACCCTCCCGAGGCACACCCGCTCGGGCCGCCGGGGCTTGCAGCTCGCCGCTCCGCGCCCTCCGCTTCCCTTCCCTTCCCTTCCCCTGCGCCATGGCCAGCCCCGGCTCCGGCTTCTGGCCCTTCGGGGCCGACGAGGGCTCCGCGGCGGCCGAGAGCCCCGGCACAGGTAGGGGGGCACCGGGCGGCCCCGACGGAGGGCACCGGGGCTCCGAGGTGTGTGGGGGGGGGGTCCCGGGGAAGGAGCGGCGGGTGCCGGGCTCGTCGCCCCCCGTCCCCACGGATGTCGGCCGCGTTTTGTCTTGCAGCGAGAGCCTGGTGCCAGGCGGCGCAGAAGTTGACGGGAGGCCTGGGGAACAAGCTGTGCGGTAAGGGCAGGGCGGCCCCCGGCGGCGGGGGGCTGGGGGCGGCCGCGGGATGAGCCCCCCGAGCCGGGGAACTGGGGAGACGGGGGGGGGGGGGGGGACGGAGGCTGGGTCCGCGGTGCTGAGCCCGTGTGTGTCCGTGTCGCTGTCAAGCTTTGCTCTACGGGGACGCCGAGAAACCCGTGGAAACCGGCGCCAGGGCAGCCCCCGGGGCAGCGGAGCCGCGGCCGGTGTGCACCTGCGACAAAAAACCCTGCGGCTGCCAGAAAGCCGACGTGAATTACGCCTTCCTGCACTCAACAGGTAACGGAGCTCCCGGGCGGCGGCGCGGCTCTGAAAAAGACCGAAAAAGTCCCCAAAAAACGATGCTGCGGGCCGGGAAGTGCCGCGGCCGGGGGGACCCGACGGGGCGAGGAGGCTCTGTGGGGCGCCCGGCCCCGGCCCCGGCCCCGAGCCCCGCGAAACCCGCCAGAAATAAAGAAAAAAAAAAATCCCGAAAAACTGAAAATTGAAAAAAAATAAAGCAGCATAAAATAAAATAGCCCCCCCGGCGTGCTGGAGCCTGCAGGTCGCTTTTTTATAACGGGTAGCGACAGCAGCGACCTTCCCGTTGGAGCACCTGGGATTCGATTAAGGGTGGCGGCGAGGAGGGAGAAGCGGGCTCGCACCGGCTGACTTCGGCTCGGGGTATTTCTTATTTTTGCCTTTCCCCCTTTCGTTTGTGCTGCAGCCCCCGGGCACCCCAAGCAGCCCCGAGCGGGGCTTTGAGGGCTCGCCTCAGCCCCGCTGAGAGGTGCCGGGTGCGTGCTGCTGGGCTGCCGGGCATCGCCCCCGAAAAACACATTCGGTTATCAACAAGTTACCTGCCAAGCCTTGCGCTGGCACTCGCGAGGAAGGTCTTTTATTTTTGCAAGGCAGATGACAGGTTTCTGAGTGCTTCTCGTAACGTTTATTTTCCAATCCTTATTTTTCCCTTTTTTTCCTTCGTTTTCCCTTTTTTTCTTGTTGCCTGCTCTCTCTCATTGTCTTAAAAATTGGTCTGAAATATACTGCAGGCAAAAATTGCTGCTTTAGGTAGGAAATGAAAACCTAACTAAATCTCTGAAAACATTCCTTAAAACACAATCTTACCAAATTGCTTACTAAATAAAAATAAAATCCACTTTTATTGAACAGAGAGAAAAGATTTCCCAAACATAAACGGGAGAAGCCTGTGCCCAGTGTCTGTGTGTATGGTCATAAAACGAAGTTAACTTTTCCTTTCTCCATTCCCAGACCTTCTGCCGGCATGCAACGGAGAAATAACAACGATGTCTTTCCTCCAAGACGTTGTGGACATTTTACTTCAGTATGTGGTCAAAAGTTTTGATAGATCGACAAAAGTTATTGATTTCCACTACCCAAATGAGCTGCTCCAAGAATATAACTGGGAACTGGCAGACCAGCCACAGACCTTGGAAGAAATTTTATTGAACTGCAGGACAACTCTGAAGTATGCAATTAAAACAGGTAATAGCCGCCCTCCTTTTCTACTGCGTATGGTCTCACCCAGTGATTAAAGGTGTCGTTTCATTTTATCTTGAAGCATCAGACATTTGAGCAGCTGCTGTATTTTGCCAGCTGCAGGCAGATTCTAGCAGGGACGGGGATCGCTTTCCTAAACGATAAAAAGCCCTCGCAGCCCCGTCACGGTGGCAGTCAGTGCAGCCTCATGCACCCTTTCCAATTTAAAATCAATGCCTCCGTGCGTCGGGGCTGCCGAGTGTGGCACTCAGCAGCCACCTTCGCAACTTCCCGCCGTCCCTTTTCATCCATTTTGCGTGATAGGGGCTGGGACCGGGTCTGCTCCTCGCAGACAGGGCGATGCCGGGCACAGGGGTGGCTGGGGCATCCCTGCAGGGAGGGCAGGAGGGACCGGGACCAGCCCATTTAGCAGCCAAAATCCCAAAATCTCAATAAGCATCCTGTAGCTCCCAGCGGCCATTTGCCACCTCTCTCCCCTTACCTGCATGAGGACATAAAACCCGGATAATTTGGCAGAAGCGTCTGCAGGATTATTATTGTGGTGGGTTGGTTTTTTTTTCAGGCTCGAGGAATAAAAACACCCCCAAAATTGTTTCAATAGCCGTTTTTTGTTAGTTTTTCACTGGGGGCGAGTTGATGCCTGCCTGGGCAAGCTGGGGCACGGGGCCTGCCCACGCGTGGGGAAGCCCCAGCTCGGCACCGGGGCCACCTTAAATAAAGCGCCGAGGAGCAGACAAAAAGCACAGCGGCAATTATCAGCGGGACTGGGAAATAATGTGGGGTGCAGAGAGCTCTTAGTGGGAATCTGAATTGCTGAGAAATTGCCTAAAAATAAGTGCGTGCCAATTACTGAGAGAGACAAAAGGCTGCTTTGTGAATCGAGGCTGTGGGGAAAACAAAAACCAGGTTTTGTCACCTTTTGGGAACAGACTGATCCCAGTAACCATTGGGGGGGATCTTTGTAATCCTGTTCGTTTAGGGGTGCCAATATCCAGCTGAGTGCTTTTGTTATATGAGTCTAGTGCTGTCACAACGTCTGTAAAATACTGGAATAAATAGTTGGGTAAATGATATCCACTGGAACACAGTCGATGAGTCCAGTGATCCTTGTGATGTGTCTGGACAGGGCGTAGGAAATATTTTCCCTGAAAGCTGTGAAACGCGGGGTCTGTGAATCTGTGAAATCAAAGAATAGGGTTTCTTAAGCAATTTTCGTTAACCTGCTTTGTGAAAGCCTGTTTCACGTAACGGAGTATTTTCTGCATCCAAAAAAGACCCTTCAAAACAACATTATCACTTCCCTTGTGTAAATATGCTAGGCTTTCCCTTCTTTGCACTTTTCGTTGTTGTTGTTTTGATGCAAATTGCACTTCCCAGGCTGGAGGAGCGGTGCTGGGGGGCACGAAATGTGCCGGATTTCCACCCAACCCCCTTTATTCAGAGTAAAACGCTTGAAATGCCCTCAGAGAGGTGAGGTTTCTGGAAGAGAAACCGCATCGCCTCGATTTTAGCCTTGGGGCCGCAGCCAGCGCCCCGCAGCCCGGCACTGACGCCCGGTGGGGATGCGAGGGGCTGGAGGGCAGTGTGGTGGGCTGAGGGGCTGCAGGAGGAAGGCACCCGTGCCTCTCTGCCTTCCCCTGCCGTGTCTGTCCGTCGGGGATGCAGTGGAAGCGGGTTTGTGAGGGCACTGTGTGGTGTGGTGTGGTGTGAGTGTGGCCCTGGCCTGTCGCGGCCCCAGCCCGTCACCTCACGATTTCTCCTGGGGTGCGTGTGAAGGCACTGCATGTGGTAAACCTCTCGGTGTGGGGCACAGCTCTCCCACCGCCCCCACGTCCTGTGTGTCTGTCATGGTCACCGCTTTGTTCCTGACGGCCAAGACAAACGAAGCGCCTTTCAGGCAGGAGGCACCCGAGCCCTGATTTCTGAGCCCCTCTCACAAGCACGTCTTGCCCGGAGCCTGCCTGTCAAGCGAAGCCGCAATTTTCCGCAGCTTGCTCACGTAACGGGGTGCCACAGGGATGGAAAAACCCTGGCGGCTGGGATCGGGGGCAGGCTGGGGGAGTGGGTTTGTGGCCGTGGCATGCTGAGGGCGCGTCGCAGAAGAGCGGGGCACTGAGGGAAGGTGGCTGTGCAAGCAGCAGTACTGCTCTGAAGATGTTACTACAGGGAGTTGTTGCTACGCGGAGAGCACTGCTCCCCCCCTCCGTGCTCCGGGGCAAGGCTGTCACATCCCGCCCGTGCAGCCAGCCCCTTTCATGCAGCCGTCCCCGAAGCGCGAGGTGGGCTGTGAGGTTTCCGTGAAGAAACAGGCAGCGACAGCGAGGTTGTCCCCTGGGGCTGGGTGCTGGCGGAGAGCGGCTGAGACGCCGTGGCTGCAGATAGGAGTTCTCTCATTCCGCAGCTTTTCGGGGTGGGTTTATTTTGTAAACAGGAGTCTTTTTCTGGCCTCTTCGAGTCTTCCAGAGATTCACCAGAGGCTTTCAGCTCGTAATTCCTTGCTGCTTTCTGGCAGAAGTTGGGAGCTAGCTAGGAGCTTGGCTGATGTCGAACCCGAGATACAAATACTGAAATCTCAAAAATAAATAAATAAATAGATAAAACAGAACGTCACCGGGGAAATGCAGAGCCCCTGGTGCAGGACGGCTGTGGCTGTGTGTGGCTTTGGTGGCAGTAGCAGGGCACACACGTGTCCCAGAGCCACCCATCCGAGGGGAGAGCAGGGGTCAGATCCTGCTTTTGCTGCTGGTTCTCTGGAGGACTTTGCCCACGTGCCCCAGGCGGCGCTGGTGGGGGAAGGAGGCATCTCAGGGCAAAACGCAGCCAAACAGGCCAGAGAGAGCACTGCGTTTATCATAGATGAAGGATGCAGGGACTGCATTTGGTGCCCCTCCAGCCCCTCATCCCTGTGCTCTGCCCCCAAAGCCCAGCCAGTGCCTTTGTGCGCTGGGAGCTGGGAACCAGGAGCAATTCCCCGTGCTGCTCCGCGAGCCGCGTGTCTGCGCCTGATAAGGGGCCACCGGAGACCAGAGATAAGTTTTCCCTCGGTTCTGGGTCTGCGTTTCCTCAATCATCTTGCTCTATCTTTTGTTTTCCATGACGGCGATAACAGTGCCTCATCTGCGGGTCAGGACAGGTGTTTTCGAGGCGGAGGAGGCTTTCCTTCACGTCGGACAGCGTTTAGATAATTGTTAACCTTCCTTAATTTGTACTGGTAATTGTGCCACTTAACAGCAGCTTGCAGGGAGCAACTAGAAAAAAAAAATGAGTTTTAATGGTTTCTGTTCCTTGTTTTAATGTCTCTAGACACATTTTTAAGAAAAATCTCTGACAGGATTTTGGAAAAATATCAGGAGCCAATTAGATTAACCACGTAAATGGACGATCAGCCCATTGAGGATATTCTTGTGCATCCTCCTGATGTGGCAGCGATGCTGGTTTTGTTTAAAATCACAATTGCAAGCAGCCAGGCTGTTGTAATTGCAGCTTGGCAGGGAAGAAATGACAAGTACCGCCACCTTCCCTGCCATCTTCCTGCAATCATCAGCCTTTGAGTCATGTGCAGAGCAGTCACCAAAATGTTCCATTTTCTCATTTTGCCCCATCTATTATAATCATTAGCCATTCATCACTGATGTTATATGTACTGGCAAGCTCCTCAGATGGTGTCTCGTGCGTGCCTTTCAAACCTAGCCAGGCAAAAACCCATTCGGTGACAACATGTGACACACGAACAGGAGCGAGCCGCTGTTTTTGTGAGGCACCATCATGCTCATTTTCAAAGCACATTGAAAGAATAATGGGGGATGCCGGAATGCATTATTCTGTGTTCAGTGAAATTACTCAGATTTACTTCATTTGGAATGAGAAAGAAGAGAAATCCTGCCTTTTCCAAAAAAATATATATATTTTTTTTGCTGTCTGCTTTATTTCATACCTTGAAAGCACTTCCTTCTGTATAGAAATCCTTAGGTAAATACACTGTTCAGCACTGAATAGTT